>NC_134460.1:26125896-28525896 GCF_047948215.1 Lycorma delicatula
TCATTCAAAATACTTCAACCAAATAGTTGGTCGAATGCGATAAAGCATGAGACAGAAATTCATATATTCCATACGAATATTATACTTGTTTCCTTCTGTAATGTGTCGCGTGTTAGTTAATGTTTTGTGTGAATTAATGAACTCGTATGGTTTTTGCGTTTTTTGTTGAAATGGTTGACTCTAAATCAATAATTAAGAATAAAAAGCTGCGTAGTCAAGCTCGAGAAATAATTGATTAGTATACGATTTCATGAAAAAAGAAGATATAAAGTTAGGAAAATTAGATGGTGGCAAGCATTTAATACGCACTCAAAATTATGAAGATAGAATCGCTGCAACTTGTGGGAATTCAAGATCATAAGTTCGAAAATTCCGAAAAGAAAAGTAGGATCTTCTTAAATCTAAATCGCAGTCGTACTCATTCAGCACACCAAAAAGTATAAACGATCGTTCAAAGCCAGTTAGTGGATTATAGAGTTTTGATATAATCGTTGTAAAAAAGTCAGTTAACAAGTTCAACCAAAACATACGTGAAGAACTTCAATAGAGTATTCAATTTAAAGGTTCTAGAACTACGCTAGCATCTATCCTAAAAGAGGTAGGGTTTAAATGCTGTAAAACTGATAACAATAGGAGTTTTGATTGAGAAAGAAGATGTACGGTGGAAGAGAATTAAAGAAAAAAGAAAAGGAAGACTTATTAAAGAAAAATTACCGATTGCAGAAAATAAATTTCTTCTATTATCTATCTGGAAGAGTTGTATATTTTAACGTCTTCGACAACAAAATGGACAACTCTTATGGACTTTACCGGAGATCATCTTTAGAATCCCGGCAAAAGGTATATTTCAGCCTTGTTCAGGCTGAGAGATAAAACTATTAAAAAAACACGGGTATCAGGTTCTGCGACTTCCACTTCACCATCCAGATTTAAATCCGATCAGATGGTATAGCCAGCTCTGAAAAGATATGTTGATAGTAATAACGCAACAATTTTTAATGTCAGATATTAAAAACTTAGTTGAGGAAAAAATCAATGAAATGAATGCGAATGATTGGAAACCGTATTAGAAACGTGTAAAAAAAAAGCTGAAACCGAGTTCAAGAAGATGGAACCGCTAATCGACGAAATGACGGATAAATTTATCATACATCTACACAGTGGTATTGAAAGTGACTGTACCGATGAAAGCAGTGATGGTGAACTTGCACAGAAACTAGACAAGTAATGAAAATTTCAAGTGCAAGTGTAAATGCTAATAATAAAACAATCAACAATGAAAACAATCGTAGGAAAGACTTTTTTAATTAAATAATAATCTTCTTTTTTTGTTTTTTGTTTTTTTTAACCTCCGGGTCCGCAGTTAAGCATATTTTTCCGTAGAGGATGAGATGAATGCTTTGTAGCGTGTGTGAAAAATGTCATGCCTGACCGGGATTCGAAGACCTCCGGGTGAAAGGCCGAGACGCTACCACTCGCGCCACGGAGGCCGGCTAATTTAATAATAATCTAAATTAAAATTCTTGTTTTTGCAGTCATTAATAATGTTGCATTATTAATACTCATTAAGTAATAATGAATTGTATAAATGATAATGAAAACTGTGATAAATTAAACGTGCATAAATAAAGGTACAGCGATTATTACTTTGGTTATCTTAGATAAATGTTTTTAGTTTAACTAGTAATGCAGTCTCAACCTTCTCCCAACACAAGCTTTTACTTTCATTGTACGCACTCTACTTTTGTACTGATTTTATAGAAATGTTTTTTTGTTAATTTTTAATAATAAGTATGATTAGCAGTATCTTTTTAACGATTAGTCTATGTTTTACAACTATAAAACAAACGCGCGCGCACATTACACAGATAAAATAAACGTATGTTTAAGAAACAATTATTTAATACTCATTATTTGCATAAACTTAAACTATGTCACAGACTTTAATGATATGCCATCATCAAATGAATTTTATAAAATCGTTCATTTCACAATTTTGTATTTTTTAGTCACAGTTAAAAATTGATGTTATAATAATTAGCAAGATAATGTGAAGTATATAATCAATGTTTTTATTTTCAGTAAAAATTTAAGTTAACTTGGTATCTTAAGACACGTCACAGGAATGCGAATTCAAATGTAAACTTTGTAAAATCAACATGAAATGAAGTAAAATAATAAAGGACGCGGATTTAAAAATTACATAATTTTTTATTTTTATAATGATGAGGTGACAAGGCAATTAGCCTCCAAGTTTTATGATAATATTATACGATTCAGGGTTTTTATATATAATAATTGAATTCCTTTCCAAGAAACACGACAATATACCTTTATTGCTATTTAATTATTATATATTTATTTTAAAGCAGTCAACCAGACCTTAAAAGAATTTCAAGAACGAAAAATTTTTAAAAGGATATGTTTCCGACCACGTAAATTCTTGCTGACGAAAATCCAGACAGGATAACGTTTAATACATATATATGTATGCATAAAATTGCGTGGGTTGCACGAGGACAGAGATGGACAATCCATGTTTCTAAATATAGTCTTAAACTACTCTCAATTTTATTATAATAATGGTAGGGTCATTATAATGTTTATTTACAATAACTAGTTTTTTTTTGTTTTTTTTTTTATTTTATGTATATGTAATTTCCCTTTCGATCGAATTCTACGCTGGATATTGTACGGTCTTCATTAAATCTAAGTCCTGTCTACATTTTTTCCCATTAAATTTTATGTATTATAAAAAAATAAAATACAACACGCACAAATTAATAACATTATTTTAATTTAAACATCCAACAGGTTGTACATTAAAATATCGAATTTTTTTTTGTCTTACGCCATTTGACTGGTTTGATGCAGCTCTCCAAACGCCCTACATCCTACATCCCTAACAATTTGTTTTACATAATCTAAACGTTGTCCGCCTGCACAATTTTTCCCATCTACCTGTCCCTCCAATATCAAAGCGACTATTCCAGGATGTCTTAATATGTGGCCTGTAAGTCTGTCTCTTCTTTTAACTATATTTTTCCAAATGATTCTTTCTTCTTCAATTTGCCGCAACACTTCTTCATTTGTTACTTTATCGATCCATCTGATTTTTAACATTCTCCTGTAGTACATTTCAAAAGCTTCTCTGATCTTTTCTTCTCAGGTATAGCTTCACTTCGCTATAAAGCTACGCTCCAAACATATACTTTCAAAAATGTTTTCCTGACGTTTAAATTAATCTTTGATGCAAGAAAATTATATTTCTGATCTTTTCACCTTGTACCGAGTTTCACTCCGAACGTCGTGCTTCTTGGTTTACCATCAATACAAAACCTTTTCTCGATCTTTCTGAAATCATTAATTAATATCAATAAAATAGAGTCGATTCAAACAACCTCTTCCAATCATTAACATAGCTGTAATTTTTAAAGGATGCCATTCACACGCGAATTAGTAACACAGTTCTGTTCGTAGTATAAATCCACATATATATACATTTCGGGAATGGTGTCCATTTGTCCTGATCTCTGTCCGTTGCGAAGATCAAGTGAAACGGGTAAGGTACCAACAGATCTGCAAGTGTCTGATTAAACACAGAATTTATCTGACAGTATGCATTATTAAGTTTAGTAAATAATTAATTAAAAGCAGCAAAATATATTTCGCAAATAGCAAACAATTTTGTAAACAAGTTTTTATATCCTTTTAAAAATCAATGTTAGCCTAGTGATGTCAAAAGTAAACGTATTCCAATATATAATTTTAAAATAATTTTTGTGAAAAATTAGTTGAGAAATTTAAAGAAATTTATTCTAAAACAGATGATATTCTTTACAAAAATAAAAAAATTGATTCATTATATGCTGATTGAATCTGATCGAGATATGAATATTCGTATTATACAGAGTGTGGTAAGTTTGATGTTAACTGAATGTATGAAATATGCATGTCTTCGTGAGTGTAGTCGATGACGGATTTTTATATCTTCTGTTATGTGTACAAAATAACGTAGATAAATAGAAATAATTTTTATTTAATTTTTTAAAAAAATTAGGAACCAGGAATACGGTCAAAAAATTTTACAAATTTTTAATTAAAATTTAAAACTTGTGGGCCATTTTGATTTTTTTTAATTCTGAACACAAAATTAATTCGTTAGAAACTAATTTTTTTATGTACTTTATAAACCCCAAATTAGACAAATCTAATTTATTAATAATGATGCAGGAATTTCAATTGAAGGACGGTAAGGGAACCAATATCTAATAACTTCTAGAAATTTAAACTTATTAAAGTATGTTTTGTTAAAGTTTACAACCATAAGAACATTTAATAATTTATCCGAATATCTTAGATTGGGTTAAAATTCATCTACCTTACATACAATTTTAACTTATCCAACCAACAGCCGTAAAATAGGCTAGCAGCATGAGCAATCTAAGTTGAGGTTTCGGTAATTATATGGTTTCAAGCTAAATTTACCCTTTCCGTTTTCATTGTCTAAATTACAACAATTGGTGATATTTTTTAATCTTAAAACATTGTTAGAAAAATATACGTTTTATTTATTTTTTTCAAAGTATTGTTGATATACCAATTCATATTATCATTTATTATTTTTTTAATTAACTAGTGGCCACTTGCTGCTCAGTGCGTTATTATTACAAAGTAATATTATATATTTTAAAAAATCGACTAAAAACACTTCCCAATTACAACAAGTCTCACCCAAACTCCATTGTTTTTCTCCTTCCTTTACTACCGCAGGTAAAATGCGTTCAAAACCTATTTCCAGTCAGTTAAATCAGTATAAATTTACATCATTTTGTCATAATTAAACCTTTGGATATAGTTTTATCTAAGAATATGCTTTCACATTAATTTCTAGTGACAAATGTAGCTATGTAAACCGTCTTTCATATTACATGCAACATTAAATAAGGTTCATTTCTGGGTATATCAGTTAATTTTTCTTCTGGTTTGGTTCCATCGTGATTTATTGATATATTGGCAAATACTCCGTTTGAATTTTGAAAATCGGACGATTGTTTGCAGAGATATTATAAGAGTACCCGATTGAACCTCTTAAAACAGGAGCATCTAGTTTATTACCAGTTGATGATGATGATGATGATTGGTCTAGCCTCACACGACGTGCTCGCATCACCTCATCACTCTAGCCTCACACAAAGTTCTCACGGAAAGCCCGTTATTATTAAACACAATTTTTTTTAATTTTATTTAATTTTTTATATATATATATATATATATATATATATAGCCTATGAAACTCTTCCAACGCATGGTCATACATCTAAATCGGTTCGGCCGTTGAGCTGCTACGGTGGAACAAACATACATACATTCATACGTACATACACCCTAAATACATTACATTCCTTTTTGGGCAGTTGTGTAAAAATATTTGGGAAATACAATAAGACCAAACTCGATTATTTATTACAATCCATTACAAAAACATTTATGCTTGTCACTCACTGGCAAATATATAATGCGAGTAACGCAGTAATACTGTTAATAAAATTATTTATTATTTCTCAAGAATTAAAAAAAATGCGGCGCCCGTCTTCTAAATTCTCCATTTATATTTATTTGTTTTTTCTAATATATTATTCTTAATTTTTAATTCTTTTGACATGTTAAGTTAAAGAAAACAAACAATGGGAGGAGATTGCGTAATAAATAGGAACAGAAAAAATGATAAAATACATTCTTTAAAAAACAAAATTATTTCGTTTAGGAAGTTCACACGTGCACTGAATTATGATTTTAGCTAAAATAACGGATAGTTCAGTTCAGTTACTCCTTCTATTAATAGATTTAATTGTTCATATTGTAATAAAAAAAAAAAACTTCAGTATTAATTGTCAAATGGAGTTTTTATATTGGTGTCATCTTGTTTACAATTTATTTATAGTCGGGTTTTAATTAAGTTGTATTATGTTTTGATAAATAACATAATTTCTATGTAATGAATACGAATAAACAGCAGTAGTGGACTGATTTATTAATTGTCAAAATATAAAATAATTTCTATTCCATAAATTAGTAATAAATATTAACAATTACAACTCATAAAATATGTTTGCCAGTAGTTTTTACTTCCTTGTACGAAGTAAAGGAAGAATTGTGGTCGTGAAAAATTTCGGTTTTCAGATTTCAACGGAAATATCCGTTTTGACTAGTTTCAACGCGACGTCTGTACGTACGAACGTATGTATCTCGTATAACTGAAAAACGATTAGCCGTAGGATGCTGAAATTTTAGATTTAGGACTGTTGTAACGTCTAATTGTGCACTTCCCCTTTTCATTGCAATCGTCTGGACCAAAAGTGTAAAAAAGCCAAAAATCCAAAAAAAATAGGATTTTGGACTTTTTCTTAACTGCAGTAATAAGACCTCTCATTAAGAGCTTTTCAACGATAAATCATAAGTGGTACTTATTTTCATTGGCTCGGGTTATAGCCAAATAAAATTTCAATTAATGAAATATTTGGATCTTACAAGGGGAAGGCACATCGAATCAAATCCCACTTTTTCAATTTAAATATATTGATTTATTAATACATATTAACCTCTGATTGTAAAAAAAAATGTACGATAAATAATAATTCAACAATGACAATAAAATATGAAAAAATATCAGAAGTTATTAATGAAATAAAATTTTATGTACGTTTCATTAAAAAACGAATGTGTATATGTAATTTAATACGCGTACAAGGAAGTCATGTGATGTCCAAATCAGATTTTTTTTTGTATTATTTTTCGTCCAGAAAAAAGAAAAGAGTGAACAACTAATCTGATAAAAATTCACACATACTTCCTAAAGATAATATACAGCAACAATATTGAACATTCTTACCATTTTTTTAAATGCTTGAAATTTACCATACAAGATGAAAATTTGGAAATTACTATATTTTTTAAACTTTTAAAGGACTATACTTAAATTCTATTTTTTAATTTTCATACTAGCAGACCCGACAATGCTATTGCTAGATTTGAGTGTATATATATATATATAAAATGAACACAATTGAAAGTTTGATAAATATTAACAAAATGAACATTACGGAACTTCACAAAATTTAACCTTTCCTTTTTCCCCCTTCTGTTTTAACCTTTTCTCCATTTCATTTTTACCATGTTCCATTACCTTTTCCCCCATTTCCACTTTTTTCATTCCCCCTAATCTTTTTCTTTTTTCTCCTTTCCCCGTCTTTCCTTTTCTTCGTTATCCACTTTTTCCTTTTATCATTTTCCCCTTCTTCCCTCTTCCGATTTCTTCCTTTTTCCCCCGCGCGTAAATCGGTCCAGTAGTGTTTTAGTCTGTAGCGGACACACATATCGGAAACATTGAAATGGAATCGAAAAATATTTAGTACAGCGTGTGTTGCTTTTACGTCCAACAGATAGCGCTCTTTTTTAAAAAAAAAAAGAAGCATATTTTTATCTGTCACAGGTGTAACATCTTAGATATAAATAGTAGGTATGTACAAAAAACACGCGCGTATTCGAATGCAAGGTATTGTTAAATTTCAAAGCAATCGGTGAAGAACTTTCGGAGATTTAAAATTTTAAACAAACGATCAATTACATTTTTATTTATATAGATTTAAAAAAAAATCAAAAAAGATTTGTTAAACCAGAAAAAATTTATAATAAAATTATGCTATAATACTCTTACGCTTTGGATAATCAGTCTGAAATTAAGATATTTTAACAAATCAAAAAAAAAATTACCTATAACATTTATTGAAAAACAGTCCTACTCTACAATCACGACTTATGATTTAAAAATCTTCAATACATGTTCAAAAAGTAACATGTTTAAAAATACTATTTAACAGGGTATTACAACATGATGATGCTTCCAATTTGTATTATAATCTTCCTGTTACATGCAAAGGTACAGTCTTTTATCATCAACATCTAAATGTACAGGAAAGATACAACAGCTTGATAAAACTGCAGTACCGCATCTCGAAACTATATAATCATAATTATTATGTACGTTGTGATTGTATAATACACGTATAAACATAGATAAGCAACCTACATACGATTTAAAATTGTTCCCAATCTGATCCGCTATTTTACTGTTGTTTGTCGGGTAACACAACTGAAGACAGTTCTAGGCTAACTGAAATGAACATACCTTAACAATTCTCAAGAATAAGCGTTCTTTGCCTAGTTTAATAGGGGAATTCAACTAAGTTCTTTCCAAGTGCCTGCCTAATTGATCTAATATTTATTATTAGTATGATATGCTTACAGAAACGAAGATTTTATTTAACCTTACAAATGACACCTTCACTCTGTTCGCCAATTATCTAAATAATGAACATTACTACTGTCAGAAAAAAGAAACTCTGAAAAAAAAAATATATATATATATAAATCTTATTCCTCAGGTACTTTACGTGCATCGTAACCGTAAAAATGAACAAGACGGAATTATTAGAAATGAACTAATTTTAATATATCTTAAACTTTTTTTTTATGTATTACACTATTAAATATTTTAATGGCCACATATAGCATACCTTAAGTATCATATCATTTTAACCCTTTAGTATCATTTTACGATTTTCTAACTGTCGAAAAAAACTTTATTACTCCAATCCTTTATCTCAAAATAATATTATTATGACATAAATAAGGCTTTAACTCTAGTATTTTAATTAAGAAAGTTAGATGAAAAAATAATAATACTGTCAGCAATTGCACCCAAAAATATTGAAATACCGTGTGTATTAAACTAAATATCGGAATTTTAAAGTTATGTAATATTTCTCATGTCTCACGTACATTGATTAATTATTTAAGAATGAAAGACAACTCAGATAGTTTTAGCTGTACGCAAGATCATATACTGTTTCCTATACCTTCAGCTTGAAAGCGCTAGAAGTAAAAATGGCTACCCGCAACAGAAAGGGTTCAGGTTTTTCAGTTTGCAAAGTGTGAATCTGTAATTACCGGTACACCTGCGTTCCTTTTGAAATTCCGTTGTAAGTTCCCGAGTGACAATAACATTCGCAGATGGAACAAATAATTTGAAACCACTGGCTGTATTTGTAAATGATAGAGTACAGGACAACCGAATGTGTACGAAGACAATGTTGAAGTGTAAGAGTCTTTTGTGCGTAGTCTAGGAAATCCGTTAGGAAGGCTAGACGCGAATTAGCGATTCTAGTGACGTCTGTGTGGATGGTTTAAAGGGAACGCTTATAACTGCGTCCATATCGTTTACAGCTGTTACAAGCTGTAAAGCCTACAGATTATGGTTAGTGTCCTAGCTTCGCAAATGAAACGATACAAAATGACAACGAAGACTTTCTTTATCGTTCAGTAACGAATCAAAATCTCATTTTAATGGAAAAGTTAACACTCATAATGTGTATATTTGGGGATTAGAAAATCCTCACGAAATATTCCAGTGTGAACGATACTCCCCAAAACTAAATGTTTTTTGTGCCGTATCTCTGCGGCTAGATTAAAGGCGTTTTTTTTCCACGGAAACAACTGTGTCTGGAATGAATTGTTTTGATATGCTAAACCTACCGCTCATTCTCCTTCTGCGATACGAAACAAAGAACAAGATGGTGTGCTCCTCACTGGCATAACGCTGTATGTGATCAGTTAAATGAAATTCTGCCTGACCGCTGGATCGGTCGCCGGGGACCAGATAACAGGGCTTCTTTGCTGTAGACTCCACGTTCACCCGATATGACCCCGTACGATTCTTTCCTTTGGGGGCTTATAAAGGATCGAGTGTGTGTCACCGTTACCGGCTGATCTAACCGACTCCAAACACACGATCGAAGCAGTTGTCACATCAATTACTCCAGACTTTCTGATTAAAGTATGGGATGAACTTTCCTATTGGCTGGATGTGTGCCGAGACGAATGAGTGCTCACACTAAATACTTATAGGAAAACTGTTCGAGTTGCTCTTTCATTTTATGTATAATTTATCAATGTAAGTAAACATGATAAGTACATATTACATAATATTAAAACCCCGAAATTCATTTTGAAACACACGGTATTCCACGGAAAGTAAGCTTATAATAACTACGTTACCCTAAATCCAAATGTTTATGTTTTATATACCCTATATGTTTGGTCTACCTGGTATTACGAGTGTCTTTACTGCTGAACTATACGCTATAAATAAGACTTTGAATATCATTAACCCTAAGTACCATCGTGTCCTTATTTGTCGCGACTCGTCTAGTTCTCTCCGAGCCTTAAGAAAAGTTTTATTCCAATCATCCTATCGTCACCGAAATCTACAATGTAATCACCGAGGTGAACCGTCGTAACACAGAATTGAGTTTGTGCTGAAACCCTAGCCACGCGAGGATTCCGGGTAATGAGCGTGGAGATTCTGCTGTTAAACACGCGTGTAGTCAACCGTCTTTCACTGCCCGTGTTACTGCATCAGACTTTATTTACTGTGTGAAACATACTCTTCGCGCAATGTGCAGGATGGCTACAGTAGTAACAAATCCCGACACATTAAAGGTTCTTTGTTGCCATGGGACTCCTCATACAGGAAAATTCGTTATGAGGAGGTGATCCTCTGCCGATTGCGGTTAGGACATTCGAGATCTACTCACGGGTATCTGATGTCAGCAGTAAACGCTCCAGTATGTATGCGATGCAAGTGCCGCTTGACTATGCGCCACATTTTTTGGAATGAATGCGTTATGCGGCCTTGCGTTGTAAATTTAAATTGCCCAGGAATTTTCGTCAAATCCTGGGCAATAAAAAATAAGTTTTGGACCAGGTCTTTTTATTTCTCAGGGATGCATAATTTTTCGTACTTTGTAGTAGTTTGTCGATTTTTTTTGTGGTGGTTTTATGTTTTTCTGTTTTAACATTTTATTTCAGTTTCTTTGTTTTGTCTTTATTTTTAATATTTAGTTTGCTTTGAAATTTTTGATGATTTTAAATGATTTTGTTTTTAGATTTCTACTTTACGTTTTTATTTTGTTTTTTTTTTTTTATTCTATTAGGTTTTTTATTTATGTTTCATATTTTGTTTTCCGGACGTTTTTATATAATTTTTAATTGTGAATTTTTAAACTTAATTTCTTAAAACACATGCATCTTGTTCGGGCGATGATAACGCCGAAGCGTTTCTCGCCCTGAAAAAAAAAATATTGTTTACTATGATGAAAGCAGTATTCTATTATACTCGTAAGTAATAATGGTATAATTTATATAAGCTGCGTCAAATGTTACGCGTAATTATCTGATATTAATGAATAATAAATAAAAGAAAATAATCTATAATTGTTAACTTTGTTTAATAAATAATTTATCGACAACAGCAAATTAAATCATAATAAATGCGTTAAGTCATCCTGAAACTTACACATACCCACTTTACATATCTTGCAGTACTCCTTACTACTATTATAAAAAGCAAAAAAATATGTTTTTAATTTATGCTGAATGTAAAACAGCATAAAAATGCAGAATTAATCCATCATTCTTCGATTTTTTGGACAGTAGTCAACATCCTTAAATTATACTAGTTTTATATTTTTTCCGATGAATTTCAACCTTTTTCATTTACCTTACATAGGTAACAATAATTATTTTATTCCCATATAATATTCTGATAACCTTAACAATTTCCTTTCTAAATACATACTCGTAATTTATCTTCAATAGAATGAAAAAAATCTTTTGAATACTTATTAACTCTTCGGTTGTATGAAACGTGCAAAAATCTAAATTACGAAAAATAAATTATTAACAGCCTAATAACAATTTTTTCCATTGTCCTCGTCAAATAAGAAAATTTTTGAAACAACCGATTTCCGAAAGCGGAATCTTTCAGGTATTATTTTAATCAATTATAAAATTCAAATTTATTAAAAATAAATAATATATTGGTGTTCCCGTTTTATAAATCGTGTAAGAAAATATAAAGTTTTTTTTAATTATTAAAAAATAAATATCCTATCCTAAGGCATTAAATAAATAAATATCCTATCATAAGGGCATTTGAATTTCTCCGTGATTGTCTATGTGTGTGTCCGTCCCCCTTAGTTTACAGACACCGGAATGTACCGGTCACTAGCAGAAAATCACGTTTCGTTAGTACATGTCTCGTGGTGGTCAGGTGTGTACTTATTAAATAATAATTAAGACCGATCAAGTACGGTCTGTCCCGTGTGTTTTCGATTGAATATAAATCGATTATCGAAATGGGTTACTTGTAGATTCATTTTTCTATAGGGATCCAACTGTTATACGAGATATATTTATTTTTAGATACGAAACGCTATTAAGAATACTACTTAAAAATAAATTGTGATACTTTTTTCATCACATCTCTTTCGTTGATATCTAATAAATAAATGGTTTGCAAAAGAAACATTAGCTCAACATAAATATGTTTAGGCGTAGAATTGTATGTAGAAAATATTGAAATATAAAAGAACCTTCATGTAGTAGGAAAATGATCGAACGGAAATTTAAGCTTGACAGAATGTGTTTTGATTTCATTTTTTGCATAGAGTTGAAGATAGAATTGTCCATAAGTTCCAAGTAGATAAAGTCATACTTGCTCCGATATAATCCTTTTTGTAAAAAAAGAATGATCACTAATCTATGCACAGTATATAAAAAAGGAGTAGATTTTGAAATGCATGATAAAGGACCCCATAGGTATACAAAAAAATCTAATTCGGCAAAAAGTTTCTACTTATTGCAAGGGTGGTTTTTATGTTTTTCTTTTACACTGTCGATTATCCGGTTGTCCCGTTATCCGGACATTATCTTACTCCAAAATTCAGTTATATCTACGAGACTGTATGACCAATTTTAAAAATTCAACGGCTTATTTTTTACCATGTTGAGTGCTAACGTTTGCATAAAAAAGATGTACGCTGCATCATTCGGTTAGCCGTTATTTTTCCATAATTTAATTATATCTTCGGAACGGTACGACCAATTTAAAAAATTCAAACAGCGTATCTGATAGTAGTACAAGGGCAAACGTTAAAATTACGAAATAGAATTAAAAAATCGAAATGAATAATTAAAGTACCGGAAAACAAATAGTAGAAATCTTTAAATTACAATAATTTTTCGTAATAAGCGGTTAATGTGAAGCACGCAAAAATGGACCATGTCTTGAAAAAATGTTTCGACTTAAAATAACGCACATTTGGCTGTAACTTATGGGTTGCGTGGAAACCATTTACATTTATGTAAAATTTTAGTGAATTTTATAACTAAGGTTAAAGTTATATATTTTTACACGATTACGATAAATAAATCAGTTTTCAAAATCCTTTTACGCTCCAAAGAGCAGAGCGAAGCGATACCTGGCTAAGCAGCAAGTATTAACATAAATACGTAGTTGTTACTTAAGAAATGACCTGTTATAATGGGAAAACTGTTTATCCAAAACACCAAATTTTGTTGAAAAAATAAGTTTTTCGACAATTAAGAAGGCATATTTTAGGATTTTTCATTCTTATTTCACTAAGACGTATATTGGAGTATGAAATCAAAAACTAGTGAAAAGAAGTTAATTTAATTTTTTAATTAAAAAAAAAAAGTAAATTAATTCTTTTTTTTTAAAGATAAATTTAAAAAAAAAGCTTTAGAGAAATAAAAGCAACTTGATTTTTTGCGTAGTTAAGAATAGAGTTATTACGTTTTAAATTTATCGATAAATGTATAATGAAATTAGCATTTTCTTTGATTTTTTTATTTATAAAATTAATTAACGCATAAATAAATATGTAACTTTTACAGTGTAAAGTTAATAATAGGTTTGTACAATAGAAGATAAATTAACTACTACTGTATTCAAAAAGTTAACAAACATAAATAAATATCCAGCGTTAAGAAAAAAGGCAGGCGAGAGGATATTGACTGCAAGAAGGGACGCAAGCAGTGCATAAAATGTCGAGTCTTGACCTTATCAATTTCGTAAAGATAGATGATAACAATAGTGTACTTAACGTGTTGCTCTGCTGAGTGGCTGCTGCTTGCCAGCACTGGTGTGGCGCCAAGCGTCTGACAGACAACATACGAGTACATCGCCTGCTATAATTTATAAATGCTAAATACAATAAAAGTTCCCAACATCTACACGTTATAAAATTAAATTTTTGTTTCACAAGAATAAACCACAGTACACAGTATTATCGTAATAAAATATTTCATATAAAATTCAAACTAATTAGTCCATTATCTCTATTTGTTTCTATTAAAATGTGAATCACTTATGCACTAATTTTAAAAGAATTTACATTATAAAAATATTTATATTTCTCTGCAGATATATTTCATCATGTCGGATTCTGAATAATAAAAACAAATTAATACTTTAAATTCATTCCTTTCATACAAATCTATGCTTTGATTTAAATAGTGTGTCGTCTCTAATAACCACTAACATTCAACGTGTCTTCTTTTTTAAAATTTACATCTTATAATAATTATTTTCTGACCTAATGTTTTGTTCCAATTCATAATGGAGGAACATCTACTTAATAGGAGGCAATCGACATAAATAGTTGTTTTAATTTGTTGCTGTACTCTTATCTGCTCCAGTCATTTTATACAAAATTTGAACTAATGCGTATAAAGCGTCTGAAATTGCTTTGAAATTAGGATTCTCAAACCAGTCATTATGGTAAACTTTAGTTTGCCACACGGTATATTCGGCTAAAAGGAATGAAAAACCTAGTTTAGTTCTCATTTTCTTAATAAATAAACCTTCCAAAGAATTTTTTTATTTCTGAGTATGTTTATACCATTTTCACGAATAATTGGTGTCCCATGTTACGTCTCCCCTAGAACAACCGTTTGGTTATGGCACTGATTGAAAATAATTGTTAATAACTTTTTTACACGGTAACCCACAC
Source organism: Lycorma delicatula (assembly GCF_047948215.1). Classification (NCBI taxonomy): domain Eukaryota; kingdom Metazoa; phylum Arthropoda; class Insecta; order Hemiptera; family Fulgoridae; genus Lycorma; species Lycorma delicatula. The sequence goes on from NC_134460.1 coordinate 26,140,833, forward strand.
CGTTAATAAGGGTTATAATAGCATTTTTCAGGCTTTTCATTTCCTTTTTTTTGGTTCCCATTTGTTATTGTTAATTTAATAGATATTCCTTTAAATGAGGGGGTAGATGGATCCATTTTTTAACAATAACGGATCTGCGAATTTATTAAGACAAATTATGCATTTTTTGCAATGCCAATCATCATACGACTTGGCACAGTGATAACTGCTCGGCGATAAATTGTATTCCAATCTACTTGAAACCATGACGTTTGTGTGTGTTGTGGTCGATGAATATTAGTGAATTACTATTAACTATAAGATAAACCGGTAAATACTTTGAAAAATGATTTTTTTTAAATTTTATTATGTCATTGGTAAAGCGCAAAATAATCAATTTTATTATACTATAATTACGTTTGTATTCTCCACTAATACGATCTATTTATTTATACAGGTATAACAAATATAATGATTTCAAGCGTAACAGCATTTTATTAATGCGTTTAAGTTGTTTTAGTACCTTAATTCTTTTATATGATTAATTCATCACATAAGCTTGATGCTTGTACGCGGGAATATGGAAACATCTTGTAACATATGAAAAATTCCATGCCTGATCGAGATTCAAACCTGAAACCTTCCGGGTGAAATGTTAAGGCGCTACCACTACGCCACACAGGTCGAGTAAATTCCATACTGGTTACAGACAAGTAAGTTATGTGTAAGATTATATTCTTACAACTGAGTATCACGTAAAAGATAGTATTAATTACTGGAGCGAACGAAGCGACCAGAAATCTACAAATATTTACAATTTGCGTGAAAAATACTATCAAATTATTTGTTTTTAGAGCGTAAAAACTGTAATAACCTGTTCGTAATTTTAAAAAATTAAGTTTTTTTAATTACGGAAAACAAACAATGCGTTTTATCCGCGTTACAAAACTCGCGTAAAACCGCTATACTTTTATACCACGCAACCAACTTGTGTACCAACAATCACAATGAGATTTTCTTAATTCTTTATTTTTTATTGTATAATGATGGATAAAACGGAAGAAACAAGATGTTACCAGATATTAGGAATAAAGATACTGAGGAATATGGTCAGATATGAATTTAAGGCAGATATAGCTTATTGTAGGCGATATTCAAGATGGAGGAAGAAGGAAGCGTCACTATTCAGGCAGCATAATCTAATATTTATGCATAAAATAATGCATTAATAACATTTTAATACCCAGTAGTAACCTTGGAACTTTTGAATTTTAAGTAAAATAATATAGTTGTGTAACAATTAACATATTTACTATAAATAAACAATCCTATTTCTTATGTTTATTGAAGGAAAATATCATTATAATTAAATATAATACAAATAACAGAAGAAAAATTATCTGGAGGTTATAAGTTTCTCAAATGCTAACCGCTGTATAAAGATAAAATCATTAATAATATTGTCATTGCTCACTGGTACAAAAAAAAACTTAATAAATTTCAACTATTAATAAGAAGTAATACTTTATTAATTGAAGGGTACAGAGTAAAACGGGTTTAGTCACACTTTGCCAATTCTACAAACTACCTTTATTTCTTTTAAATGTTCTAATAACTGTTAAAAAAAGACGACAACACAGTTATACGACTTTCTCGCCACGCGGCGTTTTTCTGATGCACGGCTTAATTAAATTTAATTTAAAATATTTATAATCTTATTTAAATATAATATTTTTTACTTCTTTGTACGAAGTATTGTGATCGCGAAAAATTTCGGTTTCCAAATTTCAAAGGAAATATCCATTATCACAATCCCTGAACCCATTTTGACCAGTGAGGTCTGTACGTACGAACGTACATATGTATGTATGTACGTATCTCGCATAACTCAAAAAAGATTAGCTGTAGGATGTTGAAACTTTTGATTTGGGACTGTTGTAACATCTATTTGTCAACCTCTCCGTTTGATTGCAATCGATCGAACGTGTCCAAATATATAATCCAAATAATCTGGATTTTGGACTTTTTCTTAACTGTAGTAATAAGTCCTGTCTGAGAGGTTTTCAACGATATATCATCAGTGGTACTTATTTTCATTGGTACAAGAGTTATAGCCACATAAAATTTTAATTAATGAAATATTTGGATCTTACAAGGGGAAGGCACATCGGTTCGAATTCGATTTAATTTCCTTTTTTTTAATTTAAATATATTGATTTATTAATAATTATTTACCTCTTATTGTAAAAACATTTTTACGATGAATAATAACTCAGTAACAAAAAAAAAAGAAAAATATCAGAAGTTTTCAATGAAATAAAATTTTATGTACTTTTCATTTAAAAAAGAATGTATAAATGTAATTTAATAGGCGTACAAAAAATCATGTGTTGTCTACATCAGAATTTTGTTTATTTAATTCAATGGTACTAACTAAAGCGCGCGCGTATACTGTATTTCATTCGCGCGGATGTGGCGGTACTAGCGACCACTTCAAATACTTTTTTACACTTTAAATATTATTCACTTATTTAATTCTACCGCTCACCTGTGACGTTACAACATAGAAGGCGACTACAACAGCTGTACGTCAGTTCTGCACTAGCGCTGCTTGTGGTGAGAGGGGGTATCAATGACACACTATACCCACTTAGTCATTAATTTATTTAGAGAATTTTTTTGAGTTGGTGGTTGCGATTTTGCAAGTTTTTTTTTTGAAAGATTATTTTTTAATTACAAATGTGCCTAAGAAAATAAGACCATAATTAGGCGAAGTCTCGAGATACTGAGGGTGACCTTGTTCTACAGCCTCACTCCCTTGTCCTTTTAGATTGAAATTTTAATGGCATCAATGCCCCGTATATAGAAGTAACCTGCCCAAGTTTGGTCAACATCGGTCGAGTAATTCTGGAGATTTAAAGTGATTTAAGGTGCGACATCTAATACCGAACACACATACACGTACATACGAAGATCCGGAAAATTTCCATCCGGTTTTTTGCGTTCCTGAGGTGTCAAAACGTCAAGATGCGGTGAAAACCGCATATGCCTAAATTGGACTGATTTACAATACTTTCCCTTCTGTAGCTATAGCGTTAGGCGGGAAATTAAAAATACTTTTTTTTTAATTTAATGGCTTGCTGTTAATAATTCATTTTTTAAATAAAAATATCAGTTAAAATTTAAATGTAAATCAAACACAGAAAAATATTTTTATTAAGTTAATACAAAACTTTCACGGAAAACAGGAGTTAAATTGAGGACGTTTTCCACTCCACAGATTAAAATAAATGAAACATCTTGTTAGTAATGAAAGATCTCCATGGCGGAGTTGTAGCATCTCAGCCTTTCATCCAGAGATCCTAGGTTCGAGTCCCGGCTTAGGCCATGACATTTTACATAAGCTACAAAATTCCCATTCATATTCCCATGAACAAGCTCCCATCTTATATATCGAATTAATCATCAAATAAAAAATAAGTCTTTAACAAGATTGAGGAATGTTGTTATTCCTCGTAATTTAATTAAATATAATATTATATTATAACACTGTAATTAAAATAGAATGTTTATATGCTTCTGAATACCTATCACTTAATTATAAATTAGATAAATTAGGATTGTTAGAGAGAAGAATTATTAAGAAAATATTGGGTCCACTAAAAACCAATGAAGGCTGGAAAATAAGAAGTAATGATGAGGTACTGTTTAGCCAGCACGAGAATAGAGTTGCAGTATGAGGCATGCGGAGGAAAGTAGCAGTCCCCTTCGTCATTCAGTCTCCCTCACATACGTATTTTACATCTGTCTCTCACACACACGACAGTAGCTCGCCGCTAAAGCATACTTTAGAGCTCTATTCTCGTAGTGGGCGAACAGTACATAAAAATGTAGAAAATTTTCGGAAACAATGAAGACCTATTTTCTCTGGGCATATACATATAGTGAACGACAACAGGTTAACGAAACGGATTTTCAAGTATCTTTGGGAAAGAGGAAAACAACAAGCTACATCCAAAAAACCCCAAAAAATTAGTAAGAATCAGTATAAAAGAGGATGAAATAACAGACAAAGATGTGTTTCATAGAAAAGTGTGAAAAATAAAAGAATTCCAAAGTAGGAAAGATAAGAGAACTGGAACAAAGTGGTCCAAGGAAAGGAAAAAATCTGATGTGGACACCACACGACTTCCTTGTACGCCTATTAAATTCCATATACAGATTTTTTTCTGCATTTCATTTAAAGTTTTTATTTGAAAGTGAGATATACGATCCTGCAATTCTTTAATAAAGTTGACAGTTACAAAATTGCATTGTGGTGGAAACCACATTGCATCACATTATTGTGTGGTGTCCGTATCAGCATTTTATAATAGTAATTTTATCGCGCAAGTATTTATGTGGTGTTTTGAGAACGTGTCGGATCCGTAATTAGTGCAGTTTAGAAAAGTCCAAAATCCAAACTTTTTTGGAATTGGGTTCTTTAGGATACTTTTGGCCGAGTCGATTGCAATCAAAAGGGAAGGTGCACAATTAGATGTTAGAATAGTCCTAAATCCAAAATTACAAGATTCTACGGGTATTCGTTTTTGAGTAATACGAGATACACACGTACATACGTCACGCCGAAACTATAGTCAAAATGGATATTTCCGTTGAATTCTTTCGCGATCACAATACTTCCTTTACTTCGTACAAGGAAGTAAAAAACGAATAGAGAAAAGATAAGAAGTACTGGAAGATACGAAAACAACAAAGACGAAGAAATGAAATTACGTGATCATTAGCCGGCCATAACGAAAAAAGAACATTACATCTTTAGTAATATAGTGTAATATAAAAAAGCTACAAGTTAGTAATATGTTGAAAAAATAATATTCGATAAATATGTAATATAATAAAAAGATTGTTCGGCCTTTAATTGATGTTATACGATTTTAACAACAGCAATATTGTTTTCAGTTAGTGAGAGTGGCCTATTTTTGTTTGTCTCGTTGATCTTTAGGAAATAAAACGAAATTTTAATCGGTTTTTGCATCAGTTCAATTTTTCCCGGTATATTCTATGGAATGAAATAGTTTTTTTTTGCAGATTTTAATCTTTAATTATTTTATAGATGTTAATTCTTGTGTTATAACGAAAATCTTTATTTCTAATATTTGGTTCTGTTCTAATATTAGTCTTCAGTTATAATTTGATGTCCACTCTGTATATAAATTTGAATACTTTAATATCCAAAACAAAAAGCAGAAATCATCTGACAAAACCCTACTGAAATATAGCTTCACGTTAAAGTTACATGTAGAAAAATGAAGTATCTCTTGCGATGAACAGGAAAAATTATTTATAAATAAATTCTTGATATAGACAAAGTAATTCGCCAAATATAAATTTACGTTTATATTTCATGAACAAATGTCAGATAGGCCTTTGTAATAGACAGGCATCTTGTACAATTTTTTCTTTAAGTATCAAAGACGCACCTACGAACAGGTATTTCTACTGATTTATTATTCTTTTTATCCTTTTTCTTAATTGCATAAGTATGTAGACAGCTACGTAAATTGTATAATACAAACTTTACAGCAACTAAACAATCATATTAATCAGTAATTAATGTAATGGCGTGATTAAATTATTTTTTTTATTATTTGTTTTTGTGTTTTAATTTTTAATACTTGACGTTTCTGATATGTTTACAAATGTTTTTTAAATAATTTCATCGATATTTTTAGCCCATTACTGTATTATCATAATTATACTAATAATTTGCATATTATCCTGGAGGGATTAATAGATAATATCAATGATAATTCATTAATAATTACGCTGCATGTACAATACTTATTCCAGATATTTTATGTGCTTTACACGACACGAACTAATATTTTATTGTACGCATATTAGCAATTAATAAAATAAGGATTGTAATTTACAATTAATTTCACTTTTTTCGTTTTAGAACCAATAGAAGTTGGTCTGCTATATATTTTCATTTAACTCAAACCAAAATAAATTAATTACCCATCCATTCTCAGAAACTGTACGTTTTTGTCATCCCCAGTTGACTGGTTTGAAGTTAATTCCTTTCTGTTCTACGGTATTATTTTAACTTTAATATTCTTACTTTTCTTTTTCCTGCTTAGCCTCCGGGAATTACGTTCATGTATTACTTCAGAGGATGATATGTATGAGTGTAAATGAAGTACAGTCTTATACAGTCTCAGTTCGACCATTTCTGAGATGTGTGGCTAATTGAAACCCAACCACCAAAGAAGACCGGTATCCACGATCCAATATTCAAATCCGTATAAAAGTAACTGCCTTTACTAGGACTTGAATGTTAGAACTCTCGACTTCCAAATCAGCCGATTTGGGAAGACGCATTCACCTCTAAACCAACCCGGTGGGTTTCAATATTCTTACTACATTCTACAAACGCAAGTATTGTTTTTTTCATATAATTCCATAATTATTTTCTTCTACAGCTTTTACTTTCTATTACTAAATTAACTAAACTTTATATTTTAAATATTTCACCCAAAAACTAGTTTGTCTATTTATAAGAATCTGTCACATCCTATTCAACTCGTCTTAAAATCTCTTATTTCATGGAACCATATAATCTTTACGTGTAATATAGTTGATAAGCATATAAAAAAAAAGTACAACAGCCTTATTTGTGATATTTTTCACATTACAGATGTTAATGAAACGATATTAGGTTTTATAAATGTATTTACTTAATGTTATATATAAAAGGCTGATCTTATTTTTTTATTTTTTGGATTAATTAATTCACGACATATGCTCTAAGTTTGTGTTGTCAGTGGAAATATAGAATAAACCTTTCTGTAGCGTATGAAGACAATACTATGTCTAACCAGGATTCGAACCTACTGAATGAAAAAAAAAACGCCTCCGTGACGGGGTGGAAAAAATATTAATTATAATTACAATGTTATCTGCAAGGTGAGAGTATGATTAATTTTTCTATTATTTGAAAAAAAAAATCCAAACGTGAACAGGATTTAACGCTGGATCTGTTTATTCTTCTGCGGTCCTCATTTGGTAGATTAATTGGCAGATGATAATTGGCTTTCGGTTTTTTTTTTGAATTTAAAAAAGCGCGTTAGGAGAAACTGATCAGAGTCTATTTTCAGCAATTTACGGAAGGTGCGCGCGCCGACGTAACACACCATGCAGATTTGCGCAGGCCCAAGCTGATCAATTTGCACGCACATGCGTGTAGTGTCTAATTCAGTAGTCGTTCAATGAAATTAAGTGATTGTACGTGTTGTAAACACAACAGATTGAATCGTAATAAATATATATTTATACACGGATTTCTGAAGACGGATATTTTAAACTGCGAATACTGTTGTTCATATTCATAAAACTTTATTTATATTACAGCGTATATTTACTTATTTTTTTGTGAAAATGGTGTATCATGATTTGAGGTTATGTTTATGTAAGTATTATTTTTTATGAGTAGAATTACATTTTTTTAATGACACAGGAATTAGCACACATCAGATAAATTCTTGATTTTCCATAAATAATTTAAAATTTACCAAAAACAAAATTTTTCATAAAATTCAGTATTATAAAATAATAATACTATTGGTATCATATTTTTCATATCATAAGCCGGTGACAATCCTCGTGCCAATTCAATCGTCATCCGAAGAATTAATGGAACTAAACTAATCAAAATATATTCGATGAACTTTGTTTTATATGAAAACGAATACTTCAATACTTTTTAAACTGTATAAAATAAATATTATTTAATTTAAATATTATTTATTCAAACGTTTATTCACGGTATTTAATGTCGTCTATCGATCGTTTGACTCGGTTCAAATTTATTTGTACGCGTAAAAAAATTCCCTTTTTTTATTCACGCCAAAGAAGTATAATTTCTTATGTGCGTACGTACACATGAGCTTTTATTTTATATAAAACTGCAGTTGATTGAAATTCCTTATTATTTTGATTTACGAGATATTGTAGTCACTATATTATCACTGTGGTTCTCTTCTCAATGTAAATTTCAATTACAAAAACATTTAATTATATTTTACTGTATTCTGATAATTCATTCTTGCTGTGTTATACATTCGAATATATCCTAGTCGTTATATGAAGAATGTTCATTCAAATAAATATTGTATTACAGATGAAGCCGCCCTCTACTAGTTAACATCAAGAATGTACTGATTCTATCATTAAGTCTTACCAATGTCCACATCATACGATCTAAATGCCAGATTTACAGCCACAGATTTGATATTACGGAATAAATAATTAAGGAAAAGAAAACAAACAAGGGTGTGATAGAGGAAATGTAAAAATGTATGTTTCTTGTTTTTTTTTAATTTACTTAAAAGGAAGGGGAACATTTTTGCTAACAATTTCAAGGAGGTAACAATTAAATGTTCTTAAAAATAATAAAAAAAAGTAGTAAAAAAATTGAACTTTTTCCAAAAAAAGTCATACAAATTATATAAATAAAATTTAAAAATATAAATTAAAAATTCCTGGAAAAAATAAATTTTGAAAATTTCAAATAATTTATATTAAATAACAAATAAATAACGATATACTTGTTCACAAAGAAGTAATTTTTGAGAGACGGCTTGCTTCTGTGTATACGTGATGTCTTACACGGGTACTCATTTAAGAAATACTTTTGCGTGTGTATATGCATGCATATAGTTTACAAATATTAATGTATTTACCGCAAGTTAGTTTAATTCAAACGTTAACTGCTTTTTATATATACAGCATATTCGTAATAGCGGCCACATCCTTTTCTGACATAAATAGTAATTACAAGGCTTGTAGATATAATCTGATTTCATGGAAAATTACTAAATGGCAGTACAGTATGCTACTATAATATACAACCACACTCCCTCTTTGTGGGGTCTCCTCTACTTTAGCTGTCTTTTAACATGTATAAGTTTAAATTACACAAGATTATCATATCAATTATCCTACAATTAGCTATATAAGATCGACGTTTTATCATTTTATTCGTACTTAATTTTTCTTGGGTTAATTCATTATCTACTTATTTATTTCCTTTTTTTAATAAAATAAATTATCTACTACTCCATCTCTGTTGAGGAATCAATAAAAAATTGTTGATTCGATTTAATGAAACTTTTAAATCAAATTAATTATAATTTAACATGAAATTAATATATCTTATGAAATTATATAAAATATTCACTAGGGCCCTCCAAAATTTTCTGAAAATCATTATTCAATTTTTTTTTTGTCTTCAGTCACTTTCCTGGTTTGATGCAACTCTCCAACACACGCTATCTAGTGCCACTCGTTTCATTTCGTTATACCCCCTACATCCTACATCCCTAACAATTTGTTTTACGTATTCCAAACGTTGCCTGCCTGCACAATATTTTCCATTTACATGTCCCTCCAATATTAAAGTGACTATTCCAGTATTTTTTTAAAGAGGTGGAAGAACCCCATTTACGGGTGCCTAAGCAGTGTCGGGCTCGCTAACACGTTCCGCCAAATATAACTAAGTGCATATGTATACCTGCGCACCACCGGCTAAATCTCCACCACTGGCTTCCCCCTTCTTGGGACTGCTTATAAAAACATTTCATTAGAAGAAGGGGGAATCGCCCACACACACACACACACACACACACACACACACACACACGCGCGCGCGCGCGCAGTCATAACAATCCAACAATGTCACACACCACACAAACAACACTACTGAAGCAACACATACAGCACGTCAAATAAATACACCGACAACACACAAGAACCTGCAGAAAACAGGACAAGCTACTAACATCCACAACACCCACGAGTTACACACTCACACAGCCGTCAAAACAGAAATCTTAAATAGTCGCACCACTTACCAGTAACCACCGTCAGACGGCGATTAATAAAATATCCAATTACTAATAACCAATTAATAAAATAAGGATTGTAATTTACAATTAATTTCACTTCTATGTTTTAGAACCAATAGAAGTTGGCCTGCTATATATTTTCATTTTACTCAAACCAAAATAAATTGCCCAACCATTCTCAGAAACTGTACGTTTTTGTCATCCCCAGTTGACTTGTTTGAAGTTAATACTCCATTCCTTTCTGTTCTACGGTATTATTTTAACTTTAATATTCTTACGTTTCTTTTACCTGATTAGCCTCCGGGAATTACGTTCATGTATTACTTCAGAGGATGATATGTATGAGTGTAAATGAAGGTGTAGTCTTGTACAGTCTCAGTTCGACCATTTCTGAGATGTGCGGCTAATTGAAACCCAACCACCAAAGAATACCGGTATCCACGATCTAGTATTCAAATCCGTATAAAAGTAATTGCCTTTACTAGGACTTGAACGCTTGAACTCTCTACTTCCAAATCAGCTGATTTGCGAAGATGCGTTCACCACTAGACCAACCCGGTGGGTTATGGATCTGAATACTAGATCATGAATAGTATTCTCTAGTGGTTGGGTTTCAATTAACTATGTCTTAGGAATGGTCGGCCTGAGTTTTTTCAAGACTACACATTTACCGGTACAGTTACATTTCACTAAGTTGCTAATGACTTTACTTGTTGATGCGACTATAAATAAATTATTTTTTTTAAAAATTAGATGTAATTTTAATTTAAAATTTAAATATTTAAAAGTAATTTCTTTAAAATTTAACAACGTTGGTAAATATATTTTTTCTTTTACTATTTTGACGATTAGGGTAAATCTTTTTTTGTAATAAATAAGGAATAATAATGTAAGGTACCCTGAATAACTGATATAGACTTACAATACAAAAAATAAATAATATCAATATAACACAAGACCCCTGCTCAAAAATCCAATAATTTTTTTTTATTCAACTTTGTTTTATGTTTTATAAGTTTTTTATTATATAATTTTTTTTTTAATTTTCATATAAGTTAGTTTTGACAAAATATAAAAAAAAAATTACAACATATTTGTCGTAATTTATTAAATCTGGTATGGTAGGAAACCAAATTTGAGTTAAAAAACATTTTTTAGAAATTTCATAAATATAATCCATTTATTTTTACGCAATTCGATAGAAATAAGCAAACAGACGTACTTACGTTCTAAATAAATGAAATCAAATAAACGATAGCTTTAACGTTTAAACTGGCTAGATCAATCTATAAAATTTCTACACGTAAAAGTAACCCGTAAACTTACACGCACATTCACACACAAAAAAGGTCATAAGCTCAATTACATTACGAAAGTTGGCAACGGCTAGTGTAAAGACCGTCTATTTCTAATTCATTGCAGTTATTTGAACCCCCAAAGGGCATAGTATATCGGTTAGAGAGCACTCATACTCAATTAAAATTGACTACGGGATATCATTATTAAAAATAGTCAAGTAACACAAGTGAAAGTAATTAAGCTCCAAGAAAAATATAAACTATGAATAGTTTTCTGAACGGCTTGTACTTCCCTGTGGTTGATTGTGCCTCTTTATTTTACCCCTCTTTCCTTATCGATTCATTTTTTCCGAAATTCGAACATGAGATTTGCAACGGCCATCTCTTTAACATCGTTTGCACCGTTAGAAATACAGTATTCGGTAAACCACCTTTTTTATTAAGCGTCGTTGCTGATTATGCAAATGAGCTTACCTGATAGACTCCATTTCCTGCCTTGGCTTTATGTAAAGGATCATGCTAGACGAGTTGATGCCTAACGAATAAACCTGACCTTCAAGTTCCACTACAACACGGACATTTTTATGTTAATTTGCCGCATCAGATAACAGCTATAATGACAATATATCGGCGAATATTATCTAAAAACATAAATTTCGGATAATTTTTCGGATATAAAAATAAGAATTTATTTTTATTATAACAATCTATTAATAAACTAGATAATACCGCAGCGACTTGTAACGGACATAGTCAATTGACCATTTAGAGGATAACAATTAAGGCTAGTGAACGATTCAGTAAGCGCGTTAGGTCACAGGAAGGGCATTAAGTATCAAGCACCAGCAGTAGCAGGATATACGTAGAATTGATTGAATGAATGAACCGAACCGGGCTGTACAATGAATGGATGAATGAATGTGTTGCTTTTTGCCGGTTGTGAGGAAATGAAGTGAATGGGGGAGGGGCTGGAGAAGAGCAAATGAGGAGAAATATAAAACATCAGGTAGTAATAACATAAAGTGTAAATAGTTTAGGCAATAACACCCTTCCCTTTGTAGTAGATAAATTACACAGAAACGAATCTACCCTTTTGGTTAACTGTAGCGTGTACAAATCTAGTATATATATATATATACATATCTGAAATACGGCTTGTTTTTTTCAGCAGTTCAACTTCTTTCCACTTAACACCCCACTCTTTACGCAATGGTGATTATAAAGAAAATGTAATCGGGTTTTTTTTTACTTCTGATTGGCAGACGCTTTAAAAATGTGTTGATAATCACCGGTTTTATTAAGTTATCCGAATATCCGTTAATAGAAAGAAGGTAATCTTCCATTCCGGAAAATGTATTTTATATTTTAAAATTTTGTTTGCTTAATTTTTTTTTTAAACAAACAGTTTAGTAAGAAAGGTTGATCATTTAGGAAGAAGCAAGCACCTAAACAAAATTTAGGGATAAACATTTCTAGATAAATGATCAAAAATTTTATTTTTACCTTAATAATCCATTGTAATCGATTAAATTACAGAATTTTAATCCAAAATTGAATCAAATTTCTGGTTTAAAGAATATGTCCATATAGAGTTACGGGAAATTAGACAGTTTTTTTTACGTCATATTGAAGGAAACAATGCCAAATTATTATTCGTTAAGAGGAAGGTGTTCCTCCAGGATTACACCGATACAATATTAAATGAATTCAATCAATCCATTTTTTGAACCAGAACATTGTAGAATAAATAAAAATAATCTGACTAATCTGTTTTAATTACTTATAAAAAAAAATCTTATGTACACACTACATGACTTCCTTGTACGCCAAATTAAATTACATATACACATTTTTATGCTGCACTTCATTTAAAATTACTTCATTTGAAAGTGAGATACGATCCTCCAATTTTTTAATAAAGTGGACAGTTACACAATTGCATTGTGGTGGACAAAACCTTGAATCACATTTTTTTTGTGGTGTCCGTATCAGCATTTTATATTAGTTTTTATATATTCGTATATTATTTTTGTTTCACGTTGATCAAGTAGTTATGTGGTGTAAGTGAGAATGTGTCGGATCCGTAATCATGCACACATCGGTTCGAATCCGACTTCAATACTTGTATTTTTAATTTTTTTTTTTTTTTTTTAATTTAAATACATTGATTTATTAAGAATTATTAACTGAAAAAATTTTGAAATGAAAATGTAAAGTACGTAACATTTTATTTCATGAATAACTTCTGATTTATTTATTTTTTTTAATTGTTACTGAATTTTATAATAATAAAATTATTAAAAAACATAGTACAAATTATAAAGTCACTAAACGTACATCATATTAAAAAAAAGGGACAAATATTGTACAGCAATAAATTAATGTATTCCTTTCTGTCGAGAAACTATGTAAGTTTTATATATATATATATATATATATATATATATATATATATATATAAGTTATTAACATTAAAATTATTCTGTTACATAATAGATTTTGGTTCTAATGTTTTAAATTATAACCTTTTTTTAACTAAGGTTTCACCTTTAGATATCAGAAAAAATACCGTTGTATATACAGTAATTTATAAAACAAGCGATTTCGAAAACAGCCGATTTATATTATCTCCAAAATTCGTAATAGTAACAAACATCTATAATTATGTTTCGTTATTTTCATCGAAAAATAATATTCAAATCTTTCGTATTATAATTTTTAAAAGGATATATCTTATTTCTACCGGGAATTTAATTTTCTTCGTTTGTTTATATAAACCAACATCAGAGCTTATGTAAGAGCATCATCAATTTCAAAATGAAGAAAAACTGTAAAAATCGGTAATGGTTTAGAAATTAAATTACTCGCCCAACTCCTTTTGCCTCCTTTTATGAAGTAAAGGAAGTATTGTGATCGCGAAAAATTTCGGATTTCAGATTTCAACGGAAATATCCATTTTGACCAACCTTGAATCCATTTCGACTAGTTTCGGCGTGACGTCCGCTTGTGATTTTAAAAATATTTTTTCAATAAATAATAATTCAATAAAAAAAATATGAAAAGCTATTAATGAAATAAAATTTTATGTACTTTTCATTAAAAAAATATGTGTATATGTAATTTAATAGGCGTACAACGAAGTCACATGGTGTCCACATCAGATTTTTTTCCTACCTTAAATGGAATAATTTTCCTAAAAAGTAATGACGAAATTAAACACACAAATATGATTACCGTTTTAGTTAAGTTGTAATAAAATTAAACTTTAACTCAGTAAATGATATTCTGACCTACGGACTATCATTCATGGACCAAAATAAGAGACTTTTTTTCATTTTATTTCATTTTTATTATTAACAACTCTTATTTAATAACCCAATCAATAGGATCTATCAAAGAAAAACAAGATTAAATGTAATAAAATAAGCTGCATATCTGCTGTAAACATCTTAATATATTTTTATAAATGAAATACGGAGATATTGGAAAACATAAAATTTAAATTTATTACAACCACATTTACGCGTAAAAATTTAATAAGCACATGTGTAAATACCGCACTCGTATTTCACGACATGAAACCCACTTCGAAAAGAACTTAACATAAACGTACTTACAACACGTCATATTTCTAAAAGTGTTGTCCTTCAGAGCCAGTTTCCCCTTCATTTTTTTTCCAACTTTCCATGATAATACACATACACACACACACACACACACACACACACACACACACACACACACACACACACACACACACACACACACGCACACACATACATACACATATATATATATATATATATATATAAACATCAGTTCTTGGCGATCAGCCGGCCGATCTCTAAAAAATAATATATATATATAAATATATATAAGTGGGTTGCAATATGATATTCATCAAGATGACCGCCTCCAATGAAAAACAGTAATATCACTTCACTCAGTGTACTTTCACACCCATACAAGACACCCTCTAGAACTTCTGATATATATATATATATATACTCACCTCAAATAAAAGCAGTTATCGGTTCAATTTATACAGCTTAAGTTAGCATAAATTTATTTAAATTTTTATGTTTTCTTTATTACATACTTGCACGAATTAAAGGAAGAATTGTGATCGCGAAAAATTTCGGTTTTCAGATTTCAACGGAAGTATCCATTTTGACTAGTATCGGCGTGACGTCAGTACGTACGGATGTATTTCGCACAACTCGAAAACGATTAGGCGTAGGATGTTGAAATTTTGGATTTAGGAGTGTTGTACTTCACCCCTTTAGTTGTGCATCACCCCTTTTGATTGCAATCGACTGGACTAAAAGTGTTCAAAAAACCGAAAATCCAAACAAAATTGGATTTTTCGGACTTTTTCTTAACTGCAGTAATAAGCCCTCACTGAGTGCTTTTCAACGATATATCATATGTGGTACTTATTTTCATTCGTTCCAGAGTTATAGCCGAATAAAATATCAATTAATTAAATATTTGGATCTTACAAGGGGACGGCACATCGGTTCAAATCCGACTGTATCTCCTTTTTCCTAACATTTTTTTTTTTTTTTTTTTTAATTTAAATATATTGATTTATTAATAATTATTAACCTCTAATTGTAAAAAAAAATGTACAATAAATAATAATTCAATAATAACAATAAACAAGAAAATATGAAAAAATAACAGAAGTTATTAATGAAATATAAATTTTTATGTACTTTTCATATAAAAAAAAATGTGTTTATGTAATTTAATAGGCGGACAAGGAAGTCATGCGGTATCCACAACAGATTTTTTGTTTTAATTTAAATTAAAATTACCAAATATATTTTTAAGGATTAATAAAATAATTCTTTTTTTGGTTTAACCTCCGGGTCCACCGTTAGGCATGTTTCAGAGGATGAGATGATTAATTTGCGGCGTGTAAAAATGACATGCCTGACCGGGATTCGAACCCGGGACCTCCGGATGAAAGGCGGAGACACTACCTGTCTCGGCCTGTCACCTGTGGTGACTCGCGCCACGGAGGCCGGCTAATAAAATAATTTATTTGGTACGAACAGCACGTGAATAGTCCATTACACTCTAGAATTAGTATAAATAAAATAAGGAAAATTGGAGTTGAAATCCCGGCCAAGCTTGTCATTTTTCAGCCGATATAAAATTTATGTACTCATTTATATAATTCATCTCTCATTAGTAACTGTCATTACTAAAATAATCGTTAATTTTTTTTTTGCCGATCTCTAAGCGGATTCTTCTGGATTAAACTCACTCGGAAAAATTTTCTTGTAATATATTATTGAGATTCTTCCAATATAGACATTTTTTTAAATAAAATCTGTAGGGCTGTATTTACAATAAATTCTGTTGTATTTTTACTTATCCCGTTAAAAGGAGTAATTTTCTGTGATTTCACTGCTATATAGAGACAACGAATTTTTCGTTTGTTCCCGATACCACACCATAACTATTGAACCAACCATTATGAAATTTAATTGTGGCTTTCTTATGATCCCCCGGGATGTTTACTACAGTTCAAACCTAACCAATCTTACTAACCAATCATAAATAAATTACCAATCATAAATCTTACCAATCATAAATAAATAACATGAAATGTGTTTTACTAAATTTAATGTTGTTGTCTATATCGATCTTTGTTTTTGTTAATATCGACTATAAACGACGACTATAATACGATAAACACGACTGTCTATAAAAGATCAATTTATCTTATTATCGAAATACAGTAATAAAATTAAAAATTTTTAAAAACCAACGACGAAAAAACCTTAAAAAAGTGAAATTTTTAAATAAATCTTTTTTTTAAGTTTTTTAAACATGGTAGAGTTGGTATATAACATTATTTATACATAAATAAATGAAATACAATCTTACTAACAATTCGCCCGCAGTCTTTGGGGTCATTCGACTATCCTCAGGAAAATTTATTCTTCAATTTATATCATTAAAATTAAATTATGTAAAAAGTAAACTTAAAATCCCAACTGGTCGTCTTAGTATAAAGTTAGTCATGTCTGTTACGTAAGAAGGTCGCAATTGTTCTTGTAAAGGTTTTGTTTGGCAGTTGATAAGAACAACTGCGATCTTCTTACATAACGACATACTAATTTTATACTATGATGACCAGTTATTGTGATTTTAACATATTATAAATTTACATTCTACATAATTTAATTTTAATGATCTGAAATTGAAGAATAACGTTTTCTGAGGATGGTCGAATAACCGAAAGTGCTAGAAAAGAGAACGCGGATGAATTGTGTTGGTAAGGTTGAATTTCATTTATTTTTATATAAAAAAAACTATTTTTTTACCTTGTAATCCTCTGACATTGTGATATTGTTTTTAAGACAATAAAATTTAAGATTTTGATTAACCGTCGTGCGAGACTATGATTATAACTAAAGCTTTCCTATGCGATAAGCGACCCGGATACCCCGGAACACGTGTTCTTCTGGTGCCCGCAGTGGGATGAATACCGCCTAGCTTGCTGGGCGATTACCGGATCGCTCAGCGTAGAGACCACCATCGCCACCATGTTGCGGAACTCCAAGAATTTTGATACTGTCGCAGGATTCGTGACAAGGGTTTTTCAGGAGAAGGATCGGGGGGCTCGGGGATTGATGGACAGCCCTCTGCGGAACTGCAATTCGCTCGTGCTTGCACGAGTGGACGGTAGCGATGAGGCACAGGGACTCTCGAACCCCCGAACGAAGAAGACCGGGTTCCAGCGGGGATGCCCCACTAAGGGTGTCCCCGTTAGAGGCGTTGGCTTTAATACCGAGTCTCGAATTCTGGAGTGGGGACCCAGGAACGGCATAGCCGGGGGGGACACTCTTCTTCTTCTTTCAGGGAGGCCCGAAAGAGTATAGGACACTCCAGTGGACTGTGTTTTACTTAACTGCAGGGTCCGGCCCAGGGGAGAAGGTGAAAAGAAAAGAAAGAAACTTATCTATGCAATCTACGGATGACGCACGAAGATCAATCAAAATGTAAAATTTTCTTTTCTTAAAAACAATATCACAAAGTCACAGAGGATTATAAGGTAAAAAAAATACAGTTATTAAATTATTTCACTTTTTTAATATTTTTTCGTCGTGGATTTTAAAATTTTTTTTATTTATTTATTACTTTTTAAAGATTAGCAGGCCTGTGCCAAACAGTGGGACGTTTAATGATGATGAAAGTTTAGTATACTTGACCGGCGTAAATTAATTAATAATCCGCACAGCAATGTAGCCTTGCTGGAGTTGAAAGACAATGAAACATTCAAAAACATTTTGAAGAAACATATCTACTGCAGCGCCCCCTGGCGGCTTAAAACCGTAAAATTAATCTAAAAACCTGCTCTTAAGTGGTATTATGTAATGCGAAAATCCCGCATCGAAATTGGTTCAGTAGTTTTTAAGTAAAATGTTAACAGACAAACACAAACCTCTTACCCCAAACATATACACCGTTTCCGTTCTGACGCGGGTAAAAAAATTAGATGTATAATAAAATTAAAGGAGTCGTTATTCTATAAATTTAACATAGCCACCTTCTCAATTACTATTTAAGAACTACGAATTTTTAGGTAACTACCAAATTGACAGGATTAAATTATCTGGGTTTGTAACTTATTTATATATCTAAGTAAATATTTAAACCCAAAAAAATATGCAACCAAAAAAATTGGTATTTTGAAAAAAAAATTTAGTTAATTTAATGTATTAAATGTTAGAATGCATTTCCTTCATTTAAATAATGGATTATATTCAAAATAAAATCAAATAAAAAATAAAAAAATTAGAAGTGCGTTAATAAAAATTTTTAATGAAGCAATAATGAATCATAATTAAACGGAAAAAATTTACTGTTACAATTTAAATAAATAATACTTACAGTATTAAAAAAAAAATACAATACTATTCTCATTTAAATTAAGTTCATGATTGGCAATTATTTCAGTTCTTTTTTTTTTTATTTTTTATTTCAATTGGAATGAGTGCGTTTGCGTAAGTTTGTGAAAACTGTCACGTCAAAAGAAACGCGGCGATAGCTTGCAAATGATAAATATGCATTACATTTTCAAATGGAAGTATGCATTACATTTTTAAGGACGTTCGACCTTGAGTAATAAACCCAGTGTGATATATATTGCGATATGATATATATAATATTATGAATTTATTTAACTAGACGCATACACGACCGTACAGGCATGATAACAACAGTGCCAATTAAAAAAGTTAAAAAAAAAATCATAAGTTACAATGAAAATTAAAATTATTGAAATTTAGAATCGCATTGGTAAAATAAATAATCGCCCTTATTTAATTCTTTTCAAAAATCTCAGAATACGAAAAAATTATTAATCCTGAAAGTTACATCAGAAAACTGAAAAAGAAATTACGGGTTTAGAAAATTATGTATGAATACCCAGGTGTATTTTTCGACTACGCCGATCAAGTACAACTTGATAAAATGATAACTTTTTATAAAACAGAAGTATAACTTTTGTGAAAGTAACGAAAAACATTTCTTCTCATTTTGGGTCCAGAATATAATATAGGGGCCAAAGGTACTTTAATTTGAATAGATGAAGAAAGAAAATATTTTATTAATAAAAATTAAGAGTTAAGAGCTCTATAACAGAATGCATATTTTTTAGAGGTGATAATAAATTTTAAGAAATTTTTCTCTAATATTCATATACAGATTAAGAAGAAAACAAATTTGCATAAATAAAGTTTTCTCAAAAGAAAATTTTCAAAAAACCTTTACTGCATTTTAGGTCCGGGGTCTATATTTTAAAAAGTTTGTAGATATTTTTTGATAGCTCTGTATATGAAGTATAAGCTTTCAAAAAGTTTTTGAACACTATTTAAACTCTTTCTTTTTCCTATTTAGCCTCCGGGAATTACCATTCAGGTATTACTTTAGAGGATAGATGAGGAAATGTTTGAGTGAGAATGATGTGTAGTCTTGTACATTCTCAGTTCGACCATTCCTAGGATGTGTGGTTAATTGAAATCCAACCACCAAAGAACACCGGTATCCACGATCTAGTATACCAGTCTGTATAAAAGTAACTGCCTTTACTAGGACTTAAACGCTGGAACTCTTGACTTCCAAATCAGCTGATTTGAGAAGTTCACTACTATACCAACCCGATGAGATTATATGTTTTTGTCTGGGTGAACAAGCAGGACCCTAAAACGTAAAAATTTGCAAAATAGCCCCCCATACCTCATTTTTGACATGATACTTTCCCCTTTAATATAGCTATTCTAGCTATATTCGTCGGAAAAGTAAAATGACTTAGCCCCCTTTATCAGTACTCCTGAAAAAAATTACAAATTTTTTAGGGTAATATGTTTCCATCGTTGTAATAATTAACGTTTACTTCTATTCATAATTTTTTTAAATACAATAAGTGAGTTTGTTACTATAATGAATTTCTGGCATTTTAACTGAAGTATTATTAGCCATTTTTACAATTTAACTGAATAAAATATATACAATCTATTAGTGATTGATATTTTTTATTTTATTTTAATAGACCTGTAAGTTCTTAATAATTTGATCTACCATAATTATTAGGGTAACAAACTTACAATTTTACATCAGCCCAGCTTATGCGGCTCCCTCCGGAGAAGGGAACGTATTGCTTCCTTCAAAAACTAGGACCTCGATAAGCGTATTCCTGTTAACCCGAAAGGCGCTAGCACCTAAAGGACTTCAGCGGACGGACTGTAGGGGAATTGCGCCAGGAGTACTAAGGTCGTATGCGCCTAGTTTCCCATGATTAGCCACGGTAAATCATTTCGCATTTGTCTAAAGGACCAGAACGGAAAAACCAACTCCTTCCATAAATAAAATATAAAAATCTGTAACTGCCATTAACTAACTAATGACCCGACCGATTGTCTAGGTTCTGCGATTAGTAGTGAGACAATAATAAACTCTGGAATTTATTATAGAACTCAACGCTTGAGTTCCGTTCCGTTATCGGGCTACCTACCAACGTAAGAGTAAAATTTACGGATTAGAGGTAACATGAATTATCAAAAGTATATATCTGTCATAGAATCAACAGAATTTTTTCCTTATTATAACAAAATACTTAAAATTAAATTAATTTAAAATTTCATTAAAAATAAAATTAAAATATTTTTTTTTACAGAATAAATATTATTCTTTAGACGAAATTTCAAATAATAAGCCTAGTAAATAAAAATTTATTTAAAAAACATCCCTAAGTTTTCCGCGACACCATTAAAATAGTACAAATAATATGTGCTCAAATAATTTTCATTAACACTCCTTTGAAATTTAATTTTATTTATTTTAATACTATTTCGTAAATTTCATCATTTTTTAATTATTATTATTATGGATTTTAACACCTTTTAATTTTAATTTTATGATTAATTATGTATTTTCTGTTTTGCTATGATCTAAATTAAATTATACCATGATTTTCCCCGTTTCATCCAGGCAAATGCTGATTTATTCCTGTTTTATACTTGTGGAATAGCATACTTACCCGTTCCTGATATGGGTATCACATATAATTGTAAACTAACGATCAGAATAAACAATTTATTTATTTAGTGCCAATGTTATCAAATGCCATTCATTATGGTCTTCCGTTGTAAAAAAAAATTTCTTAAATGATAAGAAATTAATTACAGTAATTTATCATAATTTAGTTTTTAATATATCAGATACAAAATTGTGTTGTAGGCGTCATATAATAATTTTCTTTTTTCAAAGTTTTTAAAATACATATTTTCCGTACCTTCGAGGTTGAACGCTAATATATCTCAATTTTAACATTGCGGGTTCGATATCCGGTAATTCTTTGTTCAGTATTTAGCATTTTCAGGATGTAGCATTTTCACTTCATTAAAATTGAGTAAGACGTTATTTATTATAAAATAAAATTTATCGTGGAAAAGTAGCTGGAAATATTACTTCCTGATAATGATGTTTATGCAAAAGGAAAAAAAAGGACAGTTCAAATAACCTTGGGTGATAAACAATTGTAGTCAACTTAAATAGAAAAAAAAACAACATGACTTCAAATGAGTACCATTCAAGTCGTACAACGGACAGTAACAATAATATATGAATACATTTATCTTTAATTCAATTATTTTAACTTGTCTTTATTCATTAAAGTTATTCTAAACATGGCGGATTTCCCGATAAGTAAATAGATCAATAAAAATATTATATCGTATTATACAATTAGGAATTTCCATTCAAGAATTTTAAGAAACATTATTGAGTAATTTTCCAGAAGCTATGTAAATTAGAATCATTATCTCTCTCTCTCTCGCTCTCTCTCTCTCTCTCTCTCTCTCTCTTTTTCTTGTCACTACTAACCTCTCATTGTTTTTGATCGCACACAGTAATAATTAAACGATTCTTTTATGATAGGGACTGAAACAATTATTTTATCACCATAAAGGCGCATTCATAATATAAAAAAACCTTCTAAAGAAAGATTCCGAAAAGAAATCATAATAGAATATTATACAAAATAGTTAGTAGAATAAATTAAAACAAATCATCACAAAAAGATTGCAACTTACAAACGAATGAAACGCCCAAAATATAGCTGTAAAAAAACAGAGTATATAGATAATTGAACCGAACACAAAACAACGATAAATTACCAAACGTTTTTAATAACAATTCAGAATTTGCAATATAGAGATATCACTTTTAACAACAACAAAAAAATGGTTCATTAAAAAAAAAACTTAAAAAAATAGTCGACGGTACGATTTTCTTGTTTATTATATAAGATTATTATTCCCGAACTGTGACGTGAAAAACAGACACTGCAGAAACAGTCTCTGTTGAAAATGAGTCTCTTCTTTAAAATAAAAATTAACAGATGTTCGGGATGATAACATCGCTGTGGCTTCATCAAGCACAGACTTCTCTACGCCAAGCCAAGCGGTTAAATAGTAGAGCGGGGGATAACGTTTGAATCCGACAGTAGAAACAAGTAACAAATTCTGTATGCGTTTAAAGTTCCAATAGTCGCATTTATATTTTTAAATCGCAGGTTAACTTTTAATTTTAACTTTCTTCAACATAAATATGATACTGTAGGCTTACTCTTTATATATTACATATAAATGTAATATATAAAGAGTACCGTTAACTAGTGGACCTGACATGAGAAAATTTTATAAAAATTGTATAACCATTTGCAAGAATAAAGAGAGCATTTAATGTGAAGCATAAAAGGAAAAATTATGATTTAAGTGATATAACGTCATCTTTATCATTAAGTTGAATTAACTGTTTCATAATAGCATTTAAATTCAAATGCAGGTAAAAGCCTATACAAGTATACCTTCACTATACTTATCACATGGATTTGTTATATAATGAGGCATCATTACTATCAGAAAGTGATTCTAAGTAGGTATTTCATGTTTTAATTGTGTCCCAACTATAAGAAAATGACTATGGTAGGTAGTATAAGAAAACAAATTAAGGCGTTTTTCATATCACAGTTCAGGAATAACAATTCGCATATTAACCAAAAAAATCGGCAAATCCAACATTTTTTAATAAATCCGTTTATTTTTGGTGGTTAAAGTAGTCTTTGATGTCCCAAATACTGAATCTATATGTATACTATTATATAAAGACAGAGTTTTTTTTTTTTAAGGATTAATAAAAAAACTACTTGATCAACCGCAACAAAATTTTTACTCATGTTTCTTGACATAATTGAGGTTTTTAGATATATTTCATTTGAAAAAAAAATATATATATTTATATATATAAATATGTAGTAGTGGAGATTTGCCGGTTCAACGGTTCAAGCATAAACTTTAATGAATTGCGATCTGTTCACTGCGTGGGCTGGGTTTGAACTGAATGTTTCGAATCAATCAAATGAATATTACAAAAATAATAGAATTAAATTTACGTTAAATAAAATACTATTAAATAAATACAAAAAAAAATCTTGATTTGGGCTTCCCGAGGGGATTGGGTGAGAGGCTAGAGTGGTGAGGTAGGCGAGCACCTCGTGGGAGGCTAGACCAATCATCACCATCAACTGGTAACAAACAGAGTGCCCTTCGGGCGCTGTTTTGGAAGCTGCAATGTGGGGTGTTCTTATAATATCTCTGCAAACAGTCGTCCGATTTTCAAAATTGAAACGGGGTATTTGTTAGTAACATGAAGGTTAACATTTGTATGCATCGGGTACACTCTCGATCTAATAGATCACGGTTATTCGGAAGTGTGTGTGTGTGTATAACACACACAGAGAGAGAGAGAGAGAGATAATTCATAATTATTAAACTACATGTTATTTTATACTGATTAATTAACTTTTAAATAGAAAAAGAATTTTGGGGGCGGGAAATTCCGAAAGAGTAAGAAATTTATTTTAATGTCATAACATTACATCACATTTATTCGTTTTATAATAATAAAGATTATTAAATAGTAAAGGCAAAGTATGAGATCCATTTGAAATAAAAACCGGTGTTACGGCGATTCTCCAAGGGCTTTCTTCAATATCCTTTTTTATAAGAACTTCTCCCATACTATTCAACTGCAGCCTTGAAAAAATTGATATGAAATTGATAAAATAAATTAAAAACCTAAAAATGTCATAATAAAACTAAGGACAAAATCTAAAGAAGTTGATATTTTGGCTTTTGCAGATGATTTATTACTTAAAAGGAAAGAAGCAAAACAAAAGCTTCAAATTTTAGAAAAACATGCGAATAAAATGGGTTATAAATTTCATACGGAAAAAACAGAATGATTGTCCAACGCTCAAATTATAAACAAAGAAATTAAAGTATCATAAAATTAAAAAAAAATAATAGGGTAAATAAATTCAGATATATCGGAGAACCCTAACAGGATTATAAAAAGAAGTAATAAAAGCTAGAGTTCAGAAAATTAAAATACCTTATCATTTAATTGGAAATCTGTACAATAAATATTCTAAATACAGAAAAGTCAAATGAAGACACTATAAAACAATAATCCTTCCAGAAGCTTTATATTTCAGAAAAACTAAACGTCCTCTAACAAAAACATAAAGTTAAAAAAAAAAAACAATCCTCCGAAAAATATATGTTCTGAAATATAAGGATAGAATGTAACAAATAAGAAATGCGTAAGAGTTTTGTCAAGAAATAGAAGATATTGAAATACAATGTGGAAACGAAGGATAAAATTCTATGGGAGTTTATGTAGAATGAACGATAATTACTGATAAAGAAGATTTTTAATTTTATTAATAAAAAAAAAAGACAAAAACAAATTGGTGCTAACTAATTGAAAAAGACTTCCAGAATCTAAAGAAGAACAAAAATTTTATATAAATGTGAAACACATTATAGGGAATGGGTGGATGAATCTAAGTTTCAAGAAAAAATAAAACGTTACAGAAATCTCAAATGGAACGAAGAAAAAATAAAAAGCCAAATTACGAAGAAAAAACGAAAAGGATTAAATTGTAGAAATATCGTTCATTATCCCTTACATTTTATGTTAAATTACTTTCGTTAAGATACTGATTTTTTTAAAATTTAACATTACGTAATTAAGTTTAAATAATTAACTGAACTACATACTTCGTGAAATATCGTAATTTAATCATTTCAAGTACCTTAATATTTTAAGATTAATTACTTTTAATTAATTAACTATTTTTACAGACCTTTCGAAAAAAGTACAGTATTACTTTCGATCGAACATTAGAATTAGCGCGAGGAGGGTTAAAAATTGGTTTTCTTTACGTTTTAAAGTATGAGGAGTAGGAAAACACCGTTCAATAAAATGTAATCTACTTTTACGAATATATACATATAGTCTATCTAAAAACTTTTTGACGCGAAAATTATTAAAACTACTACGTCAACTACATTGAAGTTTAGATATATTGTAGCAATTTATCTGAAGTTGTGCATGTGAAAAATTTATGTAAATTGGTCGAGTCATTCCTGAGTTAGCTCAACTAAGGTCGACAGCAGACAAACATAACCTCAATTTTAGGTATTTATTTCGATCGCATGGTGGGATTGAGGTGTGAAAATGAATCAAGAAGTTCGGTAGAACTTCATCCGGTCCGCAGAACTGGACGGCACGGCAAAGTCAACCGTGTTTACAGTTCTAAACATGACATAACCTAAAACTGAAATGTAAAAGTGGGGAAAAAAATTAAAAAATAAGCATTAAAACATTATATTTCCGTTCAATTAGATTTGTAATAAAGAATACTTTCAAAAAATATCTCGAATTTTGTTAGAGAACGTTTTTTTCTTCCATCTGATAAACCGCGGGACTCGAATATGTCACATTTTCCTAAAAAAATTTCTTATGTAAATGAAAGATGTACTGAAGATGAAACAACTTTTTAATTCCCATCACTACATTAAAAAAATGAAAGTATTAGTTTACAAGAGATTTAGCTACTAATAAAACATAAATAACACGAACAGTAGGAAAGTTTTCAAATATGACAACAAAGATTTGTTACATAAGAGAGAAATAAATTCGATCGGCTAAATGTTTATTCTACAATTAGAACTATTTGAACTAACTGATGGAGAAATAAAAAAAAAAGTTCATCTAATAATAATATAAAAAGTGTGTCCATGGATAGGATAAAAATCGAGGGTTTTCTTACAAAGTAATAAGTGGAATATTATATCACGGATCTTCGATTCGTGAAGGTCATTATGCTAGTATTACTAAAAAAGGAAAAATATAGTATGAACTGAATGATATGACCATCAACAAAAAAAAAAAAAAAAATTGGCAGAGAAATTAAAAAAATGTATATTTGTTCTAGAAAGGCAATAAAATGTATTAATATACCCAACAAACAATAATTCATAAAAAAAAAATTAATAAATAAAAAAATAATCTAACAAAACGCAGTGATATAAAAAAAAATTACAATGAAATTGTAAACCGTCGGTAAATCTCGTAGATATCATTTCTTCCGCACAAAAAATAAAAATTTCTGTAATATAAATAAAACTGTTTTTAACTTAATGAGACTGATTATAAAAAAGGTGAGACACTAAATTTCTATTATCAATATCTGTTATTAAGATTTTTTCTTTAAAAAAAAATACAATCTAAATATATGTAATAGACATTAGATATACACAATAATAGATAATAAAAAATGTTTAAACGTTCCATATAATAGAAAAAAAATATAAAAGATTGTTAACTGTTACCGGCCCGATTTCATTTATTAAACGAATAATCATAGGAATTGTATTATTTCTGTAAATGTGATAAGTATTAAATATAAATGAAATCGGGCAGGTAAGAGTTTTATATCAAATTTTTATTTTTATTTTTCTTATTATATGGAACGCTTAAGCATTGCTTATTATCACACAACATTGCAATTATTGTATATCTATTGTTTACTACTTATATTTAAGATGTTTTTTTTTTTAAAGAAACAGATTTTCATAATAGAAATGTAGTGTCTTACCTTTTTGTTAAAAAAGGTAAAAGATAAACGTATCGTTTTGTTAAAAACAGTTTTATTTATATTACTGAAATTTTTGTTGTTTGAGCGGAAGAAATGATATCTGCGAAACACTCACCGTACGGTTTACAATTTCATTATAATTTTTTGGATTTTCTTTACGTTTTATGGTATGAGGATTTTATGTTTAACATCTTTTGGCTGGAAAGTATAAAAAATGACATTCATGTATAAAAGTTTGTGGTTCGAAAATCTACAAACTAATGGATCAGTTTCATTAAAATATAGATGTGCTATAGTAGTCTACTGAAGTTGTGCATGTGAGAATTTGATTAAGATTGGATGAGTCATTCCCTTGATTTACGCTCAATTTAAAGTCAATATAAATATTGACTTAGTATTGGTGTATTTTTTATAGCACTTACGCACTTACTACGTTTGTAGGGTCTAATTTCATCAAATTACTATTTAATTTTCTTATGAACAGAAAATATATTTTAATATTAAATAAAAATTTAAAAACATTATACCTCTTAGACGTTTCTCATTTAATTTATGATTTGTATATTTCTTGCGCAAAAATAATGTACTAAATAAAATATGAAAAGTCTTGCTTGGAGCTGCGCAATTTAAGATTATTTTTCTTTTCGAAAATAACTGCAGTTAAGTTAATTTTTTGAGAGAAGATTTTATTTAACCATTATCGTACTTTCTGGTTTTTAGAAACGTATTTTGAGAAAAAAGATTATAAATTTAAACGTTCACTAATTTGGAATAAATTCTCCGCGCCTCACCTATTAAATCTAAATTATGTATTTACTGTATCACAGGTCTAATCTAATATACTACATTAAAAAATAAGAGTTTTTAAGATGAAGATTTAATTCTAAGTACGATCACAATATCTCCAATACAACAGCGTAAATTAATAATGATTGATATCTTTGCGTCACTTGAAATGCTTTTACATAAGTAAAAAACCTATTGCAGGTTTTAAGTTTTAATTTGATTAATCCTTAAAAGAATAATTTTTTGAAAAATAATTAATATAAAATTAAATTTAAATGTTTTACGAATTTTAAAAAAATCTCCAAAGATGAGAAGTGGGTGTTAATCGGTGGGCGGCTGGCGTTATGAAAATATTTCTTAAGACGATATACTCAATGTAGGCTATACATGTTTACATTGACCTTAAACGGCGAACGGAAGCGGCGCGACAGGGCGTTTACATTTCCTTGAAAGTTACAGCCATCGCTATTTAATACCAAAACTGAGTGTCTAGTTTTAATTTAACTAAGACAAATATTCTGTTCTCTATATTTTCATACGATTTAACCACTTATATGAAAAATCTAAATCGAAAAATATTTTATGACAAAAAAGTTGTAGGTAAAAATAGATCAGTACATTTAATTTTCCATTCACGTTTTTATTTTACCATTTATAACTTCTATGTAGCAGGTGTTGTAACAATTTAAAAAAGGTATCAGTTATAGAAAGGGTAGAAAATCAAGAAAGGGGAGCTCTGATTCAAAAATGAAACAAGGTTGTAATCTATCCCAGTTACTTTTTAATTCCTACAGAAAACCAACTCAGAAACTAAGGAAAAGTTTGAGAGAGGAATAAGAAAGAAAAAATGTAGGAGAAGAAAAAATAAACATTTTAAGATTTATTACTGTCATTTTTTTTTACGGAAGAAACCAAAAGTACTTTGAATAAAATAATGAATGGCATTGATTTATTGAAAGGAAAGAAATTTAGTTTGAAAGTATATACAGTGAGTTACAAAGAATGTAACAAGCTTTCGGGATATGTTGTATTGATGAAAATAAAGAAAATTAAAAAACTTAGAAATTCATATAAAATTAAGTCAGATGTGAATTCGTGAGGCGCAAATTAAGCAGAAAATTTAGTAGTTTTATTTGAAATCTGACCGGAAAAACTGAAACAAAATAGTGCTGGTGGTCCAAGTACTGTATTTTTAATCGTTTTTGAGATATTTGGGAATTTTTTAAGAAAGAAAAACAAAAAAATTGGAGTCGAAAAACACACTGTTTTATACTTTACATAAAATAATTTTAGTAAATGAGTAAATAAACACGTAAAATTTTTAAATAAAACTTTATTTGATTCTGAGTAAAATGGTATGAATGACGTCCACAGAAAATAAATACAAACAAGAATTTCGAAGTATATTAAAAACAAAAAGTAACAAAGTGTGGCAGATTTCTCACTCCACAATTTGTGTGACAAATTTCTCATTAAGTATTGCAGGAGTTAGATCAATTATAGAAGGAATTAATTTTATTTCAACAACAATAAATATACGACTAAAGGGAAGAAGACCAAGGGAATATGAATAGAAATAATACCACTATTTTGTTGACCAGTAATAATTGCAGCAGTCGTTGATATGTATAATTTATACACATAGATATAAAATAAATGTTTTGATATAAAAGGAGGAAAATGTTTTAATGAGGAATTAAATGTTAAGAAAGGTAAAGACAATAAATAAGAAACAATTGGAAGAATTTTGTTATTAAGGTGGTCTGGTTTAGATCCACTGGGTTGGTCTGGCGGTGAACGCGTCTTCCCAAATCAGCTGATTTGGGAACACGTCCCAAACGTATCAACTGACTGATAATTCCAAACAAAAATAAACTTGCATGTTGAAGATATGGAGCGATTGAAGAAAAAACTATACAAGAAAGGAAAATAAAGATTTTATGATTCGTTGATAGTATTCTTCTTTTTGTCAGAACTTAAAACTGAGAATACTGGATGACACGAATCTTATCGCAAGATAAAAAGATCTAGCTTTAAGTTACTGATTCATTTACTTTCAAAAGCCACACAATGCCGCGAATGAGAAAAAAAATTGAGTCTATTATCGGATGACCATTTAATCTGGAAGAAAAGTATTTTTGTTGAAGCATTACATTAATGCCTTTCAATGAAAAATCCTTCGATCGTTTTCATTCAGAGTAAATTTTTTTCTGATCTCCGATACTTGGAGACGAAGCATTTTATATGAGTTCATCTTGTTTCTTGATTTTTTTTGTTAAAAGTATCCCGTTTTCATTAACCATCCCTTTCCCTAAATATTGATCTCTTCCTCTCCTAATATTTTGTGGATTGTAGTTAGATGGTCGTTGGTTTGTATTAATAAATCTTTAGAATTATACTGGGCATCGTAGGTATTTGTATGTGGCTTGATGGCGGAGAACTCAGTCAGTTTTTTCGTTATTATCTCCATGCAAATTTCGAAATTACACTGTTTTTAATTCTTCAGAAAATGTTCAAAAATTACTCTTATTCATAATACCTTTCATCGGAACTTAGTATTTCATGAGATTGGACGATATATGATCCATTTATCCATGATCTCAATTTAAGTAATCGAAGGATATTCAATCCGAATAACGACGAAAAATAAGCAAGGTAGAAATATACTTCTAGTAATACGGTTTTCGATAGTTCTGCCAAAAAAGCAAGGACTATTTGTTTCATGTGTGTTTTTCCAGCATTCTGTACCAAAGAAACTCATCAAGAATATAAAAATGTATTGGGCCAAATAGAAAAGAAATCACTGGCATAAAGAACTTATCGCAGTACATCCAAATTAACAGGCAAGAAATTCAAATATCTTACAGTGAATTAATCATAAAATGTCATTAATCAACAAAAGGGAGCACGTTAAAAATGAATGGACATATTTGGGCAGATGCGAAGTGCCGCAAAAAGAAATGTAATACCAAGAAAAAACTCATACTTCAATCCGTATTCTTATTTCTTGTGACGTAAACGTGACAAAAGATAATAATTTACTTACGGAAACTTGAAAGATATGATGACGTATCTTGGCACTAAATATGTGAGCGAATCAGTTACTTTCCTGTTTTTATTTTAAGTAATCATAATGTTTTTTTTTTTTATCTTTATTTAAATGATGTTCAATATATTTGTTATCCGAACGAACTACCTGGAAAACTAAAACTTTGTCTGCAGTTGATCGTAATGAAGACGCCGGTTTCCGGAAAAACCGCTCCCAAAAATTCTTTAACCATGAATTTCTTCTTCGTCCTGGATTTCGGTTACCTATGATTTTTGCATGAAGCATATGTCATGGAGCGGATACTTCTCTGGATGTCTCGCTACATTCGAATGTAATCCATCTTTTTTTCTTGTAACTAACATTTAGTTAGTATTCAATCTTTTTAGTACCTCCTCCTCGTCACTGAAAAAATTTTCCCTCCAATTAATCTCAGGCAATCATCGATAAACCACATTTCAAAGACCTCTATTTTTTTTAACTGTTTTTAATAAAATCCAACACTCGATATCATACAGCATCCTGAACCCCTTAGAGAAAGACACCCGCCTTGTGACTATTCCGGTCACAGCACCACCTCCTCCGTTCGTAGCCATGATCTTTACCGGAATTCGTCTTTTAAACCTTCTAAATCTGATAACAACACAATTATCTCTGTCAGGATACCACCGATGCAAATCCCTCGGCAGAGATATTTGCATCGGTGGCAGATATCATCCAGTAGTACAGAGAAGATTTATACCCGTACAGCAATTATTCTTTTATTATAAATTAAACTTAAATCGTAGCCGGAGAAGACATTTCAGAAAAGCAAAGATTTTTTTCTGTTATGTTTATTATTTCTCATCACAAAATAATAAAATTTTATTAATTAATAATTTTATAATTTCCTAATTTTT
This sequence comes from Lycorma delicatula, assembly GCF_047948215.1. Lineage (NCBI taxonomy): Eukaryota > Metazoa > Arthropoda > Insecta > Hemiptera > Fulgoridae > Lycorma > Lycorma delicatula. Next base: position 26,173,280 of record NC_134460.1, read on the forward strand.
TTAAGAAAACATTTTATTGGAAATAAACAAAAAAAAACGTTCTATATACTGGAGCGAACTGTTTCCTAAATGAAGGGTTTTCACAATGTCCCGTTTCTGATTCGTAGTTAAATTTATATTAATATACGTAGATATTAATAAAAAAATAACTTTTAAAATAATTTTCCGACCAGAATTAATTGAGTTTTACAATATAAAGGAAATGATCGATTTAAATTGTAAACAAAAATAAAATCGCATGATCCTATACAAATGCTTGTTCAGATTCGCGTAAACGAAAAAGTAAATAAAATATTTGAATAAATTACTCTACTAATTAAGCGAGAGATACAATGAACAACTGCTTCTAGACGCCAGATTAATAGCTAGGCTAGACAACACATCACAATAGTTATATATCTTATACCGATGATAAAATAATAATAATAAAAGTAATAAGATATTATCTGAGATTTAATGAATTGTACAAAAATAATATTTATTGTACCGGTAGTTATTAATAATTATCTTTATATCTTTTTATTATACAAATCTTATAGAACACATCTGATATACTTTAATAGAACATATTTTATTATTTTTATTCCTTATCAACGTTTTAACAGAACAGACTTCCGACGACTATGAGGACAGCATTGATTGCCCGGTTGACGACTGTTATTGTATAGAATACACCACTTATAATATGCTGCTGCAGGATTATAAGCCTTTATAAATGCTATTATTATATTTATTACTGTGTTATTTGGTTACAGTTGTTAGGAAACCCGCCAGTCTGGCTTATAAACAACTACCTCAAGTAGTTAAAAATGGTATATTTATATTTTTTAGTGTAGTGAGTGCGTATATATATATATATATATATATATATATATACATATACATATAAACTGATCATTATTTCTACTCGTATTAAAATAGTTTACTGTTTACATTATAATTCTCTTAAACAAACAACAATATGCTGAAATTTTATTTGAATTTTGTTTTCTAAACGTTAATAATTCGAAGAAATACCTCGTTAAAAGTTACAAGTACGTCCTTCAATTAAGAATAACGAATTTTCCTTAAACACCATGAAAGAATGAATGAGTGAACTCAGATTCTATAAGAATAAATGAATCAAATTTTATTTTCAAATCTAAGCTCTGTAGTATTCACGGGATCACACCCTCTTTTTGATAACAAGTATTTTTTTCCTTTATCAAAAATATATATATAAACTAGCATCCTGTCGCGGCTTCGCCCGTGCTATATGGTTACTTGCGTTTCCCATCGCAGCCAAGGGATGTTTAGCCGTTAAAATCGCTTCACTCATCCGTCAAGCCAGACATTCTGCCCCCTGGACGCCTCTGTGTTCATTAAACTCAAGCTTCTGAGGAGAATAATAACAAATGAAAATTAAAGCTTGTTCAATTTATAAAAATTATCCGTGTATTGTAATTTCTTCACAGCAACAGTTTGGTCACTACAGGACCACTAATTGGTTTTTACATTTTCCGTTACGGCTTGGCTTGCAAAATACATTATCAGGATTACAAACATAAATTAGCATCATCACAATGCAACCAAATCTCAAAAATATTGATTCAATAGCGGTAGCATAAAACTGAAAAAATGTAAGAAAAACAATTAATGTTTTGTTATCCCTTAAAATATTAAAATTCAACAAAAAAAAACCGAAAATATGTTTTTTTAAATATTTATCTGTAAAGTATTTGCAAGCCCAAATCTACGGAATATCACGTTTAATACAGTCGGAAATGGGGAATATTTGCAATCATTGTTTGAATTTTTTTACTTTTCTTCACCCCTTTCATGGTCGAATTTAAAAAAATTAAAATTGGTTTTTGGAAATTTATATGAAGATTACACACACCAATAATCAATTTAATATCTTCACTTGTTACAGAGAAATTAAAAATATAGTATATTTCATTGATACTCCATTTTAACCCTTTAAACTCGTAATTTCAAAAAAGATCCTTTCTTCGTTTATACTTACACCGTAGGAAGATCGTGTAAACAAATTTTTATCAATTTTTCTTCGGTTGCTCTTGCTGGGCGTTGATTATAAATCACTTACATGTTTTATTTATATAGATATACTCTAGCAGACCCGTCGCGGCTTTGCCCGCGCTATATGGTTATTTGCCGCTATATGGTCTCAGTCTGGGAATATTTAGCCGTCAACAGGGTTTCACTCACCCTTGCCGTCTAGCCAGAGGCCTCTGCCCCTTGGACCCCACGGTGTTCATTAAACTCATGCTTGTGAGAAAATAACCATAAAAATGAAAGCCTTTCAGTTTATAAAAACTATCAGTGTATTGTGATTTCTTCACAGCAACAGTTTGGTCAGTACAGGACCCAAAACTTTGAGTGATCTAAGAATTTGGGTTTCAAAAGAGTCATCCTCCATCTTAAAAATGTTAGTTACAACTGATTACCCGTACTTGGTATAAATAAAAAAGTATTTTTCCCGGTTCTTAGCGCTACCCGGTAAACAACACTAGGAGGTGCCCGTACCTCATTTCTCTTTTTTTTTAAAACTATTTATACTTTTATTTTATTTTTTAAGTAAAGTAACCGAAGCAGGGGAAGTCAACCGCGTCACACATACAATGGCTGTGTCGGTTGAGCCGCCACGCCGTACACAGTCGCATCCCTTAAAAAATCGAAATTAAAAAACCCCGAAAATATTTTTAGATATTTATCTGAAGAGTATTTGCAAACCTCAATCTTGTCTCTTTTAGTGTAATCGGAAATGGGGAAAATTTACAATCATTGTTCAAATTTTTTTACCTTTCTTCACTCTTTTCAAGGTCGAATTTCGAAAAATCAAGAAATTGGTTTACAGATATTTACATGAAAATTACACACGCCAAAAATCAAGTAGATATTTCCATTTTTTTTCTGAGAAAAAAAATAGCTGGGTTTCAATAAACTTAAAATCCATCTTAAAACTCGGGATTTCTAAAAATCTATAAATTAGTTTTTAGATATTCACATGACGATTACATATACCACAAATCAAGTTAATATCTTCATTACTTGACGAGAAATTAAAAAAAAAAAAAACATATATAAATATTCGGATTTCTTAAAAATACAATATCCATTTTAACCCTTTAAACTAAGAATTTCAAAAAATTTAGAATCAATTTTTAAATATTTACATGAAGATTACACGCACCAAAAATCAAGTTGATATATCTTCATCTGTTACCGAGAAATTAAAAAAAATAATAATAATAAATTTCATTCTTACTCCATTTTAATCCTTTAAACTCGAAATTTAAAAAAAAATCCTTTTTAGTGTGTATTCACACCGTAAGAACATTTATACAAATTTTCATTAATTTATCAATTAAAAACTAAAACTACTATAAATACTATACTACTGAATTATATTATACTAGTATAAATTATACTACTAAATACTCAATTTAATAATTTTTTCTGGACGATGAATGAGTCAGTCAGGACACGTTTTATAAATATACTGAAATAGACCATTACGATACTACACTCTGGCAAATGAAAGATTTACCTAACTTTCAATTAACCACACATCTCAGGAATGGTCGAACTGAGAATGTACAAGACATTTACACTCATACATATCATCCTCATTCATCCTCTGAAGAATTATCTAAACGGTAGTTACCGGAGGCTAAACAGGAAAAAAGAGAACTTAAACTGCAATAGTTTCTCAATAAATCATCGTAAAATAAATAAATTTATACAAAATTAATGCTTGTTCCTTTATAAATTAGGTAAGAACTTATACAACAGTTTTTACATTTTTGTTACAAAACTGTTAATGAAAAAAATAATTTCGATATTTTAATAGGATGTGGAATCGCAATTTATTTTTTAAATGCCCATCATTGCCAAAATATAGGGAGGAATCGAGCTGAAACTCGGGTCAATATTAGTTAAATAAGTTTAGTCAGTATTAAAAAAATAATTTTTTTTTTTTTATATCATACGTAATTCGTACAGTCTATAAAAGTTGTTTCTGTTGAAGATTGAGGCCGGAAGTAGCGCAAACAAAAAAAACCTTAAATTGTTTTTTTTCTTGCGTTTTCCTCGAGATTTTCTTGAGTTTATTATTGTTTGAATAAGTTCTTTATAGACCAGTGGTTACCAAACTTACTCGAGTCGTGGCGCCCTTTTTCAAATAACATTTTTCCATGGCGCCCAACACTAAGTAAAAGTATGACTATTCGTAAGAGATAAAAATAAATAAAAATCTTGTATCTTTTTAATTTTTACTTTATTAACATTAAATTAATAATTACAAATGTCTTGGTTCAATTAATTATGAAGATTTTACAATATTTGCCCTGTAAAGAGGCCGCGGCGCTTAGTTTGGGAATCACTGTTATAGACTAAAATACAAAGGAACAAGCTTTGATTTGGTATACATTGTGATTATTTACGATGGTTTTTGAGAAACCAACGGTATAAAGATTTTACAATATTTGCCCTGTAAAGAGGCCGCGGCGCTTAGTTTGGGAATCACTGTTATAGACTAAAATACAAAGGAACAAGCTTTGATTTGGTATACATTGTGATTATTTACGATGGTTTTTGAGAAACCAACGGTATAAAGATTTTACAATATTTGCCCTGTAAAGAGGCCGCGGCGCTTAGTTTGGGAATCACTGTTATAGACTAAAATACAAAGGAACAAGCTTTGATTTGGTATACATTGTGATTATTTACGATGGTTTTTGAGAAACCAACGGTATAAAGATTTTACAATATTTGCCCTGTAAAGAGGCCGCGGCGCTTAGTTTGGGAATCACTGTTATAGACTAAAATACAAAGGAACAAGCTTTGATTTGGTATACATTGTGATTATTTACGATGGTTTTTGAGAAACCAACGGTATAAAGATTTAAGGTGAGTTATTTCAATTTGCCATATTAGGCATTAAATCTTTGAGAAATGCATTTGAAGCTTAATGTTCATCCTAAAAAAAAAAAATTAAATTGCGTAGGAAATCGCAATTTCATTTAAAAATTTTTGCTTATAAATTCTTTTTAATGTAGTGTCGTAATATTAATTTTAAAATGAAACCTTAACCTAACGTGAATTATTGGGCGATATTTAACATGAAATACGAATTATAAAAATGCATCATCTATTAACTCTCTAAAAATAACCTTTTCTTACTATCCTTATCCAATTTAGGTGTATTGGGAATAATAATTTTTTGTGATTAACTGTTCAATTTTTCAATAAACTAGCTATTTCATGAATAAAAAAACGATTTATTTAAAAAATAAAAATACTGTTATGTTTGTCCAGCGAAGCTGAATAGGAAAATATGGGACTTGTAAACAAAAATCTAATTAAATATTTCCGGTCAATACGGTCAGTAGTGTAGAATATATTCCACACGAAAATAATCAGTTCTAGTCTTATGAAATCCCAACCGAAGCTGTGCAGTTTATATCAACGTAATCTTTTCTCCAGCCACTTTCTACTTCGTGGCAATTAATGTAAAAATAAAAAATCTGGTGTAGACACCACATGACTTCCTTGTACGCCTATTAAATTGCATATACTCATTTTTAAAAAAGGAAAGCAAATTTTATTTCATTAATAACTTCTGATATTTTTTTCATATTTTATTGTTATTATTTAATTATTTATTGTAATTTTATTTTTACAATCAGAGATTACTAATTATTAATATATCAATATAGTTAAATTAAAAAAAAAAAATTAAAAAAAGGAAAAGAAGTCGGATTCGAACCTATATGCCTTCCACTTGTAAGACCCATATATTTCATTAATTAAAATTTTATTCGGCTATAACTCTGGAACCAATGAAAATAACTACCACATGATATATCGTTGAAAAGCTCTCAATGTGGCCTTATTACTGAAGTTAAGAAAAAGTCCAAAATTTAAACTTTTTTGGATATTTGGTTTTTTGGACAATTTTGGTTCAGTCGATTGCAATCAAAAAGGGAGGTGTACAACTAGATGTTACAGCAGTCCTAAATCAAAAATTTCAACATCCTGCGGTTAATCGTTTTTGTTATACGAGATACATACGTACGTACGGAAGTCACGCCGAAACTAGTCAAAATGGATTCAGGGATGGTTAAAATGGATTTTTTCATTGAAATCTGAAAACCGAAATTTTTCGCGATCACAATACTTCCTTTACTTCGTACAAGTACAAGTAAAAAAAATTTCAGATAGAATTTCGCCATCAAGTAATAATTTATTTTTAATTACTAAACGCATTCTCACATATCAAAAAGAACATAATTCATTTTGTTTTTTTTTACGTGATACTTGAAAAAACAACCGAAACCATTTTGGGTGAAAAAACACAGATTTAGTGAACATCTAAAAATAACAAAAAGAAAGTTATTAATTTATCTTTTATAAACAATTATCTTCTATACACTGGAAGATTTATTTAAAAACCTATATATACTCATGTGTGTGTGTGTGTGTGTGTGTGTGTGTGTGTGTGTGTGTGTGTGTGTGTGTGTGTGTGCGTGTGTGTGTGTGTATATATATATATAGTATGTGCGCGCGCGCGTGTGTGTGTGTGTATTATGCATTCACACGGAGAAAATACGATTATCTATCGTAAACTATAGCAAAACTAATAATACTTTCTTCATTTTTTTTCTTAATTATTTATTAAGTCATTAATTTCAGTAATAAAATTTTCTGCGGTTTGACACAAAAATTATGGATAAATAAAATAAAATATCTCTCAAATTTTTTTTAACATTATTATGAGCTAAACTATTACGCAGCAAACGTATCGGTAAAGACATAATAAAACTAGTATAAATTATGTCAACACATTTACTGAAAAGGTATATAAAACATTTATCAAAAAAAGGAAACAATTTTGACATTTTTATGGCGGCATTTTGAAGAATGAAAATGGTTATAAACAGTTTAAAATATTCGTCTACACGAGTAGTTATGACATTTCAAGTTTTTCAATTATTTTTTTTAGATTGGTTATACCCAGTGTCATTCATAGACAATATTCAAAAGTTTAATACCGTATACGTGAAAATTTAATTTTTTTTCAGTCAATATTCAAACGATGATCAATTTTCCAGTGTATTTGTTAAGAATACTATTTAACCATTTTTCTAAAAAAGATATCTAGTTATTGAATTATTCATTTTAAATAATTAATTCAAATTAACTTACATAATAATAAAATTCTTTAATTCAAATTTATTTTCAAAATTTGAAGCTTTTAAAATTTTAAACGGTGACATCAAACCGTGACGGGGGTACACATCGGTTCGAATTCGACTTCAACTCCTTTTTCTTTTTTAACTTTTTTTTTTAATTTAGGTATATTCATTTATTAATAATTATTAACCTGTGATTGTAAAAAAAAATTACAATAAATAATAATTTAATAACAGTGAAAGAAATCAGAAGTTAATCGAAAAACTTCTGTGATAGCACATCAGTTTTTCCTTTTAACTTTATTACATCCATTTCATAAAAATATTTTTTTATTTTGGAGTTACTTAAGTACACCTAAAACACATTTAAAATATATCGGAATAAAACCTACGAGATTTCGAAGATAGATATCGAATTCTGTAAAGTTTTACTTGTAATTGCCAGTTGAGGATAATACATCTAAAACTAAATCAGAAAATAAATCAAGTAATTAAAATTTGAAGATTTTTAAATTTTAAGAGATGAAATCGTCTCTGAAATTTATTTATTTATTTATTCATTTATGTTTTTTAAATTAAAGGATGAAAACTTAATATTAAAACATAATTTACCTTTCATTATATGATAAATCCAGATTTAAATCCTGGTAAAGCATGAAATTTATCATAGGCTTAACATTAATCATACTATATAAGCTTTATTTGGTAAAATGTAATTGATTAATGAAATTGGTTGATTAAATTGATTAATTAAGTTGGTTTAACAGACTTCCTCAGATACTTTCTTTATTATTGAAAAAATATACGATTGAGCCAAAATTCATTGAAAAGTAATGTATTACAATTTTTTTTTTTAATATTGAATAAGGGGTTTCTTTATTTTCCAAATGGAATGTTTATTTTTTCTTTCATTCAACATGCCTGGTATTGAAGATAATTGGTAATTAGCATTAAAAATTAAATAATAGTCCACAATTCTCTTCTACTTGAACGTGGATTTTTTTTTGATAAAGATTCCCTTCGCTGGTAACTTATTGATCCTGACATAAATAATTAAACAACCCCTGAATTTACCCAAAGGAATGCGATATCAAACAGGAAATAACTTTTCGAATACCTGAATTTTATTATTAAAAACAACTTATATCAAATAATTTCATTTATTTGGTTATTATTTAGTTTTTAAATTTCTTTTCTTTTATTTCTTTTTTCTTTTATTTACCTTTTATATATATGTATTGTATATATATATGCACAATAATGTAATCAAACTGTAATATACATAAAATATATATATATATGTAATCTGGGCCTCTGTATACAAAACAGACGGATAAACCATCAATAACCACCTATTCCGTAGTATATTTGAACAAGAAGTTGTCCTCCCACACTAACGAACACAGATAATTAAAGAGAGCAAAATAACGAAATTCTGAATTGATATTTTATTTTACGTATTTTACTGATCGAAAATGTTTTAGTTACATCATCATCAAAAAATATAATTTATATTTTGAAAAAAAATTTCCTTGAAATAAACATTTTTAACGACTATATTAACAATTACGTAGTATAATTTATTACTGTTCAGATTTTCCTAATTTATTTTATTTTTGTTCTTTTTATTAAGCTATTAATGTTGCTAAACATACGAGATATTATTCAAACTGCATAAGCTAAAGTTCCTTCTTTTTTTTTGTTCATCTCAACAAAAATGATAGATAATCGTATGGCGTTCGATAGAAATCGTAATTGAAACTTCACTCATGATATCTAATTTGAAAATTAAATCTTACGAAGCCAGTAGTAAATCTGCTAAAAAAGAAAAATAGAATAAAATATATGGTTTCCTAATATTTTGGGTTTACAAAAATATGTACTTTATATATATATATGAGACTGTTATGTATCAAAAAATGAAGAATTTATAAATGAATATTGGAAGAAAGTACCTCACACATTCTGCAATTTTTGTAGCTGTTAGCAGTTGGAGTAGCTAAGCCAAAAGTTTTATTCGCGTGTAAAAAATGTATTCCTTTATATTTTCGAGAACTTAGATGCAAAAGAAAAATTTAATTATTCCTTTTAACATTATTAACAAAACTACATTATAATATTTTATTTAAAAAATATTAATGAAAACTTGGATTTTGAAGTTTTTTATTTTATTTTGTATGATAAAAACTCCCTTTCTGGGGGATTTCAAATGTCTGTTATACACTTGAAATAATAAATTGTATGACACCAGTATATATGTGTGTGTATGACACCAGTAACTGGAACGGACTAAAAAGAATTACAGATGTAAATCTTACAATATTTATTTTTCAAATCTTTTCTTCGATACAATTGATAAACAAGCTATGAAAACTAATATGATTATGTAAAAGAAAAAATACAAAGAATGATCTGTGTTAAAATGATTATTAAAATAAATAAAGCAACAGGGCAGTTTGCAAAAAAGTAAAAAGTTTAAACGAGATACGAATTTCAATTGTTAAATAATTACCAGTACTTACAAAGTAATCAGTATATATATGTAATATGTAATATGTATATGTATATATATATATATATATATATATATATATATATATATATATATATATATAACCGAAGAACAAACTAAAACAAAAACAAAAACCTTTACGGTCAAAAATTTATTAAAATTCTTAGTATTAGCAGAAAAATATTATATTTTAATTTTGAAATTTATACGCGATTTTTTTCTTTTTTTACTCGCAGGAAAATACATGACGATCGGTTATAGTAATAAAACATAATGAATGCTCAAGAACCGTAAATAAATAAAAAGTAAAAACTAGATGCGCATTTCGTTTATTAAACAATTATCATCAGTAGTTACATGTAATTATAAACAAACAAAAAATTATAAGTAATATGAAACCGAAGTTGGGAGTAACATCGAAAGCATTTCGTCTATAATAAATGGCTTATGATTGTTTGAATAACAATATCTCATTGAAGTTCATTTGATAATGCGTTAAGTATAACATATATTAATTTAAAAATCTCTAATTTCACCTTTAACATTAATATTTCATTTTTAATTGCCTACTGATTGCAATCAGTTTATGAGCTAAATAATTAAGCTATACGTACACTAAATCATGTAATTTTATTTTCGATGATCAGTGAAAACAATAGTTAAAAATTTTTAATTTATAATAATATTAACGTGTAAATAAATTTTGCATAATATAAAAGTAAAGCTTTGCTTATTTAATAACCGATTATCATAAAAATAACATAATCAAAAAAAGTTTGGTTTTATAATATTTTTACCATTAAAATAAGTGTTAATAAATTTTGAATAACGGTACAAATATATAATATTTTATTGTGCCGTACTGAATATACTATTTTTTTTTAAATGTGTTTATACTTTTTTTTTTAATTTTATTTAATAATAAAAGAAATATTACTGATAAAATAATAAATGCTGTTAATTTTTTATACCGTTTACAATTATATTTTCGATTGAACGATAAGAAATTAAACACAATAGTCATATTTTGTGATTTAGTGGTTTACTTCTATGTATTATTTTTATTAACTTGAAGTTTTTTTCAAATTTATAATACTATTATTAACTCTATGGTAAGATATTCTATAAATAATTTTACACACAAGCACGATTCATTACAAAAATTAACAATTTAATTTTTATATAAATATTAAATTTTTATGCACATATCAGTAAAATTAAAAAAATAACAATATAGAATATATAACAATAATTAATAATAACACATAATATAATTATATATATTCACAATGAACCTAGTATAAACGGTAATTTTAAATTAAAAAAAAAAAGAAAAAACATTCCGAATATGTTAAATTAATAAAAAGTATTATCAATAAACGTTTTTGTAAAAATCAACTTTGTTTAAATTACTAAAAAAACAGACTTTTTTTATTTAATGCTCTGGACTCGAATGACGAATTAAATATTATATTTTGATAAGAAGATTTAAAATATTTACATATTACATAATTTTTATATTGGTTTTTTTTAATTTTGCTTACCTTTTATAGAAGTAACAAAATAACTAGTCTGCTGTATGTTTTTTTAAAATCTAACAATTTATCTTGACGCGTGCTGATTATTTGAGAGAATAATTATTATACTATTATTTAAATATAAAATTATGTTTAAAATAGATATTAAATTAATATATATAATTAATTTATTACCTTTTACGAAGCGAAAAATCCCTGCTTGTTTGACTGATTACTATCATATCCCATTATCAGTATAAGCCGGCTTGGCGCTTTTCTCAGTTTATTTATTTTTATTTTTTTTTAAATACTATTTACCTATTACGTCTAACTAAACACTTATCTTAAAATATTATTATAAAGTAAAACGAATATTCTGTAATATATAGATATATATATATATTAAAAATATATATACATTTCAGTACATAAACAGTAATGAAATGAACTAACACCACGAAACCGCGTACAGTTAATAGTTAACTACGTCGGGCAGACCTAACACTACCAACATAACAGCAAAAGCAGTCACCGGACTATAGACGATTACTGGCGCCAGCACAGTGATGCCCCTCCTTCCTAACCGACGTTAATGTCCCTACTAAAATCAAAATATCCCTCGCAATTATATCACTTGGTAAATATATAACATATCATTATAAATATATTAACTGTTTAATCGATAATTATGTATAATTGCTGCTAAAATATTTCTTAAAGTGCTTCATTACAACCTTTTGTTTTTTTATAAAAAAATATTACGTACATAGTATAATTTTTAATTTAGGATGGCTGGATTGGCTATTGTTTATTATCATTTTTTGCGGTGATCATTAATTGAACTTTCAACAAAAAATTGATTTAATAAACTCTTGTATATGTACACTTGGGCGCATGAAACTTTAATGAAAAACTAAAAAATCGGTTGAAAAGCAATAATGGTTTCTAACAAAGTACGTATATCAGTTTGAAGTAAAAAAAGAAGGTAATTAAAAAAAAAAAAAATTATTAGAAGGAGAATTAAGAGAAGCAAAATTATTAAGACATGAGTGAATGTAATATTATATTATTTTAATCTGTGTGGTATAGAACACTTCAGAAATGAATAGGTGTGTTACTCCAAAATATAATTGCCCTGGTATTTATCTGGATGAATCAAGTGAAACCGTGCTAAAATTTTAATTAGTGTAACAATACAAAATACATAATTAATTATAATAATAAAAAATAAAAGTTGTTAAATTCTGTATGAATAATTTGATCTCGTTTTATTTTTACATGTTAAAAAGAAACGCAAACATTTTAGGCTTTTTTAAATTCTTTAATATTAATACTACTTAAAAATTCATTTACAGAGAAACAGTATTTCTTTAACAGACATTTTTTTAAATTTTATTTTAAATAAATTGATGGGAAAATCTTTTTGAAGAATCGATAATTTATTAAATATGGTAATAGAAGCATAATTTATCCTACGGTAAGGATTACCGTGATAGGTTACAATTAAACAGTTTTTACACACGACGGAACGGAGACGGTATATGCGTTTGGAGTAAAAGGTTGTAGTGTGTGTGTGTGTGTGTTTTACTATTTTCCTCAAAAACTACTGGACCGATTTCGATGCGGGTTTTTGCATTGTATAGATATCACCTCAGAGAAGGTTCTTAAATTAGTTTTACGGTTATAAGCCGCTAGTGAGCGCTGCAGTAGATATATTTCTTCAAAACAGTTTTTGAATGTTTCTAAATCTTTCAAACTCCAGAAAGGTTACATTATTTTGTGGATTATTAAATAATTTACGCTGGTCAAGTATACTAAACTTTCATTATCATCATCAACCTATAAACATCCCACTGTTGGGCACCGGCCTATTAATCTTTATAAGTAATAAATAAAAAATAAAATTATAAACTTTAAAAACTCTGTGACGAAATAACCTTAAAAAAGTGAAATAATTGAATAACTGTATTTTTACCTTTTAATCCTCTGCAACTTTGTGATATTGTTTTTAAGACGATAAAATTTAAGATTTTGATTGACCGTTGTGCGTGACCCGTAGAGTACAAAGATAATGTTTACATATCATCACAGTCACGCCCGACAGTTAATCATAATCTTAAATTTTATTGTCTTAAAAGCAATATCATAAAGTCACAGAGGATTATAAGAATAAAAATACAGTTATTTAATTATTACAGGTTTTTTAAGTTTTTTCGTCTTGAGTTTTTTTAATTTTTTTGTATTTTTATTGCGAAAATTTACCCTAACTTTTAAGAGAGTCCTGGGAGAGAGATAATGAAAATTAATAAACAAGGGGTTAAAATTATTTTTTTAAATTATATTTCTTGTTGACAAGTATAAGCGAGGAGGGTCGTCGCAGAGAAAAGAGATCTGATAGTGTCAAAAACAATTTAATTATAAGAAAGAAAGAAAACATTATGTAGTATTTCTCTGTACAACCCCTCCTGTATACTCCTGTACAACAGCAATTCTAGGACAAAATAAAGATAAATAAATTATAGAAAGTTGAACTTAAAGGAAAAAGAAACTTGATAAAATAAAAACTAGTTTTGTAATAAATATGTTAATATATATCTTCTTCGTAATCCCATTGATTCCTGGAGCGGTAGGGACTCCACTGTTCCTCTCCAGCTGACCCTATTGGCCGCCTCTCGCTTGATCTCCTTCCAGATCTTTCCTCTCTCCCACAACTTATCCATCAGTGTCCTCCTCCAAGTATTCCTTGGCCTACCAATCGTTCTTCTATTAGCAGGAATCCGCTCAAGGGTTTCCCTAGTCTCCTTCCGAAGAGCGTAGCAAACCCACCCTCACTTCCTTCTTTTGATTTGCACTCCTACGGGTTCTTAGTTAGACCGTTACCGCAATTCTTCATTTGTTATGAAAACAGGCTACCTCACTACCAATACTTTTCTCAAGTATTTATTGGCACTTACTTGAAGATTGTTTGCGATCGTTCTCCTTAGCTTCCAGGATTCATACCGTTCAACACTCTTGACATTTCAGTTGAAAATCCTTATCTCACTTCTTTCAGAAAAGCTCTTTTATCTCTATATCTTATTCAACGTACTGAATGCTCCAAAGGCTTCACTTATTCTCATTCTTGGATCACCATCGGTCCTTCCACTCCTGTCCACAACACACCCCAAGTAAACAAACTCCTCCACCTCCTCTTGCTCAACTATATTAGTGTCTCTTCCCTTTCATATTATATTTTCTTTAATTTATCTAGGGTTATTAATTTTGTACTACAAAAAACTATGAACTCTTTCTGAGGATTAGGTTTGAGATTTTCTCTTTCAAACTGCAAAAAAAAAGAAAATCTCGCCACTTTGTTAAACCAGAAAACCTTGAAATATTTGTTAAATTTTAAATCGATTTTCAGTAAGATTTTGAGGAGTTTTACGATTAGTTTTTTGGCATATTATTACGTTAAAAGCATAATAAAAAAATTTAAAACCCAAAAAATGAGTAATGAATTAAAAACAAAAGTGTTTTTTTTTTTTTTATCGGAAGAGTTATTTCTCTACGATACTTGTTCCAAATTTTAACCTAATTTTAATTTGAATATTAAAATAGTTATGTTGCGTTTCTGAAAAGAATGATGTGTTATGTTGAGAAACAATTTTTATTTAATTTGAAACTCCATCTATTTGGAAGATTTATCATTAATTTTATAAAAGATATTAGTGATCATATTTCTAAATTTCTGAATTTATTTTTATAATTTTTATTACTATATTACGGTAGTTGTTATTTTTATTTCAAAATTATACACTACTTTGCTTTGTCACGACTAGACTTAAATTAGCATTTTATTAATTAAACTCTTTACATTTTAATATACTGGTAAACAAGTACGCAAAAAAAAAAATCTTTTCTTTCCCATTAAAAAGGATGGTGCATGGGTTTGTTTGTTTGTTATATGTGATCATATTTTTTTTTGTTCTTTATTTTCTGTTTAGCCTCCGGAACCACCGCAAGGTATTACTTCAGAGAATGAATGAGGATGATATGTATGAATGTAAATGAAGTGCAGTCTTGTTCAGTGTCAGATCGACCATTCTTGAGATGTGTGATTAATTGAAACCCAACCACCAAAGAACACCGATATCCACGATCTAGTATTCAAATCCGTATACCCTGACCTAACCTGGACCTCTGACATGTCCACTTACTTTTTTATAGTATACATATATTGTACGTATGTAAAAGTTAAAATTATTCTCCAAAAGTTTATTACGTAACAAATATCTCTTTAAAAAATAGAACTTAGAAACATCTCAGATATTTCTTGTTATTATATAATAATCTAATCGAAAAAATTTCAAATGATAATCATTATCTTTTTAATAACTTAATGTTAAATTCGATATTTTACATGTAGCAAGGAGCTGTTTTTATTAAATTTACTTCTAAATTATTTGATTAAAATAAAATTATATTTTAATTATTGTTGTACAACGATGGAAACAAAAATTGAAACAACCATTAAAACAACGTTAACAGCTTACAATTTTTTGTTGGAATTCTAACCATTTTCTTTTTCCTTTCGTAAACCAAAATTTAATAGGTAGGGTCAGTCATGCTTTTCACAGTAAATTTTGCTTAAAACGGCAACAAAAAAAACTGTCTGAATTCAAACAAAAAATTGTAAGCTACCAACTTTTTTTTTTATTAAAACTTTCTCATTACCCCAATAGCGTTTGTTGAAACTATGGAATAATGAGGATAATTTAATTCAATTATATAAAAAAAATGAATTCAGTTATACAAAATAAATACATTTTGTATAATTCTTTTCTTTTCGTAAACAAAAATAAGTGAAAAGTAGGTAAGATTTCATGCTGACCTGACCTCTCTCTTTTTCTGTTTAACGGAACCTCCGTAAGGTATTACTTCAGAGGATGAATGCAAATGAAGTGTAGTCTTGTACAGTCTCAGGTCGACCTTTCCTGAAATGTGTGGTCAATTGAAATTCAACCACCGGTAGTCAAGATCTAGTATACAAATCCGTATAAAAGTAACTGCCTTCACTAAAATTTGAACCTTAGGACTCTCGAAATCGAAATAATGTTATAAGGTTTAAAACTTAATAAAGTTACCTTTATACGGATTTGAATACTAGACTGTGAATACCGGTTGCTTTGGTGATTGGGTTTCAATTAACCACGCTTCTAAGAAGTGGTCGACCTGAGACTGCACAAGGCTACACTTCATTTATATTCATCCTCTGAAGTAATACCTTCCGGTGATACCGGAGGCTAAAACAGAAAAAAGAGAGCTGCTATTGGCGCAGAGCGGACCAATGGTAGTGTGCCGGGCGACTACCGCAGCCCATGAACGATTTATACTTCTTGATACGAATGACTTATCTAAAATTATATTTGTGTTTTGGGGGTAAAAAAGGAAAACATTGGGGTAAGAGCTGTGTTTAAAAATTACAACTCAAGAAACAGCTAAAAATACTCAGGATTTTGAAGCTTTCGTTGCGAAAGATTTGTTATTTTTAGAACGCTAAATCCATGAACGTTATTTGGTTACGGTTGGCTGAAACATTTAATAAAATCGTGTGTAATGAAACATAAACCATGTAACTGTTTCGTGGTGGGCCGTATGCCCGCCTTGTTTGTAGTTCAACTAAAAGTAATTATATACTTAAATAGAAAGGATAACGTCCTCTGGTATCAGAGAACGATAAGAGAGCGACTAAAGTAACACTATCATGTAGGGAATTTTGAATTTATTTATTTTACTAAATAAATTTTGTCGGAAGATGCTTTTAATCTAAAAATTTACGATCGCGAATCCCGATTACAATTGACCTTTTTCATACGATAAAAATTTTTTGTATCCTATCCGACAGACAAATAATAAGGTTACTTAAAATAATAATTTTTAAAAAATTTAGAAACTATCCAGAAAATCTATTACGCATGATAGAAAAAGAGACCCGATATGAACGTCCATCATTATTGTCCAGTTGAGAGAATTTAAACGGTACGACCAAAGATGTTTTGCGACGGAACAAACTAACTAAAGATTAGTCTTTTCCGGAAAGCTATGTTGATAAACTGTTATTACGAAAAACTAAACCATTTAAACGTTGGATAAATCATTTAGTATAACGTATATGCAATGTAACATCGTTACACTTGCTTACATGCACTGTGATAGCAGTCTAACCACGTACCTTTCTAATTAGGACAAGAAAATAAAACTAATATTGAGACAAGAATTTTTTCATCACAACAACCACGATCTTAATTTGTAAGACAAGTATCACCTTCTGACCTTAACATCACTATATTTTTATAAATTGTAGGCTAAAAACGATATTTTAAAAAAAGGTGCATAGAGCGATCCGTGGGTGCTATTATATTTATAAGTTATATTTGACACGGAAACAATGCAAGACAAATTGATGTATCGGCTAAAGGTGTCCAATAAGTCGACTATTTATGTTCACGTAGGTTTTGGTTTGTGTGTTGTGTATGAGAGCTATAACATCACATTCTAAATAAATTACCGGGTCTGCGTTGTATAAGTTAAGTAATTTCTAATTAATGTTGTACTAGTAAACATAGTTATGTTTATCAATGAATTTAAAGCTTAAAAAATAATTTCATAATAACGTTCAAATATCAACTATGGTCTAATTTGTTACCTTTCACTTTTCTGTTACAGCACAACAATTCATTTTATCATTGAAATTATTTAAAAAAAGAAAATGATTCAGTTTTCAGTGTTTTTAATCTTTACACCAATATGAAACTCGTAAAAAAAAATTCTAAAAGTGTATTCCTAAGCGGTTGCCTTAATATTTATTTTTTTTATTTATTATCCTTAAATATTTGCGGATTCCAACAGTTATACAGTTATTATCCAATTTCCTACCTATTTCAAAATATGTACATTTTTTTTTTTTGTCTTCAGTCATTTGACTGGTTTGATGCAGCTCTCCAAGATTCCCTATCTAGTGCTAGTCGTTTCATTTCAGTATACCCTCTACATCCTACATCCCTAACAATTTGTTTTACATATTCCAAACGTGGCCTGCCTACACAATTTTTCCCTTCTACCTGTCCTTCCAAAATTAAAGCGACTATTCCAGGATGCCTTAGTATGTGGCCTATAAGTCTGTCTCTTCTTTTAACTATATTTTTCCAAATGCTTCTTTCTTCATCTATTTGCCGCAATACCTCCTCATTTGTCACTTTATCCACCCATCTGATTTTTAAACTTCTCCTATAGCACCACATTTCAAAAGCTTCTAACCTTTTCTTCTCAGATACTCCGATTGTCCAAGTTTCACTTCCATATAAAGCGACACTCCAAACATACACTTTCAAAAATCTTTTCCTGACATTTAAATTAATTTTTGATGTAAACAACTTATATTTCTTACTGAAGGCTCGTTTAGCTTGTGCTATTCGGCATTTTATATCGCTCCTGCTTCGTCCATCTTTAGTAATTCTACCTCCCAAATAACAAAATTCTTCTGCCTCCATAATCTTTTCTCCTCCTATTTTCACATTCAGTGGTCCATCTTTGTTATTTCTACTACATTTCATTACTTTTGTTTTGTTCTTGTTTATTTTCACGCGATAGTTCTTGCGTAGGACTTCATCTATGCCGTTCATTGTTTCTTCTAAATCCTTTTTACTCTCGGGTAGAATTACTATATCATCAGCAAATCGTAGCATCTTTATCTTTTCACCTTGTACTGTTACTCCGAATCTAAATTGTTCTTTAACATCATTAACTGCTAGTTCCATGTAAAGATTAAAAAGTAACGGAGATAGAG
This sequence comes from Lycorma delicatula, assembly GCF_047948215.1. Lineage (NCBI taxonomy): Eukaryota > Metazoa > Arthropoda > Insecta > Hemiptera > Fulgoridae > Lycorma > Lycorma delicatula. The sequence continues at coordinate 26,192,330 of NC_134460.1, forward strand.
AACATCCTTGTCGGACTCCCTTTCTTATTATGGCTTCTTTCTTATGTTCTTCAATTGCTACTGTTGCTGTTTGGTTCCTGTACATGTTAGCAATTGTTCTTCTATCTCTGTATTTGAACCCTAATTTTTTTAAAATGCTGAACATTTTATTCCAGTCTACGTTATCGAATGCCTTTTCTAGGTCTATAAACGCCACGTATGTTGGTTTGTTTTTCTTTAATATGTACATAAAAATTGAAAATATATCAAGAAAAAAAATTAAAACTAAAACTGCTGTAATAATTTTAGAAAGAAAAGCTGTTTAATAATAAAAGGAACAAATATTCTCTAACATAATTTAACATAATTTTAAATAAAAAAAGATTAATTATTTTGCACCAATGTGGACAGTCTGCACTAAATCCCATTAAAAAAATTCCCTTTCAGCACGTCAGAAGAAAGATTGGGGTAGATTTCACCGGTGCTAAATAGGGGATAAAATAGATTTCCATCTTAAAGTTAAGAAAATTAACAAATTTATTCAATAAACAATGGTTGCATGTGAAAAACGTTTCACATGTTTAGCATACGACAAGCCCCATCTTACAATTCCAGCAACATTTTGGTCATCCCTTAAGGGTTGGTCATATCAAAAATTGTTTCACACAAACGTTTTAGGTAATGTTTAGAGGACTAACGACCATTTTAAACCGATTCGATACTGTGCGTATTAATTAGATGCGTATTAGATGTATGATTCTATTTTGTCTTCGAAGCCCCATTTTTTCAACCCCCTGGGTCAATGGTTGATGATATAAAAAAAAATTACTTAGATAAATTTTAGGCCCTTATCCAAAGAATAGTAGGAACTTTACACAAATTCGATATTTTACTTAATAAGAAAGTTATAACGATATTTTGGTTTTTCGAAAAATCCCCCATTTCCACCCTATGGTCCAATTTTGGCTAGCAAACACGACCGAGATTTTGGGACGAATTATTTTTAAGAAACAATTTGAAATTGATTGGCGCAAAATTACGGCAGTTATCGTTTCCACAAGAATGTGAAATATATATATATATATATATATACGTGTGTAAACTTTTGAGCTGACTGTGGTTTTGAGGTCTGGGAGATGTGAAACGCGAAAATATGTCGAAATTTTTCGCAAGTAGAATCATGGTACCTATTATAATAGGTAGCTTTCTTATGAAATCTTCCTAAAAAATGATTATATCAGAACTACTCATGAACCGGAGTTCTTAGTATTTGTAATCTAACTTACGACGAGATATTTACAATACTTATTACTCTCTGCAGTTAACGGTTAATTTTAATTATACTACACGTTTTCTTATTCAACTAATGATTCCAAAAAAATCATAACACAATGTTAGAAAAAAACTGTTAAAAATATAATAATTTTTCGTTCTTTTTACTTCCTTGTACGAAGTAAAACAAGCATTGTGATCCCGAAAAATTTCGATTTTCATATTTCAACGGAAATATCCATTTTGACCGTCAATAAATTTATTTTGACTAGTTTCGGCGTGACGTCTGTACGTATGTATGTGTCTCGTATAACTAAACAACGATTAACAGTAGGATGTTGAAATTTTGGATTTAGGACTGTTGTAATATCTAGTTGTGCACCTCCCATTTTGATTGGAATTGACTGAACCAAAAATGTCGAAAAAAGCCCAAAATCCTACAAAAATCTGGATTTTAGACTGTTTCTTAACTACAGTAATAAGCTCTCATTGAGAGCTTTTCAACGGTATATAGTGGTATTTATTTCATTGGTTCCAGAGTTATAGCCAAATAAAATTTTAGTTAATGAAATATTTGGGTCTTACAAGGGCACATTGGTTCTAATCAGACTTTATCTCCCTTTTTTTAACTTTTTTTATAATTTAAATATATTGATTTATTAATAATTATTAACCTCTGATTGCAAGAAAATTTTACGATAAATAATAATTCAATAATAAAAATAAAAAACAAATATGAAAAGAAATCAGAAGTTATTATTGAAATAAACTTTTATGTACTTTTCATTTTAATAAATATTGTATAATTTAATAGGCTTATGGAAGTCATGTTATGTCCACATCTGATAATTTTTTTAATAACCTATTCCTATATGAAATTGTTACATGTATTTCTATAATTTTGAAAAGTAACTAGAAAACCGTTTATTCAAAAATACATTCAAATTTGGAGAAGATAATGAAAAAATTGAGACTTATTTGTTAGTATAAAAACATTTTTATTTTATTATTTTTAGATTATTTCAAACATCAAACAAACTTTAGTCATATAAATGAGTAGTCAAAAATGGATATTTTCCCTTATTTTTTCCTCTCAATTTTTGAAAAATTTAGAGCAATGAAATGAAATTTGACTAACGATTGAGGAATGTAGTAAAACAACCTCTCCCGTTTATTTTATTATTTTTTTTACCATTATAGTAAATTAGCAATCTTTTTACTCAACAGTAAAGATATGAATTGACTACCGTAAATGGTAGGCTTGTGGTCTGCACGCTATACTGTAAAAATTGTACAATAGTTCAGACTAAAACAGGCTATAAATATAACTTTCAACTTTTTTCCAACAAGAAAAAAAGTACCTCTTATTAAAGGATTTTAAGAACCACTTCCAGTTGAACTATGAGCATTTTTTCAGTTACAAACACTAATCTATTACAAAGACAGAAACCTGAAGTTTAATTTAAGAAAAAAGTATCAACGGAAATTGTTTCACATTATGTTTGCTTTACATTTAATCATTTTAAATTATTTGCTAAAATTTATCCTGAAATAAATCATAAAGAAGGAATAGACATAATCTCGAAAACTTAAGTTTAGTTTTACTTTATTTCATGAGACGCGAATAATCCCACCGGGTTGGTCTAGTGGTGAACTCATCTCAAATCAGCTGATTTCGAAGTCGAGGGTTCTAAAGTTCAAATCCTAGTAAAGGCAGTTACTTTTATACGGATTTGAATACTAGATCGTGGATACCGGTGTTCTTTGGTGGTTGGATTTCAGTTAACCACACTTCTCAGGAATGGTCAACCTGAGGCTGTACAAGACTACACTTCATTTGCATTCAGACATATCATCCTCATTCATCCCCTGAAGTTAATATACATACCTTACGGTGGTTCCGAAGGCTGAACAGAAAAATGAGAGAACCGAATAAACTAATACAAATCTAGGTTTGTTTGTATATATATGTATGTATGTATGTGTGTGTGTGTGTTTGTTAGTTACATAACAGTAATGGTTGTAGGGAATCTTATAAAAGTCTATTCTAAAAAAAAAAATAATTTCTAAGAATAATAAGCACCTCACGCCAGGTTACTAATAAAAAAAACTAAGTCTTTTATGCATACTTGGTATTGTATAATACTAATATTTATTACTCTAAAAAGCAATAAATCAATTAAATGTTGATCAAAATCCTAAGAACCCTTGTTTGGAATTAAATTTTGAAATTTGACATTTTCAAGAAATAGCTTTTTTTAATTTAATGAATATTATCTGCAGGTGTTAAAAATTATAATATTTCACGTAAAAATAAAGTTATTAAAATTGTATGAACTATTTTTCGAAAAATCAGGTTTGATTATTTAACACAGCGGATAAGCATGTACTAAAAATAAATGTTTCTGAATTCAATTAGGTGGGTTACTTGTTAACATTCTCCTTTCCTACGAAATTATTTTTATCGATTTTCATCTTAATTTAATTTTATTTCTATAAATTGTTTTGCAAATTTTTATTTTATTAATGAATGTAACGATTTACGTCTGCTAGTTATATAAAAAAATCTCACTACTTTATAGTAATTCATAAATGAAAAAAATTATTCTCAGTATAATACAGTATTTTTATTTTTTCCAACTTTGCATCATATTGAATGTGATACTACATAATTATAATCTAATAGGTAGATAATTCATAAATTGGACAATTTTTTTCTTAACAACCGCATTTTTTATTCTTTTTCGTGTTAGTTTTTAAACACAAATATTACTAGAAGATTAAAAGAAACTTACTAAGTTAAAAAAAAGTAACATGTATTTACGTAGGCCTTGTCATCTGATTATAACTTTTGACAAAAATAAGCCACATTTTCTAAACTTATTTCGCTGTCATGATTCTTTCTTGTTTGTTATGATACAGTAAAAATTTGCCCAAACGAATAAAAACTTTTTTAAGTTAAAACTTATTACAAATCTCTCGGTATAATATCCATTAGCGACTAATTGTCATTGTTTTTTTCATTATACTGGAAATTGATTGGGTGATCCAAAACTGATACGCACAGCAAAGTTTTTAAGTATATCAAGTATAGTGTAGATTGAATGTCCCAAACAAGCAACAGTATGGCGAGGGGTTGAGGGTCAGCCCCTTGCAGAGCTCCCATTCGTCTGTGCTTGCACGGATGGGCGGCAGTGATGAGGCACTGGGACTCTCTCATCTCTTCGCGAAAAAGACCGAGAGCCCGGTGTGAGTGCCCTGCATAGGGTGCTCTCACTAAAGGCATTGGCGTCAAGACCGAGTCCCGGCTTCTGAAGTGGAGTCCAGGAACGACATAGTCGGGCTTGGATACCCCGCCGTAGGGGTTAGAGGCAGGCAATGAAAAGATCTAACCGGCGGGCTGACCTGTCGGACTAGACTTATGGCCGGCGAACGGGGCGGCCCGTTTGAGTAGACAACCCCCTTGGCTGTGCTTTGCTTTGTTGTGGATCCGGCCCGGGGGGTAGGGTGGAAAAAAAAGCAGCTGTAGACAATCCGACTAGATTTGGACGTACCATTTTTAGGAAAAATAGGTTTATAAGGAAAAATAAGGAGTAAAGTTATTTCTAAATGTCTTTTCTGAGATCTGAATACACTGTAAGGATAAAAAGGAAAGTCCACTGAAATACAGATAATATTCTAACCAATAACTGTCCTATCGTGAATTTTTTTTTTCTTAATGTTTGAAATTTTCATTCGTGCCACTTTGCCTCAGATGTTTTACGTATTTCGAAAAAAAAAATTAGGACGACATTGTAGAGAAATTAATTAATATTCTTCTTTTTTTTGAGAAGCAAATACTTGCATAAATTATCTTCATTTATTTAGGTAAAAGGAATATATACCCGAAAATATATTTATCTCATAATTGAGGATAAATGAAATATATAATAAAAATTAGTATATTATTTAAATACTTTGAAATTATAGAGATTCAACTAGTTTATTTAAAATAAATTTTAAAGGAACCATAATACTTCAATTTATGGGCCGATTCAGATGTTAAAACTATATAAACATTACATTGTAAAATTAAAATATTATAAAAGAAATGCACACAAAATATTTAAAGCTGTGACCTAATTTTGAGGCACACAACAAAATTAACTTTCAGTGTGTCCCATTTTTGGGTCACAATATAAATTCGGAAAGACAATGAAATATATCTCATCGGTCAACTTGTTAAATAATAATAGTTTTCTGCATCAAGGAATTCACCAGTATGCCTTATGTACAAGTTTTGTGTCTATACTATACATAACATTTAGTACTAGGGTTGAATCTTGAGGGCTAATGACGAATAATAAACCGACATAAACTAACCGTTTGCTTCAAATAAATAATCATTAATTCGGCTGAAATTTGTCTAATTTAGGATTTAATGTATATAAATGCTGTGCATTTATATACATACAACTACGTCATTTACAACATATATAAACTACGTTTATATATACAACTACGTCACTGTACAAAACCTGGACAACAATAGGTAGTGTATTCGAAAATAATTACGGGAACATCGGGAAAAGTTCTTTATTACCTCAAAAACTAACTTTATACTGATAAGTGAATTACGTTGATAAAATTCTTACCGTAGAATTTATATAAGTTCATACCATTCATGTTTTGACTTACATTGGTCACCCATTTTCATTTCCAAAAGGACATGAACTGTAAGATAATAATTAAGTAGAGCAGTTAAAGAAATACGTTATCTCAAACAGTTATCATTTTTTTGCGATTTTACTTACGGGTAAGGTGAGCTTATTAAGCGATGACAGTACTTATGATAGCGTATGATGTTAATTTTTAAATATATATAAATACTTATTTGTGTATGTATGTGTCGGCGTTGTGCTTCTAGGTGGCGCTGTTGTATGGGGTCGGGTCGGATGTCGTGGTTGTCTTGAGGTGGAATACATAGATGTATACAGAAGATACAGACACCTCTCTCCTACCCCCACCTTTTTCATCTTCTTCTTTTATTTCTTGCTCTTTCAAAATTTCTTTCTCTCTCTGAATCTCTCCTTCTCTCGCCAGGTCGGCGCGGGTCGACCGGCGCCGGTCATGTCATCTCCTATCAATGTGAGGTGTAAAATTATCCGCGGGGGGCTATCTTAATACGTGATCCCCTCCTGGGCGCCATTACTCGTTGTACAATATACTCACCGGCGCAACCGTCTCTTTTTTTCTTTCCATTTCTCGCTCGCTCTAATCCTCTCTTTTATCACAAATTCGCTCCGTTTTAGTTCGAGGCGGTATACTCTCTGTACCAAACATAAATATTTTTATTTCTCTTTTGATTCTGCTACTGAAGTTCCGACGATTTGTACATCGTCTCTTCACATTTCGTGTAGGTAAGCTAAATTTGTTTGCCTGTACGTTATCTTATAATCGTTTTCTTTTTAGTTGTCTCGCTGTACAAACAATTTTCTTCTTTTATATTAAATTTGAATTTTTTTTAAAAATCCGGTACATTTTTTATTTGAAATATTATTATTATGCGTGAGTGCGGTACAGATTCTTTTTTCGATCTCTTCGTTATAGGTCCATTTCTGCATTGATGAAAAAATTATTGTAAATAAAAATAAAAAACTTCCCTTGTATTAACATTAATCTCCTTCCTCAGTATATTTCTCCGATTGGTGTACTGTGTGTACTTAATATTAGAAAGGAAGACACTTCTCTATCGATAAATATCTTACCTCTAGATTTGGGTTTTTTAACGACACTGGGTGGAAAAATAGAGTCTCGAACGAAATCCATAGAGAGAGGCTCTCCAGTCAATCGAAATTGATACTAATGACGCGTTGTATCCTGTTGGTCTCATATTCTTAGGAAGGATCCATTATTCGTCTAGCTAAAATCAACGAAATAAACCAGAGAAGAAAGAATCAACGATAATAGAAAAAAGGTATATAGTGAGAAGAGATAATCTAACCTTAGGACACCGAAAAAAGACAACCCAAAAATGTGCCTCAGGACAACCTTCATGAGTGGACGTCATTTACGTACATAGTCATTTAGGTCAGTGTTTCTCAACCTGTGGGGCATGCCCCTCAAGGAGGGCGTGATAACACTAAATGGGAGCGTGAACATATCGAAAAGAAAATGTTATTCAAAAGATTTATTAATTAACTGAAAGGAAAGCAAAACAAACTACATTCTGACATAATAAATAATAAAATAGACATTTACACTGACATAATACACTTACAAATAGAATTTTACCAGTAATTCACAATGTATTTAATAATTAATTTATCAATACTACACTAAAAACAAGTTTAATAGTTATTAGTGACTCCCTTGGAGTCAAGTGTTGCAGAGCAAAGTTTTTCGAAGAAAGGTTTCACATTAGAAATACACTCTGAGTCCTTATTCTGTATTTAGCTGAGATCTATATTTTGTCTTCAAAACAACCACCGTAGAAAATCTGGTTTCTCAAAAGTAGGATGTTGAAAATGGTAACAGTATACGGATGCTCTTATTTTCAGTACAGAAAACTCATCATCCAACCCTGCCCAAAGCATTTATCCGTGCTTTGCCAGCATGGCTAAATGATTTTCAATGGTTACAAAAATAACTTTCACATGTTGTTCTTCAGTCTCGTAAGTTTTGACACATTCTTCCACATTTGCAAACATTTCTAATTTTTTTACTTTAAATTTCTACTCCACAATTCCAGTTTTCTACAAAAAGCGTTAACATTATCACTCGTATCCAACGTATATGTATTTGATTTTTGGAGTTGAAGATTGAAGGTATTTAATTTCCCGAATATATCCACCAAATAGCTCACTTTCATCACAAATAAACCATTTCGAAATTTCTCGGCTTCCAGTCGGTTTTACTCTTCTAGAAAAATGGCGATTTCATCTGTTAATTCACAAATACGTTGTAAAAATTTCCCACGAGATAACCATCTTGCCTTGCAATAAAATAGTAACGCTGAATGTACTGCACCCATGTCTTTACGAAATGCAGAAAAGATTCTTGATTTTAGGGGTCTCATTTTTTAATAATTTACTACGATAAATACCGTCGTTAGCACAACATTCAGACCAGGAATCATTTCTTTGGAAACCAGAGCTTCTCTGTGGATCATGCAATGTGTCCAGACAGACTGTGGAGATTTTATTTCACACGTGCTTGTATACTTTGGAATCTTCCAAATACTAAACGAACACCATCGATGCACATTCCGGCACAATTTTCCCACTCTATGTTTGCCTAGTTTATTAAATAATTTAAGATAGCAAATAATGCGACTGCTGTTGCGTTGAGTTCTATTGGTTTGAAGAAAATTAGTTCTTCTATTTCTGACATACCATCGTACATGGGAAATGAAATGAGCATCTTTATTGCTATCTGTTGCCTCATCAAGCCGAATTGAAAACAATTTGTCAAACAACTTTCCAAAGGTTAATGCTGTACATCTTCAGCTGTATCACCAATTAACGGGCAACAGTATCATTTGATACAGGTATAAACTGCAATTTTTTGGCAAAATTATCTCCAAACATCGTTTCTACGATCGCAATTGCAGCTGGCAAAATAATCTTCACCAATAGTGTGAGGTTTTTTACATCTGGCTACTTTATATGAAACTTTGTAAGAGGCATGTAAAACTTTTTCGTTCACAAATGTTTTTAAAAATGATTTTTGCATTTCTTATGATTTTAATTTTAAATCGAAGAATTCTCGGGGTTTGTTAACGAACTCACTATGAAGCGTTTCTAAATATCGTTTAAGTTTATTAGATTTCATCTGTCTGCTGCCAAATTTTTGAGCAAATGGCACGTAGGGGCCTTTCTCCTTCATTTACTTCAGTACTGGTAAACCCAAAATTTAAGTATTCTTGAGAATATTTTCATGCTCTTCTGTAAACTTGTTGATGTTTCATTATCGTCTAATGGTCGTTTACGCCCACTTAAAAATTTATCCATGATTCTGGATAAATCTATCTCCGTGAATATTTAATTGTGTGAGTTGCAGTTAACATGCAAATTACTATATACACACATTCACGATAGATTTGATAGCGATAGAAGGATCGATTCGACTGAGACTGGCTGGAACCGAACGTGTGCAGCATTTATGCACTTTTGTACAGACGGTCGCGCAGACGTTCCAGAATGTTCAAGACAAATCGGAACTTCTCACGAAGCTGCGAGAATGTCCGATATGGTGGACGTAAGACAGAGAACAATAGAGAGGCATCGATTCTGGTTTTCTCAATGCAACGGATCGGTGTTGACAAGTATCAATAAATTTCCTTATTTTTGATAATATGTAAGGTTTGTAATTAAGGTCGTAGTGTAGCTTTAGCGTCAAAATACATTATTATTGTATAAAAGAGGGGCTCGATGAAAATTATAATTGAAAATTGGGTTGTAGGTACTGAAATGTTGAGAAAAGGCGGAATATTTCATATTCCTAAAATATAATATTTTATTATCTATCGTGTTTTTGTCAACAATAACTTCAAATATAGCGCCATGTAATTAATTTGTAAATAACTTGATTCAGTCGTCGCCAGATGAAAACATCAAATATAAATCAGATCATAAATCAAACATAAAACATCTAAACATATAATTTTTACGCGCAATTATCAAGACTGTTTATTAAGGCCCAGTTCAAACGATACGGTTTCGGTTCGGTATTTTGCCGTATCGTTTATTTTACCAACTCGAATGCTGTGATCATACAGAAATCGGTTTTATTTCACGCGTGGTTATGAAATCGTGGAAAATGATGTTAATGACATAAGCACGTTTTTTTTTTATGTAGGAGTGATCGATACTGTATCGATGCAATGCAAACACAGACCGGTCTGTCATCGTCTATACTGGTCCCTCCAGTAAATAAAACTGAATCGTCTGAACGCTCCATTACTATAAGCGCTAATATCAATCGATTCGGTTGAAATAACCGAATCGGTGAATACGGTTTCTGTTGGCAAAACCGAGCGCTAATTTCATCGTATACGTTGATTTTACCGTGTAAAGTTTACAATCAGATTGTATGAACGTACACATGATAAATACATGCGCCACTGCTAGAGACGGTGAAAAAACCTATACGTTAAAAATACCGAAACTCGATACGTTATTGGACGAAGACTCAATCATTTTTCATATCCGAAATGAATGTACCCAGTACAACTACACAAATAAAATTGAATGTATACAATTTTTCTACAGAGTGTTCAAAAAGGGATGCAATCTTATGGAAAATGTCTCCTTTTGTTGCAGGCTTAACTGAAGAATATTAAGGAAAGATTACACAATGCAGCAGAGAATATTCATTTTTTCCTAATACATTAGATATGCCAGTTACGCCCAGACCCAGAATACCTTCACAGAAAAGTATAATCCTCCATCAAGTAGCTATACGACAAGTCCCAAGAGACACAGAATGTGGCAGATGCAGCCAAAAGTGGTCGACCGAAAGTGCTAACACGAGAAATGTTGATCGACGTGCAAACAGTATATTCTGTTACACCCAAGAAGTCTGTGCGACGCCTATCTAGCCAGTCTGGTCTCCGTTGATAGTGTCCACACGACATTCCGCATTAAAAAGCGGACCACTGACAGAAAGCTGTCAGTGGTTCATATCATCTGTAATCCCAGGCGGGGAAGAACTCGATGATTGGTTTTTGTCAGATGAGGCATAGTTCCACTTTGATGGATATGTGAATGCACAGAATTCACGCATTTGGTGTACAGAAAACCACATCGCTGCACGAGTCTCCTTTGCACGGACAAAAAATGGGTGTTTGTTGTGCAATTTAACATAGGCGAATTTTTATTTACGTTTTCCTAACTTTTTCTTAGGCGGATATCTTAAGGATGCTGCTTACAGAACTCATCCACACACCATTCCCGAATTGTAGAGCAAAACAATTGAACTACGTGTCGTTGCAATTCCTCAACAAATGTTATAACATGTGTTTAAAGAGCATGCAACGTCGTATCGTATTCAATTATGAATAGTGTAATGGAGGCCACTTTCAATAATATTGTAACTTACACATTTTCCCATAAGATTGCATCACTTTTTGAACACCTTTACTTTAGAATAGAAATTATATCATAGTTAATTTTTCTAAAAATTAAAAATATTCAGTATAATTTTACATCGAACTTCTATGTAATCAGTTTATGAAGAAGTTAAAAGATTTAGAAAATCAATACACTTAAATTAATGTGAGGTTTATGTGGTTTACAAAAAAAATCAATGATTGATGTTTATTTACCTGAAATCATAGAAGATTTATTTTCTGATGACTCCATTATTACTAAAGCACAAAGAATCAATGTTTTTGTAATTTTGTATTTTTGAGCGATTGAGAGGCCAGAATTGCCCATTAGGTACAGCAAACATATAAATACGATTGACTGAAGACTGAAAATATACATCCAATAACTCCTTTTACACCCGCTCCTCAACACCAACACATACCCAGAGGGAAGCAAAATGAACTACTGCCCATCAAATGACTACCCTTACAAAACTTGACTTACTGTGCTTAAGCTGTTATCGAATAAAGAACTCCTTAAATTGTTCTACACACAGATAACCGTAATCGTATTACATCATGAATCCAGTTTCTACAGGTACCCGCATCCAAATCGCGGAAGAAGCAACTTATACCGATCAGCTTATAGTATTATATCTCATCTATCCTTATAGGAACTAAATTGTGGAATAACCGATAAAAAAATAAAAAATAAAAAGGGTTGGTTGTTGAAAAAAGATGATCTACCTGGGAGGAATCGCGGTAGAAGTCGAACAATTTCCCGGAGATTGTACTTAAAAGCCTTCCAACAACGGGTGCTGATTTTACCTGACGATAATCCCTCAGGAGATACATTACTGATGAAAGATTTATTTTTTCTGAACTACTTACGTAAGTGAAACAAAATAAATTACTTTTCTATCAGAAATTAAAGAGTCATCTTAGAAAATACAAGGTAACGATTAGAAGCGGGATTTCGTTACGTTTTACTAGATAAGATCTTTTGTCTTCCAATTTAGAAATTGTTTTAATTTAAATAACACATATCTAGCAAGGTAATTTAAACTCAAAGTATTGTAACAAACTAGATAACATTAGACAATTTCAATAAAATATATAATCCAAAGGGCATTTTAAACTGTCTAGTAATTTAGTGATTTATCTATATTATCTACCGGAATGTAATTATATGATACAACCATAACTACCTGCACAAAATAGGCAAGAGAGAAGAACCAATTTGCAACTACTGCAACGAGATAGATGATGCTGAGCACACCTTTTTTGAGTGCAATAGGTGGGACACACTTAGACATAGTAAGGCACTCACAGGTATAACTCCAGAGACAACAATAGACTACATGCTAAGAAGCGAGTCAAACTGGAATAATTTTGCTAGTTTTGTTAGACAAGTTGTTCTACAGAAATACTCCGATGAGAGAAGACAAGGTGTTGGCTAGAATAGGACTGGGTGGACAGCCTTGCTGGTGAGGTCCAGCATGCTGCGGTGTGTTGGCACTGATGAGCCACCAAGGACTCCACGGGTAACAGTCAGGCAAGAGCACACTGAATACTGAAGGGACCCGGTACCGCGTCGCGGCGAACTGGGTCTGGCGTGGTGTATTAGTATTGCCCTTTTGGGTCCCCAAGGGCCAATATTGATAAAGAACTCTCAAAAAGAGCTAACCGGTAGGCCGACCTGCCTTGCCGGTAGGTGGGGAGGCCTATTTGAGTTAAAAGACACTCCCCTGGGCGGCGTAATACCAACAAGTCGGTCCGGCCCAGGGGAGCTGAGAGAAAAAAAAAAAAAAAAAAAAAGATACAACTTACTTCTGCATAGCATTATTTTTTGTGCAAATCTTCATACATATTTAAAATAACAAATTATTTTTATAAAAAATATTTTTTAAATTTAAATTCAATTAGTATTATAATCAGCATGAAGGGCGTTAAAATCTGTAGTGACGACAGCTGAACAAACAAGCAAGACAGACAAATAAGTAATTATACAGTATAAAAGTGTTCACAGTTCAATTCTACTACTCGAATGAGATATCTATATGATGTGTGGAGGTGTTATGAAGACGTAGATTAGATGAAATATAAAATGCGTTGGTTGCTGTACAAATACGTATGTAATATGACAGTAAATCCCGTGATATAATATTTATCAGATAGAATAATTATGGTTTCATATAAACCCTCTTACCGCCAACATACTATGTCATATTCCAACCCCCGTAAATAAAAGGAAATATTCTGTATTCGATGTTTTACTATAGACATGATCTGATCTGACCAACAAATGATGATCTGATCTCACACCAACAAAAATATCCATGTATTGAACCGATTTTTAGTATCTATATTATACACATTTGACTAGAATCTATAGTTTATTTCTTTACAAGTAATTTTTGTACAATCTTAATTTAACCGTTATTGTTCAGATAACTTGTTTTGCTTAGTTGGATTTTTATAAATGTAATTTTTGAGTAAAGTAAAAGCAGTTTAGTACCTAAAAACCAACCCACCGGGTTGGTCTAGTGGAACGCGTCTTCCCAAATCAGCTGATTTGGAAGTCGAGAGTTCCAGCGTTCAAGTCTTAGTAAAGCCAGATATTTTTACAGGGATTTGAATACTAGATCGTGGGTACCGTTGTTCTTTGGTGGTTGGGTTTCAATTAATCACACATCTCAGGAATGGTCGAACTGAGAATGTACAAGTCTACACTTCATTCACACTCATACATATCATCCTTGTTCATCCTCTGAAGAATTATCTTAACGGTAGTTATCAGAGGCTAAACAGGAAAAAAGAGAGAGAGTACCTAAAAACCACATCGTCTGCTTGGTCAAGCATCAAACCAGGATGGCTGAAACCGACTTAACAAAATTGGTGAGCGAGTTTATATTAATCCAGATTTAAAATTTTTGTATACTTTTTCTTCAGATTTGTACAATGAATCTCTTTGGATATTTATTACTAAAAACAGTTATTAGAAAATTGAACGATTAAATTTTGCAAAACTTGGAATAACTTATGTAATTTTCTTTTAAACGGTCAATGTACATTAGGAGCTCTCCTCTCTGTGGATTCATTAGTAACTCATTTTTAAATAACATTTTAAACCCAAATTTTCGGTATAAAAAAAAATCGGTATATAAAAAAAAGCATAAATATCAGGTCTTTACTTTCAAAGATTATCTGATAAATTTATATTATTTCGCGAGTATGTGATATCCGTAATTTTACGATTAACGACCTGATATAACACGCTAATCATCTATAGGCATTCTCAAGAATAACAATTCGGGATTAGTAAGGAAAGTGAGCAAAGTCTTCCGTTGGTTTCTTTGCTGTGTCAAATATATTGGGTATGAACTGAAGCTAAGTTCACTAAGGGTAGGACTGAATTTCGTTGTTGCGACAACATTTTTGGTGGTATGTTGCTGTTTAATATACTTCGAATTTCGAGACATTTACTGGTAATTGTCTCAATAAAAGTAGAACTAGACGCGGAGTTCGTACTTCCGCCAACACGGTTAGCTAGTTCAGAGGGCAACGATTTAGGATATTCAAGATGTCCGGACGAGGCCTACAGCGAAGGCAAAAGCTGAGTTTAAAAATCACCGATGTAAATGTCTACCGAGGTATTTACATTGGTGGCATCCCAACGAGGCCTGGTTTATTACTATGAGATGTAAAAAGTTAGAGGGCGAAAGACGATTCCCGTTCTCCTCCGAGGGGGATGGCGACCGGAAGCGTCACAAGGCGGGCGTCTTCCCCTACGGGGTTGCCAAATACATATTTTTTTATCTTAATGGTGATCTCAGGCTACATTGAACCTTAATAGTAATACTCTTATTTTGTTCATAGCAAGAATTGGATCATATCATTACTTTCAGAAAAAAAACCTTGATTAGTAATGCTTGAACTTCAGATGGTTACATGATTTACAGTTATTAGTAATACTGACAGGTTTTATAAAGGAACAGTTAAGTAACATTTTCCTTTCATTTTTTTTTAAACAATATACATTCCAGTTTAAACTCGGCTATTGATTTACTTCGCATCTAAGAAAAATATTAGTAGACTTTTGAAAAAAGGATTTCAAGTCAGTTGTAAATAGACACCATATATAATGGAGGTAGAAGAATTTTGTTATTTGAGAAGTAGAATTACTAAAGATGGACGAAGCAGGAGTGATATAATATGCCGAATAACACAGGCGAAACGAGCTTTCAGTCAGAAATATAATTTGTTTACATCAAAAATTAATTTAAATGTCAGGAAAAGATTTTTGAAAGTATATTTTTGGAGTGTCGCTATATATAGAACGGAACGGAACGCAAGAATGGCGGGAGTTTCAATATTTCTCCCTACATATCGCAGAGCCTGGACAATATCCCTTACTGCTGTATCTTTCTATTATCGGGCGGATTTCATCGGTTATTTAGTGGCAGTTATACATTTTTATTTTTATTTATGGACGGATTTGGTAATTTGCGTTCCTATCCCTATGGACCATCGTGAAATTTATTTACTGGTTCTGACCGTGAGAGACTAAGCTTTTGAGCCTAGTAATCCCGGCATGATTCCCCTTCAGTCCATCCCCTGAAGTCCTTTCGGTACCAGCACCTATGGGCTAGCCGGAGTGCCCCTAACGGAGCCATAGTTATTTGAAGGGAGAAATGCGACTACCGTTCTCCGGAGGGAGTCGCATATGCTGACTAAATGAAATTGTGGGAAATCGTGGGACGGTGTGGGGTGTTGTCTACCTTTTTATAGTTTTAACAAAATGTAATTGCGAAAACGGTCACTTTCGCGGCCGGAATTTTCGCGCGGTTTCCATTTACAGGTTACGCGATATAGAGGCGTAGGTCCTAAACTTGGTTTGTCATTTTTTGACTCTCGTACCACCTCTTCAAGGTGGTTCGTTTAATACGGCATGAGGCCGTTTTCTTATACCCTGTGGAGTACGGTCCTCTCGACAGATGTCCCGGAGATGGCCGTGTTCGGACACGGCCGCTCTCCCGAACAGTCTGCGTGCCTGCGCTACTCCCACCTCGGATACGGTGTGTAGTCCCGCATCGTAGCGAAGAGTGACGTTTCTGACGAACCAGGGTGCTCCAAATATCGTCCGCAACGCTATGTTTTGGACGGCTTCTAATTTCTTTTGAAGCGTGGAGTTCAACAAAGCTCCCCATGCCGGGTAAGCATATGTTAGAATCGGCAGGACGTATAGCCGAAAAATGAGCAATTTTGTCGCCAGTGGATATGGGCTGGCACTGTTCAGTACTAGGTATAGTGAGGCCCTGACGGCATTTGTCCTTTGGGTTACATATTTACCATGTTCTCCTAAGGTAAGCCGGTTATCCAGGACTACTCCCAGGTACTTGACTGTTTTCCCAAAGGGGATTTTCTCTCCTGAGATTTCCAGCTGCCTGGCTGGAGCACGTGTCTTGTATGTGAACATCATTGCCAGCGATTTTTCACCGTTGACCTTGATTCTCCACATATTGAGCCACGGCTCTACTAAATTCAATTGCCGTTGGAGTCCCTCGATCGCATAATCTACACTTCCGGATTCATAATAATATGCGTATAGAGCTGTTTTGACTCCTTCCGACAACGGCATATCGTTGACGTAGGCCGTGTACAAGAACGGCGAAAGCACTGCTCCTTGGAGGACTCCAGCGGCTACGTCTCTGGTGGAAGAGATTGTTCCCCCTACGCCTACAACAAATTGTCGGTCTAATAAATAAGACCGTATCAATCTGACATAGCGACAGGGAACCGTCGTATGTGGGACTTTATACAGCAAGCCGCTATGCCAAACTTTGTCAAAGGGTTTAGCCACATCTAGAAAAAGTGTTGCAGTTACCGCTTTTCTATTTAGGCCTCCGACAAGACTGTCAAATATTTTAACCAGTTGGAGGGTCGTCGAGTGATCCTCCCTGAACCCAAATTGCTGAGGCCGTACTTCTTTTCCCAAATATCGACTAAGTCTCTCCAGAAAAATCTTTTCGAATAGCTTTGACAGCTGGTAATAAGGAAATCGGCCTGTAATTCTGGGGAAAGAGCAGACTTTCCCCAGGTTTGGGTAGGCATATCACCTTTGCAGTTTTCCAGCAATTCGGAAAATATCCAACGTACAAAACTGACGTGAATATTGTGGTTATGGTCGCTATAAGAGCGGGTGGAACATTTCGGAATGCGCGGGCACCGATCCCGTCAACACTCGGAGCCTTATCGGGGCTTGTGGCTTTGATTGCAGCGGAAACCTCCACCTCAGTGACTTGATCTATTTCTAGTGGGGCGTCCTCTATCTGTGCTAAATAATCTACGACGAAGGACTCCACCTCGGTTGTGTGGTCGTCGTTCGGGGCGGGAGGGGGGTTTGGAGTAAATTGGTTCTCCAGAGTGTCGGCGAAAACCTCCGACCTGTCTGCCTCCAAATATACCAGAAGGCCTCGTTGCCCCACAACCGGGTGGCGGGGCTTTTTCCCTTCTCGTAGTTTTTTTTTTTTTGCCTGAACACTGAGAAATGGTCATCTGAGACCGAGGCGAGGTATTCATTCCATGAATCCTCTCGATATTGTGCCAGCAGCTGTTTCACTCTGTCCGTTTGAATATAAAAAGACCTTTTATCATCGGGGGACAGGGTGATTCGGTATCTCCTTCTCAGTCGGCGCTTTTCTGCTATAGCATCAGAGACGTGAGGTGGGAGATTATTACGGATTGGCCTCGTGGTCTTATCCGTAGAGCTGTTTGACAGAGCCTCGGTCATTGACGATGTGACGCGTTCGAGACTCAAATGCGGTCACCTTAATTCTACAATGGAATAAGTTTTCCAGGTCATAAATGCCTCTGGTGGGTGGCGTTCGTTTTAAGGCAACGAGGCACGTGGGGGTCGCCCTTCCGTCCCCGTTGTCAGCTTTATAACTGAAACTGCCTCGTAACCGAACGAGGTCAGCTCCTCTTTCACCTCTTCCGGGGTGGTCCCATAAGGGATGCCCCAGATAACCACTTTGAGCTTCCTATCTTTTGGGAGCTGAAAGGTGTGAAAGGCGACTCCCTTGGAATGCATAAAACTCTGTACTTCCCTGAAGTCGCCTTCGCTGCTTAGCTGCAGCCTTACATAGAGCCCGGTACTTTTGGCTACCAGGCGCCCTCTCATAATGGCGGAGATTGCTTTCGCCAGCGTTGGTTACTCCTTGGGTCAGTCCAACATGATTTTTTTTTTTACAATCAGAGGTTAATAATTATTGATAAATAAATATATTTAAATTAAAACAAATTAAAAAAAATTAGATGAAGTCTCATTCAAACCGATGTGCTTCTAAGATCCCTTCTAAGATCCAAATATTTCATTAATTAAAATTTCATTTGACTATAACTCTGGAACCAATGAAAATAAGTACCACTTAAGATATATCTTTGAAAAGCTCTCTATGAGGGCTTATTATTGCAGTTAAGAAAAAGTCAAAAATCCAGTTTTTTTGGATTTTTGGTTTTTTTGGATGCTTTTGGTTCAGTCGATTGCAATCAAAAAGGGAGGTGTACAACTAGATGTTACAACAGTCCTAAATCCAAAATTTCAACATCCTATGGCTAATTTTTGAGTTATACGAGATACATACGTACGTACGGAAGTCACCCCGAAACTAGTCAAAGTGGATTCAACGATGATCAAACATTTTGATCATCGTTGAATCCACTTTGACTAGTTTCGATCTTTTGATCTCCGTTGAGATCTGAAAACCGAAATTTTTCGCGATCACACTACTTCCTTTATTGCGTACAAGGAAGTAAAAATGACATTAAAGGAAACAATATTTAAGATAAACCTACCTAAGAAATATTTTTTTCATTTCAAACGGGGGCGAGTCACTTTTGCTTGGGAAAATTGTCTTTCTTAAAATAAAATGTAATATTTAAAGGGACAAAAATTAAGAGTAATTAGATTTGAAACATAATTTAATAATAACTATCAGTTACCGAATTTTTTATCAAGGAAAGGTTCCCTAATCCGGATAAAAACTAATAAATGAAAGAACTTTGTGTCGTTTATTTAGAATAGTAATATTACTTGAATTTTTGTTAGATATACGCGGAAGCATGGAAGTGTTTGACATTCGGACAAAAATCACAGGTATGGGTGTTATATCTGTCATAAAAGTTTTCAAAGACTTTGTGAAAATAGTATTTTAACATTTTATCCATACATATACACAAAAATATATTTTATTTCTTTTTAAATTATTAAGCACAAATTTAAAAAGATATTAGTATTATCACCACCATCTGAATTATCTTTGTTTAACTCCAACCAATATATAGTTACGCTTAATTCTATTTATTTGCTCCATTGCAGTACATTCTAAGAATTTTAAGGTTCAACTGACGGAAATATCTTTTTTTTATATTTTTCTGTTTAGTTCTGGAACCACCGTAAGGAATTACTTCAGAAGATTAATGAGAATAATATGCATTAATGTAAATGAAGTCTAGCATTATACAGCGTCAGGTCGACCATTCTTGAGATATGTGGTTAATTGAAACCCAACCACCAAAGAACACCGGTATCCACGATCTAGTGCTCAAATCTAGACCTGACCTGAACTGACTCCTAGCATGGCCAGTCACGTTTTTATAGTATACATATATAGTGTACGTAAGTAAAAGTTAAAATTATTGTCCAAAGATTTATTATGTAAAAAATATCTCTTTAAAAAAATGAACTTAGAAACTTCTCAGATAAATTATATAATAATCTAATCGAAAAAATTTCAAATGTTAATCCTCTTATATTTTTAGTAACTGTTAATGGTAAAGCTACTATTTTACAAATCCTTTACTTAGAGGTAATTACTAGGAGTTACCAAAGGAGCTATTTTATAAAATCTAATTCTAAATTATTTGATTAAAATAAAATTATATTTTACTTATTGTTGAACAACCATGGAAACAATCATGAAAACATCGTTGATAGCTTACAATATTTTGTTCGAATTCAAACCGTTTTCTTTTTACATTCGTAAGCCAAAATTTAATAGCTCGGGTCATTCTTGTTTTTCACTGTAAATTTTGCTTTTAACGACTAAAAAGAAAAAAAATTGTACGCTAGCAACGTTGTTTTTTAATTAAAACTTTCTCATTACCCCATAACTTTGGTTAACACTATGGAATTATGAGAATTATTCAATTCATGGTTTGAATCCAATTATATAAAAAAAAGTGAATGATATATATTTAAAAATTTTTCATTTAAACAATATATATATGTATATATATTTTTTTGATATAATTTTTTTTTCATCAATAAAAACCAGTGTAAGGTTTTATACAAAACAATGGCGAGGTCACGATCAGGAAATGTCCTGACCTGCTTCTCAATTTTTTTCTGTTTATCGGAACCAATGTAAGGTATTACTTCAGAGGATGAATGTATATTAAGAGTAGTCTTGTACAGTCTCAGGTCGACCTTTCCTGAAATGTGTGGTTAATTGAAACTCAAACACTGGTAATCACGATTTAGTATTCAAATCCTTATAAAAGTAATTGTTTTCACTAGGATTTGAACCTTAGAACTCTCGACTTCAAAATCAACTGATTTGCGATGACGAGTTCACCACTAGACCAACCCAGTGAGTTACTTTTATTTTAGCTGCTATTCACGCAAAGCGGACCAATGGTGGTGCGCCGGGCGGCTACGCGCAGCCCATGAACGATTCATTCGTTCGAATGATTTATATTTATCGAATGATTCATTTGTCCAACCCATTTATACTTATTGATAAGAACGATTTATCTGAAATAATATTTGTGTTTTGGGGGTAAAAAAGGAATGGGTTAGAGCTGTGTTAAAAAATTACAACTCAAGAAACTGCTAAAATGGTCAGGATTTTGAACATTCGTTGTAAACGTTTTTGTTGTTAGTACGTTAAATTCATGAACGCTATTTTTTTGAACTTTTTAAAAACTTTTTTTAGTTTATTTTAACTTTTAATAATAATTTTAGAATTAAATTTCATCATAATTCACCCCCACCCCAAAAAGAAACAAATCTTAGGTAACTTTTTATTTGTTTTTAGATTTTTCAGTGGACGTTTTTTTAGTTTCTTTCATTTAACATAGTAAACATAGACAAATCAAAACGTTTTCTTTGGACGTGAGTTTTGGATTGAGGGAAAAGACAAAAGTAAAAAATTATCAATTTTTGAATCTTATAAACTTTTTTTATATATCATTATTTTTCTGTTGTGCATGAATGAATAACCAGTGCTAGAAAAATAATACATTTTTTTGCCAGATATTTTTTTACTTTTTTGAGCTATTTATTTAAAAGTCTAATCATTATTTTAAAACATTTTTCATTACTTTTTTTAATCTTATTTTAATTTGAAATGTCCTTTTAGGCTTTGAAAAGAATCACTATCCGTATGAAAATAGTCGTTTCAATGAAATGCAAAACGCTAGAACCACGAGTGTCTTGATAAGAATAAGAAAAATAATTCAGGGACCCAGTTAAAATGCTCAAGCGAAAGCTTTCAGAAGTTTCTAGAAGTATAGTATTCGCATATTCCCTAAACAAATGAGTTTTCTTTAATCATGTTCAAATCTATTTGTACAATATAAAAACTTTCTTGAAGAATTTCCCGTTAGAAACTTTGAATATCAGAATGTCATTATACTAATGTTACACTTCATCATTGTTATTATGTATAATATTATCCAACTATGTTTTTTTAAAACCTCTTAAAATCGTCTTTAAAAATCTATTACCGTGTTCTGAAACTAAAAGTACAAGGCTTCTAAAACCTTGTATATTTAGTTTCAAATACACTAAATAAACTAAACTCAATTTTTAGTTTTCAAAACAGGTTTTATTGTTTAAATTTAAGCTATCTGGTAGAGATTTTCTATGAGACAATCAATGGAACTTCGTTTAATAAAATAAACTATAAAAAAATATAATTAAAATAATATAAAATATAATTATAAAAAAATAAATAAAACTGACTTAAAAAAAAATATTATTGAAAACTAAAAAAAAATTTTATTTTTTCAGTTCTAAATTAAAAATTTAGATATCCGGGTCAAATAAAGAATCAGCAACTACCAAAAATTTACTTTCTTTTAATTTAGCATCGACTTTAAAAATTCTAAATTTAAAGAAAAATTTTAAAATATAAAATAATTTTGTGTGTAGATATATTTGATTTTTTTTTCAGTTTTTATTTTCATTTTAAATTTTAAAAATCGTTTAATATTTGGAAAAGCTTACAAAAAAGGTGCTTTTATAAAAATACCATTACGAGAAATTGCATCTTGTTAAAAGTAAGATAAGAAATTACATGGAAACTGCTAACGAGCATGAATTAAAATTCTTTGGAATTCGGAAATAATATACCTTTTTACGTTATGTTTATCAATTAATATTCTGGAAATTGTACGTGAAAACTTTGAATATCATTATAAATTAGACTTTAGGCTCGTTTTTATTTTTAATTTTTAATGGTTGTAGACAACTTGAAACACTAATCTAACTTATCCCAAAAAATGACGGTGTAGCTATCTATTAGAGTAACAATTTGCCACGTCAGGCTTAATATAAAAACTGAGAAAAGAAGTGGTTCATCATTGTTTTTTCATTGAGGCAAAATAAACGGTTGCATATTCTACATGAAAACACCACCTATATTCAGTCCTACGATTTTTTTTTTTATTTTTCAGGACCATTCCTGAGACGTGTGATAAATTGAACCCGAATCACCAAAGTATACCGGTATAGTATTTAAATCCGTATAAAAGCAACTACCTTTTACTAGCATTTGAACCTCAGAACTAAGCACCTGAACCTCAGCTGTTAAACAACTGATTTGTGACAACGAATTAACCATTAGGCCAGCCCGGTGTGGGTAAACCTATAAATGATATTAATATCCTCTTCGACACAGCTATACGGTGAGTACCATTACTCTCTTGTAGCTTAGTTGTTTTACATTCGTTATCACCATATGAAAGAATCGAATAATTATTGTAATGTACATATTAACTTTCCTTTTTCTTTACTGAAAGAACGTGACTCAAATACGCTACTTAAACTCACTAGAGAAATAACGCCGTATGTCATTAAGAATGACAATTAATAGTCATTGGAGTTAATCATTAAGTTAATAAAGATAATTAAAAAAAATCATTAAATATAGAAATTTTTGTTCAAAAATTTTTCACTTAGTGGAAAAACATACAATTTTATAATTAGAGGATGTTATTTTCTACAAAATACACACAGAATCATTTGAATATATCCGTTTGATGAAAAACAAGAAATTTGTATATACATTTAAAAAAATGAATATACTGGTCGAATTACCGGCCTCCGTGACGCGAGTTGTAGCTTCTCGGCGTTTCATCCGGGGGTCCTGGGTTCGAATTCCAGTCAGGTACGCCATTTTTCATACGCTACATTTCCATATCCCACGCACAACCTTCAAGTTTATGTGGCGATATCATCAACCAAAAAGAAAAAAAAAATTGAGAATTCCTACTGAAGTCTGTTAAAAATTAACAAAGAGTAATCGATTATCGAATTCTGGATTTGATAAAAATGAGGCTTAAACGAGTTAAAATTAAAAAAAAAGATTCCTTTAGGCACGCCGGAAAGCGGAGGTAGATTTCACCGGTGCTAAAAAGGAAATAAAAAGATTTCCACCTTAAAGTTAAGAGAAACTTCAAATTTACTCAATACGACAATGGTTGCATGTGAAAAAAGTTTCACAGTTTAACCGATTCGATACTGTGCCTTTTAAGGGAGGTTTTTTGCTCTCGAAACACCATTTTTTCCACCCCCTGGCCAAATGGATGGTGATATAAAAAAATTTTACTTAAATAAGTTTTAGGCCGTTATCCAAAGAATAGTAGGAACTTTAAACGAATTCGATATTTTACTTAATATGAAACTTATAGCGATATTTTGTTTTTTTTTCGAAAAAACTTCCCCATTTCCACCCCATGGTTCGATTTTACCCATTAACGAACTCGACCGAGATTTTGGGTAGTTATATTTTATGTATCAATTTGAAAGTGATTGGCAGAAAATGACAGCAGTTATCGTGTCCACAAGAAAGTGAAATAAATAAATATATATACACATATAAACTTTTGAATTGACGTGGTTTTGGAGTCTGGGAGATATAAAACGCGAAGATATGTCGAAATTTTCCGGAAGTCGAATAATGGTACTCATTACAATAGGGGTAGTTATCTTATGAAATCTACCTAATACACTATTGAGAAAATCTATTCAAATAAAACTTTGCTTCAAAAAGGAATTTATTTTTGTCGATTTTTTTTGAGGTTTTTAAATTTGTAAAGCACAAAATATACATAAATATAGACCTATGTTAAAGTAATTATAAAATTACTTTCTGAAATGATCGATGGAAACAAAGAGTTGGTAAAGCATGAACTGTGATGTGATGATGTTTCTTTTTATTTTGCTACGTTTGTACAAGAGATCAAAACAAATGACATCATTACAATGGCACAAAATTACGGCAGTTATTGTGTCCCCAAAAAAGTAATATATATATATATATATATATATATATATATATACATAAACTTTTTAGCTGACGGTGGTTTAGGGGTCTAGGGGATGTGAAACGCGAAGATATGTCGAAATTTTTCGGAAGTCGAATCATATTATCCATTACAATAGGTAGCTTTCTTATGAAATGTAACTAAAAAAGTAAACCCGTTAGAATTATGACCTCAATATTTTTTATTGGTTAAAAAAAATTAAAATTGCTGTGTAATAAAAACACTAAAAATAAAACGTCTTTCAAAAGGACATCACATTTTACAGTATTTAATTTGTATTTTAATTAGTTAAATGTAATATATTTTCCCCAAATACATTATGTTATCTGCTTGCTATTGCTAAGTTAAATTATCAAGACCGCTTTTTATGTAATTCCATCAATACCTTTGATAATTTAAATTAAGTAAAAAAATATTAGGACACTTACATGAAATTAACATATATCACATAAAGTTAGGTAATCCAGTAGACTTGTACTGCAGTATGAATGTCGCTCTGTTATACATTCTGCAAAGTTTTTAAAAACACACATCTTATTAAACTAAGGACACAGGAAAAAATTATCGTTTTAAATAATATTCAAGTAAAATATCAATTTAAAACAAATAAATTTTCGTTCGAACAATCCCACTGTATCTAACTCGTTAAACACACGGCAATTAAAAGGTGAAGTACTACATTACTACTTATAACGCATGCGCCAATTCTTCTTATGTATTATTTTTATAACGCTGATAAAATACTCACTTGAAAATCTCATTGAATTTAAATGATACTAAAATTAACGTTTAATTATTCAACATTTTATCGATTAGAAAGAGCTAAGGTAAAAAAGTTAACTATGTTAATTGATTATATAGCTGCTTAGAAGAATTGGTGATAAATGACTAGCGTCACATTCACACATTCATTGTCAATGTATACTCCAACCATTATCTACCTCTCTTCCTCTCACTGTTTCTCTCTCTCTTACTTATTTCTTCATCCTTGCGTGTGTATATATATATATATATATATATATATATATATACCTGTTATAAAAATACGAGTAGTACGTTATCATTAATCATACCACTACTCATTTTTTTTTCTCTTGATAAGAGTTACAAAAATAGAAATTAAAAAAAAAAAAAAAAAATATATAGAATGGATCATGTTCTCTGTACGTGTTCATTTATAAATTAGATCGCGGGAAAATCTTATTAATGCTTATGAATTCATTTTCCATTTTGGTATAATAATAACTCTTATACAGAGTGAACAACATAAAACTGAACCCATAAAGCTACCGCTGCAGAATCGGTAGGTTATGTTAGAATTAAATTTTATAAATGATACGGATAAATTAAATAAGAAAAACATAAAACGTAAGTTAAATGTTGCATTTATTTACCTTATTATTACAAAATATGTTCAAAATGATCAACCTGGGCGTCGATGCTCGACTGATCATATTGAGAGTCATCTGGCGCCCAACGTTGTTGTCAATTGCGTTGATTTCTCATTGAATGTTCACCTTCAGTTCATTAATATTGTGGGGATTAGATGCATAAACTCTCTCCTTTATGTAGCCTTAAAGGAAAAAATCGCAAATAGACAACCCTGGGGAACGTGTTGACCTCCGTCCTCTGCTGACAGCTCGTTCATTTGTGAAAGCTGCATGAACACGATTCAGTGAAACGTTTGATGTGTGATAAGTTGCTTCGTCTTTTTAGAAGAAACTGTTTTCTTTTTCATTATCAGTTAATTGAGCATAGAATTCTTCGAAAATTGTGAGGTAAACTTGTGTATTGACAGTCCGGTCAAAAAATATTTGTCCCGCTATACGATTACTGGAATCGGCACACCAAACACCAATTTTCTTATCGTGAAGTGGATGCTCGAATATCTCGTGAGGATTCCTCATCATCCAGTACCTGGTGTTCTGCGTATTAACATGACCGGATGGCGTATCAACATGCCTCCTCTGACATGATATACGACATCGGGTCTATCTGTCCACCAACAATGTTTTCGAGAAGCCAGTTGCAATAATCAAGGCGTTTCGGTTTGTCTGTCTTCTTCAGTTGTTGCACAGTTGTAACGCGGTACGGTTTCAATTTTAATTCATGAAGAATTTCACGACAAGATATGTATTTAACATCAGATAGTTGGGATTATTTGTGTAATGATTTTTTGGACATGCAGTAATTCTTTCAGTATTGGCAATGCCTGTAGAGTTCTAACGGAAGGTTGCCTATTTCGTTTTGCATTTGAAATCGCATCTGTTGTACGCCACTTTTTAACTAAATCGTGTGTGCTACTCTCCGCTAGGATACAGGCATTCGGAAATTTTTCTACCGATATTTGACGTGATTCTTCAAACGATCCAGAACGAATATAGACCTCAATCATAGCTATCCTCTCCTGGATTGAGTAAGGCATTTTACACAAACACAACTGCACTGCAACAAAACGTATACTGCACTGAACGTAACCACCTGACAAACGGCAGCAACAATCAGTAGTAACATATACATCCACTAGTCGCGCTAGTTGTGTGAGAGTCTTTCATAAATAGTGTTGGGTAGCGGTTTCATTATCAGTTCAGTTTTATGTTGCTCACTCTGTATATAAAGAAATATTTTATTCTTGTCCTGTTTAATTGTTTTTATAAATTATCCATTTGCTTGCGCTTTTTATAATAAAAGAAATTGTTATCATACTGCATTACTCCTGGCTTAGCGTGCAAAAATAAAATTGATTAAGCTTTTCGTAAAAGCTGATAAGACTAGCTTTAGGTTGATAACTATTTTTATTTATATTTTTCCCTGATTACAGACGTGATAAAATTTACAGTATTTGATAATCTTGTACGTAAACTTTCTGTTTATTGTAATATCTTTTTAAGGGGATGAATAAATTTTAATGAAATGAGTATCAAACGATTTGTTTCAGTCGTTCAACTGTGACGACAGTGGATACCGGTGTACTCTGGTGGTCGGAGTTCAATTAACCACACGACTCAGGAACGGTCGGCCTGAGTCTGTACAGGACTATACAGTTCATTTATACGTCACACATATCATTGTCATTTGATTAGGTCACGGGGGGTTGCTTATTTTCATTAGTTGAACGGATTGCATGCGACGTACACAATAGAAATAGTATATAAAATAGTGTGATTTTTTTTAAATATATAGAATTACTTTGTAATAATAACGTAGCGGAGCAGCAAGAGGTCACTAGTAATTAGTGGATGTGAAATATTTGGTAAAATTAATTAAAATTTACAAATTCTCGTTGATTTTATCGAGGATATTAGAGAATCATAATTTTTTAATTATTCAGTTCGACCTGCACTTGTACTTACATCATTTTATGCGAGAATTTCGCTGAGAAATAACTTGCTAATCCTAAAACTACGTAAATTAAGATTATTTATGAACACAATTTTGCAAAATTAATTTTTATAAAATTACTATTATTATTTTAACTGTAATTAACAAGTAATGTAATATTACAATTATTTTATGAAGATTATTATATATTATTACAGTTGTATATTCTCAATAAGACATAAAAAAACTCATTATATATTTGTTTATAACGCATAATCATTCGATGATTTTGTTTCTTAATTAATCAGTGAAATCCTCAATTTTAGTGTTCATTAAAGGCACAACTGAAATTTTTTTCACGTACTCAAAGAAGTTAACTGTATTCTTACTAAATAATTATAAGATTTTCTGATCTTGTCACTCATTCTTATTACTAACAAATTAATTTATAAAAAACCATGTTACAGAAAATAAAAAAATGGTAAATGGTAATTGGTCTGTTGAGAATTCATAAAGAGATAAAAAGTATTTGGAAAGCATAGCGGATGTTCTTTTTTTTAATTAATGTTCACCCATTATTAAGATTCAATAAAATTTATCAGGAGATAAACAAGTGATAATTTCAATGATTAAATACATATTGTGTAAATGAATGAATTTCATCTAAATATAAAATATGAGAAAAGATAAAAGATAAGGGAATTATGTAATCATGCTAGGCTAATTATCGACCAACAGGTTGCGGTTTAATCTCTATTAATTACAAGTTTGCGAAAATACAGTATTAAACTACACGAGTTTATGTTGATTGGAAAATAATAGAATAAATTTAAAAATTTCAAATTAAAGACACTGAACTGGAAATTGTAAATATTAAACAATTCTAGGGACGATAAAAGAAAATCCAATTAGCCTAGTTTCATTAACATTAAATCTGGTTAAAATCGGTTCAGCAGTTTTACTTGATCCGTAAACGAAATGAAACAGAAAATTGAGATTTATGATAATTTAATTCTTATTAATTTAATATTAATAACGAAGATATAATAACACAAGTGGTTCTGCGCCGATAAAAGTTTAGTTTTATTACGTTTACGGAATGAAAAGTATAATCTTAGAAATAATGTTGTTGCATATTTAATCACGCTTTAAAACTGATATTAAAGCAACATTTATCTAGCTATCAAAGGAATAATACAGTACAAAAGATATTCTCAGATAATTTTTTACATTTAAAAATAAATTCAAGGTGGGAAAATTATTTAAAATTTAATCTACAGAGAGACATCATTTTTTAGTGTTAATTTAATTTTTTGTTATCTCGTTAAGTACCTTGTTAGTATAGATATATTTGATAAATTTTTGATTAAGTTATTATTAAAAATTAATATACGATATCAATTGAGAAACGATAATCGATGTTCAACTTAAGATATCAATGTTATTAATATCCTAATCTATTTACATTAATGCACTTATACTTGAAATAATTATAGTGCCTGGTTTTTTCCAGTCGTACCATTAATGTTTGTAGTATCAATTGACTTAAGAATCGATCGACAGTTGCCTAATTTGATGTTTTTTAATATAAAACAAAATTTGAAATATTAAACAAACAACTTAAAACTAACCAACATATTTGATGATGGTAAATTAAATATCAGGGGTCAGGTCAGGTCAGGTTCAATTAGGATTAGACTTACATTTCAATCCTTGATTTTCGTTTACTAAAATAAATTTATATAGAATAAGGCATATAGGTAATTAAAATTTTTTCGAAGAAGGCATAATAACCAAAAAACTTTTTTTTTTCTTTATTATTGATTTCCCATTTATATTGGTAAGACTATGCACCCAGGTTCCATTTGAGAATTGCGGTTGTGATGTCCATACGTAAACGTGAGGTTATCTTCGATTTTTATAACTATTTGTGTACTGCATTCGTGTTGCTGTTGCCAGACGCCGAAAATATTGCGGTATAACCGTCTCGTACAAATTTATCAGTTATTTGACTGTTGTATTCACTTTCATGATATATATACAACACCAACAGATCGATAAGCCTGTCGCTGTAATCTATTGTCCAGTCACATAAATCGGAATGCTCATCTAATCGTCAAACGATAAATTGTGTCAAACGATAAAAACGATAGTTGTGTTCTAAAGAATTCGAAGACAACCGTGTAGATACTAGGACAAAGTTATCGTGTGATATTACATATATTATGTTAATGTAGCTGCACGGTATTCTATGCCTTGTAGAACGCACGGTGAAACCTGCTATCACCGACCAGACTACACGCAGCATAATAAAGGATTTATGGATTTGCAGACAGTTTACATCAAACCTGGAGTAATTCAGATTAAATTAGAAACTAATTTAAATATTGTAGATGTACTTTTCATCTCGCCATCATACTCGAACCCACAAACGAAGAAACGAGAAGTTTTTGATTAATTTTGTAATTACGATTTGTCATGACGACACTCGTGTGTTTTAAAAGAATCATTCGAAGTTTATACGGATAATATTATGGATAAAAAAATTAATCGAAATTTATACGGATAATATTTATACTGACATATGCTTATTATGATCATAATCAGTTTTATTCGTAGATGCTGATAATAAATAATAATTATCCGCATAAATTTCGAATCATTCTTTTAATATACACGACTATCGTCATAACAAGTCGCAGTTGCAAAATGAATTAAAAATTTCTGGTTACTTCGTTTGTGGATTCGAGTATGATAGAGAGAAGAAAAGTCCTTCCACAGTATTTAAATTAGTTTCTAATTCAAACTGAATTACTCCAGTTTCGATGCAAGCTCTCTGAAAATCCATAAATCCTTACTAATGTTGGGTGTAGTCCGGTCGGTGATGGCAGGTTTCATCGTGCGTTGTACAAGGTATCGCATACCGTGCAGCTAAATTCACATAATATATGTAATATCATACGATAACTTTATCTTTGCATCTACACGGTTGTCTTAGAACTCTGTAGACCACAACTCTAATTTTATCGTTTGACGATTAGATGAGCATTGCGATTTATGCGATGTTTGTATGAGACGGCTGTACTGAAACATTTTCGGCGTCTGGCAACAGCAACAGGACTGCAGTACATGAGTACATATAAAAAAATTGACGATAACCTGAAGTTTACGACCTAACATCTCAACCGTAATGATCGAATGGAGAATTGGAGCATCCTCCAACTAAATTTTTTATTCCGTATAACCTAAGAGAAAATTAAAAAAAAAATATTTATCAGATTATAAATTTATCAAATATTGTTAATAAATTTCTGATTGTGTCTCAACCCGATCGCTGATAAATATCTTATTTGCGATCTTTCCAGTCGCTGTTAGCAATCAAAAACCCCTCTCTTTAATCTGTTATTATAAGAATTGTAAATATAAATAAAAATTATATAAAAAGTGGAGTTGGTGCACTTCTGCCCATACTGGCGTCTGTATCAATTATTCTTGGGTTTGATTCTCAGCATACCTCCTGTGCGGTCTAGCGGATCGGTTTGTATTCCAGTTGGTTACTTCTACATTCTACATAATTCCTTTGATGAAGAAGGTTGTTTTTTTTTAATCTATTTTCGGGAAGCGAATTTAATATTTAAAAAAAATAGTTACTTTTTAACCATTTTTAGGCATTCTAAACCCTTCTAAAATGTGAACGTAAAAAATTACAACTACTGGCAAGGTTTTGTTTTTAAATCTATAATTCATTCATCGTACTCGTTAAAAAAATATATCAATTCATATCCAAGGTCGTAATAATAAAATAGGACATATGAGTTTTACTTTTTCGTTTAAGTAAAAGTATTGTAATTCCATTAATTCTGTAACACCTCTGTTTTTTATGGCTTACTGTTATAACAATATTTTTATTGATAGTAATAAAATTTACTTAACTTTGTAGGTTTATGCAATAATTATATTATCGTAAAAACAATTTTATTGCCGTGGTTTGTTATATTTATTTGTTATTATGTCATTTTCTAGAAAATTTATTGTGGTACTTATATAGCATGAGAAATATAATATTAAATTCCTGTTTTATAAGAATAATTTTGCGGTATTTCTCCTCGTAGAAATTATAAAATTGATTGTAAATATAAATTTCTGATTACAAATTTGCTGTTACAGGTACCAAAGGACACGATGGTTTTTATTTATTTATAGATAAGTAGCTTCAACATGAACAATGTTTTTTTTTAGTTTTTTTTTTAGGGAGCACAACAAAAGTTCGTTATTAGCGCCGGAAATCAATGATTTTACATTACGTAAACTAATTTTTAATATTTGCGCTGACTGTAACGGTATATAAACTAAATAACAGAAAAAAATAAATTAAAAAATAAAGTTAAACCGCACAACAACACGGGAAAAGGTAAATCACGACATAAAATATTAAGAAAGTATTAGATAATCGAATATAGAAGTCCGACTTTAAGAAAGAACAAGATATTCGATACATCCTCAGTTTGTTTCCTCAAATATCTCGGACGATAGATCCTAATTTAAATTTTCGACGTAACGCCGTATACCACACGCGGTCCACAACGATGCAGTGTATCGTTTAGCTGTATAAACACCTTTGTAATAGTTACTGATGAAATACAGAAAACGAGTACACAGAATACAAGTATATTAAAGAATAAATTAGGAAAAATGTTTAAGGCTAATAAAGATCCCGGTTAGGTTATTTATTTTGCACACATTGATGAAATTTTGTGGGTTTTTTAAACAATTATCTAGCTTCTCAAAATTTGTGAATCTTTTACCGTTGAAAAAAAAACATGAAAACATCAACTTCCAGGACCATCGTTAGATATTACTTCAGAGGATGAGATGAATGACAATTTTTGTAGCGTGTGAAAATGCCATGCCGTACCGGGATTCGAACCCGGGACCTCCGCATAAAGGCCGAGACGCTCCCACTGGCGCTACGGAGGCTGGCCTTTTCGTTAGTTTACTTTTAAGAAATTAAACTTTCATATAAAATAAACTCATAAATTATCTATAATGGGTTGTTAGAAATATGATAATTTTAACATTCTAATCGAAAAAATTTCAAATGATAATCTTATCTTTTTAATAACTGTTAATGTTAAATTCTGTATTTTACACGTAGCTAGGAGCTATTTTATAAAATTTTATTATAAATCTTTTGATTATAATAAAATTATATTATTACTTATTGTTGCGTAACCGTAGAAATAAAAAAAAAATAAAATTATTAAGTCCGGTCAGTGATAGCAGGTTTCATCGTGCGTTTTACAAGACATTGAATACCGTGCAGCTACATTCAAATAATATAAGAATATCATACGATAACTTTGTCCTAGCATTTACACGAGTGTCTTAGAACTCTGTAGAACACAACTCTAATTTTATCGTTTGACGATTAGATGAGCATTGCGATTTATGCGAGTGGACTATAGACATATCAGAGCGATAGGCTTGTCGATGTGTTCCTGTTGTATATACCATGCAACTGAATACTACAGTCAAATAACTGATACATTTGTATAAGACGGTTGTGCTGCAATACTTTCGGCGTCTGGTAACAGCAACATGACTGCATTACTTAAATACATATAAAAATATGGTCGATAACCTCAAGTTTACGACCAAACATCACCGCAATGCTCGAATGGAACCGAGAGTAAAATTATTTATTCCGAATAGCCTAAGAAAATTTAAAAAAATATTTATCAAATTATAAATTTAACAAATATTGTTAATAAATGTCCGACTGTATCTCGACCCGATCGCTGATAAATATCTTATATGCGATCTTTCTTGTCGCTGTTAGCAGTCAAAAACTCTGTTTAATGTGTCTGTTATTATCAGAATTGTAAATGTAAATAAAAATTGTATAAATAGTGGACTTAGTGAACTTCTGCATATATACTGGCGTCTGTATCAGTTTTTCCTGGGTTTGAGTCTCAGAATGCCTCCTGTGCGGTCTCGTGGATCGGTTTGTATTTCAGTTGGTTGCTTTCACATTTTATATAATTCCTTTGATTGTGGAGGTCGTGTTTTTTTAGAAATCTATTTTCACCAGTTTTTATTTAATAACGTCATAATATATTTTAACAAGTGTTATGTTATTGTGATGCGATGTTTTAATAAAAATTACTAGAATATTTCAGTTCTTATAAAAGAAACGTAGGAATATAAATACCGTGAAATATTTTTTTAATTAATGAAAGTTAAATAAAAACAAGATTATTTTTAAATATTTGGAAAATAGCCTTGTAGTTATTTGTATTTGTGCATTGTTAATTGCGGTAAAGAACGGTTAAATTTCAGGTTTAACCAGCATTTGTCCTTTTGGTACATTTTATTTCTCTGTTAACTTGTGCAAATTGATAAATAAATAAATACCTGCAAAATGTAGAATTAAGTATAAATTTGTAAGCGCATAAAAGAGGTTTAAAAGACCATTCTGCGCATTTGTATATTTGTTTGCTGTTTAGTGTTTAGTTTAAACAGATGTTTCCTACGTACCTTTTTCGTGGATAATTTTCTCGTACGATTTTGTACTGTATTCTATACATTTTTTACTTTGTCCTTTTATTAAATAATCAGTGTAATTAAAACTTATTGCTTTAAGTTACAATTTATTTTTTTTATTAAAGAGAAAACAAAAAATAAAGTAATATTTTATAATTAAAATTATTTTAAGTTAAATTTTTTTTTTAAATGGCACAGATGGGTATATAATATTATTCATATATAAATAAATGAAATACAACCTTACCAACAATTCCTCCGCAGTCTCTTTTCTAGTACTTTCCACCATCCTCAGGAAATGTGAATCGTCAATTTATATCGTTAAAATTACATTATGTAAAAAGTAAATTTAAAATCACAACTGGTCGTCATAGTATAAAGTTGATCATGTCTGTTATGTATTAAGGTCGCAGTTAAGGGCGGTCAATGCGACCTTAATACACCCGCCCTTAAGAGAATTGTTGAAAAGACAAATTGTTGGTAAGGTTGCATTTCATTTATTTATTTATAAATAAAATTGTTTTATTTCATATTCAGTTTACTTGAAATGTTTAACTTAATCCTCTTTTAGAGTTTTTCTGCGTTAAGTATACCAATGAAAAGATCTGAAGTAATTATTATTACTTTTTCCTAAAAACTTAAGGAATGAAAAAAAATTATTCCCTTTCTTAGGTGAAAAATATTGTAATAGGACCAGTATAACGGATCAAGTTAACAGATTCCTTCCAGTTAAGAAAAATGTATGAGAAAATAATAATGAAAGGAATCCAGAAGAAACTCAAAGGGATCCTTTTATCAGGTTAAACAATCCGTTTAACAATCTGTTCTTTGTAATACTGACAATGGCACCTCTAATAGCTGGTATCTGACGAGAAGTGTTACCGGACCGGAATAGAATTTATAAGGGAATACGTAAGGCCGCGGACGATGAAAATTCTTACGCTTCAACAGTTAAGGAATGAGTCAGGCACT
Organism: Lycorma delicatula; assembly: GCF_047948215.1. Lineage (NCBI taxonomy): Eukaryota > Metazoa > Arthropoda > Insecta > Hemiptera > Fulgoridae > Lycorma > Lycorma delicatula. The sequence goes on from NC_134460.1 coordinate 26,228,100, forward strand.
GGTTGTGCAGGTCAGGTGATATAGCCCTTTTGGGATAGCTTTAGGTATCACGCAAGTTGCCGGAGGTCCAGGAAAGTACTTTAGGAAGACCGCAGTCGGACGCTACGAAAATTGCGAATAATTACGAAAATTGGGAATAGTCTGGATTATTTTTAGCTACGAAAATTGGAGTATAAAACGTTGAAGTCACGCTGCGTGGTACATTAATTACCTCAAAGGGTGTTGTATGTTGAAATTTATTGAACTTCACCGAAGGGAAAGTCGTTGAAGAGTACATGCCCAAGGAGCTTTTGCGTGTCGACGATTGAATACCCGACGAAACGGAGAAGTAGTTCCCTCTGCGTCGTACGTCCTCATCTTCAATAAACCGACGTGTCCGGAAAAAATTAAGGCAGGATTTCATAGATTGAATGTACGTCCTTTTATACCGAAAACACTGCAATGCTTTGGACGTCAAAGATTTTGACATACGGAGACGTGATGTGAGGAAACAAATCTTCGTTTGTGGCAAGCCTCATTCCAAGGGTGGTAAGCCTGATGACCAATGTGGGGACCTGCCTGTATGCGTCAATTTTCGTAGGCACTATTGTGCGAGATCTCGAAATTATAAATACCAGGATATCTGCAAAATCCTAATATTTTCGATTGTATTATTTCAGTCTGGAAAAGAAAAATACCGAATAAATTACTATTTATTTTCCAGCACAAATTACCATTCATTAATAGATTTTATTTTTCTATTTATGGAAGTAAGTGGTGTTACTAGAACATTATACGTACATTTAAATGAAGTTATTTAGATACTGATATCAACTTATTGACTGGTTGTCGCGGATCTTGATGTTGCAATAATAGTTGACTTTATTATATAAGAACCTGGACTAGCACTGTAAGAAAACAAAATTATGACCATAATTATTATTTATTATTTATTTATATTTATTGAAAAAGCGGAATTGTGTTATTTAATGACATTTAAAATAACTTGGATTAGCGCTATAACAAAACGTAATTATTTTCACAATAAAGAAGAAAATCAATTAATAATCAGTTAATTAATTAAAATTTAACTCTAACAATTACCAGGTATACATTTTTTTTCCATTTTACATCTAATATAAATGTTATTTAAAGCCTGTAATTAGTTAGGAATTAAGCTGGAAAAATTAAATACATGAAATACAAACATTATCTAATTTCATAAATATTATTTAATGTGTGTATTTATTCAATTTAATTTTTAAAGTGCCTAATTACATGTTTTAAATGCATTTAATATCTTAAGCTTGCACAGTTATTAGTTAAAAGTCGAAAAATAACATAGTCATAATCATACCAGATTCCGTTTATTATTTATATTAATTATTTACTATTTATATTTATTTTTACTCTTAACACCGCTACAAATATTAACTTTATTTTTTGCGTGCAATTCATATTTTATATTATAGAAACTAAACTAGGAATAAAATATAAATATTATTTAAAGTGAATAATTAAACTGGAATTAAGCTGGAAAATAAAATATATATAAAGTGCGTAATTAAACTGGAAAAGAGAACATACAAAGTGAGTAATTATTTTTAACTGCATATAATTTTTATTCATTTTTTTATTAACTAAAAAACTCCGATTAATATTTAAAGATGGTTAATTTTGTATTATTGTTTATTTATTTTTTTATTATTTTAATTTAATATTTAAATACCATAATTATTATTTATTTGTAATAAAAATATATCAGATATACAATTAGATGATGAAGATAACGTAGATCAGAATTCACTTGGCCGATAAGGTAGAAAGTGGTATAATTGCAGTAAACATTTGGCTGTTGTTTATATAAATCCGTTGGTCTTATTCAAATAAAAGGGTGAAGTTGATTGCTAGATAACTTTCAAACTAGTAAACAAGTTGTTATTACTGCAAGTTGCAATAAGTGCAAATTATGTTGTACAATCGAAAAAAAAGTAGGTGGGGAAAAAAAGGATCATGTGATCAGCAAGTTAAAACCATCTGACTGGACTGGATTGGTCTTTCTTCCCGACGAAGGAGGGGAAAGCTCTAAAGCCGCAGTCTGTCCGCACAGAACGGCAGTGTCGAGTTCTCACCGACTAAAATCTCTCCCCCTCAGCGGCGCGCAAAGACCGGATGCGCGAAAAGGCTTACGTCTCCGGACTGGAATGGATATGTTTGTTTTGGACTGGACTGGAATTGATTCATTGGAAGGCTCGCCTGACCTAGAATTTTTTTTTTTTTTGTTTAGTTTGTTTCCTTAACCCCCTAGGCTGGATTCACCGTGAAGCGTAGCACAGGTCAGGGATTGTCCAATCTAACGGATCTTTTCAGTACCTACCTCTAACCCTTAGGGCAAGGTATCCAGGCTCGACTATGACGTTCCTGAACCCCACCCTAGGGGCCGGGACTCGATCTTGATGCTTTGCCTCCAGTGTGAGTATTCGACAAAGAGGATCCACACCGGGTCTCGGTATTTTAACAGCTGCCTGCCTCTAACCGGTTTCCCGAGAAGACTCCAGCCGGGTCTCAGTTTTAACAACTCGAGGGCGACGAAGTCCTCGTCTCTCATCGTCGCTGTCCATCCCGGCAAGCCCGGACTCTACAGGAGGCTGTCAATCACCCCCTCGCTACCTCATCATCCCTGCTTCTGTGCTGTAGTATCGTTATTATATGTTCTGACATAGCTCTGAATTTCGGCTCCAGATAGCATTGTCGGTACAATCGTATCTACATTGAGAGGTTCAGTTGTTCGCAGATGACTCTTTCGACCATCCACCGTCGATACCTGAACACAACATGTTCAGGGGACTCATAGTCTCCGCAATATAAGCACTCGGAAGCGATAGCCCTCCTCCTCCTGGAAAGTTATGACCTGATGACCCTGTGCCTTGTTAAGAACGGGCCAAGCACAGGCAATTCTAGCCTGGACTAGAATTGCCTTACTTGAAATGAACTTACCCAAAAACTATCCCACCCAAACTGGACTGCTGACTGGATTGAACTAGACAAGAGTGGCCTGGACTAACTTATACAAAAATGACCTGACCTGACTTGACTGTACAGGTCCTAGATCTGAGTGTACTGGATTAGATTGGCTGGGGTGTATTGGAGATTAGACTAGATTAGACTGAACAGATCTGGACTGTACTTGACTCTTCGTATGAACTAAACTGGAATAGACTGGACTGTACTCGCCTGAAGTGGACTGGAATGAACTGGGCTGAACTGAACTGTGCTAGATGGGCTGAGCTGGGCTGGGCTAGGCTGGCTAATAATTTTTTTAATAGACGAAATTTTCATTTTTCATAGCGAGATCTGTTTACCACATTAAAATACATGTTAAGTTGTCTACAGATTCTTTATAGTATAGGTGTTATTTTCATCATTTCAAACATTTTAAAACAGAAAAAACTAATATTTCAATTTTTCCAAATTATCATGTATTGTATGTGGTTTTCCTGTTTATCCGCGTGAAAAATATAACCTGGTTTAACGAAACTTGTGGAATAAAATTCTTTTTTTAGTTTTACAGGCATTAACTGGCTATGTTTATTAGCCGGATGGAAATTTGTACCGTATGAAAAATGTTATGCCTAACCGGAATTTAAAACCGAGACCTCCGGCTGAAAGACCAAGACGATACCCCACTCGATAACATTAGCTGTTATTTCTTCTTTTGAAATTTCATCAATGGGGGTTCACTTTTGAAAAAATCTATATTAATAAAAATTTAAATGTTCAAAATCTTAAATCTCCGAAAGTTCTTCACCGATTGCTTTGAAATTTTGACACAACGTTGTATTCAAATACGCGCATGTATTTATATACCTACCATTCATATACCTAAGATGACACCTGTGACAGGTAAAAACATGCTTTTTTTAAAAACAGTGCTATATGATGGACGTAAAAGCAGCAACTCACGCTATAATAAATATTTTTCGATTCCATTTCAATGTTTCTGATATTGTGTCCGTTAAAGACTACAAAACTACTGAACCGATCTACGCGCGGGGAAAAGGGAAAAAATTAAAAATCGGAAAAGGGAAATAGAGAAAAATCGAAAAAGGGAAAAGGGAAGAAGGTTAAAACTGAAAAAAGGGAAAATGGAAAAAGGGGAAAACGGGAAAAGGAAGTGAAAAGGGGAAAGGAGAAAAAAGAAAAAGTAAAGGGGAAAGAAGAAGTGGGAAAGAAAATAAAGAAAGATAAATGGTGAAAAGGGGGGAAGTAAAAGGGAAATGTGGGGAAGGTAAAGGGAATTTGGTAAAAATAAAAATAGGGAAAAGGGGAAAAAGAAAAAAAGAAAGATTGGAAAAGGGAAAGGAAAAAGGGAGAAAGGGAAAGATTAAATTTTGTGAATTTACGTAATGTTCATTTTGTTAATGTTTTATCAAACTTTTAATTGTGTTCATTTAATATATATATATATATATATATATACAATTCTAGCAATAGTGAAGTATTGCCGGGTCTATGAGTAATAAATAAATACTGAGGGAATACACAAACAAACCCGTTACTTTTTACTGATTTTTTTATTTATAAACTGAGTTTTAACAAATTTAATAAAACATTTTTGAAAAATTTCCTTTCAAGATTTGTTTTTTATTTACAATTGGAAACGGCGAGTTCAACTCTTTAGATGTTCTAAAGATCTATAAATGTATTTTAGTAACAAATTTTAAGTGATAAAATATAAGGAAAAGAAAATTTTATTAATTGATTTTTTAAATTTTAAACGCGGGTTCATTCCTTCAATCTTACAGGAAGAATTATCTATGATTTATTTATTGGAATAATTTTTGTATAATACTTCGGGACATTAAAAAAAAAAAAAAATAATAATTGTTTTGAATATATTTGTCCGATGATTCTTTTTCAAGTAATAGTTATGAACGGTCTATTAAACCGAGGAAATGAGTTTATTCAGTTTATAAATATATATTGAATTTAATCAAATAATCCTTCGCATTTTTCAAATTACCATTATTATTACATTCATGGTCTCATATTGTTGTAGACTAAAAGTAAAAATGTACCTGTAAATAATAATTTAACCATTCTGTGCATAAAATGAAATTAATTTTAGAGTAATATTTTTGTATAATGTTTTGCAATTCCTGTTTCTGAACATTATCGATTCAGTTCAGGTATTTTGTATATTTATGAATTATTATTTTATTGTATATTCATGTACCGAATTATATAAACCTACTAAGTATTTTAGATATAACTATTATTAAATGCTATAGATAATAAAGTATTTATAAAAATTAGCATACAATACAAATGGCAGACCGTTAGTCGACTGACTCATCGTAAATTCGGTATTAAAAATTCTATGTGTACAACATAAATTGTTTCTAATTTTAGATATATTATATAGGGTAAAGGATATTAAAAGTGCAAGGTTATGTTTAATTATAATACCAACCAGATAAAATAATGATTACAAATATTAAGCGAAATATCATCATTTGATAGTCCTGAAAGCAATTACAAAGATCTACATGTATATTACTTTATGATATTATCATGACATCTTTTTGTTTCATATAAAATAAAAGAAAATTAGGTCATTAGGGTATGAGGAATATATACTAGTCACGCTATGTCTTTGGCAGTAAGTTTGAAGTTTAATAAATCGCTTCATAATGTTGATAAAATATCGTGGGTGGTCTTATTGCATATCCCGATCAGTTTTCTGGTAACCTCTGCAAACTCATTTCATTACAAATTTATATTAAAAAAAAAAAACTAAAGAAAATTAACCCTCTATTTTAATTTTTGACTTACTCGTACATACACCCGGTGTTAAACACTCAAAAATAAGCTGACAACGAAATCGTAATACTTTCTTGGCATCGGTTTTTTATTTTTATATAATGGAAAAATAATTATACATGAAAAGAGTAACCTAAGATTTCTTTTTTATGATGAAGTTTTATTGTAAAATTATCATTATATGTTTAAATAAACCAAAACCGGTTTTAAAGAATTGATATTTTTAAACATTGATCGGCTCTCTTTCACCATAAATATTGCCCCCAAATGTTTATTTTGGATCCACTTAACTCTACTACTATGCCTAGGAAGAAAAAATCAAGTTCAATTAAAAAATACGCAATAAATAAAAAATAGATTTTCAATTTTTTGCGGAAGGGAGAGATTTGGGGAACATTTTTACTTCCTTATATGAAGTAAATGAAGTATTGTATCGCGAAAAATTTCGGTTTCCGGATTTTAACTGAAATATCCATTTCGGCCATCCCTGAATACATTTTGATTAGTTTCGGCGTGACATCTACACAATCGACTGAACCAAAAGTGTCCAAAAAGCCTTAAAAAGTTTTAAAAATTTCATAACTGCAGTAATAAGTTTTCATTGATACCTTTTCAACGGTATATAGTGTTACTTATTTTCATTGGTTCCAGAGTTATAGCTGAATAATATTTAATTTATGAAATATTTTGATCTTACAAGGAGAAGGCAAATCGGTTCGAATCAAACTTAATGTCCTTTTTTTTAACTTTTTTTTTAATTTAGATATATGTATTTATTAATAATTATTAACCTCTCATAGTAAAAAGATTTTTACGATGAATAATAATTCAATAACCACGAAAAGAAAAAAAAAATTAGAAGTTTTTAATGAAATAAAATTTTATGTACTTTTCATTTTAAACAATGTGTAAATGTAATTTAATAGGCGTAAAAGGAAATCATGCGTTGTCCACATCAGATTTTTTAAAAAAATGGTGAGAAAGCGTACCGCGTTTACTGAGCGTAATATAAAATAGTTAGTTTGCAAAATTTTGAAAAAAATTAATCTCAAATCTACCTGCGCCATCTCTTGCAGATATTAATCCCAAAATGTTTATCAACAAATTGCCTCATATACATGAAGCGAACGTTATATTGCGCCAACCCACGAAGATACTTATGTACCCCCAATATTTTTAAATTGTTTGGAGTTCCTGGGTGATGAAATACCAAGAAAGCAAAAACCACCGCATACCCGATTTTTTTGAATGATTACCGTATTTTTCATACTTGTAGAATAGCTCTAGAATAACTCTAAAGTAAAAATTGTTAAATATATCTTTTTAATTACCTAATTGCTAATAGCTAACTAATCCTTGTTTCATTCTCGTAGCCTAAAATTATTATTTTTTGACTTAGCATTTTCCGTGTAATAACTATTTCATTGTAAAATAATTACTAAAACAAAAAAATAAACAAATAAAAAATCGTACTTAAGAAAATTTTATAGTAATATTTTATTTATTTTATTTTTTAAATTGCAGAGGTCCCACTTTCCCTACATCTTGATCTTTTTCCAACAAGCGTGCCAAAATAATCACGTTGGAACATAATGGGGTAAAACAGTACAAGGAGAACAGTCGTAAACCTTTGTTCACTGTACCAATTAAATTTACAGAAAGAATATAAAACAAGTAAACATGGAATGTGTAACAGAATATGTTATAAAGAAACATAAAACGTAGAAATTTCAGAAAGTATAAAACGTAGTACAAGACGTAAATTATTCTAGTAATTCCCTCGCTGATGATAACATTATTGAAGGCCCATAAAAAAATATATATATATACCGGGAGATTAAAAAAGGACTTAACTTAAGTTTAAAAGCATACAAAAACTTATTTAGGTAATATACAGATTCGGTTTAGGTCTCATGTCTTAGCAAATACATCAAGTATTGACTCACATTGTTCATTAGTACCGATTTCGACCCCAGTGGTGTCACTTGTGTTGTTTAAAAATGAATAGTTACTGGTGCAGAACGTGCTCGCTGTGTATTTTGGTTTCACGATTTGCAGTCAGCAACTGCAGTTCAACGTAATTTTCGTAGAGAGTAGGCCGGCCTCCGTGGCGCGAGTGGTAACGTCTCGGCCTTTTATCCGGAGGTCCTGGGTTCGAATCCCGGTCAGGAATGGTATTTTCATACGCTACAAAAATGTTCATTCACTCATCTCATCCTCTAAGTAATACCTAACGGCGGTCCCGAAGTTTAAAAAAAAAAAAAAAGGTAGGAAGCTCCTAGTAGACGCACATTTTACTCTTGGCACCAATTTCGTTGAGACAGGTTGTTCTGTTAAACATAGAAAATCAACAGGACGCCCACGCGTCCCTGAAACTACTGTGAAACAACTCGAAAAAAACTTTGCACTACTCTGAAGAAATCAACTCGAAGTGCGTCAAGTGAGACTGGAATTTCACAATCTACTCTTTCACGCATATTACGTTAACGATTGCACTTGACGCCACAGAATTAACTGTAGTTCAGTTCATTGCAAACGACGACAATTTGCTCAACTGTAGTTTTGTGTGGAGATGTATAGAATTGCACACAACGATACATTTTTAGACGATGTAATTTTTAGTGATGGGTCAACGTTTCACATCAGTGGCAAGGTGAACATCAATAACTGCCGTCTGCGGAGTAGCGAAAACCCTCATGAAACTTTGCAGCACGTTCGTGATAGTATCACCGCATTATTATACCAAAACGGGTCACCATCTTACCTTTTGAAGTTAAAATTTTATGGCCTCCTCGCTCCTCCGATTTGATCCGGCTTTAAAATGAATGTTGGGTGACAAAGTTGATGTGTTTTTTTATGAAATGAGACTTCAACCGAATTTGTAAGTTATCTCAATAAAGTTTTATATGCTTTTAAATTTGGGAAGTCCTGTTACAATAATAATAATAATTTATTATTATTATGGTGGTAATATGATGTTAAAAAAAAATTATAGAACTGTTGTTGCTCATGAGACAAAACGCTGTCTTAATCAATTTTTTGATTCTGGACATCCCCTAGATTGGTTCAAGATAATTATTTTTTTTATTATCTATTCAACTCAACAATAATTCTGTATTTTTCAAAATTATATTTTTTTTTATTAATATATCAAGTTGGAACTACATCCACTGTTTTTTTTTTAATTTTGTAAAAGAATTATTCTTAACTAAAATCAGTATTAATTGAATAGTGGACAACGGAAAAACTGTTGAAAATACCCAAATTGGGCGAGGAGATTAAAAAGATTATATATTTAGAATTTTTTAAAGATAAATTTGAATTATGAAATTTTATTTCATAATAAAAATGACTGATGAATAAAATAAAATCAATCTCAAAATTTTATGATCACTTTGAACAAATTATCGAAGCAAAAACGTATTGGCAAAGATATATTATAACTGATTAATATATATATATATATATATATGAATATTGGGTGCCTCATTCAAGAATATTCAGACTGCTTTTAATCACGGTTACCATCGGATAAATTTAGTTTAATCCTGATTTAAATATTCCCTATATTTTAACTTAATCCTCTTAGCTATAGAAAAAGATTTCTTTTCTAGATTATAATGAATATTGTAGTAAAAAAAAATAATAAATAAAAAATGAAAAATAAGCCTTTCCCATAAAAAAGGGTGGTGCGTGTATGTACTGCACTGCTGTATGTAGCTACTCGCATTTTTATTTTAGCTGCTATTAGCGCAGAGCGAACCAAATGGTGGTGCGCCGAGCGAACGAACGACCAGTCGTTCGAACAATTTATATTTCTTGATACGAACAATTTATCTAAAATTATATCTGTATTTTGGGTATGAAAGAGGAAAGCATTGGGGTTGAGCTGTGTTAAAAAATCACAACTCGATAAACAACTAAAAATCTTCAGGATTTTGAATTTTTTGTCGTAAAATTTTCTGTTGTTGTTGTTGGTATACTAAGTTCATGAACATTTTTTGGTGACAACTGTCAAAAAAATTTTACAAAATCATATGTAGTGAAACGTAAGCCATATAACATTTTCGCAGCGGGACGCTTTTCCTAGTATTGAAAAATATTTATTTTTTTCAAGAATCGTGATTTAAAATTTAAAAAAAGTCATCTAACCCTTCCCCTCTGTGAGAAACATTTTCATTTATATACGTCGGGTAGGTGAATTATTATTTAGTAATAATGCTGAGCTTGAAAGATAAAACAGGGATGGATCAAAGCATCAAACCAGTCAAACGGCTTACCTGAGCAGACCACAGAATTTTATCAAATAAATTATCAGCATCAAATAAATCAATAATATTAACAATTATACTAGGAATTTACTTCACAATTCTACAAATATGAGAACATTCCCTTATTTATTATTACTATTTATTTAGAAAATAAAAAGAAATGAATGTACAACACTATACTGGATACCGAATACCAATTTGTTTAAAAAGATGGGTAAAAGGGAGACTATTTTAATTCTTAGTAGGTACAAAAAGAATAATGAAGGCATCTAAACATTATTTGCAGATCTGAATATAATTAAAAAAAGTTAGAAGAAAGAAATATCTACAACTTGTATAAGAAACAGTTAAATGTGAAAATAATAGAAATAAATAGAGGCAAGAGCAAATTCTGATTCAAAAGCTAGAGAGATATGGATACTATGTAGTTAACATATTTCGTCCTTTGTCCTCAACTTGATTTTCATCTTGTATATAGAAAAAGAAACAAAAGAATTTACGGAAATATTTTTTCGTATATTCATAAAGATGATAACAGTCGATGATATTTTTCTTATGTTAAAAAAAAAGAATGAATTGGTAGAAATACGGAATGGTATGGATTTATTGCTTTAAGAGAATTCCGCTTTGAAAAGATGAATAAAATAAAGATAATGAAATGATGATTAAAAGGTTATCATAGGTTATCTTAAGATAAAGTAATACTATGATATATTATATCGGAAGTCTCAGAATTTTTTTATTTAGGTAGTAAAATTACAATTGATGTAATTTGGAAGTAACCTAAAGGAAACTGGTACAAGCAAGAGCAGATTTAATGAAGAAAGAAGTTTGCTTGTTTTAATTCTTGGAATTAAAATAAAAATTTATTAAAAAAAAATATGTGTGTGCGCGCGCGCGCGCGTATGAAGCAAAATTTAAACGAGAGAAAACCATAAAAAAATCTTTGAATTTTAGTTTTAAAGAAGGATGTTAAAAAATTAGATGTGATGTAATTCCAAATAAAAAAATCCCTTTCGAAGCTCCGGATGGCAGAGGGTGCCAAGTAGTGGATAAAAAAGACTTCCACCTTAAAGTTAAGAAAAATTTCAAATTTACCCAATACAACAATGGTTGCATGTGAAAAAAGTTTCACATGTTTAGCATACGACAAGCCTCATCTTACAGTTCCAGTAAAAGTTTGATCATCCCTTGCCGTAAGGGTTGGTCATATCAAAACTTGATTCACACAAAATTTTTAGGTAATGTTTAGAGGACTAACGACCACTTTTAACCGATTCGATACTGTGCCTATTAATGGTGGTATGATTCTTTTTTATCTTCGAAAGCTCATTTTTTCAACCCCCCTAGGCCAGTGGTTGTTGATATAAAAAAACTTTACTTATATAAGTTTTAGGCCCTTATCCAAAGAATAGTAGGCCTTTAAACGAATTAGATACGCTACTTAATAAGAGAATTATAAGGATATTTTGTTTTTTCGAAAAAGCCCCTCCCGTTTCCACCCCAGTGGTCCATTTGTGGCCGTTAACGAACTCGATGGAGATTTTGAGACGAGTTATTTTTAAGGAACAATTTGAAAGTGATTGGCGCAAAATTACAGCAGTTATCGTTTCCACATTTGCATATATATATAAACTTTTGAGCTGACGGTGGTTTTGGGGTGTGGGGGATGTGAAACGCGAAGATATGTCGAGATTTTCCGGAAGTCGAATCATGTTAACCATTACAATAGGTAGCTTTCTTATGATATCTTCATTCTAAGTAAATACAAGACAAAAAAATTGTGGCAATATTTTTTAAAGGATGAATTAAATTGATGGTTCAAATGTTAAAATAATTTAATTATTTTTAGTTAATTTAATTATAGGAATTATAGAAACTAAAATCCCGGAAGATAAAGAACTACAGTAAAAAATTAGAATAATTTATTATAGAGAATATATAATTACGTTAGAAATTAAAAACTTTATTATGAAACAGAAAAAAAAGTAGCATAAGTATGAAAATAGCATAGTCAAATGGATGATGAACAAAATGATGGATTTAAGCAGAAAACTTCATGAGGTAAAAATGAAAAAAAAAAAAAGAATTAAAATATCATTCATTGAAAATAACTTTAAATTTTTTACGGGTGCAACAGTCACCGTGTAAAAAAATGTAAAACACTCACTCATCATTGTATATGGAGTATTGTATATTGTAAAAACTTTTTCATGGGATAAAATTGAAAATAAATAACTTTATTTACAACTTTCGTAGGAAAATAAAAGTTATTGTGGGGAATTTCCCTCCAGGTAAATTATAGTTACTAAGATAATTATATAAAATAAATAAGCAGTGATTATGGTGTAATAAAAATATCGTCACGTGGTGATCTCGTAGAGCTTATAAAAGTCTAATTAGATATAATCCTACAGATAACTAAAATGATTAAAGTAACAGAAAGATTCGTGCTTAATCTGTTTAAGTGGATGATTAGTTTAAAATTTGGTGAACAAATAATTCTCCCTTTATTGTAATTTAGTCAATATATAAATCCATTCAAAAGATGCACATCAATAAAAAGGAAAGCTATTTAAATAAATTATTGTGTAGTAATTTAGATGCTAAACAAGCCCGTTCTGAAGAGTTGAAGTCATAAATATTGAACGTTAAGAAATAAAGGATATTTCACATAATATGAACTACCGATAAAAATAAAGAAAAATTCTCTTTAAAAATTGTTAATTTTATTTTTATTTAAATCAGAACTATTTTTTTACAAATTCGAGGAAGAATTTAACAGCTTTTTTTTATGCGTATTTACTACCCTTATTCACTACCAAATACAATCGCTCCAATTTTCTTTTTTATTACCAAATCAAAATACGTTCATGTAAACGTTTTGAAGATTTTAATTTATTTTTTGATCGTCATCTTCATCAGTTAGTAGTGAGTATGTTATAGCGTTATGATATATAGCCTGATGTACCCACCGGGCTGGTCTAGCGGTTACTCGAGGACGCAAATGAGTTTAACAGCTAATTTTCGAAGTCGAAAGTTCTGAGGTTTAAATCCTAGTAATGATTAGTTACTTTTATACGGATTTGAATATTAGACAGTGGATACCGGTGAATATTAGTGGTTGGGGTTCAATTAAACACACGTCTTAGGAATGCTCGTTCTGGGTCTGTACAAGACTACATATTATTCTCATTGCATTGGCCCCGGAGAGGGAGATGTTACTTATTATTCAATAGTAGAATAGATTGCAATGTACTCATTAGGAAAAGTAAAATATAGTCTAAAAATTAAGTATTATTAGTTATGTTTTTTATGTGAAAATTCAAGAAAATTTGTTTGTAAACTTACGCAAAATTATATCCCCTTATTTCAGATAGTCTTATCTATTTTATATATATAAGGAATATGAGATAAGCTTCCGAGGAACATCAGCCACAAGGCTTATCGTGGAAGAAATTAACTGAATTTATTAGGTGTTTTATGTTTAATAAAAACCATGACTTCTTCTATTAGAATAAAATTGCTTGCCCATTTTTTAGGTAGATGTCATAAGAAATCTACCTATTGTAATGGATATCATGATTCGACTTCCTGAAAATTTCTTCGCGTTTCATATCCCCCAAACCCCAAAATCAATGTCACCTCAAAAATTTACATATAATATATATATATATTTCACTTTCTTGTGGACAAGAGAACTGCCATAATTTTGCGCAAATCACTTTCTTATTTTTACTTAAAAATCACTCGTCCCAAAATCTTGGTCGAGTTCCTTAACGGCCAAAATCGGACTATGGTGATGGAAATGGGAGGAGCTTTTTCGAAAAAAAATATCGCTATAACTTTCTTATTAAGTAAAATATCTAAATCGCTTAAGTTCTTACCATTGTTTAAATAAGGGCCTAAAACTTATCTAAGTAAACTTTTTTATATCACCAACCATTGGGCCAGAGGATTGAAAAAATGGGGTTTCGAAGACAAAAAAGAATCATACCTCCTTTAATAGACACAGTATCGAATCGGTTTAAAGTTGTCGTGAGTTCTTTAAACATTACCTAAAACGTTAGACTGAAACAATTTTTGATATGACCAACCCTTACGACAAGGGATGACCAAAATATTGCTGGAATGGTTAGAAGTTGGGACTTGTTGCTAAACATGTGAAACCTTTTCGCACATGCAACCATTGTCGTACTGAGTAAATTTTAAGTGTTTCTTAACTTTAAGGTGGAAATCTTTTTCATACCCTACTTAGCACCGGTGAATTCTATCTCCGCCTTCCGGCGTGCCGAAAGGATTTTTTTTTTTTAAAGATATCCGAAATTATTGTAACGCTTACATTCAAGATCTTCACATTAAAAAATGACTTGTTTTCAGCCTGCACTATGACACTTCGATATTTCTCCGAAGTGGAATCTACTTTGAACGTAAATGACACTGAAATGATCCATGTCAGTAATGATTATTACGTTTTTCTTCAAGACACTCTTAACCGATTGCATCCCAGAGTTTAAGAGCTTTATAAATCTCAGACAGCCTTAGCTCATACTTCGTGGTAATTTCTCAGTAATTCTCTTTTCTTATTTTATTAATACTCCGATTTCTTACCTTTTTAATTAATTTGAACGAGTTTATTTTTTACAAGGACTGGTAGTTTGTCGGATTATATTAAAAATAAATAAAATTAAGAATTGTAAAATAGAATTATATAACACAAAATAAAGCGGGTTAATTAATGTATACCGAATGGGAAAAAAATAATTTAATTGGTTTTAAGTTTTCATAATCGTTGCAAAAATTACGGATTAATGACTGCTTGTCAGTAAGTACTTGTTTTTGAATAGATATCGACGTTTAAATATAAAAATCAACACTATAAAAAAACAATAATTCGATAAAGGTTATTTCTAAATTTTTTAATTCTCATATATCTTCTTTTTTTTTTAATTCTTAATTAATAAAATGTGTTCTGTATGAATAAAATTCAAAACAGAAACTTCTCGAAAACAAGTATGGAAAGATATGCTTCTGAATATAAGGTAACCTTCTGAAGTTTATCGGATTATTGATTAATTTTTAAAATTTCAATCATTTAAATTTATCCGACATTCATTCCATTTTTACCTTCAAAACCTGTTATTACTTGCATAAAAATTTTTACAAATCTATATATATATAAAAATGAATGTTTGTCTGTCTGTATGTCTCTTATGCCTTCCTAAACCGTTCATTCGATAGAAATGAAATTTTGGGGAATGGTTGGACGCATGCCAGGGAAGGTTTCTGAATTAGTTTGGACCCGCTAGGTGGCGCTGGGGTCTATATATTTCGAAAAATTGTATTTATGGTCCGATTTGGCTCATATTCAATATATGCATTATTTATGTGAAAAGACGAATTTTTGCAAAAAACTATACCCGCTAGGTGACGCCGGTGTCGAAATATTTACGAAACAAACAAAAATACAAACAGCTTTCTTCTTCTATAAATATAAACGGTAATTTTCGTATGTATATCCGCTATGGACAAAAAACTGCTGGACCGATTTACATGCCGGAAAAAGGGAAAAATTAAAAAAAGAGAAATAGGGAAAAAGGTAAATAGGGGAAAAGTGAAGAAGGGAAAAGGGAAATAGGGGAAAAGTGAAGAAGGAGAATGGGAAATAGGGACAAAGAGAAAAAAGAGATAAAGTGAAAGGTTAAATTTTGTAATGTTCCGTAATGTTCATTTTTTAAATATTTTATCATATTTTCAATTGTGTTCATTTAATCTATATATATTCAAAGCTAGCACTAGCGAAGCATTGCCGGGTCTGCTAGTACATTCTAATAATCAGTTTCTTCTGATATTATGTAAATCTATTGTCATTATCAGATAATTATAAAAATAATTAAAAACGTTTTGAATAAAGTTAATAAAGATAATTTAATTTAAATGTTCTTTATTTTGTCATTAATCATATTTAATAATGTCATATTATTTTTTTAAGTGTGTATTACACTCTCATATTTAGTAATAATTAATTATTTTTAGAAAGTGAAACCAGGAAGTTGTCCACTTAATTATAATCATAGAGTTATAGCTTCTTGTTTTATTAAATTTTTTTATTGGAGGGTTGAAATCGCCACACAATCTTGAAGCTTGTGCGTGGGAATGGAAAAATAGAATTTTGTAGCATATGAAAAATGCCACGCTGGAATCCGGGACCACCGGATGAAAGACCGAGACGCAATCACTTCGCTAGTAAATTGACTAATTTTCAAGTAGCCTTTAAGAAATACATTCTAATTTTATGCAAAAAAGTAATCAAAATACCTATGATAATTCTTAACTACATTCCTTTTTTAATTTTTGAACGAAGTATTGTAATCGCGAAAAATTTCCGTTTTAAGTTTTCAACAGAAATATCCATTTTGGCCATCCCTGAATCCATTTTGACTAGTTTCGGCGTGACGTCTACTGACGTAACAAACATAACTCAAAAAGGATTAGCCCTAGGATGTTGAAATTTTTGATTTAGGACTGTTGTAACATCTAGTTGTGCACCTCCCTTTTTTATTGCAATCGACTTAAACAAAAGTGTCCAAAAAAGCCCAAAAACCAAAAAAATTAGATTTGGACTTTTTCTTAACTGCATTAATATCTTAATAATGTAAAATATTAATATTAATAATAATATCTAATTAATATTCTTAACTGCATCATTGAGAGATTTTCAACGATATATAAGTAAGTGGTGCTTACTTTCATTGGTTCGAGAGTTATAGCCAAATAAAATATTAATATTAATAAAATAATAATATTAATGAAATATTTGGATCTTGCAAGGGGAAGACACATCGGTTCGAATTCGACTTCATCATTTTTTTTTAATTTAAATTTATTGATTTTTTAATAATTATTAACCTCTGATGTAAAGTGATTTTTACAATAAATAATAACAATAAAAAAAGAAAAAAATCAAAAGTTGTTAATGAAATAAAATTTCATGTACTTTTCATTAAAAAAAAAAACAAAAGTGTATATGTAATTTAATAGGCGTACAAGGAAGTCATGAAGGGTCCACATCAGATTTTTTGAATTACCGTAGTAGTAAATCTGTTGAGATGTTTGTGGATTTCGTTTTATAAAAATATATGTAATATGGTTAATAATTTAATACTATAAATATTTTATTTAACTGGTGCATTGCGTTGCAGCTAAACTATTGTTAGCGCCTTATTAGCCAAGGGCTTGTCATGGTGGAAAACACATGAGATGAAAGAGTTGCGTCGTTTGCAGGCGTATCACTCAACAAAATGTATTCCAACGATTGATTTTATTTCTATGCACAGCTAACATAAATTTTTGTACAGTTCTTGTTTTGTTTAATAAAGAAACAAAGTATGTTAGTAAAAGATTAAAATCATTATTATTATAATATATAATTGTTTTTAACATTAAGTGTAATATTGTATTTTACTATATATATTAAAAAAATTGTTGTAAAAAATATAAATACTATTAGTTAAATTTTTAAATGACGGAACTAAAAGTAAATTCAGGTTTTTAGTTTTTATTATTCCTATTTTGTCTGGTTTTGTGCAATTTTCTCTAATTTCTATTCAGTGGTAATATTTTATCCAAATATATTTAATTCTTGTTCATCCGATTCATGGTGAAATCGTCTCGACGTTAAAACTTATTTCCATCTAGTATGTGGTCTTTCTGCATCTCTTCTTTTTTACGGGTCGATCTTTTCAAGTGTTCAAAAGTAGTCGTCCACTATCCATTCTCCATAAATTTTCTATCCACTTGTCGTGATAACGAGTCCAAACCTCCGACTCGTTTCCTTTCATGTTTCTCTATTGTGTTTGTCACGATATCACGAACAGGTACAAATAAATTTAATAATTTTAGAATCGACTACTTATTACTTAATCTTGTTTGACACTCTAAACATTTTTTTATGTACAAATCCTTTCCTTGTTTGTGTTAATCGTCTTCAGTTCATTGTAATTTTATTACTTAAATAATAATCTACTTTATTTTTTTCTATTACTTTGTTAATTTTAACTTACGCTATTTTCTTTTCTGTAATATTTAATTAAGTTTATTTTAATTTTAAGATAAAATTTGTTTTCTTTAGTATAATATTAATAAATATTAAATTTAATTTGATGTAGATTATAAATAAATAAAGTCTTTATTCACAAATAAAATAATTTCAAATTAACGTTTTTGTGAAAATCAAAATATAAAAGGACACTTGCTATTGTTGTTTTGTAATATTTTATCATTACAGTAAAAGAAACAACGAAACTGATTTAATTATAAATGAAATAAATCTGTATAAAAAAAACGTAAAAATTATACTTTTTAAATTCATTAAATCTCAGGAATGGTCGACCTGAGACTGTACAAAACTACACTTCATTCACATTCATACATATCATCCTCATTCATCCTCTGAAGTAATATGTAACGGTGGTTCCGGAGACTAAACAGAAGAAAAAAAAATTAATTAAATTGCTATTTTCCTCCAAATTTCCGATTATTAATTTAGATTATTGTAATAATTTTTAATAAAATTTATTTTGTATTTGTTTAAAAAAAAATAAACCCGACTTCAAAGAATAAATTCACTAAAGATTAGGGAATATTTTTCCCGTTGCTATTTAAATATCGATATTTTTAAGTAGACGCCAAATGAAATGAAATTAAATCATAATTGTTTTTAGTTTTAGCTGATTTCAAAAAGGTTAGATTTAAAGAAAGATTGAAACCTTATTATTTTTTATTTTTTAATGAAATCTTTTGAAGTTGAGTGATATATACTATAATTGTTTAAAAAATAACGTAACATAAAGATATTCCTTCAAAATAATGTTGTTATATGATAATTGATTTTCTCATCAAAGGAAAAACTGATTTTATGAGAGATTACTACCAAGTTTGAGCTATATATATAAATTTTAAAGTAAAAAAGAGGTTTTTCATATATATATATTGTATTTAGGACACGTTGATAAAATAACATTCTAAATTTATAGGAAATACGCAAAATTGATTAGAAACATACTTTCCAATCAATTTTCTGAGAGTTTCGAGTGAAAAAACTTTGAATATCAGAATCACATCAGGCTATAAATTATTATATTACAGCAATCAAATACTATGCAGCGATATGAAAAAAAAAATTTTTAATCACGTTGTTCATGTGAACCGTAAAATGTTTCAATTCAAAATCTTCCTACCCGTTTTTTCCCCTATGATTAATAGCAGTACATATAATTATTATCATTCACAAAGAAAGGAGTTTATTAATTTGCCCTTAACAGTATTTATCCTGAGTTTTATTATGGCTGTGATAAACGCAAAATATCTGAATTAAGCTTGTCGAATACAATATGGGTTTCGAGGCTTAATGCCATGCCTGACCGGAATTCGGAGGTTCCGGGTTCGAATCCCGGTCAGGCATGGCATTTTCACATGCGCTAAAAATCATTCATCTCATCCTCTGAAGCATACCTAACGGTGATCCCGGAGGTTAAACAAACAAAAAAAAGAATGGGTTTCGATGGGCTTAAAATATTACATTATATATGGGCTTAAATATTATTTCCAGCTTAAAATATATAAAAATGAGAAGGTAATGGAAAGCCATTTCACTCTCGCTTTCTGTAGAATGTTTTGGCACTAGATGCTTGAGTTTGTACGTGGAAGAGAATGTGCCGACTTCGGAAGGGATTAATGTCACATGTTGACTCGCCTACAACCATTACCATTCTCGAAAAACTAAACGTAATTTCATTTGGAAAAACCTTACGAGGAAACTACTAAAGAAATTTTTTATTTGTTTAAAATCATCGAAATTATTTACATCGGATGAAGAGAAAAAATAAAAAAAAACGTCGTGGATCGAAATGAGAACTTTTACTACTTTTATTGAGTTGATTAAAAAATGTCTTGAGGTATCACTTCTTATATGAGGTACGTTCGGAAATTTCTTGGCCTGAACAGAGATGGCGCAAATATGACCATGATAATTGTCAAGTATGATCCGTTAAATGGCGTGCTGCGAAGTTTCCGACGCGTGCGTTTAGTTGCTTTCTTATAATTAAAATTCGAACTGGTATGAAGTACTTCTTTTTTTGAAAGGTTTTATCCTGACGGGCAGTGGCGGCTCGCGTATTGGCACTGTGGAACTGCAGCACTATTTCCACTTGATATTATCAATAAAATTTAATATAATTAGTTCTTTTTTCCTTAATTCTTTCTTTATATTTGTACAATATATAATCCTTAAGCTTAATGTCAGTAGCCATCCTCCAGTTTATGAAAAAGATACAAAAATCTTTGTATGGAAGTATGGCGCTTCACAGTTCCAGCGGCGTGGGTTTTGGCTGTTGCGCGCATGCGCAAATATGAAGCTGCACGCAAGGTTGCAAGGGAGAGAGAGAGCACTGTCGCTCTCGCATTGCCGACCCCGGCGTGCTGATAGAAGGTAGTTTTTTCTAATCCGCATGTGTATGGAACTTTCCATGTTTGTTCCCTTTTCTAGTTTAATTGGTGGAAGGAATATGAAAGTGGTTCTGTTGTTTTTTCAGTAGCGATCAGAAGATGAGGGAAAGCAAGGGTTCTATGATTACCAAATTTGTCCAAAAACACGCTGGAAGGGCGAAAGAGAAGGTAATTCGTAAAATCTAATTATGTATTTGTTTCTGTGTACATAGAAATTTAAATTAAACACCAATCGGCTGTAGTGTTTTTAAGCGGATATTTTATTAAGTTATCTAATAATACCAAAAAATATTTGTATTGACATTTTATTATTTATTCGGTTAAACCGAATACGGTTTTAAGCACATTGTGCTTAAAAACCGTGTACTATATTCTTGAATGTAATGAAGTGTAGAATTAGATTATTCTTCTTCTTCCAGCTATTCTATTTGATTCATTTTTTTTCAGTTCTTATATTTTACAGGAAACTTCAACCATGGCCTTGAAGAGGCTCAGAAAAAAATGTTTTTGGGGCGGCATCCCCACTGATTTTATCTACGAGTCGCCACTGATTCTCATTTAAAGTTGTTTAAAAAGAAGTGATGAGAAACTTTGTTAAGGATGGTTTTTTTTAAAACGTGTAAAATAATATACTAATTTCAAACATACTTTAGGTGAGATTATACTATTAGTATAATGCTAATTAGATTAGAGATTATACTGTAATAATCAGTATAATTAGGTGAGATAATGCTATTAGTATCATTCTAATTAATACATTAGATCATTAATACTATTAATGTTTTAGATGCCTGTAGTGTCTCAAATGATACTTTACATTACTCATGCTTACACAGTTTGTAACGTGTGGATTAGGATGGAATCCTTGATATGAAGTAGAATCCCAGATTTAATTTGATATCAATCAGGAAATTAAACTTTTCAAATTGTGGAATAATAGGTACGTTCTTAAAATATTTCATAGACAGACTTTGTTAAAAACCGTGCTTTGTTAAGATAATGTGCTTAAAACCCATGTACCATATTCTTGAATGTGATAAGTGTAGAATTATTTTATTATCCTGCTTCCAGCTATTCTATTTAATTAATTTTTTAATTTTTTAGTTCTTTTATTTTACAGAAAACATCAACCATCGCCTTGAAAAGGCCCAGAAAAAAATTTTCCGGAATAGCACAACCCCCACTAATTTTAGCTACTAGCCGTCACTACTGTCAGACTTACAAAAATTCCAGTTTAACGGTTTCTTCCCTTTCGTTTTCTGAGGTAAAGAAGTGGGATGCTGAATTTAAACGTAGTCGTTCATCTATTCAAATTGATGAACGCTCGAGACGCCCAAAAATCATTATGACTGACGAAATCGTCACAAAAGTCCATAACGGGGTATTAAATTATCGCAGATTGAAGGTACGCTAGCTGCTGACATTGCAAACAATTGACAGATCGTGTCTGTTAGATTTTATACGATGTTTTGAGAATGGAAAACCTATTCGCTTGATGGTTGTCGCGTTTGTTAATAGTTGACCGAAAACACATTCGACTGAATTCTTCTCGAGGGTTTAGACATATTTAGACGTGATCCTGCTGAAGTTTTAATGTCTTAAAACTTCAACAGGATTCAGCAGGAATAGATGAAACATGGATTTACCATTACGCCGAAAATCAAACAGCGAGTGAAAGCAGGTGAAAGTAAGTTAAAAAAACGAAAACAGTTCCAAGCAGGAAAAGTCGTTGCTACGGTTTTTTTTTGATTTTCATTATGAGGTGTTCATAAACTACCTGGGAAAAGGCAGGACCATCTCTGAGGGTTAATGATTCCTAATTGAACCGATTTAAGTATTCTATTTAGACTAAATGTTCACATCTGAACGAAAAGAAAGTGCGTTTTCACCACGAAATACGCTTCCATACACGTATCGTGTTGTTACTGCAAAAATCCATGTCGTACATATCGTAGTGCTTTTACATTTTGCCATATTCAAAGGATTCATACCTCCATCCTTTATATTATAATATATTTTATTTTGTACTTAATATTTTACCCTAATTTTCTTTACCTTTTACGAGTTGCGTTAACAATTTTTTTTAATATATTAGTACCCATAGTATAATAAAATAGCAAGATGTAATTAATAAAATTTAATAACCCATATAAAATGAACAAATTAAATAAACGTTAATGTTAGCAAATAAATACGGAACGTCTCAATAGCATTGACGTACGTGAATCATAAATAATATTTAATTAGCTATTATTGTATCGCGACGCCAAAACAGTAAGGGTAAAGGTAACTGGACACCAGTACCTTAACCAACCGGGTTGGTCTAGTGTGAACGCGTCTTCCCAAATCAGCTGATTTGGAAGTCGAGAGTTCCAGCGTTCAAGTCCTAGCAAAGGCAATTACTTTAATATGGATTTGAAAATTACACCGTGGATACCGGTGTTCTTTGGTGGTTGGGATTCAATTAACCACACATCTCAGGAATGGTCGAATTGAGACTATACAAGACTACACTTCATTTACATTCATACATATCATCCTCATTCATCCTCTGAAGTATTATCTGAACAGTAATTATAGGAGGCTAAACAAGAAAAAAAGAAAGGACAAAAGTAACTACCATGAACTACTACTAAACATATAATTGCTATGAAACAGCTTCCTTACGCATCGATAAAACGGTGCGATTACTAGAGCAAGAACTGTAGACCTACAGAATAACTTTACGTTTTCTAAACCCCATTTACCTTTTTGGGGGATATCAATGACAACAACTGATTGTTTTTATATAAAAAAATAATTTTTCATTTAAATTATTATTATGTAACACAACGCAAAAATTTGACAAAGTTGACGTACTAAATATACAGTGTAATTCCAAATTGCCATCCGGAGATGATTCTACAGCCAAAAATAGAAAAAAATATTCGTATAAACATAGTCAGAAAACGGTTCGTTAGCGAGTTTTGGCTCGCGAAACATTTTTATTCAATTTTTCAGATCAAAAAAATAGGGAAGCACAAATTTACCACTTGATTTTACCCCAAAATTTTAGTACGTTTTTATTTCACAAAGGGAACAGAAAAGCAGGGAGGGCTAAATGGTTCGCGAGCCAGAACTCCCTAACGAACCGTTTTCTGACGTATGTTTATACGAATATTTTTTTCTGTTTTTGGCTGTAGAATCGTCTCCGGTTAGCAATTTGGAATTACTCTGTCTGTATATTTAGTACGTCAACTTTGTCAAATTTTTGCGTTGTGTTACATCGTAATAATTAAACTGAAAAATTATTTTTTATATAAAAACAATTAGTTATTGTTGCCGATATCCCCCAAAAAAAGGTAAATGGGGTTTAGGAAACGTAAAGTTATTCAGTAGGTCTACAGTTCTACTCCAGTAATCGAACGGTTTTATAAATGCGTATGTAAGCTATTTCATAGTAATTATATATTTGTAGTAGTAGTTCATGGAAGTATTGCTGTCTAGTTACGTCTACCTATACAATTTTGGCGTCGCGATACATTAATAGCTAATTAAAAATTTATTTATGATTCACGTGCGTCAATGCTATTGAGACGTTCCGCATTCATTTGCTAACAATAACGTTTTAATCAATTTGTTTATATTATATGGGTTATTAAATTTTATTAATTACATCTTGCTATTTTATTGTTACTATAGGTAATAATATATTAAAAATATATTAACAAATATTTAAGGTAGTTCGTAAAAGAAAAAGAAAATTAGGATAAAATATTAAGCGTAAAGTAAAATATAATATAAAGAGTGGAGGTATAATACATTTCTATCAAGGAGAAATAAGTGATAATAATTTTAAAATGTACAAGAAAATATTACAGATTAATTACACAGTATGTTGGAATATATTATTAATAAAATAAATTAAAAAAAAAAAAAATATGTATGTATTTTCAAAGTAAACATGGATTATTATTTTAGTACAACGAAAACTTAATTTTGAGTAAATATCTCAGTAAAACACTGAGATTTGAAATGGGATGTACACAACTTAATTTAAATGTATTAATATGAGAATTTTGACGCGTTATCAACCAACATTAAATAAGGAATATTATAAAATGTATCGAGAAATGTCTTTTTGATACTGCATAGACTTGCAAATCAACTCTCAGTTCTTTTTTACTGTTAACATTATACCTTGTGATTTTTAACGACAATTTCAAGTTCTACTTCTATAAAGATATATACATATATATCCTTCCCTGCTAAAGGGCATTTGTATGTCGGTCTGTGCGTGTGTCCGTCTCCCTTAGGTAGCACCGGAATGTACCGATTACTAGCGGAAAATCCCGATTCGTTAGTACATATCTTGTGGTGGTCAGGTGTATACTTGCTATATTAATATATATCGGGATATCGCATATATATATATATCGATATGTATGCGAAAAATATATTAATAATATATTTTTTTATTTATGTGATTATCTTCTTCATAAAATAATGAACTATAACCAAAAAGTGCACCGGAACATACCGATCACTAGCGGAAAATCCCGATTCGTTAGTATCGAATTTCTAGAGTTAAATTTTGTTTTAACTTTCGTTATATCAATTTTTATCTTTCAAAAAAAAATTGTTGTGCGCATGCCCGCGAAGGTTTCTGAATTAATTTGGACTCGCTAGATGGCGCAGGGATCGAGATATTGCGAAAATTTGTATTTATGGTCCGATTTGGGTCATATTCAGAATATATATTAGTTAGGTGAAAAGAAATATTTTTGCGAAAAATGGACCCGCATGCTGCCGCTGTGGTTGAGATATTTAGAAAAATTGTATTTATGGATAGATTTGGCTCATGTTCAGAATATATATTAGTTACGTCAAAAGAAAAATTTTTGCAAAAACTTAAGCCGCCGCTACGTGGCGCCGGTGTCGAGATATTTACGAAACAAACAAGTGTATAAACAGACTTTCTTCTATATACATATATATAAAAGGCAATGTTCGTATGTTACCTCGCTATAAACTAAAAAACTACTGAACCGATTTACGGGCGGGAAAAAAGTAAAAATATTAAAAGGGATTACGGGAAAAAGGGAAAAGGTGATAAAAGGATAAAGGGAAAAATAAAAAAGGGAAAATGGAAAAAGCGAGAAAGGGAAAAGGTAAAAAGACATAAAAAGAAAAGGGGAAATAGGGAAAAATTTAAAGGTTAAATTTTGTTCAGTTTTTTAATGTTTTATCAAAATTTCAATTGTATTCATTAGATCTAGCTCTCTCTCTCTCTCTCTCTCTCTCTCTCTCTCTCTCTCTCTCTCTCTCTCTCTCTCTTTATATATATATATGTATATTTATAAACATAAAATCAAAAAAAAAGTAATCTTTGAATAAGCTGATTGAAAAACCGTAATGAATAGATGAAAAAAGACATATTTAAAATTACTGTAAATTTAAAAATACATTTTATTTAAATTATTTTTTTTATATATATATATTTTTTAATATTTTTATTTATAGTCGCATCAGCAATTAAAGTCGTTAGCGATTATCAGTGTAATGTAACTGTACCGGTAAATTTGTAGTCTTGAACAAACTCAAGTCGACTACTCCTGAGACGTGTGGTTAATTGAAACCCAGCCTTTCAAAGAACACCAGTATCCACGATCTAGTATTCAAATCCAAATAAAAGTAACTACCTTTAGTAGGATTTGAACCTGAGAACTTCGACTTCGAAATCAGCTGAATCATGATGACGAGTTTATCACTAGAACAACCCGGTTGTTTTTTTGTTTTTACTTACTCTTTCAAAGTTGTCTTACGAATTGTACTATAAATGTAATGCATAACGAAAGTTTCAATCTATTTTACAGCCATGTTCTTCGTTTACATTAGTACTCTTTTCTATTTACCCTCCAGAACCACCGTAAGGTATTACTTCAGAGGATGAATGAGAATGATATGTGTGAATGTAAGTGAAGTGTAGCGTTTACAGTCTCAGGTCGACCATTCCTGAGTTTTATGGTTAATTGAAATCCAACCATCAAAGAACATCGGTATCGACGATCTAGTATTCAAATCCAGACCCATCGGGTTGGTCTAGTGGTGAACGCGTCTTCTCAAATCAGCTGATTTGGAAGTCGAGAGTTCTAGCGTTCAAGTCCTAGTAAAGCCAGTTATTTTTACACGGATTTGAATACTAGATCGTGGATACCGGTGTTCTTTGGTGGTTGGGTTTCAATTAACCATACATCTCAGGAATGGTCGAACTGAGAATATACAAGAAGACTACACTTCATTTACACTCATACATATCATCCTCTTTCATCCTCTGAAGAATTATCTAAACGGTAGTTACCGGAGGCTAAACAGGAAAAAAGAGAATATTCAAATCCAACCGCGATACAATTGTATTTAACATTAATCCTTTTTGTGTTTTGTTAATAATTCACCACATCGGAATGATTATACAGACAGAGAGGATGTCTAGTTCTGTTTACGATCTTAAATATTTTTAATTATCTTACAATGTGTGATACAGTCACTTTTATTTTATGTCAATGATTAGGTTTATAATTCTTATTTTACACAACACACCATCAAAATCATTGCGATAAACAAAATAGATATTTGTCATGTGTAAATTAATTTACATGATTTACTAAATGTACTTTTTAATTATTTAAATTAATCAGTTTTTATTTATTTACTTATAATAACAATAACAATAACGATAACGATAACGATGATAATAATAATAATAATAATAATAATAATAATAATAATAATAATAATAATAATAATAAATAATAATTACAGAACACAATGACATATAAATTTTAAAAAAATAAACAAAATATTATAATTAATATTTAATTTTTATTTTAATAATAAATATCTCGTGTTAAATTACTGAATTAGAAAAAATCCATTTTCGAAGATTAAATATTGATCTTTCAGTATACTATAGTGGCTTAATTATCTCGAGAAGATAATTGTACTAATGTTGATTGTACTAATGTTGTCAAGCTCAAATAAATAAATCTAGTTCACGGAACAATCGGTTGCTGGATTTGCCACGCAGTAATTAATATTGTGACTCTTATTTTGGCATTATTCATGTTGTAAAAAAGCTATAATTATTAACTTGTGCAATTGTTATAAATAGTCGGAAATCTCAGTGGGAGATTTAAATTTATATCCAGTAGAAGGTTAGGTGATTATTATTTCAAATTCATCGATTTGTATTTGTAAAATACTTTTTGGTGTTTGATTACGCCGTAAATATAAAAATAATTCCAGCATTCTTTAATTTTATATATATATACATATATATATATATCAGTAGAAATGAATGCCACTGGCAACGTTGAATTTTTAAGGAATAAACGTCACGGTGAAAAAATAAAATTAACACTGAAGAATAACGTTTTACTATTGTGATATATGGAATAATTGAACGGAAAATAGAACATGTCAAAAAAAAAAAAATGAAAAGGGTGGTGGTTTATTGTTGAATCGATTCGATCCACCGAGAGATTCGATTTAAAAAAAAATATATATATATAGCGTATAAAAATAAATAAAAATTGGAAAGAAAGAACGACTACGGTTGCGGTGTCAAAGGCGAGCTCATACGGATAAAGGCGAAAGGAATGAGTAGTATAAGAAGTGGAAGAAGAATAAGAATTAAAAGAAAACGACACATAGAGAAGAGAGATGGAGGAGTTTAGTGTTGATTTAGGAGCGATATACAATGGCATTCCAACCGAATCGTCTCTCTTCTTTCAGATTCAGTTTCTTCCATACTACTCCTCTCACCTAATGTCTGAACACATCTTTTCGCGCCCCTTCGGCGCCGCCTACTATCTTATATATATAAGTTTCGATATATATATATATATATATATCGAAACATGCGCACGCACATGTACTTACATACATACATACGAAAGCAGTGGCGGCGTCGCCACACTGTTCATTATCATAAACCGCCTTCCGCTTAAGGTTTTGAAAGTATATATCTTATGGTGCGTGAAAATAATGGATTGAAAAAAAATTATTCTTCTCATCGAGGCTGTTGTACGGGTCCTTCCTCGGCTGCTGCTAGCTGGCACACAGGACCTGACCGAGACCGGCACCGTACTTAAGCTTCTTTTTTATTCTGAAATATATATAAAAATAAAAGAAAAGATCGAGACAGAGTCTTCTTCCTTCGTTTTTTCTTTTCTTCTATATTACTAACTTTAAACGAACGACACAACAGCGCTACGAAAATAAGCTCAGGAAGAATAGGGCATGAAGGGCAAGGAAAGGAAAAGAGTGATCCATCTGTCTTTTACAAACAGTGCGGCCTCGAATTCAAAAATAGGTACACCAGATCACAGTCGAATACACGCGCGCACAGTGCACACAATCACACACGCACACACATATTATATATATATATATATATATATATGTATATATACACTAACACATTTTACACGATCATAATAAGGTGAACTAAAAACCGGTTGTTTGTTGCAACCAATCGTATCGAATTTGAAAATTCAGTCAAAATCTTTATCGGTGAGTATTTATCGGCACGTAACATAATAACAGTGTACTTCGTCTCCTCACGTTGTAGTCAAGTCGTCTTGTCACAGATGGCGCAATCTTCCAAGATCATTTGTGACTGTTGTTAAATCCTTGTTATGACAATGGTTTTACTTGTCAAGCTATTATGATAATTAAATATTTATTATTATAAGTATATTTTTTAAATGACTGTTTATTACATTTCGTGAAATTAAAAATTTTTTATTGTTATTTTTTAATAACATTAAAAAGTTTTTTTTTATAATATAGTGAACTGATATCTTAGATATAAATATGAAAATTATAATTAATTATTACTGGGTATGAGATATGAATGGATGTCATCGTTTATTTATGTTACAGCTATTTTTATAGGATTTTGTGGTAGATTTGGGTCAGAAAGGTCATCTGGCTGTGTACAAAACTTAGTGTAAATATAAAATAAAAAGGTGCAGAAATTGGAAACAAAAAATTGGTTTTGTAGTCAAACTTTAATTGGTTCGTTGGTTCATCAGGGCTTTAACGGTGGGGGGGGGAGGTGACGACCAGAAGCGTCAGAAGGCGTTTGTCTTCCGCTACGGGGTTGGAATGCTTCGTTGGTAACGGAATTCTGTCTACAATGAAGTATTTCGTCAAACCTGTGATTTTCAATAAATATTTTATGATTATCTTTCTTGTAATAAAATTAAAATTGATTACATCAAATGAAAATCCCCTGTGTAGAAAAATTTGCAGCCAAGTTTATGATATTATATATATTTCATTTATCTTGGACATACTATAACAAAGGAACTATTGTTTACCAGATGCAACGAATTGAGCGCAAGGATATCGAGGGAAATTATATCCACCTATTCATCGCAGAGCCTGGAAAATAGTCTCTTGCTGCAGTAACTTTTTAATATCGGACGAGTATTTATTTGTTTATTGACGGTTATATATTTGTTTTGTTTTAGGACGGAATTGGGGATTTCATTCCGATCCTTTGTAGATCCATTTGGATATATCATTATTTGGGTTATATTATGAGGATCCTGATGTATTTGAGGGTTATCCTCAGCAAAGTATTTGCATTGTTCTCCGACGCTATTCCCCATCAATCTGTTCGGTGAAGGCCTTTCAATGCTTGTATCTTTCTGTTTAACTGGAATGCGCATGATGGAACCTTAGCTATTGGAACGGGCAATGAATTCGAGAGGGAGTCGGATGTGCTCAATGATTGGTGGCCAATAATTGCAAAATGGACACTATGGCAATCGGCTTAAAAATATATTTTCCCTTTTTTTTGTCACAGGGTTCATAAAACTTAGAGAAATTCAAAGAAGGGAGGGGATAAATTTCCCTTTTTTCTGCATATGTACTTGCACTTTGTCTGCATGTGCACGCGCACGCGTGTGTCTGTATTTGATTTACTAACTCGCAATTGGTTGAACACAACATTCCTAAATTTTACATACGAGTATTTCCATAAAATACATAGATGTATATCTTTATATATATATATTTCTTGTGTGCATGTGTATGTCACTGAATTCTTTCTAAACGGCTGGACCGATTTTGATGAAATTTTTTGTGTGTGTTCAAGGGGATTCGAGGATGATTTAGATTCACAATTTGGTCCACTGGAAAATGTTTTTTTAATTAATTTTTTATTTATAAGTTGTTGATTTTGGCATGTTTTACATCGGATCCGGCAGACTGCGCTACCATCGCAGTATCGAATATTCAATAATATTCTATTTTAATTTTAGTTTGTACCGACAGTTGGTGCTGCGACCACCACCACACTGCGACAGCACCAACTACCGGGTTTGACAGATAAACCAAAAATTAAAAAAAAAACTTCTAAAACGCGATCGCAGCTTTGCCTACCGGACCCAATTGTGAACCTTAACCATCCCAAGATCAACAACACATAAATAAATTTAAAAAAAACATTTTCACTTCAATACTGTACCTTTCAAATTTGCACAATGTATATTTTTTAATTACACTTTAAAACGTTATTTCAATAAATCATAATATAATATTTCTCAATACGCGCACAATTCTAAACGCGATCGCAGTGCTGCCTACTTGTTACTTAATCAGTTGTGATTTTGTTTACATTGGCAATCTTTGTGATTGGTTGTTGTGTTTGACAGCGGCCATCTTACATTGAACTGATTGGTTTTCCTTTGTTTACATTTCCATCTGATTTATTAGCCTCTTATTTATTAAAAAAATGTTTTCTCGCGATTTTTTGTAACACAATAATAACACAAAATTACGAAATATTTTTCTCAATTTGATCGCACCACGAACTGTCGGGACAAACTCAAATTAAAATAGAATATTATTGAATAGTCGATACTGCGATGGTAGCGCAGTCTGCCGGATCCAATGTAAAACATTCCAAAATCAACAACTACTTATAAATAAAAAATTAATTAAAAAAACATTTTCCAGTGGACCAAATTGTGAATCTAAACCATTCTCGAATCCCCTTGAACACACACAAAAAATTTCATCAAATCGGTCCAGCTGTTTAGGAGGAATTCAGTGACATACACACACCCACAAGAAATATATATATAAATATACACAAAAAATATATGTATATTGAATATTGAAATTATTGTAGTTTGGCGTTGGGGTTTTCACAGGACCCCGGGAGTTAGGAGGACAAGTGTTCAAAATCTTCCGAGGGATTGGACTCGATGAACCAACGAGTTTTGAGCCTTTTAAAAGCAAAATGAAGATTTGTGTTATGAAAATTTTCCCATAAAGTCTACAAAATTAAAAATTAACGATTTTAGTCAAATTTTTTTCTCCAGATTTGTTGTTTTTTGTTCAAACTGAACCACATACTTGCATATAAAATACACTGTTGGTCTTTAAAGTACCATGTATTTGTTGGTAGGTATGTTTGTAAATGCGTTACATCTTTTATGATTAACATCTAACCTAAACCTAAAATAGATTAGATTTGCTAAGATTTGCATCATCAAATGAAGAAAACTTTGAATAGAAATTTATGATATAAAGATTGAAAGATTTCTCGGTTAATGAAAAGAATATTTGCTGGAAAATTTTGTCAATGCCTATGTTGATTTTTCGTTTGAATTCAATTTATCCACGGTATAATTTGTAGATTAAAAACAAAAAATTAGTTATGTAAAATCTTTTTAACTTTTAGTACAATATTGGTCATTCAGTATTCTTTACAAATCAGTTTGATGCCGCTTTATGATCATTATAGAAATTAAGAGGATCACAATTTATTCCTCAGTTACATTCTCTTAACTATTTTAATTTTTTTATTAAAACGTTAAAAGAAAGAAAAAAACGAAGAAACATGTTCTGTTTTGGCTAATTTTCAAACTAAGTCCTATTTAAGCTACATAAATTGCAAATCTATAAAAAATCTAAAGTTGGTAGCTTATAAGAATTATAAATTAAAAAAAAATTCCTTTCAACAATTTTCTTGAAATCCCTCATAAATTTTATTAGGCAATACCGCGTACGTGCAAAATGCAGCATTCTACTTTATAAATATAGTAAAATGTTTTGAAAAACCATGCATTTTTTTTTTCAATGAAATTCAGTCAATAATATTACAAAATATTTGATTGATATATCTTTGATTTTACATTGATATCCGGCTAATTTTTAAATTTCAGAGATCTAATACAAATTTTATTACTGTTTACATGCTTCGTTGGTAATATTTCATATCGATTCGGAATGTACATCTATTTATACATATATATTTGTTGTTAGCACGCGCGCGTGCGCGTGTGAGTAAAGGTAAGTAGATACATCGATAAAAATTCCTCTTTTTTCATACCTTTGTGTTTGATACAAAATTGAAGGAATGAACCAAAACTATTATCTCGATTTTTCCCATTACGGTGTGAAATTTACAATAAATGTTTACTTCTCATCATTAAATACTACTTTTTGAACCAAACAATATGGACCGGGGCCAATTAATTCCGATTTGTAGATAGGATTAAACGTAAACGAGATCTTTCCACTATTTAACAAAGTAATAGAAGATTAATGAATACATATAAATTTCATTTATTTATAAGTTGGAATCGCTGTTTTTTATAGTAATCATTGAATACTTTTTCACTTTGAAAGAAGAAAACCACATCTAAAGTACCTACTTAAAAGTAGATATTTTTTTAATCAAATTATATCTTAGCAGCAGATATATAAGCTAACGCTAAAATTAAAATATAAATTAAGGTAAACTTTTTTTAAAGTAATTTATTAAAATAAAAATTATAAATACTAATTTTTAGTATTTATAAATTTAGTCTTTAATTTACTGATGTGTGTATATATATATATATATATGTATATATATTATTTAAATGCTTAGACCGAGCGAATCTGGAAATCTTGTTTTAATTTGACCTTTTTGGTACTTTGTTTGTGTGTTTATTAGCAGTCACGGTAAAAATGTTTTCCAGTTTTTATGAAATTTAGTTCCTTGCAATAAGCGGAAGAAATTGCCGGCCTCCGTGGCGCGAGTGGTAGGATCTTGGTCTTTTATCCTTAGGTCCCGGGTTCGAATCCCGGTCAGGCATGGCATTTTCACACGCTATAAATCATTCATTTCATCCTCTTAAGCAATACCTAACGGTTGTCCCGAAGGTTAAAGAAAAAAGCGGAAGAAATTATGTGCAACAATTTTTCATTAAATTATTGGTTTCATATTGGCGACTGCTGATTTTAAACAGCGGTGAAGAAGAGCTGTGGAGCAGAAAAGTTTCCGTCGCCGAGTCACCGCTACTGCAGAGTGACTATATGATCACGATTAATGTAGGACTTAAGAAAAAAAAAATACGCGTAGTGATAGAGTAACAGAGAATTAGTGATTTCACAAAGTAGGGTTCGTGTTATTTCGTACGCTACAATTTTATTTTTCCTTAGCTAAGCCTTCCGTAATCAGTTAACAATCGACAGTTAAATTTTGGAATTTTTTATTTATTATTTACTTTTTTATTAATTAATTATCGTTTGCAGCGCACAGTTCATTAATTTTAGTAACAAATGAGCCAAAGGTTCATTAACTTCTACGTTAATGCTATTATTTATTTAATATTTATTGTAAGATTTCTGGTCGGTAAGATTACGTGTTGCTAATTTAAGAGATAGCCTGGTTTTAGTTCTTGTAGAATTGAGAAAGAAAACAGTTTTTACCTTCCATCTTAATTACCAACCATTACCAACCAGTGTATATATACATATTTGCATACAAAACGGTACATTAATACTAAACATTTAGGTAATGAAAAGAAACTAATTTATAAAGTAAGATATAAACAGGTTATTATCAACATAAACTTTTTTTAAATAGTTAATTTTAAATTAAATAGGTTAACTTTTATATAAAAAAAATAATTTTTATTTCTGTCCAAATAGTAAATAGAACTGCTTATGATGTAAAAGGTGAAGTTATCAGACCAGTCTTGCATAGCAAGGTGGTGAAATCCTTATAACCAGGTTACTATAAAACAATGAACGAAAAATCCTGTTATAATAAAAGTATCCGCTTAGTTAGTTTTCATGTACCTTTTTGACTGTGTTCTCTTTTCATTCACAGTTTTCTAATTTAGGTCAACAGGCTTTGTCAGTGCGCTAGGTGCATCTTAAACACGATATCTTTTTAAAAACAAACACACACACACACACACACACACACACACACACACGTGGCTATTAAATAACGAGACTAATGCTGTAAAATATTATATTTTAAATTTATTCATATTTACATATTGACTCCATCAATATACACACCTCCTCAATTCCTACAACGGTCCATACGAATTTTTCTCTGTTCGAAACAGTGCTGGAAGTTTTCTTCTGTGAGTTCTTTCATGACGCGTGTCGCTTTTTCTTTTACACCTTCAATGGTCTGAAATCTAGTTCCTTTTAATGCAGATTTGACCTTGGGGAACAGATAAAAGTCACATGGTACCAGGAGAGGCGATTAAGGTGGATGGTCTAACGCTGGGATGTTATACTTGAGCTGGTGCGTTGTCCTGATGAAGAACTCATGACTTGATTCGGGTCGTTTTTTTCTTATTTTTTCACGGAGTTGAGCAAGGGCCTTGAATAAAGACAAGAATAGTTAACCGACGATCAGATTACCTATTTTTTCAATATTTTTATTGTTTTTTAACATGGAGTATCATCTTCAACGTCTTCTCGGCTATCATGAAAAATGCTTAAACCACTCAAAAACCCGCGCACATGATAAATATTCATTACCATATACTTTTTTTTAATAAAAGTTAAGTTTCAGTAGCGGTTTTTCCAAGTTTCATATGAAATTTCTCGACATTTCTTTGCTCTAATAAAACACTTATAATTTTTTCGGTAAAACAAAAAACAGCTGTTATCCAAATGAAGGCCACGGCCAGACTAACATGTCTACAGAAACTGGAGTGGCAACAATCGAAAGAGAAGGCTTCTGTCGGTCGTACGAATTTGGCGAATGCGCATTTCTGTAGCAGTATTAGTCTCGTTATTTAATAGCCACACCTCGTATATATATATAGGAAATTACATTTTACACTCTATGTAAATAGTTTTTCGTATTTCTCATACCTAAAAACGTAAAGAAAATTCAATTTCACAACCCCCCTCCAAATTCTAGCGTGCGACCATAAGTAATACCATATTTTTCTACAAAAGGTCACTAAAAAATAATTGTTAACGGTCACTAAAAAATAATTGTTAACGGTGATTACTCCTTAAGATGTCTACTTTTTTAGAATATAATTGCGGTAAAAAATGAAGAAATATTAAGTTTAAATCGTTGAATAATTTTAAATCTGCTTATATAACAACTGTTAATAAAAAAAAAAGCGTTATCAAAATGAAAGTGGCATTATATTCCAGGATTTATGGTATATAAGCCTTCTGAGAGTACTGGTATGTTATTTTTATTTATATTTTTTAAATATGATGAATGTAAGTATAGTAAAATATTTAATTATGATCACAAGTATAAGTACTATGAATGCCTTATAATCTTAAAAATAACAAACATGGAAATGAAAATAAGGATTAAAAAAATATCTTTCAGATGATCCAAAATATACCGCGATTATTCTGAGGAGTTTTTTTAAATATCCATTTATTTATTATATATATAAAAAATTTAATTCTTTTTATTATCAACACTTTTTGACTTATTTCTAAAATAAAACAAAAAAAAAAGATTTTGGTATATATATACATATATATAATTTAACAGGCATCAATTTGAAGACCATCGGCTAATCTCAGGTAGTTTTCATAAGAATGCTACCTATTGTGTTGGGTACCATGATTCGACTTCCGGAAAATTTCGACATAGCTTCGCGTTTCACATCCCCAAGACCCTAAAACCACCGTCAGTTCAAAAGTTTATATATATATTTCACTTTCTTGTGGACACGATAACAGCCGTAATTTTACGTCAATCAGTTTCAAATTCATACATAAAATATAACGACCCAAAATCTCGGTCGAGTTCGTTAATGGGCAAAATCGGACCATGCGGTGAAAATGGAGGAGCTTTTCCGAAAAAACAAAATATCGCTATAACTGTCGTATTAAGTAAAATATCGAATTCTTTTTGGAAAATTTTTGGAAAAGGTAGAAAATTTTTTTATCCTCTACTTAGCACTGATGAAATCTACCTCCGCCTTCCGGCGTGCGGAAAGGGATATTTTTTAATTTAAATAATTCAAGTATATTGTATGCAAGTATAGTAAAATATTTAATTACGATCACAAATATAAGTACGAGGAATGCCTTATAGTCTTAAATTAACATAAATGGAAGTGAATATTAAGATAGAAAAAAAAAATTTCAGATGATCTGGAATATACCATGATTATTCTAAGGAGTTTTTAAAATATCCGTATATTTATTATATTTAAAATATTGAATTCTTTTTATCAACATTTTTTGACTTAGTTCTAAAAAAACCGATTTGGTATATATATATACCAAAATTGGATTTATATATATGAATATTAACTTAAATGTAATTTATTTAATTTTATTTTCCTTTTCATTGGATAGAATTAAATATAACAAGATATATTTTACTTAAAATTATTATCTTTATTAATCTCTTGGGCTAAGCAGTCAACTATACAAACTTATAATGAATGTGTGTTGTCACCTGAGGAAGCTTAGAGAATTCTAAGTGAAATGTAGTGTATTTAATTTATATGTTGTATAGTTGATTTTGTTGTATAGTTGATTGGTTAACCCAAAGGATTAAAAAGATAATATTTTTAAGTAAACTATGACTTGTTATTTTATATATATATATATATGTAATCTATAATAATGTTTAAACGTTAAAAATAAAAATTTGTTACAAAACTCTTACCGGCCCGATTTCATTTATTAAACAACGAATAAATAATAAGAATTGTATTATTTTTGTAAATGTGATATGTATTACATATAAATGAAATCGGGCCGGTAAGAGTTTTGTAACATTTTTTTTTTTTTTTGCTCTTTATATGGACCGCTTAAGCATGGTTTATTATCTATTATTGTATATCTATTGTCTATTACATATATTTAACATGTATTTTTTTTAAAGAAAATTCTAAATTAATCATAACAGATTTTATTAATAGAAATGCATTAATGCATTAATAGAAATGCATTGTTTTACCTTTTTTGATATCAGTATCGTTTTGCTAAAAAGAGTTTTATTTATATTATAGAAATATTTGTTTTTTGAGCAGAAGAAATGACATCTTACCCACGTACAATTTCATTGTAATTTTTTGGGATATCATGCGTTTTGCTAGATTAATATATATATTTTTTTTTTATGTATTACTGATTGTTATCTTATGAATTTATTATTTAAATTTATTGCTATAGAACAAACAAATTGAATTTCAAGACCAATTTTTTTGTTGATAGTCATATTATTCACTTCATATCATATTTTTCCTTTTTTAATAAAACTAGTGTAATGACCTTTACGAATCGAAAATCCATGATGTAATATTGCACTTATTACTTTGTAAGTGTAATCCACGATTTTTATCGTTAAATTCGATTTTACCAATCGAATTTATTTCTGTTTTATTTATTCCTTTTTAATAAAACTAGTATAATCTCTTGAAAACTAATACTTTTATTTTTATTTTAAAGAAATGATGTAATTAAAAAAATTGTTTCACCTTCAGTACTTTCGTTTACATAAGAGCACTTACTATAAAAACAAGCTGTAGTATATTTACTTTTAAATTTTATTATTTCAACTACATTATCAAGTTTTTTTACGCTATCTAATACTATCAAGTACTGCTATCTAGCGGCGCGATTCATAAAGGTACATAAAAAAATAAATAAAATGACATATTTGATATATATATATATACATATAATTTATATATAATATTTTTAAATATGCCTGATAAGTTTTAGTTCGTTTCTTATTGATAAAATTAGTGATTTAAATTTTTACCAAAGTAATTTTTCTATATTTTATTGAAAATTTCTGTATGTTCCAAAAACCTGTGAAAATATTTATTATTAAACTTATCGATAAGTTTTTTACTTTTTTTAAAAGTGTACAGACCGTTTTTAATAATACTTTTTAAACCGGGAATATGTCTACAATCTGTTCTTTTGATCAACAAATAGATATATCAAATGTTTATGTATTGATAAACATTTGATTTAAATTACCATTTATTAAAGGTATCCCTTTAGTAAGTAATTTTGGCATATTTTAAAATAATGGCCATGCAGAACATCCAAAAAACGAATAGCTTTCATGTTTAGCTTATGCTAGTTTTATTACATAAAGCTGTTCAAAAAGTCTGTTTAACTTCCTTAACTTTTAACGTTTGAAAATTTGAATAATTATCATTTTATTATCAATTATCCAAGGAAACTCGGTTTCGGGGAGCCGGAGAGAAACTAAAACATTTATTTTTAATGCAAAGGCACATGGTACATTTTTAAAAACTTATCAAAGACAAAAGAAAATGGTTCGAACTGGGGTCAATAAACTGATTCACTGATTTTGGTAGCCAGCCAAATGAAATAAAAAATCCCTTTCGGCACGCTAGAAGGCGGAGGTAGATTTCACCGGTGCTAAATATGGGATAAAAAAGATTTCCACCTTTAAATTAAGAAAAACTTAATTTACTCAATACGACAATGGTTGCATGTGAAAAAGGTTTCACATGTTTAGGATACGACAAGTTCCATCTTCTTACAATTCCAGCAAGATTTTGGTTATCCATTCCCGTATGGGTTGGTTATATCTACCTACTACTTTGATTTTAGCAGCTCACAACAGTATTTATAAGTTGATTTTATTTATCAATAATTTATTATTTTTTTAAAATAACAGTTGCTTATTAAAATATTTCGAACAGTGCTTACTAGTTTTCATTTAACGTATTTTAACAAGTTTTAAATCTGTTAAAAATGTAAAAAAAATATTGACTGCCAAATCATTATACTACAATGTGTTATAGAAGTGTGGAGCCCCTAGAATTCGGACCGTTGCCATTAGATCCGTGAAGGCTTTTTTGCCAATTTGACTGAGTCACTCGAATATTACGCATCGCAAGGTAAATGTTTTTGAACAGCATTATTAGGCTCGACTCCATTTTGGCGTAAGCGACCATAAACAGATAATTCTACTGTGATTTATGTAACTCTACAGTTGAGTGGGCGTAAAATGATACTCGTTGGTTTCTAATCTCATTTCCTTCCTCGTTACCCTTGATTGGAAGTAGCCAAGTGATTGTTCAGGATCAGGTGTTCATCGGGGATCACTGGCAAACGACGACAAACGGAGTCCTCGCCGACCACCCCTGAAGACTGACCATCCACCACTACTCATCCACCAACTTCCCCCTAATAATCACCGTGGCCATGTTTTCAACCGCGGTCCAGCTCCTCTTGGACTCCAGCATCTTTTTCATAATGGTATCAGCACACAGAACCTGAACTTGCTGATAGCATAGCTCCTCTGCTGCCTCCATCGCACGCATTAGAAAATTACATGTTCGGCGTCGTCCACCATTTCACATTACGGACAGGTCGACTCAGCTTGAATCTTTTCAGCTACGCCTTAAAACAGCCATGTCCGGTGAGGAATTGGATTAGCTTATAACCAACCGCCCCAAATTCCCTCCCGACCCATGGCTATAACTCCGGGGGAAGTCTTCTTGTCCAAGCTCCATGTAGGGACTCCGCCCATGCAGTCTGTCACCTCCGCATCTGTCGGTTATAAGCCGTCTTGCCTTCCAGTCCCTCTCTCATCTGTTGAGCGAGAGTTCGCCGTCTAGCGGTCGAAATCGGAAACTTCTGGGCACGGTTTTTGATGTTCGCATTTGATTTTCAAATGAGCGTATTCTGTGCGCGATAAGCGTGCGGGGACAAACATTGCTGTTTAATATAGCAAACATTACTATTATAGCAAGATTAAAGAGCGCGCGGGTGACAATTTTTTGTATATAGTATTTGTATAATTTTTTCTTCAAACTTTTTAAAATTATTTAAACGTGTATATATATATATATATATATATATATATATATATATATATATATATATATACACAGCCTATGACACTCCAGGTAACGTAATGATTCCAATGCCGGGTCATACATCTAAAAAGGGTTCTGTCGAGCTGCTACGGTGGAATAACCGTACATACATACGTACACCCTAAATACATTACACTCCTTTTTGGGTAGTCGTGTAAAAATACGTTAAATTGTCTTGGTTCAAAATTTGATTGGCTCCATTTTTTAACGAGATACCTTTTAGAGCACCGGTTCGCCCCGTTTTTCATTAATTTTTTTTATATAGGTTTTAAAAAGTTGTCCTACGTCCCCTATCATACATCAATTTTTTTATCCTACCCTTCTCTGCAAAATCCGGATAGGATTTTGGGAAAAAGATAATTATTACAGTCAAACAGTCTGGTAAGTGCAAAAAGTAAACAGTTTCATCAACTGTAAAAAAGTTAAGGGTGGTTAAAGGGACTTTTTCATCATAAAATATTTGTATTTCACAACAGTCTAAAACTTATCAATCAATTTTCTCTTTGAAGGTGTTTTAATTCAAATATTTTATTTTGGTGCAAAATATGAAAAATAAAAAGTAAATTTAAAAAAATTATCTATTCAAAAATTCTTTAAATTTCAACTTTCTGAAGTCAACGCCAAATGAAAAAAAATCAAATTACCAATGACTTATTCACCTTTTACTGGTCTTGAATTACATTTAAAAAGAATTGAATAGCATTACTGTTTAATTTTTATACATTTTTTGAGTTTGATTTGTATTTTTTTTCAAGTTAATTTTATTTCAAATTTTTCGTTTTATTTTTGTTTAATTGTATGAGTAACCCACAAAATATGCTATCATATGAATTTAAAAAAAAACCATTCTCAAGAAACACAGCAAACCAGGAAACTTGAAGAAAATAAGAAATATAACATAGAAAAATGAGGTTAAATAAGTTAAAAAATAACCTACCTTGTGAAAGTTAAACTGTCTGTAAGATCGAGTATACGTTTTATTTTTTATCTCAAGTTAATCAACTTGTTGATATTTTGTGTAAAAATATATCGAATATCACAATATCAACGTGCAATAACTTTTAAATTTTAAGTAAAGATGACAACAAAAATGTTGTAAAAGTTATCTTTGAATAGCTTACGTGGAAAAATAATTATAAATTTATAAACATAAATTAAAAAAATGGGTTTACTTTGAAAAAACTTAATACTGGTCCATCATAGAAATGTTTCAATCAGATTAAATAAAATTCATCGAATATTTGGGTCTTGATAAGGCTTGATAATATATATATAAAAAAAAAAAACTAAGTATAAGTGAAATTGAAATCTTTTCCTTTCTTTGGAATCCTTTAAAAATATAAAACTAAAAAAAGTACTAATTAAAAAATACTTAAGTGCCGAGATAAACGTGTAATTTACTGGCTTTATAGGTATTGTAATAGAAATATGTCGGTGAAAAACTCAATAAAACACATTAATACAATTGCAAAAATTTTATAAAAAAAAAAAAACCAAAAGCAAAAAGTTTTTTTTTGCCTTTCATCTTGACTTTCTCTCGCTGTTCTGCTTATTATGAATTTGTACTATTTTGCTTATGAATCAATTAGAACTAAGTGAAGGAGATTAACTCAAAAACAAAGGTTATATTCGTAGAAGCTGCTTCCGTTATATTTCTTAACTAAAGTGATTTGAAAGTAAAATTTTACGAGTTATTTGCTGTTCATACTTTACATGAGTTTTGTGTTAATAAGTTACCATTTTGTGAGTGTTTAATAATTTTGTATGCAGCATACGTCCGGGTTGTGTGTGTGTAAGTATATATATATACATAAGTAAAACAATTTATATTTATATATATACTACATAAATAAGTAAGTACATAAATGTGAATATTGTAAGAAGAAATGTTGCAACCAGGTCGGTCTTCGAGGTCACTAGTTCACGTTTTCTTAAAATGAAAGCTCCTGGGGGTTAATTGTGAAATATAAAAGGTTCTACAATTAAAGTCAGTCAATATTTTTAGGAACTCTATTTATTTACAGAATTTTTTATTATAATTATTGAAATCATAGTTATATTTTATTTAGGTGTTACATTTTTCGAATCATTGTTCCTACAACATGCGACTAATTCATGTTTTACATAAAAACATTTTTTTAAATATTTATTTATTTACAGCTTAACCATAGAATTTTAATAATTATATTACGTTTTACAATATATTATAACATTTCTAATTGTTAAAAAATGAAAAAAAAAATACATAATTACTACAACGACTGTAGTTTTTTTAATAATTTAATAACGTGAAAGTTTTTATGGTGTGATGACCCTTTTACAAGAACTAATAAATTTAAATACAATATTTTTTATTAATTTCACCTTAAAGAAGGATAGATTTTTATTAGAGAGAGGGGAATACCACGAAGTTCTCCCGTGACTTTCATAATTTATTCTACTCGTGAAAATAATGACAAAGTACAAATTTGTCAAAATGCTTCGTTTGCGAGTTACGGAATGAATGATTTCGCTCGGATTAGCGAAATTTCGGCTATCCTGGTAAAATGAGATCGTACTGAAATTTTTAGGACGTTAGTTAAGGAGCAGAATTAGCTATTTCTTATGAATTTTAACCTGAAAAATCGAATAAAATAGGTTCTAAAACCGTATCTGCAGTAGTTTTTGAGAAATTTTGGGTGAAAACCAATAAATTTGGAAAAAAAAAAATTTGTTAAGTGTGATGTAAAATTTTTTTGTGTTTAAATTTGTTAAATGAGTAATAACCACATAAAACCTTTAAACAGATCCTTTAGATAATTCAGTTCTCAACAAAATGGTGTAAGATAATCTGAATAAAACAAAGAAAAGTTAGAAAAATTCTAATTCTATTTAGAAACAGTAAAATACTACATTTGTCATTACTACATTGTATAAAATTTACTGTTAAAAATTTCTGTTAAAAAATAAAGAAAATGGAAAACACACAAAAATTATTGTAAATAAAAATTACTTAGATAATAATTTTTTTATTAATGTCAGAAATGCAATAAATTATTTGAAAAATTGTTATTTCAGTTGATAATAAAATAACAACAGCTGATCAACAATGCGCGATATTGTATTAATGTTTTAATCATTCTGAAAGGTACATTAAGTATATCGGGTTTGTGAACTGTGCTGTCTATAGCGAAAGATTTCTGTGAATTTAAGTTTGAACGTGATCGGTTTGCCATTGAAGTAATGCCGTACTTATTTACAATAGAGGAATACGCTGATATGTTATTCATTTTGGGTGTGTGTAATGGTAATGCTACACCTACTGCAGTAGATATGAAATGCGTTTTCCAAATCACCGGATTCCAGATCGCAAAACAATTAGCGCCACTTTTCGCAATCTTTGGGAAACAGGTTCACTACCTTCTATTTATACCAGGTACGAACGATCTCTTCAACACGACGCTGATTTTTATGAAATTATTGTCGATGCAGTTCAGCGCAGTCCACGGGTCAGTTCACGTCGTCTTACCCCATTTTATTGGATTTCACCTCAAATTTCTGATAAACTACTGCAGATACGGTTTTGAAACCTATCTTATTCGATTTTTCAGGTCAATAACCATAACACAGCACTAATTCTACCCCTTAATTAACTTCCTAAAAATTTCAGTACGACTTCATTTCTCATGGGTATCTGAAATCAGAGCGAAATCTTTCACTCACCGTAACTCGCAAACGAAGCATTTTAGGACGTATGTTTATGAATCTTTTCCATCATTTTCACCAGTAGAATTGGCTATGAAAATCCCGGGACAACTTCGTGATACACTTTGTATATTGCAATTGGTGAATTCAAATGAAATAAAACTGTAAAATAAAATGAATTAATGAAAAATCTATTGAGAAATATTTCAAAATTAGTAACAACTGAGAAATATGC
The DNA here is from genome assembly GCF_047948215.1 of Lycorma delicatula. NCBI lineage: Eukaryota > Metazoa > Arthropoda > Insecta > Hemiptera > Fulgoridae > Lycorma > Lycorma delicatula. The sequence continues at coordinate 26,272,757 of NC_134460.1, forward strand.
AAGTAGAAATTTTATAAAGTAAATTAATATACAGAATTACATGATTTGAATATTGATTTTATAGCATTTCATAAATATAAATGTTTTTTAATTTTCAGTGAATTATAATAGAATATTTAAAAATTTGAAACATATTTAAGTTTAAAAATAACAAAATAAAATAATAATAATACAAATGAAAATGGCTGACCAAGTAACAAATGCTATTTATTTATCTTACAAAAAAACAAAAAGCATATCAATAAAAGGCAAAATCAGGCATTGTAGTGAGCAAATAGACCTGTATGATTCTTCAACTTAAAATTAGGTGAAATAAATGCAAAAGAAAAAAAAAATGAAAGGAAAATCATGAGCAAGACAGTTAAAAAAAAAACGTAAAAACTAATACAAATTTAGAAATAATAAAAACCTCTTTACAAATACAATGAAACAGAAAATTCAGATTTCATTTAGCTCATAAAGTAGATCTCCAACCAAATTAAAAAAAAAGAAATACAAAAGAAAACTGTAATTAATGGACCTCAGTAGTTCAAAAATAGCTAAAAGAAATGGAAATATCTAAAGAATATTATAAGAAAGAAGAACGTTCAAAAAATTGTTACAAGAATTCAAAGATTTCCATAAGAAAAAAGAAATTAATAATGTCTGGTCAGTAATAAAAGGCAAAAACAAACCGGAAGAATTATAGGAATACCAGGACCAATAGAAAGAAAGGAAAAAAATGAAAACCATAAGAAAGAGAAATGAATGCAAAATATTGCAACTCCTGGTGCTCAATCAACAGAATAAAAAAAAAAAAAAAATACCACTTACTAATAAAGTTTAGAGCACTTTTGGCTTATTCATCAAAAGACAATACGTTTAAAATTAATGAAATATATGACATCAAGGTTAACGTTTATGTGGTAGAATTAAACAAATTACGTTAAAGGTAATTTAAGTATTCTGACAAAAAAACAAAGAAAGAAAAACAACAAATTGTACTACCATATTTTATATAATTTGTACACCAGATTAATAACAGAAGGTGATCGAGAGTTATTTCTTACTTTTCTGATAAGGGAAATTAGAATTATTATTTTTTTGTATTAGTTATATTAAATGATAATAACAAATTTTTTTAAATATGTAATTTATTTGGATATTTTTGAACCATCTTAAATTTATTTTTGGGCCACAGAATTTCCATATTAGAAATGTTGTGTTTTTCTTCATATTATTTTACGATAAAAATAATTAATTTTTATTCGTTTTGAAATAATTGCTACAATATGAGTTTTATTGTTATCTATTTTTTGTTGGCTTTATCATTCTATTTGTTTTTTTCTAGTTTTATTCGAATTAGACGGATTATGTTAGAATATTACGGCCAGTTGCTTTTCGTAACGATAACCCTCTTGAAAATACCAGCAATATTTATGACGTAAGAAACGGTTACTAATCCATTTAGTTATTATGTTAAATATTATTTTACTTTTTTGTCCGGTATTAATATGTATATGTGTTATTAGTAACGGTTTTTTTATTTTTTTCTATTATTTTACGTTATGTATATGAAGAAAACTAGGTGGTATGCTATACAATTTCTAGATGTTCGTGTTTAAATACACACGGTGTGTGTGTGTATGTGTGTGTGTGTGTTTGCATGCTTTTTTTGTCATTCATTCATTCTTCACACCTTTACGATTCCAGTTTAAAATTCTTCTTCTTTCAATTCATTCACAGAAAATACCGCCACCGTTGTCGAAATCACAATTGTGATATTTCCTGTTTTTACCTTCAGGTTGTAACCTAACTTAAGACTATATTGAAAATAAACAACATAACGCTTTACATTTCATTGTGTCGGTCGCCTCCGTGAATAAAGGTAGAATAATATATATATATATATTTTTTTTTAAATACAAAATTCCATTTCACACTGTTCGTCAGTCCTGCGACTGCTTAGTTCTAAAGCGTTAAATTGTATGTGAATATATATATATATATGCGCTCGCACATTAACACAACCACACACACACACACACGCGCGCGCGTGTTTTCTAAGAAAGATTTACCCCATGATTTTTTTTTTAATAGACCTACCGCCGATAGATATTAAGGTCCCCTTTTCTCATCCGGCTTAAGATTTGAAATATAATAGGGGTATTAATATGCTATTCTAACTCACCTACAATTAGATACACATATACAGGAAGAAGACACGGGTAAGCATATAAACGCGCATGGACATACGGGAGCATATTCTAGTAACCAACCTCTCAACAATTTTTTAAAAATATTTTTACTATTACGGAACCTAATTAAGTTGGTATTAATATTCTAAACTTGAATTTAATGATAACTCGGTGAGGATTTTAATATTGAAATGAACATAAGGTTTAAAAATGCAGTACATTGTACCTTACTGCACAAAAAGGTGACGTTTGACACTGTTTAATTGTAGAAAACTGTTTATTTTACAATTTAGGAGCTGCGGTAATGACAGTTATATTCGTTTAAATAGCATTATAATTTTTAAAGGTCTTTTAAAGAATAAAAAATTAATTTCTTGCTTCTGTAACTTAACAGTCATTTCTTCTCCTCTAATTTTTAAAAAGTTTATTTTATTCTTATACATTTAATTGAATTTAACTCATTTTTGTTCATTCTTTATTCTTATATTGCGAATAGATACCAGCCGGGCAGGGCTCTGCCCTTAGACCCTCGACGCGTTTGTATCTCATGCTTGTGACAATATTAAGTATTTTACAGAAATATTTTAAGAAAACAAATATTGGTGTGTAAAGAATATCTTTCTCAACATTTTGGTCTTTTTATTTTTTAAATTGTCTTAATTAGTGAGTAGATACAGAATTTAATAGATTTATAATGGAAATATAATGTTTAACCTCTAGCCATATTCATAACAGAGAATAGGCTTGGGACACCGTCTTCTTCGTTTAGTCTTGTGTGTGTTCATGTGAGGTTGTGTTACTTGCCAGTCCAGCTGCAGCTATTGGCGCAGGGCGGACCACGTGTACACCGGCCGGATGAGCGCAAACGACTCTCTCCCGCTAAATAAGAGATTTTTTTTCTTACTTGTACGAACTACAAGGAAGTATTGCATCGCGAAAATTCTGGTTTTCAGATTTCAACGAAAATATCCATTTTGACCATCCCTGAATCCGTTTTGATTAGTTTCGGGGTGATTTCTGTACATACGTATGTATTTCGCATAACTCACAAACGATTAACTGGAGGATGTTGAAATTTTGGATTTAGAACTGTTGTAACATCTAGTTGTGCACCTTCCCTTTTTATTCTAATCGACTGAACCAAAAGTGTCCAAAAAGGCCCAAATCCCCATAAAATTGGATTTTGGACTTTTTCTTAACTGCAGTAATAACGCCTCATCGAGAGCTTTTCAACGATATATCATAAGTCGTACTTATTTTCATTGGTTGCAGAGTTATAGCCAAATGAAATTTCTATTAATGAAACATTTGAATCTCACAAGGGGAAGAAGGCACATCCGGTTTGAATCAGACATCTCCTTTTTTTAAATTTTTTTTAATTTATTGATATTGATATATTAATAATTATTAACCTTTGATTGTAAGGCGATATTTACGATAAATAATAATTCAATAATAACAAAAAAAATATATATATATGAAAAAATATCAGAAGTTATTAATGAAATAAAATTTTATGTACTTTTAAAAATGTGTATATGTAATTTAACAGGGAGACAAGGAAGTCATGTGATGTCCAAATCAGATTTTTCTGGGGAAAGAAAGATAACAAGAGTTGTTAAAAGTCAAACTGATTGATTTTCATTCGGACCCAAATAAATTTTTTTGGAACAATAATTATTAACCCTATTTTTATGCAAGAATATACATGTGACATGTAAAGTATGCGATATCCTAAGATTGGGTTAAATTAGCCAACATGATTCCTACTTAGTGGTTATGAATAAACTTCAGAGTTATAAATATAATTGTCTGATTATGCAGAACCTTGGTTGAAATCTTATTAAAAATACAAATATAATATAATATATTATATATATAATAATATTAATATAACTGTTTATAATTATATTAAATATAATATATTAAAAAATATAAATATAAATTGGGTGCGCCTCATACTTTCAACCGGGAAGCTTCCAGAATCGAACCCTAGAGAGCTTAACAATTTTCTTATGATAAAAATTTCTATTATATATTCTCATACATAAGCTTCGAACTTTACTGGTGAATTAAACATATTAAAAAAAAGTTATTAAAATTACTCATTTGTAAATTATGAATTCTTAGCTTGTTTTAATGGTCGGTATTCACACATTTGAGAAAACGCATTTGGGATTTAAATTCAAGTATTTTGAGATGCTGTATAATATTGGAAAAAGAGCTTATTTTTACTACTTATAGATAAGTCAAGTGTAATTCTCTTCTTTTCAACGGTAGGAAACACTTTTCTTATAATTGGAAACCAACTTTTATGTATTTTACTTTTAGATTTTTTCCCTTCCGTATTACGAAAAGCCAAAGTGTATATACAGTGTACGTCGACAAAAGGACTATATTAATTTATTGTTTTACACTATTTCTTATGGTTTTGCCGTTAGTGTAAAATATGTTCTACATTATTTTCTTATAATTTCTAAATTATCTGGGTTACAAGAGACATTAAATTGAATTGCTTTCTTTGAACGTAATGACGTTCAGGATACGCCTGTCCCTGTGGTGAATAGAGAAAATATTTCACTGATAGAGGTAATATCTTTGTATTTATAGAGGGAGAAGGCACACAATTCCTGTATTTCTGTGGGCACGGCATACTTTTCGTTTACTAAAAAAACATACACTCACATGATAACCGGTAACACTGCTCTGTTATGCATTTTTCTTTATATAAAAGCTATTTTCACAATTAAATATTTATTAATTGACACGTTCATGAGTTTTTCTCTTTTCTCATCACGCAAAATAAAGCCGCCATTTTTATCCTTCTCCGACAGCAAGCAGGTGTAGGTTTTGTCTAGATATCGTCAGATGGCGCAAGCTATCACCGTTCAGAAAATACTAAGATATGTATCAAAAGGTTATTATGCAAAAAACTGTTTAATAAATTATATATATAAATACAATATAATATGAGATGGATTCGGGTACACGATTTATGCATTCACAAAAAAGATGGTCAAGAAATAATCAACATATATTCTATGTTGATTATCATATTTTAAAGTTGATCGAATATATTTTAGCTAGATATAACAAACAAAACTGAAATCACAACCAACAAAAAATAATTTTATTGTAAAAGAGTTAGTGAATTGCCTCATAACAAAATTTATATTTAAAAAAAAAAATGGTGAATAATACAAACCCCTTCCCGAAAAACACTTAGTGTGAAGATATTCCTCAAAAAAAATTTGTCCTGAATGAGAAAAGAAATTGATATACATAGAAACACAACATTATTTGTTACAAACTTCTTTAAAATACAATTATTTGCTTTAAACTCAGAAAAAAATTATTTAATAATTAAGTCGTGCAAAAAAATGAAATTATTACAAAATATTACAAAAATTTACTCACCAGGGGTTTTTTCAAAATATAACGAACAGGAAACGATTTAAAAAAAGAACACGAAAAAAAACAAGCAAGCTTAATCGTTAAGAACAATATCTACGTATTTATAGTAACATTATTTTTTTATTTATTATTTTGTAATTGAAACAATATATAACACATATTTGGAAAAGAAAAAGATGTCAAAGCAATGTAAACGCAATCCTTAGTGATCAGAACAATAGAAAAACACGTTTAAAAAAATTATTTCGTGAATTATCTTTCTTGTTTTAATTCCAGATATTTATATAAAATTCATGAACATAAAATGTAAATTTTATTTTTTATATTAATTTATTTTTTATGAAGTGAAATCCAAGAATAGCGGTTGGTAATTAGAAAGGTCCAAAGATGAAATCCTTAGCAGATATAACAACAAATCATTTCTATCAAAGAGAATGATGATGATATAGCATTCTTAAAATAACACAGGTGCTTGAATAAGTATTATTATTATCATTTCTTCTGATGCCTCACTATTCGTTGCATTTCAATTATTTATTTTACACCTTCGTAGAACTACATTTGGTGTCAAGTCTAATAACACGTATTTGTTCAACGGCATAAATAAAAAGAAAAAAATACAGTTGAATTATGTTCACTGATCACTCATCATTAGTTTTTTCCTATTCCTAGTGAGCTAGAAAGCTAAAATTTGACAGTTTTTTTCACAAATAGGAAGAGAAGGGGGAATGTTTTTTTTATAATTTAAATATTAATTAAAATAATTTTATTGGTTTTCAAATATTTGTGAAAATTTTTAAATCAAATGTGAAATTTCTTTAATGAAAAATTAATAATTTTTATGTTTATAAATTATTACATTTATCTTTTATTATTTATTACCTTCTTGTTCAAAGTAAAGGAAGTATTGTAATCGCAAAAAAATTTCGGTTTTCAGATTTCAACGGAAATATCAATTCTGACCATCCCTGAATCTACATTGCCTAGTTTCGGCGTGATGTCTGTACGTATGTATCTCGTATAACTCAAAAACCACTAGGCATAGAATGTTGAAATTTTGGATTTAGGATTTTTGTAACATCTAGTTGTGCACCTCTCCTTTTGGTTGCAATCGACTGGACAAAAAGTGTCCAAAAAAGCCAAAAATCAAAAATAATTTTAATTTTGGAATTTTTCTTAACTGCAATAATAAGACCTCACTGAGAGGTTTTTAATGATATAAACAAGTGGTACTTATTTTCATTGGTTCCAGAGTTATAAACAAATAAAATGTTAGTTAATGAAACATTTGTATCTTACAAGGGGAAGGCACATCGGTTCGAATTCGATTTCATTTTTTTTTTGTAATTTTTCTTTTTCGTAATTTAAATATATTGATTTATTAATAATTATTAACCTTAATTGTAAAAAAAATGTTTACAATTAATAATAATTTAATAATAACAATAAAAAAAAAAAATATATGAAAAAAATCAGAAGTTTAGTGAAATAAAATTCCATGTACTTTTATTTTTTACAAAAAAAGTATACGGAATTTAATAGGCGTAAAAGTTAGTCATGTGGTGCTCATATCAGATTGTTTTTGTTGCATGTGCTCACATTTTTATTTTAGCTGCTATTGGCGCAGAGCGAACCAATCGTGGTGCGCCTGGCAGCTGCACGCAGCGCACAAACGATTCATTCGTCGAACGATTTATACTTCTCGAATGATTCATTTGTTTGACCCATTTACACTTCTTGATAGAACGATTTATCTAAAATTATATTAGTGTTTTGGGAATAAAAAAGGAAAACATTAGAGTTAGAGCTACGGTAAAAGATCACAACTCAAGAAACAGCTAAAAATGTTCAGAATTTTGAACCTTTTCGTTGTAAATGTTTTTGTTTTTTTGTTGTTAGTCAGCTAAATTTATTAACGTTATTTATTAGTTACTGTAGGTAAAATCATTTTTAAAAAAATCATGCGTAATGAAACAAACCATGTAACATTTTCGCGTCGGGCATTAGGTCTGCCTTTTTGTTTATACCAGTGGTTCCCAAACTTTCCCGAGTCCCGGCGTCCTTTTTCAATTAAAATTTTGCTATGAGTCCTACCCTAAGTAAAAGTATGATTACTTATAAGTAAGAGATAAAAATAAATAAAAATCGTGTATCTTGATTAAGCTTTTTTCTTTATTAACATTAAATTAATAATTATAAATGTCATGGTTCAATTAATTATGAAGCTTTTACAATATTTGGCGGCGTCGCTGTGAAGAGGCCGCGGTTTCCCGGGGGGCTGTTGCGCACAGTTTGGGAATCACTCGTTTATACTAATACTATGAATTACTTTTTCGGAGAAGCTAAATATAGATACAAAATTAATGTGATAGATATTCGTACATTTAATTAATTATAAAATTATTAATTGTTGGGTTCTTATGCACGTATATACGGTGTTACATAAATCATTGGTGGAAATTTATTTATCAAAAGATCCGATATAAGCGTTGAAGTAAGAAGCCCAAAAGTTAATAACTTGCATTGTAACGTAAATACTTAATTGCTTTGTTTGTTAAGTAAAAGCCGATTTACTACTCTAAATTTGTAGTCAATTTTTTAAATCGTTTACATTTTTTTCAATATTTATTGTATTAAGTAATTTAGGACCTAAGACATTTAACTAAATTTTTAAATTAAATACTGCGATAATTAAAATAAATAATATCACTTGACCTAGCCGTTTAATCTGTAGTAGTGTTACATATTATTATTTATTTATCTGTTACGGCGTAGCAAATTATTGAGCATTATTATTAATATTATTGCTGTCATTAGGGTTTGGGTCATTAATTGCAATATTAACTGTTTAAAGTTGGTTTATTGGATGCAATTCTGAATGTAATACGAAACAAAAAAGTTACTATGGGGCGTTTTATCTTGTTTTAGAACTACAGCGATTTTTTAGTTTTTCCAGTTTTGATTACATATAACTAAAAAATGAAGGCAATTTATCGAGAAACAGTTTTTACCATCGTTTTTCTCGTAAATTTTTACATTAAAATCATATCCCACTTCCACCTTTCTATTTAAAAGAAAAAAATTATATTAATACGGGGGATTCAGGATGGCAGGCAAAAATTTCAAACTCATCATAAAGCAGTAATTTTTAACTATGTAGATCTACACTTGTTTCTATCTCCTAGTATCCCTCAGTTTACATATTATGAAGCCGTTATATTACAACAGAAATATAATCTATATATAATATAATTTAATATAACCAACATTAAGGAAAAACAAATGTCATTGAAAATGAACATTTTATAGTGGAAGAAGAAAAGAAGAGTATAGATAAATGAGAGAATATTTTTCAGCAAGAAATTTTAATTAATTGCCGTCGGCATAGATTAATAAATAAAAATAAAAATATATGTATAATAAATAAAGCAGTAGTGGGAAGGAGAAATTATAGATAAATAATTACTAACTGCAAATACAAACAAAAGAGTATTATATTTAATTAGTGACAGGATCTGAAGAGGCGTAATACCATTTACAAGAACCTCTTAACTAACCTGCAATTACCATTCCTGTAATTTTTTTCCTAAAGAGATGAAAAAATAATGTCGTCACTTATTTCACCGGGAATGTAACACAACCGCGGATCAAGATAAATGATGGATTTTTTTTTAATGTATTGTTTACTTCAGAATATTCTGTTACGGTCAGGAGTCGAGTTTCGTACGCTCTAATCTCAGTCCGAAGCGGGCCATTGTTCAATTTATCTCTATAAAAAAATCCAAGATATTAAAAAAATACCTGTATATTGAATATATTTTTTAATTAATAAACAAAGTAAAGAGTGACATGTTCCTTACGTAATGCTTTTTTAAGTTTTATCATATGCTGAAAATTAATTAATTACTCTATCCGAGTGGCAGACCGTAACTCAAATGAGAATGAAAATCTCCATTTGACATAGCACCTCCCTAATAAACTAATTTCGAATTGTAATTTTTTTTCGTAAATGTAAATAACTTAACTTTTAGTCTTGTTATTATGTGACTGAAATGACAAACATCCACTAAAATTCATTGATAACTAATCCTCATAGAATACCAAAAGAAATAAAGTTTTAGAAATTACCACCTCCGCCTGGAATAGTAAAAGATTAAAAATTAATTGTTGAGTGTAGTTTAAAGATAAAATGGTAATTTGACGATTAATAAAATTATTCATATTTAAAATATCTTAAAAATTACATGCGAGCATTTTATTATATTCGATTTTAATAACATCAAATGTATTATTAAATCATATTTTATTCTAACAAATTATTTAATTATTTGAGTAACATATATTATCAACATTTTCAATATATTTACTTTCATTTTTGGTGTATTCAATACTAATATTTTTTTTAGCTATAACTCTACAGTTAGATATAATGTTATTAAAGACAAAAAACTTGCTCAAGAAGTTTTTTTAATAATTAAAACATATATATTTACGAGGAAAAATGGTTTTAATTTATTATGATCATTTTTTGCATATGAATTTTCAGTCCCATCACTAAAGAACCATACTGTATCTCAATGATATCAAGGTATATTACAGAAACCTTGTACCTCTGAACTTATTGAAGAAATAAATCATTGATGAAAATTTATAATAAAATTGGGCACATGATAGAACCCTGTGGAACACCATATAATAGCTATAAGAGCGAGAGAAACTCCAGAACAATCACAGGCGAGAAGAATCGTTCATGCAGAAATGCAAATCGCGCGCCGTCAAAATTTCATGCGTAACAATTGGTCTGTATTTAATAATTCTGGATTTCAATATGATCCTTCACTTGAATACCATAAGCATTCTTTAATTGGTATTGGCTCAATGAATAGTAAATGTCAGCATTGCGATGCTTTGAAATGGAAAGATGAAACTGCTGGAATGTGCTGTTCCAGTAGTAAAGTTTCGCTTCCTTTACTTGGTGAACCAGAGGAGCCTTTGAAAACTCTATATTTAAGTGTTACAGATGAGTCGAAACAATTTTTAAGTAAAATCAGAAAGTATAACTCTTGCTTTCAAATGACATCCTTCGGAGTAGATAAAGTGATAAGAATGCCCGGATTTTCACCAGCTTTTACTGTACAAGGACAAATATATCATCAAATTGGATCACTTTTTCCAGCAGATAATGAACAGCATAAATTTTTTCAGGTGTATTTTATGGGTGATGAAGAAAATGAAGTAAACCATCGTTGTCAGTATATTTAAGGAGTCGAAAGAGATACAGTATTGAAAATTCAACGAATGTTACACAGCCACAATTTACTGGTAAATACCTTTAAAAGTGCAATAGAAAACTGGCCTCAAGATAATTACATAGTGGTCATTCATGCTGATCGGACTCCACGTGGCGAACATGAGAGGCGTTATAATGCGCCGATGATCAATGAAGTTACTGTTTCGGTTACTGGTGACCATGCTCTCCATGAGACATAGTGTTACGGGCACATGATAATACGCTGAAACGCGTAGCCGATACTCATAAATTTTATGATGCTTTGCAGTAACCGTTAATTTTCAGTAAATGTGAGCCAGAATATCATTTCTATATTCCAGTCATTAATCCAACAACAAGACAGCCAGTTCTTGATAAAAAAACTTTCCTGCATGGGTTTTTATGCGTATCACATGATGCTTCAAGAGCACGACTTATATCTCCTTTTGCGGTCAAGGCAACTCTTTCATCAATTCTTGGTAGATTTGTATATTAAAGTAGAGAGCGAACGCCTTCGTTACATTTCTATGAACCATACGAAATTACGAGCTGAAAATTACATTCATCTACAAGATGCGATTAGCGCAGATGGTAATATTAGACTTAACGACATAGGCAAGATGGTTATTCTGCCTTCTACTTTTGTGAACAGTCCCCGTTATCTGCACTCAAGACGCTTTCGCTTATATACAAACTTACGGCAGGCCTGACCTCTTTGTAACTTTTACCTGTAATCCTTCGTGGCAGGATGTAACTAAAGAGCTAATGCCCTGGCAAAAAGCCACTGATCGACATGACATAGTTGCTCGCGTATTTCGTTTAAAGGTTTACCGCGAGCGAAGCCGCGGGTAAAAGCTAGTACTATGTATAATTTGTTTCAATTTTTTCACGAGTTACTCCTCCGACGTTAGATTTAAATAACCTCTAAGCTTCACCTCTGGTTTAAATTATAGAATGATTTTGTTTGCTTCTATAAAATTCCAATTCCCCATTATTATTAAATCATTATATATTATTCTGAAAAACTTCTTTAAGTCCAATTTCAGTATTAAGATCGTTTTGGAAACTTCACTGATTTAGATTAAAAAAATTATTTGTTTTTATAAGCTTATCAATTGAATAAATAAATTTATAATGTTAGTAAATTTTTGACAATTTAAAGTATTTATTTTTTAAATATTTGGTACAGTTTGAATATTTGGTTCTAATATTTGGTATATTAGAAACCAATAATACTATAACAATTACACTATAACGGTAACAATAACTTAATAAAGGAATTTTTAATTCAGGAGGTTTCTAGATGAAAGATTATTATTATTAACAACATAGAATGTCATTTCTGTCGTAAGAAAACTATTTCAACCTTACCGAAGTTTTTTCTTCCCTCCAATTCTTCAGGCCTTAAATTCTTTGGGAAATTATACTGAAGACGATATCAACTACTTTTTCGAAATTGAAATGAATTCAGAATTATTAAAAATCGTATAAATAAAAATTATAGATTTTCACAATTATATTACATTTTATTCTATTTATCTTCTTATAGGGAAATTAAAAAAGGATAAAAACTTTTTCCTACTTTAATCTAACTACCTATGGTACAACTTATAGGAAGTTTGTCGATTTCAGATCCGTCTTCTGCGCTTATCTTTATTTTTGAATCTTAAGGATCTTAAACCCGACAGGAAGTCTTACTCTTTAAGACTTTGGGGGTTGGCGACCCCACGGGCCTAGCCTCTGCAGCCTTTCTTTCCACTACCCACAGAGATGCTGAGCAGTTTACACTATACATATGCACTACATCAAGAACATATAAAAATTACAACATATACCCTTACACAACAACATCTTGAACCTTTTCTTCTTACACTGGTGATGTGACAATTTACGAAATACAACCGCAACACAGGGTGGAAACCGTCGTACCGATGGGTGGACGGCTCTAAGTAGTGAGTCTTGACCGATGTCTTCTGGGCACCCGGCCGAACCCAGTTATATTTAGCTCTAGCCTCTGTAAGCGTGGGTCTCCACAGGTGATCTTATATTCCCCGGTATTCGTGAAATCAGAATTAGTATTCTACAGTAAAACCCCATGATGGTTGGCGGTCCATCTGAAAAAATCCACTGATATTATTCTTTTGAAAAGACCTCGATCAGTTTTGTCTGTGATGTCGATAAATGTCCCGAGGTTAATAACAATTTAAATGGAGATAAATCATACCTGAAATATGCTAATGTAGATTTGTAGTTCTTCGGAATAATCAGAAAGGTGGATAAGGTCTCGCCATTCCTAATTAATAAGATAATAACAAGTTCAGCCGGCTTCCCGAAGAACGGAAGAAAGTTTAAGAGACAGATCCGATACTGATAGACTTTCGATGATGAGCATAGTCGATCGACCTTACGTCTAACCATTATAGGCGCTGTAAGTGTAAGCGGGGTATGTCTTAAAACCTTGAATGCTAGCCGGGGAATAATTTTTTCCGGGATCTTCTTGAAATAGATTTTTAATGAAATTGCTGAGGAGCTTCGTCCCCAAGGTTTTGTAGAGGTGAAGAGAATAATGAAACGTCAGAGTGGGATAATTACTTCCTCCCTTATTTTAACATTCAACCTTCCTATGCCCTTGGAGAAAATTAAAGTAGTACACCTGTCAGTTAGTGTATGACCATTCATTCCTAACACGCGGCGATGTTTCCAGTTTCAAAGTATGGCCATACCGCAACTTCTTGCTTGAACTGCGTAATATGTGTTAGGTGTCAAAAGAAAGCCACAAAGATATTGACAGTCAGGTGGTGGAAAAATGTATTAACTGCGGGGGATCGTATTTTGCTCCCTCGTGAGGTTACCTGACTTATAAAGAAGTAAAAGAAGCAATTCTTAATATTTGTACCGAACAGAAACTATCTTTTCCGGCCTCACGAAAAGACTGCAAAAAGACACTAAACTTCTATCCCTGCACATATCCTCAGTGGAGACTCAACCCCATTAATTCTAATTACGACTTCACCATATATAATAAAAAATTAACAACTTCTCTCGTTTTTCAGCAAATATTTTACCATTTTATATCAGAGAAAAACCCAGACGTAGTAGTATACACAGATTGGTCGAAGCAAAATGATACCGTTGAATGCGCTTTTGTTGTAAATGACAAACTTAGGTGTTTGGTCTACCTGTTATTGCAAATGTCTGCAGTGCTAAACTCTACACCATCAAAATTGCCATGAATATCATTAAATAGAATATGGTCACATCCTTATCTGTAGCAATTCCTGTAGTGCTCTCCAAGCTTTAGAGGATTTGTATTCCAGACATCCTATCGTCACCGAAATAGATAATACAATCGCTGAATTAGATCGTCACAACATACGGGTGAATTTCTGCTGAATCCCTAGCCATGTAATAATCAAAGGTAATAAACGTGCGGATTCCGCTGTTAAAAATGGTTGTAACCAATCGTCTTTTACTACTAGAGATACAACTACCGATGTTATTAATTTCATTAAACATACACATTTCGAAGAATTTGACTTGACTACACCAGATAAAATAACTCCGACACATCAAAGATACGGTGTTACCATGGGACTCCTCATCGAGAAAGATTCGCCGTGAGGAAGTGGCACTGTACCGATTACAATTAAGTCATACCAGAGATACTCACGGATACATGATGTCAGCGGAGAGCGCACCACTGTACGTCCAATGCGACTACCTTTTGACTGTGCGCCACATTCTTGTGGACTTTGTATGTTATGCGGTCTTACGTCGCAAATTTAAATTTCTGAGGGAAATACGGCGCATTCTAGGAAATTAAAAAAATGTAATAGACCGGGTATTGTTACTTGTAAGAAGGATTAATATCCTTAATAAGATTTAACCCGTCATAAATTCTGATATTATTTTGTTATTCCCGTTACTTATATTATTTATAAAAACAAATAAAAAAACTTGACCATTATCTCCAATTTTCACACAATGCTTCAAGAACATAATGTTCCTTCTGTTTAAATATGAATGTTTCGAATTATTATTATTTTTTTTTTGAGAGCGGATGGATTAGACTAGTTTTAGAACAAAACGGTGTAATATTATTAAGGTGAAAATACAGTACCACTATAACAAAACACACGTATGATAGCAGTAATTGTGCTTTGAAGTATCTATATGTATCTTTATAGATATTTTTAAGATATTATTAAGCATGATAAAATATTTACCACTCGCTTTTAAAATACTTGGAAATATACATCCAATAATCCAATCCAGTCCTTTCCTCAGTAGTATTGTGTTAAGGACTGAAATTTGGGCTGAACTTTAACTCATTAAGCGCTCATTTGTGCGGCTCTTTAACTTACTATCATATATTTTTTGTTATTAAGCGTTCGTGAAATGTGATTCTAACATTTTTTTTTTGGTTGTTACTAAAATAGCATATCTGATTACACTGATGATAGTAATTATGTTATTATAACATACAGAGCAAGTATGTATTCATTTTTTTATGTTTGTATTTTCATTTTCATTGTTTTTGTATTTTTATTTTCTTTTTTTTTGTATTCATTTTTCTATTACTATAATTTACATTATTCAATGAAGTGCTGATTATCAGAATACCTATTTTCCAAATATCCACTTATCCGGATTGGTTACATCCGCACTAGGCAATTAAAAAAAAAAATCCCTTACGGCGCGTCGGAAGACGGAGGTAGATTTCACCGGTCCTAAGTAGGGAATAAAAAAGATTTCCACCTTAAAGTTAAGAAACTTCAAATTTACTCAATACGACGACGGTTGCATGTGAAAAACGTTTCACGTGTTTAGCATACGACAAGCCCCGTCTTCTTACAATTCCAGCAATATTTTCGTCATCCCTTGCCGTAAGGGTTGGTCATATAGACCATTCAGATAAAGGTTTTAGGTAATGTTTAGAGGACTAACGACTACTTTAAACTGATTCGATACTGTGCTTATTAAGGGAGGTATGATTTTTTCCCCTTCGAAACCACATTTTTTCCATCCCGTGGGCCAATGGTTGGTGATATCAAAAAATTTTACTTACATACGTTTGAGGCCCTTATACAAAGAATAGTAGGAACTTTAAACGAATTCGATACTTAACTTAATAAGAAAGTTAGAGATATTTTGTTTTTCGAAAAGGCCCCCATTTCCATCCCCATGGTCCGATTTTGGCCGTTAAAGAGCTCGACCGAGATTTTGGGTCGTTATATTTTATGTATAAATTTGAAAGTGATTGGCAGAAAATGACAGCAGTTATCGTGTCCACAAGAAAGTGAAATAAATAAATATATATATATATATATATACACATATAAACTTTTGAATTGACGTGGTTTTGGAGTCTGGGAGATATAAAACGCGAAGATATGTCGAAATTTTCCGGAAGTCGAATAATGGTACTCATTACAATAGGTGGTAGTTTTCTTATGAAATCTACCTAATACACTATTGAGAAAATCTATTCAAATAAAACTTTGCTTCAAGAAGGAATTTATTTTTGTCGATTTTTTTTGAGGTTTTTAAATTTGTAAAGCACAAAATATACATAAATATAGACCTATGTTAAAGTAATTATAATATTACTTTCTGAAATGATCGATGGAAACAAGAGTTGGTAAAGCATGAACTGTGATGTGATGATGTTTCTTTTTATTTTGCTACGTTTGTAAGAGATCAAAACAAATGACATCATTATTGTATTCTTTGCCTCATCTAAGGTTGATAACTCTACGCAGTGTAATTTTCATATCTACTCGCTATATTTTAAGCCTGTACCGTTAAATATTGTTTGTCTACCCAGGCAGTGTTTCTCAGCCTGTTGGGCGCTCCCCCCTAGGGGAGCCGTGATAACACTAAATGGTGGTGCGAGCTCATTGAAAAGAAAATACTATTAAAAACATTTTATAAATTTACTGAAAGACAAATAAATAAATAGAATTGTATTTGTACGGCACAATACATTTAATAATTAATTATCCATACTAAATTAAAAACAAGTTTAATAATTGTTAGTATCTTCCTTGGGCCTGTCTTGCAGAGCAAAGTTTTTCGAAGGAAGGTTTAATATTAGAAATAGACACTGAGTTTTTTTTTTCTATATTTAGCTGAGATCTATATTTTGTCTTCAAATCAGCCAAGGCAGAAAATTCGGTTTCGCAAAGATTGGATATCGAAAATGGTAATAGTACACGAAATGCTCTTGTTTTCAGTGCGGAAAACTCATCATCTACCCCTGCCCAAAATTCAAAGAATGATTTTTTACTAAATTGTCTTTTGATTTCGTCACTTACCTTGAAATCTATGAAGATTTCTTCTTCCGCAGTTGAGAGCCCTTTGGGAGTATTTTTAAATGGATGAAAAAGAATCCACTCGTAACTTCCTTAATGTATAAATGTTACACAGTGTTACGAATGATTTAATTATTTCAGTGCTAACTGAATAAGCTTACATTATAAAAGCATCCAAAGTGTCAATGAACTGATTGAAAAAGTTGGTTTTATTAAAAAATATATCTGATGTGAAGACCACATGATTTCCTAGTACGCCTATTAAATTATATGTACACATTTTTGCTGCTTTTTATTTAAACGTGTTTCATTTGAAAGTGAGGTACGATCCTCCAATTCTTTAATAAAGTAGACAGTTACACAGTAGCATTGTGGTGGACACCACATTGCATCACATTTTTTTGTGGTGTCCATATCAGCATTTTGATATTAGTTTATATATATGTATATTAATTTCACTCATTATTAATTATGTGATGTAAGTGAGAGCGTGTCGGATCCGTAACCATGAACACATCGGTTCGAATCCGACTTCATATACAAATTTTTTTAAACTTTTTTTTAAATTTAAATATATTGATTTATTAATAATTATTAACCTCCGTAAAAATGTTGAATTAAAGGTTTTTGAAAAGTAATAAGATTTTATTTTATTAATAACTTCTGATATATTTTTTTATTGTTATTATTGAATTATTATTTATTGTAAAATCTTTTTACAATCAGTGGTTAATAATTACTAATAAATCAATACATTTAAGTTAAAAAAAAGGAGGTGAAGTCTGATTCAAATCAGTGTGCCTTCTCCTTGTAAGATCCAAATATTTCATTAATTAAAATTTCATTTGCCTATAACTGGCATATAGTTATGGCTATAAATATGGAACCAATGAAAATAAGTACCACTTATGATATATCGTTGAAAATTTCTCAATGACGGCTTATTACTGCAGTTAAGAAAAAGTCCTAAATCCTAATATTTTGTATTATGTTTTTTGGGCACTTGGTTTAGTCGATTGCATTCAAAAAGGGAGGTGCACAACTAGATGTTACAATAGTCCTAAATCCAAAATCCCAACATCCTACGGCTAATTGTTTTTGAGTTATGCGAGATACATACGTACAGATGTCACACCAAAATTAGTGAAAATGAATTCAGGGATGGTCAAAATGGATATTTAAATCTGCAAACCAACATTTTTCGTGATCATAATACTTTCTTTATTTTGTACAAGGAAGTAAAAAATATGACTTATTAGAAACGGGAATTTGTATATCTCACTATAGTCTTGGATGAATCTGCCTTTGAGCAGCTACATTTTTTTATATGTATATATAACCTCCTATAAATTTGAATCAAAATCTTGTAAGCTGTAATACCAAACTGTGTTAGAAGTACACGCTGAAGGATCACAAAAGTATCATAATTTTTGTAAAAGGATTTCACAACAAAAATACCTTGCATTGCATTTGTTAAGACTAAAGTGCACCTACAACATGGTATATTAATATCAAAATATAACAGCATACTTTGTACGATTAAAAATTGTATAAGGGTTAAAATATAATTGACTTTAATTACTTATTTAGGGTGTAAAGGGCCCTTACATTTTATATAAAATCACAAAAGTACACAGCATATTTAACCACAGAACACTAAAACAACATTTATGGGGGGGGGGGGGGGTAAAGGGCCCCGATCTTAAAATTAAAGAAAATAAAACACAAATGTATATATAAATGGAAAAGATTAGTCTCTACAATACCAATATCCCCTTTTTAGCTGTCTCTCTCTCTTATTTTATTTAAGCACCCTCGGGGCGACCAGAACCGCCGTTAAGCAGCACATCAGTCGCCCTAGGATACCGTGGTAGTTGACTCCTCCCTGTAAATAGTCCCGTAGGACGTAACTTATCGGGGTCCCCCTGCGTCATAAGAGCAATTTGACCACCTGTTCAGGACGGCCAAAGAACCCCTCGTCGGGTAGGCTGCCCTTTCCAGTCCTGACCTACTTGGCTCCAGGCATGCATTACGCATACCTTTGGCCTCGTGCCCAAGTCCAGCCTTGAGGGTCCCACATGCTATCATTGGATACGCCACGACTCCCCTACTCTTGAATGCAGGCGAGCCCCGGCGGCCTAGGCAAGAGGGCTATCTCCCGTCACTATACGTGTCACGCTTCGAGACTCCCATTGTTTACATAAAAGCTACTCTCTCAGAGATTCTTTCACAGCTTGGATTTTTTACAGACTTTTAAGAAGTCCACTGGCGTGTAGATAAACAGCTATTTTTTTCTTTATTTCCGTTTTCAAAATCAGCAGCAATATTATTTCTTAGTCGGAACCTTTTACTATTATTATTATTATTATTATTATTATTATTATTATTATTATTATTATGTGTCCTTTTTAATATTTTTATTACTACATTTTTAATATGTATAAAACAACGTTAAATTTGATGGGGTATAGACAAATCCCACATATTCTATCTTAATTGTTAAAATTATTTTATTAAACTAGTTTATAAAGTTGCAAGGTTTGGAAATAGTATAAAACAGGAAGAACATTAATATCGTGTTTTCCGAGTTATTATTAAAATATAAACGATACTTTAAGTTGTATAAATGAGTTCTTCGTAGTATAATATAGAAACGAAAATTATTTAGTTTTCTTTAAAATGTGTTTTTAAAACTTAACTAGACTCAATTTTTTCGTACATTAACCAATTTATTATAAATAGTAGTGTTCCAATTTATTGTAAAAACTTTTGTTTCATTCGTTTCCTAGTTCCATGCGTTGCAGGACTCAATTGACCAATAAGAATTTTTTTCAACAATAACAAAAAATAAAGATGAATAAATTTTATTACTATAGAAACATACCGGTTAATTTTCATTTCTGAAAATCATATTTAGATTATATACGCACTATTGGTCTTGTATTTCGAATGGATTTTTAGTTGAATTTACCGAGGGAACCTCCTCTCTTATCCTGTTACCATGCCAGGAACTTAAAACATGATAGGATCGCGATAAGTCGGGTGGAGATTAACCGCTTTACACTAATTATCTTCCACTGAGTGGTAGATAATTATATTTCTATGAAGTGTACGAACACAGTGGTGGCGGGAGGGTAGGTAGGCTAGCTAGCGTAGTCAGGTACACGTACATACATAACAATATAGGCTCGGGTAGGCAGATTAATCTTTTTACTTTAGAAATGTTGATACAACTTTTTTTTATAAAAAAAGCAGGCTCGCGGTAAGACGAATGAGTTTTGTATCATAGTTAATTTATTATAGATAGGCTAGACGTACACTTCAGTAGGGAAGGGAGATAAAGAAATAGGTACAAAGATACTACACATACACATGCTACACACGGTAGGCTTGGAAAACCGCATCCTTACCGTAGATGACACTTTCTCTTGCCAACTTATCGTCGAAAAAGTGTATTTTAGCAGGATGGAGGGGACGTTTCCCTCAAAATATTATTTTTATTAATTCATAATTTACCACATGATTAAAAAGAGAAAATATGTTTCATTTATTATTAACAAATAAATTATAAATAAATCTTATATTAAACCTTATTTTTGTTTTATTGAGAAGAATTAACTTTATTCATTATTTTTGTAAGCTACCGCAACGTAAAATTTTGATTTTTAGAGACGAGGAAAACCTCAAAATTTAGTTGAGTTATAAGCATTCATATATACTTAAGTAAAGCAAAATTGTATATTTTTTCAAAGATTATTAAAAACTGACTTGGTTGGATCATAAAAATACTGTTTTATTAAAATTATCAAACGAGAATGTGTGGAATCAATATTCTAGCTAACGTGCGTATTTAATTAAAATCTTTTACATTTCTAAAGAATTTTTACTGGGGAATATGAGGATTAAATATTCTCATATTTTCTTTTGTACTCATAGGCTAAAGCAGGTTGTAGCCTTAATTTTAATAACATTCATGTTACATATATGTGTACTTTTTAATATTTTTATTACTACATTTTTAATGCGTATTTAAAATATTTTCACAATATTTGAAATTATTTTAAATTCGTAATTCAAACAGCGGATTTCATGTAGAACTTATATTCACGTATTCATAAATTAGAAATAAACATACTAATTTAAAATAAATAATCTGTTTCATGTTTAAATCTCTATAGTAATATGGAATTAATTTTAATCTTACGTTTGTTTCACATATAACTTTATAATTTACACTAGTATAATCACTTACAAACAAAAGGCGCCTTGAATCCAACAAATTGCGGTACCATGAAATGTAAATGAAAACAATCTTGCCATATGTGAACAAATACTTAATGTTATAAACCATACATTTTCACAAACGATTGCTATTTGTTAAGCTATACGTAAACTAGGTTGACATGTAGTAAAGAAATATATGAGGACGACGGTTCGATGTCATTTTATACCACAGCAAATAACTAGTGAACGACAAACTGTTGTCATTGTAACAAGTAGGTAAATGTTAAATGATCTTTTCTCTGAAAACTACATGTTTTCGATTGAATTATTATCGTACTTATCTCACAAATAATTTTATTTAAGTCTCTTTTATAAACTGATAATGTAATTGTTGTCAATCAAAGGCGGTTGCTCACTTTCGGTTTCCACAAATATTCATGTTTACTTCATGCATATCCATTATTTATTAATAAGTGATCTTTTTTTTGTCTTCGTACAGGAAGCAATAAACTGACAATTAATTAATACCAATATTGCTGATATTCATAGCGGAGTGGTACCGTCTCTGCCCCCTTTCTTCCGAAACGTTTTGGATTCCACTCCCGATAAAGTTTGGTTGATTTTCATCCATTACAGATTATATTTCATAAAAAAATAGAAGAAAGATAGGAGTGATTAAACAAAAGTCTGCAGACTTGGAATAAATTATTGGAATAAACAAATGTGCATTATTATTTATAAAGAAATATAAATTAAAATAAAATTCTTACTCGAATCATAATTTCGGAGTATCTAAGACAGATTTATTTGGTAGGGGGACTCACGATAGGAAGTTCCAGCTCGTGTAATGACATTATATTGAATATTGCATCCTAGGCGAAGATGCTTAGCAAGGCAACCGGGCGAGAATGTGTTATTAATTAGAATCCAAGAATAAAATATAATGAACCGATCGTGCTGAAATTTAACTATTAATGCCAGGCCTTGGTCTATTGACCTTCCACATTAAAATGTATGTGTCTGACATCTGCGCTATTTATAAATATTAATACATGTATACAGACAAGAAAATTAATTTGCTAACATGGACTATTTTTTGCGTCATTTTATAAAAGTGAAAATTATTTAATCTTTTCTTACTCAGATCAGGTGAAAATTGCCATTTGTAAGGTTAAGGATTGGCCGAATATCTCTCTCTCTTTCTCCCCCCCGTTTAATATACATAAAACTAGCAGTAAAACGTGTTGTACGAAAAAATAAAATGAAAAATACGAAACATCAAAGTAATACGAAAAATAAAACTATTTGGGTGACAGCGACTTTCATTAAGGTGCAAATTGCGGAAACACATTTGCAGGATATGATAATCCCCTCAAAGAGAAAGAGTATGGATTTCTTTTAGGTGCTTCTATATTTCTAGTCTTATAGTTTCATTTTTGTTTTTTTATGATTTTTAAGTTTTTTTTAATTTTTATAAAGATTTTTTAAATTCTATGTTTTATTTCTATCTGAATCGGGAAATAACTTACCTTATTTTGATTAATTTTACAGTCTGAATATTTCCTTCATCAGAACTTCGGACTCTTGACAGTGCAACTTAAACGAAAAAGGTTAATGTGGAAGTAAATAAATTCTGAAAAGAGGTCTTAATTAAAAATAAACAATTTTTTTATAGCGAAAATAATAGTTGTTGTATCGGAAGTAAATGAGGAAACGATTTCACGATCTGAATTCTGAGCTAGCATTGGTTTGTAAAGAATTTAAATCTCGGCTGAAGTGGTGGGGAATTGATGTATACGAGGGATATGTACGATTTACGAAGGGTATTTAATTGTCATAGTTCAAGAACAGACTTTTAAAAAAGTATGAAATAAACTTTACGGAATCTTTGTTTTCATACTAATAGTCATGGTTTCTGAGTCGAGGAATTGATTTAAAACGGTTCCAGTTCGATATCTTCAACCGTTAAGGAGTTAGATTTTCCCAGTAGATACACTTAGCGATCTGAAGGTTTGCCTCTGTCTTTGTCAATCGAACTGTTGGCTGGCTTTGGCAGGACGGGCGAGCGGAGTTTGTTGTATTATCTAACCAGATGACATCATCTGATTACTAATAATATATTTGTGTAAATGGCAAAGACAACAGACTAGTACAATACAATGACTAGTCTACTAAACATAGCAGTTGTCGAGGGGCAAACTTTCAGCTCACGCATAGTATTTAGAGAAAAATGGTAATTAACTGAAAAAGTATAATCAAGGGAACGTAACAAGGATAGTTAAAATCGGCCTGGTAGAAGTCTAGAAATAAACATCATATAAAAATCTGTCTTTTCTTCAATAAAATATGGGTAAATCAGTATTAACTATACCCGTTCTAAGATAAGGTTTCTATAATCTACAATAGATTTACCGTACTTGCTGGAATATACGTTGACCTCTATTGTTTCCTGGATCAATGGGAGGTTTGAGTAAATATAATCTCGTGTTAGCAATATATTAAGCCCTTAGTCTAAGAACACCGAATATCGTAACTCGTGATAGTCGAGAATGTTCTTTCACTATATTTTCATGATTGATCTGTGTATATATATATGTATCACGGAGTTCGTTAGAACTTCATCAGTAAGAGGCGATGAAGTCAACGAACTACGTTTACAGTTCTAAACATGACCTAACTTAACAATGAAATGAAAATGGGGGAAAAACAAGCGTGAAAACATTATATTTCAGTTCAATTAGATTGGTAATAAAGAATTTTTAAAAAAATATCTCAAATTTTGTTAGACAACTTTTTCTATTTGATGAATCGCTGGACTCGAATATGTCATATTATTCATTTGTATGTACCTTTACGAATTGCGCCGCTAAATAGCAGTACTTGATAGTACTATATTATATTACATATATATCTATATTTTAAATAAAGTATGCGACTAGAGAAACATAGATATCAAGTACAATTTTCAAAAAAGATTTTTTCCCCAAATAAAACTTTACCACCAATAAGATATTCATTTCAAAATACATAATTGCATACTTTTTACTTACTTGTGCTAAGTAAAGGAAGTATTGTGATCGCGAAAAATTTCGGTTTTCAGATTTCAACGGAAATATCAATTTCGACTAGTTTCGGCGTGACGTCTGTACGTATGTACGTTCGTAAGTACATATTTCGCATAACGTAAAATCGATTAGCCGTAGGATATTGAAATTTTGCATTTAGGACTGTTGCAACATCTAGTTGTGCACCTCCCCTTTTAATTGTAATCGACCAGACCAAAGTGTCCAAGAGCCCAAAATAAAAAAAAACTTGAATTTTGGACTTTTTCTTAACTATAGTAATAAGCCCTCATTGTGAGCTTTTAAACGATATATCATAATTCATTTCATTATTTCCAGAGTTATACCCAAATAAAATGTTAATGAATGAAATATATGGATCTTACACGGGAAGGCACATCGGTTCGAATCAGACCTCCTTCTTTTTTTTAACATTATTTCTTTTAACTTTTTTTTAATTATAATATATTGATTTATTAATAATTATTAACCCGTGATTGTAAAAACATTTTTACAATAAATAATTATTTAATAATAACAATAAAAAAAATATGAAGAAATGAGTAGTTATCAGTGAAATAAAATTTTATGTACTTTTAAAATGTGTATATGTAATTTAAAAGGCATTATCGCATATGTTATAGATATGGTGAAACATCTGATTATTTAATATTAATTTAAAATTATAATTTAGACTCAAATTACCTCTGGATTTTCTAGTTTAATTTTATTTAATTATTCTGGAATTTCTGTTTAATTTTATCTACATTAAAGTTAATTTCAAAGTGACTGAAAAATAGACCCTCACAAGAACAACATACACACTGAGGCATACATGACGATCTTTAATAAACTGCAAAAAATTCTTATCTTTCAGTTCATTACTCCTCTGATATTGTCGGACAATATTCTCCCTAAGTCGGAGTTGTTCATCATTTCGTTTATTTGTTTTTTGTTGCCAATCATTTAATCGTTTTTTGGTTTGATATAATTCTTGTGATCTTAATTTGTGTACACGTTCTGTATTTTTCAAATTTTCTCTCTCTTTATATTTATCATATTCTCTTAATTTTTTTATTATTTCGTTGTTCTTAACATTTTGCCTTTGACAAAGTTTGGCATAGCGGGCTGCTTTATAAGCTAGCGCGATCGGCGATCCCCTACCGCTATGTCAGACTGATGCGGTCATATCTGCTAGACCGACATTTTGTCGTGCGCGTAGGGGAAACGATTTCCTCCACCAGAGAAATAGCCGCTGGGGTTCCCCAAGGAGCAGTACTTTCCCCGTTCTTGTACACTTTGTACGTGAACGATATGCCGCTGTCGGAAGGGGTCAAAACGGCCCTTTATGCAGACGACACGGCATATTTCTACGAATCCGCAAATGTGGATTACGCGGTCCGGAGGCTCCAAAGGCAGCTGGACTTAGTGGAACCGTGGCTCGACATGTGGAGAATCAGGGTCAACGGTGAAAAATCGGTGGCCGTGATGTTCACATGCAAGACACGAAAACCGACCAGAGAGCTGGAAATCTCAGGGGAGAAAATCCCTTTTGAGAAAACAGTTAAGTACCTGGGGGTGGTGTTGGACAGGCGGCTTACCTTCGGCGAACATGTAAATTATGCGACCCGGAGGGCTAAGGCCGCCAGAGCCTCGCTATACCCAGTGCTGAACAGTGCCAGCCCGTACCCACTGGCAACTAAGCTCCTCATTTTTCGGCTGTACGTACTGCCGATTCTAACATATGCTTACCCGGCATGGGGGGCAGTGTTGAGCTCCTCGCTTCAAAAGAAGATCGAGGCCGTCCAAAACATCGCGTTGCGGACGATCTTTGGAGCTCCGTGGTTCGTCAGGAACGCCACTCTCCGATCTGATGCGAGATTTCAATCCGTGTCCGAGGTGGGGGTGGCGCAGGCGCGCAGACTGTTCGGGAGAGCGGCTGTGTCCGAACACAGTCATCTTCGGGACATCTGCCGAGAGGACCCAACTCCGACAGTTGTAAGGAAGCGGCCTCACGCCGTACTGGACGAACCACCGTGATGGTGCGGTGCGGTAGCCGAAAATCGACAAACCAGGCTTAGGGGCCTCCATATCGCATGAGCCATAAACGGAATAGTGCGTCAGACGCGTTTCCGGGGTCGCGAGTGAAAAGTTTTCGCGAGTTATATAGTTTGAAGACGTCAAACACGGTAAGTCGCGCATAAAACAAAAACGCGGTCTAAATTTAAAAAAAAAAACTTACAGTAAGACAAAATATCCCAGCAATTGCGACTCCTCCGGAAAACGGGACGCATTGCTCCCTCCTTATAGCTAGTGCCCCGTTGTGGCGTATTCCTGCTAGCCTATTAAAGAGTTAGCACCGAAAGGACTTCAGTGGACGGTCTGAAGGGGAATTACGTCGGGAGGACAGGCTTTATAAGCCTAGCCTTCCGCGGTCGGCCCATGAAATGGGTTCGATAACGCTGGTTTAACAACGGATTGGAATGCAATTAAATCCGTCTTAAATTCACTAAAATAATAATAGACAAAACTTGAAAAATTAGATCCGAGATTAAAAAATAACCCTTTTAAAAACAAGCCCGATTAGAATGATCCAGCAGCAAGGGACTCTGTCCAGGTTCTGCGATAAAGTAGGGAGTAATAGACTCCTGCCAACTTTGCATTCCATTAACATTTTCTTCCTCTTCATATTCACTTCTTGTCGTTTTTTTTAGATATATTTCTTGATGTTATCCTTCCTTTTCCTGTATGATTGTTTCTTTTTCATTTTCGATTATTCACCAAATAATTCAATAATAAAAACTGGATATTTTACTCCGTAAGATCGAAATTAACATTTGTAACCAGTATACTGGAGTTCACTAAACAGAATAGTTTAATTACTATTAACTATTGTTTATACGACACACCAGAAATCTGAAACTTTTGTTAATAAGCAGCTCAGGAAGATATGATCAATACTGATTTAGTAATACGAATAATAAAAGGACTTTTACTTTATCCGAATATTTCATGAAGATTGTTGAATTAATAATTGTATAAATATTTGATGTATAAATTGTATAAATATTTCAGCGATTGTGTAACTATCCATTTTATTAAAGAATTGGAGAATCGTTTCTCACTCCCAAATGAAATAAGTTTATATGAAGTGCAGCAAAAAATGTGTATATGTATTTTAATAGGCGTAGAAGGAAATTATGTGGTGTCCATATCATATTTTTTTATACTATTATATTATACTATTTTAGAATATTATACTTACTTTCTTAAATTTAATGAATTCGGTAACTAAAAACGACTTACCTGTGGTCTTCCTTTGTTTTTTGTTTTTTAGAAAAACTTTTGGAATAAAATGTAGGAAAAAACTTCGTCCTACATTCAGGCAAATACAGTATATTTCAAACAAAAACTGAAAATCATTCCTGATTAAAATCTTCAAAATCATTTTACGTATAGTTTTTCTCAATTTCATATAGACACTATTACTTTAACAATTAATTCACTTTAAAACTTTTGTATGTGTGTGTGTGTGTGCGCGCGCGCGTGCCCGCGCGCGTGTGAGTTCTGTATTACTATTCGTAATTTATTTATCACAAAAAGAAATAGAAATCAAAATTAAATGAACGTATTTCGTATTTAATAATAAAGAGAAACTGTTCCAATCTGATGATGCTAATCCCTCTATAAGTAAAAAAAAAAATATGAAGAATTTATAAAACCCATCTTTTTCAAGTGGGCGTATTATCTCTATCCATGTGATTTGGGTTGAAAATCTTCCAATCGCAATAAATAGCCTTCATTTTTTAATTGAAACTGACACGTTGAAAAATAAATCGAAATTAAGAAGGATTTATTTAAATCAACCATTAGGGGAGTTATAGGGGTAAATTTTGTAGGTATTCAGTATATAAAATTATTATTATTGTTACTATTATTATACATGTCTATTTAGGTTGCAAATATAATTATTTATAAAAATCACCAAGAACATACCAAAATAATATAAACTTACTAGTTTGTATTAAAAGCATTTATAATCCATTTATTAAATCAGGTATAGCATTGTCATTATTATATGTAACTGATAGTTCTCATGCTCAACTGATTTGGTAATGTTACAACTGATCATATATCCTTGATTCGACAAATGTTTTATATAGATTGGTATATCTGAAATATTTATTAAATTCTAATAAAATCCTACGTATCTGATTTTTTAATTCTTTTTTCACATACGAGTTCTGTCAGAAAATAACCGAAAATCTTTAATTACGCGCCAACGAAGATATTTAGTGACGTGCGGTTGGCAGCACTATATTTCGCATAAACTCGTCTGCAACCACATGTTCTTAGATTGTTGATATCTCATTTAGTTTTCGTGTTATTTTCATATGAGTGCAAC
Source organism: Lycorma delicatula (assembly GCF_047948215.1). Classification (NCBI taxonomy): domain Eukaryota; kingdom Metazoa; phylum Arthropoda; class Insecta; order Hemiptera; family Fulgoridae; genus Lycorma; species Lycorma delicatula. The sequence goes on from NC_134460.1 coordinate 26,301,622, forward strand.
GTGTTTAAATGTTAATAGCCATTTTTGTAAGTGCGATTTTCGGGAGTCACGATACAACGTAAACTTTTGTGTAAAACTGAGGAAAACTTTCTCAGAAACGTTTCAACTTTTGAAACAAGCTTACAGAGGTGATGTTCTAGGTCGTACGCAACGTTAAGAATGGTTTTCACGATTTAAAAGTGGTCGTCATCAATTGAAGATGATCAACGATCATCGATCGTTGATTTCTGAACGATGTTCAGAAAATCAACATTTCTGAACGATGTTCAGAAAATCAACGATCTGGTGCGTTCAAATTGCCGATTGACTGTCAGGAAACTTACAGAAAGGGTTAGAATCTCGATTGAATCATGTCGTGACATTTTGACTGAAATATTGAATACGCATCGAGTTGCAGCAAAGTTTGTTCCTCGTTTGATGGCCGAACAGCAAAAAGAACATAGAGTGGACGTTTGTCGGCAACTTCTTGAACAAGCCGATGACGATGAAACATTCATGTAAAGAATCATAACGAGACTCTAAAGTTGGGTTTACGGTTACGAAGTCGAGACAAAAGTTCAGTCATCACAATGGAACGGCAAAGGATCTCCACGCCTCAAGAAAGCACGTCAGTCTCGATCCGATGTCAAAGTGATGCTTTCTGCTTTTTCGATTTTAATAGAATTTTGCATTTTGAATACTTGCCTCAAGGTAAAAAAGTGAACCGTGCGTACTATCAAGGCGTTTTACTACGGTTACGTGAAAAAATCCGCGAAAAAAGACCAGAGTTGTGGTGAGACAACTCCATGATTTCTTCACCACGATGATGTGCCGGCACACTCAGCTTTGTCAATTCACCAGTTTTATGCCAAATATCAGATGACTGTCCTACCTCACCCTTTTTACTCGCCAGACCTGGCTTCTTGCGATTTCTTATTTCAGAAATTAAAATCAGTGACGAACGGATGCTATGTTGAGACTATTGATGACATTAAGGCAAATTTTCTACTGATCGTGAAGACTATTTCAAATGAAACTATCCAGGACTGTTTCGCGAGGTGGAAATACCGCTGGGAAAAGTGCACGAATAATGGAGGGAACAAGGACCAATTAATCTGTAAAATTAGCAATAAAGATTAAAAAAATAAAATTCAGTTATTTTCTGAACAGACTTCGTTTATGAAAATAAAATATTTGCTATAAAAGCGCTCATGAACGCTTTCGTAGCAATCGCTGCTTCATCAGACAAATTGAATATTAAACATAAAAACATTAAAAAGTTAATAACTTAAAAATATCGGAAAAAACATCTGTCAGTTATCATCTGTCATCTGTCAGTGGAAGAAACATCTGGAAGTTAGTAAAACTGATATTTATTATTATTATTATTAATAAACGATTATATTATGATTAAATTAATTAACATTATTACTTATTTCTACAAAACGATTCAATGAAAGTAATGGTCACTTTTATTTAGTTATTAAGAAGAACTTCATTATTTAATTGTATATAATAGTTAAATTTGTTTTAATATTAATATACTCGATAGCAAAGCACTCATATTCATATGTAAACCATTGAAACGCAATAATTAAGTGTTATTTTTATTTATTTATATTTTTTTGCCGCTATTAAATATATTCCCTTGGAACAATGAGTAGATATGTTAAAATGTTAATAAATTAGTTAATCTACTTATTTAGTTATTTTACTCTATGTTCCCTTTACTCCGATTGGTATACCCTGTAACAGTTGTCGATGCGCGATGGATGATAACGAATTTTTTGTATCATGTGAAAAATGCCGTGCCTGACAGGGATGCGAATCCAGATTCTCCGGATAAAAGGTTTTACCTTTTATCACTATCACTATCACTCCGCCATGAAGATCGGCGAATTTTTATTAAAACATTAATTATATATATTTTTTTTATGCTCAAACGATTTTAAAATAAATTATTTATATAAATATATATGTATATTAAGAATTCATATGTCAGTATTTTTAATTTACCTTTATTTTCTACGAACAATCGAAAATCTTTTAAGTAATATATTTTTTCCTTTTGGTACAAAAAATATTTTATTCTTATTTAGTGAAGTGGAGTAAAACATTTTCCGAAGCCAGATTAGGACGTACCAGCCATATAATTCTGTTATGCTTTTATTTGAATAGCTAACAACTAGACTTTTTTTTTTTTAGCAGAGGTGAATTTAACGTTGAGATGTCATTGTCATTATCGTATTTTTATTGTTGGAATTTTGGTAATCTTGTCGGTAAAAAGTTGATCACGTACATTGCACATACAATGCATTTGTTAAGCCCCTGGAATGCGTTGTCTAACACGTTTTCTTAAGGTGTTTTAACAAAACGATGCTCGGCAACTTCCTCTTCTTCTTCTTCTTCTTCTTCAACCTCACCCCCCTTTTCGTACCACACCTTTTCCTTACCGGTCTTGACATTCATTTCAAGCATTAAACGGGCTATGAAAAATTTTTTCTTTTCTTTCTCTTTTTCTTTGTTTCTTTTTATTTTTATTTATTTATTTATTTATTTTTTTGTAAACATTCTACAGTCAAAAATTCTGTAACAAATCGGTGACAAAAACTTTGGAGGCACGTAATAAAATAATGGGCCTAACTTGAAATAGCGGGTGACATAAAAGGGAATTATTTTTAGGTTATTTTTCATTCATATATTTCCAATTAAATTTAATATTCTTTATTTTTAGATCTTTATCCTATTAGGAATCCAGTTTTTATGCTTACCTCTTTCGTGTTGAATAAAAAAAAAAAGATCCAGATGTTTTAATATTTATTTTCGTCTAAAAATTTTCGATTTATATTACCTACATGAATTAATTCTTTTTTTACTATTACACGTGTTTGGCCTCTGAGTTCCGATTATTGTAGGTCTATAATCGAAGATATATCGATTTTTTATGGTGGATACTATTTCCAGTAGGTTAGAATAAGTAATGAATGTTGTAAAACATCACGAGAGAAAACAATTTGAAAATAAATCAAGAATACGACGAAGGAAATAAAATTTTACCGAAATGTAATTAAATTTTAAGTAACAACAAAGAAGTATAGTAGAAAACGTAATACGGGAATTTATGAAGTTGTAAATAAATTTTTAATTTTACGCGTAATTCTTATTAGAGAAATTAGATTTTATTTTTATTGTTTTCAATAAACTAGTTTGGAAATTACTGGAAATAGCTGTCAAAGGACAAAGTCTTATAATAGAAAAAATGAGTTACTGCAGTAAAAATTAAACTGTATACCCTGCGTTTTTCTATAGGTCAACTCAGCTATAAAGCAGTTGAAATTGAATAAAGGTCATCATACTTTTTTCTTATTCTGCTACCATCTTAACGTAAGGAACCTTTTCTTTTCTTAAACCTAAGGAACCTTAACCTTTTCTTATAACAATTCTTTATTATGCCTAGCTGTAACATTTTTAAGTAGCTTTTTTTCCAAAAGAATAGCTTTTTAAAAATATTACTACATTGCTATGTAGGTACCTGTTCTAAACTTGTTTATAAATTTGAAATATATTAGGTTTTAGTTCAGTATAAAATAAATTACAAAATGTTATGCATAACATTTTGTTGATTAATCTGAAGATAAATTCATAATAAGGACAAAAAATTAAATTTATTTTCTATCAACTAAAGCAATTTAGCTGCATTACTACCACTTTTCTTTTTCTTTTAAATTACAAAAAAGTAATAACTTAAAGTACGCTTTTTCTCTAGGTTCGGCCGGATGACTTCACATATCTGTACCATAAAACAAAATGTCTTAACCGACTCATAGTCAAAACCCCCCAAAAAAAAAAATTACTGAAGATAAATTGCTGAAAATTTGTTCTTCTTATGGTGTAAGTGCAAACCAATAAGAAACTTATTGAAACTTTGAATTTAAAGGGTTAAGATGGGATAACATTAAATTTTACTATTTTTTTTTTTTTTAATTCTTCAATAAGAAATTACGATATCAACTTTATTTTTAGTGTGTGTAATCGTCATGTGAATATCTAAAAAAAATTCTACATTTTTAGAAATTCGACCTTGAAAGGGGTGAAATATAAAGAAATTTTGAAGATGATTGCAAGTCTTTCTCCATTCCCGATTATACTAAACGAAATATTCACCCGATTTCAGCTTGCAAATACTGTTCAGATAAATTTCTAAAAACCATTTTTGGAATTTCACAGTTTTTTTAAGAGGCGCGGCGGTTCAACCAATACAGTAACTGTTACTGTTATTGAACGTGTGACGCTATTGCGTCACACGTTCAATAACTGCGTCCCATTTCTTGACTAAAATACTTAAAATAAAAAAAATGAGAAACGAAGTACGATCACTTCCTAGTTTGGGCAAATAAATTTTTACCCGTACGATGGACGGGTAACAAGATATAACTGCTATTTTTAAGATTAAGGCCGACTATTTTGAAACCGGTATTCTTCGGCTAACAAAAAATTTTCTGATCCTGTACTGACCAAACTGCTGATCTGAAGAAATTACAATACACAGATAGTTTATATAAACTGAACAGACTTTAATTTTTATTTATCACTATTATTTTCACAAGTATGAGTTTAATGAACACAGGGAATTCCAGAGGGCCAGTCCCCTCTGTTTTCCCAGATGGAAAAACAGAGGGGAAAACCTCTGTTTTTCCATCTGTTTTGATGGAAAAGATCGCTCGACCTTCCCGGCTAGTAAAAGTGTAATCTAAAACATATAAATAATACAAGAACATTCTAAAATTACATTTTATTAATTTTCTAATAAATACATTTTTTTTTAGAATCCACGCTTAATTTAGACGTTTTTCTTCCTTGTTCGAAGTACAAGAAAATACTGTAATCGTCAAAAATTATGGTTTTCAGATTTCAACGGAAATATCTATTTTGACCATCCCTGAATCCATTTTGACTAATTTCGGCGTGACGACTGTATGTACGTACATATATATTTCGCATAACTCAGAAACGATTAACTGTAGATTGTTTAAATTTTGGATTTAGGACTGTTGTAACACCTAGTAATGTACCTCCGCTTTTGATTGCATTCGAATAGACCAAAGTTTCAAAAAAACCCGAAATCCAAAACATCTAGATTTTGGACTTTATCTTACTACAGCTTACAAGATTTGGATTCAATTTTGTAGTAGGTTATATAGTATACATTTTAAAAAATGTAGCTGCTAAAAGGCAGATTTATCCGAGACTATAGTGAGATATACAAATTCCCATTTCTAAAAATATATATTTTTTACTTCCTTGTACAAATAAAGGAAGTATTGTGATCATGAAAAATTTTGGTTTTCAGATTTCAACAGAAATATCCATTTTGACCATCCCTGAATTCATTATCACTAGTTTTGGCTTGACGTCTGTACGTACGTACATACGTATCTCGCATAACTCAAAAACGATTAGCCGTAGGATGTTGAGATTTTGGATTTAGGACTGTTGTAACATCTAGTTATGCACCTCCTCTTTTGATTGCAATCGACTGAACCAAGTGTCCAATAAATATAATCCAAAAAATTATGATTTTGGACTTTTTCTTAACTGCAGTAATAAGTTTTCATTGAGAGCTTTTCAACGATTTTTTATAAGTATTACTTATTTACATTGGTTCCAGAGTTATAGCTCAATAAAATTTTAATTAATGAAATATTTGGATCTTACAAGGGGAAGGCACATCGGCGAGAATCCGACTTTATTTCCGACTCTTTTATTTTAATTTAAATATATTGATTTATTAATAACTATTAACCTCTGATTGTAAAAAAAAATTACAATAAATAATAATTCAATAATAGCAATAAAAAGAAAATATGAAAAAAATCAGAAGTTATTAGTGAAATAAAATTTTTGTACTTCTAAAAATGTGTAATTTAATAGGCATTATTGCATATGTGTATATGTAATAGATTTTGTGAAACTTCTGATTATTTAATATTAATTGAAAATTGTAATTTAGGATCGTATTTTTTTTAATTTATGCATTTGTTTCAGTCTACTTGATAATAAATATTGCTATAAAATTTTGTAACCCTCTCCTGTTTCAATTTTGTCTTCATTTTGTTGATGGTTAAATCATAATATTTTTTTAAAAAATATTAGATAGATATAAAACTTACATTTATTTTAAGAGTAATAAAGAGACTTTTACTCTAACCTAATATTTCAGGTAAGATTGTTTAATTAATAATTGTATAAATATTTGATGTTAATAAAAACTAACGTTTTAGCAATTGTCTAACTGTCCACTTTATTAAAGAATTGGAGGATGGTATCTCACTTTCAAATGAAATAAGTTTAAAGTTGAAATTGAAGTGCAGAAAAAAAAAAGTGTATATGCAATTTATTAGGCGTACAAGGAAGTTATGTTCACATCAGATTTTTTTAAAGGATCTGTTTTCCAATTATTAGCCGTCCTTTAAAATTATAACTATTTCAATGAGGCTTGGGTTTTCAAAATTTAGCCCTCATAATCGGTGTCTAAATTTAAACCTGGTAAATGTATACGTACCAAATTTAAACAAAAAACTAAATCTAGAAGAAATTGAACATTTTAATTAAATTTTATGCGACAAAATGTTTATGTTTTTAAAAATTTCAAAATAAAACACGCACGAATAAAACTTTCATTAAGGTTAACTCTTACTAGATAAATGACTGTTAACTTTCATTATCTTCCCATCCCTTTGAGAACTCCCAATTTTTGTAGCTTTAATGTACCAGTAACGGATTTGAAGTTACCATTCCGTATTTGAAGATTTTTGTCCGGCCTATCGCGAATTATTAACCCAAATAGATACATAAGTATAATTCACTCCACTTTCTACGTTTTCTATTCTCAACATTTCATAACACTTTAGTAAAAATAAATAAATATTTATGGCGTACTTATGATACCTTATCCTTTGCTATAGAATACAGAGTACTATACTATAACTGCCGGGAAAATAAATTTATTTAAATAAATTAATAAATTTTATTTTCCTGGCACATACCGAGTAAAATAATATTTATAATTATCTTGTGTGTGTGTGTGTGTGTGTGTGTGTGTGTGTATATATATATATATAAAAAACAATTATTATTTCACAGTGGATAATTAAATTTGTCGAGGCCAATACAATCAGTGTACAATATTTTGCAAGAATATCAATTCTAGCCTTGTATTTTTTTTTTTTACCTTTATCAATTTCAGTATTTTCTTCATCGTAGCAGTACTTTAAACGAGTTTTATTTTATAATACCAATTTTGACCATCGTAATGATGATTATTTATAATTACTACATAAATATTCTCCCTCAGTTAAAACAAACATAAGAGGTTTTATTTCGTTTTTAAAAGTAATTATCCCTGACTATAAACTATTAAGAAAATTGTCAACCACTGAAAAATTGTTTTTTTTTTTTGGAAATGTGTATTAGTTAAAAATTGGACGAGAACAATTTGAATAGGGTACAGTCGAGATAAAAAGTATTTTGTTAGTGTTTCAACAACTGTCTGAAAAAAGAAAACTAATAACGAAATGAAATCGCATAGGTTAAAAAAATATCATTAGTTGTTTACCATTATATAAAGTAATTTATTAAAATTCAAATTTATCGGTAAAGTTATAATTTATACTAATGAATTTCATTAGGGTGGACATGCATGAATTTCGTTTTTATTGTAGAAATTGTTTGTTTTTTTTATCTTAACATAAAAATGTACTATTATTATTTTTAAATTAATATTTTGATTTTTATGACATATTTTTTAAATTTATGACATAACTTTAGTGCTTTTTATTCTTCGACTAAAAGTTTTTTTTTTTTAATGGAATTCGTATTATTTAGTCATTTAACTTTTTGCATTTTCTGTTGTTACTTAAGAAATCACTAAATGCAATCAGTTAGTCACAACCAATTAATAATAAACAGAACATAAAAAATAAAATGTTCATGTAACTATAAAATGCTATTTCATGAAATATGCAAAATATGCATCTATAATTTAAGCTCTCTGTCACTTTCTCACTCTCTCTCTCTCACTCTCTCTCTCTCTCTCTCTCTATATATATATATATATATATATATATATATATATATATTAAAAGTTATAAATTTATTTCATATATTCATGTATAAAAAAGTAGTATATTAAAATTTAATAAACAAATAGATTTGTTTGAATAACAACAAAAAATTTAACAACAAGAATTTATTAAAGATGAGTTAATAATTTTTATGATTAGTGTGTACAACCTTTTACTTCCGCTTACCGGCATGAATGAATAAATAAATGAATGACGTATGAATGAAGTTAAAAATTAATTATAAATAGTGAATTAAAAAAAGATAACAGCATAATCTTTCTTTAAATGTTTTACAAATTATTCTTTATCTTTCTTTATATACGCATTTTTGAATGAACTTTTTATTAAATATATTGTTTTTTTTTTTTTTTACTTAATTATGCGTCATCAAAATGTAATAATGTTAATTTTTTTATGCAGTAAATTTTTGCTAAGTTGTACGTTTATTGTGTATTACATTATAAACATTGTCGTGGAAAGTGCATAGAACAGACAGACAACGGTCGTTTGTCATATTCACAGTGAATTACTTATATAATGCAGTCAAGAAATAAAAACAAAAAAGATAGAATTACTAGTGAAAGGGGAGGGGTATGTTGTATGTTATTGAATAAGGCGTGACATGTCCATTATTTCTAGAAATTGCATCATTCTTTAAAATAAAATAAGAAAATAAAGAATAAGAAAAGGATGAGCTAAAAAGAGTGAATTGACTGCATCTTATTAAAAATGATATGTCGACAAATTGTCTCGTGGATATACATACATACATGCGTACACAAACACACACATTTATATATTGGTTCATTTATATATTACTTAACATTTTCTCAGTCTTTTGATTATAGTAAAAAAATATGTAATTTTGATAAAAGTTCGAAACAGTTTGCTAAACGAAATCTCATGATATTTTTACTACTTTGTACGAAGTAAAGGAATTATTGTGATGGCGAAAAATTTCGATTTTCAGATTTCAACGGAAATATCCATTTTGAACATTTCTGAATCCATTTTGACTAGTTTCGGCGTGACGTCTGTATGTACATAAGTATCTCGCATAAATCATAACGATTAGTCACTAAATAGATATAGGAATTATCATGTAACTGATGAATAATAATAGATCGTATTATAGGATGCAAAATATTTGCAGATTGTACGGATACTCAAAGTGAACAAATCATTTACCAAGAAATAGCAATAAACTTCTATTCTCACTAGAAACCGCTTATTAAAAAAATATATTCTTCGATAAGTACTAGTTAAAAAAACACCAAAAAAATATAACAGAACGCTACTCACTGATAAAAATGTTACGGGTAATAAGAGATCCGATATAAATACAATAGATAAGAAAAATCTATTTTTTTAAATATATCTATTTGAGGGTGTCCCATATAAAACGCAACCCATCAATCACTCATCCATGAAATTTCAAAACCCAAGCTTACTCCCCTACTCATTACTGAAATGGACTCGTCCAACATCTGAACATCGCGGCGACGCAGTAGAACACTACCGATAGTAACAACAATGCAATCATAACGTTCAGTGTATTGCTAGAGACAAGATGGTGTTTTCGCTAGATGAACGTGTTTTCATTGTCGAGTGAATCAGTGGTTGCAGTGCAAGATTTGTTTCGCCATAAGTACCCGGATAAACTAGCTCCTAACAAAACATCAGTATTAAGGTTAGTCGCAAAATTTAGAGAGACCGGTTCTGTTAATAACAAGGAACACAAAAGATCTGCGTCAGTGTTGAATACAGATACAGTCACTGAAATCAAAGACCGATTACTCGCCTGGCCAAATAAATCGATCAGACGTTTGTCTGCTGAAATTAATTTGTCTAAATCAACTGTTCATCGGGCGACCAAACGATTACAATTACGACCTTATCATTCAAACGGTTCATCAACTTCTTGAGCCCGACAAAGAAAAACGGCTACAATATTGTCAACGGTTCTGTCGATTTCTGCGTGAGGGAATTAATGTTATGGATTCGTTATTTTTCACAGATGAAGCAAGGTTTCATTTGGATGGCTACGTAAACAGCCAAAACAGTAGAATTTGGAGCGCTGAAAATCCCCACGATTATCACGAAAAACAATTACACCCGCAGAAGTTGGGCGTGTGGTGCGCGATATCGCGGAAGAAAATAATCGGTCCTATTTTTTTCGAGTACACCATTAATGCAGAACGATATCAGGATATTTTATTTCAGTTCATTTCACTCTTGGAAGAGGAAGACAGACACTGCCGGCTACAACATGACGGTGGACATCGCACCACGCAGGTTCAACTTCTGATTTCGTTGAGGAATTCTTTGGTAATCGTGTTATCGGTCGAGGCTTGCAGCCACCAAGATCTCCAGATTTGACTGCGGCGGATTATTTTCTATGGGGTTACCTCAAAGAAAAAGCCTACAGCAACAAACCACGAACACTTGAGCAATTGAAAGTCAATATTGAACAAGCTGTGTTAAATATCCAGCCACAAACTTTGAACAAAGGTGCAAGAAACGCTGTAAAAAGAATTGAAGCTTGTATTCAAGACGATGGCGGCCACTTCCAACATTTACTCTAAATGTAAGGTAATGGATGGTAATAATAAAAATTACATTTACATTTACACATGCCTTTTTATTATTTCAATACCTACCAATATAAGGTTGGGTTGCGTTTTATATGGGACAGCCATATAAAATAATATAATATAATATAATCTATTTAATTTTATAAAATCTATTTTATACTGAAATAGAAAATATCTATTTCAACGAATTTTTTTCATATCTTATGACTTGAACTGAAAAAAAAGGTAAATAAAATACAAAAGCCTGGAGGATGAATTAAAAAAATCTTGCACAGTTTTGCGCAAGAATACCGATATTCCGTTAATTTAACTTGTTTTTAATGTTTTTTTTTTTTAAATTTGGTTTAATATTGCTAACAATAGATACCGCAGAAACGACGTTTCAACTTGCAGCAACATAACGAACCACGCTTTTAACTTGCCCCGCACAAATCTTTTCGATCTTAGATTGAATGTAACTCAAGAACAAATCAACCAATCTTCATCAACATTTTATATTCACAACTTCAGATACAATACTAGAGCATATCTAAATTTCAATGAAATTGATTAAATAGTTTTGGAGATTTTCAAGCCACAAAGTTTTATACATAGGTGTTTAAATACACATATTAATAAATGTGTTAGGAAACCACAATTTAATTAATGATATTTTTTTACTCCTCATACAAAACGTAAAAAAAATCATTTTAATCTCCCCCGCCCCACTCGACCATCATGCGATTGAAAGTAATACCTTACTTCTCTTCGGAAAGTCGGTAAAAAAAACTGAAAAACAAAATCAAGCCACATATACTTGAAGCAGGAATTACATCACAAACCATTGTAAACAAACTAAGAACTGAGAATTTTAGAGGACATCCACACCACAAAAAAAAACAATAATTTTAAAAACTTGCAAAGCAATATGAAAGTTTCTCAATGAGCAATAGAGTAATCATAAATTGTTAAGTCCTGTCACGATAATTACTTCCCGACAGTAAAATCGAGAGTTAGAGAAGATAATAATAATTTATTTATTCTTGTATCTATTAATACAATAGGAACAATACGCTGATGTTCAATAATAGGCACTATGTTGGATGATAATGAATTTTGTAGCACTACAAAAAAAATCCCGTGCCTAACTCGAATCCGGAACTCCACTCATCCTCTGAAGTAATAACTTACGGTGTTTAGGAGGCTAAACAGAAAAAAAGATATATAGGCTGTAGTTCTCTCTTTAAATTAAAAATGGGAAATATTTGTTTCTTTACATATTTATTACAAAGTAATGGAATCCTATTTTGTAGGAAATAAATTGTAACAATGTAATTGTAATTAGACTTTATGTATATATCATTACTTCTTCTTCTTTCTTTCTTTTTTCCTGTTTAGCCTCCGGTAGTAGAAATAACAAAGATGGACCACTGAATGTGAAAATAGGAGGAGAAAAGATTATGGAGGTAGAAGAATTTTGTTTTTGGGAAGTAGAATTACTAAAGATGGACGAAGCAAGAGCGATATAAAATGCCGAATAGCACAAGCTAAACGAGCCTTCAGTAAGAAATATAATTTGTTTACATCAAAAATTAATTTAAATGTCAGGAAAAGATTTTTGTAAGTGTATGTTTGGAGTGTCGCTTTATATGGAAGTGAAACTTGGACAATCGGAGTATCTGAGAAGAAAAGATTAGAAGCTTTTGAAATGTGGTGCTATAGGAGAATGTTAAAAATCAGATGGGTGGATAAAGTGACAAATGAAGAGGTATTGCGGCAAATAGATGAAGAAAGAAGCATTTGGAAAAATATAGTTAAAAGAAGAGACAGACTTATAGGCCACATACTAAGGCATCCTGGAATAGTCGCTTTAATATTGGAAGGACAGGTAGAAGGGAAAATATGTGTAGGCAGGCCACGTTTGGAATATGTAAAACAAGTTGTTGGGGATGTAGGATGTAGAGGGTATACTGAAATGAAACGACTAGCACTAGATAGGGAATCTTGGAGAGCTGCATCAAACCAGTCAAATGACTGAAGACAAAAAAAAAAGCCTCCGGTAACTACCGTTCAGATAATACTTCAGAGGATGAATGAGGATGATATGTATGAGTGTAAATGAAGTGTAGTCTTGTACATTCTCAATTCGACCATTTCTGAGATGTGTGGTTAATTGAAACCCAACCACCAAAGAACACCGGTATCCACGATCTAGTATTCAAGTCCGTGTAAAAATAACTGACTTTACTAGGACTTGAACGCTGGAACTCTCGACTTCCAAATCAGCTGTTTTGGGAGAAGACGCGTTCACCACTAGACCAACCCGTTGGGTGTATCATTACTATACCCTTTTTTTGTTACGTTCTTACATCTTATTCAGTAAACATTTTAGAATATTCCCTTATCTTTTATGATTTTGTACTTCCTCGTTTAGAATTGGTATTTATAGATTTTTTGTAGAAAGAAATTTTTACCATAAAAATTGAAAAAAATTCTTGTGGTTTATTATATTTAAAAAAAGTGTTGATTTATGATTTAGACATCTTTCATTGTATAAGCGAAAAAGATCTTACTAATTACAATTTTTTCTGCTAATCGTTTACTTCCACATATTTATTACAGTTTACATCCTGAATCATCTGTTTCATATATTTTTACAATTTTCTCCTTTACTGTCGGTATGTCTAGACATCTTTCATTGTATAAGCGAAAAAGATCTTACTAATTACAATTTTTTCTGCTAATCGTTTACTTCCACATATTTATTACAGTTTACATCCTGAATCATCTGTTTCATATATTTTTACAATTTTCTCCTTTACTGTCGGTATGTCTCTATCAAACTGACTAAACTCGGATATTTTAATATGCGGCCCACTAGTCTGATTAACAGTTTGATTTTCACCACACTCGCAAAGGAGCGTAGGTGTTTTACCTCACTTTCTATTTAACTTATTTTACGTTGAAAAGGTTTCAATTCCATTAAATAAATGAGAGAAAACACATGAGAGAAAAATTGTTAAAACCTATTTGAAAAGTTTTATAACCTGGGACAGAAACTTTTAGCGATTTTATACAAGAATGTTCGGACCAAAATGATGTGAAAAGTAGAGTAAAAGAAGAAAAATTGATGTGAGCTATATATAGGTTACTATTACTTTACATAGATTAATATATTTACTATATTTTTCTTTTATATTTTTATATATACTGGATAGATACTAGCTACGTTCCCTGGAGTCCCGGGGTCAACCCAGTGGTCTCCCGGCCACTCCCGGGGCCCTGCGGAAAATGTAATTACGGTAACTAACGTACATAGACCTTTGACGGGGAAAACTTCATAACTTATTTCTGCTGTTACCATGGTGACAGAAATATAACAATGAATGTATATAACAAAGACTATTTTTTTTTCTTTAATGAGTATTTTTAATCGGTAACTTTATCCCAAAGGGAGCTAGGACCTCGATTTATGTCTTAAAAAGCTTTCGATGGGTAACAGAAATGTATCCTGCAAATCCGAAAGCAATTGGTTGGTTGATTCCGCATAATAGAAAAATGAACAACTAAACATACAGACAAACTTTCGGTTTTAAAAATAAGATATACGTATATCTATATGTTTCAAAATGAATATCGGGGTTTTAAACTTATGCAATATTTACTAAGTTTTACTTAAATTGTTAAATTATTCATGAAATGAAAAAAAAACTTAACAGTTTTTTGTGTTGTCCAATAAGCACCATTTTCACACGGCAAACATCCACCCGATGGAACGGTTCATCCCATACTTTAATCAGCAAGACTGGAGTAATTGATGCGACAACAGTTTTAATTCTGTGTCTCAAGTCGGGTAGGTCATCCGTAAATTGATCCTTTATAAACCCCCGAAGAAAAAAATTGCAAAGGGTCAGATCAGGCGAACGTGGAGGCCATCAAACAAGGCTTATCATGTGATCCCTGATGACCAATCCAGCGGTCGGAGAGAATTTCACACAACCAATCACGTACAGCGTTATGCCAGTGAGGTGGCGCACCATCTAGTTACCAAATAAAGTTCTATGGTTCGTATTGCAGTTGAGGAAAGTACCATATTTGTGCCATATTAGTTAATTCCAGACACAATTTCTTCCGTCAAAAAAAACGGTCCGTAAACTTGTCGAAGAGTTACGACACAAAAGCCATTCAGTTTTGGGGAGTCTCATTCACACTGCAATATTTCGTGAGGATTTTTTGATCCCCAGATACGCACAGTCTGAGTGTTTACTTGTCGACACGATAAAGAAAATCTTCATCGTCGCTGTACAGACGTCACTGGAATCGCTAATTCGCGGCTAGCTTTTCTATCGGATTTCCTAGAACTACGCACAAAAGTCTCAATTTCACGTTCAACATTGTCTTCGTACACATTCGGTCGTCCTGTACTCTATCATTTACAAATACAGCCAGTGGTTTAAAATTATTTGTACCATCTACGAATGTTATTGTCACTCGGGGAATCACAACAGAACTTCAAACGGAACTTACGTTGAATGGTAATTACAGATTACACTTTGAAAACTGCAGAACAAAGAACGCTTCACGTTGGGGATGCATCTTTGCTACTAGTTCTTTCAAGTGGAAGGTACAGGAAACGGTCTATAAGTTTTACGTTTATTTTTCAATCCGTTATATCTCCATAAATATTAGTTTTATAAAAATTTATGTTATTTGCTAAAATATTAAACTTTTTATTTTGAAAAAAATGACAATTTACGTATTAAAATCTGTTTACAAACAGTCGAGTTATGGCAGAAAATTGATGTAATTTTGTGTCCGTTTTCGTGCTTTACACTTTACGTTCTATTCGATTAAATATTAATTGTTAATTCTAGTATTGTAAATTAGTATCAAATTAAGAATAATTTTCTCAATAACAGACCTAATAATTGTGACACAAAATTACATCAATTTTTTGGATATTTTTTGTTTGGTTTTACAAGTAAAATCCGAAATTTTACTCAAAATTCTAATTCGAAATTAGCGAGCTCATATATATACAATAAAAATACAGTAAGTAGTGCCAGTTTTAATAGCTAGTTTACAACAATTGCAATTTCTATAGGTTAACTTTTGTTATAATAAAATTTAATTTAAAATTTTTCACGATTTATTTTTTAATTATTATATGCTTACCTGAAAGTCGTGTATGCCTATAAGATATCAAAAATAAAATATTATTTCACTCAGTCGTAATATATTGTAAATTCATTTTTGTTTATCTCAGGGTTAAACGTTTTTATGGGTGTACTCTACAATTTACATTAAAAAATTACAATAGTTGCATTTTTATTGTGAAATGAATTATTTTTCATTTTTACCATCAGAAATTATTCCTACAATTTTTTATTCTTTCAAAACAATATAATATTTATTAAATTCGATTCTATTCATCAGGACAGCCGAATTAGATTGACAAATCACCGTTAACGTTGAATTCCTTTGTTGATTCTAGCAAACGAAATCATTTCCACTGCTTCCCATCCCTATCCTCTTAATCTGTAAAACCTTCTTTCCTTCTTTTCTTATACCACTGATTATTTTGTATACTCTCTACTTTACTTTCTTTACATCTTTTGATGCCTTTTCTACAAAACGTTTATTTGTTACACAATGTATTTTCAGATTTATCTAAAGGTTCTTAACAGTTTTTATTGTATTCTTTCCTTCCTAAATTCTTTGTAGCTTTTGTTCGTTTTTCTTTCTAATGCTCTATTCTTCACTGTACTTACATTTCCAATAATTAAATCTTTTGTTATCCTTTTCCCGAAGGAATATGTTTTATTTTCATAGAATATTACGTTCCAGTGTGCCATTCCTCTTTGATTTCTTTTCTAAATATCTTCATACAAATCTTTTCTTACGTATATGTAGTATCAGCTTTAATATTTTGATTACTTTCATATTTACTTTATTTTCTGATTAAGCCTAAGATGTATTGCTTTCAAAATATCAGCTATTACCGTTTGTTCTACTTTTAATTTGCCTTATTCTTAATGTAATATTTAGCTACTAAAAAGAATTATGTTTTATTCTTTATCTAAATCTGCATTTAGTATAAATACAAATTAAAAAATGGAACAAAAAAAATGCAGATTTCACGTAATTTATAGAGATTATCCACTTTTTTTAAGGTAATTGAGAAATATAACAATTAAACAAAACGTCCGTTTATGTATTACGTTTTTCCGCCATAATAACTATATAAACAGGGGAAATTATTGCATAGGAAAAAATTACATTTTCTCCGGTTTTTAATATTTTTCGACTTCTTATTGCTTATAGATACAATAATACTACAATCTTTATGCAAGTATTATATACATATAAGAATAAACTAAAGTGTTTTATGGAGCAAAAATTATGGAATACCGTCTAGCTTTTCATCATTTATTGACTAACAATAATCATTTATTGACTATTGGAATGTATATATATAGAGTGATCAAATCCAGATGGCTACCATTGAGATCTTATAAAATATAAGTTTTATGAGAAATTTTAGATGGGAAACCTTCTCTAGATTTTTTACATTAAAAATAAAGTATTACCATTTTTGAAATCTTTATTCTTTTTTTAATTTGCCAACTTCATTATTTCAAAATCGAAACCTTATGTTTTTATTGCACATTTGAATAGAAAATTGTACTTTAAGACACTGTTATTCTTGGGTATTTTTCTCTAAACCTAGCCGTTACGGAGCATTACAACATTTTTCAACAATGCAAAAAGTAGCTGATAATTATTTAGCA
This sequence comes from Lycorma delicatula, assembly GCF_047948215.1. Taxonomy (NCBI): domain Eukaryota; kingdom Metazoa; phylum Arthropoda; class Insecta; order Hemiptera; family Fulgoridae; genus Lycorma; species Lycorma delicatula. The sequence continues at coordinate 26,319,088 of NC_134460.1, forward strand.
TTATAATTGTATTTATTGATTTTACAAATTAACAATTGTCAACCGCAGCTCCATAATTGCTGCTTTTAGAGAAAATACCTAAGAATAAAAATGTATTAAAATACTATTTTAGCCATATTTATTTTTTCAATTTCCAAAAATATTAGTTTTATAAAAATTTATGCTAAAGCATTAAGCCTTTTATTTTGAACAAAATGACATTTTATTTTTATTTCCTTGTACGAAGTAAAGGAAGAATTATGATCGCGAAAAATTTCGGTTTCCAGTTTTGAACGGAAATATCCATTTAGACCATCCCTGAATCCATTTTGATTAGTTTCGGCGTGATTTATGTACGCATTACTCAAAAACGATTACCGTAGGATGTTGAAATTTTGGATTTAGGACTGTTGTAACATCTAATTGTGCACCCCCCCCCCCTTTTTATTGCAATCAACTGAACCAAAAGTGTCCAAAAATGCACAAACTCCAAACAAAAATCTGGATTTTGGACTTTTTTCTTAACTGCAGTAATTAGCCCTTATTCAGAGATTTTCAACGATATATCACAAGTGGTACTTATTTTCATTGGTTCCAGAGTTATAATAGCCTAATGAAATTTTAATTATTACAACATTTGGATCAAGGGAAAGGCTCATCGGTTCGAATTAGACTTCATCTCCTTTTTTCCATTAAATTTTTTTTAATTTAAATATATCGACTTGTTAATAAATTATTAACTCCGATTGTAAAAAAAAATTTACGATAAATAATTCAATAATAACCATAAAAAAATATCAGAAGTTATTAATGAAATAAAATTTTATGAACTTTTCATCTTAAAAAAATATGTAAGTGTAATTCAATAGACGTAAAAGGAAATCATGTGATGTCTACATCAGATTTTATAAAATTTATTCTCATTGTATTACAACACAATCAGAAAATACGATAACACAATGATTGCCGTAAAATAAATTATTATTGAAATACCTAAACTAATACTGAAATATCCAGTGATAAATTTTCGGAAATAATTTAACGCAATAAGCTATTATATTACGGAAAAATCATTTAAAAAATGTACGGGTTTTACCAGCAAAGAAGGTCTTGGATGCAAAGTTCGAATACTTTTCATGTCTTAACTAATATCAGTTAGGTGAAAGTTTTTATCATAGTTTCAGCAATTAGGTGAAAGTTTTAGGTAATTTGCATAATTATAAATGAAATTTATGTGAAATTCTTTATGAAGTCGTATAATCTTTGTAACATATTGTGATGCGTCAATAATAATATCAACCGGAGAAATTATGATCGGGTGGCTTGAATTTTGTGAAGATGGCTTATCCGTAATATTAATATTGTTTCTACGGGATTAATAATAGAGTTTTCAACGTTTTTTAAGTAATCTTTTTAGTTTTGTTCAAACATTTCAAAAAAATTTCATTTTAGATGTTTCGATTACTTTTTATGTTATTTTTATTTTATATTTTTTATTATATATTTTATACCTTTTTAAAAATCGTAGCAAAGGAATGAATTTTAGATCATTTTTATAACATTTTCAAGCTTTAACAAATTTATCTAGAAAGTTTGTTTTTAATATCTATTTTTATTATTATGATGAGAAAAAAATTAGTAATTAGGTTGTAAAATTAATATTTTATTATAATTTTTATTTAAAAGAAGGGTTATATTCTTAATCTCTGAAAAAATGTGAAAACGTTCATCAACATTATAACAAAGTAATTTTTTATAAAAAAAAAAAAAAAAAGTAAAAATAGAATAATTTGACTTTTGGGGAGAATTTTATTTCTTTTTCCTGCTCCTGCATTATAATAGAGCATTTTATAAAAACCGTTGAAGGTTCTCATCTTTGTTCCACATTCCAAACATTTTACGATTTCGATGTCTTTCCGGTCACGTTTAGGTAATTTCCCTTAGAATAGAACTTTTAAAATGTAATAATACTATTCAAAATATTGGCACCGATCACGGTTGACAAAGGTTAGAATTTTACACGCCCTTTTAATATTGTTATACCTTATTTTCCCTATTTGCTTTAAATTAAATTTTTTCTTTAATATTAACCTAGTAATGGCTGTAAGTTCGGTGTACTGTACCTAAAATAAAAGAAAGTACATTAAAAATAAATTTGTATCATGTTATTTGTAAAAAAGTATTATTTTAATAGAACTATATGCAATATAAACAATTAATTATAGTTAAAAAAAATTGTAAATAACTATTTTAGACGCGCGCGCACGCATACGGCTCGTTTTATTAGAAAAAAAAGTCAGTGACTTAAAATTATTCAGTTTCTACAGGTAAGTTCACACTAGTTCTATATCATATAAGTATCGGTCATCTTTCTGTAACAAACTACAGATTAATGAAATGCAAATCATTCCTATTCATTTATGAGTTAGATGCAAAGATAAGTATTATGTTATCAGTTCGAATCATTTTTTGTTACATCATCATCATCATCATCAGTAATGAATCTTTCCGAACGGAAATTTTTTTCCTCTTTCTCTCTATCTCTCTGTCATAAATTTTTCTATTCGTGTACTTGTAATCTCCTTTTCCATTCAGTTCTGTTAACGATTTTAATCCAACTTTTAGCTTGTAATTGGGATTATCAAAAACAACAGTTGTTTGTAATTTTTAATGTTATTAAAACGTTCATTTTATAATTTTTCATAAATATTGTTTATTTATTAATTAATATTTATTATTATTATTTCTTCATGTTTTATTAATTTTTTTACTTTTTTGTGTAATATTTTCTTAGTATCTGCTGATGATAATTGTTTAACAGACGAAACAATCATCTAAGTTTTGATTTTAAATAATTTTCTTTTTTTAGTAGTGTTTTCTTAATTTTCAGTTTATATCAGTAATCTTTTAACACTATTATTTATTTGTATTTAATGTGTAATAAATTATAAATTTTACTCTAATAGAACCAAGAATTATAATTTCTATGATTCAAAGATTCAATTGCTCATTGTTTTTTTTATTTTTTTTTTTTATTATAAAACTTTTAATTTGTAATCACTAAAGTTTATAATTGTTTTAGTACGTGTCAACTATTAATGGCAAATATCTCCGAGAGGAATATAGGATTATATTTAATAGACTCTTATGTCTTTCCCGATGTTTTTCTGATTAGTTATATATATTATTACCAGATAAATAGTATCATAATGGTAAACATTAGTATTTAATCTAAGAATAAAGTAAAAATTCTGAAGAATATTATCTATAAAATTTATTTTAATTTAAAATTGTTTATTTATATACTATTGACTTTTGAAACGCATCTTTAGAGAGTAAATTAAACAGAATAATTAAAACTCAGACGGAATACTGAGATTGACTTTTCTTTTAACATTTCTTACAAAACTTATTTTAAAATTTAAATTTACGAATTTTTTTATTTTAAATCTTTTGTGAAAATATTTTTTTAATTAGTAAATTGTTCGAAAAAAATTGTTCCGTCAGTAGGTGATGGTTTAAGCCTTAACTCCTTAAAAAGAATTATTTTCATTTTAATCTTCTCCGCTGCTCCTTTTCCTACCATTTTTCCTTTTATTATTATTTTATTATTATTATTATTGAAGTGAAGCTTCTTAACGCAGGCTTCGGGATGGGGAGTCAAAATGAGAAAAAACGAGCGTCCCGAAAAAACGTCACGCGCTAAGTCCCTTTTCTGTGTATAAGTGAGAACTCTTATACAAAGTTTATGTTTATAGGGCGTTCTCCCTCTCTCCCCCCTCTCTCTCGCTCTCTCTCTCTCTCTCTCTCTCTCTCTATCTCTCTCTCTTATTCACAGCTTAAGCTTATATAGCGATCTCTCTTTCTCTCTCACTCTTACACACAACTTATGCGTATACGGCGTTCTCCCACAATCCCTCTCTCTCTCTCTCTCTCTCTCTCTCTCTCTCTCTCTCATAAGAGTGAGAGAGAATGAGAGAGAGAGAGAGAGAGAGTGTGAGAACGTGAGTATACGGCATTCTTTCTCTTACACTCTTATACACAGCATATGCGTATACGGTTTCTCCATCCCTCTCTCTCACTCTTATACAAAGCTTATGCGTATACGCGCGTACTCTCTGTCTCCACCGTAGTCTATGCTACAGTGTGATGTAGTACAGAATATATAGTGTAGAAAACACGTGCTTCAACTTATAATTTCCATAGCAGGTTATGTTTTATACATAAATATTTTTTTTATGTGTATTTCATATTTCTTATTAACAAAAATATTTATTATTTGTGCATATTACGTATATGTTACTTTGCACCATTAATAATTCATTATCTTTATTATTAATTAACTGTAGAAATTATAATTCTTCGTTCTATTTTATTAAAATTATAGTTTACTAATACAATTTTAAATACAAAGAAAGAACTGTGCTAAAAGATGTCTAGAATAAATTGAAAAACAAGAAAACACTATTAAAATAACTATTTAAAATCAAAAAGGAGATAGTTGTTTCTTTTGTTAAACAATTATCATCAGTAGATACTAAGAAAATACTATATAAAAAAATAAATAGATCAATAAAACATGAAGAAATAATAATGTAATTAATAAATAAACAGTACTTACAGAACACTATAAAATGAGCATTTCTAGAAGAGTTACAATATTAAAAGTAAAATAATATAAACAACTGTTGTTTTAGGCAATCCCAATTGTAAGCTTAAAGTTGGATTGAAATTTTCTAAGCTACTGAAATCTCCAACTCATATTGTAAGGTTATTACTACCTTTGTTTGATTTTCGTGGTTTCTTTTAAGATCATCAGTTTTCATCCCCCCACCCTTGAGCCAGACCCCAAACCAAGCATGAACGCAACTCCAGAAGGTGCCATCCACTAGGATTTTAGTGGTTTAGATATTTTTAAGTTAACTTCATCAGTAAGTATTCGACTGGGATTGCCTAAAACAAGATTTGTTTTGTAGATTTTACTTTTATATTCACAATCGGTGTTTGCTAAAACTCGATTTACATTTTTTATCTGTAATTTTCATTTTTTTAATCATTTTCTAAATTATTAATTTCATTTTTTTTATTTCTTTTTTTAGTAAATAATTTTCTCGGTATTAATTTATGTTCAACACTCAAAATGATTATCTTTTTATATTTTATAAATATAATTTATAATTTTTTGTTAGCGGTTTTTAAAAAAATTATTGTTTTATGATTTAATATAAATTTATATAATTTTCTTATATACATGTTTTATGAAATTACAGTAGACTAAATAAATTTTTTACGTCAAGCAATAACATGTTTTATAAAAAAAAATTGAATCTTTGAAAAAAACATTAAATTAAATCAATGAACCAAGTTTATTAAAGTTTAACATTAATTTTAAGCCTTCAACCGAGAATTCTTATTCTGGTGTAATTTTACGAGCAGAAATAATCAATATTTCGTTTAAAATTTTCTTTTTCGACTAGATTTATTAATAGTTTAAACATTCACTGTAAACATCTGTCTGATAAAATAAAAAATTGTTCTGAGCTAAAATAACAGTATTTAAAAAGGTTTATTGGTGGTCTACTATTAATGATTAATCACTTTTAATTATATATCTTTAAAAGCGGAAGCAACATGGTGTAGGTTACTGACATAAGGTAACATTAAACTCTGTCACATTTTTAAAAAAAAGAAAAGAAAAAAATATTTTTAATATTTTGTTTTGGGGCATCATTCTTAATGACATTTTCTTAATTATATTGAAATGTTAAATTTAATATAATAATTATTTTCTTAAAGTTTATCATTAAAAAACCGAGTGAAGTTACTTTTTTTCACAAAACGTATAATCATATTTTCCGCTCAATTTGGATATAACTTGTATCAGCGTGATAAGATTAGCAAATTCATCCGCATCACTAAATAAATAATAATAGTATTTGTTATTTTCAATTTATAATAAAATGAATTAATTGTGCAAAACCTATCTTTTTATTCTATTTAAAAAGAAGATAAACGATTGAAAGGCTTAAATATATATTTCACTGAACCCTAAGGGAAGCCAAGTAAACTACAGTACTTAATAATATTGTATAATTATTTAATTTGTTTTAAAATTGAAATTATTATACGGCTATATTTAAAAATTCTTAAATATCTCAAATTTTGTGATTGTATTTCATTGTAGAATTCTCTTGCATGTAGATATTTCCACAAATATAATAAAGATGTTACTACAAATAATGAAATACGCTTTTCAGTTTGATTATAATATAATAAGGGTAACTAAATACAAAGAAAAATGTTTATTTGCAATTATATATTTGAAATAAAGTAAGTTTTCGTTAAAACAGAAATATTTTATATATAAATATATAAAATAAGAAAACTTTGAGTTACTGTATTAAACTGAATAAAAGCTGTAATCTATTTTTAATGTCCTAGCTTAATAAAATTAAAGAAAAAAAATTAAAATTTTAGGATCTGGATAGTAATCAGAAAGGAATCTTTATAACATTATTTTTATTTGTTAAAAGTTTTTTAATCAGCGTATTGTGTCACCTATTTATGTTATCCCAAATCTAAATACAGCAAGTCATTAAAATTCTATTCTAATAGATTAGTAGCACATAAATACACAGTAAAAATATTCTAATTTTACCACGCGATAAAAATTTACCAGCTAACTATAAAATAATACAATTATACTGCATTAATAGTATTCTTAAATTAAAATAGCGTGTATTATTAGCTCTTTCTCTTGAATCTACGGATAAAACCAAATTGAAATTATCCTGTTGATCGTTTTTTCACTACTGCCCAAAAAGGAGTGTAATGTATTTAGGGTGTATGTATGTTTGTTCCATCATTGCAGCTCAACGGCTGAACCGATTTAGATGTACGACTCAGTGTTGGAAACCTTATATTACTAGGAGTGTCATAGGTTATATGTATATATATATATATATATATATATATATATATATATATATATCACCCTCACGAACGCTCTTTAATTTATCCTATATTACGCGTAGTAATTATCTTAAAGAACAATGTTCTTTTTTGGCAGTCGTGTTTTTTTTTTCATTTTTAATATTTATCTCTTGTTTCCTTTATCGATATAAAATAAACTATATATCATGTGAAAATATATATAATAAATAATTAATTTGTTTAATTAATTTTAAAATTGAATTCTGTTTTATGAATTTATTTAAAAATTTATAATTGTCTTAAACTTTGTGGCTATTTCATTATAGAGTTCTCTTGTATGCAGATATTTCCACAAATGTGAAATAATTTGTGGCTTGAGTATAAGATAGGATGAATATTAAATATTCAGGCTTAATCCTAATCGGAATTCGAACCCAGAACCTTCCGATTATAAGGCAGAGTTATTACTATTTCTTCATGGAGGATGATATATTTTTTTATTATAATGAAACATTAAATTTGAAATGTTATTTTTTTATTTGAGTTTGTTGAAAATTAGATATACTGATAGAATTTAAACGTTTAGGGATTTTAAAATGGAAAGGAAAAATAGAATTATATGAAAATTTCATCTCAAAAAAAGTCAAAATCGTAGGTTGTCGTTTTACTAATAGAAGGAATAATAAAACATTATAAGAATAAATTTTAAAATAAAAGCTAAATTCATATAAAGAAATAAAAGTAATTAATTATTTCGTTCAAGAGAATACCGATAAATAAAATTTTTATATGAAAAAACAATAAAATAGTACTTAATATTTTGTTGTTTAGGTCGAAAACTGCAAATGATAAACAAAAAATAAGGAACACATAAAAAAAAATTATTAAAACAATTTTTATTCCGAAAAGAAGAAAGTCTATTCATACCTATATCTTTTAATTTTAAACACACATATTTTATATACTTTAAAAAAATATTTCTATAAATGTAATGCTTTCTGGTAACAAAAAAAAGGAAAATATGAAAGACAAGAAAAAAAAAGAGACTTTCGAAAGGCTCATAAAGACTTCTGTTCCAGAAAAGAAAACTGTTATTAAAGAAGGATTGATAAAAAAATAATTAAAAAAAATGAATTCATCAACGAATTAGAGACGATGAATATTTACAGCATAAAAAAAGAATTAACTGATTTTATGGGATTTATCTTTAGACACGCAGAGTTAGTTAATTTAACCCTGAATATTTATATACTATATAAAAACAATAAAGGAGCAAAAGAATAATAAATAATACCAAGGGAAAAATTTATAAAAAAAAAAAAAAATTACTTGAGTGCTACAAATATATTTAAATTAGATAAAAATGATGAAATGAATCATAACGGTCAGATGGCTGATAACAAAAAGAAAGAAAGAAATTAAGGAAATATTCTCATAACAAAATTGATATATATTAACATAGAGAAAATATTTATTCACGATTAATATATATATGATTCACTCATTTTTACGCTGAAACAAAGGAAGAGATGAATAATGTTCCCATAAGAACTTGAATTGATTAGATTATATTTTTCTACTTCATTTTCGCTCACTTTTTAATAATAAAATACGATATTATAGATACTAGGTAAAAGATAAATCCAATAAAAGAATCGGAGTTAAAAATAATTCATAAAGAAAAAAAATAGTACCTCTATTCGATACAATACGATAATATTTCATCTTATAGTTATTGACTAAAATTATTTGTTTATATTATATTTAAAATGTAAAAAATATATATTATTATTACCTTACATCAGTACACTCAAACCTTATTAGTCGATGATAGATTCATATTAAATTTGATGTTATATATTTTATTGGTATAAACTCAGCACTAGGTAAGTTCATTACATAAAGCGTAGTAGTTAATACTGAGTATAATATTTTAAAATAATAATTATAACAACAACAATAAATTAATAATAATAATAATAAATAAAGTTATTAATACCATTTACTCTTACTAATGATTAATTCTTCTTATGCAGCAATTATTGTGGTCAGTCACAATTGCGGTCAGACTGAAAATAAAAATTAGACGTCATTATATTTTTACCGAATTGTTTTTCGATCGATCTCCTTCATAATACGAGTAAAAAAAAAAAAACGAGGATGATCTTATATTAATTCCTAATCAGATCTTTTATTAACCTATGTAATTTCATTTCAATATTTTTTTTTAATTGGAAAATATTATGAAAAATTTTAACTTAATTTGACTGATCTTGTTAAAAAGCACAAAAAAATTATTAAAATATTTCCAATTTATCACCATTTTTTCTTATTTTATTTATTTAATTTCGTCATTGTTGGACCACTATTTTTCTACTTTTTGGCCTATTAGTTTGAAGTTATTTTAGTGCGTAATAGTGATTTAAAAATAACAAACAAACTATTGGTTGTTGGGATTGAAAAACCAAATAAGAAAATGTGAACAAAGAAATATTAATAAAAAATAACGATTACTTGATATGGATTAATTGAAATTTGATATTAAAATTTTATTAAATATTTTTCGCCAACGGAGGCAGTATACGATAACATTTTCAAGAAAATAATCAGCCGGGGCATTTTCTTTGAGCAACGATGTATAAAAAAATCTACTTAGGTTTTATTTATTATTTTTAGTCATTTTTCTTCATTTTGTTGATATCAATAAAAAGAGTTATTTTAAAACAATTATTTTTTCAAGTAACACTTTCTCCCTATTATAATAATGGTTTAGTTTTAATTTCTATACAAAGTGATGTACTCGTAAATTTTCTAGCACCGGAACGTTTGATTTTGTGTCATATCAGACCACAAGAATATTTTTTCCGTAGTCATAGACGGCTGGCTACAAGAAAATGTCATGAAAACACATTCATTCGATGTTTAGATTGATAACATGTAAAACTTATTTTTTTCCTGCCAAATATTTAACCTTTTTTCGTGATTAGTTTTTTAACGACTTCTTTTATCGCCGTTTCTTAATTAATATCCAAACGGAAGAACCATTTTCGTGCAGTCTGATTTTTATAATTTCCAGTTGTGTCCTTCGTCACACACAATTTAAGGAAATGATAATATCTTTCATTAAGAAATATAATATCAATTAATATTTAATATTAAAATAAAACGTAAGCCAGATTCTAAGTTAAAAACAAATTTTATGTAGAAAAACAATTTTTTATTTCTTCCAAAAAGCAGTACCGGAATGCCAGTCCGGCCCTGGTACATCCTGTCTGTACAAAATTTCTTATTCAGTCTTCAAAAGAACTTACTATGAAATGAAATAGTTATTACTTGAAAAGCTGGGTTGAAAAACGCTGAAATTAGACGTGTTTTACATGTAAAACACTAGATTAAAGGGTTATCAAATAAAGAATTATTTTATTAAACATTTCTTTAATCTTTTTTATAACAAAATATAATAGTAATGAATGAAATTACATCGATTAACAGAAAAATTATTAGGAAATAAAGTTAGACAGCAATTATTATAAAGCAAGTTATTAAAATTCAAACTCATCGGTAAAGATAAATTCAGCAAATTGTAGTCCCAACATCTGTTAAATTATTATTATTATTTAATTGCAAGGAATTTCAATTATTCACAACCGTGGTGTAAATGCCGATCTTTGAGGCGGAGTGATAGCGTCTAGGCCTTTCATCTGGAAGTCCCGGGTTCGAATCCCGGTCAGGCATCGCATATTTCACATACTCTACAAAATTTCATTTCCATATCCCAGGCACAAGCTTCAAGCTTATGTGGCGATATCATTCAACAGAAAACAATGTATGCATATATGTATATATATATATATATATATATATATATATATACAGTAGTCTAAAACTGTAATATGAATGGAGATTATTGTAAAGTAGAAAAACTACCACTTTTGGCGAAAATAAAAGCATCTTTTTCTTTTACTTATAACCTATAAGAAACAATTCAATAAATCTTAGATATTTAATGGAAACTAAAAATTGGGTACTTTTACAAATAATTTTTACCTAATAGTAATTCTAAACCGGAATCTTTAACACAGAGATGTGAGAATTAAGTATAAAATTGCTTTATATTAAGAAAATTTAAAAAGAAATTACTTATTCTAATTAAATTAATTTTATTTATATTTTATTTTTATCCGCAATTTTTAATCAGTTACGTACTGTAGTGTTATGAATATAAAATATTAAAAATATAACAGAATTCGCCATTGTGATTGCATAAAATTGAGATTCAAACCCCATATCAGATCTCACATATACTTTTTTAGAATTATCTTAATAATAATAACCAATTATCAACGCTTTTCGATTTTTATATTTTTGAAACCCAGATAACTAATACAGTTTTTTTGTACATGATTCGGGGCCCGTAGGTACTAAAAACCGCTGTTCGTGTAATGAGTGTATCTATAGTTTGTTACATGCGTAGATCGCCAGGTCAGGATGTATTGTTAATTAGAATACAACATAATGAACACCAAGAACAGTATCGTGCAGCCGTTACCGTTAAAATATAATTGTTTCGATTGGGCCTCAAACTTAGTAACCTGTGTCACGACATGGTTAGCGCTAATCATTTAAGCCATTCACACTGCTATAAAAAAATTATTAAAATTAAATATTGATTTTTTTTTTAATAAATGTAAAATTATTAATTTTGAAAAATTCTGTTACTGTTTTTTGGTAAATGAATTCGTTTCATTTTCTTAAACATTTCATTAAAATGTATTCCGCTTTTATCAAAACATTTTCCCTCTTTTATCAGAACATAAAGTACATAAAGTTTATATTTAAATGATGCGAGTTAACTTACTGTTCAAATTCGATTTTAACGATCGATTGTGATCTTTGTAATTTTTAGCAAACAATTTGTAGAAATCGCTACTGCACTCGTCAGATTCTCTAACGGGTTATCGGCGGTGGGGGGTGGTACCAACGTTTCTTTACGTTTTGGTGTCTCCTGAACATGATTCTGCACTGTTTATAAACGAGGTCTGCTCAAAAAATAACCGAACACTTTTAATTACGCGCAAACGGAGATATTTAGAGACGCGTTTGACAGCATTGTGTTCCGCACAATCTCCTCTGTATACCACATGTTCTTGGATTGTTGATATCTCGATTAGTTTTCGTGTTATTGTTATTTGAGTGTAACGTGTTTAAATGTTTGTAGTGATTTTTGTAATGTGCGTTTTTCGGGAACAACAATAAAATCTAAAATTTGGCGTGAAACTGGGGAAAACCTTCACAGATCAACTTTTGAAACAAGCGTACGGAGATGATACTCTGGGTTGTCACGAACGGTTTTCACAATTTATAAGTTGTCGTCAGTCAACTGAAGATGACTTTCGACCAAGAAGGCCTTCGACTTCAACTGATGACATACACGTTCAGAAAATCAACGATCTGGTGCGTGAAAATCGCCGACTGTCAGAGAAATTGTAGAAAGGGTTAGCATCTCGATTGGATTATACCACGACATTTTGACTGAAAAATTGATCATCCATCGACTTGCAGCAAAGTTTGTTCCTGGTTTGATGGCCGAACAGCAGAAAGAATATCAAGTGGACAATTGCCGGCAACTCCTTGAACAAGCCGATGACGATGAAACATTCATGAAAAGGATCGTAACAGGAGACGAAACTGGGTTTACGGCTACGACATTAAGACAAAAGTTCAATCATCAAAATATCGCACAATACAAAAGTCGCTACTAACATTTAAACATGTTGTACTCAAACAACAATAACACAAAAACTAAACGAGATATTAACAATTCAAGAAGATGTGGTTACAGAGGAAATTGAACACAATACTGCCAACCGCACGTCACTAAATATCTCGGTTGGCGCGTAATTAAAAAAGTTCGGTTATTTTTTTAACAGACCTAGTATATTTGTATGTATGTATAAGAGTTTTTCGTCTGCTGTACCGGATGCAAATCTAAAACAATTTTGACAAAACTTGATAGGGTGGTGTAAACGTACTGGGAGTAGTGAATTATTGATTTTTAAGCGAATCGGTTGACGACAACCGGAGTTAAAAAATTTAGTTTTAAAATTGTTTACGGGAGGTAAAAGATGTATTTATTGGTGTAATACATATCCCAACCCCATAGGAAAAAACACCCACCTTGTGACGTTACCGGTTGCCACACCACCCCCTCCGTACTGAGCCCTTACCGGGACTTTAGCGGAGGTCGTCTTTAGATCTCTAACTGATTACATCTCACAGTCATCAGACAGGCCTCAGTCGGGATGCCACCGATGTAAATGCTTCGGAAGACATTTGCATCAGTAAAATACAAATCAAATTTTGCCTTTATGTAGGCCTCAAATGGACATCTTCACATCCAACCTAACATGATTCCCACAAACTAACTAACCGAAACTGCGGTAGCGCGAACCCCGCGCCTAGTACAGATTTGACAACACCGTTCGTGACTGCGAATGCCTCAGAAAACGAATGAGTTTTATGTCAAATCAGTGCTAAATTCACACCAATCAAAATTATATTTTACGCAACATAGAAATTCAGGCCTATACCCAATAAGTTGACTAAATTAGGTCAACTAGTAAGGAGAACGTAACCTCATTCCGGTCCGCGCAGGAGGCGGAGACAAACCCCGCATTCCCACCTGGTCCAATCATGGAGTCTGCGCGGCATTACCAAGTCACAATCTAGGTAATACACAGTATCTCACAGTATTATAAAAGAATACATGATTATAACATCCATGAAATACAAAAAAAAAACACCGAAAGCTATATTATTTTGAAAAATTATTATACCAGTGCAACATCTTTTCTGTCTTAACTAAAACCGGAAATCCGGCCTTTTGACACAATTACTGCGACAGAGGCTTTTTTTAATTTAGGTGAATCTACCCTTGTCGGCCTCCGTGGCGCGAGTGGTAGCGTCTCGGCCTTTCACCCAGAGGTTCCGGGTTCGAATCCCGGTCATGCATGGCATTTTTCACACAAGCTACAATCAATCATTCATCTCATCCTCTGAAGTAATGCTTAACTGTGGACTCGGAGGTTAAACCAAAAAAAAAAACCAAAAAACTTTTCACTTTTAATTTAGGTTTTTTTTAACGTGTATATAACTTAAGTGGAAAAGTAATAATAAGTTTTTATTAAAATTGTTCACCCAACCATTTCTTTTGGACAAGATGTTTATTTTTTTCTGTAGTGAACTGTAATAAAACTAATATATTTTTTTGCAAAATTATTTTTTGGAAGTCATTTATTTTTTGACATACGACCAATGAAATGTTACTTTTTTTCTGTGTTTTTATATGTAAATTTTTTTTCTCTATTATAATTACTAATTAATTATTTAAGTAATAATTATTAATGAAGAAGGAACAATTTTATTTTAACAAATGAAAAACTTAGAAAAAACAAATATTTTTTAGTTCTAATTAAATCTTACAATTTACGAGGAACTTAAAAAGTGGAGTACTAATAATGTACAAGTTTATTCCAAATATTAAAGGTATATTGAAAAATCATCTTTATAACTAGAAAATTAATCATGATTATCATAAGGAATTGGTTGCTTTTAAATAAGCAAAAATCAAATATTCTTAGAATTTATAAATTTTCTGTTGAATCGGTTCCAGAGAAGGTCCTTTTTTAAACATGGACAGATATACCTGTTTAAATTATTATAATAATCTCCTGATTATAAATGACGAAGGCGTTTTGTAAAATAATAATTTAAGGAGAATTAAACAATATTATTTTCTGAAAATCAGGACATCTAAGCAAGATGTTGAAAAACAATTGAAAACTATTTTGAAATACTAAATTATGAAACGTATATTACAGGCTTGTTTTACGGTTTTACTTTTCACCCAGGAAATACCTATTTTTATTAGTGCTTTATTTTATATATTACAATGGTGATAATATCAGATGGATGTTTAAAAATCCGAACAACACTGAAGTTAGTCACTAATCAATAAAACGAAAAAAAATTCAGGAGTTTAAACACATTTTATAAACAGTTACTTGGTCCATTTAGTTCTTCAAAAAGAACACATTCTATCTTGAAAAATTCAAATTTTACTTCAAATATCATCCTGACCGCAATTGTATCATGACTACAATGAAGATCGATTCCTATTTGAAAGACACATAATTAACGCGGCCAATAAACATATCCTTGCGGAACCCCTTTATTACTTCTTCATACAAACTGCCTCCGATCGATTGACACGTAATTGCTGCAATATAGTATGATTAAAAAAATTTCACCAACCAACACACATACTCATAAATAATGGTTATTAAACTGGTGTGATTACAGTGTGGAAATTATTTTTTAAATTCAAATATCACCGGTCTTCTGTCGGTTCTGGCTCTTCTGAGTCTATATCTTTTTCTGCACACGCACATACACAGTCTTCTGGTACTGGATACGGTACTTTTATCCAAAAGCATCTGTATTTCCTTCTTTTCTTTCGTCTACCTTTACTATTTACACCGTCCGTTGTGGTAGAGACTTCTCCGTTACTCCATACCTGGTTTTCACTTTTCTTTCTTCCTTTACCTTGATGCTTTCTCAGTCTACATAAAAGAAAAACAAACAATAAAATAGTATTAAACTAATTTATGAAATTAAAATTTTATTTAATCTATTATCAGAAAAATCTGATTTCAATGATGCAATTATACAGAATGATTCAGGAGGAAAGGGAAATAATTTGGAAACTGGTTCTAGAGCTTAAAATAAGGAAAAATGTTCGTACAAAAATATGTTTGAAAACGCTTTGTTATCGAATTACGGCTAGTAAAAAATTTCACCCGGATTTCATTTTCCCCCCTGTGAAATGAAGTTTACTGAAATTTTTAAGGCTTTATTTAAGGAATAAAATTGATGGTTTTTTATTTTGTTAAAAATCGAATAAACAGGTCTCAGAACCGTATCTCCCTTAGTTTTCATGATATCCAACGTAAAACAGAAAAATTCGTAAAACAGAAAAACATAAAAGTATGTTTTTTTTTTGGTTTCAGTTACAATAACCTTGTTAAATGACAAATGAATACGTAAAGTTTATTACCAAAACTTGTAGAGAATTTAATTTTGAGAAAATTTATGTAAAAAAAAGCAAGATATCATCTTTTGTCATTAAAAACAAATCAAACACAATTTAACAGAAGAATGGTATGAATTTGTAAAAATTAAAACAGCTGTTTATTGTACAATAAATTTATATCTTTGAAAATTTGGTACACTAACTGTATGCTTCGAAAATAATTTTAATTTTACTCATTTTTAAAGAAAATTGTGTTACGTGTAAATAATAAACGTTTGACGGTTTAGTTGTTTTCCACATAATTTTGAATGCGTTTAATTGTTTTTAAGAATCAATTTATAGCATATTTGTGTTGTATTCTAAATGTTATCTCCAATTTTCCAATTGAATTTGACATAGGAAAGTGAAATTCCGTTTTAAATTCTTACTTTTGAAAAATGTTGTAGAGATGTTCTCTGATATCGTTTTTGTGTACACCTTTTTGTAATGGAAGTGCTCCAGCTGCGATGAAAGAATACAGCTATAGTTCCAAAACCTAATGATTTTTGTAGAATTTTTAATAAAATTCATGAGAAAGGTACACTTCCCAGCGTTCATGATTCATCTAAATGTCAACCGGCCGGTCCATGGTGATGAAAGGGAAAACATTCTGGTTTCTTAATTTTTACGAATTCATAACATTTTTCAATTGTTTTGTTTTTAATAATGAAAGTGGATTTTTTTTCATAGACTTTGTTACATAAATTTTCTCAGTTAAATTCTATTAATTTAACGAAGTCATTTAACTTCAAACTTAAAACTCTGATGTGGACACCACGAAACTTCTTTGTACGTCTATTAAATTACATATTCACATTTTTAAAAGTACATAAAATTTTATTTCATTAATAACATCTGATATTTTATCACATTTTTTTTTAATTGTTATTATTGAACTATTATTTATTGTAATTTTTTTTTTACAATCCGAGATTAATAATTATTAATAAATTAATGTGTAAATTAAAAAAAAAAAAAAAAAAAATGTTAAAATAAAGGAAATGAGTCTGATCCGAACCGATGAGTTTTTCCCCTTGTAAGATCCAAATATTTCATTAATTAAAATTCCATTTGGCTATAATTCTGGAACCAGTGAAAATAAGTAACACTTACGACATACCGTTGAACAGGTTTCAATGAGGTTTTATTACTGCAATTAAGAAAAAGTCCAAAATCCAAAGTTTTTTTTTTATTTTGGGCTTTTTTGGCCACTTCTGGTCCAGTCGATTGCAATCAAAAGGGGAGGTGAACAACTAGATGTTACAACAGTCCTAAATCCAAAATTTCAACATCCTAAGCTAATCGTTTTAGAGTTATGAGAGATAAATACGTAAGTACGTACAGATGTCACGCCGAAATTTGTAAAAATGGATTCAATGATGGTCAAAATGGATATTTCCGTTGAAATCTGAAAACCGAAATTTTTCGCGATCACAATACTTCCTTTACTTCGTACATTGGAAGTAATAGTAGTAATAGCTGATCACCGTACGAAGGACAGGTAAAAATGTATTTTTACCTGTTCTTAGTGTTACCCGACAAACACCTCTAGGAGGTGACCGTAATTCGTTTTTCTCATTTTCATTCAAATCCCAAAATCCAAAAAGATTGGTTTTCGGACTTTTTATTAACTGAAGTAATAAGCCCTCATTGAGAGCTATTCAACGATATATTATAAGTGGTACTTAATTTTATTGGTTCCAGAGTTATAGCCAAATGAAATATTTGAATCTTACAAGGGGAAGGCACATCAGTTCGAATCCGATTTCATATATTTTTTTTTTAACTTTTTTTTAATTTATATATATTGGTTTATTAATAATTATTAACTTCTGATAGTAACAAACTTTTACAATAAATAATAATTCAATAACAATAAAAACAAAATATATTATTTAAAAATCAGAAGATATTAGTGAAATAAATTTATGTACTTTTCATTTTAATTCAAAAAAGTTTGCAGAGTTTAATAATTATTAATAAATTAATATTCAAATTAAAAAAAAATATGTTTATGAAGTCCGATGTGTTCATGATTACAGATCCGATACGTTCTAAGTTACACCACATAACTACTTGCGCGATGAGACTAAATTAACATATAAACTAATATAAAACGTTGATACGGACCCCACAAAAAAAAATGTTATGCAATGTGGTGTCCACCACAATGCAATTGTGTAACTGCCCACTTCATTAAATAATTTGAGGATCGTACCTCACTTTCACATGAAATAATTTTAAACGAAGTACAGCAAAAAATGTGTGTATGTAATCTAATAGGCGTACAAGGAAGTCATATGGTGTCCACATCAGAGGTTTCTTAAGATGGAGGCCAATTTGTGTAGTTACTACACTAAGTTTAATTTGAATACTCCTGAGCATACAAATATATAGGAAGATGTATTTCTCAGCATGTGTTTTATTAGTTTATTAATTTTATTTTTTTTATTGTTGCGTATTTTGTTTCTTGAAAATGTTTGCAGTTTTGCATTTTTTATTGTTTTGTGTTTTTTGATTTTTAAAAAATAGTTTATGTGGTTTGTGTTATTATCAAATAACAAAGTTTCTTCGTCTATTAGGCTATTAACATATATAAAAAAGCTTCTTTTGTGCTTTTTGAGACGGTCAGATGTGTTCCGGATAGTTATTTTAAGTTTAGTAGGTTATTTAATGATATTTTTAATTATAAAAGTGATATTTTCGAAAATTGAGATCAAGAAAGTCAAGAAATTTATTGTATTCATATTTTGCAATAAATGTATAGTATTGAAATAGATAAAATAATAATATTAAAATGTAATCAACAATTAACTGAACAGGTAATAGGAATCGATTGTCGTTTAGATGGAAGGAATGTATGACATGTCTTGTATTTCCTTTGTATAGGAATATGATGTCATCATCATAGCGATGTCGTATAGTATTTTGTTTGCGTATTCTCGTTGTGTAATTTGCAGATGTTTACAAAAAAATTATAAGCATTTCAACGAAGAAGAATATAAGTTGTTGAAATCATTATCTAATAATGAAATCAATATGTAATAATCGTGTTCTCTTATTTAACCCGTTGGCTGCCGCAATACATAAGAATAAAATATTATTATGAACCTATGTTATTACGAATTAAAACCCAGAAATTCTCAAATAAGACCAATAATATTAAAGACTACGCAAATACTTTATTAGAAATGACCAACACAACAATCATATGAACAGAGTATAAAACGTGCACGAAGTAGTTTCAAGAACACTCATTACATGGCAGAGGCATGTATATGCTATTATTAGCATTATGAGGGACCACAAGACAGATTCAAAGCGTTTCAAACAAGGCGTGCATTTCTATAACTCATTCTAAAATTATGTGAACTGAGGAACCACCGTGAATCCTCGCGGCTCCCAGAAAAATTTTCTGAGGAACACCAGTGTTCCTCACGGCAGCCAACGTTTTAATATTTATCTAATTTCATCTCTTTGGGATTTTGAAATAAAAACCCCAATTTTAGAAATATGAGAGACTCGAAGAATGATAGACGTATTATTGTTAGTCCAAATCGGTGTCAAAATAATAAAATACAATGAAATGTTTTAGGGGAGACCTTATTTTTTTCCAAATTCTTTATTTTTATCCCAGAAGATTTAAATTCATCTTATGAATTTATACATTTTTATATCAAGAAAGGATCTATATATAATACAAAATTTACGGGAATCAGAAAAAACGAGGTTAGAGAAACCCAAAAATACTAAACAATAAATTATCTTTTTATGTTTACATATTTTTCTTCTTTTCCTTTTAATTTTGTTTATTAATTTATTATTTCATACCGTACTCTCTGGTTAGTTTTAAGTATTTTGCGTACTTCATCATTTTATAATTCGTTTCTTAAAATAAAAAAATCAACAATAAAAACCAATCGCTTGTGTGAAATTAATTTCAATAGCTAATAATACGATTTTGCGTATGCATGTAATTGTCTGCATATATCTAAAACACTGTTTTGAATTTAGAAATTGAATAGGTTAAGATAAATTTAAAAAAATAAACTTTATTATTCGAAGCTCTTAATTGAAGGGTAAAATACAACTTATAATAAGATTTATATATGTAACATATTTTAGAAATCTTTATCGCAATTTGCTCTTCACTTTATAGATAAATAGATTTAATATTTGTTTGTAGTTTAATAAGTAAAATAAATTTATTAAAAAATCCATTTCAATTCAATTACTCGGTTGTTTAAATATTTCACGAGAAGTTATTTATCGGACTTAGAAGACTGTCTGATCGAGGTGTAATAAGTATAGTGCTAATCGGTAAACGTTTATAACTTTAAGTAAACGTTTTGGAACAGAACGCAAGGCGGGAGTTTATTATCTCCCTACTAATAATCGCAGAGCCGGGACAAATGTCCCTTGCTGCTGTGTCTTTCTTTTATCAATCGAGTCATTATTTATTTAGTGGCGGTTATAAATTTTTATGTTTAATTTATGGACGGAGTTGGTTCATGCGTTCCGGTTCTTTAGACCAATCCGAATTAATCGACCGAAGTTGAGCGTAGGAGACTAGGCGCTTACGAGCTTCGTACTCCCGGCGTAATTTCCCTTCAGTCCGTACACTGAAGTCCTTTCGGTGCTAGCGCCTTTCGGCCTAACAGGAATACGCCTTCCGGGACCCTAGTGTTTGAAGGAAGCAATACGTTCCCTTCTCTGAAGAGAGTCACAAGTGCTGACTGAAGTAAAATTGTAAGTTTGGAAAGGAAGTCGGATAGATGGTAAGGTGAAGTTAGGGAATTCTTCACTCTGACTGACATTCGTGTTGTATCTCGGCTGGGCTCGATCGGCCGGACTCTAACCCGTGGTGGCGAGTCGCTTTTGATTTTTCTTTCTTCTTTGGTCTTCTTTCTTCTTTGTCCTGCCTTTCTGTAAACCTACTGTAATCAGATTACAGACCGTAAATCTCATATTGTCCCGTGGCCCTGAAAAGGGCATCACGAGGAAAAGTGCAGGCTTCTTCTTTCTATCGGCTGGGCTTCTCCTTCGTTCATCATTCTTCATCTTGATGAGGTGAAAAAGGAAGTGTGGAACTTATAATGTTATGTGAATCTCGCGTTCGCGAGTTGGGAGCGGCCATCACCTTGTCATTAATTGAAGTACGCCGGCCAAGCGAAGATTATTTTTGTGAAAAAGATCCTCATTTTGAAATCATTCAGACGCACGAGTGTCCGGGAAGGGGATGGGAGATAAAAGTTTGTAGAATAATTTTGTTGAATGGAGTTCGAATATTCATTAAGAAATCATACGTACCAGAACAGTAATTAAATACAGGGGAGTGAATAACAGTTTTTCTTCGAAACTATTAAAATAATTAAATGTTTTTTTTACAGAAATGTTTCATTGTAATATTTCATTTTCTAATTGGAAAAATATTTCATTAATTAATGATAATTTGAAAGATAGTCGGACGGTTTAATATCAGTCGAATTTTGGTAGGCTCAGCTTACTGATGGCCAATATTAATTTGTCACAATGAAGAAGGCGATACGAAACCAAATCATTCTTTACTTTCCTTAGTAATTCTGATATAGAACAATCTTTATTTTTGTGAGGAATTAAACTATTTTCAGACGTAAGATGTCTAATGTTACTTCTCTGTAGCCGTTACGGTTATCGAGACCTAACGAAAAAAAATATTATTTTTTTATTATAGTTATACAGTGACACTCTAACAAGAAAGTGGAAAAAATTACTTCTGAAAGTATGCACCTTCTCGAATATTTTTTGAATCTTACGTAGTTTACTTTAAATCAGGATTAAGAACTGGTCAACAATTTAAGGGGGGAGTATACATTAAAAGCTATTTTTTTAAATGTAAAACTTACGGTTACAAATTTTTAGCATAAGTTTACAACAGTTATGAATAATGTGCAGCATAATTTTCAACCCCAATAGTTACTTACAACCCCTGACGTAGGGGTTGAAGTGGTAAAAACAGTGATTTGCTAGAGAAATCATAATTTCATTAGTACTCAATCTATAACAACAAAACTACTGTCATTTAAAAAAGGTCTAACTTGGTTTTATGAACTCTAAGAACAGATTAAAAATATACTGTTTCTAAATATCTATTTAATTTTTTTGTTTGTTTTTGATGAAAAGTCAAGTTCATTGTTGTAACTATTTTTTTTTTTAAATACCTTATATCAAAAACACTACATATGGTTCTATCAGAACATAGATCAAGGAATTCTAAACACTTGGAAAAAAATTATGTTTCTACCTAGTGTAGAATCAAAGATATCATTGATTTACCAAATGAAAACATGGAAAAATAATTTTACGGAAAACAACAAAATAAAATTAATTAAATAAACAGTAATTAAATACAAAAACTCACTCTGAATTAGAATTGCCCTACTTCCTAAGTTACACCTTCTTCCTGCACTTGTTTTTCTTTATTTTTTAAATTCTTTAACCGTAACTTTCTCTTTCTTTCTTATTGTGTTTGATTATATTTTAGTGATTCTCCCATTAATTTTCCTGTTCATTTTTCATCAAGAATACTGGATGAGAATATCCTGGCGAAATCTTATCTCTTTCTATCGTTGATAAGAGTGATATATATTCAAAACTGTACTCACCAATACTTTCTTGTACAGCCGTCTCAACGATTTTTTGAAAAACACTCCCGTTTTTGTTACATCTTCGCCACATGCAATTATTCAAACTTTCATTAGCGTTTTGGGTTAGCCCTCTAGTGCATCTTGAAAGCAGTCGGCTGTCAGTTAGTCTTTCATATGTAGGGGTGATGTGCCGCAAAATAAACAAACTGATCGGTGTTTTCATATTATCATTGTTTCCCAGTTGTTTTACCATGTGCTTGCCCTCTGTTATAAAGAACCAAGATTCCTCTCCGATTTATGTTGTGTAGGTTTATACCAACACATAAACAATTTAAAGTTGGTACATTATAAAGTTGGTGTACTTTTAATCGTACATCAATTAGTCGGTTACACTTTTTTTAAAGAGTATTAGCCAGAAGCTAACAGCTATTAGCGCACACGGCTAACCGTGCTACCGCGCAAAGAAAAATACATAAGCAAACAAAAAAAAATTTACCTCTAATTTGTTTGTAACAAACGTTATTGACACTTGTAAACGTGTTTTTTTTATAAAAACGGAGAAAATTTTCACAATGATATGCAATGCAATTTTAAAATGTTCCATTTACTTAGAGATAACTTAAAAGAAAATAAATATTTCAGTATTTTCAGGAAATTTCAGAAAAAAGTACCGCAAAAAATTTGTTTGATGAAACATTTTTTTCAGTATATTTTACGTATACTTCTCCTTAAGCAAATATTTATTGAAAGTGGATTCGTCGTAGATTGCAAATCATAATGTAAAACTCCTCACTTTTCTGAAGTACAGATTATGAACTGGTGTCTTTTTGGATTGATCCAAAAAGACAACAGTTCTATTTCCTTTGAAATAACTATTAAAGTATTAACTATTTAACTATTAATAACTATTTCCTTTGAAATATCTGAAATAGAATTTTTATAATTATAAATACAAGGATATATTTATTGGTTGTACGAACCGTTAAGAACTGGATTTAACTCTCAATCTTCCTACTGAAATTTTGTATGTGGGGTTCAATTAATTAAACTGTCTGAAGAATGACAACATAAGAATGATTCTTAATAGAATCATTCTTAGAATCATTCATTATAGTTTAATAATAATTTATTAATCTATACTTGGACAAGTAACCCGTTATGAGACCTTATAATATAAAATAGATTTTTTATTGTTTTACCACAAAATACTTATTCTAAATTCATAACCGGTATACATTATATATTGACTGACCTGCAATGCCAACGAAGAACATGAAGATTTCTAGCACCACCCGGGACGCATGTCATACCAGGAGGCCAGGAACACGAAGAGGAATTGCCGCGTATACATTCCCCTCGTCTTATCCATTTCGGCCAAAAATAAGGCCCCAAATTATCCCATACAAATCTTATAGGGCAAGTAGCTCTTCGTATCAGCCAAGTCTTAACTAATTCTCTGTATTCAGATGGTAACTCAGAAGGCAATTGAAGCGGTTCTATGTTAGGCCCGCTGCCACTGCTGTTTAAATATCCTCTCAATGTATGTACCGCTTTTCTGTCATCGTCATCTTCGACCTCCTTAGAAAAAAACAACATTGCATCAGTAAATGTAATATTGAATTATTTATAATTAATAATAATTTTATAATATTACGTTACAGAAAATAAATATTATAAATAGCGCAACAGAGGATTCTGCCTGCCATAAGTCAATTGGTAAATTAATATTCATTTTTCTAATAAATAAATTTGTCTCTATTTCAAATGCGAAATATTCTTTATGTTTAGTTTTTTGCAGAAAGGTTTACATTGGTTATTATATTTAATAGCCAGAAGAGTATTGCTGTAGATCTGAAAACGTGTTTTTTAGTATCTACTAATATCTTGATGGAATTGGAATAGATTTAAAAATAGCAAATTTATATAGTCTAGTCAATAGGGATTTTCTTTCTAAAAAAAAAATTAGTAGAGTTTAGGGAAGTAAATGTCATAGATTAGAGATTAGATTACAAATTATTTGTATGAGACTGGACAAAAATTTCGCTAACTGGACAAACTGGTGGCCTTTCAAAGGTGGTGTAAATCGGTTTTTCAATTTTGTAGGCGAAGATAAACTTCCTAGGCGAAAACGTTCTGAATAAAAGTTGTAGGCATACGCAGTACCTATAATTTAAATCCTTAAACGTTAAATTACGTTAATTAGTTACAAAAAAGCCGTTAAAAATTGCCGTTTTTTTGCAAAGCCAATATTTGGCTTAAATTATAGGTACTGGAAATGCCCACAACTTTTATCCAGAAATTGTTTACCTAGGAAGTTAATCTTGGACTCCAAAATTGAAAAACTGATTTTCATCACCTTTGAATGTCCGCCATTTTGTCCAGTTAACGAAAGTTTTGTTCAGTCGCATATAAACACGTTGTACTTACGCTAATCTACAACCCCATGTACGTCGGTAAACTCTACTAACTTTCTTCAAAAATCGATTTTTTTTTCCCCCATTGACTAGGCTAATAATACTGAAACGATTTTAGTATGTTGTCACGTGTTCGCGGCTCGATCAGGATATTGAGAGATTGACCGTTTAAAATGGTTATATAATTACAATTTATTAGTTTAAGAACATAAATAAAATAAGACAAATTAGTAATAATAACAATGACAATGATAAACAACTCACAATAATAATAAAAATAATAATGATAATGACAACAGCAAACAGTAATAATAATACTAAACACAATAATAATCATATTAATCACAACAACACAATAACAATAATAATAAATGCCAATAATTATAATTAATAATAATAATAATATGTGATTACATACAAAACAGAATTTAAAATAAACCTCAGGATTTATTTATAGATAGTTAAATACTGAAAACCAGAATTCAATCCGATTGACAAAAGACATTAACATGACTGCTAGTCTTAACACGTTTCACTAGTCATGTATTAACAACAAGTATAAAGTTCTTTTATTGCAAATAACTTTCCTTTTCACAAATACAACTACCCTAACAATTTATGAATGAAATTTACTATATTATCTCTTTCAGTTACAGTCTAACAGTAACTCACCAAAACTTCTTGTTTTCATGTACTGGAATTACTCTTGACGTCACCTTAATCGCTTCGAACTTGTATGTACTAGAAATTCGCTCCTTTACTGACCTCCTCACAGAATGCTGTCACTTCAAATTCGCATAATAACTCCTCGCTTAGAACTCTCTTGCAGACTGACCGTCAACTGGTCTTCCCAGGAGTATTTATACTCCTATCCTCTTTACCTGCAGGACAGGATCCAACTCGAAGCGTGAGGATCATCCACCCTCACATTTTCCCATGAGATTCCAAACCTGGGTCCGGTAAGTCTTCTCACGGAACAACATCTGTTTAGGTGTGTCAGTGAGCAGTATTACAAAGGACAATTTTTAAACGGACCTGTTACCTTTACTAAAAGGGTTTCTTTTAGTCCCTTTCTGGATTCCTCTCATTATTATATATTCTACTACTTTTTAATTGGCAGGAATCCGTTACTCAGGTCCGTTGTACTGGTGTTGTTACAATATAAGTTTTTGTTTAGAATACTTTTTCTATTTAGTAATAATGAAAATTAGTTTTACTCGAAATATATTCAAATTGTAAAGCTAAAAATTACAAAAATAAAAGTAGAAAATCGGTTAACACACATATCTACGTTTAATTTATCTCAATTGCATCCCTTTCATAAAAAAATAACAAATAAAATAATAGAAAATTATTCTATCTTTTCATTAATAGAAAAGCAGTTGCGTTTCAGATAAAAGCATGGCGGGACCATGTTCAAGGTAACAGTGGTGGGGATCGATATAAAATTAACATTTTTCAATTTTATATAGTTTTCCAATACCCTGGAATATTTTTTTCCTCCCTGGAGGTCATCTGATTACAAAAATGTTAAAAATCGAATTTATACGTTTAAATATGTAACTAAAATTATAATAGATAATTTTCCACATACGGTTACATGTGGATATTTAAGTATATTGGTAGGTATTTGATTTTTATATTTCAGGAACAGTCTAATTTATATTTATGTATTAATTTGTGTTAATATGTATTAATTTCACATTTCAAAATTTTTGATAAGAGGTGGCGATATTGAGGAGGAGATACTGTACATTCAAAATAAAGTAAGATTTTTCAAAAATTCTATTCGTGCTTGTTTTTTGTTTATCAAAATTATACTACCAGAGATTCATTTGTGAAAAAAAAAAGTTAATATAGCATACAAGAAATTTGAATTTATACATTTTTATAACTTTTACCGACTTTTTGAAGAATAGTACGGTATTACTTATGGTTGAATAGTTGAGTGTGAAAATATATTTTCTTTACGTTTTGAGGTATGAGAAGTTTATTTAAAATCGAGTTTCCTTACATTGAGAGTATCATTTTAATCCCCTTAGGCGGTTTTCTCGTAAACTACGCACTATAAAAAAAAAAGAATGACAAACACTCTTAATGGAAGGGGACACTGATGGTTACCTTGAATTTGACCTTGACCGTTATTTCAAGGTTAAAACTATTTTTTCAAATGGAATGACTTATTTTTGATCCCATAAATGAAAAGAGAGGAAAATTTTACCTTGAAATATGTGGTCATACAAATGACCTTTGAATTTTTTTTGAAGATCATACGCTAACCATCAGAGATAGTGTTATACGGGTACTGGATTCTTTTCGCAGATATTTACAATCGCTGGTTTCTAAGTTGTGAGAAGAGGATTTATATCTGTTACTTTCTTCGAAATTCAGCAAATTGTGTTAATCGGATACCGTATGTGATTAACTCCTTAACTATGAACTTCAAGAAGCTGGAAAAAATAAAACATATCATAAAACGTCGCGCTAAATTCAAGTATGCCGACGTGATATTTTTTGCTCTTTCCATTGGCACAATGGGATAAAGGTAATCCATTTGAAAAACCTCGATGACCTTGGAACGACCTCCAAAGGGTCCTTAAGGTCACGGTCAAGATTATAGCCGGATGTCCTCTTCCTATTCACATAACTTCTGTATAATCATTTTTATGCTCTTTCCCACAGTTAGCGAGTTGAATATTGCATTGTATGATATTTAAAAAGGGTGTACAACACGTATAACACTATCTCCTTACAATACTATCACCCGTATAACACTATCTCAGATGGTTAGCCGTATGACGTTCATAAAAGTTCCAAGGTCATTTGTATGACCACATACTTCAATGTAAAATTTTCCGCTCTTTTCATTGGCGGGGTCAAAAATAGGTCATTCCATTTGAAAAGAAATCCTGTTAACTTTGAAATAACGGTCAAGGTTAAGATCAAATCCAAGGTCAAAATGGGGAGTTCCCCCTTCAGTCCAAGTAACCTTTGTTTATGTGATTTGTTTGTATTGTGCGTAGTTTAAGAGAAAATTGCCTTCTTTTTTCCTGTTTAGTCTCCGGAAATTACCATTACTTCAGAGGATGAATGAGGATATGTATGAGTGTAAGTGAAGTGTAGTCTTGTACAGTATCAGGTCGACCATTTCTGAGATGTATGGTTAATTGAAACCCAACCACCAAAGAACTAACCCACCGGGTTGATCTAGTAGGAAACGCGTCTTCCCAAATCAGCTGATTTGGAAGTCGAGAGTTACAGCGTTCAAGCCTTAGTAAAGGGAATTACTTTTATACCGATTTGAATACTGGTTCGTGGATACCAGTATTCTTTGGTGGTTGGGTTTCAATTAACCACACATCTCAGGAATGGCCGAACTGAGAATGTACAAGAATGGTCGAATTTACAAGACTACACTTCATTTACACTCATACATATCATCCTCACTCATCTTCTGAAGTAATACCTGAACGGTAATTCTCGAAGGCTAATGAGGAAAAAGAAAAGAAAAGAAAACCATCAAAGAACACCGGTATCCACGATCTAACATTCAAATCCGTGTAAAAATAATTTCTTCACTAGTACTTCAACGCTGAAACTCTCGACTTTTAAATCAGCTGATTTACTAAGACGCGTTCACCACTAGATCAATACGTAGGTTCAAGAAAATCGCCTTTCTTTCTTTTTTCCTGTTTAGCCTCCGGTAACTACCGTTCATATAATTCTTCTGAGGATGATATCTATGAGTGTAAATGAAGTGTAGTCTTGTACATTCTCAGTTCGACCATTCCTGAGATGTGTGGTTAGTTGAAACCGAACCACCAAAGAACAGCGGTATCCACGATCTGGTATTCAAATCTGTGTAAAAATAACTGAATTTACTAGGATTTGAACGCTGGAACTCTCGACTTCCAAATCAGCTGATTTCGGAAGACGCGTTCACCACTAGACCAACCCAGTGGGTTGCTTGCGCCAATCTGTTTTTTTATTATCATTACTTCATCTTACTTGTGTAATTTTACTTACTAAACAAGAAAATTCTCAAACTTTTGGTATATTGATTTACCTTTCGTTAATATTAAATTCTTCGTTAACCTTCTTTCTGTCACAATTTATTATTAATTTTATTTAATTTCACATTGAATTTCTCTTACCTTGTAGTAAAACCATGCCATTCAATATTTCTTGTAACTCGTTTTTACTTCCTACCATCTGGTATGGCAATATAAATCCAATTTTCATTATTGAAGGAAGAGTTAGACTGCAATTTCTGAATTAATAGCGGGAATATTCAGCGATAACGTTACCAATTTTTTTTCAACGAACGAGTAGTTCCTTATTGAATTCAATGTATGTGTGTGAACACTTTTATCTCGGATTTCGATTTTGGATTCGGATTGAACATCGTTTGAGAGGATTAAAAAATACTCTAATAGCCGCGATCGGCCGTCGGGTTGAGCCGCCAAAATTAAAATTTTGTATAATTCATTACGCAATACCGGTGTTAGCTATCAAGTTGGTTCAAACGCACTAATGTGAAGTAAGGTTTACTAAAATACATAAAACATATAAATATCAGTTTTGTAAATCAAATGGAAGATGCAAAAATGGCGGAAAAACTAAATTTCTACAAATTGAAAAAAAAATATGCCACAAAACGCCTAACCATGAAATAAATTAATTGTATTAACTTAGCGTAAGTAGAAGTTAGAGATAATAACTTTGTTAGAAATGAATTAAATATTGAGAGAACGGTGATAATAATTAAGTATATTTAGTCGGAAAGTTTACTAGACTTTCATTGATAGCTGGTTTTTAATAAAAGTAATATGCGTTATATTACCACAAAAAAATGACCATACGATCCGAAGGTTTTGATAATAAAATTTATATGTTAGTTGGTACGATCAAAAATGTATATCATGAAGTTTATCGAGAAAAAAATGTATCATTGTTATTGCATTTATTTATTTCTCAAATAATTTTTTTTAAACGATAATTTGTATTGTTCTAATTTCTTTTTTTATAATTAAGACTAAAGATATTTTTACGTTTTAAAATCTATTTATTAGTTATGTAACACATCTCCAGCCTACCAGTCTGTAACGTGTGTATTAATAATATGAATCAGTGTAATTCATAACGAAACGTCATTTATTCTATCTGTAGTGACCAATAAGAACTAAACAATCACATTTGTATTCTATACGAATAAACATCATCCTTTTTCTCAATTATTCATTGCACGTGGCTTGATTACCCTATCAAAGAAGAGAAAAAGTAGTTGGCAACATTATGCGTCACTAAATTCATTCCCTTTTAGTCGCGTTTCTTAAACGATGTCATTAAAAAACATAACACTAAACAGTTGAATTTTCTTTCTTCATACATATGAGCTTGCTTATTGATAAAATGAAATCGATGATTTTTTTCTATCCAATAGTCATATATTTCATTTTAATCTTCGTCTTCTGTTACAGTTTTTTTCCTTTCTACACTTTCTTTTAATTTAACCATACCTTATGATATGGTTCGTCTGTTAAATGCCACAATCAAATTGTTATAGACAAACCGATTCAACAAACGAGTCATTCTTAAAAATTAATAACACTAAAAATTAATAAATATCTTGTCTTGGTCAAGAATAACAAGATCATATAACGGGCTTATATAAGAAAATAAGTAGCTTTCTTATGAAATCTATCAAAAACTGACCGATTATTGTACTTTTGATGATTTACACACGAGTCATAGCTATAACAAAAACATGAATGAAATAGGTAATGTAAAGAAACCAAAATTAATTACCCCCTTTTGCTTAGGAAAAAAATATTTTACATGCACTTTTATTATTTTTCTACCTACTGTTAATAAATGAAAGAAACCAAAAAAAATTCAACTGAAAAATGTATAAGCAATAAAACGTTGCCTAAGATTTCTTTTTCTGGGTGGGAAAGATGAATTATAATGAAAATTTATTGTAATATTATTATTAAAAGTTTATTTTAACTTTTAATGAGTTTAAATAAACCAAAGAAAGTTTTTAAAAATTTCAAAAGCAATATTTTTGAACTTCGGTCGGCTGAATCACCACATTATTGCCCCCAGAGTATTTTTTTTTTTTTTACTACTGCTACTACTATGCCTAGAAAGAAAGAAAAGAAATAGGTTAAAAAATATACAATAAATAAAAAGATAGCTTTTTATTTTGGAAGGGGGAATTTTGGGGCAAATTCTTTTTTTAAGTGTTAAGATAAGCAGGCACTCATTTACTGAGCTTATTATAAAGTAATGTTTACAAAACTCTGAGAAAATTTACTAACAAACCCCCCCCCCCTCACAACCGATCACTAGAGATATTGACTCCAACATTTTAACAAAATATTGCCCTATATACACGAGTCTCTGTAAAAAAACTTTCTAAAAATCGGTTTATCCAGTCAAATGTTATTAAACTTCAAATACGCCAACACACGTACATAGGAATATTATCACCCACGTTTTCTGTTTTTGGGTCATGAAACATCGAGAAATGCAAAAACCCATACCCTCCCTATTTTTTGGCAATTACCATACACTCCTTCTTGCAGCATAGCTCTAGAGATATGTTGCCAGGCATATAAAAATATTTATACAATTTTTTTAACAGAAAATTTAACATTGAAATCTTCATTATTTTTTTTAAAAGTTTAATTCATTATTACAATTTTGGGAAGAAATAGCCAGGCTTATATGCAAAATTAGATGATCTTTAATTAATTGCAAACACGATTCTCTGCATTCCTTATCATACGGCTTTCTTATTTCTTACTCGGAAAGTTCGCTCAAAATTTTGAAATATAAAAGTAAATTTGTTTCTATCTATAACCTCGAGTAAGAGATATCCATCGTAGGAATAGTTTCAGCCGTACCCCAACCACCCGTACCTTATCTAGCTTAATGGCCAATCATCTTTTTTCCTTGGAAAAATTGTAATGTAAACCCAGGTAGCTTGTTTATAGATAGATCCCTCAGCCCATAACAACAGATACACAACTGAAATTCATTGCCACATGGCAGAAACAACAGGAATGGATCCAGTAAGGGCGTCAACGGGAGTTCCAAACGATATCTGTAACAATAGAAACAAAACAATAAATCCATTGTTTCCCAACAGTTATAATTATTACGTTCTGAGCTTTTTGTAATTAGATACTCTTCCTAACCATACATCGGAAGAATTCTGCAGTGAGAATTAATTAACTGTATGCCTACAGATAACGCTCGCCTCTTAATACTCGATCTATAAAATCACGCCTAAACGTTGTATAATATTTATTTATTTTTATTTCACTGAAATCATTTTTTTAAAAATATATCCTCGTAATTAAATTACTGAAAACTGTCTCTGCCATAAGAAAAGGGACCATTTTGAAATTTCAAAAAATTTTCTTCGAAAATTCTTTAAATTTCGTTACATTAAATTTTCCTTTAAAATCCATACTTAATTAAGACTTTTTTTAAAAACTGGTTCCAACCCCTCAAATTTTAATTTAAAAATTAAAATTCTTAAATTTTTATTATAAATGAAGAAAAAATAATTCTTTAGAAAGTGTTTTAAATTCTATTTAATTTTTCCTTAGAAAAAAATATTGCTAAATTGTATTCCAACGTGTGAATCATAATAAAAAAAAATAATCATTACATAATTTTCGAGATAAAACTTTCGATGATTTAGAAATCACAATTAGAAAAACAAAACTAAATTTTGTGAGACATTTGATTCGAATGGATTCAGATAAGTTGAACAAAAACTTTGTGATAAATTTTGGAAATATAAAACTCCATCCTTCTACGTAAAACAAGTAACGGAAGAAGTAAATAAAGCAAATATAAAAAATTGTAAGATAGAAAAACTTAGAGAAAAAAATCCGCAGAATCGAAGTTTTTGAAAATGCAAAAAAGAAAAGGAAGCGCATGTTCTGGATAGAACTAAAAATATAGCATAGAGAAAATAATGAATTCTAAAGGAGAAAGAGGGAAAATCAGAACAGAAGCAATTGAAATGATATTTTTGTAGTTCTCTACAGGCTGTTCGGAAAAACGTAAGTAAATATATATTACTTCAATTTGTAATATTTACTTTATTTCTATCAAATAAATTATTAAAAAATACATTTACTTTGGAAAAAAGGTGGAATAGGTCATGAAAATTGCAACATATCTTTTCTACAAGTTGTAAACATTTCTTGTTTTATACTTTTTGTCTTATTACTGTATTTTATTTAGGTTCTTTTTGAGCGTTCATTATTTTAAGTTCTTAGTGGTAGTGTCTCGGTCTTTCATCCAGAGGTTTCGGATTCGAATCCCGGTCAGGCATGGCATTTTCACACGCTAAAAAATTAATATTCATCTGATCCTTAACTACCTAACGGTAGTCCCGGAGGTTAAAAAAAAGTTTTTATTGAAGACTACACAATAAAAATGTATTATTTTTTGTGAGATGGCAGGTCACATATAAATAGTCTAGTTAAATTTTTTTACGGTGACCACACAATACCGATCAAATTATTCTAGTATTCTGACCCAAGCAGACTAATTTTCTATAATTTTTTGTGGAATGCAAAGGTATTACGAAAAACTACTTTTTTATTTAATCAGTAAAGTGTTAATAATTTACTTTTATA
Source organism: Lycorma delicatula (assembly GCF_047948215.1). Lineage (NCBI taxonomy): Eukaryota > Metazoa > Arthropoda > Insecta > Hemiptera > Fulgoridae > Lycorma > Lycorma delicatula. The sequence goes on from NC_134460.1 coordinate 26,352,836, forward strand.
TATTACTAGCCGGTCAGGGCGGGCTTCGCACGCCCGATCGTCTAGCTTGGGTTCCAGGGAGCTTTGCTCCCTGGAACCTCGACCCAAAGCTAGGGTCCAAGTCGAGGGACCAAGCTAGGCCCAAGCAAACTAGGGACCAAGCAAACTAGGCCCAAGTCGAGGGTCCAGGGAGCAAAGCTCCCTGGACCCTCGACGCGTTCGTATCATTATTTTTTTGAGAATATTAAGAATTTTACAGAAAGTTTTAAGAAAAAAAGAAAAGAATATTTTTCTGAACATTTTGGTGTTTTTATATTTAAAATAGGGTTAAAGAATAAGTAGATATAGAATTTAATAGTTTTTAATATAATAATATTTAACGCTAGTCATATAACTTGGCTTGGGGACGCCGTCTTCTTCTTATGTGTGTTCGTGTGAGATTGTGTTAGTTGCCAATCCAGCTGCTGCTATTGGCGCAGAGCGGACACGTGATGCGTCGGCCGGATGCGCGCAAACTACTCTCTTCCGCTAAATAAAGGAGCCTTTTTTTTTACTGCTAAATAATAACTAATAATCTTTTTGCTTTTATTCATAAAATTAAATAAATAAAATTAATAAAAATACAAATATAAAGTATATATAAAAATAATCTACGCTTAGAAATGAAATAAAATAAACTGTAAATTAATTGACAACGGACTATTTCTAGCGGGAGAAAGTCGGCTGAGAGAGAGTTTCCATGCGCAGCCGCCTGGCTCACCACCATTGGTCCATTCTGCCCCAGTAGCAACTAAAATAAAACTGTGAGCCCATATGACGAACAAACAAATCTATTCACTATCATTTTTTATGAGAAATAATAAATTTATTATTATTATCGGGAACAGGTGTTAAATTTAAACTTTAAACTTTAACAATAGAAAAACGCTACTGTTTTCGATATAATGTGCTTAGAATGCCTTAAAGTAGTGGCGTGTACTGACTACCGAACACGCATACTGTAAGTGTAGGGGCAGTAAACTCCTCCGGATTGTTCATCGGGGTTTTCAATTCTTAAATGTTAGTTTTAGTAATGTATGTAGGTTACTTCTAGTTTAGTGCTTGTCTATAAATTTTTTCATGTTTTAATTTGTATCACAGAACCATTTCTATGCACTTAAAATTTGTTTCATTATGAAGTATATCGGGTTAGGTTATTAGATTTAGAAGTATTAATAGAAATTTGAAATACTCTAATAATTATGAGTTTTGTTTACACTTAAATATTACGTTTATAAGTTTTCATTTTTATGTTTACTAGGAATGATAATCAAGTTAAATTAGATATAGTAATACCATTTGTCAGCCTCCGTGGCGCGAGTGGTAGTGTTTCGGCCTTTCATCCGGAAGTCCTGGGTTCGAATCCTGGTTAGGCATGGCATTTTCACACACGCTACAAATCATTCATCCCATCCTCTGAAGCAATACTTAACGGTGGTCCCGGACGTTAAAAAAAAAGAAAAAACAGATATTGCTATTGCAAATTGTTCGTACTCAGTAGTTCAGCCTAGTTTTCACTGTAGATAAATCAGTACAGTTAACTTATTAAAAACCCATTTATAACCTCTCCGGTTAAAAATATTATAACTCTTTATAAGTTTTTTCACTCATCATTATCTTAACTAACCCTCTTTACTTACAACACTTTTGGTTTTCCTCTTTGTTGTCGTCTGTTTGAAATTGAAGAAAAAACCTTAAGCAGTAGTCTAACCTTGGATCTATACGAAGGTGTTCACACTGTAACAGCTGTTTTTCTCTTATACAGTTATATTATTACTTTCTCAATATTACTAGATAATTTAATTAAATAAATTTACATTATTTTTTTAAAATTTAGCTATTAGTTTTAATTCTTATATTTTCACTTACATTATCAATATCACTATTTGTTGGAGATTGTGGCCTAGATTTTTTCATCCATCGACTGTCAAAATCCGGACCGAGTAAAGCCATTAGTGTCGGCTCATGTAAATCTCTTTTTCTTGGTTTTAACGCTGATTTTCTTGGATTTGCCCAAAATTGAAGAGGAAGCTGTGTACTACCTAATAACAACGCCGGTGATGTACCGACAAGTCCTGTACTGTCCTTTGTATCTGATGATACTACCGGTAATGATGATACCACTGCAGCCAGACTTATTACTGCCAGTCTAACCTCCATCTAAAACAAATCAATAATTATTAATAAGAATTTCTTTGTAATTAATAATTGATTATTATCATTTTTTTTAAGGTCGTAAAATTAAATTCAGATATATCACAAAATGCTTATATGTAAGATGTTATAACCTTATATAAAACAAAGTCTCTTTCAAAAGTATTATAGGAATTCCAAAGAATAGCAATCATCTCATGTTGGCTTACTAAGGAGAAATAAACTGGTTTTCTGCTTTCTTGTTCACTTAGCCGAATTTATTGTTTCATATCAGTTTACCAGACCCAAATGTAACAAAGATTCAGCCATATAAGTTATATTTTCACTTTTTCCCCATATAGGTTGCTTGTTTGATGAACATCATTATCTCAAGGATAAAATTTTATAAGACCTTTTTCATAAGAAAGGCTATGAAGAAAGATGTAGATTAAAGCAAAACATTAATGTAACCCTTTCTTTAATCGCAAATTATAGTTTTTTCTTTTCTAAGAGAATCTATTAAAATGTCAAGATTTCGTGAAAATATCTAATTACGTTATTATTTATAAACCATATAAACTTTCCTCTGATGTAAATCTAACGGTTAATTAAGATTCGAGTGATCAAAAAACAGTCTCCCTCTTAAGCAAAGCTGTCTTTAATAACGTTTAAAGTGTTTGTGAACACATTTATCATTTTCTATATTATGAAAAGCAAATGATAGTAAAACTATGAAATGAATTTTTCGGCTGTAAATAATTTCCACACATATGCGTGGATGAAATATAGATAAACTTGAATTTATTTTGTTTGAAAAATAGTGAGGTTAAAAACGATGATGACATTGAGAATAGTATCATTTGAGATAATCAACGTAGAGCGACGCGCCCATACTAGCAATTTGCTTCACACTACATCGGATGTATTATTTAACATGATAAAATTTTCCGCTACAGGAAAATTCAATGTAGTGTGTGATGAAAGAAGTGTCACTCTGAATTGCCTAATTCAATTGGTATGAATTTTTTAGTGTAACGACGTATATAACCTCTCTTGTTTTATAAAAGATATAATTCAATTTTTTACTATATTTTACGGCTGCAAAAACCTCTTACAGTGCAATGTATATTAATATATTGGATAAGAAGCTCCATTATTACTTTGAATATGAAAAAGAAAATCCATATTTATTAATTCTACTAGACTACCTACTATAAAGATAGACTGCCAAGAATTTGCGGATCATTGAGCAATCTTAACTAGTGACATTTCAACCGCACAAAAACAGTTCGAACTGTTAAAAAAATCGCAAAAAAAGTTGACCTTCAGATTTCATTCGACGAAACGGATTGCATAACCTGTAAAAAAACAAGCATCAAAATACATGAAAACCAAATATCGTAAAACCGAACTAGTTGCACAATTTAAAAATCTTGGTGAAAAAATTCAAGAAAACGGAATCGGAAAGAACAGATAATGAAATTAGATGCAAAAAATTTGTATCAGCATATCGTCTCACCCGTAACATCTATAATAACAATGCTTTTCTACTCGTACACACGTAAACTTACGACATTACAACACAGTCATTAGACCGGAATGTCTCAATGGATCAGAAACACCTATTTTAAACAGAAAAGTTGACATAGAAAAACACTGAGGGAAAGGAATTGAAAATAATGAGAAAGATGCTAGGACCAAAACATATTTGGTGAACTCAGAAGCAATCAGAAAATCAAACGGTTCAGAAAAAATCACATGGACATTAGAAAACCCAGATTAAAATTTACGGGCATCAAAAGAATGAACCCAAACACTCACAATACAAATAGTAGATTTCTATGAAACAGAACCACAGCAAATATAGGCACAATAAAATGTATTGGTGAAATTAAAAGTGACCTATTAAAAGTGAAAATTGGTATTATCTAGAGAAATTAGACCGTCAACTTGTGGAAAAAGAATAAAAATCGATTCTACAAATTATGAACTGTCTGTCTTAAGATAACATCAGACTTTTTGCCGTTCTATATTACTAAATTATACACGTAAAATGTTTAAAAAATATTTCTCATTCAAAAATCCATTTAAAATTTTTGAATACGATTTTATAAAAATAATATCCATCTCTGCAAGTTATTCACATTTCCTTTTTTTCAAGGCCATACAAGTGTTACGAAGATTCGCTAACTTAGTCATTATGCTAATTAGATGTTTAGGCCTGTAGTTGCACAGACTTATTTTCTATTTGTATTCACTAATGAATAATTACTGTTTACATTTATAATTTTATTTGTTACATTTAAAGTTTACTACGCAGCTTTTTTTATTGCTTTATATTTTGATTGCAATAAATTTTATCCTTTAACTTAAGCTGTTACCATAGAAGTAATTGGAAATTCAACGGGAGACCTTAACTTTTTTTGTGGTTATTACCACGTAAGCTTTAAACTTATATCTGGAAGTGTAGAATGAGAATTTTTACCAGCTTCACCACGATTCGAACTCGAGATCTTCTGGGTGAAAGGTTGAGACGCTAGCATTCCGTTAATTTTAATTTATCCGTTGAATTTTGGTCACTGGTATTCGAATAATGGGCATGTGTTTTGATGTTAATTTTTACTATGAACTACTATAAAAAATGGGAATATTGCCAACAGTTTGTGTTCCATCAGTAAATAAATCATAACTATCTTTAAATATTAAATATATATAAACATCCTTTTATGACATCACATTTAGGAGGCAGCACCAGGTTCAATAATTGAAATCAGTTTTTTATTTCGGTTATCATATTATTGTTCTATATACTACGTATACGTTGCTATATCAAAACAAAAATATTCATAAAACTTACCTCATTATATTTATACAATGATTAGAAATTTAATTTTATGAGAAAAAGATAATCAAGTTATGATGAAAAATATTGTTCATTAAAATTTTAGACTAATGTCCACTAAAATAAAATTATTTTACGAATTTACTAGTATTACTCTGGCTAATATCAAATTGAAATTTCTTTAATGATCTTTTAGACAGATTTTTATTTACTTTAGAAATTTTTTATGACTTCAAAACAGCAACAGCTCGCATACGATGGCCTGTGTTTAAATGAATTTAGATTTTATTGTTTGGCGTAAAATTTGATCTGTTTTCTCGTGTTATGATTGTAAACAATTTCACTTTTTCCGAAAATAAAATTATTACATACGTAGTATTTGATAAAACCTCGAATAGGCTATTCAAAGAATTGAATTTGCTTCAATTATGATGTTACCAATACAAAAATCTTTTTGTGATATATAAATTGATTTTTTTGTAGAAGATATTTTTTTAAATAATTTCCATTCCTAATTATCTATCTTTTTTTAGTAATAATATTTTCGGAAACACTTCATAATAATTATGCTACGTATAATTTGACTTATCCTATTTCAAAATTTAGAAACTATTCCCGTATTTGTTTTACAATACGTAGTATTAATTTTACTACTGTTTATTATTATTCTTTTGTATTTTAAATGTTTATTGTTTTGATCTAAGTTAAATTTATTAATCATTAGCTCGATTAATTAAAGAAATAACATCAGAATGGCGTATAAATGTATTTTACTTGACAAATTAAAATTTTTGTTATTGCAATAATCTTGATAGTATAGAGTGCGACATACCAATTTTTCATACACATTTACTATCAGATTCGGCAATGCTTCGCTATTACTAGATTTGAGTATAGATGTAGATTAAATGAACACAATTGAAAGTTTTATAAAACATTAAAAACTGAACATTACGGAACTTCGTAATTTTACTGCTTAAACTTACGTAAATTTAAACTGCCCAGAAACATCCGTGGAGTCTTGGTCAATGATATTGTAGTTTTAGACCGGATGTTTATATTTTTGCGTAGTGCTGATTTTATGCAAAAAATTTGATAGTTTTGCGTGTAGTTTGGTAATGGAAGAGTTTTTAATGAGTTTGTTTTTGCTTTAATCTTTGTGGTCCTGTGTTAGCTTTAGATTCTGTTATCCAAGAATGGGCCTTTTACACCCATCTCGGACTTTGTTAAATTCTATTTACTTTAGTTTTATTTTAGATTTTAGCTGTGATATTAGTTGTAAGTTTTATTTATTTTTTAGAATAGTCTTAGTTTCCTTTATTTTTTTTATAAAGATTCCGGGCGATGATAACGCGTGGTCGTTTTTTGCCCTTCAAAAAAAAAAAAAATTACGGAACTTCACAAAATTAAACTTTTCACTTTATAAAAGTCAGAATGTAAATAAATCCAATTCTTAAAACAGCACTACCTATCGGATTTAATTCAAATTACTCTCTAAACACAACAGTCGGTTCAAAATACCCCTGATTTTCTTTCTACTGGTCAGATCAAGGATTTCAGTAGCTTTAAATCTTCTCCGGACAACGCGGACAATTTTGCAAAAACCCGCGCGTAAATCTGTCCAGTAGTTTTTTAGTCTCTAGCGAACACACATATGAACATTGCCTTTTGTATATATATATATATATATATATATATATATATATATATAGAAGAAAAAAGTCTGTATATTTGTTTCATAAATATCTCTACACCGGTGCCACCTAGCGGGTATAGGTTTTGCAAAATTTCTTCTTTTCGCTTAACTAATATATATTTTGAATATGAGTAAAATCGATCCATAAATACAATTTTTCTAAATATCTCGATTCCCAGCGTCACCTATCGGGTCCTAATTCAGAAACTTTTGCGGGCGTACGGGCGTACGCACAACAACTCACCGAAGTTTCATTGCAATCAGATGAATAGGAACGCATACGGGACAAACAAACATTCATTTTTATATATATAGAAAATAATAGAATACTGCACCACTCTTTGTAAGCTTTAATTCTCTGCAATATAAGTTAACGTAATCAGTGCTGGTTTTTCATCTAGTTAAACGATTTACTTTGCCAAGTGATAGCAGAACAAGCTAAATTACATCATACCTATCACAGTGTACATGAAAGGAACTTGGCTTCTGCATGCATATAAAAAGAACACAATTTATTTACTCACAATATTATTCTAACTAAAACATCTGATTTTACCAATACCGTAAAATAATCTTATAATATTGTAGTAATATTTTTGTAACCACAAATAGATTGTTTTTTAGTTTTTTTAACAAGATTTTTTTAAAAATTTTCCTGAACGAATTTAAAAAAGGGATATGAGTAGTTCTTATGTTTGCAGAATTGGAATATAAGTAGAAATTGGAAAATGCAGTACAAATGTGGAAACTATTAAAAAACCTCATAATATAAAAAAACTCTTGCACAGTTCTGTTCAAGGAGACAGACATTTCGTTTCCGACGTTGTAACTAATTCGCAGTTAGAAACACATTGATTTACAGAAACAACGCACTACGTACTTTCGTTTTAAATTGATGCTTGTGTTTACACAAGCATCTTATTTGAAGAATTTTAGTAAAATTATATCCATATGAGCATTTTTTTTAATCACTATCAACTAAACAAATTGAATCTAATTTTTAACAAATTTTATATTTTTGCAAACTTCTCTTTTTATCACTAATATTTTTAAAAACGTACAATTTCAAGCTAAACGATAGCCTTTCCGATTCAGTCATCGACTTTTATATTTTTAAAAATTTGATACAGTTCATTTCTATGGTACATTTACAACATTAAAGTCGTGTACGGCCCTTTCAAATTCCAAACAATTTTTTACTTTCTTGTACGGTGTAAAGGAAGTATTGTGATCGCAAAAAATCGGTTTTCAGATATAATGGAAATATCCATTTTGACTAGTCGGCATGACTTTCTACATACGTATGTATCTCGCATAAGTAAAAAATTATTAGCCGTAGGATGTTGAAATTTTGAATTTAGTATTGTTATACATCTAGTTATGCAACTCTCCTTTTGATTGCAGTTGACTGAACCAAAAGTTAATTTTATAAATCATGGCCCGTTGGTATTAATATATAATTTATTTATATAATAGTTTCCACTTACCGACATTTCTTAATAGTATGTTCGAGCGCTTTCGGATTACCAATCCATCCTCAGGAACATCTATGTTTATAATTATAATTATTTACTTCACATATCATTAATTATACTAACTTGAATTATAAATATAACAAATAATCATCAAAAGGTAAAATAATGTAAACGTTATCTAAGTTAGATAACAATTGCAACCTTCATACTGACATGACGAATAACGTTTACATTATTTTACCTTTTGACGATCAAGTGTTATGTTTATAATTTTTGTTTTTAAAATCGAAGTTTAGAATTTATTTACTTTTTATTTTTTTATTTACTTCACATGCATATGTGAAGTAAATAATTAAAACACATCAATGTTCCTGAGGATGGATTACTAATCCGAAAGCGCTCGAACGTACTATTAAAGATTGTTGGTAAGTGAAAACTATTATATAAATAAACGAATCAAAAGTGTCCGATAAAGCCCAAATTTCAAAAACATTTGGATTTTTTACTTTTTCTTAACTGCAATAATAAGCCCTCACTGAGAGCTTTTCAACGATGTGTCATAAGTGGTACTTGTTTTCATTGGTTCCAGAGTTATAGCCAAATAAAATTTTAATGAAATATTTGATCTTACAATGGGAAGGCACATCGATTCGAATCAGTCTTCATCTCCTTTTTTTAATTTAAATATATTGATTAATTAATACATTTGCCTATTAACTATTAACCTTTGATTGTAAAAAAAAATTACGATAAATAATAATTGAATAAAAACAATAAAAAAAAAATATCAGAAGTTATTAATGAAATAACATTTTATATACTTATTATTTTAAAAAAAAATGTATATATGTAATTTAATAGGCGTACAAGGGAGTCATGTGGTGTCCACATCAGATTTTTTTAAAATTATTATACAAAAGAATTTTATATTTAATAATTATTATTGATAATATAAAAATGTTTTTAGTTTATTTATGAAAGAAAACACCGCACTCGTGCAATTTAATCCTGTTTAGCTTTGCAGTGATATAAAGCACAGACATAATAAATAAGAGCCATGTGGTTAATGTCATCTTATGCGATAGATGTATTTAGTATTATAAAACTGATTTTGTAGTCTATACTATAAAGAAGTATACGCTTTAAGTGGATGAGATGCAATCAGCTGATAGCTATATAAAATTATGGAGTGTTGTATACTTTCAATTCAAATAGTTTATAGAGTTGATTTGGGATTAAATATTTTTTTAATGAACTTATTGATTAATAAAATAAAACATTTAAGAATTTTCAACTGTCACCTCTACAATATATGATGAAAAAAACCATTTTATCGGTCACTAACATTTTCGTGGTTTGAAACAAAATATAATGTATTTTAAATGATATATTATTAAAAAGGAAAATTGTTATTATACTCAAGCTAAAGCAAAAGAGTTTAGAGTTTAAAATATGCACGAAACTCACTTTAACCCGTTCGTTCTCAAAATGGGCGATAACGATCCCTTGTGAGGGCTGGAAGCCTTAAGGGGGCAGGGGCGATAGAAGGCCCATAGAAAATTGGGAGTGTTCTGGCGGTCTAGGAAGGCGATGGCTGATTAAAAAAAAGCAAAAATTATGTTTTCCTGACATTTCAAACTAAAATTAAATACCTACTACACTAGTAAAAAAAAATTAAGGGACACCTATATTTTTTGATAAAAAATGTTCTATATTCAAACTACTTTAACTTTGCAACCAAGAGGCTTAAATAGACAATACAAAAAATAAAGCTTGAATACTCTACTTTTTGACAGTACAGTTCAGATTTCAATAATCATTAAATTTAAAAAAATCTGATGTAGGCACCGCATGACTTCCTTGTACGACTAATAAATTACATATACACATTTAAAAAAAATGAAAAGTAGATAAAATTTTATTTCATTAACAACTTATTGAATTCTCATTTATCGTAAAGATTTTTTATAATCAGAGGTAAATAACTATTAATAAATCAAACGTGAACTTTATTTATACAATTAACGTTATCGCAATTGGTATTCATTAACTGTAAATAATTAACTTTTAACATCTTATTGCGTATATGTTAAGAATGAATTAAATAGAACGATGTACTGCAATAGAACTTTACTCGACGAGAGAAGACCAAGGAAAGATTAAAAAGATTAAGAGAGGATGAAAAATATAAAGAGAGAAAATTTGAAAACTAGAGAATTAAGATCAAGATAACTAGAGATTAAGATCGTGTACACAATTAAGATCGAAAGAATTATATCAATTTATAAATTTCCATTTCATCATCCAAAGAAAAAAAAAACAGTTTAAGGAAAGGTAAGAGTTAAGGAAAGAGTTCATCTATAGCCTGATCGATCACCACCTCCGATCCGGGTAGTTTACTGACCTGCCCCACCCCAAAATGGGAACAATTAATTATTCTTCATATAATTTAACTTTGACAAGTCAGTTATATGTCTTTATTCTATACAAGAATACAAAATTCCCAAATAATCTAGGAGGTATGAGGTAAACAGATTGAATTGCGGATTTACTAAGAACCTCTTAAATATAATCGTTTACAATAAAAATCTAAATGAATATATTGTAAAGTGTATAGAAATAAAAAAAAATTTCAATAGTTAAAAAAGTAAATTTAACAAATATTCTATATCGAAACCATCTGTTTTCTTGTATTAAGCCCTATGGGGGGGTAATTAAAAAAATTTAATTGGAAAGGGTAGGGTTGTGACATATCCTTTTAAATGAAATTAAAAAATAAACACTTTGATGTATTCAAAACATCATTTTGATTTTTCAGCTAGATTTCAAAATTAGTTTAAATCCCAAGTTTGGTACATTCCACGTAGCGTTTCATAACGAAAAATAATCTCTTTGAGTAAGGAAAATTTGCTAAATTTTGTTTTTTTAATTTTTCATTGTTGTTTAATTTTTCGTTGTTTAAGGCATACTGTACCACTTTTGGCGATTTTTTAAATTATTTGTAAAAAAATTTAAATGACCGACATTTTGGTTGGAGCTATCGGAGCCTGAAATTTTTTTATATCAGTTTTTTTACTTGCTTGATTTTTAACTCGCAATGTTTTTTTCTTGTTTTTCTTTTTTTTCAGTTCTTTCAGTAATCTTTCTTTTATGTTTGTCCTCAAATCTTGCACCCTAATTTAACATACTTCCTGACATTGCCTATTGATAAATTTTTTACAGTTACTAAGGTCATGTGACAATACAATATTCAACTATTATTTTTGTAAACATCCCCTCGTACGGGGGTAAATTAAGGGTGCAGGTGAACACACATACAAACATTACCTTTTATTTATATAGAAGAAAAAGTCTGTAAATTTTTTTTGTTTCGTAAATATCTCGACACCGGCGCCACCTAGCGAGTATAGTTATTGCAAAAATGTTTCTTTTCACGTAACTAATATATATTCTGAATATGAGCGAAGTAAGTCCATAAATAGAATTTTTCTAAATATTTCGACACCCAACGCCACCTAGCGGGTCCAAACTAATTCAGTAACCTTTGTAGGCGTGCACAACAACTCATCAAAATTTTCTCACAATGGATGAATGGTTTAGGAACGCATACGGAACAAACATTCATTTTTATATATTTGGATAATGTAGCATAGATTTCATAATCTATCCTGGGAAATTGTGATATTACCTATTACTGCCATACTTTTTTCCTTCTATCCACACATTAAAATATTATGCCAAAAAATGCATATATATCCGTCAATCCACTACTTATTTTGCCTTAAATTCAAGATAAGTGTCTCAAGTTTAAATGCATTTTTTGTCATAGGTGTTAAGTTTCAGTAAACATTATTGTAAATAAAAATATTCAAAATTAAAATTTATTATCTGATTTATTTCACATTAAAGATAAGTCTTGCTAATTAAAGCTCCCTATTAGATTCAGTCTTGTTATTCTTACCAACCTGTGTGGTGGAGTGACAGAGTTGCTGTCTTTCATCCAGAAGATTGTGGGTTCGAATCTCGATTAGACTTTGAATCTTTCATACTCCAGAAAATTCATCTATCATAAATTAACTGTTATTGGGAGTAATTTTTTTGTTATTTTGAGAATAAATAAATAATGAAGATGATTTTCATTTGGGTTTCTGGTTTTATTCCAGCTAGATCGGTAGAATCAGTTAGGTATGACAAATACTGTCCCTTGGAGGCGTTTCTTCCTCTGAGTTAATGAGAAAAAAAAATTCTCCTAAAATTTTGAAAGCAGAGCAATTACTCTGATCTCTGTTAAGGGATTTTCTTTTTACATTGATGTATTTTAATATTAAGACGGGATTAAAATAGATTCTTTTTCATTTAAAATAATGAGGAGGTCTCATTTCAGCTTATGTATGTATGTATGTGTGTGTGTGTGTGTGTGTGTGTGTGTGTGTGTGTGTGTGTGTGTGTGTGTGTGTGTGTGTGTGTGTGTGTATATATTAATATATATAAATTAATATATATATTAATTTTTTAAATGCAACAACCCTAAGTACAGAACAATTGAAATAGTATGACTTACCTTATTTCATTACACAAACAGAAGCGCTTTCGCGAACCGCATCATCAGCTAGATACATTCATATACATATATCACAAAAAACATCAAAAACTTGCAATCCATGATAACATAGTTATAGTTATTCACTTATAGTTGTATGTTAAAAATATCTTAAAAACAATTAAATTTAATTTATCACACTTTAAAATCTTATACAAAAATTGTTAAAACTTTTATTTACATTAAACATGTTTTAAAATTTTTATCAAAACAAGAGATAAAAATCATAAAACATATAAAAATTGTTAAAAATTATAAAGATTAATCAGATGATTTTAATTGATTAATCTTTATATTTTAAACAAATTTTTTTATATTTTATTATTTTTATCTGTTGTTTTTGATTATAATTTTTAAGAATTAAAAAAAAAAAATTAATCTAAATCAAAGTTTTAAAAATTTTTGTATAAGATTTTAAAGTGTAATAAGTTTACTTTAATTTAAAGATTTTAATAAAATTTGTTTTAAAATATTTTTAACATAAAATTATAAGTGAATAAGTAGTAGGTTATCATGGATTGCGAGTTTGTGATGTTTTTTTGTGATAAATATATATATATATATATATATATATATATATATATATATGAATGTATGCAGCTGATGATGCGAATCAAGTTCGCGAAAGCACTTCTGTTTGTGTAAAGAAATAAGGTAAGTCAATCTATCTCAAGTGTTCTGTATTTAGGGTTGATCTATTAAATATAAATTAATATGTATATATTATAATTTATATACATGTAATATATATAGTTTGTTCTTTAACCTCCGGGGCCACCGTTAGGTATTACTTCAGAGGATGAGATAAATGATTTGTAGCGTGTGTGAAAATGCCTGACCGGGATTTGAACCCGGAACCTTCGGATGAAAGGCCGAGACGCTACCACTCGCACCACGGAGGCCAGCATATAATATATATACTAGCATCCTCATCGCGGTCGCTCGCCCTAAATAGTTACTTGCTTTTCACGCGGTCAATTTTTTTTTATTCAAGTAACCGGAGGCAGTTGCAGACATTTGTGACGCACATACAGTAACAGTGGCGGTGTTGGTTGAGCCGCCTTGCCGTATACCGTCACATTCCTTAAAAAAACCCGAAAATGATTTTTAAATACATCTGAAGAACTCTTTTTGCTAGGCCAAACATACTGAATATCTCGTTTAATAAATAGTCGGAAATGGGGAAAATTTGCAATCATTGTTGAAAATATTTTTACCTTTCTTCAGCCCTTTCAAGGTCAAATTTCAGAAAATCTAGAAAGTTAGTTTTTAGATATTCAAATGAAAATTACAGACATCAAAAATTAAGTTAATATCTTCATTCGTAAGAAAAACTCAAAATACCGTCCGGTTTCAAAAAAAATTCTAAAATCCATTTTAACATTTTAAACTCGGAATTTTAGAAAAATCATTGCTTAGCGTGTACCATAAGAAGATAATGTATATTAATTTTTATCAATTTATCTTTAGCAGTTTTTCCTGGGTGTTGATTATAAATGACTTTTGTATGTTCAAGTTTTAATATTATAAATAAATCCCAATCTTATAAATCCCAATTTCGATTATTCTATTTTATTTTATAACATGTTTTTAAATAGTAAATTTTTTAAAGGAAAAATTACATAGCTTCCTTAGCTACTTTAAAATCTTTTTCACTTGAAGCCAATATAGAATCTTTTTTCATAGGAAAATCATACCCTCAGTAAATAACATTTTCTTGAAACACTGAGAAAGATGTAAATCTTAAGGATTGTTTTTTTTTTCTTCTGGGTACGAATTTTACTTCCTCTGTACCCAATATTCTTCTTTATGCGTAATTTACTGTAATGTATTTGCATGAATTTTATTTTAAGATTTATTCTTTCTTGTTTCGAATTCTTCCATCTAAGTTATTTCCATGTGTCTCATTTTTTCTCTTCTTTCAATATTCTTTCTGATGTGGCTTTCCTTCTTTCTTCCGATACCATGGATGCCCTTTTGGCTGCGATTTTTTCTTAGATGTTCGTTTTTCAGTGTCGTTCTTTTGTCTTTCGGTGATGTTTTTTTGTGGATCTTTAGTTCTTTCTTGTATTTTTGAGTGTATTTGTACCAGTATTTCTTGGTTTTCTTCTGTTCATGAAGAAGTGGAAAATCTGTTTTGTTTTATCCTTATGATTTGGCAGTAGAAGCTAATCTTTCTTTTCCTCATCATCGGAAAGTTTTTCCATGTTAAATTCTTTATTTGGTATCATATTTGTTTTGTCTGAGGATTTTTCTAGGGAAAATAAAATTTTTTCTATTTTCCAATTTTTCAGTATGTCTTTTGATGTTTAGTGTTAGCGTTTCTGTTTTGTATAGAGCTTCTGGTTTTATTACTATTCTGTTCTGTCTTACTTTGGGAGTTCCAGGAAAGTGACTTTTTGTTGTTTTTTTGGTCAGCTGGAATACTAGTCCAGCACGCGTTTTTTTCCATCGATTACTTTTCGTCAAATCCATTCTTCTAGATACTTGAAGTGGTTTACTTTTTTCAATCTTGTGGTTGTCTTTTTCAAGATACTTTGATGCAACTTTTATATCGCTCATTATTTTGGTTTTTCAGAGAAAATCGTCAATTTGATCTTGCCCGCTTGAGATTGCAATTCCCGTATTTACAGTTTGGTTTCTTTTTAGCTTTTGCTAGCACGGAGAAATTATCTACCAAGGATACGCGATTACATTTCAAAGCTTTATTTATTAATAAAGGTTATTAATGTAATTATTAATTATACTTATTCTTCATTATTTTTATATTAATATTTTTTTCCTATTTCGAGAAACGAATTAAATAAATAAATAAAATTTTAAAACAAAATCAAGAAAGATTTTAACTAAACGTTCTTAAAGATAACATTGTACTAGATATTTAGTCCTAAATTCCAAAAACAACTATTTGAATCGATTACAAAAGATTAAAAATGTTAGTAGTAAATATTTACGAATTCCAGTTTCTAAATTATGTATTATAGTCTGTAAAATAAAAAAAGGAATGAATTAATTATTTTATTTTAAGAAATCATTTTTCGTGTTTCTCTTTGAAGCAATGAAACATATAGACCGTATAAGATAAATATATAGAATGCTCTAACTATAACGATGTTGGTTGCATGGGGTTATTTATTTGCATTGCTAATAAAATAATATTAACATCTAACAAACGTGTTTGTGGCGCGATCCACGTTTCGCCACTACTTCTCCATTCTCTCCTTCTCATTGCTTTTTTTCTCTCTCTCTTTCAGATGATTTATTAGAAATACTGAGCTAGACACATGCAATGCGCGCTTTGCCTTTACGTAATGTATAATGTTACACTTGTACAGACAACATTCAGCAACATTTCAGGCTTGACGAATAAATATTTAGTGTTAAAAGCTATTGTATAAACGGATGTAAACGAAACCTAACATACATGTTTTAGATAATCAATACCCTTATTGTATCTATTTCAGAATTTTCGTGTATCATAACTCACTGTCGGTCTTAAGAAATAACATATATGAATTGCGTTATATTTTTGGAAAAATATATAGATTAATGTAATATCCTACTACTCTTTTTTTGTACCAGGAAGACTATGAAATAACATAAAATATTTTTTTCCGTAGTAGACAAATTTTTAAGGTTTTTGTTTATCAAAACATGTAATCATTAATTAAAACTATTTTTGAATAGCTTATGAAACCGAAAAAAAATAGCCCATCACAAATACTTTTAAAAAATCCCGGTATATAATTGGAGATTTTAAAGCTAAAATTATAATTAACTAAAGAGAAAAATAGAGATCGACTTGTACACGGATTTAAATTTTCTATTTTTTAAAAATTTTATTAAAAAATAAATTACATTACAATCGACATTTTATTATAATTTTTAAATAAACGTAAAATAACAACGATAATGTTTATTTTTTATACAACTGTTATTACTAAAAATTACTTTAAGTATTACTAAAAATATGTTATTAAAAAGAATGTTTGTAGTAAACAATTTCTTGCATTTGTCCACTATACTTTATTTTTTGCCCTCTTCTATGTGAATAGACGTATAACATAATCCCACGTGAAATAATGTAAACATTCAGTCAGTTTTCATGATTTTATTTCACTGTATAGTTTCTTAATGTTTAAATTAACTTCATAGGACCGTTATTCGTTAAGTATCACATGATTTACTTTATTATATAATTATGTCTTTTTTTAATAAAGATTTAACATTTTGTTATAAATAAAGAATTGTATTTTTTTACGTTTACAACATTAATAGTTAAGAATATGAGGTATAAAGAATGGCGGCTCGTGTAGAAGCACTGTGGAACCGCAGCACTCCCTATTTCCACTTGATATTAAAGATAACATTTAATATGAATCCTTTTTTCTTTAATTATTTCTTTATACTTGTACAATATATAATCCTTAAGCTTAATGTCAGTACCCATCACCCAGTTTATGAAAAAGATACAAAAATCTTTGTATGGTGAAACTGTGCGCTTCACAGTTCCAGCGGCGTGGTGTTTGGCTGTTGTGCGCATGCGCAAATAGGAAGCTAGACGCGAGGCTGCGAGCACTGTCTCCCCCGTAGTGCCGACCCTGACGTGCTGGTGGAAGGTAGTTTTTTTACTCCGCATGTGTTATGCTTAAAAACCGTGTACCATATACTTGAATGTGATAAAGTGTAGAATTAGATTATTATCCTGCTTTCAGGTATTCTATTTTTTTTTCAAAACAAGAAGAATGGATTTCATGTTTAAATGAATAGATCAAGCTTGAACTGTAACAATTTTGTTAACGTTAGTAATAAATGATTGATTTTTGGATTTTATCAAGTTTCTGAATAAATTTTTTTTTACACGCGTTCTTTCCTTTTACTCAATTTTTAAACAAAGGTTAAAAATTTTCTGGAGCAGCACCCCCACTAATTTTAGCTACCACCACTGGGTACCATCACTGGGTACAAAACTACAAAACAATGTATTATTAAATGAGTAGATATAAAATTAAACGAATCGCCATTGGTATTCAAAGACGGACGTAAATGATTTCTATGTAAAAAAAAAACCTAATCGCGTTTTCCCTTTAGGAGAGATTTTGAAGCTTAACAGGTCATTTCATAAGGATGAATAGTTTTTATTTTATTCTCCAGGTAATTCTTTATTAATCTACAAAATTAAATTCTACAAATAAATTAAGGTAAAAGGTTTCTGTCGCAGTAAATGCGTCAGAAGGGCGGATTCTGGTTTTAGTTAACCTTGAAAACATACCCAGAAAACCAGTTTTTTGCCTCTAACTCCGGTTCTTGCAAACCTATTAGCCTGAAAATCAATAGAATTTTATTTATATTATGTTTACATCATCATACTAAGTTTCATAAATTTAAAAAAAAAAATTGAGCCCAGCAGATTAAAAAAAAACTGAAAATGTACCCAAAAACTCGTTAAGCTCAAATTCCGGTTCCTGTAAACCTACTCTCTTGAAAATCAATAGGGCTCTATTCCCAATAGTTTTACACCACCTCACCAAGTTTTATCGAAATCGGTTAAGATTTGCGTCCGGTAGAACGAACGAAATACTTTTATACAAACATACATATATATATGTACATAAACATAGCAGTATCGTGCTCAGGAAACGTAAAGAAAAGTTAGCCCTCTCCCCATGACACTTTCTTACAAAGTCTGACCGGGCGCAGTAGCGGTTTCTAAAAATTCTTTGGAAATCCACAAAAAAAATAATATTTTATTATTGTTTAAGTATTAATGTTCCTCGGCTAGGATATCAAAACTTAATCAAAAGAATATTTTTAGTGTCACTAAAAATATATAATTTATTATTTCATATATAATTTATTATTTATTTACGAGTATTAAATATTAATAAATATTAGTTGTTTATTATTCATTCATTATTATTTATTATCATTTATTCATTAATTTAAATATTGCCTATGACAATATAAATAAAAGTATTTAACATAGCAAAGAACGATAAATGACCAAAAAACGATTGTTTGGTCATATTTATGTAAAAATATAACCTAACAAAGGATTTTTTGGTCATTATGTAGGGATATTATTTTCTGTGTATTTGGTTATTTCGACTTTTTTTGTTTGCATAGTCTTAAGTCTATCTGGGCTATAAGAAAGTTGGGTGTTTTAATTTATTTACTGTAAGTCATCCTTCTTGGTGGCTTTTCTTTTTGTTTTGGTGTTTTTTTTTTGTTTTTTTTTTAATAAAATACATATTTAGCTGTTAAATATAATTCATAAAGAACTTTGTTACTTTATCAGTTGTGATTTTGTTTACATTTGCAACAGCCATACGGGCTCTTTGTGATTGGTCGTGTTTGACAGCGGTCATCTAGCATTGATCTGATTGGTTTTCCTTTGTTTACATTTCCATCTGATTTATTAGCCTCTTATTTATTAAAAAACTGTAAAAATTAAAAATAGATAGATAGATTTATTAAAAATAGATGAAAACAATCTTTGATGAGGGTTATATATCATGCTAAAATTTGAGCTCAATCGGTACTGAACATTTTGAGTTTTTGAAGCCGTACACAAACGAACTTAACATTTTTATATATATAGATTTGATAATGGAGAATTTAATAACATTTGAAAATTGTTTAAATGAAATCGGTAGAAAATACTCGGTAGAAATAGATTTACTTTTAATTTTTAAAATATTAGTCTGGTGGTAGCATTGATATAAATAAAAGACGAAAAAGGTTAAATAACGAAACAAAGAGTGAGATAAAGATATACAGCGCATCTATTTTTAATTATTTTTTTAATTTTAATTTACAAGAAACAAAAGAGGAATCGAATGAAAAAAATTACAGAAAAAATAAATGGTTGTCAAGGAAAGAAAAGTAATAGTATTAGTATTTATAATGATATTACTTATAAGCGGAAATAAAAAAAATTATTCGTAAAAATTACATAAATTTATTTTTAGAAGAAAGATTCAGTCTGAAATAAATAAAACGGAATTAAATAAAATAAAAATAAAATAATGTAAATAATTAAATATTATAATCCGAAAACTTAATGCAGAAAGAGGAAGATGTATTTCCTTTTTTAGGTTGTAAGCATTATACATAATTTTTTGAATATTTTTAGACGCAAAATTATTAAATACGGAAATGATAAAAAACATATATTACCACGTGCGAAATAGTACTCTTTTGCTAAAAAAAAAAAATATGCTAATACTGAACAGATTCAGAAATACTCGTATTTATAAAAACATTTGAATATTTATGTAGTAACTCCTTTTGGTGGTGAGGTTTGGAACATTTATTATCATCAATCATTTTACTGGTTTGATGTTATTTTCCGTTCCTTTCTGTTCTGCGCTAATCTTTCACTCAAAACCTAAATTTTATATATACACTCTCATCCTCAGTTAACCGTTTTATATATTCCATCTTTATCTTCAGTACAATTTTTTTTTATTGTTTACACATCCTTTTTTATTTCCTGGTACGAAGTAAAGGAAATACTGTGATCGTAAAAAAATTCGGTTTCAGATTTCAACGGAAATATCTATTCTGACCATCCCTGAATCCATTTTGAATAGTTTCGGCGTTACGTCTGTACGTACGTATATATCTCGCATAACTCAAAAACGATTAGCCATAGGATGTTGAAATTTTGGATTTAGATCTGTTGTAACATCTAGTTGTGCACCTCCCCTTTTGATTGCAAACGACTGGACCAAAAGTGTCCAAAAAAAACCCAAAATCTCAAACAATCTTGATTTCGGGCATTTTCTTAACTGCAGTATTAAGTTCTCATTGAATGCTTTTCAACGATATATCTATCGTAAGTAGTACTTATTTTCATCCGTTCCAGAGTTATAACCATAGAAAATTTTAATTAATGAGATATTTTGATCTTACAAGGGAAAGGCACAGTTCGAATCAGACTTCATTTCCTTTTTTTTAATTTAAATGTATTGATTTATTAACTTCTTATTGTAAAAAATGTTTTATAATAAATAATAATTCAATAACAATAAAAATAAAAAAATATCAGAAGTTATTAATGGAATCAAATTTTATATATTTTTCATTTTAAAAAAAAATGTGTATATGTAATTTAATAGGCATGCAAGGAAGGCATGTGGTGTTCTCATCAGATTTTTATTATCAAATATTGATTAAACATGAATATCCGTTACACATGACCCAGCATCTAGTTCATCTTCCTGCAAGATTCTGTCAAAAATTTCTTTTCTCTGCTATTCGTTTTAAGACCTCTTCATTTCAAATTTTATTAACTCAGCTAATTTTTAAGTAACTGATTAATTCAAATTTAAAGGATGTTCTTTTTCTTTCTGTCTTTCCTATTGTTCATGTTTTATTATGATAAAGCGAAAATTTAACTTTATTTTAAGGAATCAGGGTTTAGTTTTTTAACAGAAGAATTTGCAGAGGATAAAAACATTGAAGGAAACTTAAAATTGATATGAATGATTCAGATTGCATTGATATACAACGGAAAATTGCACCAGTCTTAAATGACAAAAAAAAATTATAAAACAGCTTTTATTTAGCCGGTCTTCTAGGTATTGTGTAAATAATGAGATACAGGATGAGTGCATATGCTTATGGATATAATTGTATTCAAGCGATTCTGTTCTTATTTTTGTCGGGAGGCCGCGGCTGGTCAGAATATATATCCAATCCAAGGACGTATAGCCGGACAGACAGGACGGAAGGCCTGCATCACGTACCTATAACGAATTGCATGTTTTTTTTTTTTAATATAATAAGATAGGTGTATAGATAGATAGCTTCAGAGTGAGAGAAAGCACGATCAAGAGAGGGGAAGAGACCAGTCTTCACCTCACCTAACTGGGAGGACGTGCCAGAAAAAAAAGAGCCAAGAATCACACCTCACACCTCACACCGTGTACCCCGACACCTACCTCTGCCTATCTCCTTAACTTCTATCGACTCCGTGGCTGAAGACTTATCCTTACCCTCTTGCTCACTCCATCTCTCTCGCTGTCTATTCCTTTTTATTTTACTCTTTATTCTTCCCTCTCTTTTCCCCCTCACGACGATTTGTTCGCTCTAACAGCCGATCATAGTAACAGCAACCGTGACTTTTCATTTTCTATATGCATCTTTTTTTCTAATTAGTCATTTGACTGATTTTATGCACTTATCAGTTCTTTAAAATTCTACGCTAATCCATTTAACACCAGAAATTATGCTACACGATAAATCCTTAATTTTCTGCTTTCCTCATTGTCTAATTATCTTTTAATTTATTGTTTACCGTTTTTTTCTTTTACAAAAAAATTTACATCAACCCATTCAATTTTTCAATATTTTACTGTAATATAATTTTTCAAATCTCGACTTTTTCCTTTCTGGTCTTCCTATTTTCCATGCTCTTTTTTTAATAAAACATTACGTAAATATTTTGAAAAATTGATTTCTTAATACAAGATTTATGTAAATAAAATAAAGTAGAATCTAATATTTTAAATTTTGGGGAAACGACTATATCTATAATACAATGTGTTTTTGTTTTCCAGATTTTAATGTGTACATTTATTTCATACTACAAAGACCAATTTTTATACAAAATAAAAAAAATATACAATAATAGGCATTATCTAGGTAAAGGTACGCAACATACACAAACGAACTGCCGATAAGGCGGTAAATAAAAAACTCTCAACATCAAATCGTATATCTATAATGCCAACCTTCATAGCGAATTGGTAGTGTCTCTATTGTCTTTAATCCGGAAGATTCTGGGTTCGAATTCCGGTCAGGGTTAGAATTTTTAAGTTATAAAAAGTGATCTCTCATCATTAATGGTAACTGTAATTTGGGTGGGGGAAAATACATGTATCTGTTTAAAATAATATTTAAATAACATAAAATGATTATATTTGTTAATGTTTGCGAGTTAGTTATTACATTTAGGTGTATATTTAGTTGAGATTATGTTTTTTAAACAAATTTATCTGTTTCTAATTTTCACTATAAATACTGTCATCGAATCCTGTACAGAAGGTATTAAAATAATGGTATAAACGATTTGAAATTTAATGAGATTGAAGACTGTATTTTAAAATAATTAAATATTTTTTGTAATTGATTTATTGACGTTCTATTGATTTATATGGACCACCAAAAACCGTCCGTCTAAAGATAGTTTTCTTAAAGAGTGTAAACGATCTTTCTTGTTACACAAATTAATTAAAGATAAATAAACGAAATACCATGATACACGAATAATTTGGTGTAAAACATTAATTTCTCATTACGGCTTTTAAAAATGTGCTTTAAAAACCAGTAAAAATCTGATTTTTTTTTAAGTCAAATAATAGATCTACACACACACACACACACACACACACACACACACACACACACACACACACACACACACACACACACACACATATTTCTTTGCTTATAATTTTTTTTATAACACAATTTGTTATAAAAAAATTTATAAACAAAGAAATATAATCTTTATATCCGAAGTATAGGATCACAATGTACTAATTTAGTAAATTATTTTAAAATTCCCAGCATTAGCTGTTGGTAGACATCATATAACCAGTTCGTTTCATAAATTAATAAGTTTCCTTCAGAATAATATATTTGATTGAATTACTAGATGAACGAAAATAAGTTATTAATGACTTAGACTACCTTTCTTTAATCATGTTTTTAAATTGTGCTAAATTTGAAAACCTTTACAAAAATTTTTTTACTATTGAGGAGGTCAGTTTACAGACTGTTCGGGGTGTTCTCGTTAAAGTTTTCTAGACCCTGGTCGGGAATTGAACATGGCGACTTCAATAAACAGACAAGCACATACCGGCCTATACCATAGAACCAATAAATTAAATTCTTTTTTTGAAAATATATGTAAATAATTTTTAATCAAACAAATGAACGAAGACAAGTGTTTTAAAAAAAGAGGAGTTTTTCAATTCAATCCCCTCCTCCTTGTATGTGTGTGTGTGTGTATATATATATATATAAACAAGCCCGATTGCAACCTTATTTTTTAATTACAACATTCTTGACTGAATTAAAAACACACGTATGTGTGTTAAAACATTACGTATGTAATAATAACCTTTTTCTGATAAACATTTCACATACTTTTTTGAATATTTTTATTTAGGCAATTAAAGTATATTCCACTAAACGTTAATGTGCTGCACTCCTTTCTATTTTCAACCTCTCTTAAAAAAAGTATCATATCTATCCATACTACATTTTTTCTACGCATTTTCAATCCGTAATTTTTACCGAATGCGCCGATTTAGATTATATCTTTTTTTTTTGGAGGAAGTTCCTCTGGTAGTTATGTAATATTCTTTTTTCAGATAACGTTAGTGAATGATTTTGCTTTCCCGTCTAGCCCTATAGCTTTAGAAGGGAAAGTACTGTAATCGTTCCAATCTGGGCATATGAGGTTTTCACCGGATCTTGACGTTTTGATACCTAAGGAACCTAAAAAAACCGGATGAAAATTTTCTGGATATTCGAATGTACTACTGGACCGATTTTGACCAAACTTGGTCAGACTACTTCTATATATGGGACATTGATGCCATTAAATTTTCAACTTAAAAGGTCAAGGGGGTGAGGCTGTACAGCAAGGTCACTCTTATTATCTCCAGATTTCCCTAATTAAGGTTTTTTTAGGCTCATTTGTTAACAATTAAATAATAGTAATAATATTTTTTTTAAAAATTAAAAATCACACCCCACCCCAAAAAATTCTCTAAATAAACTGGTGGCTAAGTAGGTACAGTGCGTCATTAGTACCCCCTCTCACCACGAGGAGCGCTAGTGTAGCACTGACGTACAGCTGTACGTCATGCTGTAGTCGTCTGCTATGTTGTGACGTCACAGATGACCGGTAGAATTAAATAAATGAATAATATTTAAAGTGTAAAAATGTATTTAAAGTGACCGCTAGTAGTGCCTCCCCCGCGCGAATGAAATTCGGCATGCACGCGCGCTTTAGTTAGAATCATTGAATTAAATAAACAAAAAATATTATATAAAATGATAAATATTTTAAATTAAGCTGTGCATGTATGTGTGTGTGTGTGTGTAAGTCGTGCATCAGAAAAAAGCTGGGTGATAATTTCAAGCTGGAAGTCTTACTTCCAGCTTTTTTTCTTATTTTAATCGTCACTTTAACGATTTGTAGATATCTTTAACTTTTTTGTCCTTATCATCATTTAATATTGAATTGTTATAATCTAATGAATTCTAATGTAAAAATGAAAAACCTTTAAATGTCAAGAGTATTTTTAGAAAGAATTTCAAAAAAATTAGTTTGAAAAGTTGAGATTAGAAATTATTCATATTCTCGTATTTTTTTTTTTTTTTAACTTCCGGGTCCACCGTTTAGGTATTGCTTTACAGGATGAGATGAATGATTTGTAGCGTGTGTGAAAATGCCATGCCTGACCAGGATTCGAACCCGGGACCTCCGGATGAAAGGCCAAGACGCTACAACTCGCGCCACGGAGGCCGCCATATTCCCGTATTTATAAATTTCTAAGCTGTCACTTGGTAATATCTAACTTCATTTTTCCGCATTATTTTCCTATTTTTATCAAGACGTAAAATTCCTCATCTTATGATAAAATATTTGGCCATTTATTTTCGAAAAAAAATAAGAAATTGTTAATTGCTTTTTAGATTTCAGCTTTATTCATATTTAAAAAACGCAATAAAACGTAGACAACCGTTTTTTTTTTTTTTTAATTTCGACTTTTTGAAGTCAGCGTCCAATTAATAATTATTTATTTATTTGTGGTAATCGTTAGTTATTATTTTGGCTGTGACTTATAAAAAGAATTATAGTTAATATATAAAAACCCCTTACTCAGAATTAAATTCGAAGCGTTCAAGCACTTTCGGAACTAAATTTCATCTTCAGGAATCTCATATTCGTCCTATTTATAATACTAATTAAAACTTCCGTGTATAATTATAAAAACTCATGATATTTACTTAAAACATAACAGTTCGTCGTCACATGTTTTAAAATTATATGACGACCAACTGTTATTTTTTTACGCAAATATCACGGTATATTACGATTCTATTACAATTTATGTGCGAAGTTTTAACTAATGTTATATATGAAGAGAACGAATATGAGGATTCCTGAAACTGGAATTTAATTCCGAATTCAGTTGTTTGTAAGCGGGTTTTTTTTTGTATATTAACTATAATTACATACTTTTACCAACGGGCTATGCTTAACTAAAATATTATAAAAAGAAAATTATTAGAAAAGTAGTTGAATAGTATTATTTTTTATTGCGTTCCTGAAGCCGGTTTTATTAGTTTTTTAATACATTATTTTATTTTTTTGTCAAATTTTTTTTATTTACGTTTTATTTTACCAGGCTGGTTCCAACATGTAAACCTTGGTTTAGCTGGTGAACTTGAAATATATATAGATTTTAATAATAGAATATGAAAAAATATTCATGGGTTTTTTTACAGTACGTATCTATCCATACATGTTTATTTACATTATTTATGTGAATACTGATTATTATGTGTTTGGTATATCAGGTAAAATTGTAAATTCTATTAGAGTGTTGTTTATAAATTTCTTATAAATAAGTAAATTATGGAAACTAAAATAATTCAATGTAATAAATTTAAAAAATAAGCCACAATCTTGCATTTAATGCAGTTGGCAAATAGCCTAATAATTTTACGCATTATCCATTACATTATAATCGTGGTAGATCAAATTAAAAAATTCCACGTCGATTAAAATAAAGAGAATATCAGTAGTAATAAATTATCTGTATTTTTTTTTTCAGTTTAACTGTAAAAATAGCTAATAGTACTTCGGATAAAATAGCTAGAAATTCATTATATTAAAAAAACAATCTTAGTTAACGAAAATATGAATAGAATTAAAAAATATTTTAAAATGATGGAAACACATTCCCCTTAAAAAATTGTATTTTTTTTTCAAGGGGAGTGATTTGGGGCTAAGTCATTTACTTTCTCGGCAATATAATTAGAATAGTTATATTAAAGATAAAAAGTATAGTATCATGTCAAAAGAAGGGTAACGAGTTTTTTTGCAAATCTTTACTTTTTTGGATTCAACTAATTCATCTAGACCAGCGTTTTTCAACCTATTTTTCTCAATATAATCGGAAGTGTATGATACCGAAAATTTTGCTTTGAAGGCGAATAATCCAGATATCGTCTTAATGAAAGCATGAACTTTGTCTGCTATTAATAAAATGCTTTTATCACGTCCTTGTAAATTCACAATCAAGTCGTTTAATTGCAAAAATACATAAGCTAAGTAAGTCAACATATACTCATTATTCTATAAAAGCATTAAGAATGGTGTCTGTTTATAAGGAAAAATATTATTAATTCATCTTGCAATTCCAATAACCGGGTTAACACCCCCCCCCCCAATATCCATCTAACTCTTCTGTATAGAAAAAAAAACTTTTTTCTTTTCGTCCATTTCATCACATAATTTAGCAAACAGTTTATTCTATAATGGTCGACTTTTTAATTAAATTAACCACCATATATATTTTTTCTGCATATATTTTATGTCTGTGAAGGAAGCAGTGTCCATTCCGCCCTTGGTATAAGACGATCTTTTATTTTTTTCAGGAATCCGCTGTTCTTTCCTGTTATTGCCATTACATCACTGCATCTTACAATACGTTTTGTCCAATCTATGTTATAGATTTTAGTAGTGATATAAAAAACATCAAAAAGTAATTATCCTGTTGGATGACCAGGTATTTATTTACAAAATAATATATCTTCTTTAACTGATCTGTTCCTATTGCATTCATTTCTCACAAATCATAAGATCTGAGAAATGTTTGCCACAACTGTTGATTCATCAAATTGAATATTAAAAAATTCACTTGAACTCACTTGAATTATCTAATCGCAAACATCGGCAGCTATGTCATCGATTCGCCTTGATACTGTGTAGTTAGAAAGCGGATTTTTTTTGCTTCTTCCATAGCTATTAAACCACTAACCATATCAGTTGCAGCAGGCAATATGAGGTTTTCTGAGATTTTATAGGGTTTGGACATTTTAGCAATGCTACTAAATAATGTATTTTTATTAGTACGTCTTGATTTAAAAATAGAACTTGTTGATTTCTCAAAGTATATAATTTTCTTTCGAAAAATTCCAAGGGTTTTATTTTATGATCTGGATGTTTAGTCTCCATGTGTCGAATTAAGTTTAATGGCTTCATCGTTTCTTTGGAAAGGACTTGAAAGAAAACAACGCACTGTGGCTTTCCATCCAATGAGGCAAAACCATAATTTAAATAATTGTCATTGTATAATGTCTTTTTACCGATCGATTCACTGGGTGTAGATGGCTCACTTTCACAAATTTATCCATTTTGAATGAGAAACAGTTACACCGTTTGATTGGGTTGGGGTTGGGGGTCCCAAAATATTTATTATACATTATTTTACTCTTTGGGAGTTGTGGAGCTTAAAACGTTGAAAATGACTGATCTAGACCAAAAAATATATAAGTATGTGTGCGCGTACCGTGTGTAGCACTACTTTTGGCACTATATTTTAAGATTGACCAAACCAATTTTCTTCAAATTTGGCACAAATATTTCCATATATGGGGCATGGATCACATTAATTTTTTTTTCAGAATTCGTTAAAGAGGAGGGGGAAATCGTCTAAAAAATAATTTCAATTTTTTTCAGAGGATTTTAGAGAAAACTTCATTAAAGCAAATTTGTTACCTACAATTGTAAATAATCCAAAAAAAATTTCAAAAAATCAAGCCCTACCGCTTAAAATTGAAATATATGTTTTTTTCTTTTGTCTTCCTTATTTTTATATTATTCTTATCATCCTTCGATTTAAATATTTTTCAAAAGCTGATATTTCACATATTATATAGAAATGCATACAACTTTTTTTTAAATTATAGATCCCGGGCCTAATATGCAGAAAATTCCTTTTGAAAACATTTTTCTTATCTAGCCTATACTGAAGGGGGGTTAGATTTAGAAAAAAATTACTTAACCTAGATATTTATATTCTTAGAAAAATGATTCTTAAATTTATTCCTCACCTCTAAAAAACATATAGTCTGTTTTTTTTTTGTATTTTGCTCTACCTTTATTTAATTTTTATTAATAAAAAAAATTGTATTTTTCTTCATGACATTAAGGGCTATTAAAATTAAAATAGTTTCGGTACCTATATTTAATTCTGGACTCAAAAGCAATCTTTTAGTTTCATAAATGTTACATTTTTAAACAAGTTACCTTTTAAATTATATTTTTTTTTTGTTAGGGATCACTTCTTTATGAATAAACTTTTCCCAAATTTTCCCCAAAGAGTAGTAAGAAAGCTCCTAAAATCAAAATTATTTTTATTTGAAAGTTTTGATGCTTAAATTTTATCTTTGTGATCATATCATAACCAATAAAAAAAAACCCCCATGATAATTAAGATCCCAAATTTTCAAATATTCGGAAATTTTTTTAAATTTTTTTCTATTTCAACGTTTGTTAAACTAATTTTGGTGAATATTAGCGTTATTAAAAAAATCTTGTTAATTTCTGCGATCAGTGGTGGGTTATACTCGCATGGACAGTAAGCAAAATTCAGAGATACGTAAGGAACTTGATGTGTATAATCTCAATAATAAGGTTAATGAGTATCAAGACAACGTTTAGTGTATGAACGTGTCTAGAATTCCCAGAAAATTACATGAATACAGGTGATGGGTGAGAAGGAAGGCCAAAAAGGAGATAGATGGATCAGTTCAGATAGGATGACGTAACGGGTAATTACCTAAATACGTGAAGATAAAAAGAAGAGTTGGATTTAACATCAACAATTTGAGGCGGTTTTGATTTTACAAAAATACAGTGTCTTTAATTATTTCCCAGATTAAATAATTGTGAGTTGTTAATTTACATGAATTAACAACTCACAATTAGCATTACTGGGAATGCCTTCAGCCTTCCTTGGTATCTTATCAATTTAATAAAAGTTTGATAGATCAAAACATGAAAAGCGTAATGAGAAGACGAACTTTTTGTTGCAAAACGAAGGGATGGCTGATGCCAAAAACTGGGTTGTTTTAATAGCAGAAGAATAAATATCTTACAATATTTAAAGGTATAAATGAATCATCTGTTACTCTTTCGTTGAAGAAGAAAGGTTGAAACATTCCTCTTTTTATTACCTCCACACCGGCCGTGAACTCCAGGTATAATTTGGGAGGATTTTCAGCAGACTAATAAACATAATTATGGATATTTATTAGGCCATTCGATTTAAAATGTTCTTTATCAGGCCGTTTCATTGAGCTAGATATATCGAAATCTTCACAACAGATAATTTTTATAAAAATTCCACACTTATGTCAAAATCATCTTCACAAAGTGTGTGGGAAGTAATCTTAGTGGGTAATAATTCCTGTAGAATCTTTTCTTAAATCGTTTTTAGGTATTTCCAACGTAACGAAATCTTTTCCGATTGACGTTTGCAGGCTCTTTATTAATATCACTGCAACAAGTTAATTTTTTTTTGTGTTCTAAAGTATAACCAGGACTACGCCTACCTGAGCGAATTTCAACGAAAAAATCGTAATTTAAAGATGTATTGAACGTTTTCGTCTTTTATATTTCATTATCTTTTCTTATGTCACTTTAACTTTTTTTAAATTTATGTTACTTTATACTTTTTTAGTTTTAATTTATTTAATATATGAGTATCGTCAACCCCCCCCCCCCCGAAAAAATTAATATTTTTTACTTCCTTGTACGAAGTAAAGGAAGTGTTGTGAACACGAAAAATTTCGGTTTTCAAATTATAACGGAGTTATCCATTTTGATCATCCCTGAATCCATTTTCACTAGTTTCAGCGTGACGTCTGTACGTATATATATATATATATCTTGCATAACTGAAAAACGATTAGCCATAGAATGTTGGTTTTGGATGTAGGACTGTTGTAACATCTAGTTGCGGGCCTCCCCTTTTGAATGCAATCGACTGGACCAAAGTTGTCCAAAAAAGCCCAAAATCTAAAGAAATAGGATTTTGAACTTTTTCTTAACTACAGTAATAAGCCCTCATTGAGAGCTCTTCAACGATATATCATAAGTAGTACTTATTTTCATTTGTTCCAGAATTATAGCTAAATAAAACTTTAATTAATGAAATATTTGGATTTTACATGGGGAAGGTACATCGGTTTGAATTCGACTTCATCTCCTTTTTTTAATTTAAATATATTATTTATTAATAATTATTAACCTCTGACTATAAAAAAGTTTTATAGTAAATAATAATTAAACTATAGCAATAAAAAATATATATTTATTTTAAAAAATTATACTAAAAAAAATATATTAGTAAAATAAAATTTTAAGTACTTTTCATTTTTTTTAAATTTGTATATGTAATTTAATAGGCGTACAAGGTAGTCATTTGGTGTTCTCATCACATTTTTTTTAAATATATGTATTATTCTATCAATTGTAATTGTTCGAATAATTATGCAAATTTTCATCAGTGTATTATATACATTTGTTTATGATATGTTGACAGAAAGTGCAGATAATAAAATTGTAAGAAATATATTTGTAAAATGTTTATTTTTTATTAATATCTTCAACTAAATTTATTATAAACCATTATTGTCGGGTTTAATTTGATGTAACTTTATACACACCAGTAGAACGTTACACTGATAATTGTCTTTCATCAGTTGTATAAAATGAGCTATATGTATACACAGATAAATTCACATAATTGCATATCTTATAAATTAAACGAACTCGCTCGCTTAATTATAAGTTAACGTTTAGATTCGCTATTCATTAGTTATTCTGTAATAATATGCTGGACCTAGGTCCAGCATATAATCTAAGTAGTAATAAATAATTTTAATTGTATCTGATTATTCTTACTACTGACAGGCTGAATTATTCCGCATTTCATCGGATAACACTACTTAACTATTACCAAGAGAAAAGGAATCTTGTCAAAATTTAAAAAACATAATCCCTTACAGGTTTTTCCCAATTTTAATTAATTTTTCCTTTTAATGAATGCTCTTATTAAAAAATGGATCGATCATAGGTTAAAAAAAAATCTTACAACGAAGTTAAAATACTTTCCTGGCAATGATTATTTATTCTTATTTAGCGGAAAAATAAAGATACACGAAAAAAATTTAAAAGATTCAAAATTTAAGGTTAAAAATCTTATATATATATATATATATATATATATATATATATATATATATATATAAGATATATATAATATTATGTTTGATAGAATGTTTGTTTGTTAGTTGTTAGTACCGCATGCGTTGAGATGAAATTTTGGTGAGTTGTTGTGGGCACGCCCGCGAAGGTTTCTGAATTGGTGATATGTTTGGAAAAATTGCATTTACGGTCCGATTTGGCTCATATTCAGAATATATATTAGTTACGTGAAAAGAAAGATTTTTGTAAAAACTATACCCGCTAGGTGGCGCCTCTGTCGAGACATTTACGAAACAAACAAACAAATATACATACAGACTTTCTTCTTTATATATAAAAAAGGAAATGTTTGTATGTAAGTTCACTGTAGATGAAAGAAACCACTGAACCGATTTACGCGCGGGAAAATGGGAAAAGGAGAGAGGGAGAGTGGGGGAAGGGAAAAGGGGGAAATTGGGAAAGAAAATGAGAAATAGGGAAAAAGAGAAATAGGATAAAAGTGAAAGGTTAAATTTTGTGAAGTCCCGTAATATCCAGTTTTTTAATATTTAATCAAACTTAGAATTGTTTTAATTTAATCTATATATTTACTCAAATTTAGCAATAGGGAAGCATTGCCGGGTCAGCTAGTATATATATATATATATATATATATATATTTGTTTGTTCCTCCCGTACGCGTTCCTATATCATTCATCCGATTACGATGAAACTTTGGTAAGTTGTTGTTCGTACACCCGCGAAGGTTTCTCGATTAGTTTAGACCCGCTATGTGATGCTGGGGTCGAGATATTTCGAAAAATTGTAATTATGGTCCAATTTTACTTATATTCAAATTATGTGTTACATGAAAAGAAATACCTCTGCAAAAAATAGACCCGCTAGATGGCGCTGGGGTTCAGATAATTGGAGAAATTGCATTTATGGCCCGATTTGTCTCATATTCAGAATATATATTAGTTACGTGTTGAGGAAATATTTTTTGTAAAAAATGAACCCGCTAGGTGGCGCTGGGGTTGAGATATTTACGAAACAAAAAAATAAACAGACTTTTTCTTCTTTCTTTCTTTTTCCTGTTTAGCCTCCGGTAACTACCGTTTAGATAATTCTTCAGAGGATGAATGAGGATGATATAAATGAGTGTAAATAAAGTGTAGTCTTGTACATTCTCAGTTCGACCATTCCTGAGATGTGTGGTTAATTGAAACCCAACCACCAAAGAAACACCGGTATCCACGATCTAGTATTCAAATCCATGTAAAAATAACTGGCTTTACTAGCACTTGAACGCTGTAACTCTCGACTTGCAAATCAGCTGATTTGGGAAGACGCGTTAACCACTAGACCAACCCGGTGGGTCACAGACGTTTTCTTCTATAAGTATAAAAGTTAACGTTCGTATGTGTGTCGGCTATAAAAAATGCCCTAAACAATTATTGGACCGATTTTTACGCGGGAAAAACGGGAAAAAGAAGGGAGGGAAAATGGAAGTAGAATAAAAGTGAAAGATTAAATTTTTTGAAGTCCTGTAATGTTCAGTTTTTAATATTTTATGAAACTTTCAATTGTGTTCATCTAATCTATATATACACTCAAATCTAGCAATAACGAAGCATTGCTGGGTCTGGTAGTATGCAATAAATAAAAATATCGTTTTTTGGACTTTTGAGGATGGGGAGAAGCTTAATAGAAAATGGGGTTATGTTTGCATAATTTTGAGAAAATTGACCCCAGAGTAACTAACCACCCCACCACCAGGATATATTGGTCCCATACTTTTACCAAAAAATTTACACGAGTCTCATATACACGAGTATTTGTGAAAAATTTAAACAAAATTGGTCTATTCAGTCAAATGTTATTAAGGTTTAAACACATCAACACGCGTACACAAATACGTAGAAATATTACTCTTTACTTTTGTTTTGTTTTTTGGGTTTCCTGGATCATGTAACATTGAGAAATACAAAAAGGTATCCATACCCCACTTTTTTACCGATTACCATGTTTTGTTTCTTCCGAACATAGCTCTAGAACTATGTTGCTAGGAAAGTAAAAAATTGTTTCATACTGAGGCAATTGAGCTTTTATTCAAAATAATTAAAAATAATTTTCATATGAACTAGTTTCAGATCTCTTTTTATTAATGTTCATAGACATAGTAATATAAGTTACTAAAACACAGAAAAACGTATACTACAAACATTTATAAAAGTTTTTAAATATAATTTGTTTTATTCTCTATCTGCTAAAAGTGTTTACTTAAATGTATCTTAAGGTAATAGTTTTTAATATATATTCATATATATATTAAAGATATTTTTAATATCTTTATATATATATTTCTTGTGTGCATGTGTATATCACTGAACTCCTCCTAAACGGCTGAACCGATTTTGATGAAATTTTTTGTGTGTGTTCAAGCGGATTCGAGAATGATTTAGATTCACAATTTGGTTCAGGAAAATGTTTTTTTAATTAATTTTTTATTTATAAGTAGTTGTTGATATTGGAATGTTTTACATTGGATCCGGCAGACTGCACTACCATCGCAGTATCGAATATTCAATAATATTCTATTTTAATTTTAGTTTGTCCCGACAGTTGGTGCTGCGATCAAATTGAGAAAAATATTTCGTAATTTTGTGTTATTATTGTGTTACAAAAAATCGCGAGGAAACAGTTTTTTAATAAATAAGAGGCTAATAAATCAGATGGAAATGTAAACAAAGGAAAACCAATCAGATCAATGCAAGATGGCCGCTGTCAAACACAACGACCAATCACAAAGAGCCCGTATGGCCGTTGCCAATGTAAACAAAATCACAACTGATTAAGTAACAAGTAGGCAGCACTGCGATCGCGTTTAGAATTGTGCGCGTGTTGATAAATATTATATTATTATTTATTGAAATAACGTTTTAAAGTGTAATTAAAAAATATATATTGTGCAAATTTGTAAGGTACAGTATTGAAGTGAAAATGTTTTTTTAATTTATTTATGTGTTGTTGATCTTGGGATGGTAAGGTTCACAATTGGGACCGGTAGGCAGCGTGTGGGTCCGGTAGGCAAAGCTGCGATCGCGTTTTAGAAGTTTTTTTTTTAATTTTTGATTTATCAGTCAAACCCGGTCGTTGGTGCTGCAATCGGATTCTAGGAATTTTTTTATTTTGTTGCTTTTTCGCATATCAGTTACTTACGTCGTAGCTTAGTGTTGTTCTTACATTAAAATTCGTATTTTTAACGAACTACTGTGTTTAGAGAATAGTTTGAATTAAATCCGATAGGTAGTGCTGTTCTGACAATTGGATTTATTTACATTCTGAATTTTATAAAGTTAAAGGAGAAACTTTATAAGGTTCCGTAATATTTTGTAAGTTTCTTAATGTTCATTATTAATTGTAATGATTTTGCAGCCAGAAAACACTTTTCGTTAAAAAAATTATTTTCTACCGAATACTGTGATTGGAGAGTGGTGTGAATTAAATCCGATAGGTAGTGCTGTTGTTTCGCCATTTGGATTTTTTAAATTCTGACTTTTATAAAGTGAAAGGTTAAATTTTTTTAAATTGCTAATGTTCAGTTTTTGAAGGTTTTATGAAACTTTCAATTGTTGTCATTTAATCTGTATGTATACTCAGATCTAGCAATAGCGAAGCATTGCCGAGTCTGGTAGAATTGCGCGCTTATTGAGAATATTATATTATATTATTATTTATTGAAATAAAGTTTTAAAGTTTAATTAAAAAATGTACATTGTGCAAATTTGTAAGGTGCAGTATTGAAGTGAGTATTTTACATGATTTTTCATGAATTTTAATGATGTATATACGTGCATTCAATAACATCAACTTAACCTACAAATTTAAATTGTCAGTTCTCATTTGATTTTATGCAACTTATGAAGTATTGAACGGCTCTTTGAAAATAAAAATTTAAGTTTGTAAAATAAATTATAACATTTATAAAATTAAAATATAAGTTACTTATAATATAGTTTAAAGTATATTTAAAAAATTGAATTTATAATGTTTTAGCTGATTAATTTTATAAAAAGTTTTCTAAAATTATTTTTAATTTACAATTATCTAAAATTTGGTAAAATAGATGTTAAAACAAAGAATGAGAAAAAAGATAAAAATTTCTACTAACATTTTAACTAAGTTGCTTTTTTACAGTGCTTTAATTTTTTTATTAATTGATTAATTAAGCTGTTATATGGTTATGAAACATCAAAATTATTAAATAAAAAAAAAAAAATAAATATGTAGGAGGTACTTTTTTAGAATGATGTTAAGTGAAAATTAGCAGTAATGTGGATGAAAATTTATTAATTACACTAATTATTAATTTTACGACGTTTCGATTTTTTAATTCAATTTTCATCGGACATCTTAATATTTAGTGAAAATAAATATTAACCATACTACACATAATTAATCAATAAACCCATTAACAGTCACAAACTAATAATATCATACTAATAGTCATTTTAATGAAATTTAGAACACATTCCTGCTAATTTTAACTTAATTAAGTTACTTATATTTATGTGTGTGCATTTATTACAGAATAATGCCGCGTCAGGACAACGTCTGTTGGGTCCGCTAGTATACATATATATATATATATATATATACATATATACACACAGAAACCTAAATCAAGAGAGGAAATCACTAAAATGATATTTAAACCAACGGTTCGGATCACCTATTTAAATTTTCAAAAAAATTACTTAAATAGTTACTGGGAACTTCACCTATTTAAATAAAAGAAAAAAAAAAGTTAAATACTTATTGGAAATTTGATCATTTTTTTATTTTATAAAGGTTTATTTTTTTATAAAGGTTTTTTATTTTTTTAAAAATATACCCAATATAAAGATGAAATATGTGGTAATTTACGTCAGTTAAAAAAAAAATCTTAAATATCATGAATAAGAGGTAGGTTGGTTCACTGCAATTAACAGAGAACATCAATTATCTCTCTCTCTATATATATATATATATATATATATATATATATATATATATATATATGTAAGATTTGGTAATCAAGATTCACAGTTAACCTGGAATCTGGATAAGACTCGAAGTTATCCAGATTAAATAGATGTCGCACAGAAGCTAAGCAAATTCTTATTATAAGTTAACATACGTAAAAAGCGCTTGATTATCTCGAAAGATAAATTTATAAAATATTTTGTAGTACTGGATTTCTACGAATCGCTATGACATACTTGAACGTTAACTTAAATTTGTACCGTTCTTTTTATTACACGTTAACATTTTCTAAAAAATATTAAATGAACTAACATAATTTAACATTTATTTAAATATTTTTATTAATTAATAAGTTTCTTAGTTAATTTTCTAAAAAAAAAAATCCCTTTCGGCACGCCGGAAGGCTGATCCCTTTCATCGGTGCTAAGTAGAAGATAAAAAAGATTTCCACCTTAAAGTTAAGAAAATATTCAAATTTACTCAATACAACAATGGTTCATGTGAAAAAAGTTTAATTTAACATGCTTAGCATACAAGCCCCATCTTTTTACAATTCCAGCAAAATTTTGGTCATCCCTTGCCGTAAGGGTTGGTCGTATCAAAAATTGATACTCCATTTTTCCCACCCTGTGGGCTAATAGTTGGTGATATCAAAAAACTACTTAGATAAGTTTTGGGCCCTTATCCAAAAAATAGTAGGAGCTTTAAACAGATTCGATATTTTACTTAATAAGAAAGTTAGAGCGGTATTTTTTTCGATAAAGCTCCCCCATGGTCTGATTTTGCCCATTAACGAACTCTACCGAGAATTTGGGTTATATTTTATGTATTAATTTGAAAGTGATTGGCGGAAAATTACGAAGTTATCGTGTACACAAGAAAGTGGAATGTATATATATATATATATATACTTTTGAACTGACGTTGGTTTTGGGGTCTGGGGGATGTGAAACGCGAAGATAACTCGAAAGTCCAATCATGGTACCCATTACTATAAGTAGATTTCTTATGAAATCCACCAAAATTTCTATACATTAACTGTATCAATGCGGATAGATGATCCACCCGTATCAGACTGCATATAGTCTCTATTATTCAAATGCTTAGGTTGTAATATTCCCTTCTTGTAAATGTCTTGAGGATCATTTATTAAACCTTTTAATAAATATTTAAACAATTTAAACTATAACTAAATAGGAACAAAAAAGACAGTATAGTGTACAGTAGAAACAGCGTAACTTGTTTTGAGTCGCTAGATATGAGGCACTGGGACTCTTTCATCCCTTCGTGAAAAAGATCGAGACCCGGTGTGAGTGCCCTGCACAGGGTGCACTCACTAGAGGCATTGGCGTTTAGGCCGAGTCCCGACTTCTGGGGCGGGGTCCAGGAAAGACATAGTCGGGCTTTGATAACCCGCCCTAGGGATTAGAGGCAGGTAATGAAAAGATCTAACCGGCGAGCTGACCTGTCGGACTGGACTTATTACCGGCAGACGGGGAGGCCCGTTTGAGTAGACAACACCTCTGAGCTGCGCTTTGCTTTGGTGCGGATCCTGCCTGGGGGTAGGGTGAAAAAAAAACAAAACAAAAAACTTGTTTTATACTCCCACTAATAGCTCATTTTTTCAAAAGATACCGCTTCACTTTTCTTCGGCAACCAATCCAATTTATTATATTTTGTTAATATAATCATTGCCTTTCTAGAATTCGTTTCCCTTCAAGCACTTGTATATTAGTATCTCTGTTAGGGAATAGTCACAAATTTAATTGCTTGAGGCCGATTCAATGAGAAAGGTCAACAAATAACGTAACATTCACACCTCTCAATGTCTGTTGTGTTAGCGCATAAGAAATGGTGGAAAATTTTTACTTCCTATATTTACAATATATTATTTGTTTCGATTTAATTTACAAAACATTATATTAGTTGAATTGAATCTACAGGACTCTCAGGCCTTTCATCAAACCGTAATATTATCTTAATTATCTGATGTTGTGCCTAGCGGCTGGTCCTTTAGGCCTCCACTATATTCTTTCATCCCTGTCCCAAGCTTTCTCCTTGGTCGCCTTGTGGTTTACAATCTTCTTTTCTCTTCTATTGAATCTTGCGATGCAATTATCAAGATTCCACTTCTGCCATACGTCTAACCAGTTTTCTTTTCTTTTGTGTACTTCCCGCGTGTATTCTTTAATCCTGTTCTATGTTTCCTCGTTCCTCATTTATGTGTAAATCTTACTTTTTCTATTCTTATCTATAGTCCCATCTAAAAGCTACAATCCTTTCCCTTTCTTGTTCTCCATGCTTCGTATTTCACTTTCATACAAGACACTCCAAACATTGAATGTTTCCTTTGCCATCGCTATCCTTCCTTTTATGTCCATTGCGCGCTTCCAATCCTCTTGTCACTATAGTACTCAAACATCTGCAATTTTTTACTTTTTATGTTCTTCATTCACTTGTTCTTACCACTAAATCCTCTTTGCTGTATACTTCCATTACTTTAGTTTTTCCTGTATTTATTTTAACTTCATATTTTTCATTTGTACTTTCTCCGGGGCTGTTAATCATCTTTGAAACGCGTTTATCACAGTTTATCTTTGGATAACACTAATCCAATGCATTTTATTTTCCCAAATGAATACAACCCAACTTAATTAGCTTACATTTCCTGTCTTTAGTTGAAAGTTTCAGCCGGTTACTTCTACATATTACACGATTCTAGGGATGAGCAACGTTATGGTTATAATTTTTAGAAGTTACCAACTGAATCGTTTTGCTAAAGACTGAAAATTTAGGCTAATTAAGTTGGGTTGTAGTCATTTGGGAAAGTAAAATATGTTGTATTAGTAATATCCGAAGAGAAAGCAAGATATAAGACAGCGTATTCAATTTAATACTCCTGGAATTCATATACTACAAGAACTAGACAAGACAAAAAAGAAAATGAATACCTAAAAGATGGTAGAGAAATGATATGACGAACGCTTATGGAAAAAACTGGACTAGAATTGTTCAGAGTAGGTTTAGGTAGAAAAATTCAGAAGAGATCTACATCAGTCAAAAAAATTTTTAAAGTCTACATAAAAAAAAATAAAAAAAGATCAAAATCGATTTAATATTACCAAAATCGAAGTATAAGAAATGCCATTATTAAATAATAGAATATCTTACTTAAAAAAACAATCTGATGTTAATTTAGTTTAGTAATAGTGGTTAATATGAAAAATTTCTTAACATGGCGTTTACGATATTATATACGAGGTGTGTGAGAAAAGTAATGAGATTGGTAACACTGCGAGCGATCTGGCAACGCTGTCTACCGATCTGTGCTAGACCGGTTTGTTCATCCCTTCCACATGCTTAGTACGAATTTCAACTCCGTTCAGCCAACACATTATTTTTGACAGCGCCATCAGTGAAGTTGTGTTTTTGTTGTGTGTTACGAAAATGGAGCATTGGAATTTAGAGCAACGTTGTGCAATCAAGTTTTGTGTTAAACTTCGGGAATCCGCGAGTGTGACCTTTGAAAAGTTGAAGCAGGCCTATGGGGAACATTTCTTATCAAGAGCACAAGTTTTCCGCTGGCACAAATCGTTTTTGGAAGGTCGAGAACACGTTGAAGATCAACCTCGCTCAGGGAGACCTTCAACTTCAAAATCGTTGAGCGTGTGAGGGTTCTTGTGACATCAGACCGTCGTTTAACAATAAGGATGATCAGTGAACAGTTAAATTTAAACGCTTTCACCGTACATAAAATTTTGACAGACGATTTGGACATGCGAAAGGTTTGTACGAAATTGGTGCCGCAAAACCTCACAACGGAACAGAAGGACAATCGAAGAAACGTGTGCGTTGATCTTCTTGAGAGGATTAACAATGACCAAGAATTCTTCAATCGTGTGATCACAGGTGATGAATCCTGGATATTTAAGTAAGATCTTGAATCAAAGCAGCAAAGCGAAGAGTGGCACACTCCGTCATCTCCGATCGATGTCGGATGAGCAAATCAAAGATCAAAACCATGCTGATTTGCTTTTTTGACAGTAGGGGTATGGTGCATAAAGAATTTGCTCCTCCAAGACAAACTGTCAACCAAATGTTTTACAAAGGTGTCCTTGAAAGGCTCAGGAAAAGAGTGATTTGCGTGAGGCCAGACATTGCAGACAAGTGGATGCTACAATGCCACGTGTTACACGGCCATTTCCAGCAGGGAATGTTACCTCAAAACGCATTCCTACGGTTCCTCAACCCCACTATTCACCTGATTTGAATTTTTGTGACTTTTTCCTTTTCCCGAAATTGAATGCACTGCTACCAGGAGTGGGAACAACGACTCCGCCGGTGTATAGCTGCCCAAGGGAACTACTTTGAAAGGGATAATATTGTTGTTTGAAAAAAAAAAACTTTGGTAAGTAAAAAAGTAAGTCTCATTACTTTTCTATCACACCTCGTATATCTTTAATGCAATAATAAAGTGGAATTTATTTATCTCATATTACACGAAGATCAAGCCAACCCTTCTTCATATCGATGTGATTATGACATGGGTAGATGAAGCTCAATTAAAGCAGTAAAAAGTCACTTTGAAATACTCAATATCATGGCGTTATCCTTGAGATCAAATTAATTGGCATGGTTCTGGATAAAACGATAAACTATTTCGATTATCCCCAGTTCCGTTTGTGACTTGATCGTCCACTTTCTGTCCCATCATTTTACTTATCCTTTATCCTTCTTACTCGGATAAATGAGGACAGAGTCAGACGCCTTGGTTCTATCTGTACTCCCGTGCCGGTATCTTCTGGTACCCGGCAGTGGATTTTTTATTTGAGTTTACTGAGGTAGCAATGGAACTGTCCAAGGATTCTGTTCCTAACCGAGAATCGCGCAAAAATTCAAACTGATACTTGTGGTGCCTTCTAGGATCTTAATCGATCAATTAAAAGAAAAAAGAATCTTAATTAGATTCTATTACGCCTAACTGATCACGTTTTAATTTAATATAAATAAAAATTAGATTATTTATTGCAATGAACAGACAGAACTTCATCTGTGTAGATGAAGTAACAGGTGTATTTTTAAAACTCCGGATGAGTCATATGACAATAATCATAAATTTTATTAGTAATCTCTTTTTATTATATCTCTAAGTAGGTTAATATGAATGTTATTTATATAATTTTGATTTCTTAAAGATGTATTCGTTCCTAATAGAGTGGGATTAGAGAACTTCCTTCGGTGCTTATCTGCACCGAAGGATATTTTAATTTAGATAAATTTCCTAAAGTTGTTAATACAAAAAAAAGTTCATGTAATTCCAGTTTGCATATTTTATTAAATTTTCTCATTTTAATGATACTAAATTAACTAAAGAAGTTGATGTGTGTTTCGTTTTTTTTTTAATAAATAAAACAAGAATCATTTATATTATGAGAAAACAAACAAATGGTAATCTACTTCGGTAGGCAGAAATTTTATAAAATTGCCGTAGGTGTCTATGTAAAAAAATATCAATGAAATCTCTTTAATATTTATTAAATTGTTGCGAAACATTACTAAAAATGTTTATAAAAAAGGTTAATAATATATTATTCTTTTCTATATGAATTACTGAAAAACATCCATTCCATTTGCGCTGAAACTAGCGAACCTTGATCGGTTACGGTAGGCGTGATTTAGATAAAACTGGATTAGATGAGAGGAAAAAAAATCATGAAGTTTCTTACAAAT
The DNA here is from genome assembly GCF_047948215.1 of Lycorma delicatula. NCBI lineage: Eukaryota > Metazoa > Arthropoda > Insecta > Hemiptera > Fulgoridae > Lycorma > Lycorma delicatula. The sequence continues at coordinate 26,395,646 of NC_134460.1, forward strand.
TATTTTATTTGCATTAATTCTAACCAGGAAATTTAAATGAGTAGAATTTATTTCATAAATCTACGTATAAAAATCATTCTGTCTGTTTAGATATCACATGAACTACTCAAACGTTTTTAATTAAACTCGCCGATTGATTTGTTCTTGGCCCTGATTCAAACTTAGCTTATATAGAATTGAAAAATATGCTGGGGGCGCTACCTCCATCTAGAAAAAAAGCGTTTTTTGCCATTTTCTATCGTGAATGTCGTTTTAATAAAAAAATTAATGACTTCTGTTTGTTAAATGCCAAAACCGTACCGGTCGTAGGCGATTTGATATTACGAGTTTCAAGACACTCTTATTTATGTACATTAAATTCATAACTATGCACATCAGTATGGTATAACACCTTCATCATGTTTATTAAAATAACGAAAAGTAAATAAGTAGGGTATTGCTATTTTCGCTGAGCCGAACACTCAGTGACAGTCAAATTTGCCGAACTCATATCACCATATTGAAATGAAGGCGATTTAGCCACACATTTGAAACACTCATACTGTTATTCATAGCGAGTCTTTGTATAATAAAAATCATTATTCTCAAAGAAAATAATTCTTTTACCTTTATATATAATATATCATTTTAAAACAGCTTACCAAATTCCAATCTGATTTCCTGAAACGATTTCGGCTATTCTGCCATCTTTAAGAGTATAATTGTGACTAACATATATAAGACTTCTTACATAATTAAATTATATATATATATATATATATATATATATATATATAAAATAATTGATCGTCATTTTATTGAAATTCGTCAAAAGTTAATGTTTTAAGTCTAAGTGCTGACGTCCGTATTGTAATAGTTTCTCAATTCGTACTCAATTTCTTAGATAACAATTGAGAAACTATTACAATACGGACGTAGTCACTTAGACTTAAAACTTTTAACTGTTGATGAATTTGGAATTTGGTAAGCTGTTTTAAAATTATATATAATAGTTATTACACCAAACGTTTCCATGTTCGGAAAACTAAATTCTATTACCTTTTGAATTTTAAAAGGCTTAACACGCGTCACATATAAGACGTACTAGGCTAAGTGTAGCAAATTATTGTATTCCTGTTGTAAAGTATTCCATTATATAGAGTGTATCTCGAAGTTTTCCCGAAACTTTCACAACCTTTTTTACTCGTAAAAATAATGGAAAAAGTTCATATAAACAAATTTAGGACATATGTTTATATGAATGCTTCGTTTGCGAGTTATGGCTAGTGAAAGATTTCGTTCAGATTTCGGCTATCCCGGTGAAATGAGGTCGTTCTGAAATTGTTAAGGATTGTTTAGGATGTTAATAAAGGGGCAGAATTAATGATTTATTATGATTTTTGACCTGAAATAACGAATAAAGTAGGTTCCAGAATCTTATCTGCAATAGTTTTTGAGAAATCTTGGATGAAAATCAATAAATTGTAGGAGAAATCCCGTTTTTTATATTTGACGTAGAAAATTATTATTAAATTTGTAATAACCAGACAGAAATTTTAAACAAAACTTATAGAGAATTTATTTCTGAATAAAATGGTGTAAGATAAATTGAATAAAACAAAAAAATAAAAAGTTAGAGAAATACGAATTTTATTAATTCTATTTAGAAACAGTATGATAGATCACAGTGCATTATACGTACCAGTTTATAAAAAGTATTCATTCAGAAATGAGTACGCCATTTACAACACACTTCTTGGCACGCTTCTGTACTGCTTGTGTTACTCTTTTTAGTACTTTAGGGCTTTCCTTAAGTTCTTCAGCCGTATCCATAATGCGGACAATTAATTCCTCAAGAGAATGTATTTTTATTTTTGTTTTGTATACAATATTTTTCGACCATCCCAGACGCAAAGATCTAAAGGTGTTAAATCAGGTGATCTTGATGACCAGGAATGTGGACCTCCATGACTGATCTATTTCTCAGAAAAATGACTGATTTGAGTGGAAACGACACAAGAGAAGTGGGAGGCGCATCATCGTGTTGGAAGTACACTTTGCGTCTCGTTGCTACAGCAGCATCTTCAAGCTGCTGCGGTAATTTTTCTTTAAGAAAGTGCTGGTAAACCTCAGAATTTTAGCGGCCAGGCAATATGAACGGCCCAAACAGCTGATAACATTGACCATAACATTGCACCATAAAATTGACACTAAATCGGTGTTGAAAAGTGTCTTCCACCGTTTCATGAGAATTTACTTTTGCTCATGTACGCTCATTGCTTAAGTTGTTGATGCCATCTCGAGTGAAATTTGCCTCGTCGTTAAACAAAACATATTAGTAGATTTACCGATTTTTATTCCACCAGTTACAGAAATCCAAGCGAAGCGGACCGTCTTCTGATTGTAGATGTTGAACTAATTATTTATGGTGATGATAAAACTTATTTTGTTTAAGTGTCCTCCAAACCATCGAATGCGAAACTCCGATCCGCTTAGAAAGACGTCGTGTACTGATGCCAGGACTGCATTGAAATGCATCGATAATAATTTCATCAATAACAGCGTCGTGTTGGACAGATCGTTTGTAGCTGGTACGAATACCAGGTAGTGTACCTGTTTCCTGAATAATGTGAAAAGTCGCCCTAATTGTTTTGGGATCTGTAATTCTGCGATTTGAAATACGTATTTCATATTCTACTGAGCAGTGTAGCATTAGCATTACACACCCCCAATACCATATCAGCATATTCCTCTGTTGGAAATTAATACGACATTACTTCAATGGCAAACCGATCACGTTCAAACAAAAATTCACAGAAAGCCGTCGCTAACGACAGCACAGTCCCTAGTAACCGATATACTTATTGTACCTTACGGAATGATTTAAACACTAATACAGTATTGCGTATTGTTGATCAGCTGTTGTTATTTTATTGCCAACTTTGAAATAATAATTTTTCAAATAATTAATCTATTGTATTTCTGTTATTAACCAAAAAAAATTATTGCCTAAGTATTTTTTATTTATTTATTTTTATCTTACTATTGCGTAATTTTCAGTTATTTAAAACTTTTAAACAGTAATTTTTAACAGTAAAATTTTCGTTTTACAAATTTTCACATGACCAAAAAAGAATTTTGTTTTTGTTTACATTATATAAGTACTTTTCTGACAGATGTAATATTGTACTGTTTCTAAATAAAATATAAAGATTTGTTTAATAGTTTTAAGTGTTTATTACTCATTTAACAAAGTGTTATTGTTCGTCAAACATAAAACAGGGTTTTTTTATCCAATTTATTGGTTTTCACCCCAGACATCTAATAAACTACTGCAGATACGGTTCTAAGACCTATTCTATTCGACATTTTAGTTAAAAAACCATAAGAAATCACTAATTCTGTCCCATTTATTAACGCCATAAAAATTTCAGTACGACCTCATTTCACCGGGGTAGCTGAAATCCGAGCGAAATCTTTCAATAACCGTAACTCACAAACGAAGCATTTTAGGACATATGTTTATATGAACTTTTTCCGTTATTGTTACGAATAGAATAAGTTATTAAAGTTCCGGGAGAACTTCGTGGTACACTATGTATAGCTTCAATTGTATAGGAAAAATTAGAAAATTGTTTAACTCGATAAAGGTATCAACCTTTAACTATAAAAATATTAATTTTCGACAATTTTCATTTTTTTGGTTACTAATATCCAACTTCAAACTGAAGTTTAAAATTTACTTCTTCATTTCAAGATGTAGAACACGGTGTGTCTCAGAGTAATGTTCTTAGTCCCATGCTTTTTTTATTGTTTATTGTGATCCCCTCAAAATCTTGAGCCACTCATTGTAACCTTTATCGCTAACAATACACTATATTTATATGTAAAAATATTTATTTAAAAGAAAATGAAAATTATACAATAGCTTCTCAAAAGATTACCCCTGGGATGGATTGTAACCTTCTACCTTTAACTTAAATATGGATGAAACCGTTCGGTTGTGCTTCTCTGGTAGACGTAACATTGCTGATCGTGCAGATGAAATTCCTATAAATGATAGTATTTTTTTTTCTTGCCTATAAAGCGAAATTTCTGGGCGTTTTTTTCGATAACAAGTTCTTGTGGGATGAACAAATTGATTTCGATTGTAACATAATCAAGGCGTATTCTTTTGTTCTGAATTATCTTAATAAAACACTAAGCTTGTCATCATTATTGAATATTTATCATGCCTACCACCTGTATTTTCGTCTAAAGTATCATATCATCTCTTGGAACTCCCTCAAAATGTCAGATTTTTAAGATAAAAACTTATGTTTGTATTTAATAATAATTAATATGGATTTTACACATATCTATCTAATTTTTTCTTATTATTTTATTTATATTAATAATTTGTCACTTATTGACGTGATCTATATATTGTATTTTTTTTTACGTTCCAATCAGAATAAAGATTTATTTATTTATTTTAAAATAAGAGAAATTAAAAATAATATAACCCTCCGGGTTGATCTAGTGGAAAAACTCTTTGTCGTAAATCAGCTGATTTCGAATTCGTGAGTTCTAAAATTCAAATCTTAATAAAAGTAGTTGTTTTTTTTCGGATTTGAATACTAGATCGTGATACCGGTGTTCTTTCGTGGTTGAGTTTCAATTAACCAAACGTATAAGGAATGGTCGGCTTGAGTGTTCAAGAATGACTTTAATTGTTGATGCGGCTGTAAATAAAAGTATTTAAAAAAGAATAATAATAATATAATTCTTTTTACGTTAATACCTATAGGGGATTTTTAAAACATTTAAAAATGTTTTACAAATCCTGATATATTCCGTGAGGCTCGTAAGAATTAAGAACCTTTTGGTAATTTATGTATAAAATGTAATATTTTATACAAATTACAAAATATTCATTACAACTGATTTGATTTTTACGGAATCTAACTACTAAATAAGTCCATTCGATTGGAATATATTAGTTTTGAAATAATGAAACTGTATAAGCTCTTATAGATCGAGTCCAATGAACTTCATGCCACTCATTTGGCGTAGGTTACATACGTATAACTAATTTATTTGACCAAACAAAAAAAAATTTGCATTTCTTTATAACATATTTTTACAGATAAGATAAATAACAATTACATGAGAGGTGTCGTTTTCGTTCCGAATTACAAAAAAAAAAAAACTTTCCTGTTAAGATTAGGACCAACCTACCTCGAACCACTTGTTCGGCTGGCACAGTTTAGATATAAGTGCCTTGGGCCACATTGTAAAGTTATTTCTTTATAATTAGTTAAGTATTTACGAAATCTTACTACATTAGATAACACGAGCAGTATTTGTAAAGCGATTTTATAAATTTAGAGAATAAAATTAATATTATTATTTTTTTATTCATATTTATCTTAATCGCTAGTAACGTTCTTTTACAAATCAGAATTCATTCATAAAGACTAAGATCAATAAATCTTAACATTGTAGGCGTAGAATAAAAAATACTGCAGTAACCGTTCAAATGAAAAGGTTCGTATTAGATTTCTTAATGATTAATTAAATTTCATGAAATCTAACCAAACTTACATGATTATGAGTGATTGTTGTTTCATTCTGAATAAATAAAACAAAATTCTTATTTTATTTTAAGAACGATCAACCTACACCAAGCTATAGATAAAGCCCCTGTAGGCGTCTGAATGAGAACATTTCCATGAAATTTCAATATAATGTGTAATTTTCACAAAATCTAATGAACTAGGTATGAATGACTGGTATATCTTAAGTTCTGAGCAGCTAAAATTCCATTTATTTGTAGTGGATACAATTTACGAACTAAAGAACAGGTCAATATGATATCAAATAAATTTACTGCAATCAACCTCGTATAAAAATTGTTTTTTGGTGGTACGTTTGGAATAAATTACATTTTCTCAAAATAATAGACTATTATAAACATACTATAAATATAAAGTTCATATTACGATCCTTCACCCGAAGAACACGTGACATAACTTTCTCTGCTTCAAATGATGTTCAGCTAAGAGCAACAAATTTTGTCGGAGATGCACAGATAATCCTCACTTGGTACTATTATCCGGCTCCCATCGACTCATTCTGTGAAACAGAATTGTTTCCTTTGAGATATAAATCGCGGAGACTTCATCAAACTTTGGAACGTATGCTACGCAGGCAGAGGTCATCATCCACAAAATCAGAATGGAACACTAGGTGATTCAGGTAGACGACAGCTCGCCGGAGTTTGAAAGAGCCACCTTTTCTCTTCTGGTCCGAGCGATAAATGCCTCTACTACCTCTTTAAGCCCAAATGTCAGTCGGCACAGACAGTACGTTTTGACAATATTTCTAATTAACAAGGATAAACAACAGTCGTCCGTTTTTTCCAGTTATTCTAGAAAGATTTCCCATACAGATCTACAGCTTGTTAATAATTCGTTAGATTTGACGTTAAACTGTTTCTCGGAAGTTTCATCGTAATTTATTAAAATCTTACTAATTCTTATTTAATTTATCGACTTGATCAGAACTTTTCTTCGATTGGTTTTGTAATGTAGGATCCGGTAAATGTATTTTGAGAATAAATGAATAAAACTAATTCTGGATGAATGTTTAAAAAATTTATGAATTTAAAATTAAAAAAACGTCATTTCTTTAGTTTGAACCCTTTTCTTTATTCTGACTGGATGTTTTGAACTCTAATTTAGGTTGAAACCTCCAGCTCCTCTCCCTATAATATGAACAAAACATTTCATATTTTCTCTTGGGATATATTAAATTCTTACAAGAAAACTTTTACGCAAGAATCAAAAAAATAGTCAACGGCTTCGATCTAGATTTAGGCTTTTACTGCGGACTGTTTTTAATGTATTTTATATTTGTATATATATATATATATATAGATATTTACTTAAAACAATAAGTTGAAAATTTAATTGATCTTTTAATTTGTTCAACAAAGTGTATATTTTTTTTTTAACTGCATTTGGGAATTGCTAATTGAAGAATCAGCAAGTGAATCAATAAGTTAAAAGATACTTATGTAGAATGTATATACGTCTGCAAATAAAGTAATGAAACTAGTTTTTTGGTAGCCAAAGTGGCAACACTATTAAGTTACTAGTAAATGTATGGTTACATGAACAGCTGATTTATATTAGGTATTAATATTTTTAATCTATTGTTGCTACGTGAGATGTAAACAAAATTCTTGAAATGGGTTTTTGTTGTGCGTTACAAAAATGAGTGATACAAATTATAAGCAACGTTGTGCAATCAATTTTTGTGTTAAACTCGATGAGAATGCTACTGAAACTTTTTCAAAATTGAAAAGGGCGTCTGGAGATGACGCTCTGCACGAGCCCAAGTGTTTAGGTGGTTTAAAGGATTTTCAGATGGCCAGGAATCGGTTGCGGACGATTCACGCTCTGGAAGACCGTTAACGTCAAAAAGTGACGACAACGTTGAGAGAATCAGAGACTTGATACGGTACGACCGGCGACTAACTGTCAGAATGATTGCAGAACAATTGAATTTGAACCATATCACAGTCCATCAAATTTTGACAAACGAATTGGACGTGAAAAACGTTTCTGCAAACTTGATCTCAAAAAACCTGTTCAAAAACTATTGAACAGAAAAACAACAGGGTGGAAGTGTGCCGTGATCTAGGGTAAATTAAAACTGATCCTGATTTTCTAAAAAAATGTTATTACTGGTGATGAATCTTGGATATTTGAGTACGACCCAAAAACAATACGCCAGAGCAAGAAGTGGCACACTTCAAAAACTCACCACGTCCCAAAAAAGGAAAAATGAGCAAATTAAAACTATGCTATTTTGTTTCTTCGGTAGTAATGGAACTGTCCATAAGGAGTTTTTGCCTACAGGACAAACTGTGAATCAATATGTTTACCGAGAAATTCTTGAAAGACTACGGAAAAGAGTTGCCCGCCTGAGACCAGCCATCAAAGACAATTGGATGCTGCATCATGACAATACACCTTGTCACACTGTACTCTCAATTAATGAGTTTTTGGCAAAGAAAAACATTCCTGCAGTTTTTCAACCACCTTGCTCACCTGACTTGAGTACCTGAGACGTTTTCCTGTTCCCGACTTTAAAAACCACATTAAAGGACACCATTTTGGAACAGTAAAAAACATTAAAAAGCATATAACCGACCAAATGAAAGATATTCCGGTTTCTGAGTTCCAACACTGCTGTGAAGAATGGGAAAACCATTTGAAACTTTGCGTGGCTTCCCAAGGGAATTATTTCGAAGGTGATAGAGTCCATGCATAATTGGATTGTAAATAAAAAGTTTCCCTGAACCAGTCTCATTACTTTATTTACAGACCTTGTATGTTTGTCATAAGTTTTTTTGACTGGTTTCATGGTATTTACAAAATATTCTATACTTTACCTCATTATAGATTATGATTGAGAAAATAAATATGAGAATTTGACTACGCATACGTGAATGATGATTTAATTTTACATAAGTGGTCGCTACCGTTACCGCTGATATGTTGCATGCTTATATTTGGGTGTAAATGACAGATAAGATTTGAGAGGACATGGCTGGTTTTTCCTTCGATTTATCTCTTCATGCTGCTTAAAGCCGACAGTTCACCGCCTTCAGATTTCACTCTCGCTTAGCGTAGCTTCACTATAGCCTAGAAATATCAACAGTAGTATAAGGTATCTTAGCTCATATACAAGCAGGTAAATGCTTATCCAAAATGTTTTATCTATCAACACTCTTACAATAAAAAGGGATGGAAAATTTGTTTAATCGATTACTGTTACAATGGCCACGTCTTCAGCATGATGTTAACAATGACGAGTACATCATAGCGTACCCGGAACTAGAAAATTAAATTGAGCAACAAAACTATTCCCACAGATCACGTGTACCAACCAACAAACACACAAAGAGTGAAGAAAATTACTCGTACTTGTCCACTAACGTGTAATATGTATAACCATCATTATTCATTTTTCACACATCACATTATTTGATACGCGTCATTATCACGCCATCCAGTTGTTACGTAAACATCTCTACTAAATCGTAACACGACCTCTAAAGAGTAAAATTTCTTTATGTACTTACTATTATTTATACGTTAGCACGACTGACGCATGTCTGTTTACTGTATTTGTAAACAGACAAGCATGACAGATATTACAACTTGGACCAGCTAGTTTAAAAAAAAAAAAATAGAAATTACAACAATGCTTTACTTTATGATTCTTTTTCGATTTGGTTTTGTTCATAGATATTAAAGAATACATTTTTCATTGTTATCAGCATTTCTTATAAAATCGAATCAAAAGTAAAATTATATCGTTTTTGTGATCATACATTAACAGCCAAATAGATTTTAACGAAACTTAAAAGAGGTTTATCGGATTTATTATTCTTTGCATTGAATGAAATCTTAACTAAAAATATTAACCATGAGGATCTCTTTTCTCTGCATTAAAATTAGTTCTTATGACATTTACTTGTTCATAATATACTATACCAAAAAAAGATCTGATCATGATTAAGCATAAATGTTCAGCTAACGTCTTGCAGAGCCCAGCTTTTTGTTGATTGGAATAGGATTAAGGAGTGGGAGAAGCGCAATTTAAATCCTTAGAAAATTATATGTAGCTAAGGGTTACCCTAATATTTATATATATATATATATATATATATATATATATATTATTTAAATTACATTTTTTGTAGTCCATATTTCCTTACCTTACTTTTCTCTTTCCATCGAAGCACTTTCGGGCTTAAGCCCATCTTCAGTTGTTTTTAAAAAAAAAATGTTTATTCTCTTTTCACATTTACATTTTTGGTAAGTTAAAATTTTTAAAACAAATATTTGTTCAATCAATAATTTTTTTAAATTTTAAAACGTTAATACTTAAAATTTCCTTAATATTTTATCTAATGTTAATACAGTACTAAAGATGGGCTTAGACCCGATAGCGCTTTGATGGAAAAAGAAAAATAAGGTAAGAGTGTTCTTTATTTTTGTGCTAGTGGAGTGGCTGAATAAGTTTATATTTTGTAATTAGCTATAATATATATATATTTGTGTGTGTGTGTGTATGTGTGTTTGTGCGCGCGTGCGCGTGTGTAGAAAATTTATTAAAATTGGTACATGAATGAGGTTCAAAACTGCGCGTAACAATTATTATTGTTATTATTATCTTTTTAAAAGAAAAACAGTTTTTAAGAGAATTATTTATGTGATCACGTGATTACATTCCACGTGGTCGAACTTAAAGATAAAAAATAAATTTGCTTAACATAATATAAATAAACTTTTATTACGTTAGAAATACAATTAATTTATTACAAAACTCATACCGTTAACCGTTGTTTGAAAAGTAGAACAGGCAAAATTATAAAGGAACGACAGCCGAACAGGAAGAGACATACAGGATTTTTTTTTAATAGAGTTAAAATAAATTATTTAAGTCTATCAGCTTACATTAAATAATCACAGTTAAGATTTTTAGTTTATAAACTGATGACGGAAATTGTGCAGCTGATCTTTCTCTTTTCTAATTTGTTCTCCCACATTTTCTTTCTCTCTCCTTCACAGTATACTTATGTGTTTCTGTGATGCTGATAACTGTCGACAGAAATAATCAGCCTAAATATAGTTCTAGTAACCATGTATAATGAGCGTATTAATTTCCCCCCCTTTTTTTTGGAGGAAATGATATACTGCAACACGAAATGCAACCGAGAAAGAAATTCAAATTTACATGGTTGAAATTAACTAACATTCATTTCATTTCAGTTTGATAAATGTTTGTTATGACTACTTTAGTCAATAAATAAAAATTAAAACGCTCTGAATTTATTAGCCGTATACTGTAACACGTCTGCTATAAATAACTAAAAAAATAAGAAAAAACTGTAGGCTACAGTGAACATCCATTACGGATTGAATAATTAAGTTAGTATTAATTACAACTTTGATCACTTCCCTAAAAGAGGTTTTAGAATAAATTATCTGTATTTTGTCGACCATTAAAAAACATACAAGCGCGCGTGCACAAACACACACACACACACACACACACACACACACACACACACACACACACACACACACACACACACACACACACACACACACACACACACACACACACACACACACACACACACACACACACACACACACACACACACACACACACACACACACATGCAAACGCATGCAGGCACCAACAAAAAAAAGATTACCAAATATACCGCAGCCAATTTACGCTATTATTTATGCATAATCACAATTAATCTTCAGCTTACCTAGGAAGTTGAAAATGTAATTACTTTATTAACTTTACAAATGTGCGTTTTATCTGTTTTACATCATATAGAATGAACGCAGTGCTAATTTCGCGTGGATTCTGCTGAGAATTTTACCACTGAATCAGTTATTTAATTCAAAATCAATTTTTACAGAAAAAGTTAGATGTTCTGTGAAGAGTAGTCCTCACTAATTTTGTAGTGAATTTAATAAACGAAACTGCATAAAAAAAAAAAATGAAAATTAAAATAAATTACTAAACTAAATCATTCGTAGTTGTTTAAAAGACTAGTTCCCCGTTGCAGCTTCGCCCGCACTATATGGTTACTTGCGTTTCCCGTCGCGGAGAGTTTTTTTTTTAATTTTATGTTTTTTAATCAAGCAGCCAGTCGCACATACAGTAACGATGGCAGCGGCTGTGATGGTTGAGCCGCCTCGCCGTATACCCTCGCACTCCATAAAAAAATTGTAATTCAAAAAGAACACGAAAAAGTTTTTTTTTAAATATTTATCTGAAGAATATTTGTTACCCCAAATTGATTGAATATGTCGCTTACAATCATTGTCCAAAATTTTTTTATCTTTCTTCACCTCTTTCAAGGTCGAATTTCAAAAATCTAGAAATTGGTTATTTCACATTAAGAACAAAATAATAATAGGATAATAATAAACATCTTTTCATCTTAACTTTAATATTTAATTTACAATCCTAAACTTATAACAAAGCCAACACAGCGCAGTCCAAATTTGTACTAGTCATAGTTGCGAGTTAAAAAGTCTTCATAAAAAGAATAAAAAAATGGAAAACCGTAAAAAAATAGTGATTGTATCCCAAATCATTAGTGATTATCGATAAAATCACTATTTTTTACTGTTCAGATCCATTTGGAATATTACAATAAATAATATTTTAAACAATTTATAAAATTTAAAATAATTTGTTTATGGATTTCGTCAGTTATAATCAAGGCAAGACTTTTTGGATCAAAGAAGTAGAAACAGATTTTTTTTTTAAATTTACTTTAGAAAAATTTCTTAAATATTTTTATACAGACCTATCATGTAAATTTCTAAATTCAATCAAAAAATATAAAAATGAACAAATTAAAATTTTATATAATTATCCGATCCCGATTTGCTAAATATTTATCTTTAAACTTGAATACAATTATTATTTAATCGAATAATATAATCATTCATCTTATTTTCTTTGTTAAAATACACTTGTAAACAGAACTCCGAGATTGTAACAAGTAAAAGAAAGGCAAAGACCTTGAAGTAAACAAAATTAATTAAAATCAATTGTTTTTTTTTAAATTTGCCATTCTACTCCCCCCTAAAAAAAAAAACGAGTTCAATAATTCAAGACGTCAGAGAAAATCGTTAATTAAGTTAGCATATACGGAGTTTATCAGAGTTCTTAAATCGTGCCAAAAAATATAAAGTTGCTTTGTAAGATTTTTGTATTATAAAGAAACAGGTGACATTCTTATTCTGTTATTCGTGGCAATTGTTCTTTAAAGTGAAGTTTTCGCCCACCATTCGCATTCCCATTCTCAGAATAGGACAAAAGTATTAAAAAAAGAAAGAAATAATGTCTTCTGTAGGAGAATTTCCTTTATATCGTATAACCTATTCTTCTGTTTAATTATAATCAGACAATTTGTGTGCGTTTGTATGTTGTACGTTCATCTCTGTATTTTACCTACATATATATATATATATATATATATATATATATATATTCCTCAGTGTGTGTTTTTATATGTCATTAAACATAAAATGTATTTATTTCTTACCTGGTTTGTATAGAGTAACCGCTACGTCTAAAAACCCTGTTAGTATTAAATAACATTCCAAGAAACAAAGAAATATTGATGGTTTTCGTTATTCGCCCCCACCTAAAAAGATTTTTAATAGTGACACATATGTGTGTGTGCGTGCGCGCGCACGCACACACACAATATAAGTTTGTAATCGTTACTTATACTACCTTGCAGTTGACAAAGTATGAAAATATAATTTATTATATTCGATATAAACACGATAAAAAGATTGAGGAGGTAAAAACTTAACGTATTGAAAAATTAAATTGAATTTAATGATCGGGAAATTTTTTAAATAGGTAGTAATAATTATTATATAATAAATTTATTGTGCAGTAAATCGGAATACATTAAAAAAAATATTTTTGATTTAACATTAATTTGTCATTAATTAAATCATTTTACGAAAAAAATATTTTAGTTAAACATACAGGATGAGATATAAAATTAATTAAAATTTATTCCTAGATAAAAATATTCAAGGAGATTTTTGTGGTTTATTAGTGATTCCTTTATCTATCTTCTTGAAGATAGATAAAGGAGGCTGCATTAGGATAAAGGCTGCAAAGGATAATGGCTGCATTAAACTCTCAACCGAGACTGAGGTGTTTATTCAGATGTAGCCAGGCCTATGCGTAAAATACATACCAATCAAGTCGTGGATTTAAGGGACGAGAAAAGAACTGTGGAAAGAAGTCATGTAATAACGAAAAACTATTTAAAAAGAGAAATCTATAAATATTTGTTACATATGCGTAGAGTGATAAAATTTTAAATGAAAGAAGATTTAATATGAACTATGGAACAGAATTTCATAAAATAGAAACCTATTACGATTGACCATATCTCATCCGTACATGATTATTATACAAATAAAAGGTATTAAAATAGAAAAACCCCTAATAAAAGAAAATAATAAGTAAAAATCTAGGTAGTTTATATTGTAAAATGTGTTTATTTTTGTTTTTAGTTTTTTTAAAAGGAGAATAACCAGAAAGGTTATTATTGCCTGAAAAAACACGAGTAATAAAATTTCTACGAAAATTTATAAAGAACTACCCAAAAGAAAACTATATTAAAATGTAATAATAGTTCAGTAATTCAAGATGTCAGAGAAAATCGTTAATTAAGTTAGCATATACGGAGTTTCTCAGAGTTCTTAAATCCTGCCAAAAAATATAAAATTGCTTTGCCCTGAGGTAGATAATCCCCACGTCCGGAACACAACATCTATGTTCCACGTCCAGGGCGGCAACAGCTGTACCTTTGTACATCACATATAGCTGGCTAACGGGATTCCGAGTAAATTCCTCGGTTATGCTTTGTTAAGTTTGACCTGGTTCCAACTTCAGGTCACTAAACGGACTGGATTTTTGGCTACCTGCAGGAAATGGAATAACAAACGATTTTGGAAATGGATTCATACCACTCTTAGAGCTGGCGATGTGGCGGCCAGGGTCAATGTTATTGCAGGTGTAACGGAGACCCTTCCGTTATCCACATGCCCCCTGCGATGGCAAGCATGTAGCAATGGTGCCCATGTATGTCGGTGCATGGGAGCTCTGAAAGCTTCGGTGACTAGGAGCTTGGAGTCAGTGCAGAGACTGCGCATCCGCTCTCTGCCAGGACATATGCCGGTTCCACCGGAGTACCGGATCGGACCTCCAAGGTTAGTAGCCCTGGAGTGGGGGTGTACCCCGGCGGCTAGCCTTGCTACAGAAGGGATCAATGTTCATGAATTTTCCTGAACAAACTAACGTGGCAGAGGGTGCACGTAAACACCCTCGTTTAGAAACCGCCGATTCGCCACAAGCGAAGAGGAAAAAAGTAAGGAGAGTGATAAGATTAGAAAAGATGCTGATAAAATCAGTAAAGATTTAAGAAAAGCTTTGTTTGGAAATAATGTTCCCAAACCAAGATTTTTGGTCATTACAAAAGAGAATGGTAACTTCCAAAAGGTAAGTCCATTCTTAATTGCTAGAGAGATTACAAATTGTGCTGGTGGTCCTGTCAAGGAAATCCGTAAGACGTTTAACGGATTACATGTCGAAACTATAAACGACATGCAAAGCCAGAAAGTCCAGGCGTTGAAGAAGATCGGTGAATTTGCGGTTACTGTACAACCGCATAGTACACTTAATTCATCTAGAGGAGTTGTTGTTTGCCGTGATCTTCTTAACTGTACTGAAGAAGAAATAGTGCAGGAAATGTCTAGTCAGGGAGTGACACATTGTCGCAGACTTTCTATGAGACGAAATGGTGAGATTCTTCCTTCGGCCTCTCATGTTTTGACATTCAATAGGCCAAATCTTCCTGAAAAGATACGAGCTGGCATCCATCGGCTTGATGTACGGGCATTTATTCCGCAGCCGATGAGATGTTTTAGGTGTCAACGTTTCGGACACACTGCAGCTAGATGTGAAGCGCAGGAAATTTGTATATGCGGAATGAAGATACATGAGGGTGATCCATGTAAAGACCCTCCAGTCTGCATTAATTGTAAAGGGCACCATAACTGTCGATCCAGGAACTGCCCAGTATACAAATCAGAAACAGCCACTCAGGAGGTTAAAACGCTTCAAAAAGTCAGCTACCCTGAAGCGAAGAAGATTGTAAACCTACGTACACCTAGACCATCGACTACATACGAAGCAGCTACATACGAAGCATAGAAGCAGCTGCTTCTGCGTATGTAGTCGATGGTCTACACCTAAAATCAACGTGGAGCAGTTGCTTAATACGATGGCACCAAGTCTCGCGACAATGATAGAAAGAATCATTGATTCCAAGATCGAGTCGACTCATCAGATACAACAAAGTAAACATGAGAAGGCTCATTCCCGGACTGACGTCGCCGACAGAAGACCCGTACCAGCGCAGTTTAAAAAACCGGCAAAATCTTCGATTATAACTCCAGCAATAGACGTAATGAAGAAAAATCTTGTTTTATCCGACAAAGATCTAAAGATCACCCCGACAACGAGTCATATAGCTAAGGATACTGTGACAAGAGTACAGGAAAAATCTGCGTCAACCAAAATGGAGGTGCAAGTAACTATCGAAAAAGCACCAGACACAGACGATATTAAAACTGTACCTACAGAGGCCCCAAAAGCTCAGAGAACAACTGTGGCGAGAGCATCTGTATCAGCCGGCCCAAGCACAGCCTTAGACATTGAATCAAGTTCATCAGCAGCCGAAAGTGCATCGGTTGCAAGTTTAGACTCAATTGCAACGATGCTCACAGCATCATTGAAGCTTTCATCACCTGATGTAAGCCGGCGAACGTCATTGGCGTCAGAAAGAGAAGACGATGCCATGTCCGAAGCCTCAGACACTCTGTCGTCGGAAGTTGAGGCCGTTCGCAGAATGGAAAAACGTAAGAAAGGATGGCCGAAAGGAAAGCCTAGGCGGTAATTTGTTGGATTTTAAATTAGAAGATTGAAATTTTGAACACTTATTTTCTTCATGGAAATATGAATTAAAGAACCTTTTTTTTATTTTTTTTGAAGTGGGATGGGGCTAATGACCAAAGTAGTCGATGTAAATATATAAAAACCTCAAAAAAAAAAAAAATTGCTTTGTAAGCTTTTTGTATAAAATACAAAAGATAATTGTAAATACAATTGTAAATTGTAAATTGCAAATACGTTAATACCATTAATGTACTAACTAGAAAGTTAATTTAGAATCGTAAATGAAAGCTCACCAATAAAAAACCGCGAAAAACCTCTTTTAAAATGTTATATTACATAGGTAATAAAAATATATAAATATACGAATAATAATAATAATTAAATATATTACTATTTAATAATAATATTATATTATATTCGAATAATAATAATAATTATATATTATAATATTATATATATATATATGCATACGAGTTCTGTTCAGAAAATAACCGAACATTATTAATTACGCGTCAATGAAGATATTTGATGACTTGCGGTTGACAGCATTGTATCCGCAAAACCTCCTCTGTAACCACATACTCTTGGAATGTTGATATCTCGTTTAATTTTTGTCTTATTGTTATTTGAGTGCAACGTGTTTAAGTGTTATTAGCGATTTTTGTGATGTGCGATTTTCGGGAGCAACGATACAACGTAAATTTTTTCGTGAAACTGGGGATAACTTTCACAAAAACATTTCAACATTTGAAAGAAGCTAACGGAGATGATGCTCTGGGTTGAACGCAATGTTACGAATGGTTTTCAAGATTTAAAAGTCGTCGTCAGTCAATTGAAAATGACCCTCGACCAAGAAGGCCTTCGACTTAAACTGATTATACCCGCGTTCAGAAAATCAACGATCTGGTGCGTGCAAATCGCCGATTGACTGTCAGAAAATTTGCAAAAGAGGTTACCATCTTGATTGGATCATGCCATGAATTTTGATTGAAAAATTGATCATGCATAGAGTTACAGAAAAATTTTTTCTCGTTTGATGACCGAACAGCAGATAGAACATCGAATTTGTCGGCAAAAGTAGCCGATGACGATGAAACATTCATGCAAAAACATAACGGGAGACGAAAACTGGGTTTGCGCCTATGACATGAGACAAAAGTTCAATCATCAAAAAAATCGCACATTACAAAAATCGCTACTAATACTTAAACTCGTTGCACTGAAATAACAATAACATGAAAACTAAAGGAGATATCAACAATCAAAGAAATTTGGTTACAGAGGAGGTTATGCGGAACACAATGCTGCCAATCCCACAAAACAAATATCTCCGTTGGCGCGTAATTAAAAATGTTCGGTTATTTTCTGAACAGACCTCGTACAAGAAATAGGTCGAAGGGGGGGGGGAATGGTTATTGTTTACTAGTTTAACAAGCTGCAATGTACACAGGGGGTAAGATATATGTAGAAAGGATTGTATATGATTCCATCCAAAAGCGGTAGGGAAGAGAAAATAAATTAAAAATCGGATAAACGTTTTATTGGTTTAAAAATGTTTAAAGATTTTCAATTTTGGCCACATCATCGATTAAAAAAATGCCTATTATTTGAACTACTATAAACTAACTGTGTAATGCTGCGCAAGATAAATAATAAAAATTTGTCGAATAAAATATGATACACAATTACAGAGCAGCTATCCGAGTGACCAGTAAAAACAGAAAGGAATAGAGAAAATTAATAAAATAGCTGACTACAAAAAACGTGTACTTTACTAAAAATGCTAATTTAGTTCAATTACATGTATACGTAAAAGTTATTTTTATATCACCATCTATCAGTTTGTCGATCGATCGGATTAACTATTAACGATATAACAAGAGACCAAGTAGAAAATGGTAGAATAGTATGTAGGAGGAGACAAGTCGCATTGGTAGGCGATAATCGTTTCGTTATCGGTGCAGCAGGATGCACTTCCTGCTTGCAGTGCTTTACAATGTACAAAGATGATGAGGGTATTGAGAAAGAAAAGTAAGGACCTAACAGGTTAATAAAAATAGGTTGCATAACCTTTAAACAATCGTCGTGACGTACCAAGAACTGAATTATTAATACAATCTTCTTCTAAAGATTTCTATATAGAATTCAAATTTTAGAAACTGAATGGAGAAATTAATACGTAGACACGTTAGTATTTTGCGATTTTATCTTTTATTTCGGTCAACAGGAAATCGAATTTAATTACAGATTACAGTGGAATATCAAGTAAAAAAATTTTTTAAAAATCTTTTAAGTCAATTTTTATATTTTACGGAAATCAGAACTTCATTTCAGTAGCTTAAGTAGTATATATACAATAAAACCGAACTTCTTTATGTGTGTTCCATGTAATACTCACTTTTTCGTAAAATTTCTGCGTTTATACAAATCTGAAACAAATAATCCTATGAAGGATTATTTGCTGGCCGTCGACGGTCAGCTTGCAGTTAGTAACAGAAAAAGCACTTAACTATTAGGTCCAACCAAGCAAAGGAAGTGATAAATCGTTTACGTAATAAACTCTAGACAAAGTCTTGAACACACACACACACACACACACACACACACACACACACACACACACACACACACACACATACACATTCTGATAGAGAGAGATGTTAAAAGAAAGAAAGAGTCGCATCCTGTCTTACTAACCAGACCAGTTAAAATATAGCTGTTTTATATATATATTTTCATAATACATGTAACTTATAAATATATTTACCACCTACCTACCAATCTTCGACCATCTTGCTCCAAGGACAATCGATTGGATTGGATACAATGATCATAAAATATTAGTTTCATAAAATCGTATTTATTAAAAAGTATAAAATTCAAGAATATTACACATTTATAATGTTAATAATAAAATAACATGTTACATTCCATTGTTATAAAATTTAATTATAATAATTTATTTACAAGACTGTCTTTATTAGATCAATTTTAATTAATTATTAGATCAGTTGATCTAACTTTAATTACAAACTATATTTTATGATTGCTATAAAGTATGACACAAAAGTATTGGAAAACTGAAAGAACCAAAAAAAAGCTAAAAGTATATATTTAAGTTTAAAACCTAGTTAAATACAATAGTTTTACGGATTTAATTTTTAAATATTTTTTACTTAAAAAATTGTATTTTAAAATTTATATTTCGTTTCATAAACCTTTCTGATATATTTAATTACAGTATATTGATAAACATTATGAAAACTTCCAGAATCTTTAAAAAAAAAAGAAGTAAACCCATAAATTATTTCTTCCAGAATAGAAGAAATATAAATAAATATGCTACCAATACATAAACTAATATTATTAGTATACATTATTTATTTAAGTGTGTAAATGTAAATATGTTAATTATTTTACACGTGTCTAACATTAAATAAATAACTTTTGGATTGCATTAAATTAAAGTGAATATCACAACAGAGTAAATGTGAAAATTACGTAAATAATTTACTAGAAATTATCATGTTTTTTCACACTAATAATTTTAGTTGGCTCATTCTTTCAGTAAAGATTTTTTCCTAATATTTCTATTATTCTTCTGTTTCACTAATCTTCATATACTGTATTTATGAAAGCTTCAAGATAACGTGGAGATTGCATTTCAGAAAAAGTAAAGATTTCTTAAACGGTATTAAAAGAGTTCTTTTTAATTATTAATCGGTAGACTGGTTGATACAAGTAGAATTCTCCATATATCTCTTTGGTCAGCCATTCTCTTGACCTCAGTGTTAAGACTGATTCTCTTTTCTTCTTGTTAATTTATAAATACATAAACTGTCTCGTTCTTCTTACTCTTTTGTTAAAGTAAATAAATTTATTCAGCTTGCCTATTTTATCAGCTGATATTTTATATGTAATTTCTTATTAATAAGCTATTGTTCAGTCTAAATTTAGATCTCATTCTGTCATGTACACTTTCATAAACAATTTAATTTTCATTTAATAAAACTTAAACTAAAACGTTAAACAAGTAATGATCATTATAACTTATTAAAATTAATATGTAATCATCAACTAGACAGTCTTTTGTTTATTACAAAATATGAAACAGCAAAGTTAATACGAGATATAGATTAATTACATCTAACTGAGGTAATACACCGAAGCTGTTAGATATTCGAACACTCAGCCCACGTCATTTTTTATTTGATTAATATATTCCATCCTAGGTCTACCTCTAGAATTTCTTACCTTCTGTAGCGAGGATGGATTTAAGTAAGCTATCGTTTATTGAAATAAGTCCAATCCATACGTCACTTTTATTCCTAATCATCTCCAACAGCATGGCTTTTGTAAATCCCATTTCTGATATAACTTGAACAGCAGTAGCCTCGTCAATCTAACTAATTTTTATCGTACTCCCGTAGCAGTGTAATTAATGGCTTCCACTTTCTTTTTTTTCTACTTCCCCAAATGTTTAAGTTTCACTACCATAGAGCACACTCAACGCAAACGTCTTTACCAGCTTTTTTCTAAGTGTTTTATTGGCATTTATTTACAACCGGAGTAATAATACAGGGTGAAAAGATAAAGATGCTACGATTTGCTGGTGATATAGTAATTCTAGCTGAGAGTAAAAAAGATTTAGAAGGAACAATGAACGGTATGGATGAAGTCCTACGCAAGAACTACTGCATGAAAACAAACAAGAACAAAACGAAAGTAATGAAGTGTAGTAGAAATAACGAAGATGGACCACTAAATGTAAAAATAGTAAGAGAAAAAGATTATGGAGATAGAAGAATTTTGTTATTTGTGAAGAAGAATTACTAAAGATGGACGAAGCAGGAGCGATACGAAATGCCGAATAGGACAGACGAAACGAGCCTTCAATCAAAAATATAATTTGTTTACACCAAAAATTAATTTAAACATCAGGAAAATATTTTTCAAAGTATATGTTTGGAGCGTAGCTATATATGAAAGTGAAACTTGGACGATCGGAGTACATGAGAAGAAAAGATTAGAAGCTTTTGAAATATAGGAGAATGTTAAAAATCAGATGGGTGGATAAAGTGACAAATGAAGAGGTGTTGCGGCAAATCGATGAAGAAAGTAGCATTTGGAAAAATATAGTTAAAAGAAGAGACAGACTTATAGGCCATATATTAAGGCATCCTGGAATAGTCGCATTAATATTGGAGGGAGAGGTAGAAGCAATAAATTGTGTAGGAAGGCAACGTTTGGAATATGTAAAACAAATTGTTATGGATGTAAGATGTAGGGGGTATACCGAAATGAAACGACTAGCACTAGATAGGGAATCTTGGAGAGCTGCATCAAATTAGTCAGATGACTGAACACAAAAGAAAAAATATAGACATTCTTAAAAAGTCAAAGTCAAAGAAAAGTTTGCACTTTTATTGAATGCTGCCTTTGTTTGGTCGATGCGGCTCACTGCTTCCATCTTTGATCTTCCGTTTAGAGTTTACCTTATCGCCCAGGTTTGTAAAGAAATCCACGCTCTAATGTTGCTCTTTATTCAAGACGCAGAGTTACATTTTGAAGATATTTATTTTAATTTAAACATTTTCGAAAATTACTTATTAGTTTAAAATTTATTTAAAACTATAGATTATAAAAGTTATAAGTAAAAATAACCGATTTTATCCATTTATTTTAATTCAACTTAACAAAATTAAAAAAAAAAAAACGTGGTTAGTTAGATCGGTATAAAATAATTGCAACAAGAAAAGATTCTTTTGCTGTCATGTTTAATAATAATTAAAAAATTTCTTCACATTTTTTACTTCGAAGACAGATATACTTTTTCCCAGTATTACTTTTATTAGTTATTAATATACTCTTCTAATATTTCATAATTACAGTCGTTTTCCTTGTTTTATAAAACTGACATCTAAAACGTATTGAATTATTTGTATACTTTACACGCAAAATATCGGTAACTATTTATTTATTTTTACAGTAAAAATCAAAATTTTAATTATTTTTTTAACATTATATCGATTTTGTATAGATACATTGATTTGTCTTTATTATTATAATTTACATTAATGAATCGACAAATAATACATTATTGCGAAAGATTTCACAACTAACCTACTAAAAAATTTTGCTGTTGTTAGAGCATTTCTTGTTTTATTTTTATACAGAAATTTTTAATCCAAAACGTATCAGCTTTATTTATAATCATCCTTTCGAAAGCCATGTTACAGTATACTAGAGATCAATAAAATTGTTGAGAGTAAATTAGAACAGAAAATACATCACCGATGTTTTGACATTCTCAGTCTTGCTTAGCAAGGAAT
Organism: Lycorma delicatula; assembly: GCF_047948215.1. Lineage (NCBI taxonomy): Eukaryota > Metazoa > Arthropoda > Insecta > Hemiptera > Fulgoridae > Lycorma > Lycorma delicatula. The sequence continues at coordinate 26,418,547 of NC_134460.1, forward strand.
TATTATGTCGGTTTAAATCTTATTAAAGAACCAAAACATTAATATAATAGCAGATAGTGACTGAATATATTTATAACAAATTCCAAGGAAAAAACAGCTATTTGTATATAATAAGGTCATTTGATGTTTTCTTTTTCTACCAGACTAATAAATTCATTAGTCATTGAAGTTAAACGAATTAACAAATAAATTAAATTCTTTTAAAATCGTTTTATAAAGAAAATTGTTTAAATTCTGTTAAAATGAGTAAGGAAGAAAGCTAATTATTACGTTGTTTTTCTTCAACAGAATATATTTTTAACCGATTAAAGGAAGAGGGAGATTCTCAATTCGAGCCACATGTTATATTCTAGTTTATAAATGATATACGCTGTTACTGCAACTATAACTATAAGCAGAAATTATGTAGATCGGAAAAAGTTGACAACACAGTTTTAGGACTTTCTCGTCTCGCGGAATTTTTTTGCTAATATTATTTTTTAATTAAAAATATACCTAAGAAAAATAAGATCTTAAATAGGCAAAATTTCGAGACACTAATGGTAACCTTGCTCTACAGCCTCACCCTCTTGATATTTTAAGTTGAAAGTTTAATGGCAGCCCATATATAGAAGTAATCTGACCAAGTTTGGTCAAAATCTGTCCAGCAGTTTTGGAGATATAAGGTGATTTAGAAATCGGTCCAGTAGTTCTGAAGATATAAGGTGATTTAGAGGGTGTTACCGGACATACACACATACAAACATCCGGAAAATTTCCATCTGGTTTTAGGGTTTTTTGAGTTCCTTAGTTGTCAAAACGTCAAGATCCGCTGAAAACCAAATATGCCCAAATTGGACCGATTACAATCTTTCCCTTCTAAAGCTGTAGGTATGGTATAGCGCTAGACAGAAAATAAATTCGAAAAGGAGACATTAAAAAAAAAATTAACAAAAAAGATAATTAAAAATAATACTAAATCTGCAAAAAATTTCATTGTAATGCTCCTAAGTCCAAAAAATCAATTTTTGTCAGACGTACGTTTGTGCGCATGTACTATGTTGGCCTGTATTTGGTCTTATAACTCTTTCTTTCTTTTTCTTTCTTTTTCCTGTTTAGCCTCCGGTAACTACCGTTTAGATAATTCTTCAGAGGATGAATGAGGATGATATGTATGAGTGTAAATGAAGTGTAGTCTTGTACATTCTCAGTTCGACCGTTCCTGAGATGTGTGGTTAATTAAAACCCAACCACCAAAGAACACCGGTAACCACGATCTAATATTCAAATCCGTGTAAAAATAACTGGCTTTACTGGGACTTGAACGCTGGAACTCTCGGCTTCCAAATCAGCTGATTTGGGAAGACGCGTTCACCACTAGACCAACCCGGTGGGTTGGTCTTATAACTCTGGAACCCGTCAACCGATTTTCTTCAGACTTGGTGGATAGGTACTAACTGTGTGGAAAAATGTACTAAATTTTTGCAAACATTGCAAAAAAATGAGTGAAGCTGTTTTGGACGAAATAAAATTTCGAATATTTACTTGGAGCATTTTAGCAACATACGTTTCTTACAAAAGTGGAAGCTTTTTTTCATCAGGATCAAAATTAACAAAACCTTTTACGTAATACTCACTCCCTACCCAAAAAAAGATTATATATATTTTAATATATATATATAAAATCATGATTATATTTTCTGAAGTCAACAGAAAAGGAGTTAATGGACATTTAATCTACATTTTCTACACAAATAGGCCTTCAAACCACTACAAAACGTTTTTGCACATCCTACTTCAATAGTCTGTGTACCAAAAAATACTTTTTTAATAAAACACATTTTTTAAATTTTGTTTTAGATCTAAATCCATCTCAAAAGTTACCCATTGCATTTAAAATGTAAAAATTTTAATTTTTTGATAATCCCTACTGTTTAGTATTTCTTGAAAAAAAGTTAGTCAAAACTTTTTCACCCCTTCCTAGAAAATTACAACTTTGTTTTTTTATAATTACGGTTGTACCTTTGTATTTTTAAACAATCTTAAGAATGTTAAAATTACAGGTTTAAAAATCAAACAAGTAATATTACATTTAATAAAAAAAAGAAGTTTAAATAAATAACATTAAAATTTATTACTATATATATGTTATTTTTAATATGTCGATGAATAACGTTTTTTCATCCTCCGGGACCACCGTTAGGTATTGCTTCAGAGGATGGGATGAATGATTTGTAGCGTGTGAAAATATCATGCCTGATCGGGATTCGAACCCGCGATCTCCGGATGAAAGTCCGAGACTCTACCACTCGCCACGGAGGCCGGTGATGAATAAATAACTGAGGCTGACTAAGTGCACATTTTTGGTTAATAATATTTTGTAAATATTCGTACATTTATTTATTGTTTTTTCCGGCTACTGAAGTTTACACTTTTGAGCTTTTTAGATATTCATAAAGCATTTATCGTTTTATATTTTATAAGTCCACCGGGCTAGTCAAGTAGTTAACCCGTCGTCACAAATCATAAGAAGCTGATTTTCGAAGTCGATGTTTCTGAAGTTCGAATCCTAGTAAAGATTAGTTTTTAGTGAAGGCACTGGATATCGGCGGTGTACTTTGGTGGTTCTATTAATCATATGTCTTAGGAATGGTCGGCCTGAATGTGAACAAGAATACACTTTAATTACGTCACACGTATTACCTCATCTCATTGAGCCGTGGAGAGGTTGTTTATTCAGTACTTGAACAGATTGCGACGTATACATTAGGAAAATAAAAAATAAATATTCTGTGAAAATCACACTCGTTCGTATATTTAATTCATGATAACTTTCTTTTTCCAGAACATATAGACTTTTCTTCATATAGACAAAACATATAGGTTTTTTACAAAACATATAGGTGTCATAGTGGTCGTAGCAAGGAATCCACGATCGTAAACACTGGTTTGACTTTGAACTTTATGAAATGTTATTAATTTTCTTCTATATTTCTAGCGTAGCAAGAATTGCCGCATTTTTTTATTTATATTATGCCTTACTCGCTATAATATTAACCGATTTCAATGATTATTTTTTACTTCCGTGTACGAAGTATTGTAATCGCGAAAAAGTTTGGTTTTCAAATAAAATAAATAAGTTTAAATGAAGTGCAGCAAAAAATGTGTATATGTAATTTAACAGGCGTAGAAGGAAGTCATGTAGTGTCCATATCAGATTTTTATTATTTTGTAACGCAAGTTTTTCTTTCGGGCCATTAGTAAATTTATTTCAGATAACTTCAGTGAAAAATTTTTTTAAAAGAAAATTTACCAGATCAAGTAGACTATTTGAAATTTTTTCGGTCGTCGTCAAAACACACATTACAAATCGGTTGAATAACTAACAGTGTTGATTTGATCATGTGTTCCTCGAAACAAGCATTCCTCGAAATGTCTCTCTGGATACACGGTTTATGCTATATTCCTTGTACAAGTCTAATTAAAATTAAAAAAAAAAAATACAAGGTAGTTCATTATGCAGATATACCTTACTAATACACATAAAACAATAAAAACTTTATGTTTGTCAATATTGTGTCGCTATTATAATAATAGTATCTGTCAGTGGTGAACAAATTAATCCGAACACAGTATTTTTAACAGAAATTTTTAATTTTAAAAGAAAAAATGTTTAATAATCAAGTTTACTCAAATTTAATAGTTTATGTGTTCTCCTTTTTTTTTTATTATTATCTCATTAATCCTCTTTGGCATTGATTCCACTAAGGTAGAACAATGATTTTTTATTTCTTCATTTCTTATTTCAGCATTTTAGAAAGCCTCTGCTAATGTACGATTTCAGAGTCCGAATCCTACGCACCTTTTCTCTCGCATCTTTAAGTCGATTTGAACGAGCCGGTTCTGTTTTAATAAAAGGCTATTTTCTCTTACGAGTAATCGAGGGCTTTTGTAGCCCTGGTCACATCTCCGTTTCGAAGAAGTTTCAAAACGAAAAATAAAAGAAAACTTTTGAAAAAAAAAATGTTTGGCGTGACGTCTGTACGTACGTATGTATCTCGCATAACTAAAAAACGATTAGCCGTAGAATGTTGAAATGTTGGATTTAGGACTGTTGTAACATCTAGTGGTGAATCCCCCTTTTGATTGTAATCGACTGGACCAAAGGTGTCTAAAATGGTCCAAAAAAGAAATTAAAAAAAATTGGATTTTGGACTTTTTCTTAACTGCAGTAATAAGCCCTCGTTGAAAAACTTTCAACAATGTATCATCATAAGTGGTACTTATTTTCGTTGGTTCCAGAGTTATATCAAATAAAATTTTAATTAATGAAATATTTTGATCGTAAAAGGGGAAGGCACATCGGTTCGAATCCGACTTCATTTCCTTTTTTTTTTAATTTAAATATATTGATTTTTTAATCAATATTTAACCTCCGATGGAAAAAAAAAATGAAAGAAAATTCAAAAGTTATTAATGAAATAAGATTTTATGTAATTTTCATTATATTTCAAACATTTTTACAGAGGTAAATAATTATTAATAAATCAATATATTTAAATTAAAAAAAAAAAACTTTAAAAAAAATATTTGTGTATGAAGTCAGATTTGAACCGATGTGTACATGGTTACGGATCCGACAAGTTCTCACTTACACCACATATCTACTTGAGCGAAGCGAGACAGAATTAATATATAAGCTAATATAAAATGCTGATAATGTGATGCAATGAGATGTCCACCACAATGCAATTGTGTATCTGTCCACTTTATTAAGAATTGGAGGATCGTATTACACTTTCAAATGAAATAAGTTTAAATGAAGTACAGCAAAAAGTATGTATATGTAATTTAACAGGCTTACCAGGAAGTCATGTGGTGTCCACATCAGATTTTATTTTAAGTCGGCGTCAAATTTTAGAAGTAATAAAACTGAAAATTTAATAACCCCACGAAGCTGTTTTGAAGAAACATATCTACTAGAGCGACCCCTGTTGGCTTATAACCGTAAAACATGTCTAAAAACCTGCTCTGAGGTGATATATATAATGCAAAAAACCGCATCGAAATCGGTCCAGTAGTTTTTGTTTTGAGGAAAATGGTAACAGACATACACACACAACCTGTTATCCTAAACGCATACATATACAACCTCCGTTCTGTCGTGGGTAAAAATTAGTCTAAAACCTTAATTCAAATGAATTTTGTAATCTGTATCTCGTAAAATTCATTCAAAAGTTTGCGTCGAATTCAGAAAATTAATGTCAGAGATTGTATTATATTTTCAAAAATTTTTATTCAAAAATAAATTTTGTCGTAGAAAATATGGAATTTACAGTGTATTATGTTAATTTATATCTAGAAACTGAGCTTGTTAGCTCAATACTATACACTAATCACTTTAAATTCTTATAACTGAGCATAATCGTGCTTTTATAAAAAGTGATTGTTACGAAATATCAAAGATATTTCAAGGATTTATATCAGAGAGGAAACGGAGCCGGCTATAAAAGCCTGTTTTATGTCTACCCTTTAAAACGCAAGGACTTTGATGAGGGAGATATATTTTAGGCTCAATGAAAGTCCTAAATCAAACTCGTACCGTCAATTCACAGAATAATCTCAAAATGAAAAAAAAACCTGAGAATTATTAATAATTTGTTTTACTTTCTTTAAAACTAATAGAAAAACCAACTTATTTTATGTGAATAAATAAAATTATTTTTTGAAGTGTTAGATTGAACCTGAATTTTAGTTTACCCGTTTAATAACCTTAGTTTTAAAAATTAATTTTAATTCTCTTAAAAAGAAAAATTGTTGCTAAAAATTAAAAATAATAATTATTTTAAATTTCTCTAAGTCTAACTTAAAAATCAAAATATCCAACTTAAAAAAAAAAAAAAACGATCTCCCAAAATACTAGATTAGATTTAGATATTATTATATGATCTAACCGATCAAATAACTTTATTTCACGAGATCACTTCACATAATCCTCAAGATAATAATGAAATGCATTCACAAACTGATATTGAAAATAAAAACAGTTACCATTCACATTTCATCTGGATTAATAAAAAAACCTTCCAAAAATTCAAATTTAATATCGATATCAACTTTTTTGATGGCAGCTTCATTTCATAGATACAAAAAAGACCAAAATGAAGCATAATTGCTGTTTCTCAAATTCTTTTAAGAAAAGTACAATCCACTTGTGTATATATTAGTATTCAGTATTTATGATCTTGTCTCTAATGCTGCATAATATAACATCTGTGAATCATTTAATCTCAAGACATGGAGATATTCTACGGGCAGTACAATCTCTGGTTTTAAGTGCATTTGATTATACTTTTTGTGGCGTTTTTAAATCGACAATAATAATTTTATCTTAACCATAATATTTCAGTTACGAATATCTCAAGAACATTTAAAGGGCCTTAAAGAAGTTACGTTTAAATCAATACGAAGATTAACTTCAATAATTCTTTCCTAACTAGTTTACCAACTCATCAAATATTTCCCTATTATGAAATTATGATTCAGTAAAAGGAGTAGGTTTAGCAGTTCAAATTATTTGAAATTTATTCTAAGCGATTCATTACTCACCAAATATTAACCATAAATTAAAAAAAAATATTTATATCACATACGAGGAATTAACTAGGGATGAGTAATTCGAAATAACCACACAAAATTGATGTATATAAATATATACCAATTGAAGGAGTTAACAACTTTTAAAAATGTTAAAATAGACCAAAATATTGTTGATATTTATCTCATAACATCAATTCTTAAAAATCATATCGTAAAATTAAACAAGAATTCTAAATACTTGTTTTACTTTAATAAATTCTAACTAAACACAATCAAATCCGCCTGGAACAACAAAATAATTTTCCGTAGGTTCAAGATCAGACATAAACATCAACATCAATCTCGCATTTTTCAGAAAATCATAACGCAGTGCTACATAAATAGGAATTTAAAAAACAAAATTGAAAAAGTATTTATAATTAGCTACACTGTTATAATTTTAATTGAAAAAATAACCAGTATAAATGAATCGGGGTAAATAAAATAAACTTCCAAATTGCTATAAGTTAATACACATTTCTTATAATTTAAATGCTTAAAATAAATCTGGAAAATTTTCCTTAATAATGAAAAATAAACTTATAATAAATAAAAATTTTTGATAATTTAATTACAATATCCCTAATCCTAACTGAAAGGAAAAAACGGCGTATATCAATAATAATCTGAATAAATAAATTATTTATTTTTTTATGAAAAGGCATAAAATGAAAGATAACTGCAAAAATTCTTATTATTTTCACTAATTCTAATGATAGTAAAAAAAAATAGAAAACTATCACCTATTACCGTACAAATAAAGAGAAAAATCATTCCAAATAATAGATTGCAACTTGATACACATTTACTTACTTTTTGACCTCAGTTCAAAATATAAATTCTCAATGTCCTCAAAATTAAAAAAATAAACTGTAATAATTAATATTAATTATAGTTTCTCTAATTCTAACTGTAAAAGTACAAACAACCGACAACCACACCCATCTAGATTAATATAATATTTTTTTCTATGCGATATTTGATCATATACTATAATGTCATGTTTATCGCGTGTAACTTTAGTTCAAAAAATATCTTTGCAATGACCTTGTAATGAAAAGTAACAGTCTAAATCATTAATAATTAGTTGCAATTTTCTTTAATTTTAATTTCTTTTAGTCTGTTGAAGAATTAACACAACATTCAATATCCATGTGTGTATATAAATAAATGGAATATTTAGTTAATAAAAAATGAACACGGTTATTTTAAAATATTTCAAACTAGTTTGATAGTAAAACTTTGTTTTTAGCTTTCATTTTATACTTTTTAGTCATATTAGTGAATTTACGATAAAATATTAAAAAATATCTACATTATTTTGTTATTAAAAAAAATTACTGATTTGTGAACTAAGATTAAGCTGTTGTTTAAACCGAGGTGTTCTACACGACTGGAAAAACGTTTTATTTACGTATATAGATGATTGTTGGTTCCCGTTTATCTTTTCACCTATGGAAATAAATAAATAAATAAAAGTAAGTAAAAATAATCTTTCTATAGTTAATTTTTCTTTTATACAGATTCTGAGATAATTTTGGGAATTCAAATTAAATTGAAATTAAATCTTGGAAATTCTTCGGTTAAGTGAGGCGTGTGTATAAATTTTTTCAATTGTTATTTTTTTTTAAACAGTGGCATTAAAGGAGGTTTTTGTTAACTAGCTTCGCCCGAGCTATATGGTTACTTGCGTTTCCCAATTTTTTATTTTATGATTTTTAGTCAAGTAACCAGGAGGCAGGTGCAGTCAGTCACACATACAGTAACGGTGGCAGTGGTTGAGCCAAAGCGCCATATACCTTCGCACCCCTTAAAAAATTGAAATTATAAACAAAAAATCGAAAATGGTTTGAAGAGTATTTGCAAGCCAAAATCTACTGAATATTACGTTACTATACTATAGTAAAAACTAACTATAGTCGGAATTGGTAAATTTAAAATCATTGTTCAAAACGTTTTTTTACCTTTCTTCATCCCATTTCAAGGTCGAATTTCAAAAAACTATAAATTTATTTATTGACATGAAGATCACATTCACCAATAATCAAGTTGATTTCTTCATTTTTTGCCGAGAAATTAAAAAAAAATTGCAGGGTTTCAAAAAAAAAATCAAAAATCAATTTTTACCCTTGAAATTCGGAATAAAAATAAAAAAATTTAGAAATTGGTTTTTAAATGTTCATAACCAATCACTTCAAACCCAGCTCATACAGTGACACTCACAGTTCTCAATTCATTAAAAGTTCGTATTTCAACCGGCAGATCTCCACTATATTATATATATATTAGAGATTTTTCGAGATAAAATATATCCAGAAACATAATCCTTAATCATGCCAAGAAACATTGGTAAAAATTTAGTTGAAAAGATCGGGTGGTAGTTTTTTGTTTATCCCTAACAAAAAAAAAACTCTCTCCCTCTTTATATAATAATATAGATATAGATTATTTTATTTAATGTAAATTCAATTCTATTATTCTGTAATATTATTCATTTGATTGTTTCGAATTATTCAGTTCAAACCCTGTTCACAGTTCATTAATTCAATTCATTAAAGTTTTTGCTTCAACCGGCAATCCTCTACTAGTTCATATATAATTTTTCGAGTTGAAATATATCTAAAAACCTTCTCAGTTACGCCAAGAAATATGGGTAAAAATTTAGTAGCTATAGATCGGGTAGTTTTTTCGTTTTTCCCGAACAAACGAAAACTCTCTTCCTCTTTGTATAATAGTATAGATTAAAATTAAAAGATTGATAGATGGCGTTCGAAAGATATTTATGTTTAAAAAAAGTGTTCTTTATCTGTTTAGATCTGCATGAATATGCCTTTTGTACTTGGGATATCGATGAAGTGATATTGATATGCAATGGATTCTATCATGTATACATAATACTGGATGTGTTTTATTTGTATAAAAACTTGTGTGTGTATGTATATATATAATTAAACACTGAATAACTATTTTTTTATTTTTTTTTTTTTTACTCTAAGATGCTTTTGTAAGTTGAGAATACGGGAGGGGGTAAGTAGGTCGATACTAATTTTTAGTGTTAAATGTTTTACTTATTCAGATAGATATGATTCTTTTTCAGTTAGTATTAGCAAATGCACAAAAAGATAATAGAAAATGTTTTAGTCCCTTTTTCTTTTTTAGAACTGTAAGATGATTTCGTGAATCGACTTTACGGGATAGGTAGGTTGATATCTATTTACAAATTAATAACATAAAATTTTATTTTTTTATTTATTAGCATTTGAACTACATTTTAGGATTTTTTTTGAGCTATAATTAAATACTAAAATTAAATAAGAATTTTCACAATTAATTTTTTATTTGCATTACTACAATTGATATTTTGGTTATTTAGATCGATATCTACCAAGCATAAGAGATTGTTGTTATGAATGATGTTATCGGTTTTCGATTTACTTCATATTTATCAAAAATGTAATATTACATGTAAGAAATTTCCTCAGGTATTTTTATTTTATTATAAAATACTGATCTAGGTTTTTTTTTGTTAGAGCTTACGTATTATTAAGTGAGTAACAACGGAATTTTATTATTAACGATGGATATTTTCTTCAGCTTAAATGATGCGTGCATTTATAAAAACTTTCAACTGTTAATATTTTTTAAATAATTTCATTAAAGGATATTTATGTTAATTAAATTTAAAAGATTGATAGATGACATTAAGAAGGGATTTATGTTTAAAAAAATGTTTCTATTTGTTTAAATTTTCATGAATATGATTTTTCCACTCGGGATGTTATTTATCAATTATGGAAAACTTAGTAATTACTTAATAAAGGATATTATTTTGCAGATTTAATGTAATCAACAGATTGGTTATAATTACAGTCTTTTATTTTAATAATTTGTCAAGATTAATTTAAAGGACCAGTTTAGAAAACTTCTAGCTAATATTCCGATAGAAGAGGTAATGCTTATTTGCGATTATTTGTTGTACTTACTGGGATAAATGGGTTGAGTTTGGGGGTCAGAGATTAAAATCATGTCCTGATGTTTTGTTTATCGAAGTACAAATGGTTCAGATAGACCTAGTTTTATCTTTGACAGGAAAGTCACTACGGTTATGGCAGTAGGCTAGATATAGAAACGGTATGGGTGGTTGGGGTACGGTTGGAGTTATCCTCTTTTCTTCCTTTTTCCTGTCTCCGGGAATTACCGTTCAAGTATTACTTCAGAGAATGAATGAGGATGATATGTATGAGTGTAACATGAAGTAGAGCTATCCCCTGTGTTGGACGTCCCTCACCCATGGCTATGGATAGATATTAGCAGCATCAACTAAAAAAAAAAAAAATATTTTTAACACGAAAACCATCGATTAACGATGGTTTATTTTAATCTATTGAAATTCCATACATCGTAGTCCTACGTAATTATGATGGGATTATTTTTCTTATTCAACTTTTTAATAAAATAGTTTAAAATTAAACTTTTATCTATACAATTCTTGTAATTGTTTTTTTGTTTCAAATTTACTTGATTAATTTTTTATTTATTTATTTTCTGTATACAATATTTTTTTTTAAACCGTTGTTCAATAATCAAAACCGATTAAGTCCGTTCTTTAGTTAATAATTGATTGCATCTTATGATTGGAAAATTACCATCATCTTATGATGGATTAATATAATGGTGTTCCATTCACTTGAGGTGACTGTGATTGGTGAATTTTAGTTCTCATGATAGTAGTTGGTATTGTATGTAGAAAGAGAAACAGCGTACAAAACAGTAAACAACTCTGCAGATGTTTAAAATAAATGAGTAATTATAAGTTACAGTTTGTTTTACTGGAATCGGTTCAAATTTTGTGTAATTCTTTGTTTAATATGTTCTTATTTTATATAACAAATAAACTAAACAAATAAAGAGTTACGGTAAGCATTATCCTATTTATAGGATGAAATATTTACGTTTAATATTCTATTTTAAACGTCTTTTCGCAGAGAAATGAATTTTGTTAAGTATGTAGCTAAGTACAATCGTTTTTTTTTATTGAAAGACCATTGATAGCATAGACAATGCAGCACAAAAATCTCACCTCAGAACAATACAGAAATTTGGGATTGAATATTCATGAAAATTGCATATTATTCTTTGTACAGCAGCTTGACAAAGAATATTTAAAAAAATCAAAACTAAACATTACTATGGCTACGGATAGAAAATTGGCCTCCGACCTCGGAAATGGTAATGTAAAAAATTAAACCAGTTGAAAAAGGGGCTATTTACAAATTTATTTGTAAAAAGAATAATTGCAAATTTAGAGTAGATTAGGGATAACTGAATAAAAAAAATTAAACTGGAATAAAAGAATATTTGTTACGTTATAAATACGTAAGACGAGAAAAATAAGCAATGGCCCAATATTTCCTGCAAAATGAATTTAAAGCTTGTTCAATTTATAAATATTATCAGTGTATTGTAATTTCTTCATAACAACAGTTTGGTCAGTACAGGACCCGAAACTTTGAATGATTTAAGAATGTGGATTTCAAAGCAGTCGGCCACCATCTTAAAAAGTTAGTTGTTAGTTGGTTACCCGTATTTCGTACGGTTAAAAATTTATTTTGCCTGGTTCTTAGCGTTACCCGACAAACACTACTACGAGATGACCGTAATTCGTTTATCATTTTTTTAAATATTAAATAATTTTTAGTCAAATAACTGGAGGCAGGTGCAGTCAGTCGCATCGCACACACAATAACAGTGACTGAATTGGTTGAGCCGAATTGCCGTACACAGTAACATCCTTAAATATCGAAATTTAAAAAAAACCGAAAATGGTTTGTAGATATTTATCTGAATTGTATTTGCAAGCCCCAAACTAGTGAATGTCTCATTTAGTATAGTCGGAAATGGGGAAAATTTCCAATCGTTGTTCAAATTTTTTTTACCTTTCTTCTCCCCTCGAAGGTCGAATTTCGAAAATATAAAAATATTTTTTAGATATTTACATGAAAATTACACAGACTAGAAATTATGTTGATATCTTCATTTGTTACCGATAAATTAAAAAAAAAAGGTAAATTTCATTATTACTCTATTTTCAGCCTTTAAACTCGGAATTTCAAAAAAATCCTTTCTTAGTGTGTACTTACACCGTAAGAAAAACATGTATACAAATTTTAATCAATTTATTTCACTAGATTTTGCTAAACGTCCATGAATCAGCCAATCAGAACATGTTTTTTTTATGTATCCATAGATAATTCAGACTTTTTTATAATAGATTGAAGTTCTTAAAATAATAGCAATATTGCTATTAAATGCAGGTTATGGTGTGAATACGGAAGAAAAATTACCTTATCGATAATGATGCAAATATCTAATAATAGAATAACAAAAATTATGAACCAATATTTAATTCTTTTTAAAAGTTAACTTATTAGAAATCTTTCTGTGACACGTTTAACTTATAATTACTTAAACTGTTATTCTTTCCTTTAAATTTTTGTCGTGGAATTTCTTTAACTGATTTAAGGTTCATCAAAGAACCTGACTCCCAAGATAAATCTTTATCTTTTCCAATCTGCGTAAGAGACATATGTTAGATCGTGATGAATAATCCTAGTAGAATGTTTCTGCGAATCCACCGGGTTGATCTAGTGGTGAAAGCGTCTTCCCTAATTAGCTGATTTGGAAGTCGAGAATTCCAGTGATCAACTTCTGCTAAAAACAGTTACTTTTATACTTTTATTTGAATACTAGATCGTGGATACCGGTGTTCTTTGGTGGTTGAGTTTCAATTAACCACACATCTCAGGAATGGTCGAACTGAGACTGTACAAGACTACACTTCATTTACGCTCATACATATCATCCTCACTCATCCTCTGAGGTAATACCTGAACGGTAATTTCTGGAGATAGAAAAAAAATGTTTCAGCGGTTTTGATGCTTTTAAGTTAAATTTACACTTTCGGTTGGATTTACCTGTGAACAAGTTGTTAGTATATTTTACTCTAATTACAACAAAAAAATATTAGAAATGTACTTTTTTTACATCTAAAAAAAATATAATTTGTTCTTTTATGTATACCATTTTTTATGTCTACTAATGATGAATGTTTAAAAATGTAAATAGCCATCAAGAAAACTAGGTCTAAAAATGTTTTTTTTTTTAATTTAAACAAATTTTAATTTTCTATTTAATTATTTATTATTTTTATAATAGTTTCATTTTTGTATGTAGATGTAAACAAAATTAAAGGACGGTTCACAAAAAAAAATTTCCTGACTTATATATATATATATATATATATATATATATATATTATAAATAAATAAATAATTATATATATAATGGTGTTTTACTTCGTATATATAAAACGAAACAAAACCAAAAATTGCAATTTAAATTGTATTTTTTTTTTTTTTTTTAATCTATTTGGATCAGACAGAGCAAGTCAACGAGTACAGTCGAGTAAAATGTTACTAGTCAAGTCAGATTGTAACGTTATGAAATTGTAAAATTATTGTCTCTTGATTTTAATTTTAATTAATTGTATTGCACTAATTAAGTTTAATTGAAGGCCTATGAGTCGTAACTTTTTGTAATAATTAAAGCAATCAATCTTTCTCTTTTTCTCTTGTTTTCATTCACTCATATTATAGATCTTATAAAATTAATTTATTTATAAATTAGATAATGAAGAGTAGGCAGATACATGTACCGCAATTTAATTATCTATGTACCGTTTTCATAACTAGAATGGGAATACATCAGTGTGCCACTGTGTTTGTATACCAACCAGTAGAAGTTAATCTATATACTTTAACTTGTAAGAAATCGATTATGCTTTATTCAAAGTGGATCGCCTGAGGAGGAGCTGTTGTATGCCACAGTCGTTGTCTAAAGTGTTGTAAACGAGCTAAAAAATGCGAAACCAAACGAGAGAGCTTGAATACTGGAAGAGACCTTGAATACAGGTGCGTCCCGACCTTGATCTTCAGGTGTTACTCTTATATATTCCAACAAGGCAAAGGGCAAAAAAATAAAATGATGATATATTGTTACAATAACCCCGACTATTGAAATTTCTGCTTGACTAATACATGTGGTATTTTAAATGCTAATGAGAAAAAATATCTTTTATCACGGCTGATATTATTATTGTGTTAAATGTAATAATACATATAAAACCTGTCTGTTAAAATATTTGATGCTCGCTTAACTCGACTATTAGCTTGATCAGAATAATTCTTTTTTCTCAATTATGTTTTTATTTTTAATTTTGAGGAAGATTTGATATATAAATAAGAATGAGAAGCTTGGGTTAGACGACGGCATGTCAAGTAATTCAGTGCTATTTTTTTGAGTCTGTGGACTAAATCATTTATTGTAAAATTCCAAGTATATTGAGGAATAAAAATGTGAGACATTTGCAACAAAAAAACCTTTCTTTTCGTCATTGTATATATATATATATATATATATATATATATATATATATATATATATATATATATATATATATATATATATATATATATAGATGATAACTAAAATTTTCAACTTTCTAGGATATTGGGAAATATATTTTTACTTAAATCATAGCTCTAAACATTGATTCTCAAACTTTTTCACCCACCACCTACATTGAGAATGAAAAATTTTCTAGCGCCACCAAAATTTCTAAACTTATCATCTGTTAAAAATAATAATTGCAGCTGCTGTTTTTAAGATGCGCTCTTAAAAACAGTATTGTAATTATTGTTTTTAAACGTGGCATATCCTATTTCTGAGTTGAAAAATTTTAAATGAGAGCAATTAAAACGCATATTTAATCAAATTTGGAAGTATTTTTATTAAAATTGTTTTCAAAAAAATTACAATTGTATGTATGTATGTAGAACAGCAATAGCGGTAGCACATTCAATATAAAATACTATAATTAAAACAAAGCTTTCAATTGAAAAACTACACTTACATTAACGTGAAGGATAAATCTGATGTGCTTTAACGAGTTTGTTAATATCATGCTCGAATTTACTTAAAAACAGCCGTAATTCGCTGCTTTCGGTAACGTATAGCCAATTCATTTTTTTGGATAGCAACGTTGCTAACCTAAAAGAACGCCCCCAATTTTCTGTAGGCCTTCTACCGCCCTCCCTGAAGGCCTCCAGCGCCCACAAGGGGGCGCTATCACCCACTTTGAGAAGGAATGCTCTAGAACTATACTGCAAGAAGTATTGTAATCAGTAAAAAAAAAGTAGCATATGGTTGTTTTAATTTCTCGACATATCATGACTCAGGACCCCAAAAAACTAAAAAAGGGTAGGTAATATTCGTTCGTACGTATGCTCGCCTGTTTCAATAATTTTTCACCGGATAAACCGATTTTTATGAAATTTGGTACACAGATTTGTATATATGAGACAATTTGTCGGTAAATTTTGGGAGTCAATATCTCCAGGGAATGGGGTAGATAATTTCTTCGAATTCAATTTTCTCAAAGTTTTGAAACATAATCCCACTTTACATTAAGCTCAGTACATGCGTACATGCTTATCTTACCATTTTTTAAATAAATTTTGCTCCCAAATTCTTCCCCTTCCCCAAAAATAGATTTATCTTTAAAGATAACTTCTAATAGAAGTTATCTTTTTAGTTTTTGTCTTATATTTTTTTTATGTCTTTCTAAGCATAGTAGTAGTGTAGTGGCTAAAAAAAAAAACTTTAGGGGAAATATTGTGGGTGGAACTGCCGGTCAAGATTTAATAATTTTTGTTTGTTTAAGTTTTTATAGTTTACTTTATCTTTTATTCCAATTAAATTTCATCATAATTTACCCCAAACCCGCAAAAAAATTTTAGGTAACTTTTTATGAATTTACATTTTTCAATTTCTTTTTCTTTTTTTTAGTTTTTTTCAATTTAACATAGTAAACGTGTAAGCAAATCAAAAAGGTTTCTTAAGAGATGATTTTGGGAGTGAAGAGGAGATAAAAGTTAAAAAAATTTTTAAGTTTTTTATTATATAATTCATTATTTCTTCATTTTATTAGAATAAATAAGCAGTGCCAAGAAAGTGTAACAACTTTGTTGTCAGTTTTTTTTTTATTTTTGTAAAGACAGAGGGCTAGGAACAAAAGAAATAGAAAATATTAAAAGAATTAATATTCTTAAATTTATATTTAATTATACAATGAAATATTCTTTTGTTTTAATTCATTAGTAATGAAGTTTTATCCGTGTATATCGGCTTTAATACTTTCAATAGTTCGTGTATATACTGTAATGCATCGTCTGTTATTATGATCCCATGCAACGAGTAGAAATAATAAAATAAATAATATTTATAGTACTTTCTCCTTAAAACTGTTGAAAGTCTAGACTATTAACCAGTATAAAAACATAAATAACAAAACCTCTTACATATTTCTTTTATCCTGTTACATATTCAATCAACTAGGTAGAATAAGGATAGTTATATACTTACTGATAAACCAGAATATTATATAAATACGTATTGAATTGATATAATTATCAATTCACTATACACCTTTAAAGTAAAATTAATAAATTTGTTTCAGATAAAAAATAATAATATCCAGCTAAGGATTGCCTTCATTTAGATATGCATATAAATTACATTGAATTTTTAAGCATCAGGAGGATCTACATAATTAGAAGAATTCATCATTTGATAATAAGTGGGACCTACAGCAAAATTTAACTTTCGTAGAATAATTAGTTTGGGAAATACCTCAATGAGTAGGTTATTGTTTTGTCAAGATATAATTTAAAATTATATATAAACTTCCTGACCAAAATTTCAAATTATGTAGAAATTAACCATTATCAAATTTTTTTTTTGAGAGTAAGTTCTCAATTGAATCCTTGTGTTATAATTACATTTGGGTTTTCAAATTTCAAAGGAAATATCCATTTTGACCATCCCTGAATCCATTTTGACTAGTTTCGGCGAGACGTCTGTACGTACATAACTCGCATAACACTGTATCTCGCATAACTCAAAAACGATTAGCCGTAGAATATTAAAATTTTGGATTTAGAACTATTGTAACATCTAGTTGTACACCTTCCCTTTTGATTGCAATCGACGGACCAAAAGTATCCATAAAAAGGTTATAGCCAAATAAAATTTTAATTAATGAAGTTTTGGATCTTACAAGGGGAAGTGACATCGTTTCGAATGCGACTTCATTTCCTTTTTTTTTTTAACTTTCTTTTTTAATTTAAATATATTGATTTATTAATAATTATTATTAACTTTTGATTGTAAAACAATTTTACAATAAAATAGTAATTCAAAAACAAATGTGAAAAAAAATTTAATAAAAAATATTTTTAATTTAATAGGCTTACAAGGAAGTCATGTGTTGTCCACATCAGATTTTTTGTTTTATGTTTATTCAAACTTAACTCTTGACAAAATACACCGATTTCGATTACTGTTTCATTTTGATGAGGAATTTTTAAACAGAAAATTACGTTGCGTACATACTTTTCATTTTTCCTTAATGTTGTATTGGTATAATATATATATATATAGCCTGATTAAAATATAGTTTCAAATATCTATAAATTAAAAAAAAAAAATAGTGACTATAGTTAAAAAATAATACATATTTTCATATTCCAGACAGCCTTAGCTTATGCTCGATAGTAGTTACTTAACGTTATTTCCTTAAACTCCTTTACTTACTTTAATGATAACAGGTTTTCCTGTATTTGTGTTTATAACGAACGATCTTTTTTTTGTTTAATTAAAACGTAAAATAGATTATAACCTAAAAAAATTAAAAACAAAAAAAATGTTTTAAATTATTATATATATATATATATTATATATATATATATATATATATATATTTTCAAGTTTTACTATTTAAAACATAAAACCCGCCAAAGGTTTAGTTTGATTCGTTTAGGCATTATTTTTTAACCCACCGGATTGGTCTATTGGTGAACGCGTCTTCTCAAATTAGTTGATTTGGAAGTCGAAAGTTCCAACGTTAATGTCCTAATAAAGGCAGTTATTTTTATACGGATCTGAATACTAGATCGTGGATACCGGTGTTCTTTGGTGGTTGGGATTCAATTAACCACACATCTCAGGAATGGTTGAACTGAGACTGTACAAGATTAACCTTCATTTACATATCATATACATATCATCCCTCATTCTTCCTCTGAAGTAATACCTGAACGGTAATTCCCGGAGGCTAAACAGGAAAAAGAAAAAAGGCATTATTTTTTAGATTGGAAATATGTTAACTCTCTATTTTGCATGATTCTAGATTGTACCAGTTACACAATAGGTAAAACCAAATTAATGCGTATTCTTTACTTTCTTCCTGTTCAGGATATTGGTTTGCCGTGATATTTTTGTTTTATTAATAGGAATTAATAATTAAATCCTTATTTACATTATTTTGAGATCGAAGTTTTAAAAACCATTTGATAATTGATTGTCGAGACATAAATTTTTTTTTTTTTCATTTAATCTCCGGGACCTCCGTTAGGTATTGCTTCAGAGAATGAGATGAATGATTTGTAGCGTGTGTGAAAATGACATGCCTGACTGGGATTTGAACCCGGGACATAAAAATTAAAATTAACCTTCTACACCATTACGATTTTCAAAATCAACTAATTCAGAATCTTTATTTTGTTAAACCTATCACGTATTCATCTTCACGCATGACTGTAAGTTAAATATGTATAAACGTTAATTAATTCAAACAAAAGAACTGGGACTTTACTTCGGTTTATATATATATATTATGAAAAAAATATGACGTCACTACAAAGCTACGTTGCTCTGGTTGCTTGCCAGCAGCTGTAAGCTGCACCCATCTTCCCTGCTTCCTTAGCAGCTAAAGTTACTTGAATAAAGAAAACATTAATATGTAAAAAAAAATCCAGAATTGTTAAAAAAATAAGTAGTGGAAAAAAATTATGTTTTTCCAAGAGAAGTAGTCTCTTAAAACGTGTAAGGAAGCTGCTGAACTAACTTACAATACATGGAACTACTGCTCAACGCAAGCAGAACGTGCTCTTTTTTTAATAGTTAAAGATTGTAGCACTATTCAGAACTTGAGCAGATACTCTTTGACGGTGTAGGATAGTTTCTTGTTTCAGCACTCGTACACTTAGTTTATTCACAACATGAGTACATAAAAGATTGATTAAGTGTTATGAATTCAACCGTATCGTTTGTGAGTGTGAGTGTGTGTATGTGTTATGTGTATCTGTTATTACTTAATAAAGTAATAACCCATCATTATATATATATATATATACTTAATCACAGTTCAGCCAATAACTATAATAAACTTGTTACGGATTAAATTAGCGGTTACATAATGGATGAAATATAATTAAAAAAAGTAAGGAAACTAAAAACGTGTTTTTTTACAAACCACAACATTTATCACCGTTACCACAAACTGATTAATCTTTCAAATTTATTTCATTTATCAATTAAGCTTTAAATTATTATATCCACGCGTTGAAACCAGCTCATTAAAATGTGTGAAAAAAAGCATCGTTAAACGACAAACTGTTTCCTCTTCTATTGTTCACATTAACGTGTTTTTTTTTAACTATGTCTAGTATCCTAATTAAAAAATACTGTAAAAGAATAATAAACGACATCTGGTATTAAATAATTTTATCGCGTGCGGCAAACTGTACTTATGTAAATAAAGAGCAGTTACTTTTGGATTTCGCATATGTTTACGGTTAGAAGTAAAATTTTATGGTCAATCATTAAGAAACGAGTGATTTATTTAAAAATTTTAATTATGTCCAATTTTATTTAAGATAAAAAAAATGTTTTTTTAAGTTAAAGAAACAGTTATTGACATAGATTCATAAGTAGGAAACATTCAAACGTCGTTTATAAACAAATAACCTTTAAAAAAAGTCTTTTAATTATTAATTATTATTAATAGATACGTGAAAATTATTAAATATATATATATATGTATAAATCAGTTCATTATAAACATTAAAGGTCAAACGTATTCGAAACAACGATCAAATTTCTAAAATCATCAAATTCAAGTGTCTCGGAAAAACCATCACGCCTAACGTCTCTGAGAAAGAAGCAGTACAATGAACGAATCACGCTAACTGGATCTCGCATACCGACTCACCTGAAATATCTACAAAAAAAAATGCACCTCCTAAAAAAGATAAAATAAAACAATTGTGTTCACTCATTAAAAAAACTGATATGTCTTAGTAAAATTTAAAATTAAGATGAATTGAGTAAGAGAATACGTTGCAGAATCTTATAAAAAATATATATGTTAGTTTGCTAGACCGTATCTTCATTTAATTATAAAATAAAGATTCTTATGGTAAAAGTTTAAACAAACTCAAAGATTAAACACATTAACCAGATTACCTGGATATAAAATATAGGAAGTACGTCGAAGGTAAGAAAATTAGCACAAATAAAAAAGAACGAAAACTTTTCTTGAACCAGTCAAATTATGGATGACAAAACACAAAAGAAGCTGACAAGGATGTTGTTAAGCTTTTACTATATTACTGTAAAGCTTAAAATTTAACTCTTTTCCAAATAATAGAAAAAATTATAAATATATATAAAATAAATAACTAAAAATAAAATAAAGTTTAGTTTAATAATAAAATAAGTAACTAACATTGTAAATATTATATATTTATTTATAATGCAAAAGTAATACAGGCAATAATTTTCACCTTTTTTCCAAACTAGCGACGTTATGTTTAATTTTCTTCTTTTTTATGTGGCGTTTTTTATCATTTTTTAAAAAATTGTTACCATTTCAATGTATTTAAGAATGGATAAATATAAAACCATATCTACTACCCCGGTAAAAAAAATAAAAATAAAAGAATTCTCACCATTTATCGAATAATTTTAAGACGAAGCAGAAAAGTTTGTATTTATTATTAATACGTTTAATTGTTGAACGGTGTATAACCTCATTAGAGATAGAGTAGAGATACTCTATGGTAGAGATTAAATACAATTCCCACCATAATTATAAGTTGAACTTTTTAACTAATCTACGCTTTTATAATTACGAATGTACTATTTTACAAAACCAGGCAGTGTTTTCATATCTCAATATAATAATGCTTCAACATATGAGAAGAGAATCTTATTATGCTTCCGTTGTGAGTTTTTAGCAAATTACCGAGCCATTTAAAAGAAATTCCCATCAGTTTATTAAAAATTTAAATAAAATTGAAAGATGTTTTTTCCGGTTGTACAAATATTACGTCTTCAAAATATTTTCATTTATTCTTACTTTGTTCTTACCTTATTTATTTATTTAGTATCTTCCCATATTTAATTTATAATTTAAAAAAATAATTAATAAAGAATTTAATTGCATCTATTATTACAATTAATAATTCATTTTGTTATTTTGTAAGGCTGCTTTGATTATACGGTTTCCTGTGATTCATCCAAGTACATGGTGGATCTGTTCTTTTCGTATTATTGCTGTAGTATATACTACCCATTTCCTACGTGATATGTATAACATAGTATTGGAATGATTATTATAAACTACGTGATATGTATAACATAGTATTGGAATGATTATTATAAAATATTTATTTCGAATCATGTTTAAAAAAAATAGTTTTCAAATTTCAAAATGATCCATTTATCACATTAATTTTATAAGATCAAAACCCTCACTTCACTCGCCTTACAGCCTAGGCAGGGGGCTACGCTTCCAGAACCCCAACTGTGTTCATTATCCTCATACTCGTGAAAATAATACTGGTAAATAACAATTAAAGCCTATTCAATTTATAAAAACTATCAGTGTATTTTAATCTCTTCAGAGTAATAGCACAGGACTCGAAACTTTTGAGTGATCTGGAATACGCGGGATTCAGCATAGTCGGCCACCAATCTTAAAAATATTAGTTATAGCTGGTTACCGGTCCTTTGTACGGATAAAAGAGCATTTTGCACGATTCTTAGTATTACCCGACAAATACACGAGGAGATGACCGTACTTTTATCATTTTTTATTGTTTCTTTCTTTTTTAAAATATTTTTTAGCAAAGCTACTTTTATTCTTTGATAACTCAAAGAGGTATTGAAAAAGACAGAGACCGTTTTTACGGAAAATTTAATTTAAGATACTGCAACTGGTTTCTGAATTCGATCTGTTCAACGGTTTGGCCGTAGTTTAGTTGAATATCAGCACGAAACAGAATCCGGTTGTTACCTTCAACTCATTAAAACGACCACCGTCTTGAAACGGTGAAATATTTCGTAACGAAAAGAGTCCTGCGTTCTTTCCAGGTATAAAGACTATGTTCATATTAAATTTGTGCTCAGTCGGTTGAGTAGTTTTTTCGTGAAAGAGTAATAGACTCACAGACACTAGTGGTGTCTGTGGTGATTTATATATACCAGATAAAAATCCTAAAGAGCTAAATTGTTATTAGTTCAACCCCTCCATTTATGTAAATTCCGTTATATATATTCTTCTGATTTTTGTGATAGTTAAAACAGATTGTATCAACTCTTCTAATATACAAGCTATACCAAATATAATAATTTTTGGTTAATAATTTCTAAGGATAACACTTAAGTAGACAAGCACACTACATATTTATACCAATACATATATTGCAGCGCTTTTTAATCAATGTTTAGTTCCTTTTTTTAAACTTAGGATACAAGGGACATCAAAACAAAGGACTCAATAATTACAAATGTCAATTTTTTTTATCAATATTTTCTTTTTCAAAAATTTTGTAAAATTCAGAAACATTTTCTGAATTTTACATTACATTACATTACATTAGTAAAATAATGTAATGTTTACTAATTGATAAATAAATTGTATCATTAAATTACTGTTACACTAACGTAATTATAAAAATTAATTAATTTCGTCATTCTTTCAATTACATTACAGTTTTTCCACATAATAAACTCTTTTGTTTTACAGTCCTTTATTTTATGTTAAAGAATAATAATAAAAAATAAAACAGTTGCATGTAAGCATACGAATATTACAGACAGACACGACCAGTCGTCAGACAGTTGGAATGTTAATGAGGAAATTGACAATCTGCCGAGTTATTACGGTATTTTATACTACGCTTCAATTATTACTGCACCACTTTACTTGATTCTGACAGAAAAAAATAGGTCTACATTTTACACGCTAAATTCGACTATTATATGCCTCTATTATTTATAATGTATGGAGTTATTACGTATTTCATTACTATGATTATTAATAATTACTGTTATTAGTGTGAATCAATTAATTTTAGCACTTGGGAAAATGTTTGTTTTTTTTTCAAAAAATTATGTGTTATCATTTCTTTAACAAAAAAATTACAGTAATTGTCTTGCTATTCATATGTTTTTTATTCGTATTTTGAAAAAAAGATAAAAAACCTATAAGAACATTTTTTCCTCTTTTCCGAACGTTTTGTCCTATTTTCAAAGCATTTAATCTGTCCGAATTGTTGGAAGTACGTATATTTAGTGCGACAGAAAATAATTATTAATAATAACAGAATAATAATGATTTTAATCGAATAAAAATCATTCGGCAATAAACCCGTCTATTCAAAAAAAATTATTGAACGATTCTGTTCATATTGATCTATCGATATGAATCATCGACTGATGGAATAACAATCGATTCAGAGATAACAGAAATCGTATTTTATCATAAAAAATTAACTGATAAGGATTTGAAATAATTTAAATTTCAGATATTGAGTATAACTTGTACAACTTACGAAATCACGAAGTTAAAGATATACACAATACCGATGTAATCAGATGATTTAATTTTAAAATTAACTCGGTATATTCAAATGAGAATTCAGTAATTGGTTATTGAATGAAATTTATTAGTTAGGCATATTAAAGATTAAGTTCTCAACTATAATTAAATCATTTAATCACGCGTGTTAAGTTCAAACGAAAGAATAAAATTTTATGCACCATATTAAAAGATAAGTTAAACAAGTGAAAAAAAAGCAATAAAAAAAATTCTAGAAATATTCAAAACGGAAAATTAATAAATTTTTAAGCGATTTCAAATAATAAAAACTATAAAACAACAAAACAAAATTTAACGATAGGTTTAAGTTATTTTACACTAGCAAACCCGGCAATGCTTCGCTATTGCTAGATTTGAGTATACAAATAGATTAAATGAACACAATTGAAAGTTTGATAAAAGATTGAAAACTGAACGTCACGGAACATCACAAAATCTACCCTTTCGCTTTAACCCTTTCCCTTTTCCCCGTTTCTTTTTAAAATTTTTCTCTATTTCCCCTTTTCCCCGCGCGTAAATCGGTGCAATATTTTTTTTTTTTAGTCTATAGCGGACACACATACCAACATTGCCTTTTATATATATATGTAGAAGAAGAAAGCCTGTATATTTGTTTGTTTTTTCGTAAATATCTCGACACCGGCGCCATCTAGCGGGTATAATATTTAAAAAAATCTTTCTTTTCACGTAACTAATATATATTCTGAATATGAACCAAATCGGACCATAAATGTAATTTTTCCAAATATTTCAACCCCAGCGCCATTTAGCGGATCCATTTTTTGCAGAGGTACTTCTTTCCCATGTAAGTAACACATATTCTGAATATGAGCTCAATCGGACCGTAAATACAATTTTTCGATATATCTCGATCCCAGCACCACCTAGCGGATCCAAACTAATTCAAAAAGCGTGCGCACAACTCACCAAAGTTTCATCGCAATCGGATGAATGATATAGGAACACATATACGACAAAAATACTTTTTTTTAAATATCAAATCACCTTATCATACAATTCTAAGTCTGGCACCTATATATGAACTCCAGTTTTTTAAAGTACAATATTATTTTTAAAAATATCTCATTGTATCATAATCTAAGCATAGTAATTGTAGGAGTTATTTGGAAAAGTTCGGGAAATTTCGGAAAACCCCAAAACACGTGTTTCTTAATTTTTAACGGGATACCTATACACCAAATTGCACTACTATATCATATTGATCCCCGAGATATGAAGGCTCCATACTCCTAACTTACACCATTTTTAGTTTATTTTAGAATTTATTCTAAAATAAAAAGTTTGGAAAATTTCGGAAAACCCCGTATTTTACTAACTCAGAAACCTTCCCTGTCATGCGTCTAACCATTCCCCAAAGTTTCATCGCTATCGGATGAACGGTTTAGGAAGGCATAAGAGACATACAGACAGACAAACATTCATTTTTATACATATAGATGAAAAATATACTAATTTGAACGTTTGTACTCGTATTTTATCATAAACCTTTATAATAAACACCAATAAATATTTTATATTTAATTGAATTGTTCAATTAATAAATGTTATCACCCTTTTTACTTCCTTGTTCGAAGTAAAAGAAGTATTGTGATCGCGAAAAATTTCGGTTTTCAGATTTCATTAAAAATATTCATTTTGACCACCACTGAATCCATTTTGACTAGTTTCGGCGTGACGTTTGTATGTACGTATATATCTCGCATAACCCAAAAACAATTAGCCGTAGGATGTTAAAATTTTGGATTTAGGACTTTTGTAATAACTAGTTGTGCACCTGGCCTTTTGATTAGAATCGACTGGACCAAAAGTGTCTAAAAAAGCACAAAATCCAGAAAATCTGGATTTTTGACTTTTTCTTAACTGCAGTAATAAACCTTTATTGAGAACTTTTCAACGATATATCATAAGTGGTACTTATTTTCATTGGTTTTAGGGTTATAGCCAAATAAAATTTTAATTAATGAAATATTTTGATGTTACAAGGGGAAGGCACATCGGTTCGAATCAGATTTCATCTCCTTTTTCTTTTTTTAACTTTTTTTTTAATTTAAATATATTGGAATAATAATTCAATAATAACAAAAAAAAATCAGAAGTTATTAATGAAATAAAATTTAAGTATTTTCATTTTAAAAAAATGTGTATATGTAATTTAATAGGCTTACAAGGAAGTCATGTGGTGCCCATATCAGAGTTTTTCCAGGAGTTACACTCTCACTTCTTGTGATTTTTGTATTTAGGACATTTTCATTTTCAGGAAATGTTAAGACCAGCAATGTGTGTGCCTTCGAAAAGAAGAACCATAATTTTTAACCGCTATAAATATTTTATATACTTATTTATATTTTTATTACTTTTAATATGTATATTATTTAGTTAAAACAGTCACACTTACTGCATTAATATTAATGATTAGAATATCATAGTGAAGAGTACTCAACCTTCATTCAGATAACCCAAAAGAGGAAACATATCTTCTCCACGTCGAGTTTTAAATGACGTTTTAAACTTCTATTAAAATCGATTATATCTTTCTTATCCATACAGCCTGAAAGATTATTACCAGATATAAACATTTATACTTAGGGTGTATATATTGGCTGGATGGAATTCCACAGCCACGTACTGATCGGCGAGTATTTAAGGATAATAAATCGTTAAATTTAATCCAATTGATTTACTCATCGTCAAAACGTCTAAAATACAGTATTATCCTTCAACAACAACTCCAACGATCTAAGCCGTAACTAATAAGTTATTAAAGTTAAATAACGCTGGTTATACATAAAATTATAAATAAATAGAACGTATGTTTCACCAATATTCCGAACATACGTCAATGAAACACGTTCCATTTTGGTTGAATTTGTATTTTTTTGTTAATCTATTCCATTTTTACTAGTATATCCTTAAAAAACAATTCTAACTGGACAAATGGATTAATTTTTTGGAATTATAAATTGAAAAATGAAAATTTTGATTTATTTTTGAAATTTTCAACTGAAAATTTTTGTTCTAAAACATCTTATGTAGGCGAGACGGTAATTGTGTCATTACTAAGGATAAACTTTTGGATGGATAATTATATAAAATAAATTCTGTTTTAATTAATAAAAAAATTCATAAACGGAAATATTTGCTTTATTACAAGATCCATCAAATTTGTTGCGATAGTAAAGTGATTTTTAAATCTCTTTGTAATTTTCTTTGGACACAAATTAAAATCTTCCTAAATTTGTATGTTCGTAAATGGTGTCTCTCTCTCTTGTGTGGGTGTTTGTGCGTGTGCATGTGTGTCTAACTATTCTTTAGCAATAACAATTATTCGTTTATAAATATAAAATCAAATCTGTTATTTTATTAGAAAATCTCTGTTAACGTAAATCAAGATTTTTAAACCTTCTACAATTTTTGTTTTGATAATTTATTAATAAACTTTTTATAATTTACGTTAATTAAATCAAAACACGTTTCTTTTTCTGATTTATTTATTCCTTTTAATTTTGTTGATAAAAAACATAATTTATTAATAAATTTTTTTTTCTGTAGGAAATAAAGATTAAAAAAAATAAAAATAAAAATATACGTATTGTACAATCTCGCATATTTAATTATTAATTACTTTACCGTTGAATGAATTTACATTTAAAATGATTTTACAAAAGCAACATAAAGTTAAAACAACTCTGCAAAGTTAAAACAACTGCAACAAAGTTGCACAGTGCATCTAACGTGAGCAAATCAACGAAGGAAATACATTATAAATATTAATACGAGGGAAATATACATATTATGAAAGTTGTAATGTTCTACTTTCGTAATACGTATATATGTAGTAAAACCTGGTATATATGCTCTACTGAAAATTGTTAAACAGTACAATATAGGATGTAATATTATATTATAGGATATTAGTATTATAATCATAGTCTGAATTAGATTTCTGATTTTTTTTTTTAATTTCCCCATCATGCTGTAATTACAAAAAATAATTAAAAACTTTTTTTTAAACACCAAATGTGCAGTAAAATAAAAAAAATTAACATCAATAATTATTGAATCTATTTGGATTTTTTTCAAATTTATAAAGAATCTCATTAGATTAATATATGTACAAACTAACTGGTTTATAAGTATCTTGTATTACTAAATGATATACATTAATATAAATATACATCATTATGGTTTTATTAAATAAAAAAATAAGTGTAAAGAAATGTGTGTGTGTTTATAGTAAAGTGATGTATTATTTTTCAAATTGTTTACCGAAAAATATTTAACAAAAGGAGAGAGCTCAGAAAAAAATGATTTTTCCAATGTAATGATATTTTTTAAGATGTCCACCTCATTATCAAAAAAATTAATGTAACACTCTTTCATGGAGATGTACTAGTTGGACCCCAAAACGTAAAAGTTTGAAAACAAATATTTTATTTAATAAATATCTAGTAGAAAATAATTCAATAATTATCAGTTTTATGTAATAATTTTAATTCAATTATACTACAATGTGATTATCATTCTGTTTTTCAACTACAAGGTTCCGGGTTTGAATCCCGGTTAGGCTACGCTAGTTTTCACTTGCTAAAAATGTCCTTGCTACATTTTTTATTGTAGGTTTGTGTCAAGGAGGATATGTAGTCCTAAAAAATTCCGCAAAATAAAACAATCTAGATAAAAAATTATAAAAGTCAATAAAAAATAAAGGTTTATTATTTTTTTAACATAATAATAAATATATAAATAAATAAACGGTAAATATTGAATTTAAAAAAAATATATAATCGTATAATTAATTTGTTCTGTATCGGTTAATCCAAATTCCAATTATAATGGATACGGATAATTAAAATTTGAAATAGTGTACGAATAAAAATAATTTTATATAATCATTTAAACTACACAAAAGATTTTTTTTTAGAGCACTGCAATTTTTTAACAAAGTAATCTAGGTAATAAACAGATCAGAAAACTTTACGTTATAAGATGTTTATACTACAGGAGTAAAAATATTTTATTAATAACATTTGTTCTGTACATACCTTCTATCTTGATAATTTCTTCAACAGTTTTCCAGTAGATATTTCAATAAATATAATAATAACTGATTTGTGTAAAATAATGGTTTCTGTTTATAACACTTAATACACATAACAAAAGTATTATTTTCTTCTTAACAACAGCGAAAACACATAACAGATCACAGATTACAGGTTACATATAGATAAATTATATTGTAAATGTATATTGTATACACAGGTATTCGACGTTCAAGAGTGGAAGGTATAGAAAGGTGTGAATGTCGGTGTGGATCCAGACGGCGTGGCGTCGTACTGGAGTGGCAGTGCCCAGTCTTGAGTCTACTGTCCCTCCCTGGTGGGACATAGGTTACTCCTTGTATACCCCCTCCCTCCCGCGTTTCTTCCATCCCTCTACACCCCACACCACAGCATCCCTCATCGTCGTCGTCGTCGGCCCACCTCCGCCCCCGCCCCGTGTAGTAGGCATCGGGCATAGCATCGCGACTAAGTCTGTATAACCTAACCTCCAACACTCCAACGCGTTCTCGGTCACTGCCCTATCTCATCTCGACACACAAACTACTCTCTTCTTGTTGCAAACTGCAACCGAACCCGATCGATATGCATGTTAGCTTTTCAGTAAGTGCCAACATGCATAAATTATACTAAAATGAAACCTCCTATTAATCAATAAAAATTTATTTAGCTTTCTAAATTGTTCGTTAACGAGTAGAATTCATTAACAATATGCAATGCACTAATCTTTTTTCTTCTTCTTTTTTTTTACAAAATAAGAAGTACAAAATTAAAAAGAATAATATAATTAAAAAAGTATAATAAAATTAAAAATCTTAAACGCATATATTTTTATGGCTCCAATACTTCGGGGAAACATGACAAATAATTCTGTGGAAGAACTAACTCCATAGGTGCAATAGGTACCGAGAAAATCATGAACATAGACCGCACAAGTGAAACACATCCCCTCCTTTTTCTGCTTCGCTACGGTTGGGGTTAAAAACAATAATAATGAGCTGTAACTGCGAGGAAATTAAAAGAGAGAGTATTAATGAAACCCCATTTTATATTATCTGTCTTTATATGGGTATAGAAGTAATGTCCGTAGTGTTAAAAATGCATTTTTAAATTTTATGTATGTTTGTTTTTGACAGAGATACTCTGTACGGGCTGACTGATTATTATGTATGATGTTTAAAGTGGTTTTACCAAATCTACGATTGACATTGGATTCACTTGAATTTAAAAAAAAGACAACAGTCGATTCAAAACTTCAAATAGAACAATGGAATAACTAGTATGTTAAGTTCTATTATAAAAAAAAAAATTGTTGTGGACACCATATGACTTTCTTGTACGCCTATTAAATTATATATACATATTCTTTTAAAGTAAAAAGTACATAAAATTTTACTTCATTAATAACTTCTGATACTTTTCTTTTTTTTTATTGAATTATTATTTATTGTAAAATTTTTGTACAATCGGAGATTAATAATTATTAATAAATCAATATATTTAAATTAAAAAAAAAAGTTAAAAAAAGGAGATGGAGTCAGATTTGAACCGGTGTGTCTTCCTCTTGTAAGGTCCAGATAGTTCATTAATTAAAATTTTATTTGGTTATAACTCTGGAACCAATGAAAATAAGTACCACTTATGATATATCGTTTAAAAGCTCTCAATGAGGGCTGGATTATTACTGCAGTTGCGAAAAAGTCCAAAATCCAATTTTTTTGGATTTTGGGCTTTTTTGGACACTTTTGGTTCAGTCGATTGCAATCAAAAAGGGAGGTGCAACAGTCTTCTTACACTTACCTGTTACAACAGTCCTAAATCCAAAATTCAACATCCTACGGCTAATAGTTTTTGAGTTATGTGACATACAAACGCACAAACGTACGTACAAATGTCACGCCGATTCAGGGGTAGTGAAAATGGATATTTCCGTTGAAATCTGAAAACCGAAATTTTTCGCGATCACAATATTTCCTTTACTTCTTACAAGGAAGTAAAAAAGGTGACCTGACATAACATACAATTTACTCCCAAAACTCTCAAGCCATAGCAAGTATCCAGTACCAGGATTATGAAGGAAAATTAGGAGTGAAGTGGTTTCCTTTTAACTTCTTGACTCAACCAAACAAACCATTAAATATTGGTATGCCGAGCCCATCAAAATACAAGAGGCGTTCATTTTATAAATAATATTCTTCATTTTGTTTATCACAAAACACATGGTTACTCTTTAACAGAATGCAACCTGTTACACCTCAGATCCATAACATGCAATTAAAAATATTGGGACAAATAGTGTAAAGTAAAAATTTGTGTACCCCTTCTGTAATAAACAATCATTATTTAAATTAGTAGAAAATACGGATCAAGTAGGATTTTAAAATTGAATGAAAAAACGGACTATGAATAAATCCTATATTAGGTTGTTAGGTAATTAGGATGGTTGATGATTATGGTTGGTAAGGCCAACCTTACCAAAATTATACTTGTATCATCATATCTACTAAAAACACATCTATATAAATTTTTTTAAATACGTCGCGATATTCCAATTAAACCAGCAAAAAGCTAAATTATGAAATGATTCGCACAATACCGCCGATATTTATAAAACTTAAGTAAGTTAAATTGAAAGAGTTTTTACAAAAAATTTACATTTCCAAAAATAAAATTCTTTGATATTTATGACAGTTTATCAGAACAAATTTAATCATGTTTTCGTTAGTATACCCTTTTAAATATTTCATTCTTAATATAGCATATTAATTTTTTCTTGAATTAACATAAGAATTTACACATTTATGATTGAACTGCCTTAATAAAATTAATGTAGTCTGCGTATTTCAGTACGGAAGTAATGAATTTAAGAGGTTGTTTTTTGTAAATTCCGTTCGTATTGGGAATTATCAAATAATTAAAATTTTTTCATGATTTGTGGGATTTAGATTTAAAAAATCTACTGTTGAGAATTTCAAGCGCTTTCAGTGATGTTTAACTTTAAAATGTGTTTATAAAATAGTTTACCCATTTAACCCTCAATTCTTTATGAATAAAATATGCAACTATTTAAAACTTTTCATTGAAATGTTTTGATTTCTATTTAAATTCAGATTTATTATTAAACTACGTCAAGACATTAAAAGAGAAACTACAAAACTATTTCTCTGTAGTCGTATGGTTTATTTTTATACTACTGTATATGAAAAATTAAGTACGTATTTACATTATTATTTTGATTCTAAGAAATGTAAGTGAAAAATTGTTAATACTCATTTAGTTTTGTTTACTTCTCATAAAACTGCTTTGAAAATAGATAGAACTGTAACCACAGTTCATTTATCTTCAAATTTATTTTTAACAAAAAATTATAAAGTAAGATCATGAAACAAATCCTTTTATTTAGAAAAATTAGTAATTAGAAATTATAGGTTTGCTAATCTAGTAATTTTATTTTAAAGAAGGTTGTAGCTACTTGAAAGTACAGTTTGAACTTTTTTGTTTTCTTTAATGGAGAAAAAATTTGTAAATTTGCATCCAATTACTCATCATTTTAGATAATCATATAATATTTTTGCTTGCTAGGTTTATAGGTTATAAATTACAGTATATACGGAATGTATGAAATGTTAAATGTGATAAGAATCTCAGATCCATATTGATTACATTTTTAAAAAGATCCGTTTTAATCTTTTCCTCATCATCAATTATAAAAATATATATATAAAAATATTTTGTTTATAAAAGGTCATAAAATCTTATTTCATTAATAACTTCTGATTTTTTCGTTTTTTTTTTCAATTGGAGGTTAACAAATCAATATATTTAAATTAAAAAAAAAGGAAATGAAGTTGGATTCGAACCGATGTGCCTTCCCCTTGTAAGATCCAAATATTTCATTAATTAAAATTTTATTTGGCTTTAACTCTGGAACTAATGAAAATAAGTACTACTTATCGTATATTGTAGAAAAGCTCTCAATGAGGGTTGCTTATTACTGCAGATAAAAAAAGTCCAAAAATCCAATTTTTTGTATTTTTGGCTTTTTTTGGACACTTTTGGTCCAGTCGATTGCAATCAAAAGGGGAGGTACACAATTAGACGTTACAACAGTCCTAAATCCAAAATTTCAACATTCTACGTCTAATCATTTTTGAGTTATGCTAGATACATACGTACGTACATACGTAGATACTTCGCGCCAAAACTAGTCAAAATGGATTCAGGGATGATCAAAATGGATATTTCCGTTAAAATCTGAAAACCTAAATTTTTCGCGATCACAATACTTCCTTTACTTCATACAAGGAAGTAAAAAAAAGAATAATTAACTTTATAGGAACAAAATTATTTGATATGAAAAATAAAACTACAGATTTCTGTTTTATTGAGTGAGTTGAACGCCAAACTTCATGATAATCGTTATTCAATTGATAATTACAAAAGACAAAATTCATAACATATGGCAATTATCACTAAGGATTTAAAAAATAGTTCTATAAAGAATAATTCTTTTTTGCATAATTTGGAATGCCCAAACTCCTGCAACTAAGAAAAAACTCTCAAGGAAATTTTGCGATAAATATTAAGGAGATGCTTGGCATCAAAGATAGTAATGTATCTTATGTATATATTTAATGATATATACACAAAAGGCACATAGCGTATATATCCACAAAGCCTGTACTGAGTTCTACTAATAACTCTTGTTACACACACACACACACACACACACACACACGCGCGCGCGCGCACACACACTTATACAAATAAATTTAACTTTTGTCTCTTTATTGGTTACAATACCATCTTTTCCTTTTCACATAAAATTGAAGCGAGTTAATATATTTATTTCGCTCAGGTCTTTTTGAATACGTATCAGTCTAGAAATCAGTGATTTTTTATACAGAATTTACTTTAATAATGACAACTAAGCTAAACATTCACGTGTATCATTCATTGAGAAACTTAAAATTCTGTATTAACAATTTTTTGGGGGGGAGGGAGTTTACTCATTCTGGGTAAAGCTGTAACAAATATATAACCAATATTTATAATTTCTTTTTGAATTTATATAATATGAACCAGTGTTTCTTATGACTTATAAAATCAAACTATAAAATAACTGAAGTGTAAGTACCATCAGTTACAGTTACTTTCTATAAGAATAATGTTGTGAAATATCACATATAATAACTTAACCTGATGATTCCGATGTTAATGTAAAATATTATTCGGTTCAATTAAGGCAACGGTAATTCTCTTCACTCATGATTTTCCGTAATTAGGTAACAGTGGAATGTTTATTATTTTTCATTTGCTAAGGAATTTTCGAAAATTATTTATATCTCAAAACGATTAATGTGATTAAGGAACCTGACATACAGGTAAGACCAAACGTAAATATCATCAAATTTACAAATTGTTTGACAATCTTAAAAGGTCCTACACGTTTTAGAACACTCTCTATCTAGTTTACAGGCGACTCTTTAATCTCAAGAGGAAAAGTATTTTCTGTTCCAGCTCTTAACGGAATCGAGATATTCCGATCTTACGAGGGTACCTTTTTGTGTTCAATTGTTTCGTCGGTTTTTTTTTGTTTGATTTTTTCTGGGCGAAAAACGCTTCGGCGTTATCATCGTCCGGTATTGTTTAAAAAAACTAAATGTTAAAAATTCACAATTAAAAATTAATTAGAAAAAAAAAACATCTTTAAAAACAATTAAAATACAACTTAAAATGAAAAAAAAACCTGTAGCGTATACTAAGATTAAAGTAAAAATACAAAGATATATCACGCTATATTACAATCTGCTTTACGGCAAATGACATAAGTAGCTGAAACACAGTAATTCAAATATTTGAATATAAACGGATGGCCCTAAGGATTCGTATATCAATAGATAACTTCGTTTCATTATTCCCTAGAATAGTTCGTATATTAACCCCTAGTTTAAATTTGTGAGGCAATGTCGCATAACAGACACAATCCGCAAGGATGTGGTGCACTGTTAGTTGGCAGTCACAATGAAAACAAACTAGCATCTGTTTGAGTCACATATCCATGAGTGAGCCTAGTTTGCCCCTTCGCAAACGGCAGATAATAACCTCCTCCCGACGGTTATTTCTGCATGAGGAGCTCCACGGTGAAACACTGTTCTTAATTGGGTGAAATTTATTGTTCGTGGTAGCATCTCGCTCACTTTTCCACTCATCAAGGACTACCCTCTTCAGGAAACAGGCAAGATCGTTAGAAGCAACGCAACTGGTAAAAGAAGGCTGAAAACAAGCCTCTTTTGCCACACTATCTGCGCGCTCATTGCCTGAAATTCTTGTATGATTGGGGATCCAGCAGAAGGTCACTGTTATTATTATGTCTAGTCATTTACGAAATGATACACTGAATCTCACAAACAACAAGGTGTCTGGAGTATACATCACTAATCGACTGTAAGACATTCAAGGAATTTGAGCAAACAAGAACATGTCGAAATTTTGGGCTAACCAAATGTTAGGCCTTATTAATGGCATACAGTTCTGCAACGAAAATACTACTGATGCTAGGAAGGCCAAACATGTATGTTTTGTTGCCATCATGTTGTTTCGTCGGTTGTAAGGTGTTGTGGACAAAATTTTGAGTTTGTGAATGAATGTAGGTTGTGCTTGATCCAATCTCAGAATGCCGGGGCTGCAGAACCAGAGCATCATTGGCAATCTGATAAGGAATTCCTGATGGATACCCGATTTAAGCCTCCAAGTCCTTTCTGAACGCTTTACAAACCTCATAAGAATTTTATTACATAAATATCTTTATTAACGGCATTGATTCTATTAGATCAAAGGATGGATGTAGAGATATAGAGGGTGTGTGAAGAGATATAGAGATATAGAGGAAGTGAAGAGGGATTAAATTCATGCCTACACAGTCTGTAATGTGTGGATTAGGATGAAATCCTTGATATGAAGTAGAATCCCATATTTTATTTGATATCACAATCAGGAAATTAAAATTTTTCAAATTGTGAAATAACAGGTACGTTCTTAAAGTATTTCATAGACAGACTTTGTTAAAAACTGAAAATCTGGATAAGAACAGTGAACATATGTGAACTGGAATGTCTCGGATGAGTATCAAGACACAAACAGTTAATGATACGAGTTTACAGTTGATGCTTGGAAGAAATTATTACGAAGTTTGTAAAGTATCCGGACTAAAAAGAATTTTATGTTGACTCCTTTCTTACTCTAAAAAATAACTACTAAAACAAGAATGTACGGTTGTAAACAATTTTAAGAAACCTCTGATATAATTGTGCCAACAATAAAATTATATAATTGAATAAAGCCGTAAAATTACCTTTTTCCATTTTATCACGGTAAGTAAGTGTATGTTACTGTATTATGGTAATGAGAAAATACGCCGGTTTTATGGATGCTTTGTTTCTAACTAAAGTAAATTTTACATAAATTCTTTACACATTTAAGTCAAATTAAAAAAAAAAAAATTATCAGCTATGCAGTAATTTTTAATAAAGTTTGGTTAACTTAATTTTAAAACATTTAAGTAAAACGTAATTGTTTATTTTGTAAAATTATATATATTTGAAAAACTTACATTAATTCTTACATTAATTAATGACATTACTTTACACCATATCGCATTAATTTTATTTCCAGTTTAAAACTAATATAAATGCTTTTTAAAGCGAGTAATTAAACTATATTCAGACATAACGTGCGTAATTTTACAAACATTAACCAATTTTATAAATATTATTTAAGTATGTATTTATTCCATTTAACTTTTAAAGTGCGTAATTATATGTTATTTAAATGCATTTAATATTTTAAACCTATAGTTAGTAGTTAAAACCTCAATCACAATCACTCTACATTCCAATTATTATTTATATTTATTTTAACAACCGCACAGTGGTGTCAATCCTCCAAAAGCTGGCCAAAAGTCCCTAAAATAAGATAGCAATTTTGGGACTTTTTTTAGGGCCTAAGTACTTAAGTTGGTACCTGTAGTTGACGAAATTAGCATCTATAAGGTCCGAAGTAAGCACGTGCCGTCAGCGTCAGCAAGCTCTCGTAAACGTTAAATGTTGAGTGATTTGTTTAAATAAATTATTACTGTTTATTGCTAAATTGTGTTGAAAAACTGTTTATGCATGTCAGTGTATCGAGGTTTTTCCTGAAAAGGAGTATTCAAAGTTACTATTAAATTGGTTTTTGGGCGGAATTTTTATCTCTTGACATTATTTATATAATGTTTAAACAATTATAACGATTGTTTATATTTTTAATCGAATAACAATTAGAGTAACTCAAAAGTCCCACAAGATCCCGCTTTGAAAAAACTTGTGTGAGTCAAAGAATCATTTCTCTTTGAATTCCACTTTATAGCAAGTGCCCATCATTGTCCGTTGTGTTTAAAATGCACTTTGAAATTTATTGTGATTTAATTCAACTTAATTCGATTCTAATCAATAATATCGATAAATATGATTGACGGAAAAGTGTGTAATTCTTTAACAAACACGGCTTCCGCTCAAAGATGCTATCTTTGTCAGTACACTTCAAAACAGTTCAATAACATCGATCTTGTTCTGAATAAAAAAAATTGATGAAGGTAACTTGCAGTTCGGAATTTCTAGTTTGCATGCATGGATTCGTTTTTTTGAATGTCTTTTGCACATTTCTTATAAAGTACAAACTAAGAGATGGCAGTCTCGCAGCAGCGAGGACGAAGATATCATTGGTACTCGAAAAAAATATTCAGAAAGGTTTCCGTTAACAATTGGGAATTTCGGTCGATCAACCAAAGCAAGGGTACGGAAGTACGAATGACGGGAATACGGCTCGTCGTTTTTTCCAAAACTCGACTGTTTGTGCTTCAATAAGAGGAATTGATGAAACGGTCATCAAACGATTCCACGTTATTTTGCAAGCAATCAGTTCTGGATTCGCGATCGATATTTATAAGTATGAAAAGTATTCCCTGGAAACAGCGCGCTTATTCGTACAACTGTATCCTTGGTATTATATGCCAACTGCGGTGCACAAGTTGTTGATTCACTGTGCCAAAATCATCGATGTATCGCTTTTGTCAATAGGGCAGATGTCTGAAGGAGCACAAGAGTCGTGCAACAAATTTATAAAAAAATATCGCCAGGATTTCACTCGAAAAACAAGTCGAACTAAAAACATGGAAGATGTTTTATGCAGGCTGTTGGTTTCTTCAGATCCGGTAATATCGAGTGTTCGCGAATCGCCAAGCAAACCGATGAGATCTCTTGATTGAGAAGCAAAAGCACTGCTTGAACTGCCTACAGCAAGTAGTAGGGTAACCTCTGAAGAAGATATGGGTAGTTCTTCAGCTGACAGCAGCTCAGATGAGTCCTATCATTCTTCAGATGATGAATATTAATTGTAATCATATTAGTTTTAATTATTTAAATTGATATTAGTTTTAAGATATTATTTTATAAAGCGATTTATATGAATTCACTATTTAGTTAACAATTAGTTAAAGAAAGAGCTCTTGTAAGAATAAAAATATTTTTTTTTTAAAAAGCAAACATTAAGACCTTATAAGACCTCATTAAGGCCTTTATTTGTCTTTCTTCATCCTTCATTCAGAAGGATGAAGAAAAAATTAATTAAAAAAAATTACTATTAAATCCAAAATTCAAATTTAATCAAATTAAAAAATCAAAAAACAAAAATTAATGTGCACTTGTATCTCCCATTGCTATTTATTTTTTCCTGATAATGAAGT
The DNA here is from genome assembly GCF_047948215.1 of Lycorma delicatula. Classification (NCBI taxonomy): domain Eukaryota; kingdom Metazoa; phylum Arthropoda; class Insecta; order Hemiptera; family Fulgoridae; genus Lycorma; species Lycorma delicatula. The sequence goes on from NC_134460.1 coordinate 26,457,869, forward strand.
CGAATTACTATTGTGGAAAAAAATCCCTTTAATCCAAGTTATTGTACAAAATTAAATCAATTTTGGAATTTTATATTCATTTTTCAATTTTTTGTCGCCGTTTTGGATCCGTAATTATATTTCTTTTTTTCCAAGTAAATTTAAAAAAAAAAATGTCAAATTTGGATTCAGCATCCTGAGAAACCCTTTGATACAATTTTTGCTACGAAAACACATTAATTTTTGGATATTTGATTCATTTTTACATTCTCTTGGTGGCAATTTTGTATCCGCCATCTTGTTTTTGAGTTTTTTCAAATAAATTTTGAAAAAAAAATGTCAAATTTGGATTCAGCATTCTCAAAAACATATTTTCACCGAGGAATCATTCGTTTTTTCAATGTATAAAGCACGTATTTGACTTTTGACCATGTTTTTTGGGGATTGGCACCACTGTGAACCGCTACAAATATTTCATAGCTACAAATTATCATTTCCAGCGGCCAATTAATATTTTATATCATAGAAACTATATTAGGATGTAATGATAAATATTATTTAAAGTAAATAATTATTAACTGGAATTAAGCTGGAAAATAAAATATATAAAATCCATAATTAAACTGGAAAGGAAAAAATAAAAAGTGAATAGTTATTTTTAACTGCATTTAATATTTAAAGATCATAATTGTTATTTATTTGTATTTATCGTTTATTTATATTTATTATTATTTTAATTTAATATTTAAATACTATAACTATTATTTATAACGAAAAAAATCGACACAATCACCTATCCGATGGTGAAGATAGCGTAGATCAGAATTCACCTGGTTGATAAGGTAGAACGTAGTATAATTGCGGTGAAAATTTGCAACGGTATTTATACAAATCAATTGGTATTATCATTCAAATATTCAAGTGACTTAGATTGCTAGATAACTTTCAAACTATTAAACAAGTAGTTACTAGTTTAAGTGGCAATAAGTGTAAATTATACTGTACAATCAAAAAAAAAGTACCGGGGGAAAAAGGATTATGTGATAAACAAGTGGTGGTCGCGTGATCAAAAAGATTTTAATGGTCGGGTTAAGATTTAAGTTCTACGTCGGAAGTGGAAAAATTTGCCTCAACCAAACACCCAGCCCAGTCCATTCTGACTGAACTGGGCTGGAATGGACTGGAGTGGGCTGGGCTGGAATGAACTGAGCTGGACTGGGCTAGGCTGGAATGGACTGAGCTGGACTGGGCTAGGCTGGAATGGACTGGACTGAGCTGGACTGGGCTAGGCTGGAATGAACTGGACTGAGCTGGACTGGGCTGAAATGGACTGAGCTGGGATTATAATGGACTGGAATGTAAACATATTCTTTTCACCTCTGGAACGACTAGTTTAAATTAACAGGAATCATACTGATATGACTCCTATTAATCTAAACTAGTGCCTGCCCCCTGATGGTCAGGGGTCGGAAGGTGCATCTTCGTAATATAGTTTTTTTTTAGTTTGTGAAAATGACTGGACAAGAGTGGACTGAACTGAGACTTGAACAGAAATGACTTTTTCTTTTTTTACGTCGGAAGTGGGAAAATTTGCCTAAACCAAACGCTCAGTAGCTCGTACATACTGGGTGTGTCGGTTTATTGCCTACTGCACTGGGACCCACTAAAAACCACTCTCTCACGCAACGTGGTGTTTTAACTGACGTAAAGACACAACCTCAGCACCACGTGCGTCACAGGCACACCTCACATTCATGCAAATATTTACACATCACATTCACACTATATTTACATCTTAATACACATTATACACGTGGATTCTTCTGATTACAGAAATGATCTGATCTGACCTGCTGGACTTGACTGTACAGGTCCTAGACCTGACTGTACTTGACTATAATGGACGGGGGTGTACTGGACTAGATTAGACTGAACAGAATTGAACTGTACTTGACTGGATAGTATAGGACTGGAATGGACTGGTTGAGTTTGAACTGGGTTGAAGTGGACTGGACTCATGTTGACTGGACTCGCCTGAACTGAGCTGAATTTGTCTAAATTAGCTGAGCCGGAATGAACTCGAATCGAGTCGCATTTGAATGGAATTGACTGGTTTGATTTGATGAGGTCAGGAGTAAGGTCCGGTTCAGGTAGGATCAGGCTTCTTTTCACTCTTTGACTTTGGTTTATTGTTAATTTTTGTTTACACATACTGATCAAACATCGTTCAAGCGAAAAGGTTTGTCAACATATTTTAAAAATTAAAGGTAAGGCAATTTTTAAAACCTGTTACATTAAAGAAGTTTCCAATGATTTTGATTTTTTTAAAACTGTTATTTTAAAATTGTTTTAATGTATTTCAATTTTTTTGAGTAAATAAATAAATTTTAAATGAATACATGTAAATAATATTTTTTTTTTAAATATTCATTTCACAATGATTATGTATTGATTAAATAAATCGTATATACGAGAATCTAAAAAAAAGTAACGTATACACAAATTATAAGTTTTGAATTTAGCACTCCAAAATTAGTTAAAATCACCTTGTACGATTCCAGATACGCGAAAAAATTATTTTTTTGTTGACTAGTGTTATTTTGAACGACCCTCCAATCTCGAGTTTAATTTTTATTTTTCGTAAAATTAAGTAAAATTTAAGTTAAATTTAGTAAAACGATTTTACTATTATCTCAGGAAAATGCCTTAATAAAAACCCACCTGTAAAAATAGGAATGCATCAAAAGTTTTGTTAACTTTCCTTCTCATTCTATCGACTTCAAATTTTTAAAATGAAACGTAGTTATTAATAAAACCTTTTAAAAAAGTTACATTCTGTCAAATTGCTTTTGAACAAAATATATATGTTTATTATTTTTCTTTAGTTAAGCAAATTAATAAATAAATAAGGTCATAAGGACTAATAACAATATTCTATTACTTCCGTGCACAAACTGAAGGAAATATTGTGATCGCGAAATATTTCGGTTTTCAGGTTTCAACGAAAATATCGATTTTGATCATCCCTGAACCCATTTTGACTAGTTTCAGCGTGACATCTGTACGTACGCATGTATCTCGCACTCATAAACGATTAGCCGTAGAAAGTTGAAATTTTGGATTTAGAACTGTTGTAACATCTAGTTGTGCACCTCCCCTTTAGATTGCAATCGACCAAACTAAAAGTGTCCAAAGAAGCACAAAATCCAAAAATATTTGGATTTTGGACATTTTCTTAATTGCACTAATAAGCTCTCATTAAGAGCTTTTTAACGATATATCATAATTGGTACTTATTTTCATTGGTTCCAGAGTTATAGCCAAATAAAATTTTAATTAATGAAATATTTGGATCTTACAAGGGGAAGGCACATCGGTTCGAATGCGACTTTATTTCCTTTTTTTTTTAATTTTTGTGTTTTTTTTTTAAATTTAAATATATTGATTTATTAATAATTATTAACCTGTGATTGTTAAAAAAAATTTACCATAAATAATAATTCAATAATAACAATAAAAAAATATATATGGAAAGATATCAGACGTTATTAGTGAAATAAAATTTAATGTACCTTTCATTAAAAAAAAAAAAAAATGTAATTTAATAGGCGTACAAGGAAGTCATGTGGTGTCCACTCAGATTTTTTTTTTTTATTACTGGACAAAGGGATATTTTAAGCTCTATAAAAATACGAGGTTCAATAATATCATTACACAGAAATTTCTTTATGAAGAAATCGCACACTAATTTAATAATAAATAGAATTTTTTGGAAAATACTCCATACGTATATCGTACGGCAAACCAGAGACTAACTGAAAAATTATCAATAACTCTTAACAACGTTGATTAGGAAGGTTTTTTTTTACTTGTTTATGGTGAAAGGGTAAATGAAATCAATTTTTAGGCGGATGATTATATATACAAATTAAACAATTTAAAAAAGTTTTTAAAAATTTACAATCTTGGAGTCAAACACTATCGTAACTGACCTTCATCTTAATCTAAAAAGTTCTTTTATGTGTACGCGCAAGCGCGTATGCGTGTTTACAAACTCTATTTGAATTAATAACATCGGCTAAAACAAATAAAACTCAACTATAAATTACTTCTTTTTATTTGCGGCGGTTTTAGCGTTGGCGGTAGTAAAGAAATGCAGTTGTTTGTACATGTCCCGTGCAAGGAACCTACCGACCTATGTAAACGTATTTAGTATAAAGTTACGTACAGCTACTCTCTTATTTACAAACCGACCTATATGAATTGATGTTTATTACTGAAGAAAACCGACGTTTTTCTTTATTTTTGTTTTTTTTTCAGCCATTGATTTCTTTATTGATCGGTTCATAATAATTTCATTCTGTATTCAATAATTAATTTTATTTCTTTTAATTTACATATTATTAAAATCTATTTTATTGCGACAGGATATATTTATCTAAGGTAAACTGGCGCGCGCGCGGACGCACCCACACACATATGCGTTTTAGTAATTTAAATAATATGAAAATATCAAAGCACTGATATTTTTATGTTACTTATATCTGTAATTGTATACACGTTTATAGAAGAAAGACAAAATTTTCCCCAAAATATAAGCACTTCAAACCGCATGATTCGGTATTAAAATGGGACGCTTTTTAAATTATTAATGCTATACCAATATCTGGTTGCATAGAATTTATGTGCATTATGTTAAAGAAAAGAAAACACACCACGCCATTTTCGCTAATTTACCTTATTTTGTCTTAAAAATTACATCATCTAAATAAATGTATCCTCTCTCTTTTTTTCTGTTTAACCTCCGGAACCACCGAAAGGTTACTTACTTTAGAAATTACTTTAGGAGATTACTTTAGAGGATGAATGAGGATGATAAGTATGAATGTAAATGAGGTGTAAACTTAAACAGTCTCAGATCGACCATTCGTGAGATGTGTAGTTAATTGAATAACCAATGATCACCAGTATCTACGATCTAGTATTCAGTTCCATATAAAAATAACTGCCTTTACTGGATTTCAACCTTAGAACTCTCGATTTCGAAATCAGCTGATTTTCTATGACGAGTTCACCACTAGACCAACCCGGTGGGTAATCTAAATGCATTCTGCCGTTTGAGAAACCTACTTTTGAAGCTTGAATTTTAAACTCTTTATTACACCTCTTACAATTTTGTCTTGAATATTAGTTGAAGGAATACTTTTTTCTTTTTTTTTTTTTAATAAAATCTTAATATAGACGAAAAAGTCACAAATAAACAGATTTGGTCGCCGAGAAAGCCGTGAAATATTAAAATATTACAGCACTGGCGATGATATGCGCGGGATACATTTCCCATACAAGTCGTAAATTTATTTACTAAGAGTATTTCTTATCGTCTTTTTGTAACTATATTGTGTTTGCGCCGATGTTTAGCAAGATCCGGGCTAACAAATTTATATAATAATTAAATATAGACTTGCTCGAAGAAACTTTAAGTTTTGTGTCAACAAAATTAGACATCTTACGATCAAGTGAACCTTTGTGTTACCTATCGAAAACGACAGAATATTTAGTAAGTTCTTTGCGTTAGGCCAATTGTGCATTGTTAAATAAAAGTTATTCTTTAAGAGTACAAATTAAAATCCGGGAGATAGAAGAATGACGAGAGGCAGAACAAGACATTATTTAGTAATTGTTCATAATATTACTTATTCTAAAACTATACCCGCAAGAAGTAATAGGTTTTTTTTTTTAATTTTTAGATCATAATTAACAGTGGATATGAAAAATAACGCAAGTACTTTTCGTAAGTCTTCTGAGGAGCTTCTTGAATCTTCGTCCTCCCAAATTGCATTCAATGATTTTGCCGGCAGTCGTCTAATTCACTATTGTAAATTTAGTATTTTTCTGATTTATATATATATATATATTTAAATTTATTCTAATGACCGACAAAATGGCACCTTGATATGCAGATCTTATTGAGACAAACTACGACGTAATCTCTTGTCACAACTTTTCAATAAGTTGGATGTTTACACCTGCCTGTCGATTAATGAAGTTATAGCTATAATTTCTCGTTACATGTACAACTATAATTATCTTTCAAACAGAAATTCAGGGCTGTGGATTGCATATTAGTGGAGTAGCTTCGATTAATATTTTTACAATCAGTTTGAGCGGGTGATATATCACACGCTACTGTTAAATTTTAATGAACTTAATCATAAATGTTTACCCTTATCGAAAAAAGAATGGTACAGCAATATTATTCTTAGACAAATTTGAAAACAAGACTGAAAAAAAATAAATACATTTTTTTTTAAAGACTGTTTTATCAAACTGCTAACTTAGAATTTTATTTACAATTGTTTGCTGTACCAAATCTACAATTTAGATATTCACAAAGGTTTGATGTATCAGAGTGGTAAGATGTATTAATACTTATTAAAAGCATAAGTTAAAATATATCAAATAACCCAGGAATGTAATATATTTATCTAGTATTTTAGCGATTGAACTTAACTTCAATATTTTTATCTATTTTTTCTAACTAAATCGTAGTCAATGATAGGCAGGGAATACCGTAGGCCTATTCTACTATGTTTGACACACAGAGTGTGAGCCTCTCACGACAGGCAGGGATTACCGTAGGCCTATTCGTCTTAGTCTCACCTACAGGGTGTGAGCTACTATTTTAAGAATCTTCTTTTTTAGGCAAGGAATACTATCATAGGATTATTGTATTCCTGACCTGCGGTGTGTGAGCTACCCTTTGAATCTCGTCTCATGACAGGTAGGAAATTCCGTTGATATACTGTAAGTAAAGACTTGCACAGAAATGTATGAATCCGTGGTGTTCAAAACATTTTATGAAAGAGATGCTTTTGTTTCACCGATAGTAACGTTATAAAGTTAAAACAAAATAGTTGTAAGTAATGAATTTCACAAGACATCAAAAGCAGGTTCTAAATAAAAATCTCATGAGGAAGTTATGTGGACAACAGATGAGTTCCTTTTACGCCTATTAAATTACAAATTTCTTTCTTTTTCTCTTTTTTTTTGTTATTGAATTATTATTTATTGTATTTTTTTTTACAATCTCAGGTTAATAATTATTAATAAATCAATATATTTAAATTTAAAAAAAAAAACACAAAAATTAAAAAAAAAGGGAAATAAAGTCGCATTCGAACCGATGTGCCTTCCCCTTGTAAGATCCAAATATTTCATTAATTAAAATTTTATTTGGCTATAACTCTGGAACCAATGAAAATAAGTACCACTTACGATATATCGTTGAAAATCTCACAATGAGGGGTTATTACTGCAGTTAAGAAAAGGGCTCTTTTTGGACACCTTTGGTCCAGTCGATTAAATCAAAACGAGAAGTGCACAACTAGATGTTACAAAAATCCTAAATCCAAAATCTCCACATTCTACTGCTAACCCTCCCTCTATGAATCATAAGACTATGGTGATGGCGAGGGGGTTTGAATGCTCAGTATTATAGAGTAGCTGGACCGAAGATGAAACCGTATCGGAGAGGTATCTGTTGACAGCCAGACTAAGGAATGATTCCTGAAAGAGGACATCCCAACCCCGTAGGGGGAAGACTCCCACCTTGTGACGTTACCGGTATCCACACCATCCCCTCTGTTCCGAGCCCTGAGAGGTTTTACCGGAGGTTGTCTTTAGACCCTCTAACTGATTACATCTCACAGTCATCAGCCAGGCCTAGTTCGATATGCCACCGATGTAAATGCCTGCCAGACATTTGCATCAGTAAATACATATCAAATTTCGCTCTTCACGTAGGCATCAAACGGACATCTTCACATCCAACTTAACATGATTCCCACAAACTAACTAACCGAACCCGCTGTAACGCAAACCCCGCGCCAAGTACAGATTAGACAACACCGTTCGTGACTGTGAACGCCTCAGAAAACAAAAGAGTTTAAAGTTAAATCAGTGCTACACTCATACCAATCAAAATTGTGTTTCACGCAACGTAGAAATTCAGACCTACACCCAAATAAGTTGACCAATTTAAATCACCTAATAAGGGGAACGCAACCTCATTCCGGTCCGCGCAGGAGCCGAGGACAAAACCCGCACCCCACCAGGTTCCATCATAGTGTCTCGCGTGGCATTACCAAGTCATGATCAGGACCACCACCGGCGGAGGGAAGCCACACCCCCGGTCGCACGAGCACCATACCCCGGCAGCGCAGCCACCCCAACCGGCGGGAGCCCCAAATTGAATCACAAACAATACCAATATAACCGTGGCACGATGGCAATACGCCTACCTCCAACCAATCCAATACCTAAGCCGTAATCCTAACCACCAGGGGTCCTGCCACGATTGAGTACTTCGATTAAACTCCTTCTTCAAGACCTACACACCGCAAGAGCGCGAAGAAAACTAGCCACTATAGACCATTCCTCGCGGGTCATCCAGTTGATACGGAAATCCAGGTAGGAATGTATTCTCTCAAGTTCTCTAACAGCTCATGAACGTTCGACCTCGTATCGGGGACAGACGTAGAGGACGTGGTTCACTGCATCATCAGTCCCGCAATCCGGGCATTGGCTCGAATCCACCAAACGAAATCTAGCCAAACTCGCCCGAAAGGCACCATGCCTAGAGAGAAAATGTGTGATATACCGATTGGGGGAGACCCAACTAATCGCACCTAAATCAGACACTATAGGAAATATACCATGCGTGTAGAGACCTGTGGGGGATTCGTCCCACCTGACTTGCCAAGTCGCAAGCCCCCGGTTTTCAATCTCGTGCGCTCGTTCTGACGTCAATAGGTTATTTATCTTGGAAATGTAGCGCTCCCTACGCTCATTAGCAAAGATATCTATTGGTTTGACTCCGGCTAAAACACAGACTTGCCTCCCGCGAGACTGTTAGAGGAGTCGCTGGGCCCGTAACATTCTACGAGTCGGAGAGTGGAATGTTAGAAGTCTAAAAAAAGGTCGGTAGATTAGAAAATTTAAAGAGGGAAATGGATAGATTAAATGTAGATGTAGTAGGAATTAGCGAGGTTCGGTGGGAAGAGGAAAACGACTTTCGGTCAGGTGATTTTAGAATAATTAACACAGCTTCAAATAAAGGGCAGGCAAGAGTAGATTTCGTAATGAACAAGAAGATACGGAAGAGAGTAAAGTACTTCAAAATGCAACGCGAAGAATCATTGTAATAAGGATCAAAACCTAAGCCGATAACGATTGTATGCCTACAAGTGCCCATGATGATGATGAAATAATGTGTATACGAAGAAATTAACGAAGCTATTAAACACATAAAAGGGGATGAAAATTTAATAATTGTTGGCATTCCAAGCTGTGGGTGAATGTGGGCAGGGCAAAAGGAATGAAAGAAGGGACCGACTTATAGAGTTTTGCACGAAGTATAATTTAGTAATTGCCAACACCCAGTTTAAAAATCGTAATAGAAGAATATACACATGGAAAAAGCCAGATGATACTGCAAGGTATCAGGTAGATTATATCATAGTTAAGCAAAGATTTAGAAATAAACTTGTCGACTGCAAAGCTTACCTTGGAGCAGACATTGATAGCAGCCATAATTTAGTGATAATGAAATGTAGATTGGGGATTAAAAACCTGAAGAAAAGGTGTCAGATGAATCGGTGGAATTTAGAGAAGCTTGAGGAATAGGAGGTAAAGATGATTTTTGAAGAGGACATCGCAAGAGGTCTGAGTAGAAAAGATAAGGTAGAAAGTATAGAAGAACAATGAGATAATGTTAAAAAGAAAATTCTTATATCAGCAAAAGCAAACTATAAACAGAAAATGCAAATTAGCGAAAGGTTAAATTAAAGAAAAGTGTTCAGAAGTGGAAAGAGAAATGATCATTGGTAAAATAGACGGAGCATACAGAAAAGTTAAGAAAAATTTTGTAGTACATAAATTAAAATGTAATAATATGTTAAACTAAGATGGTACACCGATTTATAATACGAAAGGAAAGGTCGACAGGTGGGTGAAATATATTGAAGAATGATAAGGAGGAAATGATTAGAAAATGATGTTATAGAGGAAGAAGAGCAAATCGAAAAGAATGAAAGGGGAGAAACAATACTGAGATCTGAATTTAAGATAGCATTAAAGGATTTGAATAGCAGAAAGGTTCCTGGAATAGACGGAATACCTGGAGAATTACTGCACAGTGCGGATGATTAAGCGATAGATAGATTATACAAACCGGTATGTAATATTTACGAAAAAGGGGAAGTTCCTTCAGACTTCAAAAAAGAGTGTTACAGTCATGAAAGCAGGAGCAGATAAATGTGAATAATACATAACAATTAGCATGGTATTCTTTATTTTGGTATTATTTAGTATGGTAACTAAAGTACACACACCTTTGAAGACAAAAAATTTATAATTTATTTCTTTGCCGTGGTGGCAGAAATGAATGAAGTAAAGGATTAATCTATTTTTCCTTAATATCTTTAATTCACAACTTCACTCTTCTTGCGGACGAAGAATTAATGAATAGCTATGGACATTCTATAGGAATAGTCCAATTAATGTAGCTTATAATTTCTTTGATCAAAAATAGTTAAAATAAATATTGTATGATATATTTTAAAGCTGGAAATATGAAATGATTTATACAAAAAAAATATCTCACGATAAAAAACATACAAAACCAACATCAAAATTTTTATGAATAGATTTCTTCGGCAGCAGCACTGAGAAACTGAATGTGCTGTGTGTTCAGTTCATCATGTGTGTTTACCTTTCGCTTATATACCTCCATTTCACCAATCCCCGTAAATAGTCATCTAAGGGAGTAAGGTCCAATACTTTCATTCGTGAAATGTGTTGGTGCTCCATAAAATTGATAGTACATTTCAATTCGTTACGCCAGTGAGAAATTTTTAAGTACTAAAAATAAGAAAATAAGTTTATCGCATAAAATTCCAGATAGTTCTCCCCGTGACACGTTGTTCTAGTATGATAGGACCTATTAATTGATTATTATTGATCATGCCACACCAATCGTTCACCGAAAATTAAACGTTGCTGGAAATTTGATTCGGCTACAGTATGTAGGTTGTGAATTCACGATGTGAATTCCGTGTGTTCGTGCCATTACGAATAAAAATAAGTTCCGTTCAAATACTGTGAACGGAATTAAGTGGTAATTTTTTTTAATCCGTTGACAAAACTGCAGTCGTCAGACACGATCACCAAGCTGAAAGTGTTGAACTTATCCGTTGTGATAAGGACGCAGTCCGTAAGCACGTCCTCCATTCTGTACTTTGTAGAATGTTGAATCGTGTAGAAATTCTTTGCGAACTCGTAGGACTAAACTGTACCATATGAAGAATATTTTTCGTTTCATCACCATGTGCCGGTTGACGTTCAGATGAAACATGAGCGCTGGAGTGTACCGTTTTAACACAAAAAGAATTATGAATTTGTAAAATTCATATTATTTTTTTCTGTTAAGTTTTGTTCTCTTTCGTTTTTATTAATAAAAGTAGATATTCTTTTTAAACAGAATCTACTACATTAATTTTCTCAGGATTAAATTCTCTACAAATTTTGATAGTTAAATTTTAATCATTTAACAGGATTTTTGAACTTCAAACCTAAAAAACGTGTTTTTCATGGTCAAATGTTTTACGTTGAATGTCATGAAAACTACGGGTTTTGGAACCAGTTTGATCCGATTTTTCAGGTCAAGAAAAATAAGACACCATCAGGTTTATACCTTATAACCCGCCTTAAATGTTCAGTATGACCTCATTACAGCGGAGGAACTGAAATCCGGACGGAAATTTTAGCAAGCCGGAACTCGAAAACAAAGCGTTTGGAAACATATATTTGCATAAACATTTTTCCTTTTTTCTTTCCAAGTTCTGAAATCAGTGGAATCAGTTTCCAAATTATTTCCCTTTTGCTCCTGAATCACTCAGTATTATATATATATATATATATATACTTCTTATATAACGATTTATAGCTAAGATGTCACACCTGTGACAGGTAAAAACATGCTTTTTTGAAAAACACCGATATCTGTTGGACATAAACGCAACACACGCTATTCTAAATATTTTACGATTCATTTCAAAGTTTACGATATGTGTGTCCGCTATAGACTAAAAAACTACTGGACCGATTTACGCGCGGGGAAAATGGGAGAAAGGTAAAAATTGGAAAAGGGAAACTGGAAAAAATTCGGAAAAGGTAAAAGGGAAGAAGTTAAAAAGGGAAAGGGGAAAACGGTGGAAAGGGAAAGGAAATATGGTAAAAATTAAAATGGGGAAAATGGGAAAAGGGAGAAAGGGTAAAAGGAAGAAATGGAAAGGTTAAATTTTGTGAAGTTCCGTAATGTTCATTTTGTTAATGTTTTATCAAATTTTCAATTGTGATCATTTAATCTATATATATATGCACTCAAAACTAACAATTACAAATCTTTTTATGGAACTGTAAGCTTCACAGTTCCAGCGGCGTGCTGTTTGGCTATTGTGCGTATGTGCACATAGGAAGCTGCACGTGAGGCTGCGACGGAGAGAGAGTACTATCACTCCCGTAGTGGCGACCTTGGCGTGTGGTGGAAGGTAGTTTTTTTAACGTGTGTGTGGAACGTTTCTTGTTCGTTCCCTTTTATAGTTAAGTCGCTGGAAGGAATATGAAAGCGGTTTAGCTGATTTTTCAGTAGTGATCAGAAGGTGGGGAAAAGCAAGGGATCCAGTTTAATTATGCATTTTATGTATTTTATTTTCCAGCTTAATTCCAGTTAATAATTATTCACTTTAAATAATATTTATCATTACATCCTAATTTAGTTTCTATGATATAAAATATTAATTGGATGCTGGAAATGAAATTAATATTTGTAGCGGTTCACAGTGGTGCCAATCGCCAAAAACATGGTCAAAAGTCAAATACATGCTTTATACATTGAAAAAAATTATGATTCCTCGGTGAAAATATGTTTTTGAGGATGCTGAATCCAAATTTGATATTTTTTTCAAAATTTATTTGAAAAAACTCAAAAACAAGATGGCGGATACAAAGTGGCCGCCAAGAAAATGTAAAAAAGGTCTTAATGAGATCTGATAAGGTCTTAATGTTTGCTTTTTGAAAAAAAAATTATTTTTATTCTTACAAGAGCTCTTTCTTAACTAATTGTTAACTAAATAGTGAATTCATATAAATCGCTTTATAAAATAATATCTTAAAACTAATATCAATTTAACTAATTAAAACTAATATGATTACAATTAATATTCATCATCTGAAGAATGATAGGACTCATCTGAGCTGCTGTCAGCTCAATAGCCGAAAGCGATTGAGAGAAATGAATAATATGTTGTAAGCAGTTTATATTATATATAATAATTAAAAAATATCTTCACTAACTATTGTTTCACATTATTCTTCTAGTGATTTCAATTATTATAATTAATTAAGTTTGCTAAAAATACATTTCAGTTTAATTAAAAAATATAAACAAAAATAAAACGTAATAGATTATACAGAAATAATGGAAAAACCAATGCCTGACAGAATAAATCTACAGTAGCAAACTAATACAAACAAAGGGAATTTTCATTCTGTGGCAGACTACTTGCTGTTTGGTGTTTCAGGTTATGTTGTTAGTTCATACACAAATAGAATTAGTGGGTTTTCTGCTTTTATAATTCATTATCAATTAGTTTTTGTGATCTTGTGAGTTTCTGTTACAAATTTTTTATTCGTTTCTACAGAGTAGCCTATATTCCTAAGTCAGCAGATAAGAAGACTACTACGCCAGCATACCTACAACAAGCTCCCAAACATCCAGCCAAAAAGATGTTTTGCACATGAAGGGCCAGGAGCACTTATCCCCGTTTAAGAGACGATGAAATCGGACCAATACATTAACATATGCCAAAGAAAAATAGTCTCACTTATACAGAAGGACCCACAACTCATTCTCCAACAGGACCTTGCACCATGTCACACGTCAAAGAAAGCAAACGAGTTCTTCAAAAACCAAAAAATTTGAGTGCTCTCCTGGCCAGGGAACTCCCATCGCCTCCCCCGACTTGACCCATTGAAAATTGATGGGCCATACTAAAAAGAAGACTTGGGAAAATTAATTGTAGCACAAAACCTTATTCTTTCAGCGATACAGGTTTGGTTTTGAGGTGAAGAAATAAAAAATCATTGTTCTACCTTAGTGGAATCAATGCCAAAGAGGATTAATGAGATAATCAAAAACAAAGGACACAAACTATTAAATTTGAGTAAGTTTGACTGGCATTTTATTATTTTTTTTAAATAAAATTTTCTGTTAAAAATACTGTATTCAGATTAATTTGTCCACCACTGTACAACAAAGCAATCACAAATTGCTTAAGTACTGGCAACTGATTCAGGCAATTATCATACATAGAGTGAAAAACCACTAGGCAGCTCATCAGTGTAAGTGACTTTGTAAACTTGTCAATCATTCAATTATGTGGAATTTATTCAAAGTCATCCAACTAAACATTCCTATTTCATTTACTATAAATATCTGACATCTTTTATAAAATATTTATTATTTATTTTGCCAACCCTTGCACAGAAAAAAAATGAACCACAGACTGGGTATCATCATTGAAAGAACCATTTATTGCAAACATCATTATTTATAAATGGAAAGCAAACCACAACAAATTCAAATTAGTAACAGTTCATTGTAATTCACCACAAAATTCCCATTATTAGAAAATTTTGGTACCAAAATGGCCTGCTGTTTTGATTTATATTTTAAACGCTTAACCAATTCATCATTTTTCAATATCAATACACCCATAATTATATCAGAATGGCTATTCCAAGTGTTTTGTGGCAGAAAAATAGCAATATCAGTACAAAGTTCAAGAGGTCTATAAATTAATAAAAGACAAAGCAGACTTAAAGTAAAATAATTTAAACCATGTTTTTTTATTATTAAATATCAGGGTTGTTTGAAAAGTTTTCAGCCTGACAGAGATGGCGCAATGCAAGTAAGACCAAATGATTATATTTGTCGAGTATGATCCTTTAAACAATGTGCTGTTATCAAGAACATTGTTTTAAAAAATTTAACCCTGATGAACAAACAAAAGGTCTAGATTTTCACTTTAAAGGAATCTTCCTAAGTTTTCGACAGTAACAAAGTGGCAAAATTTAAACATGGTCATACATCAAAAGAGGATGAATGCTCAGAACATCCAAAAACTGCTCCGACAAATGAAATTAAAAATCCACATGCCATATTATATGATCACTGACTGAAAGTATATGAGCTTACTGACATCACAAACATCTTGATAGACCATGTCCATACGTTTTACATGATGAAAATGGGTATGAAAATGTTTTCCATTTTTGTTAATAGTCGACCAAAAATGCAATTGATTAAACACTTCTTATTTAGTCTTATTTAAACAAGATTTTCTTTGACATTTTTATAATAGAAGAAACAGAGGTTCAGGGTTACAACAGAGACCAATTAGTAAAAATAAATAAATACAAACAAATAATAAATAAAACAAATTATAGAAGATTATACAAAAATAGAGTATCAAAAATAATGACTCGTTTCAAACATAAGAGGGCTGTTTTTTTAACCTCTGATGAGCTATAAAAAAAGACACATTGACAAGAAAATAATTTTATTACTGAACATTTACTAGTATCCAACTTAAACATATTCTTCTATATGATAGCCAAAATGATTGAGGCATTTGTCGTAACGTGACACCAGCTTTCCGATGCCCTGTTCAAAGAAGTTTGCCACCAGTGAGATAAGGTATGTCTTGACAGCTTCCTGATGTTCTTTATTGGTTGGGTTACCCACCCAACCATGTCTCCAATTCTCAAAAGTGGTGAAAATTGCTACATGCTAGTCTAGACTATACAGTAGATGGTCAAAAACTCCTCACTTGAATTGTTTGAAGTCTTGTGTCATGTTGGCACGGTGCGGTCATGCATTGTCATCGATCAAAACCACCCTGGATGAGATCACGTTCTGGATCCCTCTGCGGAGGCAACATAAAGATTCACAATAAACTTCCTTTGCCATTGTTGTCCTCTGCTCTGTAAAATTCACCAAGACACCTTTGTGGCCCCGAAAGAATGTAGCCATTCTTTTCCTATTGCTAAGTCTCTGTTTAAATTTTTTGGCTTGTTTGAAGAAGTGTGCATCCACTGCTTAGACTGTTCTTTGGTATCTGGATTGTAATACTGGATCCAAGTCTCATCGCCAGTAATGATAAGACTTTAAAAACTCCTTGCTCTAATTATCGTAACATGGGAGAAACATTAAGGCTGACGCCGTTCGCTGCGTGATGAGATTGTCACTCAACATTTTTGGGATCCAACGTGCACACAGTTTCCAGTATCCTAGCTTAGTTACAACTGTGTACAGAGATGACCTTGAAATTACTGCAAAATGTTTACTTATAAAACTCAGTTTGTTGCAGATTTGTGTCCTTGTCCACCTTCATCATGGACATCCGCTTGCCTTATTTAAATTTCCTACACCACTGCCTGAGTTTTCACCATATACTAGGCTCATTCTGCAATGGATTTCAGCAGCGCTATATCCTTCTGCTTGCAGAAAACATATAACACTTCGCAACTCACATTTGGCAGGGGCATTGATCATAGCGGCAATGTTCAATTGCCTGTAGCTCAACTTAGACTGATGCAAAGGAGCCAGCAGAGATTGTGGCAGGGGGAGCAGCGTAATCGAACGAAAATTGCAGACCTGTCTCGTATTTCATATTTACTTAGAGCCACTATCAGAGGTTGAAAAAAAAAATTGAGTGTGTATATATATATATATATATATTTCATAATAAAATGTATTATAACTATAAGATGATTATATTTTGATTAAAAGAGAGATTAATAATATTCATAAATGTATCAAATTAACAGGGCTTCTGTTACAGAAGTTACTGCAGCTATGATCCTGGTTTTCATTTCATCCAAATCAGGAGGCAATGGCGGAACATAAACAATTTGTTTCACATATCCCTACAAGAAAATAACACAAGGGGTAATGTCTGAGATCTCACTTGTGGCCTATCCACTTCTGACGCAATGTTTCATTTACAAACCAACGAACACAGTCATGGTGATGTGGCGAGTCCCCCATCTTACTTTAAATGAATTTTTCGACCTTTATTATTTGTGGTAAAAGCCAGTCTCGCAGCATCTCAAGATAACATGTACAGTTGTTACTTTGTTCCCATCAAACAGAAAGGGCCATAAGTTTTGTATACAAAACTGCACAAAAACTTCTGATGAATCTCTCTGTTACTGTATGGATCTCGTGTGAATTCTCAAGTTCCCATATGTGAACATTGTGACATGGAACTTTACCACTTTAATGAAATGTTCAGGGTTCCCACTGAAATTTTAGATTCAATTTTCCTTATCAATTTGGTTAAAATTTCCTGACTCTCGTAATGTTATGCTATGTTACTCCACAAAATATATAGATATTTTGTTTTTTGCAGCCTCCACCATCCCCAGAGCTGTACAACTCAAGCTTTTTTTTTAATTACATTCATTTTTAAACTTTATTTTTTAATGATTTTTTTACAATATTCATTTAAAATTAGGCTATTTTTGTGATAAATTGTTTCAGTAAATTACATTGAAAGTACAAAAAAAAACAACACTTAATAAGTTTCTTGCATAAAAATGAACATCATGGTAACTAAAAATAAACACAGATAAGATAAAACCAAAAAAAAATTTTAAAAATAGATTGCTAAAAATTTATCACAATAAATAGCCTACATTGCTTTGCAAAGTAAATAAAAACCAACATTTGAAAACTTGGTTTGCGTAAAAATGATGAGAATTCAGAATTCAATTTAACAAAAAAATATATGTATGATTACAACTTAAAGGAAAACTAAAATCACTGTGACTAAAGGTAATACAGATAAGAAAACTAGAATAGACACCCTTATTTTGTGTAGAACACAAACATTATTAACATTTACCGGAAAAATATTTTGTCATTATTATTCTAAAGTATTTGCAGAATGTCACGCTAATTTTGACGCTATACAAATATCACGAAACATAATCTTAAAAGTTGTACCAAATGAACTTAAGTTAATCGGGCGCAACATTTGTTGATCATTTTGTACAACACTGAGAACCCACATAAATGAACCCCTGTGTAAATGAAGTTGAGGATTCAAATGTATCATTTGCTGCTGAAATGTTATTACTCTGACTAGAAGAACCAGGCAAATAACATAGATGTACCGCAACCATATTTCTCACAATTGTTGATCAAAGCTTTACAAAGTACCACTGGCAAACAAAAAAAAAAAAAAAAAATTCAGTGAAGCCTGACAATTCCTTATCTTAACTACTTTATAATGCTGCTTTCCTTTGTGTGAAGTCAGTTCTACTTTCCCCCCATATTGCCCAGTCCAAATCTAACTGCTGGTCATTAAACAGAGTCTTCTTAAGTGACATTTAAAAGCAATTAATTACTTAAAATACAAAAAAAATGATGGTGGTTTGAGAAAAAATTCCAAGAAAACTGTTAACCTTTACATTTTTCAATTGTAAGTTTTTGTTAAAATTTCACCAGTGAAAAAATTAACTGCAATTTGGAATATTCATTCCTCCTTTAATATAAAAGAATAATTAGGGAATGTAAGTAAGAAGAGGACATGTTAATGGCTGCTTGATACACATAATTGCAATGTGCTGGGCAATGGGGTCACCACTTTCTGATGCTGGAAAGTATACCAAATATATTTTGAGATTAATTAAAAAATACTTTTTTAATGACAATCTTAATTCGGTAACAAAAATTCAATTCTCTGAAATTTTTTGCAATTTTTCCTGATTTTTTCTAAAAATTCCTGATCTTTCCCAGGTTTTTATTTCCTGACATTTGCTGCCTGGAGGAACCATGAATCACCATGCTTCATCGCAAAAATTAAGTACGGTAAGAAACTACTTTCTTCCATCATCAAGTAAGAACAAAAATGCTTATGTTTTATGATCGCCTATGTTTATTAGGGATAGATTTCATCTGTTAAAAAAAATAAGTAAAACATTTTGTGTGTCTTAAAAATTCAGAGTGAAATATCACTGGACATTTACTACTATATTATAATACTATATAAAGAATATATTCTGACCACATGCAGTAGAATTACTTTGCACAACAGGAACAGAGGAGTTATAGGAGGAAAAGTAAAACATAAGTCTAATGTAAAATTTATATATTACACAATAAAAATAATTTACAATCTAATCAATAACAGTAGGCTGGTATTGTTTAAGAAAATATACAGCTTTATTCATATTTAATCCCTCAAGTGTATAAATTAAGTTTTCAATATTTGCATCATCATTATCACACCAGTGCAAAAGCATCTGTTTCACACTTTCTTTCACAGGAGATAAGTTAGTGTTGCTATCCCCGCTACTGGCAGCAGTTGATTTTCTCCCCAGTGTTATCCCTTCAAAATAATCAATCTGCAATGATAAGTCAAAATGGATAAATATAGTACAATAGAATTCAACAACTTCAATTTAAAATTTTCAATAACATTTCAACTGGATTTTCAAACTTGCATTTATTCAATTTTTATTTAAAAAAATATCAGTAGATATTAAACTTTTTATTTTTAGTCTAACATTTTTATTGTCTTTTTATATAACATGATTCCATAAATTCACAGTTTTACTTCTATTTATAAATTTAAAATTACATAGATTCAACGATTCAAACATTTAAGATTATAAGTATCTAATATTGAATATACTTTGATATCAATTTTTTATTTCCACGATTAAAATGTTGAACCTTTTTTTCATAGTAAATCGTTTGTCCAAAATACTGAAAATCTTGTGCTGAACACCCAATTCAGGCATAAATTGCAGGTTTAGAATTTATAAGCTATAAATTTTAATTACCTTGTGTTAACATACCAGCCCATTGAAAATTAAAGACCACTAAAAATTAATTAAATTTTTTAGATATTAATCACATCTAATACCAAGATTTCTTGGTAAAAAACAGAATTCCTCAGGTCTCAGACCTCCTTGTGATTTCCAGTTGAACATACCATGAGAGGAAATCAACACTCCCATTTTGGAAACCGGTAGACCATATTGATGAATTCAACAGTATAGCTTTTGGCTGTTCAAAAATATGACTACAAAAGCATTTCTAATATGGAAGAACTTGTTGATTAGGGTATAAAATCACAAGCAAACTCCTTCTAAGGTGACTAGGATTGGACTTGTTTTACATTAACTAAGCTATTTTTTTCAGGGCCTACGGTCAGATATTTTTTGTATATATCTAGCAAGTGTATGAAAGATAAATTTCTGTGCTTTATGGGAGATCATGTATTTTAAAAGTGTGCTTGTTATCTATTTCAGATATGTGAGGTAAAGAAAATGATTCATTTTCTTTAGTGATCATTTCTTCAGTCAACTGGGGTGTCATCAACATAACTATTGGTAATTCCAAATTGCATAGCAATCTCTTAGGAGATGATTACATTAACTAAAAATAAGAAAAAAAGTTCATATAACCATAGGTCAGAAAACCGTTTGTTAGAGACCTTCAGCTCATTAAAACAGTTTAGTCCTGCTTTCTGCTCTCTCTGTGAAATTAAACCGTACTAAAATTCTTGGGCTATAAATCAAGGGGTAAATTTGGTGCTTCCTTATGGTTTTTTATGTAACAAATTGAATAAAAGTGGTCCAGACTACCACTCACTTAGATTTTAATAAAAACTTGGTAAAACACAAAAAGGTTTTGTCAGAAAATACACTTTTTTAGATTTGGAATAAAATAACTTTGTTAATTTTCTAATAAACAAATAAAAATTTGTAGTTAACTTCATAGAGAATTTAATTCTGAGAAAACTGATGTAAACAATACCTAATAAAATTAAATGCAAATTTGAGAAGTTTAATTATAAACATAACACACAAACTGGATTGGAAAAGCAATACAATTTTAAATAGAACAGTTTACGTACAAGTGCTAAAAACTATAAAAATAAATTTGAAAGATTTCCTTCTAAAACATTAAAAAAATTTATTTTTTCATAGGTTGGCAATAACAGCTAATCAAGAATTCAGTTTAGTGTCTAGCATTTGAATATTCACTTGAGCGGTGTTTGTGCTGTTATTGTTCAGTCGGTCATTCACAATGGGTGATACCACAAATTTGTTTTCATTTGGAGAGTTGACAGACAAGTTGTTAATTTATGGTGAATTAAATAAAAATGGATTGGCTGCTGTGCATGAACACCAGGAATATTATCCAAATTGAAGAGTACCAAATCGTAATCAATTTTTTAAGCAATATTCTAATTACTGATGAATTCTGTTTTACAAGAAATGGCATTGTAAATTATCAAAATACTCGTACCTGGGCAGAATAATATCCCCATGAGATTGCTACAAGTCACTTCCATTGCAATTATTTGTTTAATGAGTGGTGTGGTTTTCTTAGTGATAACACCATAGGCCCTTTTTTCTTACCTACAAGCTCAATAGAGATTTTTTGCAAACAAATCTGATTGCACTCTTGGAAGATATTCCACTTTTATAGATAAAGTACAGATATTGTTTTTCAGTGATGGTGCACCTGCTCACTACTGTGATGATGTGAATAATCATTTAAATAACACATTTAGTAGTAAGCAACGGATTGGAAAAAAAGGACCAGTAAAATGGCAACCTCGATCTCCTGATCTTACGCCAGCAGAAATTTTCCTTTGGAGTTGGATGAAGTTGTTAGTATTAGTATGTTCTGCTCATATTGGCATACAAGAATTGAGATATCATATAATAGAAGCTGGAGTTACTATTAGTTATAATAATGATGCTATTAGATGTACCCAGCTTGTATGGATTGGCTGAGTTGAACTTTGCTTTCAACAAAATGGCAACCATACTGAGCGATTGTTTTGAACTAATTTTTGCTCCTTTATTAAGTAACAATTTTAATATTTAATAATTTTTAGAAAAAAAACACAAAAAAACAAAAAGATTACAATTTTTATTATTTTTTATTTACTAATTTTTCTATTAGTTTTAATTTACACCATCTTGTTCAAACATTGAGGAAAATTATTCTGTTTAAAATTGTATCACTTTTATGATCAAATTTGCGTGTTTTGTTTAAAGTTGAACTTCTCAAATTTTTGTTTAATTTTACCAGATGTTACGTACATCAATTTCTCAGAATTAAATTCTCTACAAAGCCGAGTTATTTTATTCCAAACCTATGAAAAGTGTATTTTCCAACAAAACGTTGTGTTTTACCCTGTTTTTATTAAAATCTAAGTGAGACAGAGGTCTTTATCCAATTGCTTAGATAAAAAAACCATAAGGAAGCACCAAATTTAGCCCTTGATTTGTACCTTTAGTACGAGTTATTTTCATGAAGGAGCAGAAAGCAGTTTCACAAGCCGAAACTCTCTAAACAAATCGTTTTTAATCTATGTTTAAATTAATCTTTTTCTTATTTCTGGCTATATAATCATCTCTTGAGAGATTGCTATGCAATTTGCAATCACCACTATGTATATCAACTTAATAGTCTGCCTACAAGTATTTGTATAAAATCAGAATGTTTTAAAAGTGTTATAAAAATATTTCAACCAAGAGATTAGAAATGGGTGATCATACAATTAGGTGTGAATGAGTGTATTATTTACCATCTTATTTGCAGGAATTTTATTTGATAAAAATAATATTTTTGAGTGGAAATTATGGCCAGAAATAAAATTTTGGCTGGAATTAAGGTTATGATTTTTGCTGCACATTCTGGTAATTGAATTTTTTTTAGTGATTTTTGAAAATGGCTGATGGTTTCTGGTATAATTATGTTAGTATACAGATTGGTTATATCAGAAGATGCAATAATAGAGTTGTATTCAATGTTTACATCCTTAATTTTGTTCACTATTTGTGTTATTTTTTATGAGCTATTTTTTTTCTAGTATAAGTATAACCAAATATTGTGGAAGTTAAGTATGACCTAATAATGATTCTAACCTCATATCTAAATAGTTTGAGTACTGTGGTTGTTAAGTAAAATAATGGAATGTTATAAGAATTATATTTTATGGAGATTTTAATGCTGTGATGATGGAATTTTTTTTTAGGAACTATCTGTTGCACAGGTTTTATATCAATGCAGCTCACATGTAATTCACTTATGCTACTTCTTGTTTCAGTTACTATAATTTGTGATTTTATTGTGTAATATGACATTATGCAGAAAAAAACCTCAGGTAGGGTTTCATATACAGCCACTGAGTAATTATCAAGAGTTGCTAATGCCATGGGCAGAGTAAATGCTCTCAGCAATTTACATAAATACCAAACTGGATTATCTATAGAACTTATGTCCTTAGCATGCATCCATTGGACATTTAAACAAAATCAACAAATCATTGAGAATGAAAGGATCAAAGATGAGATAATAATTTACCTGCAAAGGATTATGAAAACTATAACAAACAACCACATCCAAAAAAATGTTACAAAGCTTTCAGATACAGAATATTTATCCTGTCAACAATTACTGAGGAGAATGGGATGGAACATTTTCAGAGATCTCACAGAAACAATTGTCACCATACAATCCATATATCATGTAATACTGGAAATGAGCAAAGGCTTTCTATAGGGAACCTGAGCTGGCTTTAAGGTGGGTCTTTAATCAGGAGGGAAAAAAATCTTTGTAGCATACATTTGAGCTGGTTATTGCAAAAAAAATTATGCTGATGGTGTAATGGGAGAACGCCTGCTTGAATTGGTCATTGCAAAAGTATCCAAAAATAACGAGTTTATTCTATCTTTGGTAAAAATTATTCCAATACCCCAATATAACCTGAGAAACTGTGTGCAAATGGTTGCCTCTATTCTTTTTTTCTTTATGAATGAGCAACCAGAAAGGTTATCATTGCCATAATACAAAAAAATTGTCTTATACTAAAGCTTAAATATAAAAATCATTTAATTTTTAGAGATATTAAAAAGAAAAATCATAAGTGTAAAAAAGTTACAAACAGATGCAATGACAGATAGTAACAGTACTAGCAGTTTGTACAAAGACCCCATTAAAATAAAATAGAAAAGATAGAAAAGAATTGAATTGACTAAACAAAATAGGTTAAAGAAAATATTTAAAAATTGATAAATTAAGTGTACATAAACTAAATGTACTTCTGAGTAGTGAAATTACATTTCACAGGTGTGGATCTTGAAGCACTTCTTCGAGAAAAATATTTTTCTCATTGTGCTTCACTTGTACATAAGTTACCATTCTTTACTACCTTCCCTTTAAATTAACCTTGATGCCTTTCTCAGCAGTAGTCACACTGAGTTTTGGCAGATGTCTTCTGAATCTATCTTAAAAGTTCTAGGGTTCTGTTTTAATTACATCTTCAAATTGCCCAGTGAGATTACTATAATTAGGGTTTAAACAAATGGACTAAGTCCAAGCAAAATGTTTATCGATATTATAAACATGTTTGTTTTTGTATGGTTATTTCAAATCAGTTTTTTAAAACTTTTATATTTATTGAAATATATTAAATTTGGATTATCCTTAGCTTTCTCATAGGCTGTATGAACAGGTGACTATGATGGAAGTGAATAGTGTTTTAGAAATAACATTTTTTCTTTTTTGAAAAGATATCACACTTAATAAATGCGTGTAAATATAGAATTTTTAATTTACCAATTTTTGGTGCAGATGGTTAATATTAACGCCAAACAAAAATTTCACAGTCTAATTTTGTCATGAAAACTCATTATTTCAACATTTTGAATGAGTTCTATAAATAATAAATTTAATTGTTCAGAATATAGTTTTACATCATACTGATCACATCAGGAAAGGAAGGTGTGCTCCATCGTCACCAAAAAGGATCTGCATTTTCCTGGATGAATTAAGGAAACAGGAAAAAGGCTTAATCAGAATAGAATAACTGAGTAATTTTTTTTTTGTATGGGGAAGGGGTACAATGTTGCCACATTTTTTGAGCGAGTATTCATTAGATTACTTTATAAAAGGCTTGTTTGGTGTAAAAGGAAATTCCACTTATACTAGAAAAAAACTTCTTTATACCTATTCTCCAATTTGTCCAATAGCAGAGAGTAACAGTGTGTTTGTGTTTATATTAAATTTGAATTATGTTTAAATATTCTTTGTACGTGTTTATTTATGGTTTTTTTAATTATAATTTACTTAAAATGAGACTAATTTTTTTCTTTCTTTTTTTTGTTAGAGTATGATGGTAAATTTGGTACCATATCAATTGCTGGGTGAAGTATTATTTCTTGTACATATGTGCATGCTCTATTCATTATATGCTTTTGAATACAAATGTGCAATATGGGCTGAGAACTTCACAGGCGATTAACTTACATAGAAAACAATTGGATTTGGTCTGCCATTGGCTGTTTTTACAGCAATTCCTTCCTCATTCATTATTAGGTAATGTCATCAATATTACTTAAATTTCTTTATGGTTTTACTTATGATTTTCTTTAGTAATAACTTCATTTTACTTAAGACTGGAAGAATGGTCGAAAAATAAGGAATTTAATTAAGTTGAATTTAATTTAATATTATTTAGATTCATTGCAGGAATTTAATTGCACTATCAATATTTTTCTTATTAAATTTATCATTTAGTAGTTTTATATTCTGATTTACTACATCCATTAAAACTGAAATGCTATTTTGAACTGACTGAACTAAAATTATTGGCTGCTCTTTTTTAAGGTTTATGGAAACTTCAATAACTTTCTTAATTTAAAAATATAAAGTTCAAACAAAAACCACTCTATTTTGCATAAAACATACTGAATTTTATTTCCAGAGCATATTTTGGCCTACACTGAAGAATGTAGTTCAAAGAACTGATTGAAATCTGTATAAATAAAAGACAATCTTTGTTTTGTGTGTGCCCTAATAACTCAAAAATACTTAATTGATTTTGCTGAAAATTTCAGAATATGTTATTATTTGAACATAAATTTTTGCATACTTTTTTCATTGGAAATTCAAATGATCAAAGTAAATCAACATTGGAAAATTAACCAAACCACAAAAAGAGAAATAATTGAATCATTGCAAAATTTATTTCATGAACTGATTAAATAACCAATGAACAAATGCCATGTGATAACTATAAAATAGTGATTCAAGCCAACAAAACACATGTTGGGCAACACGCAAGAAGGTTTAATACTCCAACAATTGATGAAGTGGAGAAGAATTTCAATCACGTGACATTGCATTTCATTGTTAAAATAGTTGTCTTTAGTGTATTGCAGAAACTCACTGCTCCTATGATGCATTACACATCCAATATTATTCTGACAAGGGAAAAAGGATATCATTTTAATATCAAAATGATATATCCAGTAAATGAGAAGGAACAAAAAAGGTCAGTGCAATGAATTACTGTTCATACAGATTGATGATTCATGAAAATGAAGAAAATCACTTTTTAAAATGTCAATTGTTTCATCAGTACATTGCTGACATGTATGCAGAGATTGAAACTGAACATTTGTTGTATATTTGTAAAAATCAGAAAAAACTACGTTCTGATGAATACATACATTTATATGAAACAATAAACAATGCTGGCAACATATGTAGTCCAGTCCACAATGCATGCATCAATACACATAAGATGCAATGTTGTATATTCGTCAATACAGTTGTCCAGATTTGTTCATTACATAAACCACATTTAATCCCTCTTGGGCTGAGATTAATGAACGTTTATTGCCTGGTCAATTGTCAGAAAATCGACATGACATTACCAACACATGTATTTAAGCAAAAATTGAAATCATTAATGGATTTCAATGTTAAATATCATGTATTTGGAGAGATATGTTGTTGGATGTATTTCATAAAATGACAAAAATGAGGATTATCGCATGCCCACATTTTGATTTGGTTGATCAATTAAATTACATCTGATGAAATTAATAATGTGATTTCAGCTGAAATTCCTGATTTAACTGTCGATCCTGGATTGTTTGAAATTGGGAAAAAAATATGATTCATGGTCCTTGAGGAGTTCACAACATGAATTCACTATGTATGGCTGATGGAAAATGCACAAAACATTATCCAAGGGCATTGCTTCCTGAAACTATTACTAGCAATGGTGGTTATCCACAATATCATTGTCGATCGGATCAAAATGGTAAATCCATAATTTTAAAGGCCAGAAACAAAGAAATTGAAAGCTGATAATCTGTGGGTTGTGCCATATTCACCACTACTATCAAAAACTTTCAAAGCACACATCAATATTGAATATTGCAACTATGTAAAATCCATTAAATACATTTGCAAATATGTAAACAAAGGAAGTGATTTTACTGTTTTTGGAGTATCAAAAGAAAATCAATCTTTTGATAAAATCAATCTGTATCAAATGGGACGGTGTATTAGTAGCAGTGAAGCAGTGTGCGTGAATTTTGTCATTTCCAACACAAGAACGACACCCAACAGTTGTTCATTTAGTTGTCCATTTCGAAAATGGCCAACCTGTTTATTTTACTACAGAAAATATATGACAAAGAGCAGCAAGACGACCACAAACAACATTAACTGCATTTTTTCATTATGCCAAATTGATACATTTGCCAAAACATTGTTATTTTACTTGGAACGCATCAAAGAAAAGCTGTTGAAGGTCAAAAAGATTTATTTTTAACAATTACTTTGGGAAGATTATACTGTTCATCCAAACAGAATGTTTTATATTTTTGCATTTATTATTAGTTAACGTGTGTGGATGAACATCATTTCAAAATTTAAGAACAGTTGATGGTTGCTTGTGTGCAACATATTGGGAAGCATGTCAGAATTTGAACTTTCTGGAAAATGATTCACATTGAGGTAGTCTCTTGCTGATGCATCAATCTCTGATCATCCAGTTCAAATACATAAATAATTTGCTATAATATTATCTACATGTTTACCAAAAAATCCAAAAGAATTATGGGAAAAAAATAAGGATTTTATGACTGATGATATTCTGCATCAATTAACTGAAATGACTCAAAAGAGACACATCACAAAAATCTAAAATTTTCAAAACATCTCAAAAATTTCAAAACCTCAAATAAAAAAAAAACTTCAAAATTTCAAATCTTATTTTCAGAAAATAACTGAACTTCTATTTTTTTTTACTTTTATTATAATTTTACAGATTATTAGTCCTTTTCACCTTCAAAGTACTCTTGTTCATTGTTATTCATTGTTTCACCTTGAGACAAGAATTCAAAATGCACAATTCCATTAAAATGGAAAAAACAAGAGAGCACCACTTTGACATTGGATCAAAACTCACATGCTTTCTTGGGGAGTGGAGATCCTTTTGCTAATTCATTGTAATGATTGAACTTTTGTCTCGGTGTTGTAGCCGTAAACCCATTATGGTGCTTTGATGAATGTTTCATCATCATTGGCTGATTCAAGAATTTGTCGAAAAATGTCCACTCATTCTTTCTACAGTTTGGTCATAAAACAAGGAATAAATTTTGCTGCAACTCGATGCATGTTAAATTTTTTAGTCAAAATGGCATTATCAAATCAAGATGCTAACCTCTTCCTCAAGTTCTCCAACGATCAATTGGCGATTTGCACACACCAAATCGTTGATTTCTGAACATGGATGTCATCAGTTGAAGTCGAAGGCCTTTCTGATCGAGGGTCATCTTCAATTGACTGATGACCACTTTTAAATCATGAAAACCATTCATAAAATTGCGTACAACCCAGTGCATCATTTCCATAAGCTTGTTTCAAAAGTTGAAATGTTTCTATGAAAGTTTTTGCTAGTTTCACGCAAAATTTTATGTTGTATCATTGTTCCTGAAAATCACACATTATAAAAATCACTACTAACACTTAAATATGTTGCACTTAAATAACAATAACATGAAAACTAAATGAGATATCAGCAATCCAAGAACATGTGGTTACGGAGGAGGTTATCCAGAGGACAATTCTGCCAACCGTACATCACTAAATATCTCCATTGAAGCATAATTAAAAATGTTTGGTTTTTTCTGAACAGACTTCGTATGTGTGTATTGTTTGTCCAAGCTGAATTGGCACATATCTGATCTAGGTGATGGTTACCTAATTAGTGCAGGGCTATAATATACTACTTGTGGAAGGCAGTACATGTATGGTAATTTTATGGTATATATACAATATAATTTTTTTTTTATTTTTTAGTAATTTTTTTTAACTTGACTAATTACAGTATAAATATATTTATATTAAAAAAAAATCATAACCGAATAAAACAATACCCAAATATTTAGTTAACTTATTTTTAAAGTAAAAAAAGAATTAAATATAATTATTACCTTGACGTGTAGTTATTTCTTCTTATTCTGTGTTTTTATATTTGTTTTTACTTACTCGGCAATCGTTTTTTCAGTAAAACTTTTACATTTTACTTTATAATGTATTTCATTATGAATTCTGTAATTACAAATAATACAAATAACTAAAGTAAAAAATTACAAAGTTGCTGAATATATAGCACTTGAAATTTTAAGTGCATGCAATGCTTTGTAGAACTCAGCCTTAATTAACAGGGCTTCTGTTACAGAAGTTACTGCAGCTATGATCCTGGTTTTCATTTCATCCAAATCGGGAGGCAATGGCGGAACATAAACAATTTGTTTTACATATCCCTACAAGAAAATAACACAAGGGGTAATGTCTGAGATCTCACTTGTGGCCTATCCACTTCTGATGCAATGTTTCATTTACAAACCAACGAACACAGTCATGCTGATATGGCGAGTCCCCCATCTTACTTATAATGAATTTTTCGACCTTCATTATTTGTGGTCAAAGCCAGTCTTGCAGCATCTCAAGATAACATGCACAGTTGTTACTTTGTTCCCATCAAACAGAAAGGGCCATAAGTTTTGTATATAAAACTGCACAAAAAACCATTAAGTTCTGATGAATCTCTCTGTTACTCATACATATGGGATTCTCAAGTTCCCGTATGTGAATATTGTGACATGGAACTTTACCACTTTAATGAAATGTTCAGGGTTCCCACTGAAATTTTAGATTCAATTTTCCTTATCAATTTGGTTAAAATTTCCTGACTCTCGTAATGTTATGCTATGTTACTCCACAAAATATATAGATATTTTGTTTTTTACAGCCTCCACCATCCCCAGAGCTGTACAACTCAAGCTTTTTTTAATTACATTCATTTTTAAACTTTATTTTTTAATGATTTTTTTACAATATTCATTTCAAATTAGGCTATTTATGTGATAAATTACATTGAAAGTACAAACAAAAACAACACTTAATAAGTTTCTTAGATAAAAATGAACATCATGGTAACTAAAAATAAACACAGATAAGAAAAAACCAAATGAATTTTTTTTAAATAGATTGCTAAAAATTTTTCACAATAAATAGCCTACATTGCTTTGCAAAGTAAATAAAAACCAACATTTGATAACTTAGTTTGCGTAAAAATGCTGAGAATTCAGAATCCAATTAAACAAAAAAATATATGTATGATTACAACTTAAAGGAAAACTAAAATCACTGTGACTAAAGGTAATACAGATAAGAAAACTAGAATAGACACCCATATTTTGTATAGAACACAAACATTATTAACATTTACCTGAAAAATATTTTGTCATTATTATTCTAATGTATTTGCAAAATGTCATCTAAATACAGTGCAAGCCATGACTAATGACAATTAATATTCCAAGCTGGAATTTTGAAGCTATACAAATATCACGAAACATAATCTTAAATTTTGTACCTAATGAACTAAAGTTGATCGGGCGCAACATTTGTTGATCATTTTGTACAACATTGAGAACCCACATAACCTCTGCCTTAGAAACATCATCTTTATAACAAAAACAAGTAACTGTGTAAATGAAGTTGAGGATTCAAATGTATCATTTGCTGCTGAAATGCTAGATGTACCACAACCATGATTCTCACAACTGTTGATCAAAGCTTTACAAAGTACCACTGGCAAACAAAAAAAAGAAATTCAGTGATGCCTGACAATTCCTTATCTTAACTACTTTATAATGCTGCTTTCCTTTGTGTGAAGTCAGTTCTACTTTCCCACCATATTGCCCAGTCCAAATCTAACTGCTGATCCAAAAATCCAAAAGCTAACATCTTTAGCTTTGGAGAAACAGATATGCCTAAACCACGATTAGATACTGGTTGTGAAAAATGCCAACAACGAAGAAGATATATTGCATGAAGTACAAATATCTCCCACCTCAAACACCAAAGGTGTTCAAAACATTGCTTTCATGTTTTGCAATCAAGTGTGTGGTGAATGGTATGAAGCAACAATTACACACATTCCATACAAGTATGCAAGAGTTATTACCACCTGATTTTGATAAACGAATGAAATTCTGTTGGTAAATTAGAAAATGTTAACATCATCCCAATTTTTTAGGCAATATTCTAATTACTGTTGAATTCTGTTTTACAACAAATGGTATTGTAAATTATCAAAATACTCGTACCTGGGCAGAATAATATCCCCATGAGATTGCTACAAGTCACTTCCATTGCAATTATTTGTTTAATGAGTGGTGTGGGTTTCTTAGTGATAACACCATAAGCCCTTTTTTCTTATCTACAAGCTCAATAGAGATTTTTTGCAAACAAGTCTGATTGCACTCTTGGAAGATATTCCACTTTTATAGATAAAGTACAGATATTGTTTTTCAGTGATGGTGCACCTGCTCACTACTGTGATGATGTGAATAATCATTTAAATAACACATTTAGTAAGCAGATGTAAGAAGATGCAAGAATAGAGTTGTATTCAATGTTTACATCCTTAATTTTGTTCACTATTTGTGTTATTTTTTATGAGCTATTTTTTTAACTGTTGTCAAATACAGACCTTGGGTATAATTTTATTAATGTAACCAAATTTAAAATGATGTGGTTTATAATAAGTTGAGTGATTAATGATGTGAAAACAGTGAAATTGTTTTTAAGTTTGAGAATAATCATTAACAAGTAGATTGATGGTTTATAAAAAAAAAATTATCTATGTCTATAAATATAGCAGTGAATCTAATAAATTTTAATGAAAGTAACGTTTTATTCTACTTTGTTTTTTTCAATTCTATGATATTTGCAGGTGGTTCTCTGCTGTTGTATAAACGATCTTAAACCAATTACTCGATTTATTCTTTTATTCTTATGCAAAATTAAATTTTATAGAACCTGCTACCTGATAATAAGTATTACTTCAGCTAGATAACATATAAAAGAGATGTATAAAACAAAGATTTATTTTGAATTAAAATTTGTTTTTTGGCTGTTATGTTTGTTAGAGTAGTGAATTTGTTAGATTTACAGTCTGTATTACCACAAATACTTATAGTATACTTGTAAAGGATATAAGTAAAGTATACTTGTAAAGTATACTTTACAAGTATACTTTATATATTACATTTTCTCTTTTGGCAGTCTATATCAATGTAATTCATGTTTGTTTACCAGTAGTTCCTCCAATTTACTCTGAATTTCATTGACATCATTGCAAAGATATCTTTTATTAGAAACATTTGGCCAGTGCAAAGTGTTAGGACGTATAGAACAGCATACTTCATTTTTCTATGATTATGTATGAGAAATGATAATTGATATTAATTTGTTAGTATTTATAGTTTTATTCATAATTATTTATTTGTTTCACTTATGATCTTCTTTTAAATTTTTTGGTGTACAAATGTACTTAATTGTGTTGTAATGATTTATAAACTACTCACTTTTGTTTTAAATTAATTAAATTAAATGAAGTATGATTTTGTTAAATTTTGAATGATTTTTATTTATTTTTGTATGATTTTGTTGATTTTATTGAATGGACTAAAATCTTGCATAAAATCCTAATCTCGTAACTATAGTTTTGTTTGTTTTTTATGTGGTAACTTATAACAAATTCTTTTAAACTGTTTTTCTTTTCTTATTTTCATTTTTTTATATGCTTCAATCACGCAATGTTGTTTGGGTATATATTACTGAAATCACATAAACAAAATAATTAACCTTATGAAATGAATAAAACCTTAAAAAATTGAACTTCTTTTACGTACCTTTGTTTTTATTCTAGTAAACACTTCATGTGTTTTGCATTGTAGTAAACTATTGTAATCTGTTGATTTATTGTGTATAAACATTTTTCTTAAATAAAAGCAACAGTTTTTTGTTTACAACTAGCATAGGTTGTCAGTTAATTGCTGTGTTATTATAAATATGTATCTTAAATTGGTTAATAATAAATTCCAGGTAGTGCATTTTTTCAAAATTTTGTTTCCAATGCAGGGAAATTCGCAATTGTTCATGAAGTCATGCATACTAATTAGATAGTTAAGAAAGAAGTCATTTTTTTAAATGATTTGCTTTAATGGTACAAGAAACTAAGCAAATTAGTTTGTCATTAAATAAACAATTTTATACGTGGGTTGTATGATTATGAAAACCTGTATGTGTTTGTCATAAATAGTATATTGAATGTCAGTAACTGACATTCTATATACTATTTATTATACATATTATTTATTAAAAGATTTAATTATTTAAATCTTTTTATAAAATTTACAATCTTACAGTGACAGCAACACCAATATTTTAGATAGAATTTATGAATTACCAGACTTTGATAAAGTTCTCCCAATATGTGAGTAAGTTATAATTGGAGAAATTGAGATGGTTGGAATATAGGAGTACAGATTCTTCTTATAAGTTAAAACAACAGGTAATTAAAACTCAAGCTACAGAAATTCTGTAATGTTGATGGTTGTCTTCAATTCTCAAAAGTGGTGAAAATTGCTACATGCTGGTCTAGACTATACGGTAGATGGTCAAAAAATCGTCACTTGAATTGTTTGAAGTCTTGTATCATGTTGGCACGGTGCGGTCATGCATTGTCATCAATCAAAACCACACCGGATGAAATCACGTTCTGGATCCCTCTGTGGAGGCAACATAAAGATTCACAATAAACTTCCTTTGCCATTGTTGTAATCTGCTCTGTAAAATTCACCAAGACACCTGTGTGGCCCCAAAAGAATGTAGCTATTGTTTTCCTCTTGCTAAGTCTCTGATTAAACTCTATTGGCTTGTTTGAAGAAGTGTGCATCCACTGCTTAGACTGTTCTTTGGGATCTGGATTGTAATACTGGATCCAAGTCTCATCGGCAGTAATGATAAGACTTTAAAAACTCCTTGCTCTAATTATCGTAACATGGGAGAAACCTTAAGGCTGACGCCGATCGCTGCGTTTTGTGATTGTCACTCAACATTTTTGGGATCCAACGTGCACACAGTTTCCAGTATCCTAGGTTAGTTACAACTGTGTACAGAGATGACCTTGAAATATCTGCAAAATGTTTACTTATCATAAATCTCAGTTTGTTGCAGATTTGTGTCCTTGTCCACCTTCATCATGGACATCTGCTTGCCTTATTTAAATTTCCTACACGACTGCCTGAGTTTTCACCATATACTATGCTCATTCTGCAATGGATTTCAGCAGCGCTATATCCTTCTGCTTGCAGAAAACATATAACACTTCGCAACTCACATTTGGCAGGGGCATTGATCATAGCGGCCATGTTCAATTGCCTGTAGCTCAACTCAGACTGATGCAATGGAGCCAGCAGAGATTGTGGCAGGGGGAACAGCGTAATCGAACGAAAATTGTTGGAGACCTGTCTCCTATTTCATATGTACTTAGAGCCACTATCAGAGGTTTGAAAAAAAAATTGAGTGTGTATATATATATTTCATAATAAAATGTATTATAACTATAAGATGATTATATTTTGATTAAAAGAGAGATTAATAATATTCAAAAATGTATAAAATTATACTGAGTTATAAATGTTCTATGTCTCTTAATGTTAGAACTAATTGTTTTAACTCTTCTGCAATGCTTTGTAGAACTCAGCCTTAATTAACAGGGCTCCTGTTACAGAAGTTACTGCAGTTATGATCCTGGTTTTCATTTCATCCAAATCGGTAGGCAATGGCGGAACATAAACAATTTGTTTTACATATCCCTACAAGAAAATAACACAAGGGGTAATGTCTGAGATCTCACTTGTGGCCTATCCACTTCTGATGCAATGTTTCATTTACAAACCAACGAACACAGTCATGCTGATATGGCGAGTCCCCCATCTTACTTATAATGAATTTTTCGACCTTCATTATTTGTGGTCAAAGCCAGTCTTGCAGCATCTCAAGATAACATGCACAGTTGTTACTTTGTTCCCATCAAACAGAAAGGGCCATAAGTTTTGTATATAAAACAGCACAAAAAACCATTAAGTTCTGATGAAACTCTCTGTTACTCATACATATGGGATTCTCAAGTTCCCGTATGTGAACATTGTGACATGGAACTTTACCACTTTAATGAAATGTTCAGGGTTCCCACTGAAATTTTAGATTCAATTTTCCTTATCAATTTGGTTAAAATTTCCTGACTCTCGTAATGTTATGTTATGTTACTCCACAAAATATATAGATATTTTGTTACTTTGTTCCCATCAAACAGAAAGGGCCATAAGTTTTGTATATAAAACTGCACAAAAAACCATTAAGTTCTGATGAATCTCTCTGTTACTCATACATATGGGATTCTCAAGTTCCCGTATGTGAACATTGTGACACGGAACTTTACCACTTTAATGAAATGTTCAGGGTTCCCACTGAAATTTTAGATTCAATTTTCCTTATCAATTTGGTTAAAATTTCCTGACTCTCGTAATGTTATATTATGTTACTCCACAAAATATATAGATATTTTGTTTTTTGCAGCCTCCACCATCCCCAGAGCTGTACAACTCAAGCTTTTTTTAATTACATTCATTTTTAAACTTTATTTTTTAATGATTTTTTTACAATATTCATTTCAAATTAGGCTATTTATGTGATAAATTACATTGAAAGTACAAACAAAAACAACACTTAATAAGTTTCTTAGATAAAAATGAACATCATGGTAACTAAAAATAAACACAGATAAGAAAAAACCAAATGAATTTTTTTTAAATAGATTGCTAAAAATTTTTCACAATAAATAGCCTACATTGCTTTGCAAAGTAAATAAAAACCAACATTTGATAACTTAGTTTGCGTAAAAATGCTGAGAATTCAGAATCCAATTAAACAAAAAAATATATGTATGATTACAACTTAAAGGAAACTAAAATCACTGTGACTAAAGGTAATACAGATAAGAAAACTAGAATAGACACCCATATTTTGTATAGAACACAAACATTATTAACATTTACCTGAAAAATATTTTGTCATTATTATTCTAATGTATTTGCAAAATGTCATCTAAATACAGTGCAAGCCATGACTAATGACAATTAATATTCCAAGCTGGAATTTTGAAGCTATACAAATATCAAGAAACATAATCTTAAATTTTGTACCTAATGAACTAAAGTTGATCGGGCGCAACATTTGTTGATCATTTTGTACAACATTGAGAACCCACATAACCTCTGCCTTAGAAACATCATCTTTATAACAAAAACAAGTAACTGTGTAGATGAAGTTGAGGATTCAAATGTATCATTTGCTGCTGAAATGCTAGATGTACCACAACCATGATTCTCACAACTGTTGATCAAAGCTTTACAAAGTACCACTGGCAAACAAAAAAAAGAAATTCAGTGATGCCTGACAATTCCTTATCTTAACTACTTTATAATGCTGCTTTCCTTTGTGTGAAGTCAGTTCTACTTTCCCCCCATATTGCCCAGTCCAAATCTAACTGCTGATCCAAAAATCCAAAAGCTAACATCTTTAGCTTTGGAGAAACAGGTATGCCTAAACCACGATTAGATACTGGTTGTGAAAAATGCAAACAACAAAGAAGATATATTGCATGAAGTACAAATATCTCCCACCTCAAACACCAAAGGTGTTCAAAACATTGCTTTCATGTTTTGCAATCAAGTGTGTGGTGAATGGTATGGAAGCAAAAATTACACACATTCCATACAACAAGTATGCAAGAGTTATTACCACCTGATTTTGATAAACAAATTAAATTCTGTTGGTAAATTAGAAAATGTTAACATCATCCCAATTTTTTAGGCAATATTCTAATTACTGTTGAATTCTGTTTTACAACAAATGGTATTGTAAATTATCAAAATACTCGTACCTGGGCAGAATAATATCCCCATGAGATTGCTACAAGTCACTTCCATTGCAATTATTTGTTTAATGAGTGGTTTGGTTTTCTTAGTGATAACACCATAGGCCCTTTTTTCTTACCTACAAGCTCAATAGAGATTTTTTGCAAACAAATCTGATTGCACTCTTGGATGATATTCCACTTTTATAGATAAAGTACAGATATTGTTTCTCAGTGATGGTGTACCTGCTCACTACTGTGATGATGTGAATAATCATTTAAATAACACATTTAGTAAGCAGATGTAAGAAGATGCAAGAATAGAGTTGTATTCAATGTTTACATCCTTAATTTTGTTCACTATTTGTGTTATTTTTTATGAGCTATTTTTTTAACTGTTGTCAAATACAGACCTTGGGTATAATTTTATTAATGTAACCAAATTTAAAATGATGTGTTTTATAATAAGTTGAGTGATTAATGATGTGAAAACAGTGAAATTGTTTTTAAGTTTGAGAATAATCATAAACCAGTAGATTGATGGTTTATAAAAAAAAATTTAACTATGTCTATAAATATAGCAGTGAATCTAATAAATTTTAATGAAAGTAACGTTTTATTCTACTTTAATTTTTTCAATTCTAAGATATTTGCAGGTGGTCCTCTGCTGTTGTATAAACGATCTTAAACCAATTACTCGAATTATTCTTATGCAAAATTAAATTTTATAGAACCTGCTACCTGATAATCAGTATTAATTCAGCTAGATAACATATAAAAGAGATGTATAAAACAAAGATTTATTTTGAATTAAAATTTGTTTTTTGGCTGTTATGTTTGTTAAAGTAGTGAATTTGTTAGATTTACAGTCTGTATTACCACAAATACTTATATACTTTACAAGTATACTTGATATATTACATTTTCTCTTTTGGCAGTCTATATCAATGTAATTCATGTTTGTTTACCAGTAGTTCCTCCAATTGACTCTGAATTTCATTGACATCATTGCAAAGATATCTTTTATTAGAAACATTTGGCCAGTGCAAAGTGTTAGGACGTATAGAACAGCATACTTCATTTTTCTATGATTATGTATGAGAAATGATAATTGATATTAATTTGTTAGTATTTATAGTTTTATTCATAATTATTTATTTGTTTCACTTATGATCTTCTTTTAAATTTTTTGGTGTACAAATGTACTTAATTGTGTTGTAATGATTTTCAAACCACTCACTTTTGTTTTAAATTAATTAAATTAAATGAAATATGATTTTGTTAAATTTTGAATGATTTTTATTTATTTTTGTATGATTTTGTTGATTTTATTGAATGGACTAAAATCTTGCATAAAATCCTAATCTAGTAACTATAGTTTTGTTTGTTGTTTATGTGATAACTTATAACAAATTCTTTTAAACTGTTTTCTTTTCTTATTTTCATTTTTTTGTATGCTTCAATCACGCAATGTTGTTTGGGTATATATTACTGAAATCCCATAAACAAAATAATTAACCTTATGAAATGAATAAAACCTTAAAAAATTGAACTTCTTTTACGTTCCTTTGTTTTTATTCTAGTAAACACTTCATGTGTTTTGCATTGTAGTAAACTATTGTAATCTGTTGATTTATTGTGTATAAACATTTTTCATACATAAAAGCAACAGTTTTTTGTTTACAACTAGCATAGGTTGTCAGTTAATTGCTGTGTTATTATAAATATGTATCTTAAATTGGTTAATAATAAATTCCAGGTAGTGTATTTTTTCAAAATTTTGTTCCCAATGCACAGAAATTCGCAATTGTTCATGAAGTCATGCATACTAATTAGATAGTTAAGAAAGAAGTCATTTTTTTAAATGATTTGCTTTAATGGTACAAGAAACTAAGCAAATTAGTTTGTCATTAAATAAACAATTTTATACATGGGTTGTATGATTATGAAAACCTGTATGTGTTTGTCATAAATAGTATATTGAATGTCAGTAACTGACATTCTATATACTATTTATTATACATATTATTTATTAAAAGATTTAATTATTTAAATCTTTTTATAAAATTTACAATCTTACAGTGACAGCAACACCAATATTTTAGATAGAATTTATGAATTACCAGACTTTGATAAAGTTCTCCCAATATGTGAGTAAGTTATAATTGGAGAAATTGAGATGGTTGGAATATAGGAGTACAGATTCTTCGTATAAGTTAAAACAACAGGTAATTAAAACTCAAGCTACAGAAATTATGTAATGTTGATGGTTGTCTTCAATTCTCAAAAGTGGTGAAAATTGCTACATGCTAGTCTAGACTATACGGTAGATGGTCAAAAACTCATCACTTGAATTGTTTGAAGTCTTGTATCATGTTGGCACGGTGCGGTCATGCATTGTCATCAATCAAAACCACACCGGATGAGATCACGTTCTGGATCCCTCTGTGGAGGCAACATAAAGATTCACAATAAACTTCCTTTGCCATTGTTGTAATCTGCTCTGTAAAATTCACCGACACCTTTGTGGCCCCAAAAGAATGTAGCTATTGTTTTCCTCTTGCTAAGTCTCTGTTTAAACTTTTTTGGCTTGTTTGAAGAAGTGTGCATCCACTGCTTAGACTGTTCTTTGGGATCTGGATTGTAATACTGGATCCAAGTCTCATCGGCAGTAATGATAAGACTTTAAAAACTCCTTGCTCTAATTATCGTAACATGGGAGAAACCTTAAGGCTGACGCCGTTCGCTGCGTTTTGTGATTGTCACTCAACATTTTTGGGATCCAACGTGCACACAGTTTCCAGTATCCTAGGTTAGATACAACTGTGTACAGAGATGACCTTGAAATATCTGCAAAATGTTTACTTATCATAAATCTCAGTTTGTTGCAGATTTGTGTCCTTGTCCACCTTCATCATGGACATCTGCTTGCCTTATTTAAATTTCCTACACGACTGCCTGAGTTTTCACCATATGCTATGCTCATTCTGCAATGGATTTCAGCAGCGCTATATCCTTCTGCTTGCAGAAAACATATAACACTTCGCAACTCACATTTGGCAGGGGCATTGATCATAGCGGCCATGTTCAATTGCCTGTAGCTCAATTCAGAGTGATGCAATGGAGCCAGCAGAGATTGTGGCAGGGGGAGCAGCGTAATCGAACGAAAATTGTTGGAGACCTGTCTCCTATTTCATATGTACTTAGAGCCACTATCAGAGGTTTGAAAAAAAAATTGAGTGTGTATATATATATATTTCATAATGAAATGTATTATAACTATAAGATGATTATATTTTGATTAAAAGAGAGATTAATAATATTCAAAAATGTATAAAATTATACTAAGTTATAAATGTTCTATGTCTCTTAATGTTAGAACTAATTGTTTTAACTCTTCTGCAATGCTTTGTAGAACTCAGCCTTAATTAACAGGGCTTCTGTTACAGAAGTTACTGCAGCTATGATCCTGGTTTTCATTTCATCCAAATCGGTAGGCAATGGCGGAACATAAACAATTTGTTTTACATATCCCTACAAGAAAATAACACAAGGGGTAATGTCTGAGATCTCACTTGTGGCCTATCCACTTCTGATGCAATGTTTCATTTACAAACCAACGAACACAGTCATGCTGATATGGCGAGTCCCCCATCTTACTTATAATGAATTTTTCGACCTTCATTATTTGTGGTCAAAGCCAGTCTTGTAGCATCTCAAGATAACATGCACAGTTGTTACTTTGTTCCCATCAAACAGAAAGGGCCATAAGTTTTGTATATAAAACTGCACAAAAAACCATTAAGTTCTGATGAATCTCTCTGTTACTCATACATATGGGATTCTCAAGTTCCCGTATGTGAATATTGTGACATGGAACTTTACCACTTTAATGAAATGTTCAGGGTTCCCACTGAAATTTTAGATTCAATTTTCCTTATCAATTTGGTTAAAATTTCCTGACTCTCGTAATGTTATGCTATGTTACTCCACAAAATATATAGATATTTTGTTTTTTACAGCCTCCACCATCCCCAGAGCTGTACAACTCAAGCTTTTTTTAATTACATTCATTTTTAAACTTTATTTTTTAATGATTTTTTTACAATATTCATTTCAAATTAGGCTATTTATTTGATAAATTACATTGAAAGTACAAACAAAAACAACACTTAATAAGTTTCTTAGATAAAAATGAACATCATGGTAACTAAAAATAAACACAGATAAGAAAAAACCAAATGAATTTTTTTTAAATGGATTGCTAAAAATTTTTCACAATAAATAGCCTACATTGCTTTGCAAAGTAAATAAAAACCAACATTTGATAACTTAGTTTGCGTAAAAATGCTGAGAATTCAGAATCCAATTAAACAAAAAAATATATGTATGATTACAACTTAAAGGAAACTAAAATCACTGTGACTAAAGGTAATACAGATAAGAAAACTAGAATAGACACCCATATTTTGTATAGAACACAAACATTATTAACATTTACCTGAAAAATATTTTGTCATTATTATTCTAATGTATTTGCAAAATGTCATCTAAATACAGTGCAAGCCATGACTAATGACAATTAATATTCCAAGCTGGAATTTTGAAGCTATACAAATATCACGAAACATAATCTTAAATTTTGTACCTAATGAACTAAAGTTGATCGGGCGCAACATTTGTTGATCATTTTGTACAACATTGAGAACCCACATAACCTCTGCCTTAGAAACATCATCTTTATAACAAAAACAAGTAACTGTGTAAATGAAGTTGAGGATTCAAATGTATCATTTGCTGCTGAAATGCTAGATGTACCACAACCATGATTCTCACAACTGTTGATCAAAGCTTTACAAAGTACCACTGGCAAACAAAAAAAAGAAATTCAGTGATGCCTGACAATTCCTTATCTTAACTACTTTATAATGCTGCTTTCCTTTGTGTGAAGTCAGTTCTACTTTCCCCCCATATTGCCCAGTCCAAATCTAACTGCTGATCCAAAAATCCAAAAGCTAACATCTTTAGCTTTGGAGAAACGGGTATGCCTAAACCACGATTAGATACTGGTTGTGAAAAATGCAAACAACAAAGAAGATATATTGCATGAAGTACAAATATCTCCCACCTCAAACACCAAAGGTGTTCAAAACATTGCTTTCATGTTTTGCAATCAAGTGTGTGGTGAATGGTATGGAAGCAACAATTACACACATTCCATACAACAAGTATGCAAGAGTTATTACCACCTGATTTTGATAAACGAATGAAATTCTGTTGGTAAATTAGAAAATGTTAACATCATCCCAATTTTTTAGGCAATATTCTAATTACTGTTGAATTCTGTTTTACAACAAATGGTATTGTAAATTATCAAAATACTCGTACCTGGGCAGAATAATATCCCC
This sequence comes from Lycorma delicatula, assembly GCF_047948215.1. Lineage (NCBI taxonomy): Eukaryota > Metazoa > Arthropoda > Insecta > Hemiptera > Fulgoridae > Lycorma > Lycorma delicatula. The sequence goes on from NC_134460.1 coordinate 26,500,551, forward strand.
ATGAGATTGCTACAAGTCACTTCCATTGCAATTATTTGTTTAATGAGTGGTTTGGTTTTCTTAGTGATAACACCATAGGCCCTTTTTTCTTACCTACAAGCTCAATAGAGATTTTTTGCAAACAAATCTGATTGCACTCTTGGATGATATTCCACTTTTATAGATAAAGTACAGATATTGTTTCTCAGTGATGGTGTACCTGCTCACTACTGTGATGATGTGAATAATCATTTAAATAACACATTTAGTAAGCAGATGTAAGAAGATGCAAGAATAGAGTTGTATTCAATGTTTACATCCTTAATTTTGTTCACTATTTGTGTTATTTTTTATGAGCTATTTTTTTAACTGTTGTCAAATACAGACCTTGGGTATAATTTTATTAATGTAACCAAATTTAAAATGATGTGTTTTATAATAAGTTGAGTGATTAATGATGTGAAAACAGTGAAATTGTTTTTAAGTTTGAGAATAATCATAAACCAGTAGATTGATGGTTTATAAAAAAAAATTTAACTATGTCTATAAATATAGCAGTGAATCTAATAAATTTTAATGAAAGTAACGTTTTATTCTACTTTAATTTTTTCAATTCTAAGATATTTGCAGGTGGTCCTCTGCTGTTGTATAAACGATCTTAAACCAATTACTCGAATTATTCTTATGCAAAATTAAATTTTATAGAACCTGCTACCTGATAATCAGTATTAATTCAGCTAGATAACATATAAAAGAGATGTATAAAACAAAGATTTATTTTGAATTAAAATTTGTTTTTTGGCTGTTATGTTTGTTAAAGTAGTGAATTTGTTAGATTTACAGTCTGTATTACCACAAATACTTATATACTTTACAAGTATACTTGATATATTACATTTTCTCTTTTGGCAGTCTATATCAATGTAATTCATGTTTGTTTACCAGTAGTTCCTCCAATTGACTCTGAATTTCATTGACATCATTGCAAAGATATCTTTTATTAGAAACATTTGGCCAGTGCAAAGTGTTAGGACGTATAGAACAGCATACTTCATTTTTCTATGATTATGTATGAGAAATGATAATTGATATTAATTTGTTAGTATTTATAGTTTTATTCATAATTATTTATTTGTTTCACTTATGATCTTCTTTTAAATTTTTTGGTGTACAAATGTACTTAATTGTGTTGTAATGATTTTCAAACCACTCACTTTTGTTTTAAATTAATTAAATTAAATGAAATATGATTTTGTTAAATTTTGAATGATTTTTATTTATTTTTGTATGATTTTGTTGATTTTATTGAATGGACTAAAATCTTGCATAAAATCCTAATCTAGTAACTATAGTTTTGTTTGTTGTTTATGTGATAACTTATAACAAATTCTTTTAAACTGTTTTCTTTTCTTATTTTCATTTTTTTGTATGCTTCAATCACGCAATGTTGTTTGGGTATATATTACTGAAATCCCATAAACAAAATAATTAACCTTATGAAATGAATAAAACCTTAAAAAATTGAACTTCTTTTACGTTCCTTTGTTTTTATTCTAGTAAACACTTCATGTGTTTTGCATTGTAGTAAACTATTGTAATCTGTTGATTTATTGTGTATAAACATTTTTCATACATAAAAGCAACAGTTTTTTGTTTACAACTAGCATAGGTTGTCAGTTAATTGCTGTGTTATTATAAATATGTATCTTAAATTGGTTAATAATAAATTCCAGGTAGTGTATTTTTTCAAAATTTTGTTCCCAATGCACAGAAATTCGCAATTGTTCATGAAGTCATGCATACTAATTAGATAGTTAAGAAAGAAGTCATTTTTTTAAATGATTTGCTTTAATGGTACAAGAAACTAAGCAAATTAGTTTGTCATTAAATAAACAATTTTATACATGGGTTGTATGATTATGAAAACCTGTATGTGTTTGTCATAAATAGTATATTGAATGTCAGTAACTGACATTCTATATACTATTTATTATACATATTATTTATTAAAAGATTTAATTATTTAAATCTTTTTATAAAATTTACAATCTTACAGTGACAGCAACACCAATATTTTAGATAGAATTTATGAATTACCAGACTTTGATAAAGTTCTCCCAATATGTGAGTAAGTTATAATTGGAGAAATTGAGATGGTTGGAATATAGGAGTACAGATTCTTCGTATAAGTTAAAACAACAGGTAATTAAAACTCAAGCTACAGAAATTATGTAATGTTGATGGTTGTCTTCAATTCTCAAAAGTGGTGAAAATTGCTACATGCTAGTCTAGACTATACGGTAGATGGTCAAAAACTCATCACTTGAATTGTTTGAAGTCTTGTATCATGTTGGCACGGTGCGGTCATGCATTGTCATCAATCAAAACCACACCGGATGAGATCACGTTCTGGATCCCTCTGTGGAGGCAACATAAAGATTCACAATAAACTTCCTTTGCCATTGTTGTAATCTGCTCTGTAAAATTCACCAAGACACCTTTGTGGCCCCAAAAGAATGTAGCTATTGTTTTCCTCTTGCTAAGTCTCTGTTTAAACTTTTTTGGCTTGTTTGAAGAAGTGTGCATCCACTGCTTAGACTGTTCTTTGGGATCTGGATTGTAATACTGGATCCAAGTCTCATCGGCAGTAATGATAAGACTTTAAAAACTCCTTGCTCTAATTATCGTAACATGGGAGAAACCTTAAGGCTGACGCCGTTCGCTGCGTTTTGTGATTGTCACTCAACATTTTTGGGATCCAACGTGCACACAGTTTCCAGTATCCTAGGTTAGATACAACTGTGTACAGAGATGACCTTGAAATATCTGCAAAATGTTTACTTATCATAAATCTCAGTTTGTTGCAGATTTGTGTCCTTGTCCACCTTCATCATGGACATCTGCTTGCCTTATTTAAATTTCCTACACGACTGCCTGAGTTTTCACCATATGCTATGCTCATTCTGCAATGGATTTCAGCAGCGCTATATCCTTCTGCTTGCAGAAAACATATAACACTTCGCAACTCACATTTGGCAGGGGCATTGATCATAGCGGCCATGTTCAATTGCCTGTAGCTCAATTCAGAGTGATGCAATGGAGCCAGCAGAGATTGTGGCAGGGGGAGCAGCGTAATCGAACGAAAATTGTTGGAGACCTGTCTCCTATTTCATATGTACTTAGAGCCACTATCAGAGGTTTGAAAAAAAAATTGAGTGTGTATATATATATATTTCATAATGAAATGTATTATAACTATAAGATGATTATATTTTGATTAAAAGAGAGATTAATAATATTCAAAAATGTATAAAATTATACTAAGTTATAAATGTTCTATGTCTCTTAATGTTAGAACTAATTGTTTTAACTCTTCTGCAATGCTTTGTAGAACTCAGCCTTAATTAACAGGGCTTCTGTTACAGAAGTTACTGCAGCTATGATCCTGGTTTTCATTTCATCCAAATCGGTAGGCAATGGCGGAACATAAACAATTTGTTTTACATATCCCTACAAGAAAATAACACAAGGGGTAATGTCTGAGATCTCACTTGTGGCCTATCCACTTCTGATGCAATGTTTCATTTACAAACCAACGAACACAGTCATGCTGATATGGCGAGTCCCCCATCTTACTTATAATGAATTTTTCGACCTTCATTATTTGTGGTCAAAGCCAGTCTTGTAGCATCTCAAGATAACATGCACAGTTGTTACTTTGTTCCCATCAAACAGAAAGGGCCATAAGTTTTGTATATAAAACTGCACAAAAAACCATTAAGTTCTGATGAATCTCTCTGTTACTCATACATATGGGATTCTCAAGTTCCCGTATGTGAATATTGTGACATGGAACTTTACCACTTTAATGAAATGTTCAGGGTTCCCACTGAAATTTTAGATTCAATTTTCCTTATCAATTTGGTTAAAATTTCCTGACTCTCGTAATGTTATGCTATGTTACTCCACAAAATATATAGATATTTTGTTTTTTACAGCCTCCACCATCCCCAGAGCTGTACAACTCAAGCTTTTTTTAATTACATTCATTTTTAAACTTTATTTTTTAATGATTTTTTTACAATATTCATTTCAAATTAGGCTATTTATTTGATAAATTACATTGAAAGTACAAACAAAAACAACACTTAATAAGTTTCTTAGATAAAAATGAACATCATGGTAACTAAAAATAAACACAGATAAGAAAAAACCAAATGAATTTTTTTTAAATGGATTGCTAAAAATTTTTCACAATAAATAGCCTACATTGCTTTGCAAAGTAAATAAAAACCAACATTTGATAACTTAGTTTGCGTAAAAATGCTGAGAATTCAGAATCCAATTAAACAAAAAAATATATGTATGATTACAACTTAAAGGAAACTAAAATCACTGTGACTAAAGGTAATACAGATAAGAAAACTAGAATAGACACCCATATTTTGTATAGAACACAAACATTATTAACATTTACCTGAAAAATATTTTGTCATTATTATTCTAATGTATTTGCAAAATGTCATCTAAATACAGTGCAAGCCATGACTAATGACAATTAATATTCCAAGCTGGAATTTTGAAGCTATACAAATATCACGAAACATAATCTTAAATTTTGTACCTAATGAACTAAAGTTGATCGGGCGCAACATTTGTTGATCATTTTGTACAACATTGAGAACCCACATAACCTCTGCCTTAGAAACATCATCTTTATAACAAAAACAAGTAACTGTGTAAATGAAGTTGAGGATTCAAATGTATCATTTGCTGCTGAAATGCTAGATGTACCACAACCATGATTCTCACAACTGTTGATCAAAGCTTTACAAAGTACCACTGGCAAACAAAAAAAAGAAATTCAGTGATGCCTGACAATTCCTTATCTTAACTACTTTATAATGCTGCTTTCCTTTGTGTGAAGTCAGTTCTACTTTCCCCCCATATTGCCCAGTCCAAATCTAACTGCTGATCCAAAAATCCAAAAGCTAACATCTTTAGCTTTGGAGAAACGGGTATGCCTAAACCACGATTAGATACTGGTTGTGAAAAATGCAAACAACAAAGAAGATATATTGCATGAAGTACAAATATCTCCCACCTCAAACACCAAAGGTGTTCAAAACATTGCTTTCATGTTTTGCAATCAAGTGTGTGGTGAATGGTATGGAAGCAACAATTACACACATTCCATACAACAAGTATGCAAGAGTTATTACCACCTGATTTTGATAAACGAATGAAATTCTGTTGGTAAATTAGAAAATGTTAACATCATCCCAATTTTTTAGGCAATATTCTAATTACTGTTGAATTCTGTTTTACAACAAATGGTATTGTAAATTATCAAAATACTCGTACCTGGGCAGAATAATATCCCCATGAGATTGCTACAAGTCACTTCCATTGCAATTATTTGTTTAATGAGTGGTTTGGTTTTCTTAGTGATAACACCATAGGCCCTTTTTTCTTACCTACAAGCTCAATAGAGATTTTTTGCAAACAAATCTGATTGCACTCTTGGATGATATTCCACTTTTATAGATAAAGTACAGATATTGTTTCTCAGTGATGGTGTACCTGCTCACTACTGTGATGATGTGAATAATCATTTAAATAACACATTTAGTAAGCAGATGTAAGAAGATGCAAGAATAGAGTTGTATTCAATGTTTACATCCTTAATTTTGTTCACTATTTGTGTTATTTTTTATGAGCTATTTTTTTAACTGTTGTCAAATACAGACCTTGGGTATAATTTTATTAATGTAACCAAATTTAAAATGATGTGTTTTATAATAAGTTGAGTGATTAATGATGTGAAAACAGTGAAATTGTTTTTAAGTTTGAGAATAATCATAAACCAGTAGATTGATGGTTTATAAAAAAAAATTTAACTATGTCTATAAATATAGCAGTGAATCTAATAAATTTTAATGAAAGTAACGTTTTATTCTACTTTAATTTTTTCAATTCTAAGATATTTGCAGGTGGTCCTCTGCTGTTGTATAAACGATCTTAAACCAATTACTCGAATTATTCTTATGCAAAATTAAATTTTATAGAACCTGCTACCTGATAATCAGTATTAATTCAGCTAGATAACATATAAAAGAGATGTATAAAACAAAGATTTATTTTGAATTAAAATTTGTTTTTTGGCTGTTATGTTTGTTAAAGTAGTGAATTTGTTAGATTTACAGTCTGTATTACCACAAATACTTATATACTTTACAAGTATACTTGATATATTACATTTTCTCTTTTGGCAGTCTATATCAATGTAATTCATGTTTGTTTACCAGTAGTTCCTCCAATTGACTCTGAATTTCATTGACATCATTGCAAAGATATCTTTTATTAGAAACATTTGGCCAGTGCAAAGTGTTAGGACGTATAGAACAGCATACTTCATTTTTCTATGATTATGTATGAGAAATGATAATTGATATTAATTTGTTAGTATTTATAGTTTTATTCATAATTATTTATTTGTTTCACTTATGATCTTCTTTTAAATTTTTTGGTGTACAAATGTACTTAATTGTGTTGTAATGATTTTCAAACCACTCACTTTTGTTTTAAATTAATTAAATTAAATGAAATATGATTTTGTTAAATTTTGAATGATTTTTATTTATTTTTGTATGATTTTGTTGATTTTATTGAATGGACTAAAATCTTGCATAAAATCCTAATCTAGTAACTATAGTTTTGTTTGTTGTTTATGTGATAACTTATAACAAATTCTTTTAAACTGTTTTCTTTTCTTATTTTCATTTTTTTGTATGCTTCAATCACGCAATGTTGTTTGGGTATATATTACTGAAATCCCATAAACAAAATAATTAACCTTATGAAATGAATAAAACCTTAAAAAATTGAACTTCTTTTACGTTCCTTTGTTTTTATTCTAGTAAACACTTCATGTGTTTTGCATTGTAGTAAACTATTGTAATCTGTTGATTTATTGTGTATAAACATTTTTCATACATAAAAGCAACAGTTTTTTGTTTACAACTAGCATAGGTTGTCAGTTAATTGCTGTGTTATTATAAATATGTATCTTAAATTGGTTAATAATAAATTCCAGGTAGTGTATTTTTTCAAAATTTTGTTCCCAATGCACGGAAATTCGCAATTGTTCATGAAGTCATGCATACTAATTAGATAGTTAAGAAAGAAGTCATTTTTTTAAATGATTTGCTTTAATGGTACAAGAAACTAAGCAAATTAGTTTGTCATTAAATAAACAATTTTATACATGGGTTGTATGATTATGAAAACCTGTATGTGTTTGTCATAAATAGTATATTGAATGTCAGTAACTGACATTCTATATACTATTTATTATACATATTATTTATTAAAAGATTTAATTATTTAAATCTTTTTATAAAATTTACAATCTTACAGTGACAGCAACACCAATATTTTAGATAGAATTTATGAATTACCAGACTTTGATAAAGTTCTCCCAATATGTGAGTAAGTTATAATTGGAGAAATTGAGATGGTTGGAATATAGGAGTACAGATTCTTCGTATAAGTTAAAACAACAGGTAATTAAAACTCAAGCTACAGAAATTATGTAATGTTGATGGTTGTCTTCAATTCTCAAAAGTGGTGAAAATTGCTACATGCTAGTCTAGACTATACGGTAGATGGTCAAAAACTCATCACTTGAATTGTTTGAAGTCTTGTATCATGTTGGCACGGTGCGGTCATGCATTGTCATCAATCAAAACCACACCGGATGAGATCACGTTCTGGATCCCTCTGTGGAGGCAACATAAAGATTCACAATAAACTTCCTTTGCCATTGTTGTAATCTGCTCTGTAAAATTCACCAAGACACCTTTGTGGCCCCAAAAGAATGTAGCTATTGTTTTCCTCTTGCTAAGTCTCTGTTTAAACTTTTTTGGCTTGTTTGAAGAAGTGTGCATCCACTGCTTAGACTGTTCTTTGGGATCTGGATTGTAATACTGGATCCAAGTCTCATCGGCAGTAATGATAAGACTTTAAAAACTCCTTGCTCTAATTATCGTAACATGGGAGAAACCTTAAGGCTGACGCCGTTCGCTGCGTTTTGTGATTGTCACTCAACATTTTTGGGATCCAACGTGCACACAGTTTCCAGTATCCTAGGTTAGATACAACTGTGTACAGAGATGACCTTGAAATATCTGCAAAATGTTTACTTATCATAAATCTCAGTTTGTTGCAGATTTGTGTCCTTGTCCACCTTCATCATGGACATCTGCTTGCCTTATTTAAATTTCCTACACGACTGCCTGAGTTTTCACCATATGCTATGCTCATTCTGCAATGGATTTCAGCAGCGCTATATCCTTCTGCTTGCAGAAAACATATAACACTTCGCAACTCACATTTGGCAGGGGCATTGATCATAGCGGCCATGTTCAATTGCCTGTAGCTCAATTCAGAGTGATGCAATGGAGCCAGCAGAGATTGTGGCAGGGGGAGCAGCGTAATCGAACGAAAATTGTTGGAGACCTGTCTCCTATTTCATATGTACTTAGAGCCACTATCAGAGGTTTGAAAAAAAAATTGAGTGTGTATATATATATATTTCATAATGAAATGTATTATAACTATAAGATGATTATATTTTGATTAAAAGAGAGATTAATAATATTCAAAAATGTATAAAATTATACTAAGTTATAAATGTTCTATGTCTCTTAATGTTAGAACTAATTGTTTTAACTCTTCTGCAATGCTTTGTAGAACTCAGCCTTAATTAACAGGGCTTCTGTTACAGAAGTTACTGCAGCTATGATCCTGGTTTTCATTTCATCCAAATCGGTAGGCAATGGCGGAACATAAACAATTTGTTTTACATATCCCTACAAGAAAATAACACAAGGGGTAATGTCTGAGATCTCACTTGTGGCCTATCCACTTCTGATGCAATGTTTCATTTACAAACCAACGAACACAGTCATGCTGATATGGCGAGTCCCCCATCTTACTTATAATGAATTTTTCGACCTTCATTATTTGTGGTCAAAGCCAGTCTTGTAGCATCTCAAGATAACATGCACAGTTGTTACTTTGTTCCCATCAAACAGAAAGGGCCATAAGTTTTGTATATAAAACTGCACAAAAAACCATTAAGTTCTGATGAATCTCTCTGTTACTCATACATATGGGATTCTCAAGTTCCCGTATGTGAATATTGTGACATGGAACTTTACCACTTTAATGAAATGTTCAGGGTTCCCACTGAAATTTTAGATTCAATTTTCCTTATCAATTTGGTTAAAATTTCCTGACTCTCGTAATGTTATGCTATGTTACTCCACAAAATATATAGATATTTTGTTTTTTACAGCCTCCACCATCCCCAGAGCTGTACAACTCAAGCTTTTTTTAATTACATTCATTTTTAAACTTTATTTTTTAATGATTTTTTTACAATATTCATTTCAAATTAGGCTATTTATTTGATAAATTACATTGAAAGTACAAACAAAAACAACACTTAATAAGTTTCTTAGATAAAAATGAACATCATGGTAACTAAAAATAAACACAGATAAGAAAAAACCAAATGAATTTTTTTTAAATAGATTGCTAAAAATTTTTCACAATAAATAGCCTACATTGCTTTGCAAAGTAAATAAAAACCAACATTTGATAACTTAGTTTGCGTAAAAATGCTGAGAATTCAGAATCCAATTAAACAAAAAAATATATGTATGATTACAACTTAAAGGAAACTAAAATCACTGTGACTAAAGGTAATACAGATAAGAAAACTAGAATAGACACCCATATTTTGTATAGAACACAAACATTATTAACATTTACCTGAAAAATATTTTGTCATTATTATTCTAATGTATTTGCAAAATGTCATCTAAATACAGTGCAAGCCATGACTAATGACAATTAATATTCCAAGCTGGAATTTTGAAGCTATACAAATATCACGAAACATAATCTTAAATTTTGTACCTAATGAACTAAAGTTGATCGGGCGCAACATTTGTTGATCATTTTGTACAACATTGAGAACCCACATAACCTCTGCCTTAGAAACATCATCTTTATAACAAAAACAAGTAACTGTGTAAATGAAGTTGAGGATTCAAATGTATCATTTGCTGCTGAAATGCTAGATGTACCACAACCATGATTCTCACAACTGTTGATCAAAGCTTTACAAAGTACCACTGGCAAACAAAAAAAAGAAATTCTGTGATGCCTGACAATTCCTTATCTTAACTACTTTATAATGCTGCTTTCCTTTGTGTGAAGTCAGTTCTACTTTCCCCCCATATTGCCCAGTCCAAATCTAACTGCTGATCCAAAAATCCAAAAGCTAACATCTTTAGCTTTGGAGAAACGGGTATGCCTAAACCACGATTAGATACTGGTTGTGAAAAATGCAAACAACAAAGAAGATATATTGCATGAAGTACAAATATCTCCCACCTCAAACACCAAAGGTGTTCAAAACATTGCTTTCATGTTTTGCAATCAAGTGTGTGGTGAATGGTATGGAAGCAACAATTACACACATTCCATACAACAAGTATGCAAGAGTTATTACCACCTGATTTTGATAAACGAATGAAATTCTGTTGGTAAATTAGAAAATGTTAACATCATCCCAATTTTTTAGGCAATATTCTAATTACTGTTGAATTCTGTTTTACAACAAATGGTATTGTAAATTATCAAAATACTCGTACCTGGGCAGAATAATATCCCCATGAGATTGCTACAAGTCACTTCCATTGCAATTATTTGTTTAATGAGTGGTTTGGTTTTCTTAGTGATAACACCATAGGCCCTTTTTTCTTACCTACAAGCTCAATAGAGATTTTTTGCAAACAAATCTGATTGCACTCTTGGATGATATTCCACTTTTATAGATAAAGTACAGATATTGTTTCTCAGTGATGGTGTACCTGCTCACTACTGTGATGATGTGAATAATCATTTAAATAACACATTTAGTAAGCAGATGTAAGAAGATGCAAGAATAGAGTTGTATTCAATGTTTACATCCTTAATTTTGTTCACTATTTGTGTTATTTTTTATGAGCTATTTTTTTAACTGTTGTCAAATACAGACCTTGGGTATAATTTTATTAATGTAACCAAATTTAAAATGATGTGTTTTATAATAAGTTGAGTGATTAATGATGTGAAAACAGTGAAATTGTTTTTAAGTTTGAGAATAATCATTAACAAGTAGATTGATGGTTTATAAAAAAAATTTATCTATGTCTATAAATATAGCAGTGAATCTAATACATTTTAATGAAAGTAACGTTTTATTCTACTTTAATTTTTTCAATTCTAAGATATTTGCAGGTGGTCCTCTGCTGTTGTATAAACGATCTTAAACCAATTACTCGAATTATTCTTATGCAAAATTAAATTTTATAGAACCTGCTACCTGATAATCAGTATTAATTCAGCTAGATAACATATAAAAGAGATGTATAAAACAAAGATTTATTTTGAATTAAAATTTGTTTTTTGGCTGTTATGTTTGTTAAAGTAGTGAATTTGTTAGATTTACAGTCTGTATTACCACAAATACTTATATACTTTACAAGTATACTTTATATATTACATTTTCTCTTTTGGCAGTCTATATCAATGTAATTCATGTTTGTTTACCAGTAGTTCCTCCAATTGACTCTGAATTTCATTGACATCATTGCAAAGATATCTTTTATTAGAAACATTTGGCCAGTGCAAAGTGTTAGGACGTATAGAACAGCATACTTCATTTTTCTATGATTATGTATGAGAAATGATAATTGATATTAATTTGTTAGTATTTATAGTTTTATTCATAATTATTTATTTGTTTCACTTATGATCTTCTTTTAAATTTTTTGGTGTACAAATGTACTTAATTGTGTTGTAATGATTTTCAAACCACTCACTTTTGTTTTAAATTAATTAAATTAAATGAAATATGATTTTGTTAAATTTTGAATGATTTTTATTTATTTTTGTATGATTTTGTTGATTTTATTGAATGGACTAAAATCTTGCATAAAATCCTAATCTAGTAACTATAGTTTTGTTTGTTGTTTATGTGATAACTTATAACAAATTCTTTTAAACTGTTTTCTTTTCTTATTTTCATTTTTTTGTATGCTTCAATCACGCAATGTTGTTTGGGTATATATTACTGAAATCCCATAAACAAAATAATTAACCTTATGAAATGAATAAAACCTTAAAAAATTGAACTTCTTTTACGTTCCTTTGTTTTTATTCTAGTAAACACTTCATGTGTTTTGCATTGTAGTAAACTATTGTAATCTGTTGATTTATTGTGTATAAACATTTTTCATACATAAAAGCAACAGTTTTTTGTTTACAACTAGCATAGGTTGTCAGTTAATTGCTGTGTTATTATAAATATGTATCTTAAATTGGTTAATAATAAATTCCAGGTAGTGTATTTTTTCAAAATTTTGTTCCCAATGCACAGAAATTCGCAATTGTTCATGAAGTCATGCATACTAATTAGATAGTTAAGAAAGAAGTCATTTTTTTAAATGATTTGCTTTAATGGTACAAGAAACTAAGCAAATTAGTTTGTCATTAAATAAACAATTTTATACATGGGTTGTATGATTATGAAAACCTGTATGTGTTTGTCATAAATAGTATATTGAATGTCAGTAACTGACATTCTATATACTATTTATTATACATATTATTTATTAAAAGATTTAATTATTTAAATCTTTTTATAAAATTTACAATCTTACAGTGACAGCAACACCAATATTTTAGATAGAATTTATGAATTACCAGACTTTGATAAAGTTCTCCCAATATGTGAGTAAGTTATAATTGGAGAAATTGAGATGGTTGGAATATAGGAGTACAGATTCTTCGTATAAGTTAAAACAACAGGTAATTAAAACTCAAGCTACAGAAATTATGTAATGTTGATGGTTGTCTTCAATTCTCAAAAGTGGTGAAAATTGCTACATGCTAGTCTAGACTATACGGTAGATGGTCAAAAACTCATCACTTGAATTGTTTGAAGTCTTGTATCATGTTGGCACGGTGCGGTCATGCATTGTCATCAATCAAAACCACACCGGATGAGATCACGTTCTGGATCCCTCTGTGGAGGCAACATAAAGATTCACAATAAACTTCCTTTGCCATTGTTGTAATCTGCTCTGTAAAATTCACCAAGACACCTTTGTGGCCCCAAAAGAATGTAGCTATTGTTTTCCTCTTGCTAAGTCTCTGTTTAAACTTTTTTGGCTTGTTTGAAGAAGTGTGCATCCACTGCTTAGACTGTTCTTTGGGATCTGGATTGTAATACTGGATCCAAGTCTCATCGGCAGTAATGATAAGACTTTAAAAACTCCTTGCTCTAATTATCGTAACATGGGAGAAACCTTAAGGCTGACGCCGTTCGCTGCGTTTTGTGATTGTCACTCAACATTTTTGGGATCCAACGTGCACACAGTTTCCAGTATCCTAGGTTAGATACAACTGTGTACAGAGATGACCTTGAAATATCTGCAAAATGTTTACTTATCATAAATCTCAGTTTGTTGCAGATTTGTGTCCTTGTCCACCTTCATCATGGACATCTGCTTGCCTTATTTAAATTTCCTACACGACTGCCTGAGTTTTCACCATATGCTATGCTCATTCTGCAATGGATTTCAGCAGCGCTATATCCTTCTGCTTGCAGAAAACATATAACACTTCGCAACTCACATTTGGCAGGGGCATTGATCATAGCGGCCATGTTCAATTGCCTGTAGCTCAATTCAGAGTGATGCAATGGAGCCAGCAGAGATTGTGGCAGGGGGAGCAGCGTAATCGAACGAAAATTGTTGGAGACCTGTCTCCTATTTCATATGTACTTAGAGCCACTATCAGAGGTTTGAAAAAAAAATTGAGTGTGTATATATATATATATTTCATAATGAAATGTATTATAACTATAAGATGATTATATTTTGATTAAAAGAGAGATTAATAATATTCAAAAATGTATAAAATTATACTAAGTTATAAATGTTCTATGTCTCTTAATGTTAGAACTAATTGTTTTAACTCTTCTGCAATGCTTTGTAGAACTCAGCCTTAATTAACAGGGCTTCTGTTACAGAAGTTACTGCAGCTATGATCCTGGTTTTCATTTCATCCAAATCGGTAGGCAATGGCGGAACATAAACAATTTGTTTTACATATCCCTACAAGAAAATAACACAAGGGGTAATGTCTGAGATCTCACTTGTGGCCTATCCACTTCTGATGCAATGTTTCATTTACAAACCAACGAACACAGTCATGCTGATATGGCGAGTCCCCCATCTTACTTATAATGAATTTTTCGACCTTCATTATTTGTGGTCAAAGCCAGTCTTGTAGCATCTCAAGATAACATGCACAGTTGTTACTTTGTTCCCATCAAACAGAAAGGGCCATAAGTTTTGTATATAAAACTGCACAAAAAACCATTAAGTTCTGATGAATCTCTCTGTTACTCATACATATGGGATTCTCAAGTTCCCGTATGTGAATATTGTGACATGGAACTTTACCACTTTAATGAAATGTTCAGGGTTCCCACTGAAATTTTAGATTCAATTTTCCTTATCAATTTGGTTAAAATTTCCTGACTCTCGTAATGTTATGCTATGTTACTCCACAAAATATATAGATATTTTGTTTTTTACAGCCTCCACCATCCCCAGAGCTGTACAACTCAAGCTTTTTTTAATTACATTCATTTTTAAACTTTATTTTTTAATGATTTTTTTACAATATTCATTTCAAATTAGGCTATTTATTTGATAAATTACATTGAAAGTACAAACAAAAACAACACTTAATAAGTTTCTTAGATAAAAATGAACATCATGGTAACTAAAAATAAACACAGATAAGAAAAAACCAAATGAATTTTTTTTAAATAGATTGCTAAAAATTTTTCACAATAAATAGCCTACATTGCTTTGCAAAGTAAATAAAAACCAACATTTGATAACTTAGTTTGCGTAAAAATGCTGAGAATTCAGAATCCAATTAAACAAAAAAATATATGTATGATTACAACTTAAAGGAAACTAAAATCACTGTGACTAAAGGTAATACAGATAAGAAAACTAGAATAGACACCCATATTTTGTATAGAACACAAACATTATTAACATTTACCTGAAAAATATTTTGTCATTATTATTCTAATGTATTTGCAAAATGTCATCTAAATACAGTGCAAGCCATGACTAATGACAATTAATATTCCAAGCTGGAATTTTGAAGCTATACAAATATCACGAAACATAATCTTAAATTTTGTACCTAATGAACTAAAGTTGATCGGGCGCAACATTTGTTGATCATTTTGTACAACATTGAGAACCCACATAACCTCTGCCTTAGAAACATCATCTTTATAACAAAAACAAGTAACTGTGTAAATGAAGTTGAGGATTCAAATGTATCATTTGCTGCTGAAATGCTAGATGTACCACAACCATGATTCTCACAACTGTTGATCAAAGCTTTACAAAGTACCACTGGCAAACAAAAAAAAGAAATTCAGTGATGCCTGACAATTCCTTATCTTAACTACTTTATAATGCTGCTTTCCTTTGTGTGAAGTCAGTTCTACTTTCCCCCCATATTGCCCAGTCCAAATCTAACTGCTGATCCAAAAATCCAAAAGCTAACATCTTTAGCTTTGGAGAAACGGGTATGCCTAAACCACGATTAGATACTGGTTGTGAAAAATGCAAACAACAAAGAAGATATATTGCATGAAGTACAAATATCTCCCACCTCAAACACCAAAGGTGTTCAAAACATTGCTTTCATGTTTTGCAATCAAGTGTGTGGTGAATGGTATGGAAGCAACAATTACACACATTCCATACAACAAGTATGCAAGAGTTATTACCACCTGATTTTGATAAACGAATGAAATTCTGTTGGTAAATTAGAAAATGTTAACATCATCCCAATTTTTTAGGCAATATTCTAATTACTGTTGAATTCTGTTTTACAACAAATGGTATTGTAAATTATCAAAATACTCGTACCTGGGCAGAATAATATCCCCATGAGATTGCTACAAGTCACTTCCATTGCAATTATTTGTTTAATGAGTGGTTTGGTTTTCTTAGTGATAACACCATAGGCCCTTTTTTCTTACCTACAAGCTCAATAGAGATTTTTTGCAAACAAATCTGATTGCACTCTTGGATGATATTCCACTTTTATAGATAAAGTACAGATATTGTTTCTCAGTGATGGTGTACCTGCTCACTACTGTGATGATGTGAATAATCATTTAAATAACACATTTAGTAAGCAGATGTAAGAAGATGCAAGAATAGAGTTGTATTCAATGTTTACATCCTTAATTTTGTTCACTATTTGTGTTATTTTTTATGAGCTATTTTTTTAACTGTTGTCAAAAACAGACCTTGGGTATAATTTTATTAATGTAACCAAATTTAAAATGATGTGTTTTATAATAAGTTGAGTGATTAATGATGTGAAAACAGTGAAATTGTTTTTAAGTTTGAGAATAATCATTAACAAGTAGATTGATGGTTTATAAAAAAAATTTATCTATGTCTATAAATATAGCAGTGAATCTAATACATTTTAATGAAAGTAACGTTTTATTCTACTTTAATTTTTTCAATTCTAAGATATTTGCAGGTGGTCCTCTGCTGTTGTATAAACGATCTTAAACCAATTACTCGAATTATTCTTATGCAAAATTAAATTTTATAGAACCTGCTACCTGATAATCAGTATTAATTCAGCTAGATAACATATAAAAGAGATGTATAAAACAAAGATTTATTTTGAATTAAAATTTGTTTTTTGGCTGTTATGTTTGTTAAAGTAGTGAATTTGTTAGATTTACAGTCTGTATTACCACAAATACTTATATACTTTACAAGTATACTTTATATATTACATTTTCTCTTTTGGCAGTCTATATCAATGTAATTCATGTTTGTTTACCAGTAGTTCCTCCAATTGACTCTGAATTTCATTGACATCATTGCAAAGATATCTTTTATTAGAAACATTTGGCCAGTGCAAAGTGTTAGGACGTATAGAACAGCATACTTCATTTTTCTATGATTATGTATGAGAAATGATAATTGATATTAATTTGTTAGTATTTATAGTTTTATTCATAATTATTTATTTGTTTCACTTATGATCTTCTTTTAAATTTTTTGGTGTACAAATGTACTTAATTGTGTTGTAATGATTTTCAAACCACTCACTTTTGTTTTAAATTAATTAAATTAAATGAAATATGATTTTGTTAAATTTTGAATGATTTTTATTTATTTTTGTATGATTTTGTTGATTTTATTGAATGGACTAAAATCTTGCATAAAATCCTAATCTAGTAACTATAGTTTTGTTTGTTGTTTATGTGATAACTTATAACAAATTCTTTTAAACTGTTTTCTTTTCTTATTTTCATTTTTTTGTATGCTTCAATCACGCAATGTTGTTTGGGTATATATTACTGAAATCCCATAAACAAAATAATTAACCTTATGAAATGAATAAAACCTTAAAAAATTGAACTTCTTTTACGTTCCTTTGTTTTTATTCTAGTAAACACTTCATGTGTTTTGCATTGTAGTAAACTATTGTAATCTGTTGATTTATTGTGTATAAACATTTTTCATACATAAAAGCAACAGTTTTTTGTTTACAACTAGCATAGGTTGTCAGTTAATTGCTGTGTTATTATAAATATGTATCTTAAATTGGTTAATAATAAATTCCAGGTAGTGTATTTTTTCAAAATTTTGTTCCCAATGCACAGAAATTCGCAATTGTTCATGAAGTCATGCATACTAATTAGATAGTTAAGAAAGAAGTCATTTTTTTAAATGATTTGCTTTAATGGTACAAGAAACTAAGCAAATTAGTTTGTCATTAAATAAACAATTTTATACATGGGTTGTATGATTATGAAAACCTGTATGTGTTTGTCATAAATAGTATATTGAATGTCAGTAACTGACATTCTATATACTATTTATTATACATATTATTTATTAAAAGATTTAATTATTTAAATCTTTTTATAAAATTTACAATCTTACAGTGACAGCAACACCAATATTTTAGATAGAATTTATGAATTACCAGACTTTGATAAAGTTCTCCCAATATGTGAGTAAGTTATAATTGGAGAAATTGAGATGGTTGGAATATAGGAGTACAGATTCTTCGTATAAGTTAAAACAACAGGTAATTAAAACTCAAGCTACAGAAATTATGTAATGTTGATGGTTGTCTTCAATTCTCAAAAGTGGTGAAAATTGCTACATGCTAGTCTAGACTATACGGTAGATGGTCAAAAACTCATCACTTGAATTGTTTGAAGTCTTGTATCATGTTGGCACGGTGCGGTCATGCATTGTCATCAATCAAAACCACACCGGATGAGATCACGTTCTGGATCCCTCTGTGGAGGCAACATAAAGATTCACAATAAACTTCCTTTGCCATTGTTGTAATCTGCTCTGTAAAATTCACCAAGACACCTTTGTGGCCCCAAAAGAATGTAGCTATTGTTTTCCTCTTGCTAAGTCTCTGTTTAAACTTTTTTGGCTTGTTTGAAGAAGTGTGCATCCACTGCTTAGACTGTTCTTTGGGATCTGGATTGTAATACTGGATCCAAGTCTCATCGGCAGTAATGATAAGACTTTAAAAACTCCTTGCTCTAATTATCGTAACATGGGAGAAACCTTAAGGCTGACGCCGTTCGCTGCGTTTTGTGATTGTCACTCAACATTTTTGGGATCCAACGTGCACACAGTTTCCAGTATCCTAGGTTAGATACAACTGTGTACAGAGATGACCTTGAAATATCTGCAAAATGTTTACTTATCATAAATCTCAGTTTGTTGCAGATTTGTGTCCTTGTCCACCTTCATCATGGACATCTGCTTGCCTTATTTAAATTTCCTACACGACTGCCTGAGTTTTCACCATATGCTATGCTCATTCTGCAATGGATTTCAGCAGCGCTATATCCTTCTGCTTGCAGAAAACATATAACACTTCGCAACTCACATTTGGCAGGGGCATTGATCATAGCGGCCATGTTCAATTGCCTGTAGCTCAATTCAGAGTGATGCAATGGAGCCAGCAGAGATTGTGGCAGGGGGAGCAGCGTAATCGAACGAAAATTGTTGGAGACCTGTCTCCTATTTCATATGTACTTAGAGCCACTATCAGAGGTTTGAAAAAAAAATTGAGTGTGTATATATATATATATTTCATAATGAAATGTATTATAACTATAAGATGATTATATTTTGATTAAAAGAGAGATTAATAATATTCAAAAATGTATAAAATTATACTAAGTTATAAATGTTCTATGTCTCTTAATGTTAGAACTAATTGTTTTAACTCTTCTGCAATGCTTTGTAGAACTCAGCCTTAATTAACAGGGCTTCTGTTACAGAAGTTACTGCAGCTATGATCCTGGTTTTCATTTCATCCAAATCGGTAGGCAATGGCGGAACATAAACAATTTGTTTTACATATCCCTACAAGAAAATAACACAAGGGGTAATGTCTGAGATCTCACTTGTGGCCTATCCACTTCTGATGCAATGTTTCATTTACAAACCAACGAACACAGTCATGCTGATATGGCGAGTCCCCCATCTTACTTATAATGAATTTTTCGACCTTCATTATTTGTGGTCAAAGCCAGTCTTGTAGCATCTCAAGATAACATGCACAGTTGTTACTTTGTTCCCATCAAACAGAAAGGGCCATAAGTTTTGTATATAAAACTGCACAAAAAACCATTAAGTTCTGATGAATCTCTCTGTTACTCATACATATGGGATTCTCAAGTTCCCGTATGTGAATATTGTGACATGGAACTTTACCACTTTAATGAAATGTTCAGGGTTCCCACTGAAATTTTAGATTCAATTTTCCTTATCAATTTGGTTAAAATTTCCTGACTCTCGTAATGTTATGCTATGTTACTCCACAAAATATATAGATATTTTGTTTTTTACAGCCTCCACCATCCCCAGAGCTGTACAACTCAAGCTTTTTTTAATTACATTCATTTTTAAACTTTATTTTTTAATGATTTTTTTACAATATTCATTTCAAATTAGGCTATTTATTTGATAAATTACATTGAAAGTACAAACAAAAACAACACTTAATAAGTTTCTTAGATAAAAATGAACATCATGGTAACTAAAAATAAACACAGATAAGAAAAAACCAAATGAATTTTTTTTAAATAGATTGCTAAAAATTTTTCACAATAAATAGCCTACATTGCTTTGCAAAGTAAATAAAAACCAACATTTGATAACTTAGTTTGCGTAAAAATGCTGAGAATTCAGAATCCAATTAAACAAAAAAATATATGTATGATTACAACTTAAAGGAAACTAAAATCACTGTGACTAAAGGTAATACAGATAAGAAAACTAGAATAGACACCCATATTTTGTATAGAACACAAACATTATTAACATTTACCTGAAAAATATTTTGTCATTATTATTCTAATGTATTTGCAAAATGTCATCTAAATACAGTGCAAGCCATGACTAATGACAATTAATATTCCAAGCTGGAATTTTGAAGCTATACAAATATCACGAAACATAATCTTAAATTTTGTACCTAATGAACTAAAGTTGATCGGGCGCAACATTTGTTGATCATTTTGTACAACATTGAGAACCCACATAACCTCTGCCTTAGAAACATCATCTTTATAACAAAAACAAGTAACTGTGTAAATGAAGTTGAGGATTCAAATGTATCATTTGCTGCTGAAATGCTAGATGTACCACAACCATGATTCTCACAACTGTTGATCAAAGCTTTACAAAGTACCACTGGCAAACAAAAAAAAGAAATTCAGTGATGCCTGACAATTCCTTATCTTAACTACTTTATAATGCTGCTTTCCTTTGTGTGAAGTCAGTTCTACTTTCCCCCCATATTGCCCAGTCCAAATCTAACTGCTGATCCAAAAATCCAAAAGCTAACATCTTTAGCTTTGGAGAAACGGGTATGCCTAAACCACGATTAGATACTGGTTGTGAAAAATGCAAACAACAAAGAAGATATATTGCATGAAGTACAAATATCTCCCACCTCAAACACCAAAGGTGTTCAAAACATTGCTTTCATGTTTTGCAATCAAGTGTGTGGTGAATGGTATGGAAGCAACAATTACACACATTCCATACAACAAGTATGCAAGAGTTATTACCACCTGATTTTGATAAACGAATGAAATTCTGTTGGTAAATTAGAAAATGTTAACATCATCCCAATTTTTTAGGCAATATTCTAATTACTGTTGAATTCTGTTTTACAACAAATGGTATTGTAAATTATCAAAATACTCGTACCTGGGCAGAATAATATCCCCATGAGATTGCTACAAGTCACTTCCATTGCAATTATTTGTTTAATGAGTGGTTTGGTTTTCTTAGTGATAACACCATAGGCCCTTTTTTCTTACCTACAAGCTCAATAGAGATTTTTTGCAAACAAATCTGATTGCACTCTTGGATGATATTCCACTTTTATAGATAAAGTACAGATATTGTTTCTCAGTGATGGTGTACCTGCTCACTACTGTGATGATGTGAATAATCATTTAAATAACACATTTAGTAAGCAGATGTAAGAAGATGCAAGAATAGAGTTGTATTCAATGTTTACATCCTTAATTTTGTTCACTATTTGTGTTATTTTTTATGAGCTATTTTTTTAACTGTTGTCAAATACAGACCTTGGGTATAATTTTATTAATGTAACCAAATTTAAAATGATGTGTTTTATAATAAGTTGAGTGATTAATGATGTGAAAACAGTGAAATTGTTTTTAAGTTTGAGAATAATCATTAACAAGTAGATTGATGGTTTATAAAAAAAATTTATCTATGTCTATAAATATAGCAGTGAATCTAATACATTTTAATGAAAGTAACGTTTTATTCTACTTTAATTTTTTCAATTCTAAGATATTTGCAGGTGGTCCTCTGCTGTTGTATAAACGATCTTAAACCAATTACTCGAATTATTCTTATGCAAAATTAAATTTTATAGAACCTGCTACCTGATAATCAGTATTAATTCAGCTAGATAACATATAAAAGAGATGTATAAAACAAAGATTTATTTTGAATTAAAATTTGTTTTTTGGCTGTTATGTTTGTTAAAGTAGTGAATTTGTTAGATTTACAGTCTGTATTACCACAAATACTTATATACTTTACAAGTATACTTTATATATTACATTTTCTCTTTTGGCAGTCTATATCAATGTAATTCATGTTTGTTTACCAGTAGTTCCTCCAATTGACTCTGAATTTCATTGACATCATTGCAAAGATATCTTTTATTAGAAACATTTGGCCAGTGCAAAGTGTTAGGACGTATAGAACAGCATACTTCATTTTTCTATGATTATGTATGAGAAATGATAATTGATATTAATTTGTTAGTATTTATAGTTTTATTCATAATTATTTATTTGTTTCACTTATGATCTTCTTTTAAATTTTTTGGTGTACAAATGTACTTAATTGTGTTGTAATGATTTATAAACTACTCACTTTTGTTTTAAATTAATTAAATTAAATGAAGTATGATTTTGTTAAATTTTGAATGATTTTTATTTATTTTTGTATGATTTTGTTGATTTTATTGAATGGACTAAAATCTTGCATAAAATCCTAATCTCGTAACTATAGTTTTGTTTGTTTTTTATGTGGTAACTTATAACAAATTCTTTTAAACTGTTTTTCTTTTCTTATTTTCATTTTTTTATATGCTTCAATCACGCAATGTTGTTTGGGTATATATTACTGAAATCACATAAACAAAATAATTAACCTTATGAAATGAATAAAACCTTAAAAAATTGAACTTCTTTTACGTTCCTTTGTTTTTATTCTAGTAAACACTTCATGTGTTTTGCATTGTAGTAAACTATTGTAATCTGTTGATTTATTGTGTATAAACATTTTTCTTAAATAAAAGCAACAGTTTTTTGTTTACAACTAGCATAGGTTGTCAGTTAATTGCTGTGTTATTATAAATATGTATCTTAAATTGGTTAATAATAAATTCCAGGTAGTGTATTTTTTCAAAATTTTGTTCCCAATGCAGGGAAATTCGCAATTGTTCATGAAGCCATGCATACTAATTAGATAGTTAAGAAAGAAGTCATTTTTTTAAATGATTTGCTTTAATGGTACAAGAAACTAAGCAAATTAGTTTGTCATTAAATAAACAATTTTATACGTGAGTTGTATGATTATGAAAACCTGTATGTGTTTGTCATAAATAGTATATTGAATGTCAGTAACTGACATTCTATATACTATTTATTATACATATTATTTATTAAAAGATTTAATTATTTAAATCTTTTTATAAAATTTACAATCTTACAGTGACAGCAACACCAATATTTTAGATAGAATTTATGAATTACCAGACTTTGATAAAGTTCTCCCAATATGTGAGTAAGTTATAATTGGAGAAATTGAGATGGTTGGAAACAAAAACAACACTTAATAAGTTTCTTAGATAAAAATGAACATCATGGTAACTAAAAATAAACACAGATAAGAAAAAACCAAATGAATTTTTTTTAAATAGATTGCTAAATATTTTCACAATAAATAGCCTACATTGCTTTGCAAAGTAAATAAAAACCAACATTTGATAACTTAGTTTGCGTAAAAATGCTGAGAATTCAGAATCCAATTAAACAAAAAAATATATGTATGATTACAACTTAAAGGAAACTAAAATCACTGTGACTAAAGGTAATACAGATAAGAAAACTAGAATAGACACCCATATTTTGTATAGAACACAAACATTATTAACATTTACCTGAAAAATATTTTGTCATTATTATTCTAATGTATTTGCAAAATGTCATCTAAATACAGTGCAAGCCATGACTAATGACAATTAATATTCCAAGCTGGAATTTTGAAGCTATACAAATATCACGAAA
The DNA here is from genome assembly GCF_047948215.1 of Lycorma delicatula. Classification (NCBI taxonomy): domain Eukaryota; kingdom Metazoa; phylum Arthropoda; class Insecta; order Hemiptera; family Fulgoridae; genus Lycorma; species Lycorma delicatula. The sequence goes on from NC_134460.1 coordinate 26,524,615, forward strand.
CATAATCTTAAATTTTGTACCTAATGAACTAAAGTTGATCGGGCGCAACATTTGTTGATCATTTTGTACAACATTGAGAACCCACATAACCTCTGCCTTAGAAACATCATCTTTATAACAAAAACAAGTAACTGTGTAAATGAAGTTGAGGATTCAAATGTATCATTTGCTGCTGAAATGCTAGATGGTCCACAACCATGATTCTCACAACTGTTGATCAAAGCTTTACAAAATACCACTGGCAAACAAAAAAAAGAAATTCAGTGATGCCTGACAATTCCTTATCTTAACTACTTTATAATGCTGCTTTCCTTTGTGTGAAGTCCGTTTTACTTTCCCCCCATATTGCCCAGTCCAAATCTAACTGCTGATCCAAAAATCCAAAAGCTAACATCTTTAGCTTTGGAGAAACAGGTATGCCTAAAACACGATTAGATACTGGTTGTGAAAAATGCAAACAACGAAGAAGATATATTGCATGAAGTACAAATATCTCCCACCTCAAACACCAAAGGTGTTCAAAACATTGCTTTCATGTTTTGCAATCAAGTGTGTGGTGAATCGTATGGAAGCAACAATTACACACATTCCATACAACAAGTATGCAAGAGTTATTACCACCTGATTTTGATAAACGAATGAAATTCTGTTGGTAAATTAGAAAATGTTAACATCATCCCAATTTTTTAGGCAATATTCTAATTACTGTTGAATTCTGTTTTACAACAAATGGTATTGTAAATTATCAAAATACTCGTACCTGGGCAGAATAATATCCCCATGAGATTGCTACAAGTCACTTCCATTGCAATTATTTGTTTAATGAGTGGTGCGGTTTTCTTAGTGATAACACCATAGGCCCTTTTTTCTTACCTACAAGCTCCTTAGAGATTTTTTGCAAACAAATCTGATTGCACTCTTGGAAGATATTCCACTTTTATAGATAAAGTACAGATATTGTTTCTCAGTGATGGTGTACCTGCTCACTACTGTGATGATGTGAATAACCATTTAAATAACACATTTAGTAAGCAGATGTAAGAAGATGCAAGAATAGAGTTGTATTCAATGTTTACATCCTTAATTTTGTTCACTATTTGTGTTATTTTTTATGAGCTATTTTTTTAACTGTTGTCAAATACAGACCTTGGGTATAATTTTATTAATGTAACCAAATTTAAAATGATGTGTTTTATAATAAGTTGAGTGATTAATGATGTGAAAACAGTGAAATTGTTTTTAAGTTTGAGAATAATCATTAACAAGTAGATTGATGGTTTATAAAAAAAAATTATCTATGTCTATAAATATAGCAGTGAATCTAATAAATTTTAATGAAAGTAACGTTTTATTCTACTTTGTTTTTTTCAGTTCTATGATATTTGCAGGTGGTCCTCTGCTGGTGTATAAACGATCTTAAACCAATTACTCGAATTATTCTTATGCAAAATTAAATTTTATAGAACCTGCTACCTGATAATCAGTATTAATTCAGCTAGATAACATGTAAAAGAGGTGTATAAAACAAAGATTTATTTTGAATTAAAATTTGTTTTTTGGCTGTTATGTTTGTTAAAGTAGTGAATTTGTTAGATTTACAGTCTGTATTACCACAAATACTTATATACTTTACAAGTATACTTTATATATTACATTTTCTCTTTTGGCAGTCTATATCAATGTAATTCATGTTTGTTTACCAGTAGTTCCTCCAATTGACTCTGAATTTCATTGACATCATTGCAAAGATATCTTTTATTAGAAACATTTGGCCAGTGCAAAGTGTTAGGACGTATAGAACAGCATACTTCATTTTTCTATGATTATGTATGAGAAATGATAATTGATATTAATTTGTTAGTATTTATAGTTTTATTCATAATTATTTATTTGTTTCACTTATGATCTTCTTTTAAATTTTTTGGTGTACAAATGTACTTAATTGTGTTGTAATGATTTATAAACTACTCACTTTTGTTTTAAATTAATTAAATTAAATGAAGTATGATTTTGTTAAATTTTGAATGATTTTTATTTATTTTTGTATGATTTTGTTGATTTTATTGAATGGACTAAAATCTTGCATAAAATCCTAATCTCGTAACTATAGTTTTGTTTGTTTTTTATGTGGTAACTTATAACAAATTCTTTTAAACTGTTTTTCTTTTCTTATTTTCATTTTTTTATATGCTTCAATCACGCAATGTTGTTTGGGTATATATTACTGAAATCACATAAACAAAATAATTAACCTTATGAAATGAATAAAACCTTAAAAAATTGAACTTCTTTTACGTTCCTTTGTTTTTATTCTAGTAAACACTTCATGTGTTTTGCATTGTAGTAAACTATTGTAATCTGTTGATTTATTGTGTATAAACATTTTTCTTAAATAAAAGCAACAGTTTTTTGTTTACAACTAGCATAGGTTGTCAGTTAATTGCTGTGTTATTATAAATATGTATCTTAAATTGGTTAATAATAAATTCCAGGTAGTGTATTTTTTCAAAATTTTGTTCCCAATGCAGGGAAATTCGCAATTGTTCATGAAGCCATGCATACTAATTAGATAGTTAAGAAAGAAGTCATTTTTTTAAATGATTTGCTTTAATGGTACAAGAAACTAAGCAAATTAGTTTGTCATTAAATAAACAATTTTATACGTGAGTTGTATGATTATGAAAACCTGTATGTGTTTGTCATAAATAGTATATTGAATGTCAGTAACTGACATTCTATATACTATTTATTATACAAATTATTTATTAAAAGATTTAATTATTTAAATCTTTTTATAAAATTTACAATCTTACAGTGACAGCAACACCAATATTTTAGATAGAATTTATGAATTACCAGACTTTGATAAAGTTCTCCCAATATGTGAGTAAGTTATAATTGGAGAAATTGAGATGGTTGGAAACAAAAACAACACTTAATAAGTTTCTTAGATAAAAATGAACATCATGGTAACTAAAAATAAACACAGATAAGAAAAAACCAAATGAATTTTTTTTAAATAGATTGCTAAATATTTTCACAATAAATAGCCTACATTGCTTTGCAAAGTAAATAAAAACCAACATTTGATAACTTAGTTTGCGTAAAAATGCTGAGAATTCAGAATCCAATTAAACAAAAAAATATATGTATGATTACAACTTAAAGGAAACTAAAATCACTGTGACTAAAGGTAATACAGATAAGAAAACTAGAATAGACACCCATATTTTGTATAGAACACAAACATTATTAACATTTACCTGAAAAATATTTTGTCATTATTATTCTAATGTATTTGCAAAATGTCATCTAAATACAGTGCAAGCCATGACTAATGACAATTAATATTCCAAGCTGGAATTTTGAAGCTATACAAATATCACGAAACATAATCTTAAATTTTGTACCTAATGAACTAAAGTTGATCGGGCGCAACATTTGTTGATCATTTTGTACAACATTGAGAACCCACATAACCTCTGCCTTAGAAACATCATCTTTATAACAAAAACAAGTAACTGTGTAAATGAAGTTGAGGATTCAAATGTATCATTTGCTGCTGAAATGCTAGATGGTCCACAACCATGATTCTCACAACTGTTGATCAAAGCTTTACAAAATACCACTGGCAAACAAAAAAAAGAAATTCAGTGATGCCTGACAATTCCTTATCTTAACTACTTTATAATGCTGCTTTCCTTTGTGTGAAGTCCGTTTTACTTTCCCCCCATATTGCCCAGTCCAAATCTAACTGCTGATCCAAAAATCCAAAAGCTAACATCTTTAGCTTTGGAGAAACAGGTATGCCTAAAACACGATTAGATACTGGTTGTGAAAAATGCAAACAACGAAGAAGATATATTGCATGAAGTACAAATATCTCCCACCTCAAACACCAAAGGTGTTCAAAACATTGCTTTCATGTTTTGCAATCAAGTGTGTGGTGAATCGTATGGAAGCAACAATTACACACATTCCATACAACAAGTATGCAAGAGTTATTACCACCTGATTTTGATAAACGAATGAAATTCTGTTGGTAAATTAGAAAATGTTAACATCATCCCAATTTTTTAGGCAATATTCTAATTACTGTTGAATTCTGTTTTACAACAAATGGTATTGTAAATTATCAAAATACTCGTACCTGGGCAGAATAATATCCCCATGAGATTGCTACAAGTCACTTCCATTGCAATTATTTGTTTAATGAGTGGTGCGGTTTTCTTAGTGATAACACCATAGGCCCTTTTTTCTTACCTACAAGCTCCTTAGAGATTTTTTGCAAACAAATCTGATTGCACTCTTGGAAGATATTCCACTTTTATAGATAAAGTACAGATATTGTTTCTCAGTGATGGTGTACCTGCTCACTACTGTGATGATGTGAATAATCATTTAAATAACACATTTAGTAAGCAGATGTAAGAAGATGCAAGAATAGAGTTGTATTCAATGTTTACATCCTTAATTTTGTTCACTATTTGTGTTATTTTTTATGAGCTATTTTTTTAACTGTTGTCAAATACAGACCTTGGGTATAATTTTATTAATGTAACCAAATTTAAAATGATGTGTTTTATAATAAGTTGAGTGATTAATGATGTGAAAACAGTGAAATTGTTTTTAAGTTTGAGAATAATCATTAACAAGTAGATTGATGGTTTATAAAAAAAATTTATCTATGTCTATAAATATAGCAGTGAATCTAATACATTTTAATGAAAGTAACGTTTTATTCTACTTTAATTTTTTCAATTCTAAGATATTTGCAGGTGGTCCTCTGCTGTTGTATAAACGATCTTAAACCAATTACTCGAATTATTCTTATGCAAAATTAAATTTTATAGAACCTGCTACCTGATAATCAGTATTAATTCAGCTAGATAACATATAAAAGAGATGTATAAAACAAAGATTTATTTTGAATTAAAATTTGTTTTTTGGCTGTTATGTTTGTTAAAGTAGTGAATTTGTTAGATTTACAGTCTGTATTACCACAAATACTTATATACTTTACAAGTATACTTTATATATTACATTTTCTCTTTTGGCAGTCTATATCAATGTAATTCATGTTTGTTTACCAGTAGTTCCTCCAATTGACTCTGAATTTCATTGACATCATTGCAAAGATATCTTTTATTAGAAACATTTGGCCAGTGCAAAGTGTTAGGACGTATAGAACAGCATACTTCATTTTTCTATGATTATGTATGAGAAATGATAATTGATATTAATTTGTTAGTATTTATAGTTTTATTCATAATTATTTATTTGTTTCACTTATGATCTTCTTTTAAATTTTTTGGTGTACAAATGTACTTAATTGTGTTGTAATGATTTTCAAACCACTCACTTTTGTTTTAAATTAATTAAATTAAATGAAATATGATTTTGTTAAATTTTGAATGATTTTTATTTATTTTTGTATGATTTTGTTGATTTTATTGAATGGACTAAAATCTTGCATAAAATCCTGATCTCGTAACTATAGTTTTGTTTGTTGTTTATGTGATAACTTATAACAAATTCTTTTAAACTGTTTTCTTTTCTTATTTTCATTTTTTTGTATGCTTCAATCACGCAATGTTGTTTGGGTATATATTACTGAAATCCCATAAACAAAATAATTGACCTTATGAAATGAATAAAACCTTAAAAAATTGAACTTCTTTTACGTTCCTTTGTTTTTATTCTAGTAAACACTTCATGTGTTTTGCATTGTAGTAAACTATTGTAATCTGTTGATTTATTGTGTATAAACATTTTTCTTACATAAAAGCAACAGTTTTTTGTTTACAACTAGCATAGGTTGTCAGTTAATTGCTGTGTTATTATAAATATGTATCTTAAATTGGTTAATAATAAATTCCAGGTAGTGTATTTTTTCAAAATTTTGTTCCCAATGCACGGAAATTCGCAATTGTTCATGAAGTCATGCATACTAATTAGATAGTTAAGAAAGAAGTCATTTTTTTAAATGATTTGCTTTAATGGTACAAGAAACTAAGCAAATTAGTTTGTCATTAAATAAACAATTTTATACATGGGTTGTATGATTATGAAAACCTGTATGTGTTTGTCATAAATAGTATATTGAATGTCAGTAACTGACATTCTATATACTATTTATTATACATATTATTTATTAAAAGATTTAATTATTTAAATCTTTTTATAAAATTTACAATCTTACAGTGACAGCAACACCAATATTTTAGATAGAATTTATGAATTACCAGACTTTGATACAGTTCTCTCAATATGTGAGTAAGTTATAATTGGAGAAATTGAGATGGTTGGAATATAGGAGTACAGATTCTTCGTATAAGTTAAAACAACAGGTAATTAAAACTCAAGCTACAGAAATTCTGTAATGTTGATGGTTGTCTTCAATTCTCAAAAGTGGTGAATATTGCTACATGCTAGTCTAGACTATACGGTAGATGGTCAAAAAATCGTCACTTGAAATGTTTGAAGTCTTGTATCATGTTGGCACGGTGCGGTCATGCATTGTCATCAATCAAAACCACACCGGATGAGATCACGTTCTGGATCCCTCTGTGGAGGCAACATAAAGATTCACAATAAACTTCCTTTGCCATTGTTGTAATCTGCTCTGTAAAATTCACCAAGACACCTTTGTGGCCCCAAAAGAATGTAGCTATTGTTTTCCTCTTGCTAAGTCTCTGTTTAAACTTTTTTGGCTTGTTTGAAGAAGTGTGCATCCACTGCTTAGACTGTTCTTTGGGATCTGGATTGTAATACTGGATCCAAGTCTCATCGGCAGTAATGATAAGACTTTAAAAACTCCTTGCTCTAATTATCGTAACATGGGAGAAACCTTAAGGCTGACGCCGTTCGCTGCGTTTTGTGATTGTCACTCAACATTTTTGGGATCCAACGTGCACACAGTTTCCAGTATCCTAGGTTAGTTACAACTGTGTACAGAGATGACCTTGAAATATCTGCAAAATGTTTACTTATCATAAATCTCAGTTTGTTGCAGATTTGTGTCCTTGTCCACCTTCATCATGGACATCTGCTTGCCTTATTTAAATTTCCTACACGACTGCCTGAGTTTTCACCATATGCTATGCTCATTCTGCAATGGATTTCAGCAGCGCTATATCCTTCTGCTTGCAGAAAACATATAACACTTCGCAACTCACATTTGGCAGGGGCATTGATCATAGCGGCCATGTTCAATTGCCTGTAGCTCAATTCAGAGTGATGCAATGGAGCCAGCAGAGATTGTGGCAGGGGGAGCAGCGTAATCGAACGAAAATTGTTGGAGACCTGTCTCCTATTTCATATGTACTTAGAGCCACTATCAGAGGTTTGAAAAAAAAATTGAGTGTGTATATATATATATTTCATAATGAAATGTATTATAACTATAAGATGATTATATTTTGATTAAAAGAGAGATTAATAATATTCAAAAATGTATAAAATTATACTAAGTTATAAATGTTCTATGTCTCTTAATGTTAGAACTAATTGTTTTAACTCTTCTGCAATGCTTTGTAGAACTCAGCCTTAATTAACAGGGCTTCTGTTACAGAAGTTACTGCAGCTATGATCCTGGTTTTCATTTCATCCAAATCGGTAGGCAATGGCGGAACATAAACAATTTGTTTTACATATCCCTACAAGAAAATAACACAAGGGGTAATGTCTGAGATCTCACTTGTGGCCTATCCACTTCTGATGCAATGTTTCATTTACAAACCAACGAACACAGTCATGCTGATATGGCGAGTCCCCCATCTTACTTATAATGAATTTTTCGACCTTCATTATTTGTGGTCAAAGCCAGTCTTGTAGCATCTCAAGATAACATGCACAGTTGTTACTTTGTTCCCATCAAACAGAAAGGGCCATAAGTTTTGTATATAAAACTGCACAAAAAACCATTAAGTTCTGATGAATCTCTCTGTTACTCATACATATGGGATTCTCAAGTTCCCGTATGTGAATATTGTGACATGGAACTTTACCACTTTAATGAAATGTTCAGGGTTCCCACTGAAATTTTAGATTCAATTTTCCTTATCAATTTGGTTAAAATTTCCTGACTCTCGTAATGTTATGCTATGTTACTCCACAAAATATATAGATATTTTGTTTTTTACAGCCTCCACCATCCCCAGAGCTGTACAACTCAAGCTTTTTTTAATTACATTCATTTTTAAACTTTATTTTTTAATGATTTTTTTACAATATTCATTTCAAATTAGGCTATTTATTTGATAAATTACATTGAAAGTACAAACAAAAACAACACTTAATAAGTTTCTTAGATAAAAATGAACATCATGGTAACTAAAAATAAACACAGATAAGAAAAAACCAAATGAATTTTTTTTAAATGGATTGCTAAAAATTTTTCACAATAAATAGCCTACATTGCTTTGCAAAGTAAATAAAAACCAACATTTGATAACTTAGTTTGCGTAAAAATGCTGAGAATTCAGAATCCAATTAAACAAAAAAATATATGTATGATTACAACTTAAAGGAAACTAAAATCACTGTGACTAAAGGTAATACAGATAAGAAAACTAGAATAGACACCCATATTTTGTATAGAACACAAACATTATTAACATTTACCTGAAAAATATTTTGTCATTATTATTCTAATGTATTTGCAAAATGTCATCTAAATACAGTGCAAGCCATGACTAATGACAATTAATATTCCAAGCTGGAATTTTGAAGCTATACAAATATCACGAAACATAATCTTAAATTTTGTACCTAATGAACTAAAGTTGATCGGGCGCAACATTTGTTGATCATTTTGTACAACATTGAGAACCCACATAACCTCTGCCTTAGAAACATCATCTTTATAACAAAAACAAGTAACTGTGTAAATGAAGTTGAGGATTCAAATGTATCATTTGCTGCTGAAATGCTAGATGTACCACAACCATGATTCTCACAACTGTTGATCAAAGCTTTACAAAGTACCACTGGCAAACAAAAAAAAGAAATTCAGTGATGCCTGACAATTCCTTATCTTAACTACTTTATAATGCTGCTTTCCTTTGTGTGAAGTCAGTTCTACTTTCCCCCCATATTGCCCAGTCCAAATCTAACTGCTGATCCAAAAATCCAAAAGCTAACATCTTTAGCTTTGGAGAAACGGGTATGCCTAAACCACGATTAGATACTGGTTGTGAAAAATGCAAACAACAAAGAAGATATATTGCATGAAGTACAAATATCTCCCACCTCAAACACCAAAGGTGTTCAAAACATTGCTTTCATGTTTTGCAATCAAGTGTGTGGTGAATGGTATGGAAGCAACAATTACACACATTCCATACAACAAGTATGCAAGAGTTATTACCACCTGATTTTGATAAACGAATGAAATTCTGTTGGTAAATTAGAAAATGTTAACATCATCCCAATTTTTTAGGCAATATTCTAATTACTGTTGAATTCTGTTTTACAACAAATGGTATTGTAAATTATCAAAATACTCGTACCTGGGCAGAATAATATCCCCATGAGATTGCTACAAGTCACTTCCATTGCAATTATTTGTTTAATGAGTGGTTTGGTTTTCTTAGTGATAACACCATAGGCCCTTTTTTCTTACCTACAAGCTCAATAGAGATTTTTTGCAAACAAATCTGATTGCACTCTTGGATGATATTCCACTTTTATAGATAAAGTACAGATATTGTTTCTCAGTGATGGTGTACCTGCTCACTACTGTGATGATGTGAATAATCATTTAAATAACACATTTAGTAAGCAGATGTAAGAAGATGCAAGAATAGAGTTGTATTCAATGTTTACATCCTTAATTTTGTTCACTATTTGTGTTATTTTTTATGAGCTATTTTTTTAACTGTTGTCAAATACAGACCTTGGGTATAATTTTATTAATGTAACCAAATTTAAAATGATGTGTTTTATAATAAGTTGAGTGATTAATGATGTGAAAACAGTGAAATTGTTTTTAAGTTTGAGAATAATCATTAACAAGTAGATTGATGGTTTATAAAAAAAATTTATCTATGTCTATAAATATAGCAGTGAATCTAATACATTTTAATGAAAGTAACGTTTTATTCTACTTTAATTTTTTCAATTCTAAGATATTTGCAGGTGGTCCTCTGCTGTTGTATAAACGATCTTAAACCAATTACTCGAATTATTCTTATGCAAAATTAAATTTTATAGAACCTGCTACCTGATAATCAGTATTAATTCAGCTAGATAACATATAAAAGAGATGTATAAAACAAAGATTTATTTTGAATTAAAATTTGTTTTTTGGCTGTTATGTTTGTTAAAGTAGTGAATTTGTTAGATTTACAGTCTGTATTACCACAAATACTTATATACTTTACAAGTATACTTTATATATTACATTTTCTCTTTTGGCAGTCTATATCAATGTAATTCATGTTTGTTTACCAGTAGTTCCTCCAATTGACTCTGAATTTCATTGACGTCATTGCAAAGATATCTTTTATTAGAAACATTTGGCCAGTGCAAAGTGTTAGGACGTATAGAACAGCATACTTCATTTTTCTATGATTATGTATGAGAAATGATAATTGATATTAATTTGTTAGTATTTATAGTTTTATTCATAATTATTTATTTGTTTCACTTATGATCTTCTTTTAAATTTTTTGGTGTACAAATGTACTTAATTGTGTTGTAATGATTTATAAACTACTCACTTTTGTTTTAAATTAATTAAATTAAATGAAGTATGATTTTGTTAAATTTTGAATGATTTTTATTTATTTTTGTATGATTTTGTTGATTTTATTGAATGGACTAAAATCTTGCATAAAATCCTAATCTCGTAACTATAGTTTTGTTTGTTTTTTATGTGGTAACTTATAACAAATTCTTTTAAACTGTTTTTCTTTTCTTATTTTCATTTTTTTATATGCTTCAATCACGCAATGTTGTTTGGGTATATATTACTGAAATCACATAAACAAAATAATTAACCTTATGAAATGAATAAAACCTTAAAAAATTGAACTTCTTTTACGTTCCTTTGTTTTTATTCTAGTAAACACTTCATGTGTTTTGCATTGTAGTAAACTATTGTAATCTGTTGATTTATTGTGTATAAACATTTTTCTTAAATAAAAGCAACAGTTTTTTGTTTACAACTAGCATAGGTTGTCAGTTAATTGCTGTGTTATTATAAATATGTATCTTAAATTGGTTAATAATAAATTCCAGGTAGTGTATTTTTTCAAAATTTTGTTCCCAATGCAGGGAAATTCGCAATTGTTCATGAAGCCATGCATACTAATTAGATAGTTAAGAAAGAAGTCATTTTTTTAAATGATTTGCTTTAATGGTACAAGAAACTAAGCAAATTAGTTTGTCATTAAATAAACAATTTTATACGTGAGTTGTATGATTATGAAAACCTGTATGTGTTTGTCATAAATAGTATATTGAATGTCAGTAACTGACATTCTATATACTATTTATTATACATATTATTTATTAAAAGATTTAATTATTTAAATCTTTTTATAAAATTTACAATCTTACAGTGACAGCAACACCAATATTTTAGATAGAATTTATGAATTACCAGACTTTGATAAAGTTCTCCCAATATGTGAGTAAGTTATAATTGGAGAAATTGAGATGGTTGGAAACAAAAACAACACTTAATAAGTTTCTTAGATAAAAATGAACATCATGGTAACTAAAAATAAACACAGATAAGAAAAAACCAAATGAATTTTTTTTAAATAGATTGCTAAATATTTTCACAATAAATAGCCTACATTGCTTTGCAAAGTAAATAAAAACCAACATTTGATAACTTAGTTTGCGTAAAAATGCTGAGAATTCAGAATCCAATTAAACAAAAAAATATATGTATGATTACAACTTAAAGGAAACTAAAATCACTGTGACTAAAGGTAATACAGATAAGAAAACTAGAATAGACACCCATATTTTGTATAGAACACAAACATTATTAACATTTACCTGAAAAATATTTTGTCATTATTATTCTAATGTATTTGCAAAATGTCATCTAAATACAGTGCAAGCCATGACTAATGACAATTAATATTCCAAGCTGGAATTTTGAAGCTATACAAATATCACGAAACATAATCTTAAATTTTGTACCTAATGAACTAAAGTTGATCGGGCGCAACATTTGTTGATCATTTTGTACAACATTGAGAACCCACATAACCTCTGCCTTAGAAACATCATCTTTATAACAAAAACAAGTAACTGTGTAAATGAAGTTGAGGATTCAAATGTATCATTTGCTGCTGAAATGCTAGATGGTCCACAACCATGATTCTCACAACTGTTGATCAAAGCTTTACAAAATACCACTGGCAAACAAAAAAAAGAAATTCAGTGATGCCTGACAATTCCTTATCTTAACTACTTTATAATGCTGCTTTCCTTTGTGTGAAGTCCGTTTTACTTTCCCCCCATATTGCCCAGTCCAAATCTAACTGCTGATCCAAAAATCCAAAAGCTAACATCTTTAGCTTTGGAGAAACAGGTATGCCTAAAACACGATTAGATACTGGTTGTGAAAAATGCAAACAACGAAGAAGATATATTGCATGAAGTACAAATATCTCCCACCTCAAACACCAAAGGTGTTCAAAACATTGCTTTCATGTTTTGCAATCAAGTGTGTGGTGAATCGTATGGAAGCAACAATTACACACATTCCATACAACAAGTATGCAAGAGTTATTACCACCTGATTTTGATAAACGAATGAAATTCTGTTGGTAAATTAGAAAATGTTAACATCATCCCAATTTTTTAGGCAATATTCTAATTACTGTTGAATTCTGTTTTACAACAAATGGTATTGTAAATTATCAAAATACTCGTACCTGGGCAGAATAATATCCCCATGAGATTGCTACAAGTCACTTCCATTGCAATTATTTGTTTAATGAGTGGTGCGGTTTTCTTAGTGATAACACCATAGGCCCTTTTTTCTTACCTACAAGCTCCTTAGAGATTTTTTGCAAACAAATCTGATTGCACTCTTGGAAGATATTCCACTTTTATAGATAAAGTACAGATATTGTTTCTCAGTGATGGTGTACCTGCTCACTACTGTGATGATGTGAATAACCATTTAAATAACACATTTAGTAAGCAGATGTAAGAAGATGCAAGAATAGAGTTGTATTCAATGTTTACATCCTTAATTTTGTTCACTATTTGTGTTATTTTTTATGAGCTATTTTTTTAACTGTTGTCAAATACAGACCTTGGGTATAATTTTATTAATGTAACCAAATTTAAAATGATGTGTTTTATAATAAGTTGAGTGATTAATGATGTGAAAACAGTGAAATTGTTTTTAAGTTTGAGAATAATCATTAACAAGTAGATTGATGGTTTATAAAAAAAAATTATCTATGTCTATAAATATAGCAGTGAATCTAATAAATTTTAATGAAAGTAACGTTTTATTCTACTTTGTTTTTTTCAGTTCTATGATATTTGCAGGTGGTCCTCTGCTGGTGTATAAACGATCTTAAACCAATTACTCGAATTATTCTTATGCAAAATTAAATTTTATAGAACCTGCTACCTGATAATCAGTATTAATTCAGCTAGATAACATGTAAAAGAGGTGTATAAAACAAAGATTTATTTTGAATTAAAATTTGTTTTTTGGCTGTTATGTTTGTTAAAGTAGTGAATTTGTTAGATTTACAGTCTGTATTACCACAAATACTTATATACTTTACAAGTATACTTTATATATTACATTTTCTCTTTTGGCAGTCTATATCAATGTAATTCATGTTTGTTTACCAGTAGTTCCTCCAATTGACTCTGAATTTCATTGACATCATTGCAAAGATATCTTTTATTAGAAACATTTGGCCAGTGCAAAGTGTTAGGACGTATAGAACAGCATACTTCATTTTTCTATGATTATGTATGAGAAATGATAATTGATATTAATTTGTTAGTATTTATAGTTTTATTCATAATTATTTATTTGTTTCACTTATGATCTTCTTTTAAATTTTTTGGTGTACAAATGTACTTAATTGTGTTGTAATGATTTTCAAACCACTCACTTTTGTTTTAAATTAATTAAATTAAATGAAATATGATTTTGTTAAATTTTGAATGATTTTTATTTATTTTTGTATGATTTTGTTGATTTTATTGAATGGACTAAAATCTTGCATAAAATCCTGATCTCGTAACTATAGTTTTGTTTGTTGTTTATGTGATAACTTATAACAAATTCTTTTAAACTGTTTTCTTTTCTTATTTTCATTTTTTTGTATGCTTCAATCACGCAATGTTGTTTGGGTATATATTACTGAAATCCCATAAACAAAATAATTGACCTTATGAAATGAATAAAACCTTAAAAAATTGAACTTCTTTTACGTTCCTTTGTTTTTATTCTAGTAAACACTTCATGTGTTTTGCATTGTAGTAAACTATTGTAATCTGTTGATTTATTGTGTATAAACATTTTTCTTACATAAAAGCAACAGTTTTTTGTTTACAACTAGCATAGGTTGTCAGTTAATTGCTGTGTTATTATAAATATGTATCTTAAATTGGTTAATAATAAATTCCAGGTAGTGTATTTTTTCAAAATTTTGTTCCCAATGCACGGAAATTCGCAATTGTTCATGAAGTCATGCATACTAATTAGATAGTTAAGAAAGAAGTCATTTTTTTAAATGATTTGCTTTAATGGTACAAGAAACTAAGCAAATTAGTTTGTCATTAAATAAACAATTTTATACATGGGTTGTATGATTATGAAAACCTGTATGTGTTTGTCATAAATAGTATATTGAATGTCAGTAACTGACATTCTATATACTATTTATTATACATATTATTTATTAAAAGATTTAATTATTTAAATCTTTTTATAAAATTTACAATCTTACAGTGACAGCAACACCAATATTTTAGATAGAATTTATGAATTACCAGACTTTGATACAGTTCTCTCAATATGTGAGTAAGTTATAATTGGAGAAATTGAGATGGTTGGAATATAGGAGTACAGATTCTTCGTATAAGTTAAAACAACAGGTAATTAAAACTCAAGCTACAGAAATTCTGTAATGTTGATGGTTGTCTTCAATTCTCAAAAGTGGTGAATATTGCTACATGCTAGTCTAGACTATACGGTAGATGGTCAAAAAATCGTCACTTGAAATGTTTGAAGTCTTGTATCATGTTGGCACGGTGCGGTCATGCATTGTCATCAATCAAAACCACACCGGATGAGATCACGTTCTGGATCCCTCTGTGGAGGCAACATAAAGATTCACAATAAACTTCCTTTGCCATTGTTGTAATCTGCTCTGTAAAATTCACCAAGACACCTTTGTGGCCCCAAAAGAATGTAGCTATTGTTTTCCTCTTGCTAAGTCTCTGTTTAAACTTTTTTGGCTTGTTTGAAGAAGTGTGCATCCACTGCTTAGACTGTTCTTTGGGATCTGGATTGTAATACTGGATCCAAGTCTCATCGGCAGTAATGATAAGACTTTAAAAACTCCTTGCTCTAATTATCGTAACATGGGAGAAACCTTAAGGCTGACGCCGTTCGCTGCGTTTTGTGATTGTCACTCAACATTTTTGGGATCCAACGTGCACACAGTTTCCAGTATCCTAGGTTAGTTACAACTGTGTACAGAGATGACCTTGAAATATCTGCAAAATGTTTACTTATCATAAATCTCAGTTTGTTGCAGATTTGTGTCCTTGTCCACCTTCATCATGGACATCTGCTTGCCTTATTTAAATTTCCTACACGACTGCCTGAGTTTTCACCATATGCTATGCTCATTCTGCAATGGATTTCAGCAGCGCTATATCCTTCTGCTTGCAGAAAACATATAACACTTCGCAACTCACATTTGGCAGGGGCATTGATCATAGCGGCCATGTTCAATTGCCTGTAGCTCAATTCAGAGTGATGCAATGGAGCCAGCAGAGATTGTGGCAGGGGGAGCAGCGTAATCGAACGAAAATTGTTGGAGACCTGTCTCCTATTTCATATGTACTTAGAGCCACTATCAGAGGTTTGAAAAAAAAATTGAGTGTGTATATATATATATTTCATAATGAAATGTATTATAACTATAAGATGATTATATTTTGATTAAAAGAGAGATTAATAATATTCAAAAATGTATAAAATTATACTAAGTTATAAATGTTCTATGTCTCTTAATGTTAGAACTAATTGTTTTAACTCTTCTGCAATGCTTTGTAGAACTCAGCCTTAATTAACAGGGCTTCTGTTACAGAAGTTACTGCAGCTATGATCCTGGTTTTCATTTCATCCAAATCGGTAGGCAATGGCGGAACATAAACAATTTGTTTTACATATCCCTACAAGAAAATAACACAAGGGGTAATGTCTGAGATCTCACTTGTGGCCTATCCACTTCTGATGCAATGTTTCATTTACAAACCAACGAACACAGTCATGCTGATATGGCGAGTCCCCCATCTTACTTATAATGAATTTTTCGACCTTCATTATTTGTGGTCAAAGCCAGTCTTGTAGCATCTCAAGATAACATGCACAGTTGTTACTTTGTTCCCATCAAACAGAAAGGGCCATAAGTTTTGTATATAAAACTGCACAAAAAACCATTAAGTTCTGATGAATCTCTCTGTTACTCATACATATGGGATTCTCAAGTTCCCGTATGTGAATATTGTGACATGGAACTTTACCACTTTAATGAAATGTTCAGGGTTCCCACTGAAATTTTAGATTCAATTTTCCTTATCAATTTGGTTAAAATTTCCTGACTCTCGTAATGTTATGCTATGTTACTCCACAAAATATATAGATATTTTGTTTTTTACAGCCTCCACCATCCCCAGAGCTGTACAACTCAAGCTTTTTTTAATTACATTCATTTTTAAACTTTATTTTTTAATGATTTTTTTACAATATTCATTTCAAATTAGGCTATTTATTTGATAAATTACATTGAAAGTACAAACAAAAACAACACTTAATAAGTTTCTTAGATAAAAATGAACATCATGGTAACTAAAAATAAACACAGATAAGAAAAAACCAAATGAATTTTTTTTAAATGGATTGTTAAAAATTTTTCACAATAAATAGCCTACATTGCTTTGCAAAGTAAATAAAAACCAACATTTGATAACTTAGTTTGCGTAAAAATGCTGAGAATTCAGAATCCAATTAAACAAAAAAATATATGTATGATTACAACTTAAAGGAAACTAAAATCACTGTGACTAAAGGTAATACAGATAAGAAAACTAGAATAGACACCCATATTTTGTATAGAACACAAACATTATTAACATTTACCTGAAAAATATTTTGTCATTATTATTCTAATGTATTTGCAAAATGTCATCTAAATACAGTGCAAGCCATGACTAATGACAATTAATATTCCAAGCTGGAATTTTGAAGCTATACAAATATCACGAAACATAATCTTAAATTTTGTACCTAATGAACTAAAGTTGATCGGGCGCAACATTTGTTGATCATTTTGTACAACATTGAGAACCCACATAACCTCTGCCTTAGAAACATCATCTTTATAACAAAAACAAGTAACTGTGTAAATGAAGTTGAGGATTCAAATGTATCATTTGCTGCTGAAATGCTAGATGTACCACAACCATGATTCTCACAACTGTTGATCAAAGCTTTACAAAGTACCACTGGCAAACAAAAAAAAGAAATTCAGTGATGCCTGACAATTCCTTATCTTAACTACTTTATAATGCTGCTTTCCTTTGTGTGAAGTCAGTTCTACTTTCCCCCCATATTGCCCAGTCCAAATCTAACTGCTGATCCAAAAATCCAAAAGCTAACATCTTTAGCTTTGGAGAAACGGGTATGCCTAAACCACGATTAGATACTGGTTGTGAAAAATGCAAACAACAAAGAAGATATATTGCATGAAGTACAAATATCTCCCACCTCAAACACCAAAGGTGTTCAAAACATTGCTTTCATGTTTTGCAATCAAGTGTGTGGTGAATGGTATGGAAGCAACAATTACACACATTCCATACAACAAGTATGCAAGAGTTATTACCACCTGATTTTGATAAACGAATGAAATTCTGTTGGTAAATTAGAAAATGTTAACATCATCCCAATTTTTTAGGCAATATTCTAATTACTGTTGAATTCTGTTTTACAACAAATGGTATTGTAAATTATCAAAATACTCGTACCTGGGCAGAATAATATCCCCATGAGATTGCTACAAGTCACTTCCATTGCAATTATTTGTTTAATGAGTGGTTTGGTTTTCTTAGTGATAACACCATAGGCCCTTTTTTCTTACCTACAAGCTCAATAGAGATTTTTTGCAAACAAATCTGATTGCACTCTTGGATGATATTCCACTTTTATAGATAAAGTACAGATATTGATTCTCAGTGATGGTGTACCTGCTCACTACTGTGATGATGTGAATAATCATTTAAATAACACATTTAGTAAGCAGATGTAAGAAGATGCAAGAATAGAGTTGTATTCAATGTTTACATCCTTAATTTTGTTCACTATTTGTGTTATTTTTTATGAGCTATTTTTTTAACTGTTGTCAAATACAGACCTTGGGTATAATTTTATTAATGTAACCAAATTTAAAATGATGTGTTTTATAATAAGTTGAGTGATTAATGATGTGAAAACAGTGAAATTGTTTTTAAGTTTGAGAATAATCATTAACAAGTAGATTGATGGTTTATAAAAAAAATTTATCTATGTCTATAAATATAGCAGTGAATCTAATACATTTTAATGAAAGTAACGTTTTATTCTACTTTAATTTTTTCAATTCTAAGATATTTGCAGGTGGTCCTCTGCTGTTGTATAAACGATCTTAAACCAATTACTCGAATTATTCTTATGCAAAATTAAATTTTATAGAACCTGCTACCTGATAATCAGTATTAATTCAGCTAGATAACATATAAAAGAGATGTATAAAACAAAGATTTATTTTGAATTAAAATTTGTTTTTTGGCTGTTATGTTTGTTAAAGTAGTGAATTTGTTAGATTTACAGTCTGTATTACCACAAATACTTATATACTTTACAAGTATACTTTATATATTACATTTTCTCTTTTGGCAGTCTATATCAATGTAATTCATGTTTGTTTACCAGTAGTTCCTCCAATTGACTCTGAATTTCATTGACATCATTGCAAAGATATCTTTTATTAGAAACATTTGGCCAGTGCAAAGTGTTAGGACGTATAGAACAGCATACTTCATTTTTCTATGATTATGTATGAGAAATGATAATTGATATTAATTTGTTAGTATTTATAGTTTTATTCATAATTATTTATTTGTTTCACTTATGATCTTCTTTTAAATTTTTTGGTGTACAAATGTACTTAATTGTGTTGTAATGATTTTCAAACCACTCACTTTTGTTTTAAATTAATTAAATTAAATGAAATATGATTTTGTTAAATTTTGAATGATTTTTATTTATTTTTGTATGATTTTGTTGATTTTATTGAATGGACTAAAATCTTGCATAAAATCCTAATCTAGTAACTATAGTTTTGTTTGTTGTTTATGTGATAACTTATAACAAATTCTTTTAAACTGTTTTCTTTTCTTATTTTCATTTTTTTGTATGCTTCAATCACGCAATGTTGTTTGGGTATATATTACTGAAATCCCATAAACAAAATAATTAACCTTATGAAATGAATAAAACCTTAAAAAATTGAACTTCTTTTACGTTCCTTTGTTTTTATTCTAGTAAACACTTCATGTGTTTTGCATTGTAGTAAACTATTGTAATCTGTTGATTTATTGTGTATAAACATTTTTCATACATAAAAGCAACAGTTTTTTGTTTACAACTAGCATAGGTTGTCAGTTAATTGCTGTGTTATTATAAATATGTATCTTAAATTGGTTAATAATAAATTCCAGGTAGTGTATTTTTTCAAAATTTTGTTCCCAATGCACGGAAATTCGCAATTGTTCATGAAGTCATGCATACTAATTAGATAGTTAAGAAAGAAGTCATTTTTTTAAATGATTTGCTTTAATGGTACAAGAAACTAAGCAAATTAGTTTGTCATTAAATAAACAATTTTATACATGGGTTGTATGATTATGAAAACCCGTATGTGTTTGTCATAAATAGTATATTGAATGTCAGTAACTGACATTCTATATACTATTTATTATACATATTATTTATTAAAAGATTTAATTATTTAAATCTTTTTATAAAATTTACAATCTTACAGTGACAGCAACACCAATATTTTAGATAGAATTTATGAATTACCAGACTTTGATAAAGTTCTCCCAATATGTGAGTAAGTTATAATTGGAGAAATTGAGATGGTTGGAATATAGGAGTACAGATTCTTCGTATAAGTTAAAACAACAGGTAATTAAAACTCAAGCTACAGAAATTATGTAATGTTGATGGTTGTCTTCAATTCTCAAAAGTGGTGAAAATTGCTACATGCTAGTCTAGACTATACGGTAGATGGTCAAAAACTCATCACTTGAATTGTTTGAAGTCTTGTATCATGTTGGCACGGTGCGGTCATGCATTGTCATCAATCAAAACCACACCGGATGAGATCACGTTCTGGATCCCTCTGTGGAGGCAACATAAAGATTCACAATAAACTTCCTTTGCCATTGTTGTAATCTGCTCTGTAAAATTCACCAAGACACCTTTGTGGCCCCAAAAGAATGTAGCTATTGTTTTCCTCTTGCTAAGTCTCTGTTTAAACTTTTTTGGCTTGTTTGAAGAAGTGTGCATCCACTGCTTAGACTGTTCTTTGGGATCTGGATTGTAATACTGGATCCAAGTCTCATCGGCAGTAATGATAAGACTTTAAAAACTCCTTGCTCTAATTATCGTAACATGGGAGAAACCTTAAGGCTGACGCCGTTCGCTGCGTTTTGTGATTGTCACTCAACATTTTTGGGATCCAACGTGCACACAGTTTCCAGTATCCTAGGTTAGATACAACTGTGTACAGAGATGACCTTGAAATATCTGCAAAATGTTTACTTATCATAAATCTCAGTTTGTTGCAGATTTGTGTCCTTGTCCACCTTCATCATGGACATCTGCTTGCCTTATTTAAATTTCCTACACGACTGCCTGAGTTTTCACCATATGCTATGCTCATTCTGCAATGGATTTCAGCAGCGCTATATCCTTCTGCTTGCAGAAAACATATAACACTTCGCAACTCACATTTGGCAGGGGCATTGATCATAGCGGCCATGTTCAATTGCCTGTAGCTCAATTCAGAGTGATGCAATGGAGCCAGCAGAGATTGTGGCAGGGGGAGCAGCGTAATCGAACGAAAATTGTTGGAGACCTGTCTCCTATTTCATATGTACTTAGAGCCACTATCAGAGGTTTGAAAAAAAAATTGAGTGTGTATATATATATATTTCATAATGAAATGTATTATAACTATAAGATGATTATATTTTGATTAAAAGAGAGATTAATAATATTCAAAAATGTATAAAATTATACTAAGTTATAAATGTTCTATGTCTCTTAATGTTAGAACTAATTGTTTTAACTCTTCTGCAATGCTTTGTAGAACTCAGCCTTAATTAACAGGGCTTCTGTTACAGAAGTTACTGCAGCTATGATCCTGGTTTTCATTTCATCCAAATCGGTAGGCAATGGCGGAACATAAACAATTTGTTTTACATATCCCTACAAGAAAATAACACAAGGGGTAATGTCTGAGATCTCACTTGTGGCCTATCCACTTCTGATGCAATGTTTCATTTACAAACCAACGAACACAGTCATGCTGATATGGCGAGTCCCCCATCTTACTTATAATGAATTTTTCGACCTTCATTATTTGTGGTCAAAGCCAGTCTTGTAGCATCTCAAGATAACATGCACAGTTGTTACTTTGTTCCCATCAAACAGAAAGGGCCATAAGTTTTGTATATAAAACTGCACAAAAAACCATTAAGTTCTGATGAATCTCTCTGTTACTCATACATATGGGATTCTCAAGTTCCCGTATGTGAATATTGTGACATGGAACTTTACCACTTTAATGAAATGTTCAGGGTTCCCACTGAAATTTTAGATTCAATTTTCCTTATCAATTTGGTTAAAATTTCCTGACTCTCGTAATGTTATGCTATGTTACTCCACAAAATATATAGATATTTTGTTTTTTACAGCCTCCACCATCCCCAGAGCTGTACAACTCAAGCTTTTTTTAATTACATTCATTTTTAAACTTTATTTTTTAATGATTTTTTTACAATATTCATTTCAAATTAGGCTATTTATTTGATAAATTACATTGAAAGTACAAACAAAAACAACACTTAATAAGTTTCTTAGATAAAAATGAACATCATGGTAACTAAAAATAAACACAGATAAGAAAAAACCAAATGAATTTTTTTTAAATAGATTGCTAAAAATTTTTCACAATAAATAGCCTACATTGCTTTGCAAAGTAAATAAAAACCAACATTTGATAACTTAGTTTGCGTAAAAATGCTGAGAATTCAGAATCCAATTAAACAAAAAAATATATGTATGATTACAACTTAAAGGAAACTAAAATCACTGTGACTAAAGGTAATACAGATAAGAAAACTAGAATAGACACCCATATTTTGTATAGAACACAAACATTATTAACATTTACCTGAAAAATATTTTGTCATTATTATTCTAATGTATTTGCAAAATGTCATCTAAATACAGTGCAAGCCATGACTAATGACAATTAATATTCCAAGCTGGAATTTTGAAGCTATACAAATATCACGAAACATAATCTTAAATTTTGTACCTAATGAACTAAAGTTGATCGGGCGCAACATTTGTTGATCATTTTGTACAACATTGAGAACCCACATAACCTCTGCCTTAGAAACATCATCTTTATAACAAAAACAAGTAACTGTGTAAATGAAGTTGAGGATTCAAATGTATCATTTGCTGCTGAAATGCTAGATGTACCACAACCATGATTCTCACAACTGTTGATCAAAGCTTTACAAAGTACCACTGGCAAACAAAAAAAAGAAATTCTGTGATGCCTTACAATTCCTTATCTTAACTACTTTATAATGCTGCTTTCCTTTGTGTGAAGTCAGTTCTACTTTCCCCCCATATTGCCCAGTCCAAATCTAACTGCTGATCCAAAAATCCAAAAGCTAACATCTTTAGCTTTGGAGAAACGGGTATGCCTAAACCACGATTAGATACTGGTTGTGAAAAATGCAAACAACAAAGAAGATATATTGCATGAAGTACAAATATCTCCCACCTCAAACACCAAAGGTGTTCAAAACATTGCTTTCATGTTTTGCAATCAAGTGTGTGGTGAATGGTATGGAAGCAACAATTACACACATTCCATACAACAAGTATGCAAGAGTTATTACCACCTGATTTTGATAAACGAATGAAATTCTGTTGGTAAATTAGAAAATGTTAACATCATCCCAATTTTTTAGGCAATATTCTAATTACTGTTGAATTCTGTTTTACAACAAATGGTATTGTAAATTATCAAAATACTCGTACCTGGGCAGAATAATATCCCCATGAGATTGCTACAAGTCACTTCCATTGCAATTATTTGTTTAATGAGTGGTTTGGTTTTCTTAGTGATAACACCATAGGCCCTTTTTTCTTACCTACAAGCTCAATAGAGATTTTTTGCAAACAAATCTGATTGCACTCTTGGATGATATTCCACTTTTATAGATAAAGTACAGATATTGTTTCTCAGTGATGGTGTACCTGCTCACTACTGTGATGATGTGAATAATCATTTAAATAACACATTTAGTAAGCAGATGTAAGAAGATGCAAGAATAGAGTTGTATTCAATGTTTACATCCTTAATTTTGTTCACTATTTGTGTTATTTTTTATGAGCTATTTTTTTAACTGTTGTCAAATACAGACCTTGGGTATAATTTTATTAATGTAACCAAATTTAAAATGATGTGTTTTATAATAAGTTGAGTGATTAATGATGTGAAAACAGTGAAATTGTTTTTAAGTTTGAGAATAATCATTAACAAGTAGATTGATGGTTTATAAAAAAAATTTATCTATGTCTATAAATATAGCAGTGAATCTAATACATTTTAATGAAAGTAACGTTTTATTCTACTTTAATTTTTTCAATTCTAAGATATTTGCAGGTGGTCCTCTGCTGTTGTATAAACGATCTTAAACCAATTACTCGAATTATTCTTATGCAAAATTAAATTTTATAGAACCTGCTACCTGATAATCAGTATTAATTCAGCTAGATAACATATAAAAGAGATGTATAAAACAAAGATTTATTTTGAATTAAAATTTGTTTTTTGGCTGTTATGTTTGTTAAAGTAGTGAATTTGTTAGATTTACAGTCTGTATTACCACAAATACTTATATACTTTACAAGTATACTTTATATATTACATTTTCTCTTTTGGCAGTCTATATCAATGTAATTCATGTTTGTTTACCAGTAGTTCCTCCAATTGACTCTGAATTTCATTGACATCATTGCAAAGATATCTTTTATTAGAAACATTTGGCCAGTGCAAAGTGTTAGGACGTATAGAACAGCATACTTCATTTTTCTATGATTATGTATGAGAAATGATAATTGATATTAATTTGTTAGTATTTATAGTTTTATTCATAATTATTTATTTGTTTCACTTATGATCTTCTTTTAAATTTTTTGGTGTACAAATGTACTTAATTGTGTTGTAATGATTTTCAAACCACTCACTTTTGTTTTAAATTAATTAAATTAAATGAAATATGATTTTGTTAAATTTTGAATGATTTTTATTTATTTTTGTATGATTTTGTTGATTTTATTGAATGGACTAAAATCTTGCATAAAATCCTAATCTAGTAACTATAGTTTTGTTTGTTGTTTATGTGATAACTTATAACAAATTCTTTTAAACTGTTTTCTTTTCTTATTTTCATTTTTTTGTATGCTTCAATCACGCAATGTTGTTTGGGTATATATTACTGAAATCCCATAAACAAAATAATTAACCTTATGAAATGAATAAAACCTTAAAAAATTGAACTTCTTTTACGTTCCTTTGTTTTTATTCTAGTAAACACTTCATGTGTTTTGCATTGTAGTAAACTATTGTAATCTGTTGATTTATTGTGTATAAACATTTTTCATACATAAAAGCAACAGTTTTTTGTTTACAACTAGCATAGGTTGTCAGTTAATTGCTGTGTTATTATAAATATGTATCTTAAATTGGTTAATAATAAATTCCAGGTAGTGTATTTTTTCAAAATTTTGTTCCCAATGCACGGAAATTCGCAATTGTTCATGAAGTCATGCATACTAATTAGATAGTTAAGAAAGAAGTCATTTTTTTAAATGATTTGCTTTAATGGTACAAGAAACTAAGCAAATTAGTTTGTCATTAAATAAACAATTTTATACATGGGTTGTATGATTATGAAAACCTGTATGTGTTTGTCATAAATAGTATATTGAATGTCAGTAACTGACATTCTATATACTATTTATTATACATATTATTTATTAAAAGATTTAATTATTTAAATCTTTTTATAAAATTTACAATCTTACAGTGACAGCAACACCAATATTTTAGATAGAATTTATGAATTACCAGACTTTGATAAAGTTCTCCCAATATGTGAGTAAGTTATAATTGGAGAAATTGAGATGGTTGGAATATAGGAGTACAGATTCTTCGTATAAGTTAAAACAACAGGTAATTAAAACTCAAGCTACAGAAATTATGTAATGTTGATGGTTGTCTTCAATTCTCAAAAGTGGTGAAAATTGCTACATGCTAGTCTAGACTATACGGTAGATGGTCAAAAACTCATCACTTGAATTGTTTGAAGTCTTGTATCATGTTGGCACGGTGCGGTCATGCATTGTCATCAATCAAAACCACACCGGATGAGATCACGTTCTGGATCCCTCTGTGGAGGCAACATAAAGATTCACAATAAACTTCCTTTGCCATTGTTGTAATCTGCTCTGTAAAATTCACCAAGACACCTTTGTGGCCCCAAAAGAATGTAGCTATTGTTTTCCTCTTGCTAAGTCTCTGTTTAAACTTTTTTGGCTTGTTTGAAGAAGTGTGCATCCACTGCTTAGACTGTTCTTTGGGATCTGGATTGTAATACTGGATCCAAGTCTCATCGGCAGTAATGATAAGACTTTAAAAACTCCTTGCTCTAATTATCGTAACATGGGAGAAACCTTAAGGCTGACGCCGTTCGCTGCGTTTTGTGATTGTCACTCAACATTTTTGGGATCCAACGTGCACACAGTTTCCAGTATCCTAGGTTAGATACAACTGTGTACAGAGATGACCTTGAAATATCTGCAAAATGTTTACTTATCATAAATCTCAGTTTGTTGCAGATTTGTGTCCTTGTCCACCTTCATCATGGACATCTGCTTGCCTTATTTAAATTTCCTACACGACTGCCTGAGTTTTCACCATATGCTATGCTCATTCTGCAATGGATTTCAGCAGCGCTATATCCTTCTGCTTGCAGAAAACATATAACACTTCGCAACTCACATTTGGCAGGGGCATTGATCATAGCGGCCATGTTCAATTGCCTGTAGCTCAATTCAGAGTGATGCAATGGAGCCAGCAGAGATTGTGGCAGGGGGAGCAGCGTAATCGAACGAAAATTGTTGGAGACCTGTCTCCTATTTCATATGTACTTAGAGCCACTATCAGAGGTTTGAAAAAAAAATTGAGTGTGTATATATATATATATTTCATAATGAAATGTATTATAACTATAAGATGATTATATTTTGATTAAAAGAGAGATTAATAATATTCAAAAATGTATAAAATTATACTAAGTTATAAATGTTCTATGTCTCTTAATGTTAGAACTAATTGTTTTAACTCTTCTGCAATGCTTTGTAGAACTCAGCCTTAATTAACAGGGCTTCTGTTACAGAAGTTACTGCAGCTATGATCCTGGTTTTCATTTCATCCAAATCGGTAGGCAATGGCGGAACATAAACAATTTGTTTTACATATCCCTACAAGAAAATAACACAAGGGGTAATGTCTGAGATCTCACTTGTGGCCTATCCACTTCTGATGCAATGTTTCATTTACAAACCAACGAACACAGTCATGCTGATATGGCGAGTCCCCCATCTTACTTATAATGAATTTTTCGACCTTCATTATTTGTGGTCAAAGCCAGTCTTGTAGCATCTCAAGATAACATGCACAGTTGTTACTTTGTTCCCATCAAACAGAAAGGGCCATAAGTTTTGTATATAAAACTGCACAAAAAACCATTAAGTTCTGATGAATCTCTCTGTTACTCATACATATGGGATTCTCAAGTTCCCGTATGTGAATATTGTGACATGGAACTTTACCACTTTAATGAAATGTTCAGGGTTCCCACTGAAATTTTAGATTCAATTTTCCTTATCAATTTGGTTAAAATTTCCTGACTCTCGTAATGTTATGCTATGTTACTCCACAAAATATATAGATATTTTGTTTTTTACAGCCTCCACCATCCCCAGAGCTGTACAACTCAAGCTTTTTTTAATTACATTCATTTTTAAACTTTATTTTTTAATGATTTTTTTACAATATTCATTTCAAATTAGGCTATTTATTTGATAAATTACATTGAAAGTACAAACAAAAACAACACTTAATAAGTTTCTTAGATAAAAATGAACATCATGGTAACTAAAAATAAACACAGATAAGAAAAAACCAAATGAATTTTTTTTAAATAGATTGCTAAAAATTTTTCACAATAAATAGCCTACATTGCTTTGCAAAGTAAATAAAAACCAACATTTGATAACTTAGTTTGCGTAAAAATGCTGAGAATTCAGAATCTAATTAAACAAAAAAATATATGTATGATTACAACTTAAAGGAAACTAAAATCACTGTGACTAAAGGTAATACAGATAAGAAAACTAGAATAGACACCCATATTTTGTATAGAACACAAACATTATTAACATTTACCTGAAAAATATTTTGTCATTATTATTCTAATGTATTTGCAAAATGTCATCTAAATACAGTGCAAGCCATGACTAATGACAATTAATATTCCAAGCTGGAATTTTGAAGCTATACAAATATCACGAAACATAATCTTAAATTTTGTACCTAATGAACTAAAGTTGATCGGGCGCAACATTTGTTGATCATTTTGTACAACATTGAGAACCCACATAACCTCTGCCTTAGAAACATCATCTTTATAACAAAAACAAGTAACTGTGTAAATGAAGTTGAGGATTCAAATGTATCATTTGCTGCTGAAATGCTAGATGTACCACAACCATGATTCTCACAACTGTTGATCAAAGCTTTACAAAGTACCACTGGCAAACAAAAAAAAGAAATTCTGTGATGCCTGACAATTCCTTATCTTAACTACTTTATAATGCTGCTTTCCTTTGTGTGAAGTCAGTTCTACTTTCCCCCCATATTGCCCAGTCCAAATCTAACTGCTGATCCAAAAATCCAAAAGCTAACATCTTTAGCTTTGGAGAAACAAGTATGCCTAAACCACGATTAGATACTGGTTGTGAAAAATGCCAACAACGAAGAAGATATATTGCATGAAGTACAAATATCTCCCACCTCAAACACCAAAGGTGTTCAAAACATTGCTTTCATGTTTTGCAATCAAGTGTGTGGTGAATCGTATGGAAGCAACAATTACACACATTCCATACAAGTATGCAAGAGTTATTACCACCTGATTTTGATAAACGAATGAAATTCTGTTGGTAAATTAGAAAATGTTAACATCATCCCAATTTTTTAGGCAATATTCTAATTACTGTTGAATTCTCTTTTACAACAAATGGTATTGTAAATTATCAAAATACTCGTACCTGGGCAGAATAATATCCCCATGAGATTGCTACAAGTCACTTCCATTGCAATTATTTGTTTAATGAGTGGTGTGGTTTTCTTAGTGATAACACCATAGGCCCTTTTTTCTTACCTACAAGCTCAATAGAGATTTTTTGCAAACAAATCTGATTGCACTCTTGGAAGATATTCCACTTTTATAGATAAAGTACAGATATTGTTTCTCAGTGATGGTGTACCTGCTCACTACTGTGATGATGTGAATAATCATTTAAATAACACATTTAGTAAGCAGATGTAAGAAGATGCAAGAATAGAGTTGTATTCCATGTTTACATCCTTAATTTTGTTCACTATTTGTGTTATTTTTTATGAGCTATTTTTTTAACTGTTGTCAAATACAGACCTTGGGTATAATTTTATTAATGTAACCGAATTTAAAATGATGTGTTTTATAATAAGTTGAGTGATTAATGATGTGAAAACAGTGAAATTGTTTTTAAGTTTGAGAATAATCATTAACCAGTAGATTGATGGTTTATAAAAAAAAATTTAACTATGTCTATAAATATAGCAGTGAATCTAATAAATTTTAATGAAAGTAACGTTTTATTCTACTTTAATTTTTTCAATTCTAAGATATTTGCAGGTGGTCCTCTGCTGTTGTATAAACGATCTTAAACCAATTACTCGATTTATTCTTATGCAAAATTAAATTTTATAGAACCTGCTACCTGATAATCAGTATTACTTCAGCTAGATAACATATAAAAGAGATGTATAGAACAAAGATTTATTTTGAATTAAAATTTGTTTTTTGGCTGTTATGTTTGTTAAAGTAGTGAATTTGTTAGATTTACAGTCTGTATTACCACAAATACTTATATACTTTACAAGTATACTTTATATATTACATTTTCTCTTTTGGCAGTCTATATCAATGTAATTCATGTTTGTTTACCAGTAGTTCATCCAATTTACTCTGAATTTCATTGACATCATTGCTAAGATATCTTTTATTAGAAACATTTGGCCAGTGCAAAGTGTTAGTACGTATAGAACACTATACTTCATTTTTCTATGATTATGTATGAGAAATGATAATTGATATTAATTTGTTAGTATTTATAGTTTTATTCATAATTATTTATTTGTTTCACTTATGATCTTTTAAATTTTTTGGTGTACAAATGTACTTCATTGTGTTGTAATGATTTTCAAACCACTCACTTTTGTTTTAAATTAATTAAATTAAATGAAATATGATTTTGTTAAATTTTGAATGATTTTTATTTATTTTTGTATGATTTTGTTGATTTTATTGAATAGACTAAAATCTTGCATAATATCCTAATCTCGTAACTATAGTTTTGTTTGTTTTTTATGTGATAACTTATAACAAATTCTTTTAAACTGTTTTTCTTTTCTTATTTTCATTTTTTTATATGCTTCAATCACGCAATGTTGTTTGGGTATATATTACTGAAATCCCATAAACAAAATAATTGACCTTATGAAATGAATAAAACCTTGAAAAATTGAACTTATTTTACGTACTCTTGTTTTTATTCTAGTAAACACTTCATGTGTTTTGCATTGTAGTAAACTATTGTAATCTGTTGATTTATTGTGTATAATCATTTTTCTTAAATAAAAGCAACAGTTTTTTGTTTACAACTAGCATAGGTTGTCAGTTAATTGCTGTGTTATTATAAATATGTATCTTAAATTGGTTAATAATAAATTCCAGGTAGTGTATTTTTTCAAAATTTTGTTCCCAATGCACGGAAATTCGCAATTGTTCATGAAGTATGCATACTAATTAGATAGTTAAGAAAGAAGAACTCAATTTAAAATATATATATATATATATATATATATATATATATTAAGTATATATATATTAAGTCTTTACAAAAGTAATTATATATATATATATATATATATATATATATATATATATATATATATATAATTACTTTGGCAAAGACTTTTTGGATTCTCATACTTTCTTAAAGCAAATCATTTTTTAAAATGATTTGCTTTAATGGTACAAAAAACTAAGCAAATTAGTTTGTCATTAAATAAACAATTTTATACATGGGTTGTATGATTATGAAAACCTGTATGTGTTTGTCATAAATAGTATATTGAATGTCAGTAACTGACATTCAATATACTATTTATTAAAAGATTTAATTATTTAAATATTTTTATAAAATTTACAATCTTACAGTGACAGCAACACCAATATTTTAGATAGAATTTATGAATTACCAGACTTTGATAAAGTTCTCCCAATATGTGAGTAAATTATAATTGGAAAAATTGAGATGGTTGGAATATAGGAGTACAGATTCTTCATATAAGTTAAAACAACAGGTAATTAAAACTCAAGCTACAGAAATTCTGTAATGTTGATGGTTGTCTTCAATTCTCAAAAGCGGTGAAAATTACTACATGCTAGTCTAGACTATACGGTAGATGGTCAAAAACTCATCACTTGAATTGTTTGAAGTCTTGTATCATGTTGGCACGGTGCAGTCATGCATTGTCATCGATCAAAACCACACCGTTTGAGATCACGTTCTGGATCCCTCTGCGGAGGCAACATAAAGATTCACAATAAACCTCCTTTGCCATTGTTGTAATCTGCTCTGTAAAATTCACCAAGACACCTTTGTGGCCCCAAAAGAATGTAGCTATTGTTTTCCTCTTGCTAAGTCTCTGTTTAAACTTTTTTGGCTTGTTTGAAGAAGTGTGCATCCACTGCTTAGACTGTTCTTTTGTATCTGGATTGTAATACTGGATCCAAGTCTCATCGGCAGTAATGATAAGACTTTAAAAACTCCTTGCTCTAATTATCGTGACATGGGAGAAACCTTAAGGCTGACGCCGTTCGCTGCGTTTTGTGATTGTCACTCAACATTTTTGGGATCCAACGTGCACACAGTTTCCAGTATCCTAGGTTAGTTACAACTGTGTACAGAGATGACCTTGAAATTTTTGCAAAATGTTTACTTATCATGAATCTCAGTTTGTTGCAGATTTGTGTCCTTGTCCACCTTCATCATAGACATCCGCATGCCTTATTTAAATTTCCTACACGACTGCCTGAGTTTTCACCATATACTAGGCTCATTCTGCAATGGATTTCAGCAGCGCTATATCCTTCTACTTGCAGAAAACATATAACACTTCGCAACTCACATTTGGCAGGGGCATTGATCATAGCGGCCATGTTCAATTGCCTGTAGCTCAACTCAGACTGATGCAATGGAGCCAGCAGAGGTTGAGGCAGGGGGAGCAGTGTAATCGAACGAAAATTGTTGCAGACCCGTCTCCTATTTCATATTTACTTATAGCCACTATCAGAGGTTGAAAAAAAAATTGAGTGTGTATATATATATATATATATATTTTATAATAAAATGTATTATAACTATAAGATGAATATATTTTGATTAAAAGAGAGATTAATAATATACAAAAATGTATAAAATTATACTAAGTTATAAATGTTCTATGTCTCTTAATGTTAGAACAAATTATTTTAACTCTTCTGCAATGCTTTGTAGAACTCAGCCTTAATTAACAGGGCTTCTGTTACAGAAGTTACTGCAGCTATGATCCTGATTTTCATTTCATCCAAATCGGGAGGCAATGGCGGAACATAAACAATTTGTTTTACATATCCCTACAAGACAATAACACAAGGGGTAATGTCTGAGATCTCACTTGTGGCCTATCCACTTCTGATGCAATATTTCATTTACAAACCAACGAACACAGTCATGCTGATATGGCGAGTCCCCCATCTTACTTATAATGAATTTTTCGACCTTCATTATTTGTGGTCAAAGCCAGTCTTGCAGCATCTCAAGATAACATGCACAGTTGTTACTTTGTTCCCATCAAACAGAAAGGGCCATAAGTTTTGTATACAAAACTGCACAAAAAACCATTAACTTCTGATGAATCTCTCTGTTACTCATACATATGGGATTCTCAAGTCCCCATATGTGAACATTGTGCCATGGAACTTTACCACTTCAATGAAATGTTCAGGGTTCCCACTGAAATTTTAGATTCAATTTTCCTTATCAATTTGGTTAAAATTTCCTGACTCTCGTAATGTTATGCTATGTTACTCCACAAAATATATAGATATTTTGTTTTTTGCAGCCTCCACCATCCCCAGAGCTGTACAACTCAAGCTTTTTTTAATTACATTCATATTTAAACTTTATTTTTTAATGATTTTTTTACAATATTCATTTAAAATTAGGCTATTTTTGTGATAAATTGTTTCAGTAAATTACATTGAAAGTACAAAAAAAACAACACTTAATAAGTTTCTTGCATAAAAATGAACATCATGGTAACTAAAAATAAACACAGATAAGAAAAATCCAAATGAAATTTTTTTAAATAGATTGCTAAAAATTTTTCACAATAAATAGCCTACATTGCTTTGCAAAGTAAATAAAAACCAACATTTGATAACTTAGTTTGCGTAAAAATGCTGAGAATTCAGAATCCAATTAAACAAAAAAATATATGTATGATTACAACTTAAAGGAAAACTAAAATCACTGTGACTAAAGGTAATACAGATAAGAAAACTAGAATAGACACCCATATTTTGTTTAGAACACAAACATTATTAACATTTACCTGAAAAATATTTTGTCATTATTATTCTAATGTATTTGCAAAATGTCATCTAAATACAGTGCAAGCCATGACTAATGACAATTAATATTCCAAGCTGGAATTTTGAAGCTATACAAATATCACGAAACATAATCTTAAATTTTGTACGTAATGAACTAAAGTTGATTGGGCGCAACATTTGTTGATCATTTTGTACAACATTGAGAACCCACATAACCTCTGCCTTAGAAACATCATCTTTATAACAAAAACAAGTAACTGTGTAAATGAAGTTGAGGATTCAAATGTACATTTGCTGCTGAAATGCTAGATGTACCACAACCATGATTCTCACAACTGTTGATCAAAGCTTTACAAAGTACCACTGGCAAACAAAAAAAAGAAATTCAGTGATGCCTGACAATTCCTTATCTTAACTACTTTATAATGCTGCTTTCCTTTGTATGAAGTCAGTTCTACTTTCCCCCCCCCCATATTGCCCAGTCCAAATCTAACTGCTGATCCAAAAATCCAAAAGCTAACATCTTTAGCTTTGGAGAAACAAGTATGCCTAAACCACGATTAGATACTGGTTGTGAAAAATGCCAACAACGAAGAAGATATATTGCATGAAGTACAAATATCTCCCACCTCAAACACCAAAGGTGTTCAAAACATTGCTTTCATGTTTTGCAATCAAGTGTGTGGTGAATCGTATGGAAGCAACAATTACACACATTCCATACAAGTATGC
This sequence comes from Lycorma delicatula, assembly GCF_047948215.1. Lineage (NCBI taxonomy): Eukaryota > Metazoa > Arthropoda > Insecta > Hemiptera > Fulgoridae > Lycorma > Lycorma delicatula. The sequence goes on from NC_134460.1 coordinate 26,558,992, forward strand.
AAGAGTTATTACCACCTGATTTTGATAAACGAATGAAATTCTGTTGGTAAATTAGAAAATGTTAACATCATCCCAATTTTTTAGGCAATATTCTAATTACTGTTGAATTCTCTTTTACAACAAATGGTATTGTAAATTATCAAAATACTCGTACCTGGGCAGAATAATATCCCCATGAGATTGCTACAAGTCACTTCCATTGCAATTATTTGTTTAATGAGTGGTGTGGTTTTCTTAGTGATAACACCATAGGCCCTTTTTTCTTACCTACAAGCTCAATAGAGATTTTTTGCAAACAAATCTGATTGCACTCTTGGAAGATATTCCACTTTTATAGATAAAGTACAGATATTGTTTCTCAGTGATGGTGTACCTGCTCACTACTGTGATGATGTGAATAATCATTTAAATAACACATTTAGTAAGCAGATGTAAGAAGATGCAAGAATAGAGTTGTATTCCATGTTTACATCCTTAATTTTGTTCACTATTTGTGTTATTTTTTATGAGCTATTTTTTTAACTGTTGTCAAATACAGACCTTGGGTATAATTTTATTAATGTAACCGAATTTAAAATGATGTGTTTTATAATAAGTTGAGTGATTAATGATGTGAAAACAGTGAAATTGTTTTTAAGTTTGAGAATAATCATTAACCAGTAGATTGATGGTTTATAAAAAAAAATTTAACTATGTCTATAAATATAGCAGTGAATCTAATAAATTTTAATGAAAGTAACGTTTTATTCTACTTTAATTTTTTCAATTCTAAGATATTTGCAGGTGGTCCTCTGCTGTTGTATAAACGATCTTAAACCAATTACTCGATTTATTCTTATGCAAAATTAAATTTTATAGAACCTGCTACCTGATAATCAGTATTACTTCAGCTAGATAACATATAAAAGAGATGTATAGAACAAAGATTTATTTTGAATTAAAATTTGTTTTTTGGCTGTTATGTTTGTTAAAGTAGTGAATTTGTTAGATTTACAGTCTGTATTACCACAAATACTTATATACTTTACAAGTATACTTTATATATTACATTTTCTCTTTTGGCAGTCTATATCAATGTAATTCATGTTTGTTTACCAGTAGTTCATCCAATTTACTCTGAATTTCATTGACATCATTGCTAAGATATCTTTTATTAGAAACATTTGGCCAGTGCAAAGTGTTAGTACGTATAGAACACTATACTTCATTTTTCTATGATTATGTATGAGAAATGATAATTGATATTAATTTGTTAGTATTTATAGTTTTATTCATAATTATTTATTTGTTTCACTTATGATCTTCTTTTAAATTTTTTGGTGTACAAATGTACTTCATTGTGTTGTAATGATTTTCAAACCACTCACTTTTGTTTTAAATTAATTAAATTAAATGAAATATGATTTTGTTAAATTTTGAATGATTTTTATTTATTTTTGTATGATTTTGTTGATTTTATTGAATAGACTAAAATCTTGCATAATATCCTAATCTCGTAACTATAGTTTTGTTTGTTTTTTATGTGATAACTTATAACAAATTCTTTTAAACTGTTTTTCTTTTCTTATTTTCATTTTTTTATATGCTTCAATCACGCAATGTTGTTTGGGTATATATTACTGAAATCACATAAACAAAATAATTGACCTTATGAAATGAATAAAACCTTGAAAAATTGAACTTATTTTACGTACTCTTGTTTTTATTCTAGTAAACACTTCATGTGTTTTGCATTGTAGTAAACTATTGTAATCTGTTGATTTATTGTGTATAATCATTTTTCTTAAATAAAAGCAACAGTTTTTTGTTTACAACTAGCATAGGTTGTCAGTTAATTGCTGTGTTATTATAAATATGTATCTTAAATTGGTTAATAATAAATTCCAGGTAGTGTATTTTTTCAAAATTTTGTTCCCAATGCACGGAAATTCGCAATTGTTCATGAAGTATGCATACTAATTAGATAGTTAAGAAAGAAGAACTCAATTTAAAATATATATATATATATATATATATATTAAGTATATATATATTAAGTCTTTACAAAAGTAATTATATATATATATATATATATATATAATTACTTTGGCAAAGACTTTTTGGATTCTCATACTTTCTTAAAGCAAATCATTTTTTTAAATGATTTGCTTTAATGGTACAAAAAACTAAGCAAATTAGTTTGTCATTAAATAAACAATTTTATACATGGGTTGTATGATTATGAAAACCTGTATGTGTTTGTCATAAATAGTATATTGAATGTCAGTAACTGACATTCAATATACTATTTATTAAAAGATTTAATTATTTAAATATTTTTATAAAATTTACAATCTTACAGTGACAGCAACACCAATATTTTAGATAGAATTTATGAATTACCAGACTTTGATAAAGTTCTCCCAATATGTGAGTAAATTATAATTGGAAAAATTGAGATGGTTGGAATATAGGAGTACAGATTCTTCATATAAGTTAAAACAACAGGTAATTAAAACTCAAGCTACAGAAATTCTGTAATGTTGATGGTTGTCTTCAATTCTCAAAAGCGGTGAAAATTACTACATGCTAGTCTAGACTATACGGTAGATGGTCAAAAACTCATCACTTGAATTGTTTGAAGTCTTGTATCATGTTGGCACGGTGCAGTCATGCATTGTCATCGATCAAAACCACACCGTTTGAGATCACGTTCTGGATCCCTCTGCGGAGGCAACATAAAGATTCACAATAAACCTCCTTTTCCATTGTTGTAATCTGCTCTGTAAAATTCACCAAGACACCTTTGTGGCCCCAAAAGAATGTAGCTATTGTTTTCCTCTTGCTAAGTCTCTGTTTAAACTTTTTTGGCTTGTTTGAAGAAGTGTGCATCCACTGCTTAGACTGTTCTTTTGTATCTGGATTGTAATACTGGATCCAAGTCTCATCGGCAGTAATGATAAGACTTTAAAAACTCCTTGCTCTAATTATCGTAACATGGGAGAAACCTTAAGGCTGACGCCGTTCGCTGCGTTTTGTGATTGTCACTCAACATTTTTGGGATCCAACGTGCACACAGTTTCCAGTATCCTAGGTTAGTTACAACTGTGTACAGAGATGACCTTGAAATTTTTGCAAAATGTTTACTTATCATGAATCTCAGTTTGTTGCAGATTTGTGTCCTTGTCCACCTTCATCATAGACATCCGCATGCCTTATTTAAATTTCCTACACGACTGCCTGAGTTTTCACCATATACTAGGCTCATTCTGCAATGGATTTCAGCAGCGCTATATCCTTCTGCTTGCAGAAAACATATAACACTTCGCAACTCACATTTGGCAGGGGCATTGATCATAGCGGCCATGTTCAATTGCCTGTAGCTCAACTCAGACTGATGCAATGGAGCCAGCAGAGGTTGAGGCAGGGGGAGCAGTGTAATCGAACGAAAATTGTTGCAGACCCGTCTCCTATTTCATATTTACTTATAGCCACTATCAGAGGTTGAAAAAAAAATTGAGTGTGTATATATATATATATATATATATATTTTATAATAAAATGTATTATAACTATAAGATGAATATATTTTGATTAAAAGAGAGATTAATAATATACAAAAATGTATAAAATTATACTAAGTTATAAATGTTCTATGTCTCTTAATGTTAGAACAAATTATTTTAACTCTTCTGCAATGCTTTGTAGAACTCAGCCTTAATTAACAGGGCTTCTGTTACAGAAGTTACTGCAGCTATGATCCTGATTTTCATTTCATCCAAATCGGGAGGCAATGGCGGAACATAAACAATTTGTTTTACATATCCCTACAAGACAATAACACAAGGGGTAATGTCTGAGATCTCACTTGTGGCCTATCCACTTCTGATGCAATATTTCATTTACAAACCAACGAACACAGTCATGCTGATATGGCGAGTCCCCCATCTTACTTATAATGAATTTTTCGACCTTCATTATTTGTGGTCAAAGCCAGTCTTGCAGCATCTCAAGATAACATGCACAGTTGTTACTTTGTTCCCATCAAACAGAAAGGGCCATAAGTTTTGTATACAAAACTGCACAAAAAACCATTAACTTCTGATGAATCTCTCTGTTACTCATACATATGGGATTCTCAAGTCCCCATATGTGAACATTGTGACATGGAACTTTACCACTTCAATGAAATGTTCAGGGTTCCCACTGAAATTTTAGATTCAATTTTCCTTATCAATTTGGTTAAAATTTCCTGACTCTCGTAATGTTATGCTATGTTACTCCACAAAATATATAGATATTTTGTTTTTTGCAGCCTCCACCATCCCCAGAGCTGTACAACTCAAGCTTTTTTTAATTACATTCATATTTAAACTTTATTTTTTAATGATTTTTTTACAATATTCATTTCAAATTAGGCTATTTATTTGATAAATTACATTGAAAGTACAAACAAAAACAACACTTAATAAGTTTCTTAGATAAAAATGAACATCATGGTAACTAAAAATAAACACAGATAAGAAAAATCCAAATGAAATTTTTTAAAATAGATTGCTAAAAATTTTTCACAATAAATAGCCTACATTGCTTTGCAAAGTAAATAAAAACCAACATTTGATAACTTAGTTTGCGTAAAAATGCTGAGAATTCAGAATCCAATTAAACAAAAAAATATATGTATGATTACAACTTAAAGGAAAACTAAAATCACTGTGACTAAAGGTAATACAGATAAGAAAACTAGAATAGACACCCTTATTTTGTATAGAACACAAACATTATTAACATTTACCTGAAAAATATTTTGTCATTATTATTCTAATGTATTTGCAAAATGTCATCAAAATACAGTGCAAGCCATGATTAATGAAAATTAATATTCCAAGCTGGAATTTTGACGCTATACAAATATCACGAAACATAATCTTAAAAGTTGTACCTAATGAACTTAAGTTGATCGGGCGCAACAATTGTTGATCATTTTGTACAACATTGAGAACCCACATAACCTCTGCCTTAGAAACATCATCTTTATAACAAAAACAAGTAACTGTGTAAATGAAATTGAGGATTCAAATGTATCATTTGCTGCTGAAATGCTAGATGTACCACAACCATGATTCTCACAACTGTAGATCAAAGCTTTACAAAGTACCACTGGCAAAAAAAAAAAAAAAATTCAGCGAAGCCTGACAATTCCTTATCTTAACTACTTTATAATGCTGCTTTTCTTTGTGTGAAGTCAGTTCTACTTTCCCCCCATATTGCCCAGTCTAAATCTAACTGCTGGTCATTAAACAGAGTCTTCTTAAGTGACATTTAAAAGCAATTAATTACTTAAAATACAAAAAAAATCATGGTGGTTTGAGAAAAATTCCAAGAAAACTGTTAACCTTTACATTTTTCAATTGTAACTTTTTGTTAAAATTTCACCAGTGAAATAATTAACTCCAATTTGGAATATTCATTCCTCCTTTAATATAAAAGAATAATTGTAAGTAAGAAGAGGACATGTTAATGGCTGCTTTATGCACATAAATACAATGTGCTGGGCAATGGGGTCACCACTTTCTGATGCTAGAAAGTATACGAAATATATTTTGCCCTAATTAAAAAATACTTTTTAATAACAATCTTAATTCGGTAACAAAAATTCAATACTCTGAAATTTTTTGCAATTTTTCCTGATTTTTTCTAAAAATTCCTGACCTTTCCTAAGTTATTATTTCCTGACATTTCCTGCCTATGGGAACCATGAATCACCATGCTTCATCACAAAAATTAAGTACGGTAAGAACCTACTGTCTTCCATATCAAGTAAGAACATGTTTATTAGGGATAGATTTCATCTATTAAAAAAAAATAAGTAAAACATTTTATGTGTCTTAAAAATGCAGAGTTAAATATCACTGGACATTTATTACTATATTATAATACTATATAAAGAATATATCCTGACCACATGCACTAGAATTACTTTGCACAACAGGAACAGAGGAGTTATAGGAGGAAAAGTAAAACATAAGTCTAATGTAAAATTTATATATTACACAATAAAAATAATTTACAATCTAATCAATAACAGTAGGCTGGTATTGTTTAAGAAAATATACAGCTTTATTCATATTTAATCCCTCAAGTGTATAAATTAAGTTTTCAATATTTGCATCATCATTATCACACCAGTGCAAAAGCATCTGTTTCACACTTTCTTTCACAGGAGATAAGTTAGTGTTGCTATCCCCGCTACTGGCAGCAGTTGATTTTCTCCCCAGTGTTATCCCTTCAAAATAATCAATCTGCAATGATAAGTCAAAATGGATAAACATAGTACAATAGAATTCAACAACTTCAATTTAAAATTTTCAATAACATTTCATTTAAGATTATAAGTATCTAATATTGAATATACTACATAAATTGCAGGTTTAGAATTTATAAGCTACAAAATTTAATTACCTTGTGTTAACATACCAGCCCATTGAAAATTAAAGCCCACTTAAAATTAATTAAATTTTTTAGGTATTAATCACATCTAATACCAAGATTTCTTGGTAAAACACAGAATTCCTCAGGTCTCAGACCTCCTTGTGATTTCTAGTTGAACATACCATGAGAGGGGAGCAACTCTCTCATTTTGGAAAACGGTAGACCACATTGATGAACACAACAGTATATAGCTTTTGGCTGTTCAAAAATAGGACTACAAAAAACATTTCTAATATGGAACGACTTGTTGATTAGAGTATAAAATCACAAGCAAACTCCTTCGAAGGTGACTAGGATTGGACTTGTTTTACATTAACTAAGCTATTTTTACAGGGCCTACGGTCAGATATTTTTTGAATGTATCTAGCAAGTGTAAGAAAGATAAATTTCTCTGCTTTATGGGAGATCATGTATTTTAAAAGTGTGCTTGTTATCTATTTCAGATATTGTGAGGTAAAGAAAATGATTCATTTTCTTTAGTGATCATTTCTTCAGTCAACTGGGGTGTCATCAACGTAACTATTGATGATTCCAAATTGCATAGCAATCTCTTAGAAGATGATTATATTAACTAAAAATAAGAAAAAAAGTTCATATAACCATAGGTCAGAAAATAGTTTGTTAGAAACCTTCAGCTCATTAAAACAGTTAGTCAGTCCTGCTTTCTGCTCTCCCTGTGAAATTAAACCGCACTAAAATTCTTGGGCTACAAATCAAGGGGTAAATTTGGTGCTTTCTTATGGTTTTTTATCTAACAAATTGAATAAAAGTGGTCCCAGACCTCCACTCACTTAGATTTTAATAAAAACTTGGTAAAACACAAAAAAGTTTTGTCAGAAAATACACTTTTTTAGATTTGGAATAAAATAACTTTGTTAATTTTCCAATAAACAAATAAAAATTTGTAGTTAACTTCATAGAGAATTTAATTCTGAGAAAACTGATGTAAACAATGCCTAATAAAATTAAATGCAAATTTGAGAAGTTTAATTATAAACATAACACACAAAGTGGATTGGAAAAGCGATACAATTTTAAACAAAACAGTTTACGTACAAATGCTAAAAATTATAAAAATAAATTTGAAAGATGTCCTTCTAAAACATTAAAAATTTTTATTTTTTAAAAGGTTGGCAATAACAGCTCATCAAGAATTCAGTTTAGTGTCTAGCATTTGAATATTCACTTGAGCCGTGTTTGTGCTGTTATTGTTCAGTCGGTCATTCACAATAGGTGATACCACAAATTTGTTTTCATTTGGAGAGTTGACAGACAAGTTGTTAATTTATGGTAAATTAAATAAAAATGGATTGGCTGCTGTGCATGAACAGCAGGAATATTATCCAAATTGAAGAGTACCGAATCGTAAAACATTTTAGGCTTTGGAGGATGTTAGCTCCAAAGCTAACATTTTTACCTTTGGAGAAACAGGTATGCCTAAAGCACGATTTGATACTGGTTGTGAAAAATGCCAACAACGAAGAAGATATATTGCATGAAGTACAAATATCTCCCACCTCAAACACCAAAGGTTGTTACATTGCTTTCATTTGCAAAGGTTGTTATAATTGCAATCAAGTGTGTGGTGAATGGTATGGAAGCAACAATTACACACATTCCATACAACAAGTATGCAAGACTTATTACCACCTGATTTTGATAAACGAATGAAATTCTGTTGGTAAATTAGAAAATGTTAACATCATCCCAATTTTTTAGGCAATATTCTAATTACTGTTGTATTCTGTTTTACAAGAAATGGTATTGTAAATTATCAAAATACTCGTACCTGGGCAGAATAATATCCCCATGAGATTGCTACAAGTCACTTCCATTGCAATTATTTGTTTAATGAGTGGTGTGGTTTTCTTAGTGATAACACCATAGGCCCTTTTTTCTTACCTACAAGCTCAATAGAGATTTTTTGCAAACAAATCTGATTGCACTCTTGGAAGATATTCCACTTTTATAGATAAAGTACAGATATTGTTTCTCAGTGATGGTGTACCTGCTCACTACTGTGATGATGTGAATAATCATTTAAATAACACATTTAGTAAGCAGATGTAAGAAGATGCAAGAATAGAGTTGTATTCAATGTTTATATCCTTAATTTTGTTCACTATTTGTGTTATTTTTTATGAGCTATTTTTTTCTAGTATAAGTATAACCAAATATTGTGGAAGTTAAGTATGACCTAATAATGATTCTACCCTCATATCTAAATAGTTTGAGTATTGTGGTTGTACAGTAAAATAATGAAATGTTATAAGAATTATATTGTATGGAGATTTTAATGATGTGATGATGGAATTTTTTTTTTGAGGAACTATCTATTGCACGGGTTTTATATCAATGCAGCTCACATGTAATTCACTTACACTACTTCTTGTTTCAGTTACTATAATTTGTGATTTTATTGTATAATATGACATTATACAGAAAAAAACCTCAGGTAGGGTTTCATATACAGCTACTGAGTAATTATCAATAGTTCCTAATGCCATGGGCAGAGTTAATGCTCTCAGCAATTTACATAAATACCAAACTGGATTATCTATAGAACTTATGTCCTTAGCATGCACCCATTGGACATTTAAACAAAATCAACAAATCATTGAGAATGAAAGGATCAAAAATGAGATAATAATTTACCTGCAAATGATTATGAAAACTACAACAAACAACCACATCTAAAAAAAATGTAACAAAGCTTTCAGATACAGAATATTTATCCCATCAACAATTACTGAGGAGAATGGGATGGAACATTTTCAGAGATCTCACAGAAACGATTGTCACCATACGTTCCATATATCATGTAATACTGGAAATGAGCAAAGGCTTTCTATAGGGAACCTGAGCTGGCTTTAAGGTGGGTCTTTAATCAGGAGGGAAAAAAATCTTTGTAGCATACATTTGAGCTGGTTATTGCAAAAAAAAAAAATTGTGCTGATGGTGTAATGGGAGAACGCCTGCTTGAATTGGTCATTGCAAAAGTATCCAAAAATAATGAGTTTATTCTATCTGTGGTAAAGATTATTCCAATACCCCAATATAACCTAAGAAGCTGTGTGCAAAATGGTTGCATCTATTCTTTTTTTTCTTTATGAATCAACAACCAGAAAGGTTATCATTACCATAATACAAAAAAATTGGCTCACACTAAAGCTTAAATAAAAAAACCATTTAATTTTTAGAGATATCAAAAAGAAAAATCATAAGTGTAAAAAAGTTACAAACAGACGTAATGTCAAACGCAAACAGACGCAATATACTAGCAGTTTGTACAAAGACCCCATTAAAATAAAATATATAGATAGAAAAGAATTGATTAAACAAAATAGGTTAAAGAAAATATTTAAAAATTGATAAATTAAGTGTACATAAACTAAATGTACATTTCACAGGTGTGGATCTTGAAGCACTTCTTTGAGAAAAATATTTTTCAAATTGTGCTTCACTTGTACATAAGTTACCATTCTTCACTACCTTTCCTTTAAATTAACTTTGACGCCTTTCTCAGCAGTAGTCACACTGAGTTTTGGCAGATGTCTTCTGAATCTATCTTAAAAGTTCTAGGGTTCTTTTTTAATTACAACATCATATTGCCCAGCGAGATTACTATAATTAGGGTTTAAACAAATGCACTAAGTCCAAGCAAAATGTTTATTGATATTACAAACATGTTTGTTTTTGTACGGTTATTTCAAACCAGTTTTTTTAAAACTTTAATATTTATTGAAATATATTAAATTTAGAGCACACATAAAGCCACACAACCCAAAACTGATGTCGATCCTATACCTGTAAGTATTCATTAGATTGTAATAAATGAAGGCAAAATGCACTGATTCATGACATGTTCCTCTGTCTGTGTCAGTGTCTAAGCAGTACAACCATGCTGTTTTTCACAAGGCTAGCTTATATTTATTGTGGAACATTATCTAATCCTCTCTGATCTTATTTTGAATGCTAGAATGTTTTTAAGGCTAATTTTACCTGATAATACAGTACGAAAATAAACTTGACGATTTTCTTCAGTGTAGATTCAGGATAAGAGGAAATATAGCTGATCGTAAACAACTGACAACAATTTTGATGATATTCATCCTGTTTGATTTTATGTTAGTACTGTAGGTGGTTCAAACTTTCACGCAAGGTGATGTGCATGTTGTGGGCATGGTTTTTATTCAGATGATTCAGTAATATCATTTTTCTGGGTACATTTACAGACAAAATAACACAGTATACAGTGAAAATTTTTACATTTATCATGAAGGGCCATTGCATTCTCAAAAAGTGGTTTTTGGTATGCAATTTTAATTTTTTTTATAGAAGTGTTAACAGGAGAATGTTATTCAGAAATTATTACAAATTTTGTGGACTTGCTTGAAACTGAAAAATGAAAGGGCTTGCTGGTTACAGCAAGATAGTGCTACATGTTACACTATCAATTTGTTTATGGATTTGACTATGCATTCAAGAGCAAACTGTACATTTTGGATTAAATGAAAGAAAATATTGAATACAGCACCCCCAAGGAAAGTTGGACGCTTGTATCAACACCAAAGGGGGACATTTATTTTGCTAAATGTATGAAAATCTGCTTAGTTTCTTATACCATATAATTAAATTATTCTTGTCATTAAATAAACAATTTTACACATGGGTTGTATGATTATGAACACCTGTATGTGTTTGTCATAAATAGTATATTGAATGTCAGTAACTATAATTAAATCTTTTTATAAAATTTACAATCTTACAGTGACAGTAACAGCAATATTTTAGATAGAATTTATGAATTACCAGACTTTGATAAAGTTGTTCCAATATGTGAATAAGTTATAACTGGAAAAATTGTAGATGGCTGGAATATAAGAGTACAGATTCTTCATGTAAATTACAACAACAGGTAATTAAAACTCAAGCTAATTATAGAACAACCAGAATGTGCGTAAATGGCAACATATCATTAGAAATACAAGGTGTCTAAGCTAAAGGTATCCAGAAGTAACAGACTATATTTAGAAAATTAGTTGTACTAATCTCATAAACACAGGTTCAATTGACAAGGAAATATCTCTCCAATATTTGTTCTGTATACTCTCAGCAGAACACACATGCACAGGCAAGCCAACTCACAATGCAATTGTGACTATACGAATCGGACTACTTAATGCTTGGTTAGCAAAGTTTCAATCACACATGTTCAAAGGTAGGTACAATCTGAATGGAATATATCAATCCTCCTACATCCAAGTCTGTTTGTCTATTCATACTGACTGAAACTTCACTAACCAAAGCACGAACCTTCTGTTGCGAGGTCCACATCTTGACCGACTACTATCGCAATGCGAGTTAATCTTTTTGATACTTCTTGTCGATTGAGCCTATGTTTAAGGGATTAGATTAGGACTGGTTTTCCAAATGTAGGCCATTAATCTTGGATACCTTTAGTCCGGACATCTTGTATTTAAGTTATTTATCCTAACTCAGAGTATGATTAGTTTATTAATTAAAAGAAAGTAAAAATACTTATGATAAAAAAAAATTGTTTGAAATCTCTATGTTCATGAATATGGCCAGAAAAAAAGACTAGCTTAAAACATTTATAAAAAAACCAACACTTCTATTAACATTATGGTATTAATTAAAACAAAATGTTACCTCTGACTGCTGATATCCTAATTTAACTCCAAGCTTTTTCCAACCGTCTGCTGAAATTAACTCTGATAATTCATTCATTAATGACTTCAATAATTTCATAGCAGTATTATCTTCTTTCACCCTAGCTGCAAAAGCAGAAATAAAATAAGTTTAGATAAAAAGCTTAAAACATTTCATCAAATGAAATAATCCTGTATGATAACAAACCTTAATGTAAGGACTGAAAACTTAATTTCAATGGCAAGACAACTCTTTTTGGCAATGAAGTCAGAATTAAACAATCAGTAATGATGACTATAGATTGTTTATTGATAAACATTTCTAACTAATGAACATATATGTACAAAAAGCTGCACTTTTTGTTTTCTTTTCACTGATATAACATTATACCAGTAACCTGATAACACAAAAAAGTCACTTTTTACTGCATTTTTAAGGGAGACAATAAATGTTGATAATTATAATTCATTTATAATTATTTATTTATTTTAAAACTAGAGCTTTTTTTGATATATGTAAGAAAACATTTCCAGACACATATTTTTTATGGTTAATTCTATGGAACTACCTAACTTTCGAATTATGAGGGTTATTTTTTTTCATGGTCCGATCAGTCGCGAAATAAAAACCCGTGCAAAAATTGGATGAACCTTTGCGCATATGTGTTGCGCAGCGTCTCTAGTATAGCTTTCAATCATGGCACGTCACTTTGTTTAGTTCTGAACATGCAACTAGCATGTAAACATGTCTACAACAATAGCATCTCCCGCCAAGTGTGAAGTACGTGTGGTAATTTGATTTCTTCAGGCTGAGGGGTGTAATGCAGCTGAAATTCATAGACGAATAAGTAATGTGTATGGTGAAACTCCAATAAGTGACAGCAAAATGCGACAATGGTGCAGGATCTTTAAAGCAGGACGTACAGATGTTCATGATGCAGGCGGTCAGGGAAGGCAGCGAGTGTCAACCGATGATCTCGTTGAGTGAATGGATGAGGCAATTCGAGAAAACTGTCAGTTCACAATTTCTGTATTGAGTGATTCGTATCATGAAATTTCAATATCAGCTCTCTACACCATTGTGAGTGAGAAACTTCAGTACAGCAAACTGTGTGCGGGATGGGTTCCCAAGATGCTGTCTGACCATACTGCGTGACTCTTCAATGTCAACGAAAGGCAATTCAGAATAAGCGGAGAGGAATGTTGTCATCAGGCATTGTCTTTCTCGATGATGATGCTCGGCCGCACACTGCAGCTGTAACAAAGAAGCTCCTGCAGCGTTTTTGTTGGGAAGTGTTTGATCACCCACCATACAGCCTGGACTTGGCTCCATCCGATTTTCACCTCTTTGCTCACATGAAACAATGGCTAGGAGGAAAACATTTGGCACAGACATCGAGCTGCAGACCGGCGTAGAAACATGGCTGTAAACACAGATGGCTCTGTTCTATGACAAGGGAATTGGAAAGTTTGTATCACGCTACGACAAATGTCTAAATCGGAGTGGCAACTATGTAGAGAAATAGCATAACTATGTGAGTACTTGTTACAAATAAAAAATTTTTTATTTTCACTGTGGTTTTAATTTTGTGACTGATTGAACCTTGAAAAAAAAATAACCCTCATAGAATGCAGGAATCAATTTAATTTTTTTGTCATACGTTCTGAGAGGATCTGATGGTCTGGATTGGGTAGTGATTACGAATTACTGAAAATAAAAAATTAAACAGCACTTCAACATTAAAGTTAATTATATTTATAATTATACCAGAATACTTAATTTAGAATAAGTGAATATACATTACTTACTTCACAATATAAAAAAGAGAATAAGAATTCAAACACATAAATAACTTACAGCACAAAAAAACATAGCAATACTAGTCCTACCGAGCACAATATTTACTTAAAACAATAATCTAATTTTAGTAGTTTATATTATATCCGACAATACGGAAATAGCCGCAAGCAATAAGTAAAAATTAAATAAAGCCTTTGTAAAATTTAAATTTAGTAGTAAGTTTGATATCGCATATATCCAAATTAGCTAGAATAATTTTTAAAACATTAGCTGGAAGATACACTGATGAACAGTTTAGTTTCAGGTAAAAATTTGATTCACAAGAAACAATCCTATTCTACAAGGGAAAACAAACAAAATCTATATTGTCTACATATTATTTAATTCATAACTAAATTTAATTCATTTTACAAATAAAAATGAGTAAGAACACAGATGCAATATAAAGAATGAGTGCTATAGTAGCCATTGTCTAAAGTTAAGGAAATACAGGGAACTGTCGGTAATGCTGTTTAATATATCTGAAAATAACCCAAAAGAGGGGAAATGTCCATTATAGAGGATAGTACTACCCGTAATCCATCCACCCTTATGATATCTAGCCTAAGCTACCATGATAGCCATGTTTTACATTCTTTTTCACCAAGGTAAGTATACTATTACTTCAGTCAATTTTATTTTGGCCTTACTTCATGCCACTCAATTTCTAGGATGCTCTAAGTATTGTTGAACCGAAATAATAGACAGCTTTTCCAGGACATTTTTTAAGGTTTTATTTAAGAACATTATAATTTAATAAAAATTTAGTGAAAAGGTTTAATGAGGTTTAACAAAACAAATTAATTAGGTATCAAAATATGTCACCAAATTTTCTTATTACAGACTGCAAAATTAACTTAATAAATAAACACTATGTTTCCAAATAAAAATTCATCATGTCTTTCAATTATGATAAAGGCATAAAATATGGCGATGTTAACTCAGCTATGTAACACTTACAATAGTTGTCATTGCTCCAGTTTCATACTTACTGGTAGTACCAGATGTAAATTAACAAATAATAGCTTTCTTCCCTGGTCCTATAACCAGTAAATTTGAAGTTGAAAAATTTTCCTAGTTTAAGCTTAAAATTTTCTGAAAATTTTTTATTAAAGATATACCACATGTTAAATTTTATTGCATATACTAAATTTTTGCTTCACCATCTTTATAAATCAGAATTTCTGTATATGTGTTTGTTTATATATATCTAGCCTAAGCCACCATGATAACCATTTTCTACAGTTTTCCACTAAGCCAAGTACGAGGCGTGTTCAAAAAGTAATGAGAATTTAAAAATTTTGTGGGTTGTATTAGTCCAATTCTCGAAATTTTTTCATTGTTGTATTGGTAAATATGTTTGAAAAGTATCTGTACATTTTTAGCCATATTGGATGTTTAGTCTGTTGTCACCTGTTAAAAGAATAACTCATGTTTTGGTGCAATCGGCGATTTTTTTTTTGTGCAAGTAATGGATCAGAGAATTTGTATTAAATTTTGCTACAAGAATGGAATAAAATGTAGAAATTTTAAAAATGTTAAATATTGCTTTTGGTGAGTCTGCTATGAGCAAAGCAAGGATTTATGAGTGATATAAGCGTTTCCAAGAAGGTTGTGAAGATGTTGAAGGTGATGAGCGCCCTGGATGTTCCAGCACATCAAGAACCAATGAAAACATGGAAAAAGTGAAAGAAACAATTATGAATGATTGCTGAATCACAATCAAAGAAGTCGCTGATAATGTTGGCATATCAATTGGCTCATGCCATAAAATTTTTTCGGATGTTTGGGTACAAAACGTTTGACAGCAAAATTTGTTCCAAAATTGTTGAATTTCAAACAAAAACAGCAGCGAATGGAAGTTACTCAGATGTTGCTAAATGAAGTCAACAATGAAGCATAACTACTGAAACATGTCATAACAGGTGATGAAACATGGGTTTACAGATATGATGTCAAAACTAAGGCTCAATTGTCCCAGTGGAGGCATTCTAGATCACCAAGACTGAAAAAAGCTTGACAAGTATGGTCGATTGTGAAGGTTATGGTGTTCTTTGACTTTAATGGCATAGTGCATCATGAGTTGTTGCCACAAGGTCAAATGATCAATAAGGAGTATTAGCTAAAAGTTTAATGCCGTTTGTGTGAAGCAATCTGAAAAAAAATGCCCGGATTTGTGGCAAAACAATTCATGGCTTTTGCACCATGATAATGCGCCTGCTCACACTTTATTGCTTGTTCGTCAATTTTTAGCCAAAAACGACACTGTAATGATACCCCAGCCACCATATTCACCAGACATGGCTCCATGTGACTTTTTTCTATTTCCAAAAACAAAGAGAACCTTAAAGGGCAGTCGTTTTAAAAAATCTCAAATAGATTCTTCCTCTACCTTGATGGTAGTTATTTTATTTATACGCTGCGGATGAATTCTAATCAAAGATCTCAGAGGGACAAGAATTGAATAAATGAGTAACATGAATTTATTGTAACCAATACAATACATGTAATCTGTTCTACAATTTACAAATAGCATTACATAAAATGTTGCCTGCCAGACTGATGGTACTGAATTCATAATTTTATAAGAAACTATAATAACTGTAAAAATTCCACAACATAAAAAGTAATAAGACAATTATGTAAATTCTCAACTTTTACAAGGAAACCAATGTCAAAAATAAAAGAAAAATCTGTTACTGAAATTAGTCAAAGTTTGTTTCATATGCACATTTAACATTTAAAATTGGAGATGAATTAAAATTAATGAATGTAAAGACTTAGATGCAATTCTTTTAACTTTAAGTTGGTAAATCCTGTTTATATTACAATCAGATCTTTATAAAGTATAAATGCATAATAGATTTTCTGGTGAGCACTGGGGCAGGAGAGGCACACTATTAATCAAACTAAACTGCTTCTGGTAAATTCCTCTTTTAGCTAAGTTAAGGCCGAAGAATTAAATTAGTTGGCAGTCTGACATAAATGCCTAGTTTTTTCATAATATCTACAAATTATGTGTGGACACAAATTATTGATGAACATAAATTTGCTTACCATCATCTCTACGTTCTTCAGCTGCTTTAAGCAAATCATCATCTTCACCATCTGGTTCATTAACAATCATGGCCTGTATTTCCTCTCCACCTTCTTTTGATTCTGTTTGTTCAGATTTTATTTCATTACCTGTTACTGACAACTGAAATAAGTTAACTATTATTATTATGCATAAAAATAATTAAGCCTCATATACCATAGTTATGTTTAATTTGAAGGTAGGCTATATTACTTATAAACATTGTTTGTAAGAAACTATGATAATCAAAATCAAGGGGAACAGTTGAACAAAACTTTATAGAAAGAATAACAGATTGCTAAAATATATATGGCCTATTGTTTTTAATCATGCTACAATTCTTCCACCAAGCTGGATAAACAATTTTTAAAAAAATCAACAGTTTTAAAGTTATGAAGAAAAGTCAATAAACATTTTAAAAAGAATATATTTATTGTTACAAGAATATAATTCCATAAAACTTCATTAATTTTTACTTTTAGATTGTAGACTTTTGAATTAAGTTATACTGGGGTGAAATTATTTATTTTATTCTGCCTCACCAAGCCATTAGCTTCAATAAAATTTGGTATTTAAATAAGAAAAAAAATATTTCGAACTTAGAAATATTTACACAAAAATTAATAAGACAGATTACTTTAAACATTAAAATTAAAGACACTTTAAACACATTCAGTGAAAAAAAATTTCAGATTTTCTGTTTACACAAAGGTCATTCAATAATTAAAGATACATGGCAATAGCAGAAAAATTATTACATTATATGAAACTGTCTGACGTTCAACTTTGCATCCTTGATAAAGAAAATATCAGCTGTTCAAAAGGAACATTTCAAAATATTGGCTCTGCTTGAAACATGTTAACATAAAAGAACAGCATACAGGTAAGATTTTTATTTTTTGAAGGTGTATAAAAGCAACCAAAATCCAATGGCAAGTGTTAAAACAGTACTGTGCAAAATTGTATAAGTAAAAATTTTTATAAATGAATTGAACAGTTTAAACAGGCAGAACAAGTGTCATCAATTTTTATTGTAGCAGAAACATAGGTGGAAGTTTTGCACTTTGCCCAAATCACATAAAAGATCTTATAAGCAAGGGCAGAAGCATAAAAATTTGTAATACAAGTATTGGCACCGCCCTGTCTATTATCCGTGACAAATGGAATTACCGTAAAGCATCTTCAAGGTGGGTTTTGAAACAGCCGACTCAAAACCACAGTCACCCAAATTCACATTTATAGGAGATTTAATGGTTTTTAGCTAAAGGAAATGATTTTTAAAATTATATAATACTAGTATAACTTGTGTAGACTTGGTCTCAACATTCTGAGCTGCAATCCAAACATCAAAGTATGCAATGGAAACATCCAAAAGTTCAGCCACCAGGAAAAATTCAAATCTACATGTCAGCATTAAAGTGATGCTAACAGTATTTTGGGATTATAAGCTCAATTTATTGTGATTTTTTGGAAGAAAAACATACAATCACCAGCATTTAAAAGTTAGTTCACATTCACCTTCCTACTAGATCACACAATCAGATTTATTTTAACCTAATATTGCTATCTGGGTTTTTATGCAGCACAGAGTTGGGATTAAACAAAAAATACAAATGAAAAATAAAGAAAAGTAAAAATGAATAATAAAATAAAGCTGTGATCCTTTAATGGTAACTGTGTCCAAGTTCATATATTCGGAATTAAGTTTTATAGTAAACAGCTGGATGTAGATAAGTATGAGAGAAGTAAAATTAGAAGAAAATTATAAGGAAGAGGTTAACATGTTAATTGGAGTATAATATATTGAACAATTTTATAAAGAACAATATATAAAGACAATTTTGTTCAATATATTATAGTCCAATTAACATGTTATCCTTTTCCTTATCAATTTCATCTAATTTTACTTTTCTCATATCTATCTACAACCAACTGTTTACTATAAAACTTAATTCAAAATATATGAACTTTTGACACAGTTACCAATAAAGGAACTAAGTAACTGTCTTCAGCAAAGGATCATAGGTAGAAAACTGGAATTTAGGGGAGAAAGAAGAATAAAGTCTGGGATGCTTACAGATGTTAGCAAGTGAATAAACTTTAAAGAAATGAAAGATGTTAAATAACAAGAAAAATGGAAGGCAATAACTTTAAAACTATGAAAAGATATAGATTCATTAAAGAAGATCACCCAAGAGTTTTGAGATTTATTTATCTCCAGTTATTACAATATACACTTAGATTAGAGAACCATAAAATAACATTCATTCAAACAAAAGTATTTGAAAGAAAGTAAAAAGAGTATAGAAAGTTTTTGCAAAAATTTAATATAAAAATCAATAATAC
Organism: Lycorma delicatula; assembly: GCF_047948215.1. Taxonomy (NCBI): domain Eukaryota; kingdom Metazoa; phylum Arthropoda; class Insecta; order Hemiptera; family Fulgoridae; genus Lycorma; species Lycorma delicatula. Next base: position 26,578,397 of record NC_134460.1, read on the forward strand.
TAAACAACTTAGTAATGAATTTAATGAACGAAAAGAGAGAGAGGGAGAGGAGGAAGGCGTGAGAAAAGAGCTTATCAGAAATGTATTCAAAGGAACTAAATTTGAAGATAAGATTTCATGTATTTAGGAGTATTTTTTATCGTGTTAACATCAGAGGGAATTTCAGAAATTGTAAGTAATGATATAAAATTGTGAATTTTACAAAAAATTATTTTTTAACAACCAAGTATTTTACAAACTGAAGCTAGTTTTTTTGTAGAATACGATAACTATCTGGAATTATTTAAACCTAATGTGCAGAAACTTGAGACACTTCTCAGGATTCAAAACTTCTTGAAAATTCAACAGGATTCAAAATGTAGTAATAAAATTCATGTGAACCACACTGTAGCAGACAAGATCTGAAATGGAAGGAAATGACTGAAGGTAAAGATTGAAAAAACTAAGATTCAGCTAGTTTTGGTTGCTCCAGCTCAAGCACTGGAACAACAGAAAAAAGTGGCATATAGCTAGAGAAACAACTAAACTATACAAGACTTTGTGAAAGATCAAGGAAGTAGTACATCAGTTGAAATGAAGTAAAGAGCTACGAGGGACAAACTCCATTTTATAAATAAAGTGAACAGTTATACAATTGCTAAAATATTAGTTATTAACATCAAATATTTATACAATTATTAATTCAACAATCTTACATGAAATATTACGATAGAGTAAAAGTCCCTTTATTACTTTTTAAATAAATGTATGTCATATCTAATACTATGTTTTTTAAATTATGATGCAACCATCAACAAAATGAAAATGTAAACAAAAATGAATGATCAGATGTTTCACCAAATCTGATGTGGACACTACATGACTTACTTGTACGCCTATTAAATTACATATACACATGAAAAGTACATAAAATTTCATTTCATTATTTTGAATTATTATTTATTGTATTTTTTTTTTATAATTGGAGGTTAATAATTATTAATAAATCAATATATTTAAATTAAAAAAAAAAGAGATGAAGTCTGATTTGAACCAATGTGTCTTCCTCTTATACAATCCAAATGCTTCATTAATTAAAATTTCATTTGGCTATAACTCTGGAACCAATGAAAATAAGTACCAACTATGATACATTTTTGTAAAGCTCTCAATGAGAACTTACTACTTCAGTTAAGAAAAAGTCCAAAATACAATTTCTTTTGGATTCTGAGCTTTTTTGGGCACTTTTGATTCAGTCAATTGCAATCAAAAGGGGAAGTGCATAACTAGATGTTACAACAGTCCTACACCCAACATTTCAACATCCTATGGCTAATCGTTTTTGAGTTATGTGAGATACATACATACATACATACAGGTGTCATGCCAAAACTAGTCAAAATGGATATTTCCATTGAAATCTGAAAACTGAAATTTTTTTCGATCACAATACTTCCTAGGAAGGTACAAATTGGTACAATTAATTTAATATAGAAAAAAAGTATAATACTTACGTAGAATATAATAAATAAGTCTTAAAAGTCACATCAATGCAAATTTTAAAAATCTAATATTACATTGTCAGTTGTTTTAGTAACAGAAATAAAACTTATGAGACAAACAGGTAAATTTAATCTGTTGGTTACTTAATTACAGGAGAAAGTAAAAAAAACTTTACTTTTTGCAAAGCAAAATTCATATATTTTCCAGTTAAAAAAAAAACTACAGTAATTGAATAATATATTTACATCCTTACAATAAAATTTATACAATAAAATCATTAAAAAAATTTACAACTGTTAAAAATAACAGTTTTAACTCTAAAATAAATGAAACACAAAATAATATTTATGACATACTTTATTTATAATTTCAATAACCAAATTTATACAATAGAGGACAGCATATTTTACACCCCTTACAATGATGAAGATTAATTTTACTTGTGACCCACCTCTACATTTTGAAAAAGCAGATAAGAAAAATTATTTTATAAAAATTTAGTAAGGCACAATATTAAAAAATAGAGAAAAAAAACTTTGATTTAATTAATTTTTTATATCAGTATAATGATTATGATGCTTTCTGATTAACTAGATGCAATCTGGCAGAAGTAAATTTGGATAATCATTGATATCTCACTGGATTTCTTTCTGGAAAATTCAACACATTCTTATTGTTAGGTAGTTGCTGACAGACATAAATGCTAGGAGGCTAAGGCACAGTGATTTGAATATAAATGAAAAAGAGATGATATTAAGACATGAGGTCTGAATTTTTTTCAACATTGTTAAAAAACAGACATCAAATAGCAGTCAACTTTGACTCAACTTTTTTTTTTAATATACTACATAAAAATATATATGTTGAGTTGAATTCAGATAACTGAAATATATAAAATAAGGTAAAAATATCACATTTAACATTCAAGTCTCTTGCCTGTCCTTGAAAATACAATCACAGTCTAGTTTATGCCTACGATTTTTCCAAAAGTCATTTACAGTAACATAAAATCGTAGACATAAACTATACTGTGATTGTATGTTCAAGGACAGGTAAGAAGAGACTTGAATGTTAATACTGTAAATTACTTTTGAACTTTATTCATGCAGGATCTGTAGGATTTTCAGTAATGCTACTTTTCTACAATTTCCTACATTCTCGTGGAATTTGTAAAAATTATTAATTAAACAAGGAAAGTTCTATTTATTCATTAACAGCAAAGATGTACACAATTCTATGAGTTTCATTAATTATACTTTTGCTTAATTCTTACTGTAAGATTTATATCTGTATTTTTAGTGTAAAGTTTCATATTATTTATAGATTTCTATTAGTTATTATTTAACACGTCCGCTGCTTCTCGCAATCACTAGTGTGAACTCCCGTGCTGATTTTTTTTTTTTTAGTAAAGCTACTCTACTGTTATGGACTAAATACTACCTGACATTTTTAAAATGATTTTCGGTATAGTAATGCGTATTATCGAGATTATATAACTCACGCGGGAGCCGCGTGACCAGCCCGGCCCTTGAAATCAATGTATGTTTGCTAATGGTATGCTAGTCACACGACTCCCGCGTGAGTGTAAAAACAACTGGTTATACGTAATTATTTCCAGAATTCAATTCGAATCTTTCTTTTGATAAATTAGTGGTTCTTGGTGAATTAAAAAAAAAAGTTGAAAGTTAAAATATTTTATTATAATTTGCGTATATTTTTTTTATAATTTCTATTTACATAAAATTAATTTCAAACATCTTACAACTAAAATTCATTTATAATGCTCTAAAAGATAATTACATTTGTACATACACAAAAAAAAAATCGTAAACTACTTATACTTATGGTATAACCTAAAACATGGGTCCAAACAAAGACCAGGAAAACCAGGGCATGACGGGCAACCGAAAACTGTCTCTTTTCTTATTTTCAACGTTGCACTGCACTCCTTGCAACGTTTTCTCATCGTCTCATTCTTCGCATTTTTAGGGAGGTTTTGTGGGAGGTGTATATGGTCTTTTGGTAATGCCGCCGGCGGCTTATTTGTTGGATTCGGGAGCAATTTTGTAACAACCTCGAGGTGAAAATCATGTAAGTCATATTTTTTTTCTTCGCTGTACATGTTGTATAAGAAGTACGCGTTATTCAATATTAAATGAAAAATATGTATACAGAGTTTTTTATACCACCTCAACGTTTTATGAGTTAGTGGGTAATACGACAACATTTGGTCTTGCCGATCCACACCTTTCATATTCTTATTGTATTCAACAATTAACTTCGGCTTATTCTTTTCTTGACCACGTTTGTTTGTTGTTGTTACCAAATTCCCTTGAAATGGAAAGAACTTCCCTTTTATCTTTCCATTTGCAGCAGCACACTCCTTCTTTCGTATACATACAAAAAGATTCTCCCTTGGCGATTTTTTTTGAAAGAACTTCTTTGGGATTACCTCTTCTTTTTGACTGTAACGTTCCCGTAGTGTACATTTTATTAGCAAGAAGCTCTTCGGTAAGGGGCACGGAATTATAGAAATTGTCCATATAGAAAGCGTGTCCTTCCTCTTCTAAATCCTCCATCAACTTCCTCACAACTTTCGCGGCATGTCCCACTCCACTTACATCTAGATCCCGGGTGCCTCCATAAATATGGATTTTATGGACCAGCCCATTTGGTTGCGATAAAACATAGTTTGAAACCAAATTTATGGCGTTTCCCCTGAGCATACTGTCGCCAAAGGAGCTTCCCCCTCCACAATACCATGCTCTCGTCAATTGAGAGCTCCCTTGATGGAATGCATAGTTCTTTCATTTTGTTATTGAAATAATCCATCAAGGGTCTAATTTTGAAGATGGGATCGCTCCCAGTCCTTTCACTTTGAAAATGGAGGCAGCGCAAAATTACTAAAAATCTGTCCCGGCCCATAAATTGGGAAAACTGTAGATTGAATAGATAATGCCTCTTCCAACAATCGTTCATCCTATTCCCCCGAATCAATCCCATGAGCATTAGTTCACTGACGAATGTTCTTATTTCGTCAGTTGTAACGTTTTTCCAATTGGAAATTCTTGCTCGAGCCGCATCACTATCGAATAAAACAATTATCGCGTAATTGTTTATCTCTTTAGCCAGATAAGAACAAAAATCCTCATTGAAAAACAGGTTGAAATAACCGAACGGGGATTGATCGTTGGGCTTTCCCCTCATACCTGGTCTACCTGTAAAATTTATTTTCGTCACATCTGGGGGATTAGGAAGCCACTTGTCCGTTGTGTTGCTAGGGCCAGGTAAAGAAATAGGCTGTTGAACCGCAATATCGGAGTCAGAAGCTTCACCTTCCTCGACAACGTCGGGAATTTCCTCGCAGATTGATGCAGGTGATTGTGGTTGTTCTGGAGCAACTAGCTCTTCTTCCGGATCAGAAAAATCTGATTCCTCCAGATCGTCGATTAATTCCAAATCATCATCAGAATCCTCCAAATCCTCGATAATTTTCTGAATTTCTTCTGTGTACACCCTTTTCGGTTCAGCCGATCGGCGTTTTTTTGGTTCAGGACCCCTAGAAGTTGATGGTTCATTATCAGCCATGTCTGAAAGGAAAGTAAAAGTAAAAAAAAGTAAGCAAAAATCTGGCTGTGCAATTTATTATGTGCTAAAATTAAAAATCTTGACGTGTGAAAGGATGCTATTTTTTTTTTTCCCACATAGTGTATTTCTTATGATAAAAACTACAATTAGATAAGTGTTATGAGAAGAAATTACCTTTATGTTGTTGAAGAAAGAAGAGCTGGAGCAGAAAACACAAAGCCAAATTTGATCACAAAAAAATGCAAAAAAATTAACACAAACTCGCTACGACTTTCACAGTGCAAAGGTAGGACACTAACTAAGTGCGTCGTAAGGTTGGGATGTTATACCTGCAGCCGGCAAGGGAGGGGAGACCAAGGAATGGAATAGTCCCTCTCACGCGGGAGCCGTGTGGCCCGGCTGCAGGGGACAACCACACTCACGCGGGAGCCGCGTGATACGCAGCGGACGTGTTAAACTACCATAATTTTCTTATTTCTAGTATTCTAAATTGAATCTTTTATTATATCTGATATATTTTAAAAAACTGGACTTTTTAAAAAAGAGAATTCAAATACAAAAAAATAATTTTCTACTTTTTAACTCAATATTGCAAAAAATTCTGATTTTCTAGTCCACAAGCACATTAAATGCTGTGAACTGAAAGAGGTAATTAACTAATGGCAAAAGCCAGATTTAATGAACCAGCTCCATAAATCATTTAAGTTAAACAATGGTTGACAGTAGTTTCACTGTACACTGTTTACTTTTGATCATGCAGTCAATGCCACTTTTATATATATAGTATTTAATTTGATTAATAATGCAATGACAATGGTTCATTTAGATGATTGAGAAACTAAAAGAAACTAAATTTATGCTAATAATTTATTTATTTGTTTTATGAAAATTAAAAAAATAGTATGAAATATGTTGTTCATAATTAATTTAAATCTTAATTAATACTTTAACCAATCCAATACCAACAGTTATTAATACTTTTAACCAATCCAGCATGGTCATAATGAGAAAGTCCCCTTCCAGTGTAAAAATGAAGAAATTAAACTAAATTTGCTTAATAAAAACAGGATATTCTATAAAAATATTTTAAACATAACTCAATTATATCAAAATTCTACGACAGCATCAAAGATATAATCATTAAAACTTCTAATATGCTAAAAAGTAACAACTTAAAGAAAAATATTATTTTTACATTAAATATTTTAATTTTGGTTATCAACATAACCCAAAGATTTGTGGGACTGAGATTATGAAAACAATGGAACGAATCCTAGAACTAACAAAACTTCTTAATAATTACCAAGGAAAGATTCTTTAACACATACATTAAATAAATATTTATGACAATATTAGTGACAAATATTGCCAAAAAAGGTGGGCTTAGTATCAGAATTTTTTTTTTAATTAGTAATGTATGCCAAAATTTCATAAGTAATGTATGGTTCAAAAATTACTAGCAGTGAATTTTGCACCCAATTGTTATCTTATTTTAAATGATGTTTCTTGAGTAGTTTGGATAATTATTAGAATAATCTATAAATATTTTTAAACTTTGAAAAGGCTGATTAAAATCAGAAAATTATAGTAAATGTAAAAACAAAACTTTTTAAACTTATTTATACTAACTAGTAAAACAAGTATAAAATAATAAAAAATCTTATTTAGTTTCATTAAACTTTATGTACCAGCAAATTAAAAAAAAAAAAAAAAAAACTAAAAAAAGAAGAAAGGGGAATTGGTAGAAACACGTTAAGATGAAATCTCATTATTTAGATATTATGACAAATAGATAATATCTCTTATTTCAACATATCATGGTAGTAAAATGACAATGTACAACTAAAACTAATAAAATTGTCACAAAAACTGTCATTGCTGTTGACTACAATAAAAATATGGATGGTGTGGATTTGAGAGACCAGATGCTGCAAAGTTTTCCAGAGGAATAGAAAAGGGAGACTAAATGAATGTTAAATTTTTTAAAAGATTAATTAATATAGCCATTCTAAATTCTTACATTATTTGGAAAAATCCTAAAATATCCAAATTATTTAGAATCCATCCTAAAATAGATCACCTGCCATTTAGATTAATTCTAGTTAGTGAATTAATAAAATTCTAATAAAATAATAATAATAAAAGTTAGTGAATTAATAAAATAAAGTTAGTGTAGCGAGATAAAACCATAAAAAGGTCAACCATCCACAGAACCTCCTCCATCCAGACTGACTGTGCACCACTTCATGAAAACATTTCAGCATCTGGGAAGAATGCAACCTTAAAAAAGGTGTCTAATTTGTCATAAAAAAGAAAAGACAAGAGATACAGAGTACTGGTGCCCAGACTGTGAGGCAGGATTCTGCTTACAGGAGTGTTTCAAAATATACCATACTCAACTCAATTTTTGAAAGGTAAAATAAAAAATATTACAAATTTCATGCATAATACACATATATTTTATATAATTAATGTATTTTACGGGTTCCTTTAAATTTCTATCATAATAAAATAACTAGAAACCTAATTAAATAAATTTACAGAGGAACTATGCTAAAACTTGCAAAAGAACAACAAAAGTAATCCAGATAGGAGTGTAACACCCTTATGATTCAGTAGGGACCCCAATGGGAGGTCCAGATGGGACTGGTGACAGGGTGGGTAGTCTACGCCGTGACAAACAGGTGCGATTGAAGCAATGTCTTCCAGGCGGTTACCCCTTGTTGTGTTTAAAAATGGTCCGTAAAAAAAGAAATGACAGAAGTGTGACATGCAGGTAGTATTTAACACATTGAAGGTTTATTGCATGCATGGTTTATATGCATACAGGTGCATGCACACTCGTGTGTGCACATACGGTCAAAAACTATTAAGAAATAAACATTTAAAAAAATTATGTAACTACATAATAACCCACTCTTATTAGCTAATTAGCAGTTAAGAAAAAATACACATTTAAATTATTTTAGTTAAAAAAATAATTGCAAATACTTCAACAATAAGTTAACATTAACAACAAAATTGGTTTTTTACAAAAGAACATTTTACTTTTAATTAATTAAAATAAACAATAAAAACAAAACAGCAAACAAACTTTAAATATCATAGTTAATTTTTAAACAATTTGTAACACTTACAGGTTTATCTTTGGCAATTTTCTTAATCATAATTTCTAAGAAATCTGGTAATTTATTGATTGGATTATTACTGTGAGTAAAAAAGTGAGGAGATCTTCTAGCCAGAAGACGTAAAGCTCGCCAACCAAAGTTACTGTCATTCACACGTCTACAAATAAAAAATAATATAATAATTTGTTACAAATATAATAACGTTATATGAAAATATTAATATAAATATTCTAAATTATAAATTAACTACTTCTTTATTGCTTCAAATAGATATTAACTGATCTACAGAAGAATGTCATTTAATTTTACAATAATATTGTAAAATATCTAATCATGTACACTAGCATGTAGTTGAATAATGTTTTCTAACAATGTTTGACTTATATTACAACAGTGGCTGTAAAAAATATATTACTTAGTAAAACCTGAAGGTAAAACACAACAAAATATTCTTATGGAATGTTTCCTTCAAATCATTTCTTGCACGACTACAGTTTTGCAAATCTGGTTGCTAATATCTCAAAAACAAGTTTCATCACTGTTTTACTTAAATTTTTGCATGAAAATCATATTTTATGGTATATATCATGCTACAAAGTGAAAGATAGATTCAAGATGATAAATAAAATAATTCAAAATTTGATTTTGATACTGTGCACATCTAAATTTGTTTCTATCAAATAAATCATACTCAATTTTGTAATTTAAAGTCATTTCCAGACTCTTTAATATCCTGTGCAGTAAAAATAAATGTCATCATAAATAAAATATCAATAAATTTAATTTATGTGGAATAAAAAATTGCTTAATAATGAATGAAAATAAATAACAAGAACAAGATGTTGCATCATGTTGCTATTGTGTAATGCTAATAACAAAATGTACCGTAACTTTTCCTATAAGTATCGAAGTAAAAATAATTAACAATAAATCACTATTATAAAAGTATGACTCACTTGTATTCAGCATCGACCATGGCAGCTGGGTCAGACTGTTCAATAGCCTCTTCAAAATATGTCTCTAGAGATGGTAGGAAATCTCTTTCTTTAGCTCTGCAAGCTTCTAAATTGTCTGGCAAGTGATTCCATAATTTTGTCAATTCAGGGCTATAAAAATATATAAAAAAAGGATATTCCAATTGAAAAAAAAAATTCAACACAAAAAGAAATTATGTTAAATCATGATTAAAATGCTAATACAATAATCAAAATCTGATGACATTTTTTAATAGTCACATCAAATTTCATAAAGTTTTGGAAAACAAGATTATACTGCAGAAACAATTATAAAAAATGTTATTAAAAAATAAATCTATATGGCCATTAACCATCTGTAAACCCTACAGAAAAAGGATATGGATAAATGTAGATATACAATATCTACATAATGTTTAATTCTGTTAAACAAACCACCTAGCACAAAATATTGAGATAAGATATATCTTACTTTAATTTTTCATGAAAATGCTTTTCCAGGATCCCTCATCTTTAGTCATGATTAATAATTCGGTTACTGCATAATAAAAATTTAAAAATAGAAATACTAAAATAATGAGAATTGTGCACTAATTTTCCCAAATGCTACTATTTGTTGCAGTTTCTATAACACTATCTCCATCAAAGATTGTCTGATGGTTTATAAAACTGAAAGTTTGTTTGTATTTATATGTGTAATATTTTCCTAATATATTTCATTTTATGTCATATTTATTAAATTCTAATAAAGGATTTGTTTAAATGCAGAGTTTAAAGGGCTAAAACAGAATAACAATGAAAGCTACTATTTTTTTTTATTTTTCTGAAAGGGGTGAAGAAAAGTAAATAATTTTAAACAATGATTGCAATTTTCTCAATTTAAGACTATATTAAACAAGATATTCACTTGATTTGGGCTTGCAAATACTCTTCAGATAAGTGTCTAAAAAAACATTTTCCAGGTTTTTTTATTTTAAGGGGTAAAAAAACAATTGTTTTATACATTTTTGCCATTTTATGCTACCGCTATTGAATCAATCTTTATGAGATTTGGTAAGATTGTGATGGTAATTTATTTTTGTAATTCTGATTATGTACAGTATATAGAGAGTAAAGCCGTAACAGGAAATCTAAAAACAAATTGGGTCCTGTTACTCTTAAAAACAAACCCAACTATTACTCTGAAAAAATTACAATACACTGACAATCTTTATAAATTGAACAGGCTTTAAATTTTATTTATCATTATTATTCTTATAAGCATGAATTAAATGAACAGAGTGGGTCCAGGGGACAGAGACCCTGGCTAGATGGGAAGGGCACGTGAAGCAAGTCCTGGACTGACCCCCTGATTGCAATGGGAAATGCAAGTAATCATACAACGCTGTATAATTAGTTGAAGCTGGAACAAGGATGTTAGTAAATTTATATAACACATCCCTTTTCCTTATTCTCAAATAATGCCTCCCATATTTTAGATCTTTAATATCTTTGATTATTTAAGAATGCATTATATAAATTATACTTTTATGTGTTAATCAGCACATTTAATTTGTACACATATAATATGATTATATCTATAATCATATAGAACTGAATTTCTTACAGCAAGACAGTTATTTTTTTAAAAGCAAACTTAAAATTCACCAAATGGGAATTAGTAGACAAAGATAACAAGAAAAATTATAATCACACCTTACCACAATAAAAATTAATTACCGATTTCAATGCAACAACAGTCACTGTATTTTTATTGTACAATTACAAATGTTATATACTAACATACTCACTTTCCTAACACATATTTTTTCTGAACAGCAGCTTCCTTCATTATTTGTGCTAACTTTTTACGGGGTCTTTTATTGAATCGCTGATTGATGCCACGTTTTTTACCATCTAACATTACAGCACCAGTATTATTAGTACTATTAGTGATGTCATCTTCAATATCATCTGGTGGTGCTGTTGGCCTTCTCACATGACATCCTTCATTTTTCCAGTTATTCCAATATTCTTCTCTCTGTTAAGTGAAATCAATTCATACAATAAATATGTTACTGTAAATTTACTTTTTATTAGACAAGTATAGTCATTTAACAGAATAAGTATAATTTTATTCATTGAATCATCAAATCCACTCATGGAAAGTAATTGACAAATGTGATATGTCTACAACACCATTAATCACCAGGTTAAAAATTTATACCCGTGGTGGTCATTTTTTTTACGGTGTGCACGCCTATTTTTTTTTTTATTGTAAGGGTTTACAGAAAAAATCATAACTAAAAAACTGGATGAAACAAAAAGAAATTTATTCATACTTTCTCAATTTAAATGACTGGTCCAGTGGTTTATTTACCTATCTCTCTTCCTTCTATGATGAAATTACCAATAAAGTTGAACATGAAAAAAGGTAAAATTTCACTTTTGGTAATTTTTTTCAAGAGGCAGGGATGGTATAAACAGTTTGAATTATTTTTTATATCTAGGTATATGTTAGTTGTTTTACTAAAAATAATATTAACGGTGATATATATTTCCCCCTAAATCTTTATAAATTTTTTGAAAACCAATTTTTTTTTAATCTAAATGATGGCTTCATATAACTCTGATGGGACTGGAGATAAAAACTTCAAATTTGCACAACTTGGAGTTTTTTTTGTAGATGTTTATGGCAAATAAAAAATGAAAAACCTGTTAAAAACGATACCATTTCGGCTGTGATCCAAGGGGTTTCTTGTCTTCTTTGCACTTTACATAAAAAATGTATCTATGCTGTTGATGTTTTCAATATTTCTAAAATTATTAATGATAATACAAGTAACCTAATACAATTTTGATTAAAAAATGCTTGCTTACTCAAACTGAGATTTCAGTGAGTAGCCTACATCTATTTTCAAGAATTCATTTTTATTTCTATACTGATTTATTTTTGTAAATACTATCAAAGAAAAATTAAATTGTAGCAAAATGTTTGCTAGCTTTAGCTAAGCTTCTAGCAGCTTGTGATTAGAAAATGAATATATTTCATCAATGTTTAGTAACTGATTGTTTATGGTCTTTGCAGGCTTGCCTTTGCCACCTCTCATTTTGTTGTTCCTCCCACACCATCACAGGCATTTTTCCCATGGGATGATCCAAGAAGTGCCATTCGACTTCAAGGTTGAAGTTTTTTTTGTGACTGCACAAATTAGGGCAATGTATTGCTATATAAATTAGGGGCAATGTATTGCTCTTGGTCTTCACATTCATACAGTTCTTTGTTCTGCTTAGAAAAAATACTTTTGAAACAGTTAACACAAAGATACTTTCCAGGAACTAAACTTAAATTTTGAAAAATGTGTTCTTTAAGAGGTTGCTCTAATGTTACATGTCTAAGTTTTTCTTAATTGTTTTTTTATGAGTTCTCAAAGGGTCACAAAGGAACTGTCCATACAGATGACTAAATTTTGACAATAACATTTTTTCATGATATTTACAAACACTAGTGACATCTGAATTAACATATAAAAAAATAATTTGTTGGTTTTCATCAATAAATTCACAAATTTTAATGAGTTCTTTTGGTGCTGTACATGCACTGTTTTATCACACTCTTCATTCACATAAATTACTATAGAAAATTCTTCTTCCATTGTTTTATGTGAAATTACTGAAAATAATGTAAAAATTTAACTGATTTTAAAATTTGCAAATAAGATATTATTAAGTAAAAAACTTATTTATTTAATAAAAAAAAACACTTCCAAACACAGGATGAAATTTGAGACTGTAACTGCAAAGCTAAATGGTGTAACAAGGATAAATGAGCATTTTGCAACATAAATTTTCCTGACAGAAATGACTTCAAGCACCTGTTATAACATGAACACTGCAGTTGATTGGTTCAAACAAGTCGTATAAAAACATTAAAGTGCCAAAAAGACAAGAAATCCCCTTGGAGCACTTATTTAGTGAATCAAAATGGTATCGCTTTTAAGAAGTGTTTCATTATTTTTGAGAGATTATAACTGTTTTATCAGTACAAGACACAAGAAACCTTTTTATTTGCTATAAACTTCTACAAAAACACTGCAAGTTGTGCAAATTTGGAATTTTTATCACCAGCCCCATCAGAGTTATTTGAAACCAAAATTTGTTTTCAAAAACTCATAAAATTTTAGGAGTAAGTATATCACCATTAATATTATTTTACACATATAACTACACTACCATAACACCATATAACACTACTAACATAAAACCTACTAAAACTACGAACATACACCTGCATATAAAAAAATAATATCAACTGTGTATGCTATTCCTGCCTCTTGAAAAGAATTACCAAAAGTGAAATTTCACAGTTTTTCATGTTCAACCTTAATGGGAATTTTCTCATAGAAAGAAGAGAGATACGTAAATAAACTACTGGACCAATCTTTTACCTTGAGAAAATATGAGTGAATTGCTTTTTGTTTTATCCTTCCAGGACCAATAGTTTTTCAGTTATGAGTTTTTCCATAAACCCCTTTCATCACAAAAATAGGTGTGCACACTGAAACAAAAATGGCCACCACAGGTAAACTGCATAAATAAAAAATAGTTTTAAGGTTGTGAGATATGTAGGAAACAAGTGGGTAAGTTTCAATTTTTTTTTAATTGATCAAGCAACCACGCCTGGGTCGCTTCAAATGGATTGACCAGTATCAGAGTTCATAATGCAAATTAAAAAAAAAGATTAAAAAAAGTAAAATTATTTATTTTTTCAAATTAAATATTATTACTACTGTTCTATTTTTAATAATTTTTTTTTTAATAATAAATATTAATATTTTTATATCATTCACGAAAACAAAATATTCAGCTTATGCACAGTGAAAGCCTTTCCAAATAAAACAAAAAAATTAGAATCTACATGTTTGATTTGTATGCAACAATGATGTTAATTAGCAGAATACTGAAACAAAATTTTAAGATAGAGCAATACTGAAGAGTACGATATTTCAGTACTAACATTTTACAAATGACTAAGTTAATTCTATTTTTGAGATCAACCTGAGCTTTTCTGTCAAAAAATACTGTAACTTATAGATATAATTGAACCTTGGTTCACGATATCAGAGCATTGTTTCTTACTAAATCATGATAAAAAAGAAAATTAAATATTAGAAAATGAAAATATAATGTTAACAGGACCCCAAGGGACTGGAGTGAGAAATAAATTTTATCAGGATATAAATAACTGTCTGCTCTACATAAAAGCTGTAAATAACCAACATATAAATTAGTAGTAACAATATTAACTTATGATAATATAAAATAATGGGCAATATACAGACTGTCTCACAAAGTTCTACCAGGACTTTCATAATCTGTTCTACTTGTGAAAGTAATGGAAAAAGTTCATAATAAACATATGTCCTAAAATGTTTTGTTTACTAGTCATGGCTGGTGAAAGATTAGTACAAAAAGATTAGACTATTACCATATATATCAATATAGTATATAATAAATATATATATATATATGTATAATAAATTTACAAAAATAAAAAATTTTAAGATCTAATAATGATGCATTAAATATAATACAAACTACTATTTATTATTAAAGAACAGAAAACTAAAACTTTTTTTCTAATAGTCATGTTGTTCAGCAGAAAAAGACAGAAAAATAAAAATATCAAATTTAATAACTAATAGTAGTAAACTTATACATGTATAAGCAACTAGTAGACAGTTACAAGCATTAGCAATGAAATAAAATAACAGCACTAAGCAGTCATTAGCTTTACTCTTAAATCTGTAGAGCTAATTAAAATAATGAATGTCAGTTTACTTGACAGAACCAAAATAAAACAGGATAAAATCTGAAACCATATTACATTAGTAATACCTTAAATGATAAAAATGGAAACATAATAATACATCAAAACCTGAAAAGGAGTTAAAAAAGAGGTCAAAGAACATATAGGTGAAAATGTACAGGATTTATTAGCAATGGATAGAACGTAGAGAAAATTGGTTGTAGATGCCTAGATGTATTATTATAAATAATACCTGCAGTATATTTTTAACAGTTTCAGCAAACTTTACACCATCTGGTGGAGTCTCTTCTAGCAGTTTATAAACCTGCTGTGTAGTCTCACTCACCCACTCACTTTGTTCTGGTTTTAATTCATATGTTTCACTGAAAAAGGACAAATAGCAATTAATTATATTCATTTAATAACTTTAACTTAAATAAATGTTGACATGTAAAGTAAATCTATTCATAACTCCAACATAATAGATAGATTTTTTTTCAGTTAGTTGGTGAAACTTTTCCTCATGTTGGACTGAAAAATGCAGAAACATTTTCAATTATTAGCCCTCAATGCATTACTGATTTTTGTTATGAAATTACATTAATTTCAGAGAAAGTAATTGCAAGTAATGAAATTAAAAAAAATAAAAAACCTTTTTCATCTCCAAGGTTCTAGGTTACCAATGTAGTATCCAATTTAGATACAATATCCTTTATATATGGAGTAGCATGATTATATATAAAATTCAATAAGAGTTCTTTTCTTGCCATGCAAAAGCTGGCAAACAGGTATCTGCGATAAAGTAGGGAGTAATAAACTCCCGCCAACTTTGCATTCCCATATCCAAGAGCAAGAATAAAAAATGACACCTTAATATCAAATTTGTTCTTTCTTAAAAACAAAATATATATATATATATATATATATATATATATATATACATTTAATATATATTTATGTCCATGATTTTTTTGCAGAACCCATACTTTAAAAATAAATTAAAGTATTCTAATGAAACAGCATTTTTTTCTATAGAATACATAACCAGCCAATTTCTTCACTGTTGTCCTCTCTATTGTACTAGTTTCCACTTTTTCCTCAAGCTTAATATTTGTCTCTGAGATGTTGTCCTATTATTGTATGCCTTTTATGATACTTAGTATTAAAATGACTATATTTTATATTTTCTCCTTTCCCCTTACCTTATTTGTAAAAAAAAGTTTAGAAAGTTTTTAAAAAAATAGGGATTCTGTGGAGTAACTGCTAGACTATGATAAGTCGATGATGTCCAGTTCCTCAGAAATAATGGTTACAATATTATACAATAACATTTTTGGTCCTGGCTAAACTTTACACAGTCAACCGACAATTCTATTCTTTAAGATTAATTTTCACTTTATTTATACTCAGAATTATTGAAGAGGTTATTCATTAAATTTATTAAAAAGTGAGCAAGTTATTTATAAAAACTAATAACTAAAAAAAAAAGCAGAATAATAACTAAAAAAAGTCTAAGAACATATAACATTACTTGATTAGGAATAGTATTACCAGATTATGTACAATAAAAAATAAATGTTTCAAATATATATGTAAATTAAAAAATTGTTCTGTATGTAAACAACCAATAATATAAAATGTTCTTTAATACTTACGATTTGAATTTAACATGCGAGTTAAGATATTGGAATAATATTAAAAACTGAAGCAATACATAACGCCTGAAATTAACATCACTCAGTTGTAGATCTAATAATTTTTGGTTGGTAAGGTATTTAGCAAAATAATGTTGAGTTAAAACATTGCCATCTTCAACTTCATCGATTTTACTCTTTTTACTTGACAGTTTACATTCATCATCTAATTTGAAACTCTTGAATGCAGAAAGTACACATGCGGAATGCTGTAAATACAAACAAATTAAAATTCATTACAAATCTGTTTCACCCAACTAATTAAATGTATTGCAGTAATGTAAAAATAAATAATGCAGTTACATTCAAATCCATTATTGTAAATATAAACCTTACTTTCTCATATTTTAATTGAATGCTAAAAAAAATGTATAATTGTTTAAGATATAACAGTTACATGAAATGAAATTCAACTTAAAAAAAAAAGCAGTCTTGGAAAAAGACACTAACAGAAGAGATTGTAGCAACATCACAGATGTGATGTAAAATCCAGGCTATGAAGAAATTAGAAATATGGATTTACTAAATGGTTTAAGGAAACTAATATCATTTTAATATTCACAGAAAGCAGCTTATCCTTATATTTATTAACAGGAAAATAACTCTCCAGTTTAACTTTTTTCTTTAACTAAGTATCACATCAGTCCCAACAAAGTCAGTTATACTGGAGGCTAGTGAATTTTAAATAGATCTTTTCAGAAAATATTTTACTGTTATACAAACAGTAAAATATTTTTTGGTAAAATATTTTTGCTAAGTATATTTTCTATCTTCTTTTGTACAAAAATAACAATTTACAAAGTAATTCTTTTGTATTTTTAACCACCCGTCTCCAACTAATGCAATGCCACTTTTTGACCACTATATTGAAGTGAAAAGTTGACCAGAGAGGATAATTCAGAGATGGCATCTACTTGAATTGTAAATCAATATTTCATTTCATTTATTCTGAATTTTGTTACCAGCAGTCCAGCATTGTTTAAAGTTGCTTTATCTTTTCATAAAAAACTGTCATCTATCATATATGAATATATGTTTATCGATCATAAGATCAATAAACAAATATTAAAAAATAAATAAACCAAAAATGTAAAAATGATTTAAATTGGATTTCATAATAATTTAGTTATTATTATTGTTATTATTATCTTTTATGACCGCATAGGATCACTTTTTTCAGTCCACTATCCAAGTCTCTTCGATGGGCCTGTTTGGGTCTTGCAGTCCTCTCAGTACTTTTACATACGTCCCAATCTTTTGCCATTAGTATTGAAAATGTTCATGTTGTGAGTTTTTCTTGTGAGTGTGAAGCAAGTGCTTTTGTTCTTGATTTTCTTGGTTAATTTTATCTTATTTGTCGTGACTTCTGGTGTAAGGCTAATTTCCTTCAGATCATCACTTATTTCTCTGATTCATCTGCATTCTGTCTCAGACTTTTTCGAGTCGAGATTGTACTGTACCAGCGATTTCAGAAGTCTTGAATCTTGCATCCACATGATATGTCCAAAGAATCCTATAGTCTTCTCTGATGCATGGTATCAGTGATGGGTTCTAATTCTTTGTAGAAGATATTGTTGGGCTCAATAATTCACCCCTGCTTGTGTTTTTCGCACTTTTTATTGAATAGGTTCTTCCAATTCTTCTTTTGATTTTCTGGAGTCTGTCTGTCTTTGATTGTTTGTTCAGGTAGAAGAGTTCTGCTGCATAAGTAACTTCTGGTTTTGTAACTGTGTTGTAGTATCTTATTTTTGCGTTTATTGATAAGCATTTTTTATTGTAAATGTACAAAGTTAATTTTTGACCTTTAGCTAGTTTGTTTTTTCTTATCTGGATTGAGGTTTTTTTCATCTAGGTTGTTTATTACTTATCCGAGGGATTTAAATTGGGTTACTATTTTGATTTCACTACCATTTATGTTTACTTCTTTAAATTGTGTTGATTTTTGAGGTATAATTTCTGTCTTTTCAAATGATATTTTGAGGCCAATTTTATTTGCAATGTTTTGAAGTTCTAATATCTATGATTTAGCTTCGTTGATGTTGTTTGCTAGCAGTGCCAAGTTGTCCGCGAAACCAAGACAGTTTGTTTTGATTTTTTGGCCTACTTTTACTTTTGGGGGCATTTTTGAGTCATTCCCTCATTACTATTTCTAGACCACAGTTGAATAATAGTGGTGAGAGCCTATCCCCTTGGTACAGTCCTGTATTGATCTCAAATAGTTCAAAAAGCTCACCTCAGAATTTTACCTTCGACTTAGTGTTTGAGAGGGTGTTTTATCATGCTTATTAATTTAGAATGTAGTCAGAGGTGTCTTACAATTTTTAGTAGGGATTCTGTGTGGATGCAGTCATAAGCTTTCTTGAAATCTACAAATGTTATCACCTCATCTCTTTCAATTCCAGTTGTAATTCATTATTAGTTTCAGACTCATGATCTGGTCTCGAGGTCTGAAAGCTTCCAGCTATTCTCCTAGATCTTTCTCGAGTTGTGAACCGATCATGTTGAGAATGATTCTTGAAAGAATTTTGTATGCTGTATCCAGGAATAAGATTCCCCTGTAATTGTTAGGATCTGGTTTGTCCCCTTTTTTGTGTAGTAGATGGACAGGGGCTGTCGCCCAGTGTTCTGGTAGTTCTTCTTTGATTCACAATGTTGACAAGCTGTTGATGAATGGCAATTTTTGCTGTTGATCTTCCTGCATGTTTCCATATCTCTACAAAAGTATGATCTCCTGCTGCTTTGTAATTCTTCATCTTACAAAGTTCTTAGTACACTTCTTTTACTGTGAGAGAGTTGATGTTTTCTGGTGGTTTTTTATTAGAGTGGTGGTGGTGTTGAAGTTTAAGTTATATCAGTTCTTCACTATTTAGTAGTTTTGGCTAGGATTTCCGAGATTTGTCTTATTGTTATGGGCCATTTTACCATTTTCATTTAGGGTTGAAGGTTTGTATTTCTGGAGCTGATTTTTGAAGGTTTTGTGACAGACACCCGACTGTGTTTTACTGAACTCTTCTTCTATTGACTTCAATGTGTCTTCATGGTGTTGTATTTTTACTCTCCTTAGGTTTGGGTGGTTTCTTCTATGTTTTACTAGATTTTGGAAGGATGTTTCTGATTTTTAGGATTGGTGAAACAGATATGCTTGATATGTTTTCTCCACTGTTTCATCACATTTGCTATTCCACCACTGATGTTTTTTACAGGATTTTATTGGAACTAATTCTTCAGTGATTTGTTTAAGGTTGTTGACTAGATCTTACAGTTTACTCGTGATTGTTATTTTTTCCGTTGCTTTTTGGTAATGTTCATTCTTGATTAGTTTGATATGGTTTATTTTTCTTTTAGTATTAGGGGCTTGGTTTTGTTGTTTTCTTTGGGGAGTAAATTTAATCTCAATTTTGACTACATAGTGATCTGAGCCTGTGTCTACTCCTCAAAGGAATAAACACATTGTAGATCTTGTGGTGGCGGCGTTTGTCCATGAAGACATGGTCTAATTGCCATTCTCCCTAGTATTTTACAGCTTTTGAGGTTTCTTCTTGAAATATGTGAATTTTGAGATTAGGTTATGGTTTCAGTAGAAATTGACGAGTCTCTGTCCATTTTTGTTTGTTTTCTTTTGGGTGGGCCATTTTTCGATGATGTTGCAGTATCTTCTTTCTCTGTCTAGTCGAGCACTGAAGTCTCCAATTAATTGTTTAACATGGTTTTTGGGGATGTTACTTAGTCAGGTCAAGTAGATCCCACAAACTTTCTGTTTCTTTACAGTCTTTTGAAGTTATTTTTATTATTAGTGGGTGCATGGGCATTTATTATAGCGTAGATTTTATTAGATGCTTTTAGGGTGAGTGATGAGTATCCTGGGGATTGTGAGTTGAATTCTTGTATAAAGTTTATTATTTTGAAGCTGACTAAAAAGCCTGCTCCAAACTGTGGGACATTTTTCATCACTCTTTTCCCAGTTACACCTTTGTAGAGCTTATATTCTTGAGATTTCATGGCGTCCTGATTGGTGTTTCTTACTCTCTGCACACCAATAATGAGAATTTCGTGTTTGTCCAACAGGCCAGTTATTATTTTTAAATAATTGATTTACAGTAAAACAAAAAATGAATCTCAAAAATTGTAACTTTCTATTTCTGTTTAGCCTCTGGAACCATTGTAAGGTATTACTTTAGAGGATGAATAAGGATGATATGTATGAATATAAATAAAGTGAAGTCTTGTAGAATCTCAGATTGACCATTACTGCAATATGTGGTTAATTGAAACCCAACCACCAAAAAACACAGTAATCCACAATCTAGTATTCAAATCCATACAAAAGTAAATTGCCTTTATTAGGATTTGAACCTTAGAATTCTTGACCTCAAAATCAGCTGAATTTTGATGACAAGTTCACCAGTTTTAATAAAAAAAAAAACTAATCTTTTGGGGAAGAAATTATTTTTTCAAAATTATAAATTTTTTTAAAGAATACAATTTAGATTTGTAAATGAGTTTTAGTAGATACATTTTATACTAACAAATCTGATTATTTCTTAAAATCTTATATTGAAATAAAATAATTAAAATAAAAAAATACTCACACTTGAAAATACTTTCCACTGCATTTTATTATAACACTGATTTGGATTACGGAAAAAATCTTGTAGGGCCCAAAACTTTGTATACAGATTATAATCGACTTTGATTCTGAAATATTAAAATAAACACTTTATTAAAAATCCTTAGACTTATGATTACTACAACTTTCCTAGAGTAAAAAAAAGAAAAAAAATCATATGCAATAATATAAATAAGTAGCCGATTAGGACAAACAAAAAAAGGTAATTTGATATGTAGAACTACATTATACAGTATTATTTATTACAGAGAATGTAATTATCAGAATTTAACAAATATTTACATTACATGGAACGCTTTCAACCATTCCACACAGTTCATAAAGGGATTCCCAGTCAGAATCTCAAAGAAGTCTCTTTAATCTGATGGATTTTACCCTATTATTATTTTTCTAGGTTTAATGTAACCTTAGAAACTACATACAAAAAATGTATTTTTGATGAAAAAGGGTATATATAAATTTATACTATGAATGCTCATTAATATATGCGATACTGTGTATCACAACACAGAATTATAAATAACTATTTAATTATAATTAAATAACTGTGAAATAACAATAATTATTATACATAAATCTAAGGAGTGATTCATTTTCCAAGACACATGCAATTACAACACTCCTTCCAAGCATCAGACAACTTAGAACTATCATAAATATGTTAAGCTTGAAAAATGTAGCAGAATCACAGAAATAATGGCTTTTATTAACCTTGATTTTGAAATGATATTACCTCAATAGCATACATAGTATAGAACAAAACTACATCTTCTTTTGTTTTTTAATTTGAATATATATTTGTTAAGCATTCCATGTTTGTACAGTTTGTATCAATTCATAGAACAATGAAGTATAATGTATTATAAACACAATAACCCTTCAAGAATTATGGCAATATTTAGGATATGTACATATAAATTTACAATTTTTATTTTGTGGAGTGATGTTGGCAACTATTTAATCTGTTGAGTTATATTTTTTTGTAAAAGATTTTTATTACCTGTCAGTGGATTTTTCTTCTTCAAATTTATCTTCACCACCATCTTTTGTTTCCATAGGTTCATCAGTACTAAATTCAGTAACATTTTCCAAATTAAATTCACTAACAATGTTCAATCCTAAAAAAAAATTAATAATAAAATAAAATCTCTAGTCATCATTTAATACTGAACAAATGAATAATATTGTCATACGTTATTGGCTCAACAAAGGATACTGAGGAATTAATTATACAAGTTAAAATTCTTACAAATACAATTTACTTTCTCTTTAGTTTGTTATTATTTACAAAATAAATAAATTATGTTACAAATAATAATTCTGTTTTTAATATGAAATTTACAATAACTAATGAAAATGTATACAAAATGAAGTGATTATTGAAGTGAGATTATAATTATAAAATTAATAATTATAAAATTAAGAATATTATTTACTTATACTATTCACAGAAAGCTACCTTATAGCTTTTTAATGAATAAAAAAACCTTATCCATAATCACAAAACAAAACACTGTTACACTTTTATCACAAAGCAGAATACACTTGCATGTTTAACAATATTATTATACATTCATGTTACTGCACATCCTGCTGGGAATATATATATATAAGGGGAATATATCCCCTTTATTCTATTAAATATAACTATAATATGATGAACATTACTATGTGGACATATTTTCAAATAAAAACAATAGAAACAATATACATAAATAAACCACAATAGTCTCCTATAAACCACAGGCGACAGATATAACCTTGTCATAATCCATAAAATATCATTTATAAAAATTAAAATAAATTAGGATAATGATCTACTTCTGATAATAAAAATATAAGTATAAATAACGAAAATAGAATATCTTTACATAATAAAAGTACATATAACTAAAATTAAAATTAACTCAATTAAAAACAAAATTTGGCACAAAATTACTACAGTACAGAATCAAATAAAATTTCTTCTTACCTTATCTTATTATTTTTCTTTTTTCATTTATACACCAATAGGACTTTTGAAAATCCTCACCATCAGTTGGTTAAAATTAGATTTTTTTTGATTTTTTAAAAACTTCATCACACATCAAAATATTACTACACATATTATATATGCAAACAATTAAAAACTTAAAATTCTTTAAGAAATTTAATTTCTTTAACTTATTACACATGTTTTGTGGCCAGCCACTAATAACAGCACTACATTAATTGACAAAAGTGCTAGTATCTGTAGCAGCTTTCATAAGAGAATCATTATCAAACATGTCTGCAGATTATCAAGCTGAATTTCAGTTTGTATTTGTATATATATGATATTTTTCTAAATTGTTCATTTTTTTATTATTAGTTTTTTTCTTTTGTGATCTCTATTTTCAAATTAGTATTTAATTCATTATTAGATGGTCGGCAAAATTAGAAAATCCTACTTTATTATTTTTATAATTTTTAAAGTGTTCTGCAAATCTTGCTCTAAATGATCTAATAATTTTCCCAATATAAATTTTATCACAGTCACTACATGTTATTTTACAGATGCCACATAAACTCTTAATATCATAATTATCATTATGGTTTTTTAAATGTTTTATTATATGATCGCTTGGCTTATACGCTGGTTTATATTTTACAGCAATATAAACATTACATTATCAATAATATTCAATACATATTGTCAATGTTTTACTTATAGGTTTAAATGTTTAACATTACTAGATTTTAATTTTTGTTTTTCATAAATATTATCAATAATAATAATTATAAATAAGGTGTTATATCCATTTTTTACTGCAATACTTTTTATAATATTTATTTCTGTATCTAATTTTTCCCTGTTGTCCTGTATGTAATGTATCGCTCTATTTAACGTATTTGTGAATATATTAACTTTGTATGACCAAGGATGATTCGATCCTCTGTTAATAGTTGCTTCACTTGATGTAGGTTTTCTATATACTGATGTAATTTTATTCTTTTTATTGATTTCAATATTGACATCTAAAAAACTTATTATTCTGCATTTGTCTGTATCAAACGTAAATTTTAAATTATCATGATAAGAATCGAGTTTTTTCAATATCAATAAGATGTTCATAATCTATGACAGGATCAAAGATTACCAAAATATCACCAACATATCTAACCCATAATAGAATTTTGTGTATATGAGTAATACCATAAACTATCTTATTTTCAAATTCTTGCAAATAAATTTCAGATATAACACCTGATACAGGATTGGTAAAATATTTTCTTGTGTGTAATATAAGTTATTGAATTCAAAATAATCCTGTTGACATATACTTTTAATAATGGTATGAATATTATCAGTAAAACCTTTTTATTACACAAATTGTATGATCTATAGGAATATTAGGGTATAATGTTGGTTATGTGATAAATTATCATTCTAGTATTTTCATTTATCATTAAATTTTTTAATTTGTTAACCAAATCATACCCATTTTTTATAATACATTTATATTGTAAATCAACTTTAGATCTAAGTAACTCATTAATTACCTTAGTAATAAATTAAAAAGGTGCAGATTTAAAGTTTATTAACAGTAAACAGTAAAGTTTATGTATTTTAGGAAGATCAGTAAGTTTAGGAGCAAATGGTTTAAATGGATATAACTTCAATTTATTTTAACAATCAAAAATTGCTTTATAAACTTTTTGTAATTTTTAAAACTTATTAGTTGGTTTTTTATTCGTTTAAAACTGTAAATTATATACTTTTCCATTAAATTATTATAATCTTCAATTTATCTTTTAAATTATAAATTGTTCTCTTATTAAAAAGTGGTTTCTTATTTATATATTTTCTTAATTTTATATATGTTATTCACAATAGTATTACGTAGTCTTTACCTTTGTCAGATCAATAGCTATATTTTTGATATAATATTGCTCATTTTTTATTACTCTTATTATTAACTGGTAAATTAAAGTTTAAAAAATTAGCAATTATTAACTTTTCATTATCATTAAAACCAACGTTTGTTAGATTTACAGGGTCATTATTATCACATTTACTTGAAACTTCTTGTATAGTCACTAGATTTAAATTACTTGTTTTTTCTGTGTCCTTAATATTAACATTACACTTTCTATGAAAATTATTACTATAAAAAATTTTATGTCTATTATTATTTTCTATTTTAATCAAATCATCTATTTTTTTAATTTGAGATAATTTTAGTCAACATTTATTTACATCAATATTAATTCATTATATAATCACACAGAACATTTCCCAAAATTTTTAATAAAGATTTGTATTGTACATTTCAACATTTATACACTTTCTTTTTTAATAACCTTGTTTTATTCTAAATCTTCATGCAAAAAATTTTGTTTTGTTTTTAGAAAAAAATATCATACATACAAACTGAAATTCAGCTTGATCAATCTGTAAATATAGTTTGATAATGATTCTCTTATCAAAACTGCTACAGGTAGCAGCACTTTTGTCAATGTCAGGTAAAATTTATACTATATTAATGCAATGCTGTATTAGTGACTGGCCACAAAACATGTAAAATAAGTTAAAGAATTTAATTTTTTTAAAGAATTTTAAGTTTTTAATTGTTAGACTGCATACATATGTAACAATATTTTAATGTGTGATTTTCAAGTTTTAAAAAAAATTTTAATTTTAACCAACTGATGATGAATTCCCCGGAAGCGCTATTGATGTATAAATGAACAACGAAAAATAATAAGATAATGTAAGAAATCTTATTTGATTCTGTACTGTGGTGGATTGTGTTGAATTTTGTTTTTCCTTTTAATCAATTAGTACAGGGGAAAATATGGACAATAAAATAAAGAACTGATTTTACTAAATTAATTTATAATTGATTATATTATCTAACAACAGTTATAACTTAGTAAGAGTTTAATTTAAATATTCTGGATTAAATTAATTATTAAAAATTAATATACTGTAATAAAACCAACCTGAACGTTCAGAAAATGGGAAAAATTTTGCCAAAAACAGAAGAATTCTACCACAGAACACAGTATTCTGTGATCGTGACAATCTTCGTAACAAATCTGAAAAAAAAAAACAATTAAGTAATGGTAAAGGTGAATGAGTATAGTTATTTATTTACAGGCTAAACCATACAGATTAATAATAAATTTACAGAGGTGCACATCAAATACTTGTACCCCTTGTATTTGGGCTCAAATAAACTGTAACAATATATTTTGTTGTTACTGGGAAAATTTATATCTATCTTATGCCTCTGTATAGCCTCATAATTATTATTCAAAGTTATAAACCAGATATTTATTAATATCTATAAATAATCTACCCAAATGTGAAATATAGAAAAATGAAATATAATAATTAACCAACTGCAACTTGACAAGAACAAATGAAAGAGAGCACATGTCTCAAATGAGAGCAAATGTTTCAAGCACATGTCAAGAGAGCTGTCTTTTAATATTTTCATGACTTGTGTATTTTTATTTATAATAATTTGTATGTTCTACATCCAAAAACTGTATTATTTTCAAACATATATAATGTAAAAGGAAAAAACATGTTGACACATTACATCAATACTGACAAGTTTAGCTAAAGTAAGAAACAAATTATGTTAAATAATACTAATAAATAGTTTTTTAAATTTATTTCTTAAGACTGATATTATACATAATTTTGAATGATAATATTTGTAGAATAATTAGCTAAGTATTATGTATGAATGAATGTAAGTATGTGTATAATATATATATATAATTTTGTCTGATTTTTATAATGTGTATGTGAAAAAACACGTATAAAATTTATTTTTCCATTCATACTTGTATGTGAAAAAACTGCTTAGCTTTTCATAATTATCTGTTTGTGATTCGGTCATAATTGATAAAGATGAAGAAATTCTTATCTATTTTTTAATAAACAAGTTTGTTTATTGGCATAAAAGTCTTAGAATGATTTTCTAATCTAATTTTATTACGATTTACAGCAATATAAATACTAAATACAGAGGATATAAATGTAAAATGTTCAGGTTACAATCCAAAACATTTTGAATTCTACAAAAAATAAAAAATATTGTTAAAAAATTAATTAGAATATGCTTTTATATCAAATATATTTTGTTTAAAAAACTGTATAAAACTTATAAACTCTAAATTAAAAAAATCTTATAAAAATTATAAATTTTTATACACTTTATAGGGATGAAAACAGGGATTTTAAGTTACTGCGAAACAACCAATAACTAATTAATTAAATAAAGCAATAATTTATGAGTATATTGCTTATAATCATCAATTACAACATTACTGCACTGCAATTTACAATCCTAAATAATTACTTTATTTAAACTTTTTAGGTTTAACTATGTCTGTTTTGTTAACTTTCTAAATAAATTCACAATTTATCATACTTTTATTTTTACAAACATTTTTTTTAAGTATAATAATAAACTTTAAAATCTATATTATTCCAAAACTGAAAAATTAAGCACTTTTTAAAATTCACTTAATATTATAAGATTTTAATCTTTTATTTTGAAGGAGCTCAGGTTTTATAAATATAAATACAAAAAAAATTTCTCTTAAAAATAATTTTTATCCTGGTGAGTATTGTTTTTTACAATTCTAAATGCAATTCTCATAAAAATACATCACAGCTTAATGCTGTAGAGATATTTAAAATGTAATGACAAAAGGCAATTAGCCTTTTTATTAAGATACTCAGTTTTAAAAAACCTTCAATCAGTACAATGTTTAATATTAAATTCTGATGAATCAGAATTACCCAATGGAATAAAAGATGCTCTATGATCAGAAAATAGGATCTGTGCTTTCAGTTAATAAATACGGATATAATTTTTTTTTTCTTATGATTTTATTTATATTGAATTGGGAACTTAATATAATTTTATTCATTTTTAGTAATAATAAAATATAAATATTTATATGGAATAATAAAAAAGAGATAAAAAAAATAATTTTAATGAAAAACCTTTACAAGACAAATAAGGAATCAATTCAAAAAAAAAAAAAATCTTAAATTGCAATCAAATTTTTACCTAAAGATAAAAAAGTTAAAAATGATTTCAAAGTCAAATGTTTCAACTACAAAACACACCAAGGAAAAGAGGAAATATAATACAAGTGATGAAAATCTTTTATATTTACAGTACACAAAGCATAAATGTATGATGAAAAGTACTTATATCAAGTACAAAAACTTCTTCAAATGAATACAAAACAAAAAATGATTACTATCTTAAATTCTTTTTTTCTTTTTGTTATAATCTCAGATATGCCGTACATAAATGTAAATGAGAATGAAATGATGAGGGATAAAAGGTCACTGCCCGGAACTGAACCCTAGGCCAGCTGATTTAGAAGCCTGCTAACTACCGTACCAAACAGCCAAGCAACAAATTACACAAAAAATTAGATTGCAATATTGTACATACCGTTGCACATACGCAGAAGATTATTTTTACAAGCACCAACAAACATATCTTCTTTCCATAGTTGCACATTGTTTTCAACAAAAGTAAATAACTTTTCACATTTATCCAAGGTAGAAGCATCAAATATATCACCTAACAATACAACAGGCATTGTAGTTGTCACTAAATCTTTTCGACATGCATCTATACAAAGTGTTAAGTAACATTCCCATGTTGAAGTATTTTGAGGACCTTCTGACAACAATACTAGTAAATGGTCACGCAACACTTGATCCAAAACTGATCTTTTGTCCACTTCCCTAAAATAGAAGAAATACAAATATATTACATTACCTACAATGAATTTTAAGTTTAGAAAATCAAACATATATACACCAGACTGCATGTCTTACAGTACAAAACTATCTACTGATAACTCAGGCAATAGTAAAAGGAAGGAATAAATCACTGATTTCATTTTCAGTAAATATTTAGGATTTTATATCTTTATCATTGAATTATAACATAACATTAATATAGAAACAAACAAACTTCCTCTCAAAAACAAATAAGCATGAAAGTCCTGGAAAAAAAATCACTAGAAAAAGCATCCTTTACAACCTAGAGATAAATCTAAAAAATGTGAAACAATTCGGGGAGTAATAAAGCATTCTAAAAATTAAACAACATAAATTTAAAGATAAATGTAATTGGTCAAAAGCCACATTTTTTAATCAGTTTTTACATACTAACACAATTAAAACCACTCAGAGCAGTTTCATACAGTTGCTGTTTATTGAAGGATAATGACCACAGTAATCAATGTTACTTAAATAAAATAAATACTAATGCATCTTCTCCAGTTGTTAAAGTCAGCTTATGAAAAATAAGAATTAAGGCTGTAATTAAAATAATACTGTCAATTAAAAAAAAAAATTGTACTCAATTTAAAAAAAATTACAATCTTTAATAATTATTTTACACAAAAAAAAAAAATACAGTATTAAGTGTTCCTCAATTCTGGTGATATATACATTATTAACATTTAAGTACAAAAACGTCAGATGGTTCTACGTTCCGTAGTAATTACTGAAAGTTATTTAGTATCATTAACAGATTCAAAAAAGGTTATAAATTCAACCTGTATTTGTTTTTGTTAGTTTGCACGTAATTTTTTCTATTAATACAATTGAAATAAATCTTGATGCAATTGACACAGCTGCTTTTTGCGGTGTTACCATGATTTTGATAAAAGTTTTTAGACACAAACTGACTTCAAAAAACAGGAGGTTATGTAGTCTACATAAAAATTTTTTTTTGTTCATGCATTAACTATTTTCCTATTAATCCGATTGAAATAAATCTTGTTGCAATTGAAGACCTGCATTTTGTTGCAGTACCATGATGTTAGAAAGAATTTTTTGGACATAAAATTTTTATGTCGTCCAGCCGGTAGGTAGGGGCAGTGGGAACCCTGATATTCTATACGTATGTCTCAAGTTAGATGATGTTATATGGTCTTATGTAGAGCATGTAATGTGAGTTTTTGCACAAAATAAATAGCACCATTAATAAAGTCATCAAAAATCAAGATATCTCATCTTAAACCTTTCAGACCCAATATACTTCTATATATATAAACGGCAATGCTCATATTGGTCTTCACATCATAATGTGAAGGCCAATATGCCAGGGGGTTATTACTTTTCCAAATACATGAATTTAAAACTTCAACATTAATTAATCTTTTAAACAGTTTTGTGTACCATATTTTTTTTCATGTTTATGTTCTATAGAATAGCATTGTAACATTTGGTCTCATACATCTACACCACCCATAAACT
The DNA here is from genome assembly GCF_047948215.1 of Lycorma delicatula. Lineage (NCBI taxonomy): Eukaryota > Metazoa > Arthropoda > Insecta > Hemiptera > Fulgoridae > Lycorma > Lycorma delicatula. Next base: position 26,608,955 of record NC_134460.1, read on the forward strand.
TAATATAATTATTACTACGGATAGCTTCAATTCAGTTTTATTGTATCTGTTTGTTTTTTGAACCAACAGATTCCTTATTCCGATTTGGTGATATGAATGAAACCACATGCTCATCATGTCATTTAAATACATCTTGACCCCGAGGAGAAGACACCCACCATGTGACGGGTCCAACCGTAATACCAGCCCCTCCGTACCCAGCATTTACGGGCTTTACCAGCCATTTGAATACAGCTATGTCACCAGAATGTAACACTATAATTTCACCTTTTGCTAATTTAATATTTTTACAGTTAACTGGAACATTTTTTTCTATTTTTCTATTAAGCCTAAGTGTCCCTATACAATCAATTTTATTTATTTTTAATAATTTTGCTAATCTAAGACTATTATAACAATTGTCCATCCACAAAGTATATCCTTTACCCAACAGGTTTTTATTCAATGTCAAGACTATACTCTCCGATTTATTTGATCCAGTAGTGATAAGAGCTGAATCAAGCTGCATATAATTACCAGTATACACCATAAAAAAAACAGGTATAGCCTGTGGTAGATTCACACAGTTAAAATGTCTTTACATTGAACTTTGCTGCTTTCAATGGCATGTCCTCACAAACTTTTCCATAAAAGTAAAGATTCATCTATGCAAATGTTCTTTGAAACTAAGCTGCTTGGTATTTACTTTTTCGATGAGACACATTAGGAGTAATTTTGAATCATTTGTTTGGTCCTTGATTGTTATTTAATTCAGTATTGTCAGAAAAGTGTAAAAATTCTGATAGTAATTCATACTGGTCACATGTCATAATAGAAGAGAATATTTTAGATTCCAATACAGGATTTTTTAAAAAAAATATAAACTGATGGTTGGTCTCTGTGATATGCCCATTAGAATAAACATTGCTATTAGTGAATAAATATCATCATTGCTACAGTCAGATCATTTTCATTGCCGAGAAAACATTGAAAACAACGTACCTAATTTTGCTCTTTCTTTTTGTGCATATCTGTTGGTTTCTACAACAATTTTATCCACACACATCAGTTAAAAAATACTTAATGTTTCTGAAATACTTTTAAAATTCACTAATGGTCCAGGATCACATATAAATTCCTCAGTATTACTGAAATAATTTTCCATACCCTCCCAAAAAAAAAATTATCATTTACACTTACCAGTACATGAACTACATCCCCAGAATCCAAATTAATCCTACAATCCCCAGAACCTAAAATTGTAAATATATCATCAGATTCATCCTCACTATCTGTATCAAACTGAATAAAATCTAAATGTTCAACATCAGATCATTTAGAAATAGAAGATACTAGGTCATCCAACAATTGATCTATTTCAGCATCGTTCAAATGTTTGCTTGTACTTTCACCAGACATGCTTTAATTTATCTTATAATTTTTTTAATAATAAAATGCAATATAATAAATTTTTATAACCTTAAAACTAAAACATGAAAACAATTCGCATATTACAAAAACACATGGTGTAAACAGAAACAAAACTAAGCAGTCTACCACATTTCTCTTCAGAAAAAACTAAACTAAAATAAAAATATAAAACACAAACTCTGCAATCAGTAGAAAATCACTAAAACACTCATATACGAAAATATAACCAAGAAACTACAAACCAAATGCATATCAAGAGAACGTATGGAACAGATGATTGGGTGAAACACTGAACGAAAAAGAAATGTTGTGTTCCTTCCAGACTTGATTATTCATTGTATAATAACCCCATTGTATAATCTTAATTATAGATAAAATAAAACATTTCAAACCGTACTACATTTAGTCTAAGACCTTTTAGTGCAAATTGCAGTTTCTTAGAGTGTAAAATCTGACGGCATGACGGAATGTGTAATATTACAGTAAAACACATTAGGATGCAATGCTTGACTGCGTAATATTACAGTCAAACGTGTTAAAGGATTAAATCCGATAGGTAGTGTTGTAAAATTGGATTTATTTACATTCTGACTTTTATATAAAGTGAAGGTTAAATTTTGTCAAGTTCTGCAATGTTCAGTTTTTTAACCTTTTATCAAACTTTCAATTGTGTTTATATATATTGTGACATATATATATAGATTAAATATATATATATAATTAATATATAATTAAATATATATATATATATACATTCAAATTTAGCAAAAGCAAAGCATTGCCGGATCAACTAGTTATGTATAATACACAGCATTGGTAGGAAGAGCGGGAATTTTATATTTCTATATATGTGCATCACATTACATGGTCTTTTGCAATCTCTTGCAAGGTCAGACAACTAAGTTTCTTCATAATACTTGTAACTAATACTATTGATATGTCATTAGTATGCACTGAGCAAAATGTAGTACATTATTTAATCCTGTACAAGTTTCTCAATCTTTCAGTCTTAGCAAATGCTTCTTTTATCATATGGGATATTCAGTACTTTACATGGATCTAAAAGCTTCTGATTTGACTTAGAACAACATAAAACTTGTCCTTTTGCAAATACTTTTCCCCCAAATCTACTACAGTTATAATTAATGTTGCACCTTGCAATTTATACACTGTTAAGCCAAAATTAAAGGTAGCATATGTCTTTCTACATCTCCATATACTTTAGTAGCTTGTACATTGTACTTATTTGTGTAATAGGTACACAACCACCTTCATCTTTCATTTTTGTACCTACTGTTTTGTCATCAAATTTTATTAACACAGCTTTTGGTAACTCACCCCTTACCAGTAGATCCCTTCCCTTCATAGGGCAGGCCATTTGAATTTCTTTAAAATAACCATTGTGCTGTTAATTAAACCATCAGAAATCGATATATTACACCTTAACATAACTCTTTGAACCCTCTGAAAATTTGTGCCATGCAAATTTGAACCAATGTGTAAATTTGTATGTTAAAGATACCCTCTTTTTACAAAGAATTTCCAATTGGTCAGTTGTAACTTTGCCAAAACAAAAGTTATTTTATAATAAATCAATGAACTCAATGTCATTTCTGACTCAAGTTTATTGTTAGCTCACAAAATGAAAACTGATGCCATATATTTATTTCTGCTTCACACCAAGAAGGTCGAACAAAACACCGACGGTCTTTGACTGCTGCATTATATCATCAAAAAGCACATTACCTCTGCCAAACAACTTTCATTATTAATCAGATACAGAAAATTATGAAATATTTTTAAAAAAAGATGGAACTGACATCAAAATTCAATAAAAAGTAAGAAATAATTTTATCCAAATACTTAATTACTAAGGACACTTTTTTGATTGGCACCAAAATACATGATCACACTTATGTGGTACTTGAGTGGACCTATAGATGGCATATATAAAAAGACAATCACAAATGGAAAAGCAATCAATCAAAGCACAAAAATATGAATTCCAACTGATGTAATATTGCTGTTGGTTTTTATGAATGTATGTGTATAGTGTTATAGAACAAATTTATACTATATCTAGAAATTAATATTGTAGAAGCAGGCGCCAATTAAAAAATGTGTCTAAGGAATTAAGTATTTGGATGAAATTATTTCTTACTTTTTGAAGTATTTTGATGCTGGTTCCACTTTTTTTTAAATAATTATTTTCAAATCCTTAATTGGCAAAAGGTTATAAATTAGAAAAAAAAAATCAGGTTGATGTAGGTATTCTAGTATCCTTGGTAAAGAATGTACCATCAAAAGTAATTTTCTATTCCAAATTGTTCATTTGTACAATTTATGGAAAAAACAAATATCTGTAGATAGCCATTTTTTTTTTTAATTAAAAATAATGAAAATTAAAAAAAAGTTTTCTTTATCTGAAGAAGTTAATATACTTTTTAGGATGAGTTTTCTTCTTTAAACATAATTAATTTTCAAGAAGCTATTCTAAGAAATTTAAGAAACTTTTACACATTAAAGGCATATTTTCTCTCTATTTCTATAACCTCACTGTATAGTACAATACAAACAATTAGACATACTTACAAAGCAGAAAGAGAATCAAAAATCTTCTTTAATGATTCTACATTTCCTTTAGCCAAAGAAACTTTAACAGCATCCTGAAATAATAAAAAAATAAAAATAGTATTAATAAAATTTAAACTAATTCAAAGCCACCTGCTGCATATCTGTTACTTAACTAATGGTGTCCTAAAATTAATGACAAAACATATTTGCAATGCCACCCCAATCTGTGTTATTTCAATGTCTTTCTTTATAGTTTTCAATTTTTGTCTTTTCAGCCTGAACTACCCTCCCTGCCACCCAAATTTTATAAAGCATTTGGAGACAATAAACTGAACCAACTTTCTTAAAATACAAAATAATTATGTACAGCATTCATAAACAATCTTGTTATATTAATTTAAATGTCTTAGAAGCACTGAAATCCAATATCTGTGTTCTAAAACATATGAGTTCACAGCTTCTTGTGACATAATAAGGGAAGCTAGATGTACTAGTCTATACTCGACATTTTAACTTGTGCTCATCCATAAGTTGTATTAATTTCAATCTGAAATTATAAAAGTGGTTTTTCATTTAAAACCCATTAATTTCTGCAGTTTACATGTTATCACACTACATCTTTGCTGATTAGTTTGAAGTTTAATAACTCTGTTCACAACTGCAAAAATTGAAAGGTGGACTATTTTATTTTAATCCCTTATACCAGTCCAGCTATGGAATTTCATTACTGAAATTTGTCTTCAAAAACTGAAGAGAAGTGCCCTTTTTGACTACTTTTTAACTTAATCTTTAAAACCGAATAAGATCATCATATTCTGTTTTTCTTTCTTATTGCCCTCTCTGTTAGGAGCATTTACAGTCAATGTCATTCCAGATATTGGCCATATTTCAAATAATTGCTATTTCAATCAGGAATTTTACTAAAATTATCCATAGTGTAAATCACAAAAAATTAACCCCCTGGAAGATAGAGAAAAAACCCTCACTTGAAATTTCAAAAAGTTTCTGTTAAAGTTGTATACAATTCTATCTGCTTTAATTACCATCACTTGAATTTTTTGCTAAAATATATTTAATTTCCTCAGTTTTTTGTCAAATGCCAAACTTGAATAAATATGAAAACCTATTTTCACCAAGAAGAGGCAGCCCAGTATTTCAAGTTTATTTTCAAGTTAAGAAAGAGAACCTATTACCAATGTTATCAAATTTGTTAATTGTTATTTCCAATTAAAATAAATTAATTTTAAAAATGTTAACAATTATTTGAGGATGTAACTTGTACAGAACAGTAGACTTCATAAGCATTTGTTATGAAATAATATTAACAAATGCCAACCTATGAAAAACAAATACAAAAAAAAGTTCTATAGTAGATAATATTCTGAGAACAATTTATCTGGTTATAATAAATGAAATATCGGTATTAGAATAAATGTCAATCTTTTTTTTCTAAATTTCATTCATAAGAACCATTTAGCTATCTCTTATAGAATATGATTTAGCTATACTCAAGAGAAAACCAAATTCAAATAATGCTATAAAATAAAATGTTTTTTATTTAAGGTTTAGTTCTTACTTGAAGTTTTAATTAGCTTTACAAGCTTATTCCTACAACCATCTCAAATTCATATTTAAAGAAAATCATCTACGTCAACCTATTAGTGTTGTACTAGACAAACACTTGTATATATAAACCCAAGAATACAGAACCATGACAAATATGAATAATATTAACGTATTGGTAGTTTCACATGTTATTTAAACTTAAAATGAATTATTCAATTAAATTAACTGTTTCTCTGATCCAGTTACTACTATCAAATTCTAGTATTTATAATTATTTCCTTCTCATCATTACTTATGGGTAATTTTCCAAATATATAATGTTTAAATTTCTTATTCCCTTATGATATTATAATATATATTCTATTTTTAAAAAAAGAGTATATATTTCTTAATATGATGCTTAATAAGATTTTTGTTATACATGTAGTGTTTTGACAATGCTTTTTAAAGATTTTTTTGCAAATACTTATATATAATTTTGGGCATTATGTAGTGGGTGATCTATCGCTGTAGTTAGTTAGTTCTTAGATGGTGCCACTGAGACGCTAAATTGAAATAAATAAAATTATAAATATAATGTAACCATACTTAACGCCGAGAAAATTCTATTTCACAATGGGCGTTCAGAGACTGTCCTGAGAATCTAAACTGCTTTCTGTTTGCCAATGATGAGAGATCCATCAATCAGCTGTTAATTATTATTAATAGAAAATATATTCTGTCTAGAACAACCAACCTATCAGATTTGTACCATATCTTATAGATGAGCATACCTTATAGTCACCAAAAGTAAGCTTCTCACCACTAAAATGAACAATATACAGAGCGAGTCAAAAGTATGGAAACTTCCATAACTGTTCCAGGTAGAATACTATAACTTTCAGGATAAGGTATTAGTTATCACTTTACCTTTTGATAAGAAATAGAATTTCTTATGTGGGGGGAGGGGCCACAAGTTGCAACTCAAATATTTTAAATGGTAACACGGTTTGTGTGATTTTATCATTTATTTTGTCTTTTAAGAAAAAAAAAATGGAGTAAATAAAAAGTTGGTATAATGTCTGTACCCAAGATGGCGATGGGTTAAATTTTGAGATTTTGAAAATTACTAAATTTAGTAAATTCAAATGATAAAATTAAATAAAAATAAATTAAACTGAATTAAATTATCTTCCCACTGTTGCAAAATGAAGCTTACTTTTCATTTAGAGCAGTGTTTCTCAACCTGTGGGGTGCAACCCCCTATAGGGGCATGATAACACTAAATGGGGGACATGAGCATATTGGAAAGAAAATATTTAAAAAATGTATTAATTTACTGAAAGGAAAGCAAAACAAAATACATTCTGACATAATAAATAATAAAATATACATTTACACTGATATAATACTTATAAATAGGATTGTACCACTACTGCACAATGTATTATCAATACTAAATTAAAAACAAGTTTATTAAAGACACTTTATTAAGTTTACGAAGGACACTCGGTAAAACAGACCAATTTTTTTTATAGTACTACAATGCCTAAGAGTTAAAAGGTAAAAAAACGTGCCTGTTACCCCAAGCCCTTCATTATTTATTTTGGGCCCAAAATTAGGAAAAACATCAATTAGTAAACGTAACTTCAGTGAACATTAAAGATTTGGTTATGTAACCAAATGAATTTTGAGTACAATAAGATGAAGTTCCATCTTTACTCTTTCCAAAAAGCCCTTTTTGACCCTCTGTACAATGTAAAGTAAGAATGCTACAGCTCATGAAAAAGTAACGAAAATGGCTGTTTTTACCCGTTGGCGAGTTAGAAAATAATTACTTAAAAATTTTTTTTTTACTTATAAAAAAGTATTTTTTGGCCACTACAAGGTGCGTAGTTATCATGTACAAAGTATAATCAAAATGCACTGATCATTTGATGAATTAAAATGGAATACCCCAATGATGTTTGCTTTTCATATGATTTTAATTTTAATTCAAACAATTCTTTGGTTTGTTAATGTACTTGCTATGAAGCATTTACAAATTTCATTTAAGTTTATTAGGTTTCAGTGCTGTCTGCTGCCAACATTTTTAAGCAAATGACATACAGGAGTCTTTCTTCTTCATTTATTTCAATACTACTAAACCCTAAATTTAAGTATTCTTGAGAATATTTTCTTGATTTTATTTTCGGAACCACACTCGTTTGTGCACTTATTGATGCGTCACTATCATCTAATACTCGCTTATGCCCACTTAAAAATTTATCCATGATTCTGTATAAATCGACTGCTGTAAAAATTAATTCTGTGAATTGCAATTAACACGCAAATTACAACATACACATTCACAATAGATTTGATAGCAATAGAAGGATCGACTCAACAGACTGGCTGGAATCGAAGTGCAGCATTTATACACATCTTGCAGATGTTCCAGAATGTTTCAGACATATTGGAACTTCTCACAAAGCTGTGACAATGTCTGATATGGTGGACGTAAGGCAGAGAGCAACAGAGTAGCATTGATTCTGGTTTTATCAATGTAGAAGGGCAGTGTTGCCAAATATCAATAAATTTACTTATTCTTGGTAATTTGTAGGGTTTGTAATTAAGGTCATAGTGTATAGCTTTAGCATCAGAATACTCAAAATAAATTATTATTATATACATTGTTATTGTATGTGAGGGGCGTACAATGAAAATTATGATTCAAAATTGGGTCACAAATACTGAAAGGTTGAGAAACACTGATTTAGAGTGCTTCATTAATACAGTGATAAATAAATTCTTATGAGAATTTATTGTGATCAATTGGCCAATTGATTCTGTTTACCTTTACCACATTTGTAAGCCATTTTTGTTATTTACATATTTTTACCATTTCTGTAACTGATTTTTACTGAAATAATCCTTTTTGTATTACCTACTAACCCCTTACTATCAACACGTCACACAGGAACAGGAAATGGTCATACTTTTAATGATGAGGGGGGCTTTGGTGATAAAGTTAGGTCAGGTAATGAAGTTTGTGAATTGTTCAATGTAACATTTAATCATAACCTTAGGTACTTACGTATTAACGCCACCACAGCTACAGCTTTATTTAAAAACAAAGTAGTCAATCGGATTTCGGTGGAAAATGGGACGATATAGTTTAACATAGATTCAAAACAGTCTCTTTATTAATTTTAATAAATGGTAAGTAATTATTGCAATTATTTATTATTTAAATAACAATAATTACTGAATTCATTAAATAAATACTCAAAAAAATAAGATGTCAATTAGTCAAGGTTAGCGAGCGTAGGTTAAGTTTGGTTAAATTATATTTATAAAATAAATAAATATAAATAACCATTTCTTAAAATTAATAAAGAGACTCAATAAAATAAATACTCAATTTTAAATAAAGCTGTAGCTGCGGTGGCGTTAATACCTAAGTACCTAACCTTATTTTAAAAGGTAGTGTCAAAAACCATCACAATGATTTGAAGAAACAAGGAGCATTAATAAGGGAAACCATGAAGGCTTAAAATCCGCAACAAATAATAAATCATTAAATTATGCAAGAATTTATTGAGAATCCTCATTCCTCGAGTTGACAGCAGCATGAGAACATAATGTTAGCAGTTAACAAGTCCAGCAATTCGAACATTAAAAAGTGAAAATTTCAAATCTTTCAAAATTCATCTAGTACAAGAACTTAATGAACATGAATATGATCAAAAACATTTCTAAAATAGTTTTTAGTCGTAATTAAAATGTTGGCAGCAGGATGGCAGAAAAGATCTCGGTCATTAAGTCTTTTAATGCATTAAAATTACCTATTTTATTATGCCAAGTGAATTTAATGTTATTTATGCTACAATTAATTTACTGCTACCTATTTTATTAAATTACACTCTCATAAATAAATTATTTTCAATGTAGTGTGTAAGTCTGTTAAGCCTACTACTATAAGCTAGCATTAATTTTTTAATAAGGATATACCCAGTACGTTTTATATATATATAAGGGGAGATGCTAATTTATAAAATTAGTACACACAAAAGAGAAAATTATATATATTATTTTGGGGTGACAAATAAGGCAAAATAAATAAACATAGTCAATAGCAAAAATATTCTACAAAGAAAATAATATACATACAATTTTTGTATTAATGTACTTATCCAATATTTTATGTCATCCATTGACAATAGGTTTAATATCTCGGGCGAAGAATAGTAGTAAACAGTATCTCTAAGAATAAACTAAAATTATCAAACACACTGTAAACATATATCAAATATAGATTATTTTTCCAAATATTTAAACCTGCAAGAAAATTCATCCTACACCTTGGCAAATATGACTTTCACCTGCAACGGTTTAATAACAATTCAAACAAGGAATAATTCATATACCAAACTACTACTTCCGAATTCACATGTATCGTATTAAGGTTATACTCTACGGCTATCACAGAGTAAATCTTAAATACATTAAGTTTTCCAATCTACAGTAAACTTTTATATATGTTGCAGAAATTTTTAAAATTATGCGACATCATCAAGATATTCAAACAATAAAAATCGACTTACTTTAAACTGAGTCCTCATTACATCGAACGAACAGTGCTTGCTTGCCATTTTTACAAAAATGAAAATAACCGGCTAATAAGTATGAAATTTATATTAAAAACTTTTATCAGGGCTTCAATTGTTATTATCCATTATCATATTTAAAGCAGTAAATAAAATTATCAACACAGCAAAAAAACAAAAGAGAATCTTGTTTACTAACCCCCCGGACTTATTTACTACAGTTTGCCAACTTCGCTAGGTCATTGAATTTTATGAAGTTAAAAAGTGAAATTTAAGATTAGCAGACCTACGTAATTTCTTTAAAAAAATTACTCATATGTCTTAATTCTATTGAATAGAAATTATACATTAAATTTTAGGGAACACCATTAATACAAAGTAAATATTTTGTCGGTTTCACACACTCTTGTTTAAATCAGCTGTTCACTATTCAGGGGTTTGACTAGTAAGTAGTTGTAATTAGTGTTATCTTAACACTAGATAGAAATATATTTAGATTGTTACCGTAATTTGCCGGTGCTTTTCACATTTTTAATGAGTTTGTAAGCTGGTTAATACTATGGTTATTTACGGAGTTTATATAGTTTCTAAGTCTGGTGGTTTAATATTCAATCACGATCATAATGTACCCAAGATCGAGAATGAACAAACATTTAATTATCCTTTAGATGTTAAGTTAATCTATGAAAATAAAAAAATTGTGGTTTCGTTTGGGCAGAGGGATGGTATAATGGGTAAGCTGATTCTTGATTTTCTATGAAAATGCTTGTTTGTGGTGGTTTTTAATGATGCATTAGATTAGTTATTAGTATAGTTTTGATCATAATTAAACTTATTTATTACTTTATTATCTACCTTCAAAGAAATAACTTCCAAACATAATCTGGTGCAAGTACAGAGTGACCATCAATCTCTTTCCATGATATAACCTCTCTCTCTTTTCCTGTTTAGCCTCCGGTAACTACCGTTTAGATAATTCTTCAGAGGATGATATTGTATGATTGTAAATGAAGTGTAATCTTGTACATTCTCAGTTCGACCATTCCTGAGATGTGTGGTTAATTGAAACCCAACCACCAAAGAACACCGGTATCCACGATGTAGTATTCAAATCCGTATAAAAATAACTGGCCTTACTAGGACCATGATATAACCTACATGTTTGTAACATCACGTGATTGTTAAGTTAATAAACTGCTTTCATTTGCTCAATAAAGTGCTAGGTTTGTTAGAGGTGTATGCCTTTTCATGTGTTGAGTGAGAATTTTATTTGTGCAGTGTTGATTTGAAATGGCAGACGCAAGTAAATATTCAATTGAAGAAAGACTAGTCACTAGTGTTGGAAAAGGATGCATGAGCGTATAAATGCAAATCAAAAGATAAGAGACAAATTCATTCAGCATTTTTATGAGGAAGATCCATCCTTTTCCACCAGCTCAAGTTCTGGAATTTGAAACAACAACCTGGATATCTTTCCAGTCATTTGAAATATAATAATAGTAATATTTATTCCACAAAATAAACAGATTACAAATGAAAATAAAATTATTTACAGTTATAAATTATTAATACATAAGCTTAGTTGACATATAACCAAACAATATAAAGTAGAAGTAAAATAATAAAAGTAAACAATTGTTACATAATCTTGTGGAACTAGGTACCCCCTATGGTAATAACTGTATTGGAGGCTACTATCCAATTATTTTCAGTAAGTAAAATAATAAACTAATCATTTATTGAATAATGGTCAAGTATGGATTTCCAAGTTATATTTCAAAATTAATTACACATTACAAGTCTTGCAGTATTAAAATATCAGCTAATAACAAGATTATATATACATACCTACATACAGATTAAACAACTCAGAACCATAAATAAAATGCAAGAATACCATGATAAAATTGAAAATGATGTTAATCCTAGATAAAATTGAAAGAAAAATAATGATAACAAAAATAAAGATAATAAAAATATGAAACTTTTAGTCATCGATTCCACCCAGAATCACAGGCCAATCAATTAAAAAATTCTCTATGTCTTCAATTGACAACAACCAATCATAAATTGATAATGAAAACCTTTTAGTCTTCTATGGATTTAAATTCCCATATTGTTGAGTATTTTTTTTTATGATCTCTTAAGTCAATGAGGAAAAGATCTTTAGAGCTAAATATTACCTATTAGTACTATTCACTACCTATTCAATACCACCTCTCAAGTATGAGACTGGAATGCTCGTAACTCTGCTGCTGCAACTGAAGATATATTAATAAGCTGCTTGAACCACTCGAAAATATTTTAATGGAGTTTATTCAAAAATGGAGCCAAGTTGGAAACTGCCATTTCTTATTTAAAGTAGGAACCCCAACTACCACCCTGCAAAAGGGCTTCAATAAACTCCATTGTACCCGATCACCTGCCCTTACAACCAAATGTTATTGTTTGATCATATATGATCTGATCAGTGGATGTGTGTGTGTGCATGCGCCTGTGTACATGTGCATGCATTTACATTTATTTCAAATACATTTTGTAGTATAAAATGGAAGTCAGGATGTGACTGATTCACAGGTGCTTTTTTATGTCATTTGAAAGATGCAACAGGCATTTCTGATTTTTATCATATAATTGACATTTGTATTTGTACATTGCTGCCAAGTTAAGTAGGTTAATGGTAGTTAATAGTATTAATCAAGTTTTTTTATCTTTTCAGTTGGTCATGTACTATTATCAATAAATAACATACCAGTGACTGGTAAACAGTTGGATGATGGAAGAGATGCCATGCAAGTTTTAGATAATCCTGAAAATTATCCATTAACATTACGTTTTGCTCGTCCAAGAATGACTACTAATGAAAAAATATTTCTTGCTAGTATGTTTTATCCACTATTTGCAATTGCAAGCCAACTTAGCCCTGAACCTAAAAGTTCTGGAATTGAAGTTTTAGAAGCCGATACATTTAAACTTCATTGTTTTCAAACGCTAACTGGTAGGTATAAGATAATTTTTTAATTTGTATTAAATTTTATTATTTCCTTGATTTATATTATTTCATTCTAGATTCTTTGCTTTACAGAACCACAATACCCGTTTGTCAAATGATATAAAAACTCAAATATCCTGATTTTCTGGTTTTTGTGTTTGTTGGTATCAGTTTACTTCTTGGACTATTAATGTCTTATTTGTTAAATGGCTCTATATATATATATATACAGATTTAATGTTAATTATTATCATTGATCAGCTTTTATAGCTATTCTTGGATGCTGTTGTTCCTAGATTTGCCTCCAAGTAAAGTTATACTTAGATTCCCTATTTTAGATTTGAATACCCATTATTGATTTTCTTGTACTGTTTTAAATTGTGTGAGATATCTTTTTTCAGTAATTTTCTGAATTGTTTTCTTTTGTTTTTATATGCTGTTACAAAATTTACAGTTTAGCTTTCAGCATTAAAAAAATTATTACTTGCACTATAATGTACTATTTTCTTGCCTCTTATAATTAGATAGTAATAACTTTTATATTTGTTTGTTTATTCAAATAAACAAAAAAAAATGTATATAGCTGTTGGGGTCCACGTAACATCACAGTACAAACCATAGTCATAAATACTTCTCAAAGACCTCTTACCAAACTCTAATTTTTTTACTTGTAGGGAAGTATAGTTAAGAGAAAAATTTATAAATTAATAAATTATACTTTGTAGAATTTGTTAAACTTTTATTTTTGTCATAAAATAAATCTCTGAAGGTTTGTAGATCGTATGAAGGCACTGTGTATTCGTTACTCTCAAGAATGATGTTTATTTTTTAGCTGTTGATTTGCCAACAGCAAATCAACCAAAATTGTGTCAGAAAAATTTAGTTACTTATATATTTAAAATAAGATTTCACCAAATTTGGTATTTATTTAATTTTGTGTTATGTATTTCTTATTTTTTTTAGTTTCATAAATTCTAAACTTTGAGAACTTAGTTTATTTGTCAATATTATCTAGTTCTCACTAGATAATGCTTTGCATATTCTATGCATGCACTTATTATCTGACTGTACCTGCAGCCAGAATGGTTATTTGTGTTTTTCATTCTGTAGGTGTTAGTTTGTCATAACAGCTTGAGCCACTAGGCTGAAACAAATATCAAAATTTCTTGAATTCAATGAATGTAAATATTTTTGGTGAAAATAATATTGTAGATACATGTACCGTATCTACAATAATAATTGGGAAAAATTATATACAAACAGTCATTTTTTTCTTCTTCAATTTTATGCTACTTTGTTAATTTCAATTTGTATAATTCTGTTAAGTATAGCTGCGGTACTTTAATTCATTGTTTTTAAATATCAACTGCTTATGGTACCAACAATATACCACTGGTTCTCTGAGTACAATTTATTTTGTTATGGTTAATGAAATTTTAATAAATTTATAACTCATGGTAAGTACACTCATGGAAAACTGTTAGCAGCCGTGAATTTAGCCTTCAGCTTCTGACCTTTGTTTAGAAAACATGAGGATATGTAAATTGAATTTGAATCTATCCTTAAGCAGGAAAGTTTAAAGACTGTTTCACTGAAGATTATTTACTTATGAAGATAACAAATTTGTCTTCATAACAAGATTCAGTATGTTTTGACCAAGATTGAACAAAACACTTTTTTCATCCACTATAATTTCCATTTAAAAATAAAACTAATTTTATATTACTTTTTTTTATTTTTTAGGTGTTAAATTTATGGTTGTAGCAGAACCATCACAAACTGGATTAGAATTGTTATTAAGGAAAATATACGAGCTGTATGCTGATTATGCCTTAAAAAATCCTTTCTATTCATTAGAGATGCCTGTAAGGTGTGAACTGTTTGATTCTAATTTGCAAGCATTATTAGAACAAGTTGAGAAAACAGGAATAAGTAATGTTTGAAGTTAAATGTTACAGATATGTTTTTGTGTATAAGTGCAAATATTGTATATTATATGTTTCCCATCTGTTATTATTCGTTTAAGTTTTAATTATCTATTTTTATACTTGTGATGTATTTGTGTTTTTTACAGTAAAACCTGAGTTAACAAAATTTCACAGGACCGAAAATATTTTCCACAGTGAACAGGATTCCAGTGAATACAGGGATGAATTAGTAAACTATACAATTAAAAAGAAAAAATATGGTAGTGTACTTACCAGAACTCCATTTCATTTTCAGCAGTGGGTTGTACAGTAGTTTGTTTACAAAATTTCCCTCTTATGATAGCACATACAAAACAGTATACTGGATAGTAGAACATTTTTTATATTTTAATTTAAAAAATCTTAAATTTAGGAACTGATAATTTTGAAGAATAATGAATTTTAGTACCTTAAACCAATACACTTTAATAAGTAAACATAATTTAAAATAACCCAAATGTACTTTATTACTGTTCATTATGTAATTTAGTTTTTTTATAAGAAAAAAAATTGGTTATTTTTGTACTGAACTTTTACTTTCAGCTACTCTGTTTTCTGTTAACATTCTGGCTTTACAAATTATGTTAAACAACTCTGAATCATTTGCTGCAAGTGAAAATTCCTGAAGGTCTGATAGGTTAGATAATGCTGCACTATATGATCTAGTTTTTGTATTGTTCGTTACTGTTGTAGCGTTATTGTTACAGTCCTCATCATTGGAATCGCTTTTGTCCTTGTCAGTTTTCTCTCGGTGGTGGTCAATGAATTCACCTATATTCTCTATGTTAGCCTCAGTCTAATAAGTTGTCCTTATTAACAAAATCTTCAGCAATTATATTTTCATAAGACACCCTGTTCAGTTCTTCCTGCTAGTCATCAAATGTCATAAGTTCAATTTCTGTAGCCATGTGCAATTGAAAGTTTACTTTTTGGTACCAGTGTTGAACCACCTCTGCTGATACGCATTTAAAACTTCCAACTGCCAAATTATAGCATTGAGCGCTGATATAGATTTAGTCAGTTGAGTAATTGATCGTTTCAGTAGTTGCTAACAAAGATTTCATCAAAAATCTACAGCATTGTAATTTAAGACATTTATTTACACCCCGATCCATAGGCTGGATAACGCTTGTTGTATTTGATGGGAACCAAGCTAATTTAACATGGCTTAATGCAATATCCGGAAAATATGTGGCATTATCTAAAAAGAGCAGATGTGTCTATTTTGCTGCTTCATTCTTGTGTTTAATCCTTTTAACCACTCCTCCACAATATGCGATGTCATCCATCATTTTCTGTTGAATCTCCATATTACAGGAAGTTTGTCTTTATTAAGGTTTTTAAAATGCCTCAGCTTATCAGCCTTTCCAATAACAAGCGGTTTTTCCAATTCTCCTATCATAAAACCACAAACAAATACTGTCAACCTTTCTTTGGAATGCTTCCCTCTCTGTACAACGATCTTCTTTTAAGCAAAGAGTCTTTCTTGGTGGTGCATGATAAAAAAGTCCAGTTTCATCCCTGTTTGCAATAATTCTAGGTTCGTAATTTTCATTCAAAGTAGCAAGTTTTGTTTTCCAGTCAGTTACTGTCTCCAGCCTCGCCACATACTTCTTTAAACACAATTTGATACTGCTTTTTGAAACTTTCCAGCGAACCATTTGAAGCGCTGAAATTGGTGCTACCTAATTTCTCTGCAATTTCCTTTGCTTGGTGCTGTACAGTTACTACTGAAATCTGTAACTTTCTTGCTCTCACACTTGCAAACCACTTTCAAACAATTTTGTTAATTTCTTCGTTGGCAGTTTTACATATATGCATTTTATTTGAAAACTCCCTTTTAACCATTCAATTTCTAACTCGTTTTTATTTTTTTAAATTTCATAGATTTGAGTCTTTCCTATGCCAGATTTTTCGATTAAGTTGTTAACAGACAGTTGTCCTTTTTTTGGATTCAATTAGTTTGATTTTTGTAATAAGTCCATCACAACTCTTTTTTCTATGCTATACTTGTTACATTAATACACAGTATCTGGAAGAACACTAAAATAACAATCGCCCTGTATAGTTCTTTACTTTAGCTACTGAACTGTAATATGGATCCATAATAATAAAAAATTTTAATTAAAATGACAAATTCAGCAAATAAACAGAAAACAAAAATGCATACGCACACACATGCACAATAAAAAAGACTTTGTTGTAATGAACAAAAATGACACATGTATAAGTTACATATAGTGGCATTACATAATTAATTTAAATAAAAATTGTGACTCGAGATAAGGAATGATGAGAGTGTTTATTTACACCCCGATCCACTCTGACATGACTAATTTTTATTTTTGTTTATGCAGGATAATTTGTAACATAGCATAGTACAGTATACTGTATACAGTATGTATAGTACTGTATAGTATACATATTCTATTTTATATTGTGGGAAAATTTATTACTGCACTTTATGTGTAGCATTAAATGAGTATATGTATTTTTTTGCATAAATTACAGTACTCTACACAAATCTAAAAAAACATTTCCATTAAGTCATGAGATTTTATCCATTTCCATATTAACCAGGTTTCAGTTATTTCAGGAAAAATTAGCTTCATATCTTTGGTTAACTTCATGGGACCGGGGAAAGTTTTCGTTGTAGACAGCATTCCATTAAATCCAGGTTCCGTTAACTCGGGTTTTATTATATATACATTACCATTGTAAGATTTTTTTTTTGTTAAGGAAATAAATAAATCCTTATTATGAAACTGTGTTTTTTATAATATTTTCTGATTATTTAAACAAATTAGAATGGAACTCAAGAGCAAGAGATTGGTGTACTGATTTGCATTAGTACTTAGTACTTTTATTTCATAAGAGAACATGCTTTAACTTTAAAGTGAAACATTAAGATTGCATTTACTCTAGTATCCCTAGTATACTAGTATGCTGGTATGCTTGTTCTTCAGCATAGTTAAGCAATTTGTGTTGCAGTTTTGTGTGAAATATGTTGGGGTTACATATAACGAACTTATAAAATAGCTTGAGAAATACTGACTAATTTGCATTTCTCATTTGATTGATTTTGTGTTGTATTATCTTATGCGTTTGATTTTCGCGAATGGGTGGTAAGTCTTTACACTGTAATAAATCCAGCTTAATCAGACTCTACTGCTGCCAATTCTCATTGCTGCTGGAAAAGGTGGGGAGGATAAGCTGTGGTGGGGATAATCCAGTGTGTTCATTTTTTGTGGGGGTGACCTTAATCAAAGTCAAGTGTGGAACGATGGCTGAGACGTGTGTTGCTGTAAAGGCATTGATTCAATGATCACTGATGAAATCAACATGCAAACATGCAGAGTTAGGCATTCCAAGATCAACAATGTGAGTCCATATGTGGAAGGAACTTGAAAGTTAAATGTTTACAGCCAGCTACTTTTAATAAATTGAGTGGCAATGACATAATTGGTGTGTTTTTGCATATCAGTTATTGCTTGAACACTTTCCGAGAACAAATGATTAAAAGAATGCAATGTTCTCAGACAAGTGTGTGATTTATTAAAGCTCTCGTAATAGAAATATTTTTTTTCTGGGTGAAAGTTATGATTTGGGGTGGGATGACAGCTGAACATCTTGTTCCTTATTTTTTCGATGTACAGTTAGTCAAGACAGTTATCTGAGAATGACCAATGAGTGGTTGCTTCCAGAATTAACAAAAGGGATTGCTGACATCATTACATTTCAGCAAGACAGTGCGTCAGCGCATTTTGCTCTGAAAATCTGCAGATGCCTCAATGAAATTTTTCCAAATCACTGGATTGGATGTGGGTTAGAAGAATTACTGGGTAGCTCCATTGTCCTGGACAGCAAGAAGCTGTGATCTTACCATACCTAACAATGTACTTTGGGGCTCTGTAAAAGAAGATATCCAAAAATGCAGTTACATCAACAATGAGCAGCTCCAAGATGCTTTTCAGTCTGCATTTGAAATGGTCACCCCTGATAAGCTGTTGTAGATTAACAACCAGACATGGAAATACATACAAGTGTGTATGTATTATCAATTTATGTAACATCAAAATGTAACCCCATTTTGATGTTTTCACCATACGCACAAAGACATCTTAATGAATTTTAGCAACAGTTATTCCCATTTTATGCTATGAATATACCTCTTGCTTAGTGGTGTAATCTGTGATTGACATAGCCATTTGAAACAATTCGCAAGCATTATTTTGCTATAACTTGTAAACTCCATCCATTTTACAGACATTGTAAGTGCCAACTGAGAAAAATCAATTTCCCTTTCAGTTTTATTACTGTTGTACCTTTCTGAATAATCTCAAACAGTTTATAGATTATATATATATATATATATATTAGTATTTATTACATTTATTATTATTATTATTATTGTACGAGTATATTAATATAATAATATATTATATTATTAATAGATGGATGTATTGTCTAGGATCAGACTAAGTTTTTTCCAAAATAACAAATTTAACAAAAGTTGGATTGAATCTCCACAAGGTACGCTTCAATATATCTGGCACAAACAGGAAAAATTTATCCGGTGAACTGAATCTAAATAAACTTCACAGCTTCATTTATCATCAAATCACACCTCTTATCACCTAACTAAATCAAATCTAGAGTTGTAACTTGGGACCTAGTCCCAGCACAGTTGACCGCATGAAAGGTCTTTAAGGAATACTCTACCAGCTGAACCAAGCAACACTGGAGTTCAGAGAAAGCAGCATTTGGATGTGGTTAGAAGATAACTTAGAAGATAACATGTAATTGGAAGCACTGGAATGGCCCAACACTACACAAACGACCAAGAAAACTACAAAGTCAGAAATCAAACCAAAGCAAATCACCTACATTTCCACACACAATTTTAATTCGCTCATGCAGGCTGAATGAACTCAGAATCTTTCTGTTACTCACCATTTTTAAAAATGTTTATATTTTAATTTAAGGATTTTTTTCATTTTTCATCATATAGTTGGTATTTTAAGCTCCTATATTGTATTTTTTTAGCTCATCTTTTATTGTTTAACTTTGTTAACATTATTTGTAAGCTATAAATAAAGCTATTAATTCTTTGTCTAGTACTAGACAAAGAATTAAATCATATAGTCGCATATTAATTATGACTTCACATCTAATACTAAGAGTGAGCCTTCATGGACAAGATTATCCATGTCTATGCAGATCAAAACATGTAGCTGAAAACAGCTATGTTGTTTGTATTAAGCACTCGATTTAGAATTGAATTGATTTCGTTCAGTCTTACTGCTGTCTTATGTTTGTTAACAGTGCAGTCTCATAATGTCTCAAAATTTTGTAAATGCTGTGGATGCCTTTTGTTATGTATGTAGTGAGTTTACCGTAAAATCAAATAGAAAAAACATTACACCTTTAATTAAAAAAAGCATATCATTTGTACTTTCAGTGTAAAACCAGGATAAGATGTTGGTGGTGACCAGGATAAGATGTGGGATCCTCATATAGTATACAGTAATTGTTTTGTATATCTCAGAGTATGGCTGAAAGGTACACTGAAGGCTTTACCATTTGGTGTACCTATGGTTTGGCGTGAACCAAAGGATCATGTAACCGTTTGTTACTTTTGTTTAACAAGTGTGTTTGGATCTTCTAAAAAATTTAAACGTACTGTAAAATATGCATCATTGCAATCTGCAATCAAGCCTTTGCATCACAGTGAAATTATTCCAGTTCCTGAGCCACCTGTGAATGCATGTTTTGAAAGCAGCGATGAAGAATCAGACAGTATTGAAGAAGACAACAATGCTTTTTGATTTAGAATTGTTCCAATAAGCCACATCTTATATCCCAAGGTGAATTAAATGACTTTATTAGGGATTTAAATTTATCAAAAAATCAAGCTGAACTTTCAAGACTGCAATCATGGAATTTACAAAAAAAAAAAAATTTTGGGTTTTTGAAACTGAGAAAAAGAACTTTCTCAGTACTTTATTGATGAAAATAATTTGGTTTATTGCACAAATATTGATGAGCTTATGTTGCACTTACGACAAGTTCATGAACCTGAGGACTGGCATTTTTTCATAGATTCGCCCAAGTATAGTTTACAATTGGTTCTATTAGACAACAGTAACAAATATCCTTCGATATCGATCACTTGTATTATTAATTTGAAAGAGACATACGATGTGATTAAGGACGTTCTTGAAAAAATAGATTAAAAACAAAACATAGCTGGAACATATGTGGTGATTTGAAAGTTGTAGCTATTTTGTTAGGCATGCAGTTAGGCTATACTAAGTACATGTGTTTTCTTTGCGATTGGAACAACTGAGCTAGGGATAAACATTATGTTACCAAAGAGTGGAAGAAATGAGACAACATAAATCCAATTGGGAAATATTTTCATGAGCTCTTAGTTGAACCCAAAAAAATATTTTTACCCCCACTCAATATCAAGCTAGGACTAATGAAATATTTTTTAAAAGCAATGTAAAAGAATAGGTCCTGGATTTTTGTACAACAGAAATTTCCTAATGTATGTGAAGGAAAAATTAAATAAGGAATATTTGTTGGTCCTCAAATCAGAGAGTTGGTCAAAGATGATGTAAGACGATGAACGTTTTGACCAAGACATTTTGGTGATGAAAAGCTTTTTTAAAGGGAAATGGAATACTAACATGCTAGGTGATTACTGTTGGACATTAATTCAGGATGTGCCTGAGGCTATTTATAAATGAAAATCATCAGCGAAATCATTCTAACACAGGTATGACCATGCAAAATTATCATTTTACAGATTTTAACTGTATTTTCCCTTCATTTTTTTGAAGCATACTTTTTTAAAAACTTTCAATGATATACAAATTGTATTTACAGATTTGTAATGCATGCAAAAAAAGCAATTCAAGAAATGGTATCACACTTAGAGAAATTAAAAAATGTTTTTTTTGTTTATCAGTGTTATTAATTATTATTCGGATGATATATTAATTACTTTTAACATTTCTGTGTTGCTAAAATTAAAATATTCAAAGACATCTAAGTCGCAGAAAAAAATGTCTTGTCAATGATTATGGCGATCCTGACCAATGAAGTGGTTTTCCACTATCTTCTTTATTGAACTGAATATACTTCTACATTCGTATGTAGAAACTTTTCAGCAGCTCCTTGTGGGGGTGCTGAAAAGTTACTGGCTTTGATGTATTGTGGTTAAAATAGAGAAACAACTTTTGCTAACTTGAAAATTTGAAATCTTAGTATGTAACTGTCAGACATCAGGTGTCCAAATTTCGTACAAGTTTTTCTGTTGTAGGTGAAAACCGGGATTGCAGAGTCTCAAGCAAGTTTCTCGTCAGTTTAGTTACAAGTCGTCATGATGTTTTTATTTCTCCAGGGAAAGTCAGCAAAGGACATTCACACTGG
This sequence comes from Lycorma delicatula, assembly GCF_047948215.1. Classification (NCBI taxonomy): domain Eukaryota; kingdom Metazoa; phylum Arthropoda; class Insecta; order Hemiptera; family Fulgoridae; genus Lycorma; species Lycorma delicatula. The sequence goes on from NC_134460.1 coordinate 26,631,472, forward strand.
GAGAGAAGTGTGTTTCCAAACAGCACTATGAAAACTTGAGTTTCTCATTTTAAAAAACTAGCCATTTCACTGTTGAAGATGAGCTTCGCAGTGGGTGCCCTTGAATCACAACTGACACTGTAACATACAATGCTGTCCATTAGCTCATTTTTGAGGACTGGCGAATATCTCTCAAAAAGATAGCCGAGATATAGACATCTCCAGGGAGCATGTTTTTTTCATTATTACCACAATCCTAGACATGTGCAAGCTTTCAGCGAAGTGGGTGCCCAAATGTTTGAACTGTGATCAGCAGAAGGAACGAGTTGAAACATCCAAAGATATTTTGTGCAATTTTGAAGCTCCAGAAGCCCTTTTTGGCTAGAATAGTGACTGAGGATGAAACTTGGCTTGACATTTATGATTCTGAAACCATGGAACAGTCAAAACAATGGCACCACAGCGGTTCCCTGTAGCTGAAGAAGTTCCGCACCCAGAAATCGGCCAGAAATGTGATGGCATCCATTTTCTGGGATAAAGACGACATTCTGTTGGTCGACTATTTACCTCGGGGATCTAGTATTACCGAACAATATTATGCTAACCTGCTGGATTAGTTGAAGGAAGCAATTAAGAAAAAACGTCAAGGGAAGTTGGCCAAAGGGATTCTTCTGTTGCATGACATTGCACCTGCACACACATCCAACATTGTGGCTGATAAATTGAGGATCCTGGGCTAACAACTGGTCCAACTGATAAATGGGTTTTTGTTGTTCAAAAATCAAATATATAGAGCAAAAAATTGCAAAGGAAATACCAAATCTCTGTCCCTTTCAAATCAGTCCACTTAATATTGTTCAGAAAATACTTTAATGGATGCTTGACCATTTTAAAAAATTTGATTTTCTAATAAAATTTCTTTTTAGTGTTGAAAGAATAAAATTATTATTTCTTAAAAAATGTAATTATGTTTGGATTTTATGTGGCAGACATGATTATTTTATAGATTTATGTTTGTTTTTTTTTTTAAGGAAAATAACAAAAAAAATGTTAAGATTAAGATAAATATTAGAATTTAAGATAAATATTCCACACAACTTTTTTGTAACTTTATTTTCCAAACTGCCTTTCTATCTTGATACATTAAATAAAAGATGAAATATTTACATTTCTGTAAATTCTTAATTTTGCAGAGTCACTGCTCTATAAAATTAACATGATTGACATACAAAACCAAAAATAATAATGTTTTAAAAATAATCAGTTTGAATTTACAATATGTTAAGGTGTATAAAGCTGCCTACTATAAGATGTATACTACTACCTTAACAAGTAACAGTAACAGGCCCTATATTGATTTATTGACCCTTTCCTTATTGAGAATTCTTACTCTTGCTGAAAATTATGAGAAGCATCTAAAAATATACAATTGAATTGTAAAGTATTCTTCCAATATAACATATATAGGCTATTACAACATATATAACAAATCAAATATAACATAACGTATAACATATGTGTTGTATATATGTTATATCAGAAAAATGCTTTACAATTCAGTTTTATATAAACAATGTACAAATTAGTCTAATCACCGATGTTATTTAATAAAAAATAACTATTTAGAAAAAAATGTTATACCTGTACAATTTGTGTATATCTACTAATTAATATGTCCTCCTTTATTCTTAATCACTTCAAGTGCACGATTTGACATCAATTAAACAAGTGCATTATATATTTTTTTATTTCTTCATTGAGAAACCACATCAATATTATTGCTTTAATTAGTTAATTTTTGTGGTACAATTCACTTTTAAATTATTTTTTGACTTGCCAAAAGATTTTCAATTATGTTTAAGTCGTGGGAGTGGGGATGGCCTGGCCATGGGAGCATTTAAATGTTTCATTCTTTGAAAAATTTGTGGCAGTATGGCATGGTGCCAAATCTTATTGAAACACTCCATTGCTTTGGAATTTGTTTTGAAGTTGTGTCACACCATTTTCTTCAGAGTCTAGATATAAATGTATACATCACTTTTCAACATACAATCTACTGAAAGCAATGAACAAGGGAAGTAATAAACATGATAATTGTTAGGTAACCAAAGAACAATAACCTCTCAATATACAGACAACATAAAGAATGTGGGTGTGGTCAAGCTGTGTAGCTACAACATAGAAATAAACATAAACTTCCTTGTATTTAGATTAATTTGCATGCTACTGTGTGTGTGTGTGTGTGTGTATATATATATATATAACATACACATACAGTATATGTGTATGTATATATATATATATATATATATATATATATATATATATATACACACACATAAATAACTCACCTGATTAGTCAAGTGGTTAAACTTGTCAATGGAAAATTAGCTGATTTTTAAATCAGCTTCAAGTTTTGAATCCTGATCAAAACTGGTATCCAAAGTCTAGCATTCAATAGATTTGAATGCTAGACTTTGGATACCAGTGTTCTTTGGTGGTTGGGTTTCAATTAACTACACATCTCAGGAGTGGTGGACCTGAGTCTGTTCCAGACTATGTGATTACCAGTACATTTGCACTTACACTGTGGCTACATCAGACCTGGCAAACTGATAACAGTAATTGAATTTGCCTATAAACACACACCTAGACCTGCCAGCAGCTGGAAAATTGATTGAAGAAATATATATAAAAAACCATAATTATATAACATACACAACCCTACAACAGAGATATATATATATATATATGTTGATATGATTTATACAAATAACAAATAGGGCTTTAAATCGAAACTGTTGTTTAAAAAATAAACCTTGAGGATCTGAATAGACCATTTTATAAATAAAGGTATAGTAGTAACATTGTCATTCCTAGATTGGTTTACAATTGCATTTTGCCCAAAATAAAAGTAATCATTGAAGAGAATTTTTCTGTTATTTTTAAAAATGTGAAAAAAATGTTAAGCTAGATTACTTTAAAAATTGAAAAGTTTATCAATCATTATCAACTACAATACATATAAACTTAAAAAAAGTATTAATTTGATTACGTCTCAGTTTTTATATTCCTGGAACTAAATACTCTTGTAAATACCATTGATGAACATAATTCAAAATTAAAAGGTAATTGATACAAGTCTAAACCTGATTTCATCATGTTGATTCATGTAATACATCAATTACATAATAATATTTATTTTTCCTTTATCAAATTTACTCTTAAGGTATTAACTGTGGAAGTTATGGCCTGATCTAATGTCTATTTTTTCTAAATTAACAATACTGCCAAATATAAATAAATAAGCTAAATATTTATTTAAATAAGAAATCACAAAATAAACACTAAATGATTACTTATAAAAAAAACTCTAATGATGTGAGTTTCAGTTTGTAAACAATCATCATCAATAGATATAAAGGAAATAAGTTTCTAGTAAAAACAAAAAATATAAAGAAAAACAAATAGATAAAACAACATCCTTTATTTAAAAAACAAAAGCAATCAGATAAAACATAAAAAAAGCAAAAAACTGTAGACTATAAATGAGATGACCTTGCTGTAAACAATGCAAGTTTCTCAGTAAGGCTTTAATATTTATAGTCAGTTTATTTTTATCTATAGATTTTAAGTGGTTATTAGTCACTAATGACCACTTAAAATATGTTATAAATGACTACATGGAAACTAATATTGTATAAATCTTGTAGTGTATTAAATGTGGTGTTTGCTGTCCGCATTTATGTTTACACCCTTCAATTTTTGGGATTATTTTTCCTGAAACATTCGATGTGTTGCAGAATCATCAGGTTTTAACTTATCACAAAGAACTGAAAATCACTTATGGTTTAGTATACAGTGTAGCCCATCTCTACAGTGTGTTTGCCTCTCAGATTGACCAGATCAAAAGAAAGGATTTTTAAAAGATACAAAATGATTTAATTACAAAATATCTAGAATTTTACTTGCAGAAGATCTTTTTAGAGCTGTAGCTTCCTTTTCTGTACAGTATTAAAATGTTACCTGTAATTTCACTAACTGAAAGGACATATAATAGTTTTTAAAAGATTTTGTAGATACATAATTATATTTTTAAAGGAAGTCATTTTATTTATAATTTTAACAAAATTAGATTAATAAGATAACATATTCCTTTAAGAATTTTTTAGTCTTCTTTGAAGTCTTTTGAATTAATTTTTTTTTAACGATCAAAAAGGTGTTTTATATTCACAACTAGACCTGCCTTGTATGTACAGTAAAACTATGAATAACATTTAGAAACCATTAATATTTCTAATAAGAGATTATAAAAACACTACTTATATTTATTTCCTCTTGAAAAAGGATGAGACATGCTTATTTTTCTTTTTTTTACAATTTACTTTTCATTAAAAAACATTTTTCAAAAATTATTGATGACAAAGGTTTTAAAAACAAGTGATATTGTAAACTGCACTACTCAAAATCTGATGGCTCCATATCTCAGGTACACCTTGGTTACTGAATTGTGAATACTGATTTATTAGACCAGTTAAATAGATACAGTTTTGTAGCAATGCACCTAGAGTAACAATTAAATTTTTTTTAAATAATTTTTCATAGGTTTACAAGGTTTTTATTTTAACAATCTTAAATTACAAGCACATTAAATGTCTATCAAGATAAATTGATGTTAATTATACTGTTTTGTTAATATATTTTTGGTAAATTATTCCACATATATAAATTATATGTATAATATATATATATATATATATATATATATATATATATATGATTTAGAATTATGATTGTAAATATTAAATCTTTGTAAACATTTTTGAGTATTGTTATCAATCTCTGAATAACTTTCGTCTTTGCTTATGCATTACAATGTAAAGTGTGCATTGTATAAAAAAAACCAGTATTGGGTTAATCAGTAATTAATCAAGCATTAATTTTCAAATTTAAAATAAAAATTTCTTTGTTTAAAACATATTTTTGCTTACAAATTCACTCAAATGTTTAATATTACTACTATTAATACCTACACAATAAATTAAAAAAAAAAAAAATGTTCATTGTTTCCTATCTGTTAATATTTTATTAACACTGGTTATCATGTATATAATATTTGGACAAATAATTTTTCCCACAGCCTTTGTTCACCAATGGATATGCAGAGTATTCCCCCCAAGCCCATGCATACAAGTTATGGGCATAATGTAATGTAATGACTCAAAGTAACTCTTCATCTGTGTTCACATTCTGCGCATAGACCAATCAATGCAAATTTAATGCATAAACATATACTGGGTTATAGTAATAAGGAAACAATAAAGAAATTTCATTGGGTTTGGTTGGCAGTAATGTAACATATTATTTATTCACATGGAAAAATTATTCAAAAACCACAAACAGTACTGTGGAATATAACCACTCAAAAACATTCATTGATCTCTCAGATCAACTTTCTTCTTATGGCACACCACTCAGAAGAAGTATAAAATGGTAAGAAAGAATAGCATTTGAGCTTCTTTTAAACACTTGCATCATCAATACAAAATAATCACCTATAAATATGTAACATGAAAAAAGTTGGCATAACAAAATTTAGGGAAATTGTTGGTTTTATGTCTTATAGGTATTGGAATAAAAAGATTGTTGAGCAGGGTGAGCATAGATTAACAAATATTAAACAAAGAGGATGCTGTGCCATGTACACATAAACTATCCTGGATATCATGATAAAAAAGTAAGTGTGATGAATGTTTTTTCAATTTACAATATATTTTTCTCACTACAATAAAAAAAAAATTCTTGCATAGTTCTGTGCAAGCAGACTGATGTTTTATTTCCAACATCCTTACTGTTTCACAGTCAGAAACACACTGTTTCAGAGTACAATGTATTACATATGTTCGATTAATGAGTAGACCCTACACATGCATCAAGTTACCTAAAGTAATATTGTACTTTTCTTCGAAAAGTCTGTAATAGGTAGTGATTGAAATTGTTATTATTGTGTTCACACACATATTATTGTGTTCATACATTTAATTTCTGGGACATTGCTACAATCAATATTCATAAGTTTTTCTTTTTTTACAATTAAGTACTTCCTTTGATTTATTAAAGAATATATGGTTTATTATTTAAATTCAGCTGTAATAAAAAAAAATGTTTTTTATGTAAATAAGTTAATGTATAATTAATTATATGTACTAAAATCATAAAATAATACTTGTGTCTATATATGGACACACACCAGTCTAGAAGATGAAATATTCTAAGATTCTAAGTCCATGTGTGCCAAATTTGGACACACAAAAACATAAAAAAAAAAATATGGAATTATCACAATTATAATTATAGAAAAAATTAAATAACATTTGTCTGGGCTGGGGGTAACTTTCTGTTTAAGTGGACTGGTAGGGAAGGGAAGTCTGGTAGACTAAATGTTGATTACCTTCTGTCATATAATCTATTTTTAATATTATACTAAATATTGTGGACTTAAATGGGCTTGCCGGCATTTAGTAACAAGTGTACATGCTCAGACCAGCACTTTAAAAATTCAGCTAACCTCCAATAAGTAGCAACTTTAAAAGAAAAGAATGTTTTACAAGTAAGAGACCAGCATGTGTTTATAATCCAATCTCATTAAATTACCGAAGTAAAATAAAGTTAAGTGCATTAATTTAGATATAACTCTGTACTGCTGTTTAATGATCCTAATGATTAATATCTCAGAAATACAAATTCTAGAAATTTTTATAACATCGGCCATTAGGCCACAAGGTAAATAAAAATTTGGCAAAGTTTGAACACTGTCAGTTTAAAGTTTATTTAAAATAATATGTAAAAATCCTTTGCAACAACTCTTAGGAAATCTGATGCAAAAAATGAATGGAAAAAAATCAGTTTATACTGAATTCTGTGTGACCCAATTCATTTCTATTAAATGCAAATCTGACATAATTTTATGACAAAAACATTTAATTTTTAGTTCACTGTTCTGAAAAAAGGAGATACATTTTTCTGAACCTTCATTTCATTTTCCTTGGGGATGACTGGAGTTTAATAGATAGTGCGTGTGATGCAGTGCACATATGATGTACAAAAACTCAATATTTCAAGATTACTAGTCTCATTAAAAAAATTTATGGAGATTGTTTATTCTTTTTATTTATTTATCAAATGATTATGTTTTAAATAAGTAAAAAAAACCTTTTTTTATATTTTTGTTCAGTTATTTCTCATACAAAATTAATAACTTAAACAAACATGTAGTATGATGGAGGAAGAAAGTCAGAGAGAGAGATGAAAAGAGAGATAGCAGACATGAAGAACGATGTGAGCGACGTTGCGAAGTTGAAAATATCGCCGTACATCGTTGTCGATGTTGTACATAAAGCGGTCTTAATACCAGGAAAGCAGGATGTTATATGTTATAGTAGACTGTTCCGTATTAAGTTTAAGTTTTCTTAATGTTACACTGCTTTCGTTAACCTCTTTTATTTTCTCACATCCTGTAAAACTAAAAACGATGATCTTTATGTTTTTCTTCCTTTCTCCTCTTATCTCTTCTTAATACGATTTTTTTCATCCAATGTAAATTATTCATGTACGGAAAATATAATCGTTTTATTTGACGATTATGAGAAAAGAGTCATTTAAACACAATATTTTAAGGTAATAAAGAAATTTGTATTATCCATAGATAAAATCATTTTTGAAAATCATTTTTTATTATGAACTGCATCTGAATGAATACACAAAACACAAAATCTATATATAATAAAATTCATAAGAATATTAAATACGACGAAAAATTTTTAACCTTTGAGGTTTAGAATAATCAGTGCAAATTCATAAAACGTTTTATAGAGAACTCGAAAAATTTGCTTATTTTTTATTTAATAGCGTACATTTAAAATTTAAAGGTACATTTATTTAAAGCACTTTTAAGATATAACAAATCAATTCTTATTCAATTTTTCAATTAGGAAACGCGTTTTGATTTATGATATTACCAACATTTACATCAAAAAAGGTTTTTCAAATAATTTTGTGCAAAGTCACCTTTTTAGTGAAAAAGTCTTAGGAGGCTTTTCATTAAAAAAAAAAAATCGTTACTTTCACTTTCAAAACGTATACCGAAATAGTGCAAGAAACGTAATCAGCTATGTAAATTTTTCTTCAGTGGAGCATTACTTTCAATTTTATTCAGTAATTTTGCTAAGAATAAAAAAGAAATAGTTGCACCATATTTGATAAAATATGTGAACAACTTTAAATAAAGCATTTATTTTAATCATTCCAATTAAAAAAAAATAATAATTCTAGACGTCAACATGAAACCTATATGAACTTTATATGAAAAATGAAATTTTTTTAAACAAAAAAGTATCAGTCGATTTGAATCCTTCCTTAGTTTCTACGAACAGTCTGCGAGCGGCTTTATTTTTTTTTATTTTAGCAATTCGATACTGCATCAATAATAACCTTCTGACTATCCTTCTGGATACCTTGATGAAATCTGGAAACCTCCTGCAAGATTTTTTATTTTTATTTTGTCAGATTGTAATTTTGAATTATAAATTTTATTAACTTATGATCTATTAAGAAACTCAATTCGGCTTTTTCCTATGAACGCCTAACTCAAAGTTTATTTTCACACACACGCACGCGCGTGAGTATATACAGCCAGGCGCTCCCAACAAATCTCACAAATATCTCTTTTACTGTTTAGCCTCCGGACCGTCCGGTGGTTCTTCATTCATCCTCTGGATGAATGAGGATGATATGTATGAATGTAAATTAAGAGTGTAGTCTTTTAAAATCTCAGATCAATCATTCCTGAGATGTGTAGTTAATTAAAACCCAACCCCCAAAGAACTTCAGTATCCAAGATCTTAGTAGCTCAAAACGAAAGTCAACCTCACTCAAAGAAGTACATCAGACTTCCTTCAAGGGAATCCGCTATATCCTAACCAAGTCTATACTCTATCTCTCAATCTACACCCAAGATGAGAGCATCACTAATTTAAATACACGCTCACCTATCCGTAGCGTGTAAAAGAATGCATTTGAACAGTTCAGCCAGATTCGTATGTACATATTTATAGTATATTGGAGATCGTAACAATAAAAAAAAAAATTTGACCAAATAAATAAAAAATTTGTATTCTACACACCGACCATTTTTTTGTTTTTGTTTTTATGAACATCATTTCCAACAGCAGTGGCCTCCTTTCTAAAGAATACACAAAAATGTGCCCTTTTTTTTAGTAGCAAATAAAAGATTTATCACCCTCTCTTGAATCTGGTATTCGAGCTGTATGTCAGGAATTCGTCAAATACATTTCAGAACTTAGTTTTAAATAATAATATATTGGACTATGTAAAATAATCTACCAACATAGTCACTATTCGGTATATATACTTTCATACAATATTTGGTGATTGCGAGAAAATATTAATATTGTAGACGAAAAATAAATATGATTAATCTGATGAATAACCATATGTTTCTGTTAGGAGCCACATGCTTAATGAGCCACGTTTTTTTTTCGGCCTACACGAATAATATTTTAGCAACGATTAAATTAAATTTCTTGGAATCATGTTTGTTATAAGAGTAATTATTATTAACAGGATATCCATCAAAGAAAGGCTGTTTTTGTATTATGAATCATACATAACGATTTTGCAATCGTATAAAATTATTCACCAAATTATGACCTTAACGGCATAATTTTATTAGTTCCTTTTTTGTCATTGAAATAATCAAGGACATTTTTCGTGTGCTGCATAACGTGTTTAAAATTTACAAAATAAAATTCTATTGATTCATTATACCCTATTTATGAACGATCTATTGTATTAACTGATCGTTTTTTTTATATACCCGTATTGTACTAATCATATTTGATGTAAATTACCATCTTTTATTGGTACCTTTATGAAAAAACGGTAGGAATGGGAGGGAATTATAATTATATAATTAATATTATTAACTATCTGATTACATCACCTAAAAAAAAAAAAAAATTTCTTAAATTCACAGTTCTGTGTAACATATTTATTAATTGTTCTTTTATGTTAGTGTCAATGGAAAGTTTTATAAAACATAATGTCTGTTTATATTATAAATTATGAAAGCTATTCACTGAATAAAAGAAGTATATATAATTTTTTTTAAAAATCTAAACTTAAAATATATTTCCAAAATCATTAGATGACATTCTGTCATCAATTTAAAAATTTGTTGATTGCAAACAATTTTAATATACACATATTTCTTTCTTTCTTTTTCTTTCTTTTCCTCTTTAGCCTCCGGTAACTACCGTTTAGATAATTCTTCAGAGGATGAATGAGGATGATATGTATGAGTGTGAATGAAGTGTAGGCTTGTACATTCTCAGTTCGACCATACCTGAGATGTGTGGTTAATTGAAACCCAACCACCAAAGAACACCGGTATCCACGATCTAGTATTCAAGTCCGTGTAAAAATTGCTGGCTTTACTAGGACTTGAACGCTGGAACTCTCGACTTCCAAATCTGCTGATTTGGGAAGACGCGTTCACCACTAGACCAACCCGGTGGGTCTAATATATACATATTGTCATGTTATTGAGAGATTGAAAATGTTTATATAATTACAATTTATAAGTTAAGAACATAAGTAAAACAAGACAAATTAATAACAATAAAAAACCTGTTTGGTACCGGGATCACCTGGAGAATAGTACCACGGCATCCTGTTCTAAGAGGCGACTAATCGGAGAAGCAGAGCAGAGGGTGCCTTGTCTCCCTTCGAGACTTGGCCGTAGATATAAAAGTCCCCTCCATTTTATGATGGAATCTTTGAAAAAGTATAATTTAAGGAAACGGCCGCTACCTGAGGATCGAAAGGGCGTTTAGATAATAAGGGAGCAGGTAAAGAGAAGGAACCCACCGGGTTGGTCTAGTGGTTAACGCGTCTTCCCAAATCAGCTGATTTGGAAGTCGAGAGTTACAGCGTTCAAGTCTTAGTAAAGCCAGTTATTTTTACATGGATTTGAATACTAGATCGTAGATACCGGTGTTCTTTGGTGGTTGGGTTTCAATTAACCAGACATCTCAGGAATGGTCGAACTGAGAATGTACAAGACTACACACTTCATTTACACTCATACATATCATCCTCATTCATCCTCTGAAGAATTATCTAAGCGGTAGTTACCGGTGGCTAAACAGGGAAAAGAGGACGAGGCAAAGAGAAGGAAGAGGGATCTGTTAGTTGGATGGATAGATTATCAGAAGGCCTATGACTCGGCACCACGTAGTTGGTCCGAGTCATATCTCTCGGAAAGAAGATTGAAAGGCTTCCTCAACCTGAAGTCACATTGTAAAAATTGCATCACTGAAGAGATATTTTCTCTCCAGATCTGAAAAATCATCATTGCACAAAATAATAGTTCCATCTGACAAGGGTTACTTCCCTCTAAAACTGAATGATGCCAATTTCTACCACAGCATCATTACAACCAGCGGTATGATCCAAGCATTGAAGTCTAAGGCACTCCACCGTAGATTTCCCCATTCTCTAGAAAATGCTGATAAGGATGCATCTACGCGTTGGCTGAGGGATGAGTTTCTATTTGGAGAAACTGAAGGGTTTATCCACGCCATTCAGGATCACGTCGTTGCGACGAACAATTAAAAAAGTTCATCGAAAATCAGGACATCAGTGATGGATGCAGGATGTGCCACCAAACATCAGAGACAGTTGATTATTTGATAACTGGGTGCTCCAATCTGACTAACACGGAATATCTGCATCGCCACGATCTTACAGTAAACGTTATTCATCAGGCTTTGGCGTTGAAATTAGGACTCGTATATTAGATGACAGAGAGCATCAATAATGTTATTAAGGACAGACCTTTATTTTACCTCGCATCACCGTTAGGTATTGCTTCAGAAGATAAGATGAATGAAAATTTTTGTAGTGTGGAAGAGCCATGCCTGACCGGGATTCGAATCCGGGCCGAGACACTACCACTCGCGCCACGGAGGCCGGCATAAGACCAGATCTATGTTGGAAAATGAGCACTATAGACTATACTATGATTTTCCCGTACATACTGATAAATTTATTGCTGCGAATAAGCCAGATATGGTTCTCCACAACATTAGAGAAAAGACTGCTCTTCTCATTGATGTGACTCACCCATCTGATCACAATTATTAATAAAGCTGAAACAGATAAAATAACCAAGTACAACCCTCTGGCAATAGAGTATAAGGAAATTTACTCTTAAAATTGTCAATAAGAATTACAACGATAAAAAACTGTAGACTAGATACTTATCTTTTTTGCCTCCAGGACCACCGTTAGGTATTACGTCAGAGGATGAGATGAAATGACAATTTTGTAGCGTGTGAAAATGCCATGTCTGACCGGGACCTCCGGATGAAAACCCGAGACACTACCACTCGCGCCACGGAGACCGGCACTAGATATTCATCTAGTATGTATCGCCTGTACACAGATTACAGAAGAGTAGCAATAACCAGTTTTAATAAACCTCCCGGGTAAATTTAGTTTAACCTTGGTTGTAATATAAGGCTTTGTCTTAATTTAAAATATTTTCTTTGTTTCCCTCTTCACACGATAAACCTTCAGGTATTTACTCGTTTACGAAAAAAAAAATAGGGTGAAATTAATACGCATAATATTAATAATAAAGTTTTAATGAAACGTTTTAAAACTTTAAATATATCTGGTACCCTGACGTCGATACATTTTCTTGTAATTTGCTGAGAAAATTAAAGAAAATCAATAAATATTTTTTGGGACTTTTGCTGAGGTTTTTCTTTCAGAATAACAAACAAGAATTGAAATCGTAGTAACGACGGTTTTTTTTATAATCTGGGTGAGTACAAATTAGAGTCAGCTAGTGTGCTACAGTAAAATTAATCGATAGACTCACTAGTACAGCTGACGTAAAACTAAACTTTATTTTTACTCTACATTTCATGTTAATTATTAATTAATTTAATCAAGGTTTATTAAAAAAGATTCTTCTTTTTTATAATATATATAACAAAATATTTTCTTTATTATTATATTTAAAGAGTTGATGAATCTTATTCTTTAATTTTTCATTTTAGAAACCGATAGAAACTTGAAATTTGGATTCGATGGAATGTACTTCAAACTCATAAATAAATTTGACAATATGTTTTTCAATAGTATATGTAAAAATAACACATTCTTTTTTATTACTTGGAATATGATTTCCGAAAATATTTTCGTAACTATTATACAATTCGCAAAATAATCACTATTATATATAATCTTAAGCGAAAATAATTTATATTTTTATTCTTAAAACGGATGAAAAATAACTAAAACACTTTTACAAGAAAAATAACAAATTAAATGCTACGAATTTAATTCATAATCATATTAAGATATAATATTTACTAATAATTATTACAAAAGAAAAGAATACAACCGTGAATAATAAAGCGTGAAGCTGTGAACTAAAAAAAAGCGGTTGAATTGTTATGCTACGGGCGATTCGGCAACAATGAATAGTGAATGAGTCATGGCGGGAAAAACATATGAATGAAAGTTCTCCCACTTAGTTGTTTCTGTTGAACCTTCAGTAGTTGAGATGAGTCACCGTACACTTGCCGCCAAACTCGTTTCTAAACCTCAAACAGATTTCAAAGATAGTAACAATATGCTTAACCGCATCGCCTGATAGAGAATATTTAATGTGTTTTAAATAGCCCAACTTTTTAACGTATCATCAGGAACACCCTCATTAACCACTAATTTCTTTTAATTTTAAATTAAAATCAAGATTATAAAAAAAAATCTTTTTTTCTGTTGTACCATAAAGAATGTATTAATTCATTAGCCTGTTAGGATATTATATAAAAATTAAATTTTATTCATAAATAAAAGTGAAAGTCAGTTTGCAATACCGGAAAAGTTCAACAGATATTTAGTATTTAGTGGCAGGGCCGAATTAAATTATGGTTGTCAGTAATTTTAATAATTATCTAAACAATTAATAACCGGGATTATTATAACAAATACAGCCTTTTTAAAAATTAATCATCACACTTTTTATTTCTATTTAACGAATTAAAAATTTTAATAAAAAGCTCGGACTTATTAAATGATTTACAAATTCATTTTTACATTATTTTTATTTTCATTACCGTTTCATTTCATAAAAAGGAACAACTTATTTGTTCTACCTTTCTTACAGTTTCTAATGTAAAGTACTTAAAGAAGAGGAGACATCTAGGTTACTTTCTGTGAAATGATACAGCAAATTGATTTTGTTTTGACTGTAACAAAAAAAAAAAAACATGCTTATATAGTTTGGCTACGAGAGAGCTATATGCACAGAGCCTACTAAATGTACGTAAAACAGTTTAATAATCTGCAACATCCCCCTGAAAGCTATAAAGGAGAACTTTATCGTTTTCGTTCATGATTATCTTGAGCAATGTATTTAAAATATTTACATTCCTTACAATGAATTTGTAAGAGAGAGAGAGAGAGAGAGAGAAATCTCATTAATATTTTTCCTTACTTGTATGTGACGTTTCCTGGCATGACCAATACAGTTTCAAGTTTATTGTAAATATAATTAATATATAAAATAGAACAAATTGTCGATTGTCTTTTTAGTGGATCTTAGATGGACCGTTATACAGAGTGTTTCTAAAATGGTGAGCTGGCTATACTTCTTCGGATTCTACTTGTAAAACTAAACAAAAAATATCCTTAGGAAAAATGACAATTTCTCCTTCGTTCTCCCTCTGCCCACCAATTTGTTATTTTTATATAAAAATTTATATCTCAAGTGCGAATAGAGGAATCACGTTCTGGTTAGCGTCTTGATAATAAATTTTTTAAATTTAAAAATCCGGACTTAAATACCTTCGCAAATTACAAAATGGCTGCCATGTTTACTTTTTAATCCGTAATATCTCCATAAATATTAGTTTTATCAAAATTTATGTTATTTACAAAAATATTAAGCCTTTTATTTTGAACAAGATGACATTTTATTTTTGAAAATTGGTTGACAATTAGCCGTTATGCGTGGACACTCGACGGAAGCGAAGCTTCTTACGCAATATTATATGAATTATTTTAATGGTGTAAAATAACTTATACGCAATATACTCTAACGATAAATTTTATTAATTATAATTAATATGAACAAACAATGAAATACACTTATTATAAAAGATATCTATTTACATATTTATTTCACGCGTATTCGCATAAGCCATGTATAAGTGTGCGTGAGAGAGACAGAGAGAGAGTGAGAGAGAATGAGAGCGCTTACCGAACATGCGTATTAGAATCTATATTTAGCACGCGGTGTGCATAGTGGGGGAATTAGCTATCGCGTGATGCTTTTTCGTGGCGCTCGTTTCTTCTCAGATGACTCTCCATCCGAAGCCTGCGATAAGAAGCTTCGCTTCAAAAAATAAAAAATAATAATAATTTCTTCGCAAAAAATTTAATTAATTTAAGGAAAATTTGAAACAATAAGATATTTAACTAGCCACATTTTTACTTACTCTCTAGCACTATAGTAGAGCTATTGTACAAGTAATCGGTCCAATTTGGGCATATACGATTTTCACCAATCTTGACGTTTTGACACCTAAGGAACCCAAAAATCACAAAAATCGGATGGAAATTTTCCGGATGTTGTATGTAGGTGTGTGTATATTTGGTCTTCCACTCTTATATCTCCAGAACTACTGGACCGATTTTGATCAAACTTAATTAGATTACTTCTATTTATGGGGCATTGATGCCGTTAAATTTTCAACTTAAAAAGTCCAGCGGGTAAAGCTGGGGCGAGGCTCTACAGCAAGGTCACCCTCAGTATTTTGAGATTTCTCCTAATTAAGGTGTTATTTTTCTTAAGCACATTTGAAAACAAAAATACTTCCAAAAAAATGTTTGCAAAGCCTGCATCCACCCCAAAAAATTATCTAAATAAACTAGCGGCTAAGTGGGTTATGAAATACGGAATGCACGCGTGCTTTATTTAGAATTATTGAATTAAATTAACAAAAAGATATTATATTTAAATAAAATGATAACTATTTAATTTAATTTGTATGTGTAAGCCGTGCATCAGAAAAAAAAGAAGTATGACGGGAAAGTCCTACAACTGTGTTGTCAGCATTTTATAAATTATTTTAATTAAGGATAAGATGGTTAGGCAGGAGAAATAAAAAAAGACCGTATTTACACCGCAGTAATAATACAAGCCTGATCACTATTGAATGCAGAAGGATGAGTTACAAAGTAAGCAGGCGGTAAGAGGTGGTACATAACAGCAGTACAGAATAAATTATCCACTGTTGTAGAGGAATGCATGGAATTCCAACCTTTAAATTCTTTTATTATAATTTTGTACCGTCATAACGATAACCTACATCCAAGCGATATGCATTTAAGTATTACTCGAATACCTATATATACTGTATCTGATTTTTATGCCAAGGGAGAGAACGAGCGAACAGGCAGCAAATAGCCTGTCCAATCGTATTGCACTATATAACTTTGATACAGGTCCTACGCCTTATAGTTATATACAGGGATGTTATAGCTATTTAATATATAGATTCTCACGGCTATACAACAATTTTTCGCCTGCGGGGATACATCTCTGTTCCAGGAATTGAACCGGTATTTATATTATAAACGGCCCTCTCCTTATCTTATATACACGACACCAGTATATCTGTGTAAGCTAAACACGAGGGTTATAAATATATATTCTTGGCTGTCTACTAGTCTATATAAAATACAATTAACTCCTCTTATTAATGCACAATAACAACCTATACCGATCTAGAGCAACCACTAACCATATTTCCCACAACAGTTTTTGTTTTAATTTTATTTTTAAAAGCAAAGAATAGGATAGACGAAATATTTTGTAGACAAGGTGAAATAGGCGTGTCTTTTTGAAATTTAAAAACTAGTACGGTCAAATTAAAATTCCAATTCGACTAGTGAATATTAAATAAGATATTCTAACGTGTAGGTTATGTTGTTTTATTTTAAAATTACTAAAGCATCTAACATTAAATATAGGTTTACTCATTTGTAATTACATAAAGTAGTAAAATAAAAAAAATAGTTTTTATATCCAATTAACTCAAAATTAATGCCTTAGGGAACATTCCCGTAAAGTTCCAGTTCTCAGAGTTATTAAATTATTTTTTATTTACAGCCCATCTCACTTGATCAACATTCCTGGTTCATAGGGATTTTTAATACTATGTATAACTTAAATTAAAAAAATAACTACGTTATTTGGTCTCTACTGTAAGGACTAAATTCTTATTCTTTCTGCAAATAACCATTGAAATTATCTAGTTCATTTATTGTTAAAGTCTCTGTTTATACCGTTAGATTTATTAGTATTTTTATTTAGGAAGAATTCGGAAACTCGGGTTTACTTTTATCCGATAAGTTTGGCCGACAGCTCCTATCAGATAGGAACAAAGATAACTACTTGGAGGACCTAAAAAGATCCACCAACAATCAGAGTCGATAATGGGGGCAGAAGGGATCAAAGAAAAGTAAAAAGTGTGGTGATGAAGAATTATTTACTTTATTTTAGGAATCGCAGTACGTAAAAACAACCAGTCCAGAAATAATCTCAAACTCATTTCGCCCACAAAATCCATTGAAAGATCGGAATACATTACTTAGTCGGGACAGTACACAAATAAAAATTTTTGTACTGATTAATTTAATTTTTGTTACAATAACTTATTTTTTCTCCTGAAATTCAAAATCCAAGGTTCATAAAGAAAAAAATCTCTCATATTCTTGGATTTCTCTGATATGAAGAAGTATCCTCTTTTTTCCCGTTTAGCCTCCGGTACCACCGTAAGGTATTGCTTCAGAAGATGAAATAGGATGATGTGTATGAATGTAAATGAAGTGTAGTCTTTACAGTCTCAGGTCAACCGATCCTGAGATGTATGGTTAACTGAAACTCAACCACCAAAGAACACCGATATCTACGATCTAGTATTCAAATCCGTACAAAATTAACTGGCTTTCCTAGGATTTAAATCTTAGAACTCTCGACTTTGAAATCAGCTGATTTGCGATGTCGGGTTTACCACTAGACCATCCCGGTGGGCTAGTATATCCGACTGGACTGAACTGTCCAAATCCCTCTCGAAAATGAGGCTTCTCCGTATATTACCAAATATAAATGTTTAGAGCACATTCTTCTAATCGTCGATGTAAAACATTCCATACAATTAATACACCATCGTTTCTCTTATTTCTTCGAACTAGTTTTCTTTTTTTCTGCAAATAACGCATTTCACCATTATCGAGATTGTATAATGCAAGTACAAGTATATTTATTAAAAAGGAATAGAAAATCCGGCTTTACTCAACAAGCACTTCAGAAAAAAAAAGACGCTTACACAGAAATCAGATAAATAGTACCCAGTCTGTTTCTCACAGAGCCTATTGGTTGTCCCGGGCAATGAACGGTGGTGGTGGTTGGGGGGGGGGGGTTGTGGGGACTGGAAGTGTCACAAGACGGGTGTCTTCCCCTACGGGATTGGGATGGTTGTCCCTTAGCACAGATCCGTGCTAAACTAACACAAAATCTTCGGATTTTGATCTAGCTAAGATTTGTATAAAAAAAAAAAACGCAGGAAAAAAAGATAAAGCGTAACGGAAAAGAGGGGCAGTGAGAAAGGAATTTACCCACAGAAAAACTGTAGAATGAGAATTATAAAACCTTTAGCCTTGAACGACTTACCTTCTGATGGTTCAAGCTCCTTCAGATTGTGGGGTTGCTCATCCTATCAACAATTTCTTGGGATATCAGTTTATTTTTATCTAAGATTGGAGCGAGACAATATTGATAACGAATTTCTATTAATCAGCTCAGATAGATGCTGCAAGAAATTGTTTATCCATCATATCACTTTTAAGACTAATTTAAAAACAAGATTTCATTAAAGAAAACTATTGTTCACCCGGGGAATGATGTAGCGAGTATAAGTTTCCAATAACTGGATTACAAATAAATGTTCAGCCAAAAATTTACAGAAAGGTAGATGTGAAAAAAATTACAGAAAGTTTTAAACGAAAACTCTACATTTTTTAAGGTCATGTTAACATATATTCCTAACGTAAACTTATTCAGAAATTTATCTTAAGTGATGGGGAAGATATTCCGATTTTTGGAAATCTCTTTTCATTATGTTTCAGAGTATAAGGAAAGTCCTTTTCTTAGTAGCAGCTTTCTTCTTCAGTAGGATCACCCTGCCATGTTTCAAGTTTTTAGTACTAATAGAATTTATTTTGGAATTATGGAATCAATCCTTAATTCCAATAAACCACATCAGAGGTGATATGAAGAAAACACTAACATATTTTTTAAGAGGTTGTTGCTCTTAACATACACACAATAATTTCAAACTTTTATCACAAAATCTTAAAAAAATCAAGGATTAGGGGCTCTATTTTTAACCCGGCTTTAATCTCGTTACTACGTAGCAATGCTTCTCTTCCCAAAACCTGGAGTATACATTCTGAAGTTTGGTGGACGTCGGATAAACAGTTTTGTATCGGAAAAGAATTTACGTAATTATATTATTCTGATAAAAGCGTAGACACATACCTAGATGAACAGATAATTGCAAATAAGCTGAGTTTGATTTTTATCATCAAAAAAACTTTAGCCTTATATAAGTCCCCAAATCAAAATTGCTGGTTAAACAGTGATCAGTACCATTAGTTTCCTCTCCTAGAAGGCATCAGTAAGTTTCCTCTTCATAGAAAGTTCATTCAACGTAAAATTTTTCAAGAACTTCCCGGTTAACGCCAGACAAATCTGAAAAAAGAAAAATATAAAAGCATGATTTTTTTTTAGTTATAACGCAGGAACTTATTTGGATTCAAATATCGTTAAGAATAACATCGATTTATTAGTGAATGAAAATGAACTAGTTTCTCGTTACCTTTTTCACTGAATAAAATATACTGTTGCATATCAGCATTCCAAGTCCTGAAATTCAGGTAATATTAAGTCCTATAGACCATTCCCTTTATTCAGGGAGTGGTCGTTTAGTGAACATCATTACTCTCAGAGAATGTAAATCTAATCGTATATAAAAGAAAGTAGAAGAGGGTTTTTGTCTGTTCAGGATGAACAAAAAAATTACCACCCGATCTTTCGCAACTAAATTTTTATCTATGTCTCTTGGCATGACTAAGGAGGTTCTGGATATATTTCATCTTAAAAAATCTTTAACACACACACACACACATATATATATAATGTTGTAGTGGAGCATTTCCGGTTGAAACGCAAACTTTTAATGAATTGTAAGCTTCTAGTGACTATTGCTGTGTGAGCTGGAATTAAACTGATTGATTATAAACAACTAAAAATCAATTTCTAGATTTTTTGAGTTTCAAGGGTTAAAATTGATTTTTGATTTTTTTTTAAACCCTATTATCTTTTTAATTTCTCTGTATTGTTACAGAACTTTGTTGTAGAATTTGTTGTTTTTCATTTGTATGAAGAAATCGACCTCATTTTTGGTGAGTGAAATCTTCATGTCAATAAACCAATTTCTGGATTTTTGAAATTCGAACTTGAAATGGGGTGAAGAAAGGTCTTTGAATAATGATTGTAAATTTCCCAATTTCGATTTCGGCTTGAAAATATTCTTCAGAAAATTATTTAGAAACCATTTTCGGGTTTTTTTAATTCCGATTTTTTAATAAGCTTAAGCCCAATTATAGATACCCTGTTTCTAGGTGTTTTATTACGAAAAGAAATAAACTTTATAACATATGAAATATTCCAAATGAAAAATAAACTTCGTGATTCTTATTATTGTACTTAACTTGTGGGGACTTGATTTATACCATTTTACTCAGAATCAAATTCTCTATAAGTTTTTTAAACCCTTTATGTGTTTATTATTCATTTAACAAAGTTATTTTATGCCAAACATAAAACAATGTATTTTTTGACCCCGATTTTTATGTCTTTTACCGCAGATTTCTCGAAAATTAATAAAACCTACTGTTCGGGAATTTTTAAAAATTTTGAAGGTTAGATTTCATATAAAACACTAAATTTGCCTCTATTCTCAAGAATTACATTCTGGCTAAATGTTATCGAAGGCGCAGAAATCAGAGCGAAATCTTTCGCCAGTCGATACTCGCTAACGTTCTCGAACCTGTGTTTATATGAACATTTTTCTTTCTTTATTTCAGCTATCCTTTCTTTCTTTTTCCTGTTTTTAGCCTCCGGCAATTACCTTTCAGGTAATTTCAGAGAATGAATGAGAATGATATGTATGAGTGTAAATGAATTGTAGTCTTGTACAGTCGCAGTTCGACCGTTTCTGAGATGTGTTGTTAATTGAAACCCAACCACCAAAGAACACCGTTATTCACGATCTAGTATTCAAATCCGTGTAAAAATAACTGATTTTACTAGTACTTGAACGCTGGAACTCTCAACTTCCAAATCAGCTGATTTGGGAAGACGTGTTCACCACTAGACCAACCCGGTGGGTTTATTTCAGCTACCCTATTCCTATATTTTAATGATGAAAAACTAACTTATTAGCGTATAAAAATTCACAATCTGAGCATAATTCAAGCCCAGAATATTTCGAAGAAAAGTTGATACAACTGTACCATAGTAATCGAGAGTGGGATAGGGTAATTTACTCATAAACTAATTTTTTTTTTTTTTCATTTTTCAACATATAGTTAGCATTTTAAGCTCCCATATGATATTTTGTTAGCTAATTTTTTATTGTTTAACTTTGTTAACATAATTTGTAAGCTATAAATAAACAATACTAGACAAAGAATTAGATCATATCATAAGTCACATATTATGACATTATATCTAATACTGAAGAATGAGCCTCAATGGACAAGATTAATCATGTCTGTGCAGGTCAAAACATGTAGCTGAAAACACAGCTGTGTTGTTTATATTAAGCACTGGATTTAGGAATGAAATAATTTTTTTCAGTCTGATTGCTGTCTTAAGTTTGTCAACAGTGCAGCGTCATAATGTTTCGAAAGTTTGTAAATGATGTGGATACCTTTTGTTATGTACGTAGTGAGTTTACTGTAAAATCAAATAGAAAAAAAATTACACTTTTAATTAAAAAAGCATACAATTTGCACTTTTAGTGTAAAATTGGTGACCAGGATAAGACAAGGCTCCTCATATAGTATACACTAATTTTTCTGTATATTTAAGAGGATGGCTGAAAGGTACACGGAAGGCTTTGCCATTTGGTGTACCTATGATTTGGCGTGAACCAAAGGATCACGTAACCAATTGTTACTTTTGTTTAATAAGTGTGTCTGGAATTTCTAAAAATCTAAACATACTGTAAAATATCCTTCATTGCAATCTGCAATCAGGCCTGTACCTCAAAGTGAAATTATTCCAGTTCCTGAGCTACCTGAATGCTTCGAAAGCAGCGATGAAGAATCAGGCAGTACTGAAGAAGAAAACAGTGATGCTGATTTTGAATTATCTTCCAATAAGTCATATCTTATATCATACGGAGAAATAAATGACTTGGTTAGGGATTTAAATTTATCAAAAGATCAAGCTGAACGGTTAGGATCACGACTGCAAGGGAAAACTGTAATTTACATTATATGTAGAAATTAAATATCAATGCTACTCTAATGTATATCTAAACCAATATACAAAAAAACAACTAATTATGAATGATTGATAGCTACTATAGGGAATCCCCTGACGTCATAGACAGTGTACAGTATGTTATAATAAAATGCATTTATAACAAATTATGTATGAATTGTGATGTAGAAGCTGCTTGATCGATAAACTTACTGTATTTTGCAGCTTTATATGAAATTATTTTAGTCACGAAGATCTGAGGGAACATTTATAATAAAAGAATCATTAACTTGAAAAAAGATGTTATACTCCATTTTTGCTGAAAGTAATGATGATAGATTGATGCAGAACCTCATCATAGTTTTTCTTAAATTTACAAGATGAAGTAGTAGATTTATTGAAAAATTCATAGTGAAAAGTGGGTTTGAGGTGAATTGACATAAGCGAATTTCGCTCGCGCTAGTATCTCGAGAACGGTGGCTGCTAGACGCATGGGAGTAGGACCTATTATTTCGGACAAATTACCCTCGGCTCAGCCTTTCAAAATCGCGTTAAAAATGGCCTAGGACGCACCGTTTTCAGGATATGCGCTTTTTTTATTTAATAAAATATACGTCTAAGAAATCCAATTTCTGATATAAAATATAAATAAAATTAAAAAAAGTAAAAAATAAAAATAAAATAAAATATAATAAAATTTAAAAAAATAAAAATAAATGTCAATAAATAGCTAACACAACGATAAAAAATTAAAAATCTACAATACCCGATTTCGCTGAAAGAATGATGATATCCTACATCATCATCATAAATTAATCATGATGTTTGTAGTTAAAACATAAGTTTTACTATGAATTTTTCACTAAATCAACTATTTCTACATGTAAATTTAAGATGAACACATTCATCATTGAAAGTCGGCGTTCATTAATGTAGTCGTGAAACACACGTGAGGTTTAAACATCAATTTCTTTGTTAATTCTTTGTTGAAATTTTGACTAAACTCAATCCCGTGTTTTGCTATGTATTTTGCAGTAAATGCACTCTTTCAGCGTGAAAATTTAAATACAAGAACGGGTAATTTTGGAAAACATAGCGTGAGGTTTCAACTTCACTTGACTAACACATTATGGCTGACGCATCTTGAGAAAATGAAGTTTAAACCTTATGTTTTTATACTACTCCTTTCAGTATCACAAGTTACACTTAACATTGACCGCAAAAAAAGATTACTACAGTAACCGCCCAATCAGAAGAGGAAAGTCGATAAAACATAGACTAATGAAAACACACATTCACCCTTTAATAACGTAGAATACATCTAACATTGACCGCTTGGAAAAATTAGTTCAGTAACACCAAATCACAAGAGGAAAGACGATAAAAACTGAACCAATGACTATACACAATCAGCGAAAAATATTAAAAATTACATTGAACAATGACCACTCGCAATGATAACTTCAGTAACTACTCAATCAGAAGAGGAAAGCCGATAAAAAATGACTAATAACAACATAAATTCAACCGTAAATATCGAAAAGTACATTTACCACAAACTACAATCAATGAATAATTCAGAAACCACCATGTCAGAAGAGGAAAACCGATAAAAATTGAACCAATGACCACTCACATTCCCCCTTCAAAATCGCAGATTACACTTTACATGCACCATTATAACAGATTATATCAGTAACCCTCTAATCAGTACACGAAACCCGATAAAAATTAAATCAACGACAAAATACATTCACCGTTCAAGATCGCAGAATACACTTACATTGACAACCCGAAAAGATTAATTTAATAACTACCCAATCAGAATACGAAAGCCGATAATAATTGAAACAATGACCACACACATTCACCGTATCCTTACAAATATTATGAATGTGAATGTGAATTTGTTTTTTGTTACGCTTTTGCGCAGAAACTACTCAACCGCTCATCATGAAACTTCGTACACATATTCTCAAAGGTATTGCAAAGGACATAGGGCACGTTTTAGTAAAAAAAAATAATCTTTTTTCGGGAGGGTAAAAAAAATTATATCGGTAAATATGATTGTCCGACAAAAAATTTCACCGATTTCAACGCCATCTGGCGTTCCAGTAAGTAAATGAAATAAAATGCCAATCCAACACTGTAATACCGATGGTCAAGTCACTATTCAATTGAGTATATAGTGCTTCTGCTGTTTCGATTTCTTCTATATTTATTGTTATTCTTCTGTCACATCTAAGCAATACTAAAACTTTTACAGTTTTTGAGGTTAGATGCCTGTTTATTGTTTTACTTCTAACGCTATTTTCAGTTTTTACTCTGTTTTTTTTTGGTGTAAAATGCCTCGGAAGCGCAAATCTAACCTGTCCAGAGATTCATCACGGGCCCGGGCGGCAAAAGTTGCTCGAACTCAAGAATCTTCCGCTCACGCAGAACTAAGACGACA
Organism: Lycorma delicatula; assembly: GCF_047948215.1. Classification (NCBI taxonomy): domain Eukaryota; kingdom Metazoa; phylum Arthropoda; class Insecta; order Hemiptera; family Fulgoridae; genus Lycorma; species Lycorma delicatula. The sequence goes on from NC_134460.1 coordinate 26,656,620, forward strand.
ACAACAAGCAAGGCGACAATGTGCTTTGAGGGCTGGTGAAACAACTTCTCAGAGACAAGAAAGGTTTTATAAGTAAAATTAAGTAAAATTTTTAAGTAAAATCGGAAAGTATAACTCTTGCTTCCAAATGACATCCTTTGGAGTAGAAAAAGTGATAAGAATGCCCGGATTTTCACCAAATTTTACTGTACAAGGACAGCAAGGACAGATATATCATCAAATTGGATCACTTTTTCCAGCAGATAATGAACAGCATAAATTTTTTCAGGTGTATTTTATGGGTGATGAAGAAAATGAAGTTAACCGTCGTTGTCAGTATATTGAAGGAGTCGAAAGAGATACAGTATTGAAAATTCAACAAATGTTACACAGCCACAATTTACTGGTAAATACCTTTAAAAGTGCAATAGAAAACTGGCCTCCAGATAATTACATAGTGGTCATTCATGCTGATCGGAGTCCACGTGGCGAACATGAGAGGCGTTATAATGCGCCGATGATCAATGAAGTTGCTGTTTTGGTTACTGGTAACCCATGCTCTCCACGAGACATAGTGTTACGGGCACATGATAATACGCTGAAACGCGTAGCCGATACTCATAAATTTTATGATGCTTTGCAGTACCCGTTAATTTTCAGTAAAGGTGGGCCAGGATATGATTTCAATATTCCAGTCATTAATCCAACAACAAGACAACCAGTTCCCAATAAAAAAGTTCCCTGCATGGATTTTTATGCGTATCACATGATGCTTCGAGAGCACGACTTCAATCTCCTTTCGCGGTCAAGGCAACACTTTCATCAATTGTTGATAGATATGTATATTAAAGTAGAGAGCGAACGCCTTCGTTACATTTCTATAAACCGGACGAAATTACGCGCTGAAAATTACATTCATCTACAAGATGCGATTAGCGCAGATGGTAATATTAGACCTAACGACAAAGGCAAGATGGTTATTCTGCCTTCTACTTTTGAGAACAGTCCCCGTTATCTGCATGAATACACTCAAGACGCTTTCACTTATGTACGAACTTACGACAGGCCTGACCTCTTTGTAACTTTTACCTGTAATCCTTCGTGGGAGGATGTAAATCAGCTAATGCCTGAGCATAAAGCCACTGATCGACATGACATAGTTGCTCGCGTATTTCGTTTAAAGGTTCACCGCGAACGAAGTCGCGGGTAAAATACCCGCAACTATGGTATGGTATTTTTATACCCAATCAGAAGAGGAAAGTAAGGTAAAAATTAAACCAATGACAACAAAACTTCACGCTTTAATGTTGTTCAATATGCTTAATATTGACCGCTGTCAAACATTACATCAGAAACTACCCAATCAGAAGAGGAAAGCCGATAATAATTGAAACAATGACCCCACACATTCCCCCTATAATATCATATATTACAGTTATTATTGACGGCTTTGGAAGAATACTTCTGTAATTAGCCAATCACAAGAGTAAAGCCGATAAAAATTAAACCAATGACAACACACATTCTCTCTTCAATATCGCAGAATACACTTAACATTCAACGCCCTCAAAGATCCGTTAGAAACTTCCCAATCAGAAGACGAAACCGACAAAAATTAGACTAATTGCCACACATATTCTACCTTTAATGTAGCAAATACACTTGACATTGACTGCCCTCAAACATTACTTCAGTATCTATTCAATCCGAAGAGGAAACCGATAAAAATTAGACTAATGGCAACACACATTCTACCTTTAATATTGCAGAATGCCCTTGACTTTGATCGCCCTCAAACATTACTTCAGTATCTACCCAATCTGAAGAGGAAACCGATAAAAATTAAACCAATGACATCTAACATTCAATCTTCAATATCCCAGATAAACAATTAACTTTAACAGCCCAAACAGATTATTTCATAACTCTCTTACCAGTGTAGCAATGCCGATAAACATTAAACAAATGACAACATGTATTCCTCCTTCCATTTCGCCGATTATACATAATATTCACTATCCTAAGAGATTACTTCTGTAACACTAGAGTAGGAAGATGATAAATATTAAACCAATATCAACACACATTCACCCTTCAAAATTCCAGATTACACTTATCATTTACCGCCGTAACAGATTGTTTCAGTGACTCTCTAGTCAGCGTAGGAAAGCCGATAAAAACACTGATAAACATTTTTTTTCCTAACATACGATTCATGATTTTAATCTTTTTTTTTGATTCAGAAAACGAATATGAACTCAGAATATTTGTATCACCAACAATTTTTGAAAAATGTTCAATTTTTCTTGTAAGATCTTTTCATTTTAACGTAAAGCTAGGATTTTAAGCTCTTATATTGTATTTTGTTAGTTCATTTTTTATTGTTTAACATTGTTAACATAATTTGTAAGCTATAAATAAAGTATACTAGACAATTATTAGATCATATCATATCGTATCAGTATATCTAGTATTAGATCATATCATAATCATATATTATGTCATCATATCTTCCTTATCATATCAAAATTTCGGGGTTTCGAAGCTGATGAAAAGTAGTTTCTCAGTACCTTATTGATGAAAATAATTTGGTTAATTGCACAAATATTGATGAGCTTATGTTGCACTTAGGAGAAGTTCATAAACCTGAGGACTGGAGTCTTTTCATAGATTCGTCCAGGTATAGTTTAAAAGTGGTTCTACTACACACCGGTAACAAATATCCTTCGATACCGATCGCTTATGGTATTAATTTGAAAGAGATATACGATGTGATTAAGGACGTTCTTGAAAAAATAGCTTAAAAACAAAACATAGCTGGAACATATGTGGTGATTTGAAAGTTATAGTTACTTTGTAATGCATGCAGTTAGGCTATACTATGTACATGTGTTTTCTTTGCAAATTGGACGGCCGAGTTAGAGATAAATATTATGTTACCAAAGAGTGGAAGAAACGAGACAACTGAACTCCAAATGAAAATGAAAAATATTATTCATGAGCCCTTAGTTGAACCCAAATATATTTTTACCCCTCCCATATAAATTTAGGATCAATAAAAAATTTTGTAAAAGCAATGAAGAAGGATTTTTGTACAATGTTGGACATTAATTCGGTATATGCCTAAGGCTATTTATAAAAGAAAAGCATTAGCGAAATCACTCTTAACACAAGTACGGCCACGCAAAATTATAAATTTTACAGATTTGAAATATATTTTCCCTTAATTTTTTTGTAGTTTAATTTATTTAAAACTAGGTGCGAGAGAAAAATTGTATTTACATATCTGTAATGTATGAAAAAAAGAAATTCAAGAATTGATATCACACTTGGAGAAACATTAAAAACTTTTTTTTGTCCATCTGAGTTTATGTTATGTATCATTATTTTATTATAATCTATTTTTTCCGAATATGACCAAAAGTTTTCCATCAAATTATAAAATTTTACCAATTAATTTAGCGTATGCAATTTAACAAACCCCTTACAAGTTTCTTTAATAAAAACAAGGCTGACATGCAACTTTTAACTTCTTTATTATTTAGAATATGGTACTTATGATTACATGTGATTAGTAAAAATACTATTATTACTTAGAATATCTCAGAAATTGGATTTCTGAAACTAAAGAATTTTCCATTGACAAAAGTCACATTTAACAAAAAAAAAAAAATGTTAACTTATAGATCACCGAAAATAAATAATCTTTAATATAATTTCTCTTTGCATGTTGTCGGCGTTTGTTAATGTCTTATGACCACAGCAGTTACCCGTAACAATTGTTTATAACCATTAAATCTAGATTTAATGACAAATAAAATATTAAATGTTATAAAGACGTATGTTTATACAGAGATTCATTAAATTTACTAATTACTAATCTGTACGTGTATTTAATTTTTTCAAATTCGTATTCGCCAATATAAAACATTACTATTTTTTTTATCTTCACAGAATTTTACTTGAATGTATATATATATATAATTAACTGATTGTTAGAATGCATCCTAACGGATTTATTTATATACGTTTGTAATGTCATATTAAAATAGATTAATAAATAATTTATAAAAGTCATTGTAGAATAATATAATACAAAAAAACCTATTTTTAACCTATTTACTGATTAATGTATTAAATTCATTTTTTTCTTTTTTGGTTAAAATTAATGGTTTCGCGGAAGATTTCTGCTCGCAGAACGTTATATGTTGAAATAAAAGCATATTTAAAACAAAAATATAAAAGAGGTACGTTTATAATCTCAGACAACGATATAAAAAATATGATATTGAATCGATTAAAAACAATTGAATAGATTAATATGATATTAAAAACTTTTGTTGAATCGTTTAATTTAAGATGATATTAATTAAACTTAAAAAAAAATCTGATGTAGACATCACACGACTTTCTTGTTGCCTATTAAATTACATTTACACATTTTTTTAAAATGAAAAGTACATAAAAGTTTCTTTCATTAATAACTTCTGATTTTTTTTGTTATTATTGAATATTATTTATTGTAAAACTTGTTTACAATGGGAAGTTAATAATTAATTATTAATAAATCAATATATTTAAATTTAAAAAAAAATTGAAAAAAAGGAGAAGAAGTCTGATTCGAACCGATGTGCCTTCTCCTTAAAAGATTCGAATATTTCATTAATTAAAATTTCATTTTGGTGTAAGTCTGGAACCAGTGAAAATAAGTACCACTTACGATATGTCGTTGAAAAACTCTCAATGCAGGCTTATTGCCGCAGTTAAGAAAAAGTCCAAAATCCAAATTTGTTTAGATTTTGGGCTTTTTTTGGACACTTTTGGTTTAGTCAATTGTAATCAAAAAGAGAGGTGCAAATTAGATGTTACAACAGTCCTAAATGAAAATTTCAACATCCTACGGCTAATTGTTTGTGAGTTATATACGAAAATTCATACATAGATACGTACGTACAGATGTCACGCCGAAACTGGTCAAAATGGATTCAGGGATGGTCAAAATGGATATTTCCGTTTAAATCTGAAAATCGAAACTTTTCCCCATCATAATACTTCCTTTACTTCGTACAAGGGAGTAAAATTCTGACAACAAAGTTGTAATACTTTCCTGGCATTGGTTATTTATTCTTATATAGAGGAAAATAATTTTACATGACATACGTGGTAAGAATTATTTTTTGGGATGGGGTAATTTATGATGAAGTTTTATTGTAAAATTATAATCATTAAAAAAATAAATGATAATATTTTGGTTTAAATAAATTAAAAGTTTTAAAGATCCACAAAATCGGCATTTTGCAATTTCTTCTGCTCCTCAACTTTAAAATCACCTTCCAAGAAATTTGTTTGATTTTTGTACGTTTACTATGTTAAATGTAAGAAACTTAAAAAAATTCCACCTAAAAAATGTACAACCAGTAAAAAGTTACCGATATGTTATCGGTTAATGTTATAAGAGTTTACTATTTAAATTTTTAATAATATTGAAAGTTTAAATAAACTAAAACACGTTTTGAAAAATTAAAAATATCTATATTTTTAAACTTTATCAGCTTCCCTATTCGTAATACTGCTTCCAAATTATTATTCTTTTTGGGTCACCTGCATTACTACTAAGCCTAGAAATACATAAAAAAATTCGGAAAAAATGTGTAATAAATAATATTTTTTTCAATTTTTGGAGAAGGGGGAATTTTGGGGCAAATTAAAAAAAAAATGGTGAGAAGTATGCATGCATGTAGTGCACTAAATATAAGGTGGGATTATTATGCAAAATTTTGAGCAAATTGACCCAAATCCTTTTTCATCCCTGGAAAGCAATAATAACCTTAAAATTTACCCAAAAATTTTCCCATATTCACGAGTCTTTGTATAAAATTTTATCAAAATTGGTTTGATAAAAAACCAGTTTTGTCAAATGTTAAGTCGTCAAAAGTTATTAATATTCAAACATGCCAACCCACGTATATATATATATATATATATATATATCGTATGTACGAACATTATCTCTCCTTCTTTGTTTTGGGGTTTTGGGTCATGAAATATCGAAAAATGCAAAACGTCCGTACCCCATTTTTGACTGATTATCATACTTTCCTTCTTGTAACATAGATATAGATCAGTGATCTCCAAAGTGGGGTAAGTTCTCCAGGGAGTACGCAAAGCGATACTTGAGGGTATGCCAAAGAAGTAGAATAAATAATAAGTAATTTGATTTTTGATTACACACACACATTATGTTTTATTATATATTATATGGGATACAACTTCTAATTATTTTCGTCTTACGAGTACACAAACAAAAAAGTTTGGAGATCAGGTGCTCTAGATCTATGATGCCAGACAAAGTAAAAAAAAAAAAACCACTAAAATTATTAATTTCTTCTAGTTAATAGTATACTTGATGTAATTTACTATATTATATAATATGATATATTAATATATTTATATCGATATACTTTTGGCCTAAAAATAGTACAGACACGCGCGCGACCGCACACACACACACACACACACACACACACACACACACACACACACACACACACACACACACGCCAGAAAAAACAGAGGATGAAAGATAATGAGAGAGGGCAAAGGTGTGAATAATTGTGCGGATTCTTTTGTTAGTTAGAAGGGATAACTTATTGTAGAAACAAAGGTGTGGGTGGGTAAAAATTTCATTTGTAGTTGAGTGACTATGATTCTGAAGTAAATTATTTTAATTTTGTGATGTTGCAGAACATAGATCCACATTCCATAACAAGGCGTCATACAATCCATATTTACTATATAGCTGAATTACTGGACGATTAAACAGAATACAGGTATATCCTCATTCTTTTTAACTGGTTTTATTGGCTAAAAAATAAAAATATTTAGAAAACAAGTTAATTTTGCTTTATTAACTTTTACAAAAGGTTGTATTCCTGGAAACGTAATTCGTATAACTTTAAAAAAAATTTAATGACGCATTTTAAAACATTTAAACGTTGTTTTTAATTTATGATATATGCTATAAAATTATTATTATATGTTAAACAATTTTAAAAAATTTTAAGAAGTTTCCAACTAAAGTTTTATTAAGACTGACATTAATACATAAAAATAATAATAATAATAATAATAATTTTTTTTTTTTTTTTTTTTTTGTGGAGGGAGGTGGAAATGCATTTACGCACGGAGAGTCGGGCTCCCGCTGATGGTATTATCCAATCACTATCAGCGGACTACCGACTAAAACCACCCCCCTTTCTACCAGGGCTCGACCCGGAACCGTTTAACATATTACTTCCGGTCGAGTCCTCCTATACTAGCCTGTTAGGTGCTACCTAATTTTCAGGACTGTCCAGGTCAACCTTTTTGGCCCTAAGTATGTTGCCGACGAATCGGGCTACGCTTTCCCAGCTGCCCAGGTCACGGAGAATCATCGCAACCACGTTGTGGGGACTCGGTGCTCCGTGATCCGCCTCTAGTGTCCCTCGATCTGCCGCCCACCGAGCACATTTGAAAAAGGTGTGCTCAGCGTCGTCCCGTACACCGGGACAATACAGGCAGTCGGGGGACGGCGCTTTCCCTATGACATGGAGGTAAGCGCGGAAGTACCCGTGACCCGTTAAAAATAGGGTCATGTAGTACTCTACTTCTCCATGCCGTCGCTCCGTCCACGGTCTGACCAGAGGAATAAGCCTTGCGGTCCATCGTCCTCTGGTCTCATGGTCCCAGGTCTCTTGCCATGCGAGGAATGTGCGAGTGCGATCCTCGTTGGCAATGGTCACCCGGTCTTCGCCTGCCCGTCGCCTCCCGTAGATCGCCTGGCGCTCCCTTGCTAAAGTAGCAATGGGTATGACGCCGACGACCACAAGTACTGCAGGCTCGGAGACCGTCCGATACGCGGAAGCGACTCGCAAGGCTGCAGTGCGTTGCACCTGCGCAAGCCGCTTCCGGTTTCTCGCAACTCTTAATGCCTGGGCCCACACTTCCGACCCGTATAGCAGGATGGAATGTACCGTGGACATCAGCAATCGCCGTCTGCTGGCCTTCGGTCCGCCGAAATTCGCCATAAGCCGGCTGAGAGCAGTTACGGCTCTCGCAGATTTGTCGGCGGCTGTACGAAGCTGCTCAGCAAAGCTGAGTTTCCGGTCAATCATCATACCGAGGTACTTTGCGGCCGGCTTGGTCTCGACAACCTCTACCCCGACCCACAGGGAAAGAAGGGTGTCGATACGTTTCTTCGTGAGAACTACGATCTCCATTTTGCTGAGAGCTAGAGACAATCCATGATCGTCCAGCCAGGCACCGACTCTGTGCATGGCCCGACTGAGCCTCAGTTGGGCGCGCTCCACGTCGCGGTCTGCGACAAGTAGCGCAACGTCGTCAGCGTATCTAACCAAGGCAGATTCTTCAGGCATCTCCAGCCTCAGCAAGCCATCGTAGACGGCGTTCCAAAGGTCGGGGCCGAGAATCGACCCCTGCGCCGCCCCTGACGTGATCGTAGTCCTATGCCAGCCTGCTGCGGTCTCGTAAATGAGACCGCGGTTCCTCAGGTATGCGTCTACCATTCTCAGAAGGTATTGAGGCACATGGAACGAATGCTCCAGGGCCCGAATCATATCGCTCGACCGTGGGGAGTTAAACGCGTTTTTTACGTCCAACGTAACGAGAAGGACCACACGTCGCGAAAAATGATTGTGGTCCTCTGCTCGCCGCACTGCCTCAACAACCTCCTGAATTGCGTCTAGGGTCGACCGACCCTGCCGGAAACCGTACTGGTTAGGTGACAGGCCACCTGCCTGATTCATCGCCGTAACCAGTCTTTTCTTTAACAGCTTCTCCAATACCTTCCCAGCTGTGTCAAGCATACACAATGGGCGGTAGGAGGACGGCGACTCTGGGTTTTCTTTTCCTTTGGGAATTAGCACAAGACGCGCGGTCTTCCACCTGGCGCTAAAAGACCCAGCCTTCAGACATGCATTATACATGTCCAGCAGAAGACGGGGCCTGCAGCGCCCCACTAGTTTGAGTACCTCGGCCGTTATACCGTCGGAACCAGGGGCTTTTTTGCATTTCAGCGACCGTAGGACTCCTTCCAATTCCTCCATCGAGAAGAGCGGGAAGTCGCCCATGTCGCTGAAGTCCCGCTCGGCACAGACCGAGTGGGCCGGGAACAACGTCTTAACGACATGTTCCGCTTTAGCCTCGTCTAGTGGAGCTGGTGACCGCGAGACCCCCAATCGCCGAGTTACTATCTTGTAACCTAGCCCCCAAGGGTCTGCATCTACGGTCTCCGTCAGTTCTCTCCAGCAGCGTGCCTTGCTCACGTTGATGGCTCGACGGAGCCGCTTCTTTGCCGTCTTATACTCGGCTGACCTGGCGTTCGCGTCTATGCGATTCCTCGCACGTTGCGCCACTCGTCTTAGTCGAAGACACTCCCGGCGCAACGCCGCAATCTCCGGTGTCCACCAGTACACGGGTCGCTTCTGGTGCCTCGGCCCCCCGTGGGGCATGGAGGCGTCGCATGCAGAAGCGATCAGCCGCATAGTCGCAGCAACTACGGCTTCAGCGCCAGCGTCCCCCCCCCCCCCCGTAGGCGAAGTTTTCATGAGCTACCACCCCTGAGGAGATCTTTGTGTTGAATTTATTCTCGTCGATTTTGTTGATGTTATATCTTTTCGCCAGCCGTGGGGGCCCCGGGCGCTCTCGTGTACCATCTAGGACTCTAAATGAGATGTATTGGTGGTCGCTACCGGTATAATCCTCGAGGACTCTCCAGTCCTGGACGAGCGTGACCAACTCTTCGGAGGCGAGGGAAATATCAGGAATGGTTTCCGAATATCCTGGGCGGCGGAACGTCGTCGTATTCCCTGTATTGAGAATCACGAGTCCAGTACGTGCCGCCATGTCCAGAATGTATTTCCCTCTGGAGTTGGTATGCGCCATACCCCAGTCTACCGCCCTGGAGTTGAAGTCCCCAGCTACCACCATCTCACCAGCGGCAGCGAGGATGACATCCTCCAGCGCGTCAACTTTCCGGCGAAAGTCCGCTATCGAAACATTTGGGGTGAGGTAACAGCTAAAAATCGTCACTTCACCGCAGCAGATCCAAACGAAACCCTCGCCTGCGCCGTGCCTCCGAACTTGGGCTCTGCTGCGATACGGAATCCATATCGCGGCAGTCCTGAGCGAGTCTCGGAACCATTGGGAGTCGTCACGGTCCCGGTACTGCTCGCTGATCAGCACCAAATCGGCCTCCCTGTCTCTGGCTAGCTGCAGCAGCAAGTCATCAGCTAGCCGGCTCCTGTTAAGGTTGGCCTGTATTATGTTCAACATTTTAACGGAGCCTTCTCTTCGCCTGCTCCAGGGCTGCCCGGAAGACCTGACACTCCCTTGTTCCAGGTACGTGAGCCAGCTGCGAAGCGTTCACCCCTTTTTCTTGGCAAAGCATGCACCGAAGGGGGGCCGAACACTCCTTAGCCTTGTAATAATAATAATAATAATAATAATAAGAATAATAAGAATCTTTTTGAAGGTTTGGAATTAACGTATGTTATTAAATAAATTTAAACGTTATTGAAATTAAAATTCAACTTCAAATGGTAATCATAAATAATAATTTGTAGAATTAAACTAGAGTACCCCGTGTGTTCATTGGTGTATGTTCCTATACTGATAAGATTGTTACAGAAGTAATCTGTGAGGGCGGTGGGTTTTAAGAGTAATCTGCGGTATTGAAGAGTGAATTTGTGTTGTCACTGGCTTATTTTCCTATTCTGATTAGATAGTTACGGAAGTAATCTGTGAGGGCGGTGAATTTTAAGAGTAATTTGCGGTATTTACGGTTAGAAGGAACGGTGTTTTTAGCGGTATTTTTGGCTTCATTACTCGTCAAGGCCTTTGAGTAACTAAATAAATTTTATATGGATTCAAATTACATAAAAGGTAGTTATTGCTGTAAAAATTTCAGATTTTTGCCTTCAGTTTTACATGTGGTTTTTGGGCCCCAAAAATGAGACATTTTCGAAATCTTACGATTTGGCGGAATTTTATTTTAATGAAGGACACTCGGTAACAGTTCAATTATTTTTTTATAGGTACTATTAGTACGTAGGAGTTTAAAGGTAAAAAACAAGACTGTACCCTTAGCCCTTCATTATTTTTTTAGGCCTAAATTTAGAAAAAAAACAACAATATGTAAACGTAACTTCAGTAAACATTACAAGATTTGGTTATGTAACAAAATAAATTCTGAGTTAGGTATGATGAGTTCCATCTTTACTCTTCCAAATGGCCTTTTTTGACTCCTTTACGATGTCAAATAAGAATGCTACCGCTAATGGTAAAAGTAACGAAAATGGTTGTTTATATATGTTGGCGAATTAGAAAACAGTTTATTACTCAAGAAAAAAATTTTTTTTAAATATAAAAAAATATATTTTGGCTACTATAAGTTGGTTAGTTATCATATACCAAATATCATCGAAATCAAAAATAGTAATGCTCTGATAATAATAATTGCTCCTACTATATCTGGTACAGAATTTGTTTTCCAAAAAGTAATGGTAATATATCTTTACAGAAGTTTCCTATAAATTATATATAAATTTTTTATTAATTTCTCACAATCAGAAGAAAAAGTTCCACGTTCACACCTCTCGGCACCAGAAAATAACCGATGATATCCTTACCCTCGTACAAACAGTTTTTTTCAGCAAATATTATTTAAAAAAAAAAAAAACAATTTTTTTCTAATTCTTTACGCCCATTTTCCCAGGTTTTTCTGGGTTTGAGCATGATTTTTTAAGGTCGGATGCCCTTCCTAACGCCACTCAACTAACGGGAATGTGGTAAGAAAAATGTATAATATGTGAAAAAATATCAGGTCTGACCTCAATTTGAAACCGGAATCTTTTAAATGAAAGGAGAGGACGCGATTGTTCATGGTGGAGTAGTAAAATATATATTTACTGATTTAAATAATCGTCTGTTAGGGATATTGACCCTTTATAAAACTAGATTGATTAGTCATTCTAATGAAATCATTACACCACAAATATTTTAAAGTAGATGGAAAATATGTGAATATTTTCTGGATATTATTCATTTCTACGATGTACCATGTTAAAATATCCTAAATCGTAAGATAAGGATAAAAATCTACAAATATTTCAAATCTCTATAAAATTATTTACTAATCTGTAAACAAATATTTTATGAAGATTTTAATAAACATAATATTTAAAAACTACATACATATTTAATTATCCTGCTTAAAAAACAGACTGATAGAAGTGTAATTTTTATCAAAATATCTTTGCAAAACAGAAACTGAATCAAAAGATCAATGAATTAATGTCTAAATTTTTTCATTATCCGATTATTATTTCAGTTAGGTCCAACAAGCAGTATCGCATGCTCAGCTTACAACGGTAAATGAAGAGTGAAGTGGTTTTATTTACTTAGCTGAATTTTATCTTTGACTTCATCATGTCAAGGCTACCAAAATATAGACAGTACTAAAGTGATATTTTCACTATATTCACTCAGGGAAAAAATCATTATTTTCGGAAAAAATAGCCCTAACTAGTCACTTGTAACGTGTTATGGATATTTGTACGTAAAATAAGTACCATAACTGTAACTGTTTTAGGGTACCATACATTAATCATAGTTGCCATTCATAAAATACAGTTATTCTCAAGAATAACAAACATAGTCTGTGGCAGACTTACTAAGGAAATAAGGAGTGAAGTGGTTTTCCACTTATCTTCTTTACCGATCAGGAATATACTATTGCATATCATTAACTGAAATGCAGGTAATATTCAGCCTATAAGTGAGACCTTCATTAGAGGAATTAACTGTATAATGAACATTATTAACCTCAGAGAAAGCAACTGTCGCAGGGAAAATTGAAACTGCGAGGGAAATTTCCAACGAAAGTGAACATGAAGAAGATGGAAACGAAACGTTGCAGGTTCTAGGTGTCCAAGAGGGTAGATTGCAGTGCTTGTTAGAGAATAAAGTAATAAAAGGTGCATCTCAGACTGTAATACTGTAAAAGAAGATAACTGTGATCAAAAACTAATATAAAGGTCTAAATCACCATAATCAGAATAATAAAAAACCTTGGAAACCTGGGGAAATAATAAAAAATAAAAATCAAAATATAATACGTATTTTTTTACAGGTCGGGAATAAATTTTAAGAAAAATGTTTCATAAAAATATTCATATAGATTAAGCTTAACAAAATTGCTTGAGTAAAATTTCTTTAAATCTAACAACCCTTTCAATAAAGGCTAAAATAAGAAAAATAAATTTAAACCGAAAGGAAGGAAAGCAAAAGAACAAAAAAATTTCAATTTCAAGAGATGTGGGTTCATTTTATTATTATTTTTTTTTTTTAAGCATTATAGGTACAGGAATTTTCTCATATTATTTTAGAATAATTTTATTCTAAAATACCTTTGAAGAAAATCGAAATTGGTTTTGCGTGATATCTCGGACAGGCATGGCATTTTTTCACAAGCTACAAAAAATATATTATCATTGTCATAAACCGGCACCTATTATAGAGTGCCAGTCAGAATAAACGGAATATAGAGGAGTTAATTACTGTTGGACTATCTCTACTTCAAGTTAATTATAGACATTCAACACAACTATATATTGTTCTCAGAGATTGTAGATATTTAATCGTATCAAAAAAAGAAACATTCTGAATTCATCTCGAGTAATCATACTCGACCTCCTTGGAGCGAGTGATAGCGTCTCGGCATTTCATCCGGAGGTCCCGGGTTCGAATCCCGGTCAGGCATGGCATTTTCACACGTTACAAAAATTGTCATTCATCTCATCCTCTGAAGTAATACCTAATGATTCTCCCAGAGATTAAAAAAAAAAAAATGTAAAATTGGGTAATCATGCTAGGGAGTTGATTACAAATGAAAAATATTATAAGTAGTGTATTCTACTTATAATATCTCAATAGTTTTTACAAAGGAAATAAGAAATTCTTTTAAAAATTAAATATATTTGACCTATAAACTCGTATAACAAAATTAATTAATTTACAAAACAAACAAAAATTAATAATTTATCTCGTACCACTCAAAAACTGTGTGGTTAGTCTTATCTTGTTGTTTATGATTAAAATCCCAAAAAAGACTTTAGATTACAATTAAAATTGAATATATTGATATTTTCGATGAATACTCAGAAGATAATTTATGAAATGTTATTAATCTGTAAATTAGATTATTTTTATTTATTCAAATTCATTCGTAATATCATAATCTGGTAGAAATAAGGAAAAAATTATTGTTCCCTTTCCAAAAAATGGTAATTTCAAAAGATCATCTGGTTATACGGCTCCTAAGATTTATAACTTAATATTTCTGATTATATCAGGGAAGCTAAAACTTAGCGAAAAAAGATCCTTTTTGAATAAAATATTTGAAATGGTTGTTCCAGAGCGTTTCTTCCGATCGACTGATCAATTGCCATGCTTATGAGGTTTGATGGTTTGTGACTTCATTATAGGATTACTTGAAATGTTTGACGAATATTTGTTAAACGTTCGGACTTTTTATGTTCAATATATTTTATATACAACTGATGTGATGATATCGATCGTGACATGATCTTTGTCTTCTATGTATCTGAATGGTTGATTGTTCGAATTTGATTACAGTAATAAGGGTCAATATATCGTTTAAGTGGAATTTTATGTTTCTTTAATAGGAAATGTATCATTCGAATAGTTTATGGTGAATACCACGCATTTTTCAAGTTAGTATTAAATTAACGTTTTATTTGCTCTCTTTATATTAATTAATTGTATTGAAGGTAAATTTCTGAAACAAGCTTGCATCTAGAGATACCTAATTTCTAACAATCGCTAGTCAACACAAAATTTGTTTCTAACATGTCACACAACTTTTCTCACTGTAATTTGGATGCTGATTTAAAATATGCTATTGAAATTGTGTTACCACATAAGGGTTTTACGTAAATCGTAAATTTGTAATCTTTTTATAATAAACTCATTTTGATGAACTACTGTTACAATTAAGAACATTTTCTATTTTTACTTTAAAATAATATGCATACATGCTTAATAAACAGAAAAAAAAAAAAATAAATACACTGAATCATGAGAAGTAGACACGTAATCTGTTGTTGCTTACTTCAGAACTTAAAAGCCTATTCAGTCTGGCTTCACTTGTCTTGCATATTGTGTTTCACAGAGGTATTAGTGTTTTTGTATATTTTCATCAATTCTTTATAACACAAAAGTGATTTTTATTGTTTTTATTGGCTCCAACATGGCTTCTGCAAAAGTTCGTGGATGTTTAAATCATCCAAACAATTTTTGTTACGTCTGTGGTAAATTTACGCCTAAACCTCGAAGAATGATTATTTCTGAATTGATAAAAACAGCTTATAAATTTTATTTTGATTGTGTACTCGGTGATCAAGATAAAATTTGGGCGCCTCATGTTATTTGAATATCGTACTCAGTAACTCTAACTGGATGGTTGAAGGGGAAACGACAAGCCATGCCGTTTGCTGTGCCGATGATCTAGCGTGAATCTAAGGTCACTTCACCGAACGCTATTTTTGTATGACAAATATATTTGGATTTTCATTCAAAATAGAAAGTTCATAAAAAATGCAGATGTATCCTAAACTCTAAAGACGGTATCACATGGAGAGGAGTTACCTGTATCTGTTCCACCATCTAATCCGTCATTGCTAGAAGAACAATCTGAAAATGAAGTAGGTGATGTAAAGGATGTTGAAGAATTTCTTCCTGTATATGATGAGAAATCTCCTCATTGAATTCAATAACTTACCCCGGATCCAAATCAAGGAGTAATCTTTGGTTCCAAATTAAGGCGTAATTTATTGGTTTTTTATATGAAAATTTAAAAAATATATATATCCCAGAACTGTATTTTTAGTAGTTTTCGTGAAATATGGTGAAAAATACAAATGATTTTAGTTAAAAAACAAATATTCTATATTTGGCATAAAATAGTTTTGTTAAACGGATATAAATAACAAAAAAGGTTTAAAAAATATTTGTAGAGAATTTGATTCTGAGTAAATCGGTCTGAATAGTTTACAGATACCAAATACAAACGTAAGAATTTCGAAGTTTATTAAAAACAAAATATTAAAAATATGGCGGATTTTAAAATAGGTATTAAACGAAAGAATCCTCTTCTATTCGGAGGACTTAGATGATACTATCGTTATGCGGCTCGTGCTTTTCCATTGCAAAATCCATAAACAAAAAGTCTGTGTATAATTCTCTAAAAATTTTACAAGTTATTGCTAGATATGCACACACTATTCCCTTCACTTATTTAATGTTTCTTTATGTTCAGATACAATTATTATTATTCAATCGCATCTGGGGTGGTTGCAGGTCAAAATTATTGATGTTACGATCAAAAATTTTCTATGGCATGAAAAAACCTCCTTTGATATTATACAGGCTCAAATTAATTATAAGTTATCACAGTCTACCTGTTAAAGTTCGTTGTTTGTCGAGAGTTCTAAGGTTCAAATCATAGTAAAGGCAGTTACTTAATCGGATTTGAACACTAGAACGTGGATACCGGTGCTCTTTAGTGGTTGGGTTTCAATTAACCACACATCTCAGGAATGGTCGGGCTGAGACTGTACAAGGTTACACTTCATTTACATTCATACATATCACCCTCGTTCATCATCTGAAGTAATACCTTACAGTGGTTCTGGAGGCTAAACAGAAAAATAGAGAGAGCTTGTTAAAGTTTGTTTAATTGTGTTTAGTCTTCTTCTGTAGTAGAGTTGGTAGAGTGAAGCTTCCACGAACTCGATGAAGTAGCTGTTGCGAGGGCTACGAAGTAGGACAGAAAAGCGAAGATTTCCGAAAAAGCCTACAGCGAAGGCAAAAGCTGAGCTAAAATTACTGATGGAAATATCTATCGAGGCGTTTGCATCAGTGGCATCCTGACAGAGGCCTAGCTGATGACTGTAATATGTAATCAGTGTCTGAGGATCAATAAGACGTTCTCCGGTCAAAATTCATCAGGGCTAGGAACGGAGGGGCTGGCGTGGCGACCGGAATCGTCACAAAGTTGTTACACCCGAGTTGTCTTCTCCCTAGGAAGTCAGGAGGTTCAAATACAATACAATAAACTAATTTTAAAGTCAGCAGTTAGTATTTCTCACTTACGGAATAGATTATTTCTAACTAATTCAGTTAAAATTATCTATTATCTTACTATTAAAGATGTCTAATAAATTATTTTACTGATGTGTTGTAAATTTGAATTTGAATTTTTTTAACAATTTTTATAGTTTATTTTTCTAAAATATTTAATTATTTTGTTTTGTAATATTGAAAATTTTGATTAGTTTGTCGTTGGCGCAGCTTTTGTCTTTTCCGTGCGGGAGGTTGAGTAGACTACTTTTCTTTTTTACGCTAACATCTATTCTACTAGTATACTATCTTTTCCGACCATTTTTCTGTTTGTGATCCCATCAATGACATAACCTGTCTTTGGCTCTGTGAATCAGGTAATGGAATAAGATATAGACACACAAACTGCGTCAACAAGGTACCGTACGGGTTCTTAATAAAAAAAACTGCGCTAAATAAATATCTGATGACTAATGGAATGTCATATTGTTGGTTAAAAAAATAATTTACAATAATTAAATTAACTATTCGTAACTTTTCAGATTTAGTTTACTATACGCTACAATAGAGTTACAGTACTGCTATCTCTTAAAAACGATCCACTCAAGTTTTTTTTTTACTTCTCGGTTTGCTAGTTTCTCTAAATCCAAAATAACAAAAGCTCATGTAAAAAAAAAAATTATATCTAGGTTACACTTCAATTATACATTTATCATTCAGTGAATCAATAATTATAAAATAAAATGTGGTTGCTTATGTTTAAGGTGTAATGCTCTATCATTTTTTTTAATAGGATGTTGGGTTATTAAGGGGGGATTTATCCCGAAGGAGTGGACTAAAGAAAATATTTATGGAGAGGATTGTGGGACGAGGGACAGCTCCCTGCGGAGCTGCTATTCGTCCACGCTCACATAGATGGAGATGGGCGGTGGCGATGAGGTACGGAGACTCTCTCACCTCTGTGTTGAAAAAGACCGAGTCCCGGCTGCCAGGATGGGATCCAGGAACGGCATAGCCGGGCCTAGGTACCCCGCTCCGGCGGTTAGAGGCAGGCAAGCAAGCAAGGAAGATCCAACCCACGTGCCATGCCGGTAGGTGGGAAGGCCCGTTAGAGTTTCAAGCACACTCCTTTGAATTGAGTTATACTTGATTGAAGGTCCGGCACAGGGGAGTAGGGCGAGGAGAAAGAAGACTTTTATTTCTTTTTAGTTTATTTAAATTCATCTTTACAAATATTACTGAAAATAAAATCATTTAAACCTTTTAAGAAAAAGCAAATGAAAAAATTTTTCCAACCCTAAAATTTAAAGGATTTTTGCCAAGTATTTCAAGCTACCTATGTCAGTAAACTATATATATTTTTTTTAATTTAGAAAAGTTTTCTCTAAGTTTACATTATTAAATGAAGAAACGTTTTTAACGATTATCAAAATAGTATAGGGATCCCAGCTCCATTTCTAAAAATTCAGTTTTATCTTAATTTAATTCTCTTATTATTTATATATATATATGAGTGATTATGAGGATGGGAAAAATTTTCAATATTTATCACTAGTCAGTAAGAGGTAAAATTTACATTAAAAAATTGAAAACGACAAAAAGTCAAAAAGCTCAAATATTTTAATTTGAAATTTGTAATTTCCAAATTTTTACTAGTGTTACAAATCGATTTAAAAGGTTATTGTTTATTTTAATATACTTAATATAATTACAGGATAAAAATAGTTTTTAATTGTATCTCAAAGGAGACTATTTAACTATTCCTCTGCAAATGCTGGAAAACTACAGCACCATCGTAACGAACTTTGTTTAATACATATTTTTTTAACCTGCTTCAATGCATGTAAATTGCTGGTTTCTATAAATAAAGTTGTGAATAAATACCCCAACAGTTTGAAAGTACGACTCCCTGATTGCAACCTTAAAAAAAAATATATATATATATTAACAGAAGGCGCCAACTTGATGGCTTATCGCACTGCTGCTTTTGTGAAACGGTCTAAAACGCACACGAACTACTTAAAGGAAAAAATAAAAGAGTAAAACAAAAACATAGCCAAAACCGCAACCATCTTATTTTTCTACGCATACTCATAATACCACCACTTCTAACTCTTCTATTAAAACATACTCGTCCGCGCGCGCACACACACAAACACACACTATCTCTACATATAGTGCCTCTTCCGGTTATGACATCACATATTCTCTTTTGCTGTTGTTACGACCTACAAGTTGTCCTGTGATTGGTTAAAGCCCACATTAATTTACTCACCTCTTCGTTCTTATTGGCTTAACAACTAAAAACCTGCCGAGTTATAAAGTATAGTTTGTTTTTATTTTTGTTTTTACAACTTGAGACAAAAAAAAATGTCAGACAGAAAGAGCTACATAAATAAATTGCCAACGTAGTTAACAAAATGTGAAAGTTGATTTGACATACTTAAAAAACATCTATTTTACAACCACGATAAAGTTTTTAAATAAATAATATTAAAATATGTAATTTATACTACATTTTTGAACGGATAGTCACTAATTTACGAAGGACAGCAAAATATGAAACAATGTGATTCAAAAATAATAATAATAATGTTATTACCTTTGAATTTCAATTAATTTAATAAAAAAGTATCTTAAATGTAAAAAAATAATTGGTTACAAAGTTATAACAATCCAAACTAAGTTTTTGCAACCGAAAAATATAAGTGAATTGATATCTCTTGAATGAATATACGAGAATATATACCGTATTTATCCAACGTTTTGATATATATCAGTTAATAGATAATAGAATGTATTATATGGTCGAGCGTTCGCGGTTCAACAAGGATTTTGAGAAACTAACAAACGTAAAAATGTCATGCAAATACAATTTATTACCGTAAAGATATTAAAAATAAATAAATAATAAAAACGAGGGTTTTTACATGGACCCTCTGTCATGGAGGTGTGGAAGTAGACGTATCCATAACCTGTAGTTTTGCCAATCAATATATCGTAAGGTGCGGACAGTGAGATGGTTGGGCTTGCCCCGGATCACAGATCCTGTCTGGGTTCCCCCAGTCAGTCGCCTTCCACAAATTTAACCCGGGCCGGGGATACCGAAATCCCAGGGCTCGTACGTAGCAGTAAGGGCTCCGATATCTTTACTCGTAGGACAATCCCTGCCAAGGGCCAAAGTAACTGACACATGGTTACCCTTTTAACAACTCGGCAAAGCTAAACTCATAGCCGCCCACCCTAAACTCGGCCCCACATCCGGGAAAAGGGATGGGGCCTCATCCGCATTCCACCCAGCGTCGGCAAAATAGATCACGATCATGCCTCTCGCCACCGCTATAAACTGCGAAAACGAGAAGCACAACCGCAACCATTTCGAGACCGCTAATCAAGTATTCCACAGGGGTTCTGAGCAAGACCTCATTGGCAACGGTCAGTAATGAAGGTACCGAAGTACCCTGTCGCTGCCCGCCCGAGACGAGTGTGAAGAAGTTATTGAACGGACATGGGGTTGGGTTTGTCCGTAGCATTATTACCCACCGGGTTGGTCTAATGGTGAACATGTCTTTGCAGAACAGCTTTATACAGTTTTATACAGATTTGAATACTAGATCATGGATACCGATGTTTTTTGGTGGTTGGTTTATATTAAACACACGTCTCAGGAACGGTCGACCTGAGACTGACTGTACAAAACTACACTTCATTTACACTCATACATATCATCCTCTAAAGTAATACCTGACGGTAATTCCCGGAGGCTAAACAGGAAAAAAGAAAAGGGGCATTATTATTGTTATTACTATCATTATTTGTTTTATTTTCTATGTGTTTAGAGTAATAGATTGTATTTATAAGAAATTTTTAGTTTGTTAGTCTCTCAATATCCTGGTTAAGCCGCGAACCCTCAACAACATCTAAGAGATGATAAATTTTGTTCTGTTGTAAATATATATCTTTATCGTTTTCTAAAGTTTTTATATTTTACCAAGTTATACCTTAACTGTTTTAACCTCGCCTGATTTGCTCTCGTTTGTTTTAACTTCATTTTTAATCACGTAAGAACTTACTGTGGCAGGGAAAGCGGGTTCTAAAATGTGGCGAATTCTTTCATTATGAGATTATGGAAGGGAGTCTTTAGTCCATATTTTTATGCTTAACTAAATTTATGGATCGTCCATCATCGCTAAATGTCTGCAAAGTTTTTTAATTACACTTTGAAAGAAGTCTTTCATTTAATTCTCAAATCAAGTAGTTTTTATTGATCTCTCAATTACGGTTTAATATTTCATCCTTTTAAAATGTAGATCAATCAATCTTACAATCTAAGATTTCTACTCACAAATATATCGATATCAGTCCCACTAATGATGAAACCATTAGTGAGCCGTTTTGGAATTACAGGGCTTACAAAAACATCTCTTACAGATTATTGCATTAACGAACAAGTGCAATAAGATAAAGATCTATGGGAAACTATTTAACTTACAAATAAAATTTAATTGAACCTGTTTTAAATTTAGCCTACTTGATGTAATTACCTCATATTGAACAAAATAGACCGTTTTGTAGCAGGGAATTTTCAAAATCTCAATTTTCTATGCTTAATATCTTAAAAGTTGTCACTATAAATATTCTGTAAATGAATTTTTGAGGCATTTTTATTACTTTTACATACGACCGCTCTCTCTCTCTCTCTCTCTCTCTCTATATATATATATATATATATTATATTATATAGTGAACAACATATATAGTAAACATATGTCAAAGTGATATTGTAGTAAGCGATATTTTTTACAGAATAAAGTTTTGAGGAATAATTTTATTCCCCAAAACTTTATTCTGTATTTCTTTTTCTGTATTTTCTTTTCTTTATTTCTATTTTTATTCTGTATTCTGTATTTTGGGGAATAATTTTATTCCACAAAACTTTATTCTGTAAAAGCTATCGCTTAAAAAACGGACTTAGATACACCTCAAGTAATTATTTAATAGTTTAATCGAAAAAATTTCAAACGCTAATCCTTGTGTTTTTAATAACTGTTAATGGTAAATTCGGAATTTTACACATCTTTTACTTAGAGGTAATTACTAAGGGTAGTTACCAAAGAAACTATTTTATAAAATTTAATTCTAAATTATTTGACTGAAATATTATTATACTTTTACTTATTGTTATATATCCACGGAAACAAAAAAAAAAATTAATAAATACTCCTACGTAAATTAAGAAAATAATCACCATCATGGTTACTTTTTCAAAATTAATTTTTTTATAAATTTAAAATTATTAAATAAAATAATAAATTATTAAAATATGTGTTAATGATTTATTATTTTATTTAATTAAATTGAAACCATGGCATTTTTTAAGGGTATTAAACATTTATTACAAACCAGCAGTATTACGCGAGCGGGACACTCCTAAAAGTCGCTTAGAAACTTGAAGAACCAATCATCATCGTTTTAATCGCTAATTTCCACATTACTTTATGTTTTCGAGGGTGCTGAATCTGAATATGAAGTATATTTTGATCTGGAATTGGGGAACATTCTCAAAATTGCATTTTAATCAAAAATGAAAAAACAAATATTTTTCATGATTTTTTTTGTGTTTAATTCGCTGCATCTCAGCCGGATATTAAATATTTCTTAACACAATTTTAACGGTTTTATCTTCAAGTGATTCTTCGAAAAATCGAGCAAATTTTCCGGCTGAGTTATGATTTTTTGAATATTTTATGTGCATTTTCACGAGTTAGCACATTCAATTGCAAAAGTTGCGCAACGAAGTTTTGAATTTTCATTTTTAACCCATACAGTATTAAAATTTAAGATATTATGTAGTTTTTCATAAAGTTTCAGCTCTTAATATGCCAAAGAAAAAAGTCATGGAAATTTTTAAAGTACACCGTGCGTAGCGCGGGCGGCGGGCCGCTCGAGCGCGCGCGAGCTGCCTCTTGCGCCATCTATTGGCGCACGCGTCCCGACTGATTACAAAAAACATACAATATCGAATACTTTCTTTTAAGGCGTATTTTTATGTATTTTCATTGCTTATCAGACTATTTAATAACAATTTATATAACAAATACGTTTAAAATTTTATCATTCATGTATTAACATTAATACGTGTTTATAACGGTAGTCAATTCGTTTCGCCAATGAGAAATTGTTAAGCACTAAAAAAATAAGATAATTATTGAAAAATTATTAAATAAAAAGTTTATTGCTTAAATTACCAGGTAGTTCTTTCCGAGACACGTTGTACTAGTATGGTAGGGTCTATTAATTGATTGATTATTATCGATCATGCCACACTAAACGTTCACCAAAAATCGAAATCGCTTCTTTGTTAACAATTTCAGTCCCTTGGAACAATAAATATTTTATGAGTGTAGATTATAATTTCTTTGATTAAAAATAGTTAAACGTTGTAAAATAAACTTTAAAGATGAAATATGAAATGATTTATAAAACAAAAATATATCAGGATAAAAAACTTATACAAAACCAACATAAAAATTTCTATGAATAGATTTCTCCGGCAGCAGCACTGAGAATGCGAATGTGATCAGTTCATCATGTTCGTCTACTTTTCGCTTATATACCTCCATTTTATCTATTCCCATAAATAGTAACGTAAGGGAGTACGGTCCGGTGATCTAGTCGGTCGATTTACCGGTCCTCTACGTTCACTCCATTTACCAATAAATTTTTTATCTAAGAATTGTTTTATTTCATTCTTGAAATGTGTTGGTGCTCCATCAAATTGATAGTAAATTTCAATTCGTTTCGCCGGTGAGAAATTATTAAGCAGTAAAAATAAAAATTATAGAAAAATTATTAAGAAATCTATTGCTTAAAATTCCAGATAGTTCTCCCGTGACACGCTGTTCTAGTATGATAAGACCTATTAATTGATTATTATCGATCATATCACACTAAATGTTCACCGAAAATCGTTGCTGGAAATTTGATTCGACTACAGCATGTGGGTTTTCTTGAAATCACCGATGTGAATTCCGTGTGTTGTTCGGGCCATAACGGATAAAAGTAAGCATTGTCCGAAAATAATATGAACGAAATTAAGTAATAATTATTTTTAACCAGTTGACAAAACTGCAGTCGTCAGACACAGCCACCAAGCTGGAGGTATTGAAGTTACCGATCGTAATAAGGATGCAGTCCATAAGCATATTATGTCCTCCACACTGTACTTTTTGGAATGTTGAGTCGTGTAGAAATTCTTCGAATGCTCGTTGTAGGACTAAGCTGTACCATCTGAAGAATATTTTCCCTTCATCACCATGTACCGGTTGACGTTCAGGTAAAACATGAACTCTGGAAAGTGTATCATTTTCACAATTAAAAAAAATATTATTTTTTTAAAAATTCATAAATTTTTTCTGTAAAGTTTTATTTTTAATAATAGAAGTAGATTTCTTTTTATGTTTTATAGAAACTATTACATCAATTTTTTCAGAATTAAATTCTCTACAAGTTTTGATAATAAAATTTACGAATTTTGTCATTTAACAGAGTTATTGTATCACAAACCTAAAAAAAAACTTGTTTTTTGTCGTCGAATGTTTTACGTTGGGTATCATGAAAACTAAGGAAGATACAATTCAGGGATTTATTTTATTCGATTTTTAAGATCAGGAAACATCAAGTTTATCCCTTTTAAAGCGCCTTAAAAATTTCAGTGTTACCCTATTTCAACAGAGGAACTGAAATCCGGGCAAAATTTTTCACTAGCTGTTAATCGATATCAAAGCGTTTTCAGACATAGTTTGTATAAACATTTTTCGTATTCAAGCTCTGGAATCAGTTTCCAAATTATTTCCCTTTTCTCCTGAATCACTCTGTATATATATATATATATATATATATATATACACACACACACACACATATATATATATATATATATATATATTTTATAATACATGCAGTTGAATCACAAATCAACATAAAAATGGTTACGCAGAAAATCCAGTAAAATTGTACTGCTGAACAAATGATTAATTATTAAATTTATTTATGATGGAATTTATCTATTATAAAATTTAAGGAGATAATTAAATAAATGGCATTACCATTATTAAATCTTCATCTAGAAGTGTAGATTTTAGGTTTTAAGTTGCTGAGACAGTCTTGGACAGCGTTATTAGTTGAAAATATAATGTATCTAATTTCTCCATTAAAGGACGATTATTATTAATTTAATGTACATTCATTTATTAGTTGAAACATCATCATTATCCATTATTTTTTTAACTTTTTAAAGTATTACGCTACATAAATCATTAGAGTCAATATCATAAGTTTCTGCTTTATATATTTTTTTATTTACACTTGTACTTAGAGAATCTATATTCCTGCAGTTTTTGCTTTAAAAAAAGAATAATTTAAATATTTTATTAATGGAAATTATAAATATCCCGTAAACGTTATTGAGTATCCTTTACTCCCCATGCCCTTAGTTTTATCATTAACAATTCAACTAGCAGAATAACAGTTGATGAAATTAACTAAAACATAACATTAATACTTTTTGGTAGGAGATTGGAAATAGTTTTTATTCATCGGATTAGTCACTTAGTTTATAGTTTTGCCTTAAAGATGTTGAATTTCTTATCAGTTCTTAAGTGATAAAAAGACATTTGAAATATTTACTTGTTAGAACCACTCCTTCGCAAGGTTGTGAGATGAATAAGTGATCGAATGGTATTTCCTTTATATATAAAATGTGTCTCGATAAGAACCGGTATTTTAAATTACGATCCATTTTCGAATTACAAATTTCTAAGTTGCTATATTTAATATCTGTCTTAGTGAGAGTAAGACGTTATTAGAAATAACAAGGTACGCGTTAGAGCAACGTTTATTTATTGTAAAAACTCATTACAAAGCGGGGAGTGTTTTGGCGGAAACAATGAGAAATTTACGTACTCATTTCGGTACACGCAATGCTCCATCGCGGTAAATTTTTGAAGAGTCATTTAAAAAATTGAACATTCGTATTCCCTCAAAGATGATACAACGCGTCTACGTCAACGTTCCGGCCAGGTCTGTACTAAACATCGCTGCACCGAGCGAGAGTGTAACAATTAATCTTAAAACATTAATACGCCATCGAGCACAACAATTAAACATTTCACGGGCTTCGTACAACGAGTTTTGACAAAAGACCTTCGTTCATACAAAATTCAATCACCGAGACAATTTAGCGACGTGATTCATTTCCATTTTAACGGCTTGGTGAATAAAAAAAATTGTCGAATATGGAGAAGTGAAAATCCAGGGGAACTTCACACGCGATCCATGCATTCACAAAAAGTGACGGTACGATGCGTAATTTTAGCTGGGGGGGGGTGATCGGAATAGATCGGGCTCTATTTCTTCGAGAACGACGGAGATGTTACTGTTAAGATGAATGCTGTTTGTTATTGTGCAATACTCGAAGATTTTTTTTCAAAATTGGAAGATATGGACATAGAAGATATGGTTCCTACAGGATGGTGCGACCTGCTACATGGTACCTGAAACCATCCGGTTATTGGAGACTAATTTCAAGATAATGTAATCTTTCCTTTTGGATATCAGAACTGGCCAACCAGGTCATGTGATCTAAATACAACCTTGTGGGGTCGCGTGCGTTAGATTTGTGGGGTTATATGAGGAGTAATGTGTAAGTCAATAATCTACAGACACTCCTAGATTTCAAGAACGAAATTCACCACTGTATTGAAGAAATTTACTTACTAATATAAGAATAATTATGTATTTGAAATTTTTATTTAAAGAGTGGACATCTGCCGACGGAGCCATGGCGGTCGTCATTTGGCTGACATATTTCTCAATGTTTAACGTTCTACAGTGTATTTATATTACGTAGTACAATAAAAAATATTAAATGTTGTTCAAGGTAAATTAGTTTTTTCTTAATTAAAGTACCGGTTCTTATTGAGACACCCTTTATATGCGAGGGATATCTCTAAAAGCAAAGACCGCTGGGAAATTTCTCTCCTTAAGGTTAGCGAACATGTGTCGTTCACGGACACGGTAGTAATGTACACACTGAATTGTTGCCTGTAAGGTGTTGCGTTGTAATATATTTGATTACGTGTGAGTTATTACGTTATAAAATGTGTAGGAAAATCGATGTTGCCGCCGACTGTGAAATACGTGGAAACTGAAACTCACAGGCGGTTGTTTGCTGTGTTCGGTGATAATGTCAATGAAAGAAACATCCGAAAATGGTGTGAAAGGTTTAGAAATAACAGAATTAATGCGCATGATAAAGAACGCTCGGGGAGGCCCACCATAATCACCGAGGATTCGAAACGCGTCGATGCTGAAATCAGCGAAGATCGTCGCTCAGCGATTTCCGGCCCTTTTTTTCTTGATGTTTCAAAAGTTGTTATTGATCGCATTCTTCATGAAAATTTAGGCTTCAAAAAGGTTTGTGCACGTTGGGTGCCGCACGCCTTAACGGAAAGTCACAAAAAATCCGAATGGGATCTGCTTTAAAATTTTTGATGCGCTATACAGAAAAAGATGATGAGTTCCATAATTCAATTGTTACCGGCGATGAAACATGGATTTCGTATTACACGCCAGACGGAATACGGCAGGCAAGTGAATATCGTCATCCTCAATCACCAACCAGACCAACAAAGGTCAAACCACAGCCATTTGGACCCAAACTGATGGCCACAGTCTTTTGGGATCGGTTTGGTATACTGGCTGATTGATTTCATGCCACGCAGAACGACTATAAATGCAGAAGCATATTTCAAATCTCTACGTAAGTTACGGCGCGCCATTCAAAATCGGCGACGAGGGCGGCTGACCAACGGCGTCGTCCTGCTGCACGATTAATGCACGTCGACGTGTTGCGGATCCGACGCGTGACGTACTGAGAACATTTGGATGGAAAATTTACGATCACCCACCGAGTAGTCTGGACTTAGCTTCTTCTGATTACCATTTCTTTGGGAAATTGAAAGAACTTTTGAGTGGTAAGCAGTTCGCGGGTGAAGATGAACTTAAAAATGCTGTTAATCAGTGATTAAATGGACTAGCGGCAGAAGAATACGAAAAGAGTATATTGAAGCTGGTGTGTCGCTACGATAAATGTCTTAATTCATGTGACGATTATATAGAAAAGTAATATAAGGTATGTAGTTTAAGAGAAATAAAAAATATTTATAAAGTTTTCAGAATAAATTTTTTTACAATGAAGTGGTCTTTACTTTAGAGATAACCTCTCGTATATATTGCATCTCTAATGCTAGCGCTAGACTAACGTAAGTAAAAAATTTACGGTTTCTGGTTTTTTTGAGTTAAGTAATTATTCCTCAACATATTTTTAGCGCAAAAGTATCTACAGTTATTTAAATTCTTTAACAAATGTAGGTAAAAATTGGGTCTCGTATAACTAACAGCAAATAATCTATGCAAATCTAAGGTTATGATATAACAATTAATCTTCCAAAACTTCCTTTAGTCTTACATTATATATACAGAGTGATACACGAAGAATGTAACAAATTTTCAGAACATATTTTACTGGTAAAAATAAAGAAGAAAGTTCGTATAAACATGGGTTAGGAAACGCTTCGTTAGCAAGTGTCGACCGGCAAAACAATTTTACGTCCTGGTTTCTGCGTTTTCAGTAAAAGTAAGTCAGACTGTAATTCTTGGAACTCAAATTAAAGATTAAATTTTAGAAGTTTTATTTGAAATCTGACCTGAAAAATTGAAAAAAAATTAATAAATTCCACAACTGTATTTTTAGTAGATTTCGAGAAATATGATGAAAGCGATTAAGAATTGGGATCGAAAAATACAATATTTTATGTTAGGCGTAAAATAACTTTGTAAATTAGGTAATAACACAAAAACGTACTAAACAAAAGAACTTGTAAAAAAATTTGATTCTAAGTAAAATGGTATGAATTTAGTCTACAGAAACTGACACGAACGCAAGAATTTCTAAGTTTATTAAAAATAAAATATATCAAGATTTTAGCTAGGTATTAAAAAAAAAAAAAATTTAATATTATAAAATAAAAAAATAAAATATTTAAGAAAAATTAACAATCATAATTAAAGAAATCTGAAAAATCAAATAAAACAACATCCTTAAAACAATTTATTAGACATCTTTAAGCTAATTAAATATTAAAAAACCCGATTTAATTTTTTTTTTTTTTTTTTTTTTTTTTTTTTAACCTCCGGGTCCACCGTTAGACATGCTTCAGAGGATGAGATGAATGATTTGCAGCGTGTGTGAAAATGCCATGCCTGACCCGAATCAAAAATTAAAATCCATTTAGATGATGCGACAAAAATTAAATCTGTTGTTCTACTGTAAAATAAATAAGCCTACCAAAAATCGCTCATCAGATATTCTTTCACCCGTTTTGGAGTAATGCTCGACACTGATAAAAAAATAATAAATATTGAGATAATATTAAATTTTTATTTAAATTTGAATATCTATGTTATTAAATGATTTAAATCGTTGGGGTTCAATTATCGGTAATATATCATCACTAGTTGGATTTAAACAGGACCAGTCAAACGTTTTAAATGGAATTTAAACCGTAAAGTAGTAAAATTTACTTCCAACAAAACACTAATTAATTTATTGTTCCAGAATTGAAATAAGATACATTTTTTATAAAATCAATATGAAATTTTTTTTTCTGTTTAGCCTCTGAAACCACCATAAGGTATTACTTCATAGGATGAATGAGGATGATATATATATGTATGAATGTAAATGAAGTGTCTTGTCTTGTAGTGTCAGGTCGACCATTACTGAGATGTGTAGTTAATTGAAATCCAACCACCAAAGACCACCGGTATCAACGATCTAGTATTTAAATCCGTATAAAAGTAACTGCCTTTACAAGGATTTGAACCTTAGAACTCTCGACTTCGAAATCGGCTGATTTGCGATGACGAGTTCACCACTAGACCAACTCGGTGGGTTAATCATTATGATAAAGAGTAATAATTGTAATATTTTATTATTATTATATTATAATCGCGATTATAATATAATTAAAGCTTATTATTTTGCCATTTATTTAAATATTAAAATTAATTTTTTTAATATTTTGATAATAAAAAATTATTAAAAAATTTGTAGAACCCTGAAAATTGGTGAGAAATTTCAACCATGAAATAAGGATGATTATATATATATTAAATTATTATTATTATCATTATTAAATTATATTTAATAAATAATTAAATGTAATTGTAATAAACATAAAAATCAATTATTTATTACTCTTTATACTTCAAATAAATTACGGTAATTGATTTCTTTATTATAATTATAGTAGCACGTACCAATATATGATTCATTTTATAAATACAAAAAAAAAAGATTAAACAAATAAAAAACCAGTTGTTTGTTTAATTCCATAAGCAGTAACGTAAAGGTAAAAGTGGATGTAATTGTAGTTAGAAATTTTAATCATCACAACCTTGTTGTTGACGTAATTTTAACATAAAAAATTATTTTCCCCTCCATTCATATATTTAAAAAAAACTTTTACAAAGCACTTTTCTTTATTCCAGGAATATATAAATATTTATAAAAATAAAATAATAATAATAATAAAAGTGAAATTTAACAAATACACCCCTATAAATGGATAAAAGTAACCACACGTAACGATGCAAGAACATGTAAGTGTGTGCGGGCATACGTGCACTGATCTCCAACAATTTTAATGAAACTTTTGATTTATAAATAGTGTTAATGAAATATTTTCCCCACATTTTATCGAAATACAATTGGATAGATGAGAATAAGTTAGATAATTTTACATCAACCTTATCCTTTTTCGCAACTTTTTACGCTTGAACCACGTTAGTAAGTTTATCTCAAAAGCAGGTATGAGGACTAATCTTTATTTTTATAAGGATGATTAAAAAGATTAACTGAAAGCGGAAATAAATATACAGTGATATTTTTAATAAAAAAACTTTACGCATGCAAGAAAACAAACTGAAAAATCCCAGTCCTTTAAAAATTTAACTAAACAAACAAGTTAAAGAGGAAAACATAGTTAAAGAGGATTAAACGTAACTTTGCAGCATAATAAGATTGTCAATGCAAAATCGCTAATATATAATATCCTACAAATAAACCTGCTAAAAATTGTCCAACCTCCCGAATGGTTATGAACGAAATTAAGCGTCTGCTATCTAAAGGAGTCTTTTACTATTCTATGGATAAGAATACCTACCTCATGTTGAGGTTCCTCCACGAGTGGAAAGTGTTTTTAAAACACTTTCCACTATTCCCTCATCTTTCATTTTTCATTAACATTTTGGATCCGTTTGGGGTCCAATCTGTACTAACTGATAACAGTCTGACTATTCTGTCAATATCGACTGGTGGCACTTGTCCACCAATTTGTTTTTTAGTGGGTGGAGGCTGCCTACGAATCTCTGGAGATTCTATTTTCTATTCGCTGGTTGCAAAATATTCTGTAAGTTTTAATCTGAAGTTGCTGCTGATGAAGTCTTTTAATCTTTCCTAAAATAAAAAATAAATAATGTAACCAGATTCTTGATGTTTCCTAAAGTGAAGTTGTTGCTGAAAGTCCAGTCTACAGATTATGGAATTGTGGAAATTATGAAATAGTTGGAATTAGTAGGGTTGACTACTGACATCACCATTCACTTGTCGCATTAGAATATTTTGTAACACATTACAAGATTTCCGTTTAAAAGAAAAAATAAACATTGGATTAATTACTCACCCTAAATGTAAGCATGTAATTATTGCTTCATCATTCATAAATGGCCTTTATACGAAAGTCCTAATGTGAAATAGTAGTAGTTCCTTGCTCCTTAGTAGTAAAAACGTTTGGTCTGTAAAAAAATGTAAAAAACAGAGCAATGAAATAAGATTATACGGTGCTATGCTTATGTCGTATTAGAATTAAGTTAAAAAATTGAGAAATGATCTCATCTTTTGCTAACCATTCAAAACATTTACACAACTAAATAGAATTAAGTCTACCGTATATTAATTCGTAAATTATGCAAGGGCTTGGTAAATTATAATGAAACAAGCTAGTTGAGCACCTAATCCTAACCTTAATTTAAGTTTTGGTTGTGTTTTAGCTTAAAATATTCACCAACCCACTTTAGAAAAAAAAAATTGTTGTATATTAACTTATGCAGGATCAATTTTCAAAAGGAAAAGAATTTAAATCGTAGAATTTTCAGTTGCTTTATAGAAAATATCCAAAATAATTGCGTAATATTTAAATAAATTGGATCATACGGTCTGATCCCTCCTTTAACGGAACGGTCGTTATAAATTATAATTATAAATATCTAACAATAATCGATGGATGAAGCCGTTACTTGATGAAAATTCATCATAACAAAACAAAATAAACAAATATCTTATTTGATTTTACCAAAATTATTTTTAAAAAGTCGTAACAATTGTTTCGTCAGATGTAACAAAAAGAAAAGTTCATCTGAGAAAGCTATTGTATTCAGAAACAGTTGTGATTTTTTAATAATTTTGTGAAAACTCTTTCATAATCTTTCAAAATCAAATATTTATGATTTTTTTTTTTTTTATTCTAAAAACGAAATTTAGATCATACTTTTTTAATAAAAGACAAAAATCCAAAAAAATAAAATTAAAACTTTTCAGAAAGGTTCTGATATTTTTACGAAACTTCTAGCAATCTTGAAGAAATTTTTTTTATTTACACACATCTATAGAAGATTATTAAAAAAAAAAACCGATTATAACGTGTTCACAAGAATTTGAAATAATCCTTATATTCAATTGTATCAAAGATCAATTGAACGAGAAGATACCTTGATGAAGACCACTCTAAACTGTTTCCATTAATTTTATTGTTTTATTAATTACTTATATTTTAATATTAATATTTATTTTTTCTGGTTTAAAACCTAACAGGTCTTTGTATGCGTAAAAACTGTGCCTGATTTACTATAAAACTTATTTTCTTAATATTTTTTAATTATATAACTGTAATTTTTAAATATATAATACGTATAATAAATAAATTTAAACATAACGTATAATATAATAAAGGAGATGAGAAGGATTGAATAAATAAAAGAAAAATCCGTAGGATCTAATTTTTTATATAAGTATTTAAAAAAAAAAAAGTAAATAAAAACTTTATTTAGTTATTATTATTACTTTTGGTAGGAACTATCTACGAAACTGTTTATTTGTGCAACAAAAAATTAGGTTTTGTAAATTTTCACTGCTTTTTTTCATCTTTTTTTTTAATTTTGTTATTCCTTATTTTCTAATTCAAAACTTGCCTTTATCTAATGTTACTCCTTATTTGATTTTAAAAGATAAAAATATATTCATAAATAGAATTTAAACTCCTGTAAAGCATGAAATAAACTAGTTTAAACAAATTTAGAAGTCTAGAAAACCTCTTTTATTTTTGGCCTTTCTATTTCCTGTTTAGCCTCCGGTAATTACCTTTCAGATAATATTTCAGAGGATGAATGAGGATGATATGTGGTTTAATTGAAACCCAACCACTAAAGAACGCCGATATCCACGATCTAGTATTCAAATCCGTATAAAAGTAACTGCCTTTACTAGGACTTGAACGCTGGAACTCTCGACTTCCAAATCAGCTGATTTGGGAAGACGCGTTCACCATTAGACCAATCCGGTGGGTTATTTTAGGCCTGTTTATGAAAAGATTTACGTCGTTGGGTATACAACCTGATATATAAGTATACTACTTATTAGTGACAAATTTTCTCGTTACATACGCGCGCGCGCGCGCGCGTGTATGTATGTATGTAAATTACCAATTAATTTTATTATCTACCAGTTTGAATAATTATGAAAAATATTTATTTTTCTATTTTATTTTTATAATTATTACAAAATATTTTGTCTATGTTTGCTGAGTATATTAATATAAAAAATACGTTGTCAATTAATTACCATATTAGTTTTTATTTTTTATTTAAAAAAAGTATTTAAGTTTTTCCTTTTATTTCTTAAATTTAATTTGGGTAAATTTTTTCATCTATTTGATATTTTTATATCAAAAAGTTTGATAAATTCATCTTCTTGGATTAATGTATACATTTAAATTTTCTCAAACATTTTATTGATTTATTAACATTCGTAGGTACAAGGTGATGCCTATTACGATTTTCTTTCTTTATTAGATAAAAGACGAGTTTTACAGCATAGGAAAAAGGCCAACCCTAACCGGGATTCAAACTGTCAGGCATCATATAACATTTTTTCTAATACGTATAAACAACTTAATCTTTATTTATATTTATTCATTAATCTTTTATATACATATATATTTATGTTCTAATAGGTAACAAGTTGTTCATTTATTTTTCCTTTAAATATTTATATTAATTAAAGAATATTTTTATTATTTCTATTTTTAATAAAAAAAATAATAATCTTGGTAAAAATTGTGTTTGTTAAAGAGAAAATGAAGTAGATAAATAACAAACCAGAAAATAAAAAATCTGATGTGAACACCACATACTTCCTTGTACGCCTATTAAATTACATATACCCATTTTTTGTTGCACTTCATTTAAACTTATTTCATTTGAAAGTGAGATACGATCTTCCAATTCTTTAATAATGTGGGCAGTTACACAATTGCTAAAATATTAGTTATTAACATCAAATATTTATACTATTATTCATTCAACAATTTTAACTGAAATATTACGATAGAGTAAAACTCCTTTTATTACTCTTTAAATAAATGTATGTCTTATTTCTATCTAATATTATGTTTTTTTAAATTGTTATGATGTAGCCATCAACAAAACGGAAACAAAAACGAATAATCAGATGTTTCACCAAATCTGATGTGGATAACACGTGACTTACTTGTACGCCTATTAAATCACATATAGACATTTTTTATAATTTGAAGTTAATAATTATTAATAAATCAATATATTCTAATTTAAAAAAATAAAAATTAAAAAAAAGATGATGAAGTCTGATTCGAACCAACGTGTCTACCCATTATAAGATTCAAATATTTCATAAATTAAAATTTAATTTGGCTATAACTCTGAAACCAATGAAAATAAATACCACTTATTATATATCATTGAAACACTCTCAATGAGGACGTATTACTGAAGTTAAGAAAAAGTCGAAAATCCAGGTTTTTTTGAATTTTGGGCTTTTTTGGATATTTTTGGTTCAGTCGATTGCAAGGAGAGGTGCAGAACTAGATGTTAAAACAGTCCTAAATAAAAAATTTCAACATCCTTCGGCTAACCGTTTTTGAATTATGCGAGATACTTACGTACGTACAGACGTCGCGTCGAAACTAATCAAAATGGATTCAGGGATGGTCAAAATGGATATTTCCGTTGAAACCTGAAAACCGAAATTTTTCGCGATTACATACTTCCTTTATTTCGTACAAGAAAGTAAAAACTGAATACTAAACCACATCCAAACTAAATTTGTGCCACAAAAATTTATTATTTTAATTTTGTAATTATTTTTTATAAATCTGTTAAGAGAACTAAAGGTTGATTGATAGATTGATTGACACACCAGTTTTTTTATAGATTCATTAATTATATGTTTTAATTTTAACTTTATCCAATTCTGAATACAAATACAAAAAAAATAATAAACAACATACAAAACTTATATCACAAAGCATAAGTTATTAAACGACACGATATAAACGACCAAGATAAATTACTGGATTAGATATTACACCTGACTGAATTACGTGCATATAACAGTATATAAATCTTAGAGGAGGTAAATTTATTGAAATCAATTACCTTAATAAACATGGTGTCGCACAAAATTTCATAGTGGAAGTTAAACTATCCCCGAGAAGAATAACAAAATATTCACCAACACACACATACATTAGTACAATTTTGAATCCAAAGTTTTAATATTTTTAAACTTACAGAATTTAAAAACATTGAGAAATATAAATCTGGGGTAAAGAGAGAATTTTTTGGTAGATACAAATACAGTTCAAAAAGAAAGTAAAAAAAAATTGTTTAAATAATAACAACCTCTTCATATAAGAGACGCTTACAATCCGTCAAGCAAAGTAGGTTTCCGCGTATTTTTGATTCAATAGGTTCTGAGTACGAATGTCAGTATTAGGTATTTTTCACATGCTACAAAAATTAATTTTTCATCGTAATCAAAAAAAAAAAAGAAAGCGAAAAGTGAATACATAAGTATATATTTGAAAAATATAATATAAATTTGTTAAATCAGAAAATAATGAGTAAAATCTTTATTGTTTTTTATTTTTATTTTTTTTTAGAACTCAAGAGTAAACAAAAAGGTACAATTTAACCTAATTAATTTATCTACTTAATCGTTGAATACGACACAATTTGAAACTGGATATAAATTTCAACACACTAAAAAAATTGTGTTTTGTTTTCTTATTTCAACTTTTACAGGTTGTAATTCCAATTGATTTCAGAAGTTATTGTTGTATTTTCTTAGTATTCGGATAATTAATTCGTACAAAAAAGGTAATTGAGGCTTTCTCAATTTGAAGCAACGCGAGAGGGAGACCAAAATGGCCATGAAGACGTTTATAAAATTTTGTAAATCTTGTAAGTTTTAAAACCTCAAAAGGTTGTAACCACCATCATGTTCACAATCTTTATGTACCTAATCACAACCTTTTAAGGAGATACGATTAATAAATTACTAAATATTTAACATTTATTTTCTCGGATAATATTTTATTGGTTTGGTAATATTTTTAACTAATATAAGCATTTGTTTTTTGTTAAATTTGGGAGAGAAAATTAATATCCTACGTAATAAGGGAAAAACTGAATCTAGAATAGTTTGTATATTAAAAAAAAATAATTTAATTTTAAAAGACTTCATAAAAATTAAATCTAAAAATTATTTATTTCTTTTAAACAATTAATTAAATTTGTATAATAAAAAATCTGTTTTACATAACGATTTTTTTCTATTTTTTAATGTCACTTTTAAAAAAATAAAAGTACATTAAAGCCGATCTTCTGCTAGCGTCTCGGTATTTCATCCGGAGGTCCCGGGTTCAAATCCCGGTCAGGCATGGCATTTTTCCATACGCTTTCCATCGAGCTATTGACCATAGCAGTTGATGCCAGTAAAATTCAAGGAAAAGAAAAAAAATTCATTACAAATTGGCGGAATTCTTTTTCGAATTCAATTCAAATTCAGAAAAAAATGTTCTGAAAAATGTATAATTAAAAAATAATAATAATAATTAACGATTTAGTCTAATCAAATGTATCAGGTATTGGGGTTATTGGAGCACCCGCAAAGAATTCAAATGGCAAATAATTTGCAAAAAAGAATAATTTTCCAAATTTTGTTTTTTTATTTTTCTACATTATAAGTAGAACTAACTTATAATGTATCTAGGATAAAAAGAAAAAACGCACATTGAATTTTAGTTCTACTTATAATACTTATAAAACTAATTTTCAGTTCAAACGATTAGTATTAATAAAGTTCATATAACAAAATATTAGGTCAATCCTAAGGACTACATATTTTTCTATAGATGGTATACACAATGTAGTTTCTCTTAGTACATTAATGTAGCTGATACATTTTTGGAGATGAATAATTAAACTTAAAATGTAATGTGGGGAAAAAAAAGCCAGTCTCGAATCTCATTTCGTATAGAATTTATGACGCCAATGAAATTAAAGTACAAAAATGTTGGATTCATTCCAAAGTGATTTCTGAGAAAAAGTGTACATATTAAAAATAAATAAATAAATTATTTTTAATGACTACATTCAAGAATATTTATTAACATTATCGACGCATTAATGGGAACGGTCGAAGAACACCTGATTCCGCTATAGAGTTACAAGGACTGTAATAAATAAAACAAAGCTTTTTGAAGAAAATACAGTGGTACAATTTAGTTAGAATGAAAAAAATATTTTAAATTTCCTAGAATAAATACTAATTATTTTACTGCAGATATATTACTTTTTATAAAAGGCATTATGTATTAGTTAAATTTACACTGAGTAATTTACGCTAATATTTTGAGTTTCAAACAGAAATATATTTTGTAAGTGAATATGTTTTATTAAACATTCCCTCAATATAATGTAACAGCGTGAACGAAGCGTGAATCTACATGTTTTTTTTTTCTTCTACCCTTTGCAAAGTTTAATTATTGATGATATTAAGGTAATCTACTACAATCTACATATATATTACTATTTAACATAATCTATAATACCTAAAAAATATATATTAATTAAGAAATAAAACTACATAACAGAAATATAGTCTGAAATTCCTGTGCAATACACGTCAAAAATGGATTCTTGATTTCTTAAATTTATCAGATTCATTATCTTAATTCTCCAGTAATTGTTTTGAAATGGGTGCAAAAAAATCTTTAAAATTTAAAAATTGTAAAAAACGGAAAATACACTTCATAAGCTGAAATGCAGTTTATGGATAATATTCTAATAAAAAATGTAATTTAATTCTTTAATATCTATTAAACAATCATATCTGATGCAAACGTATTGAAATTTAAAAAAATTAAATTTAAGAATAATTTATTTTTTAAATCAATAATACATTTTTTTAATAAAACAGTATTTTATGTAACTAAAATTTTTAATATTTTTTTTTAATATTACTTTTGAAAAAATAAAAATACATAAAATCAAGTTTGTGGAATTCTTTTAGATAATTATTGCGTTCAATTCAAATTCTGAAAAAAATGGTCTGTAAAATTAATTAAAAATATTTATATTTTTGTTAACAATGAAAAAAAAAATAATGAAATATTTAAATTTATTTTTAAAAAGCTTACTTCTACTTAAAAAAATTCTACTCTTTTTTGAATTTCTTTTTAATAATTGAACCCATTTTTTATAAACGAAGAGAAATTGTTATATATAAAATAAAAATTTTAATTTTTAATAAAATAAGACAACAATATTATCACGATTAGTTGTTATGTAATGTTCAGAACCCCAGCTTAAATCCAAATTTATTTGGTATTTAAATATTTATTGATTTGAACACCCATTTAATTGATTTATTTTGGTTATTGGGTTTTATAACTGAACTTTTTTAAGAATATTATCAGCTTGAATCTGAACAAGATCAAATTACGATCTTTAGCTGAGATTTGTATCTAGGGTAATATAATCTGAAAATAAAAATTGAAAAGATGATTGATACCAAAGTAGCTAAATTTCCCTAGCAATTACAAATAGCTTAAAATATATCTACATTGAAATTAATATTTTTACAAATTAATTCTTTTTTTTTAAATAAAATGATCTGTTAAGTCAGAAAAATTATAAAAATTAGTACAGATTTAACCCATATTCATATTAAATACCCTGACTTATGGTATTATAATTGACAATTATAAAAAAAAACCATCTAGAACGAAACAAATTTTGGACTATTTGAACAAAATCTAATTTCTAAGGAAATTGAAATATTTACCTGCTATTCATATTATAAGAGTTGAGAATCATTCATTTTTGATAGTATTTCAATTTTTTTAAATAAATAAT
The DNA here is from genome assembly GCF_047948215.1 of Lycorma delicatula. NCBI lineage: Eukaryota > Metazoa > Arthropoda > Insecta > Hemiptera > Fulgoridae > Lycorma > Lycorma delicatula. The sequence continues at coordinate 26,696,436 of NC_134460.1, forward strand.
AAAAATAAATAAATTGATAGATAAAATCAGTAAAATAATTTACTTTATAATTAATGAAAATTTACTTTATAATTGGATGGAGTAAACTCAGTTTACTCCATCCAATAGTAAATAAAGTGATGTAAAAGACACTTAAAGGAAAGTAGTAGAGACGATTTTGAATAAAACTGTTTATCCAAATAATTTAAAAAATTACCCATTATCCTTGTAATTAAGGAAGAAAACTATCACATGCACTTAAATCATTTAGAAAAAGAAATTAAATCAGAAATTAGTAATATATAAAACGGTAAAAAAAAAATTGTAGAACTATCATTTTTTGATGGTATTACCTTTAATCCTTTGATAACATTTGAAAACTGTTCAACTCTAATTACAACATATAAAATGAAAATTCAAGTCGATAGGTAAATAGATCAAAACTTAGATGACTTGATCAAATTTTAATTTTTAGGAATGGAAGTTATGAAAATATATTTTTAAATTATTCAATTATTTTACATTAAAGCGGTATTTCTTATGATATATTTTTTAATAAATTTTAAAAAATAATTTCAATAAACGTAAAAATTTCATTAAATTCAATTATTCTCTTCCGAAATATTTCTGTAACCTTTTTATTTCTGTACTTCTCCAGGTCTGATTTTTTTTCAAAAATTTGATCTCTCTACAAACCGAATCTCATTTATTATTGATCTAATTATTCTTGAGTTATGACGCAAAATAGATATCAATATATACATGCGCGCGCACACACACACACACACACACACACATACACAAGAATTCATGACCAATTAGTATGTGTGGATGGAGATAACCTCAAAACGTTATTTTTTGAAGACCTTTTATAATAAAATACATTAACCGAGGAAGTAATATTTACTTATTGAATAAGTAAGCCTATCAATTTTAACATGTTTCTAATTTAATAATGTAATGTACTTACATAACTTAGTGCAAAAAACATAACACTGGTATATTAATTCAGGTTGCACAACACATAACTTACTTGCTAAAATTTAATAAAACTGTTATTTTCCCGCTCATTATACTTTAAAGTGTACACATGATGAAATTCACAATCGAAATTATAAATAAACTTTTAAATTTATAAGCACGAACGACCGATTAAATGTAAAACTATTAATCGAAATATCACCAAAATATATAATATTCAATCTTTATATTAAAAATATTACCTATAAGGAATTTCGAATGCTTACAGTATAAAATACAATGTAAGAATAAAGAATATTTTGCATTTATTTATGTGGTGGGGAGGTTTATAAGTCATCCTTAAAACTCCAGGAATTGTGAACGAGTCATCACCCGTCTTGTAGTTAGCAGCGCCTGCAGTCGCTGTTGCCGCCGATCTGTTTCTGTTTCACCGGTGTCGGTCAGTGCGTGAAACCTTTTTACCAGACGTTGTCTGTTAGTTTTCAGTATCCGTTCGGACTTTATGTCGTGTTAATTGTTACCTTTAACACGTTCTTTTCGCGTCGACAATAATAATTAATTTTGGTGTGCTACGTCATTACGAATCGGACAGTTATGATGTATTTCACTTTTTAACTGAAATATAACCTCAACATTTCATCGAAGTTAGTGACAATGTACTATATTTAGCAACGTACACCGACCATATTGTTATAACTACTTTATTTATTTTTTAAGGTCATTCGATACAAATATAAATCCTAGGTAATTAAAAGCGATAAAAAATAAATTTAATCGTTATGTTTTAAAATGTTTATGTATATGTTTACTATTTATTATATACTTTCCAGTAATCTATACGGAAGCTAAAATAATATTCTTTTATCGATGTTGATTCGACATTCTTAAGGTTAGGCGTAAATATTTTTTAGGTTAGGTTAACAATGTTTCTTTGATCAGATAACTAGTTTTTATTTACCCTAAAAAATATTGATATTACTAACTTAATTAAATTAATGTATATCAATTTTCAATTTATTTCATAAATGTATTTTTTAAGAAAAAAAACCTTAAACAAAATTAATAACCTCTTAAAAATCACAGAAAAATAAGTTTATTGTTACATATGCCAACAGTACAATACACATACATGTGTATATGTATGTGTGTGAGTGTGTGTGTGTGTGTACACACACACACATAAAATAAAATTTATTATGAAATTTTAAAAATAAATTATACATTTAACCTTCAACTTAATTATAAGCATTTAATTATGATTTACATTTATAAATTAAATTATATTATTATTTTAACGTGTAAGAATCAACTTAAGCCGCGTGTGAATATGTTATTTTTCTATGAAAGTACAATATTCTTTTGCAAAATTTTAAAACTAAATTAATATCTGCTCAAATGAATTTTTATTAAAATTTTAATCTACTTATTGTTACTTACAATACTATACATTATAATTTATGTCTTTAACATATGTTAACAATTATTACAATATATCTAAAAACTTGTTTTTAAAACTGGTAAATTTCAAAATTCAATTTTCAAAAACCTATTCATAAAATTTAATTTATTAATTTTTATGTAGAATTATATATTTTTTAACCTACTACTGTTCTTTATAAATAGTTTTTATAAAATTAAATTATTTTAATATATATATATATATTTATTATTTCTTAATAATAAATTTTATAATTGAATTTTACAAAACTTATTTGTAATGTTTTGTTAAAAAAAAGGAACTATTGTTACATTGGTACTAAATTTATACAAACATTTTTAATACACATAAATTTTTTTTTAAATATTAAATCAAATAAAAAAAAAGTAATTTTTTTTTTCAGTTTAATCACTTAATGTTATCAGCAACCATTTAGGAAGGATTTCCAGTCATTGCATGTTGAGTTTTGTATATATTAACAATCCATTAAAAAAAAATCAAAATTCTACTAAACGACAGTAAACGTACCACACATAAACAAACATACGGATTCTTCATAAGTAGAGCAAGGAATTTACAGGTCATCCAGAATTATTTTTTTATCTTTTAATTTGATTATTTTCAAGACAGTTCCATTCTTTCGGATCTTAATTGTTACTTATTCCTAAGATGTGACCTTAATGTATATATATATATGTAATTAAAATCTATTTTTTTGTATTAAAAAAAATGTTAGTTAATAAAAAAAGAGCACATATTGAAAATAAAAAATATTTGCAATAGATTATGTTTAATTATTAAATCAATTAATTTAATATTTATTAAATTAATAAAAACAATAGTACGTTACAATAAACTAAAATTAAGATCTAATAAGTATAAATAGTACATACTATACAATTATAATAAAATTATTGTAAAAATAATATTTAAAAAATTATATTCATTTAATAATGCATTTTGAATACAGTTTATTAACTAACGAGAAAACAAGGAGGGTAATTATTAAACTCACTAGACAGTATTTTAAAATTTAACGAAGGATTTTTAAATTTTAGGAAGTTTAAATTATATTGAATAAAAATGTTGCAACGTAATATATCTAATTAACCTTTAGTGACAATACTAGGTGCTCAGCCCGGATTCTCAGCAAGGCAACGCTTTGCTCTGGTCTTTGGGGCGTAAAAGGAGATTCAGTTTTTGAAAACTGATTTATTATATTATAATAAATTATGATATTTTATTATAATTTATTTATCGTAATCGTGTAAAAATACATAACTTTAACTTTAGTTATACAATTTGACAAAATAATTGTAACTGTTTTCCACTCACCCATGAGGTACAACCAAAAGTACGTTTTTTTTTATAGTCTTGAACATTTTTTTCAAGACACTATTCATTTTTGTGTACCTCACATTAACTGCGTATTACGAAAAATTACTGTAATTAAAAGATTTTTACTATTTGTTTCTCCGGTACTTTAATTATTCATTTCGAGTTCTTATTTCTATTGCATAATTTTAACGCTGTTTAAATTTTCAAAACTGGTCGTACCATTCCGGAGATATAACTGAATTCGGAATAAGAAAATGACTGGATAATCGGATCATCGAGAGTATATCTTTTATAGGCAAATATTAGCCCTTATACTGCTAGCAAATACGCTGTTTGAATTTTTAAAATTAGTCGTACCTTTCCGGATATATAAGTAAATTTCGAAAAAATAACGGATAACCGAATGACCCGGCGTAGATATTTTTTTATGCAAACGTTAGCATGGTAAAAATAAGCCGTTGAACTTTTAAAATTGGTCATACCGTCTCTTAGGTATAACTGAATTTTGGAATAAGATAATGTCCGGTTAACTGGACAACTGGATAATCGAGAGTCTAAAAGAAAATCATAAAAACCACCCTTGCAATAAATAGAAACCTTTTGCCTAATTCGATTTTTTTTGTATACCTATGGGGTCCTTAACGTTGCATTTCTAAGAAATAAATTCCTTTTTTATATATATAGATTAGTGATCATTTTTTTTACAAAAAAGATTATTTAGGAGCAAGTATGACTTTATCTACATGGTACTCTATGGACAATTCTATCTTCAACTCTATGCAAAAAATGAAATCATAACACATTGCGTCAAGCTTAAATTTTCGTTCTATCATTTTCGTACTACATGAACTTTCTTTTATATTTCAACATGACATTATTTTCTACACACAACTCTATGCCTAAACATATTTATGTTGAGCTAATATTTTTTGCAAACCATTTATATATTAGATATCAACGAAAGAGATTTTGATGAAAAAAAGGTATCACAATTTATTTTGATATAGTATTCTTAGTGTCTCGTATCTTACTGAATTCATCCTGTAGAATTCGTTGTAGGATAAAAACAATATACTCGTATTAATATGAATTCCTGTAGAAAAAAAGGAATCGACCAAGTAACCCATTTCGTTAATCGATTTATTTTCAATCGAAAACACACGGAACTTTGATCAAACTTGACCGGTTTTATTTATTAACAAGTATACACCTGACCACCACGAGACACGTACTAACGGATCGGGATTTTCCGCTAGTGATCGGTGCATTCCGGTGCTAAGCTAAGACACACACACACACACACACACACACACACACACACACACACACACACACACACACACACACACACACACACACACACACACACACACACACAGAGAGAGAGAGAGAGAGAGAGAGAGAGAGATAGAGAGAGAGAGAGTGACACAACCAAAATACCTTTTAGTAGGGTAGGATTTGTATTTTAATCCATAGGCATATTTGTAATAAAATATAATTTTTTTCGAGTTATTATTAACTTATTTATAATAAAATTATTATATTTATTTTATTAGCAGAAATATATACATTATCAACCCCCGCCAGAGCTTATCTGTGTTTGTCGAAATATACGGCGAAGGTCCGAATAAGCAAATATTTCGGTCTTTAACCGACGTATATGGTATGCGTCGACATTCACTGGAGATTATTGATATTCTCGAAGTTCGATCTTTCACGGTAACATATATATGAATTACTAGGTATAAATAAAACAGTTATATATATTTTTTATGTTCTGTAATGCGATTTAATGTAATTTTTATGTTCTGGTTACGATGGGACGATTTAATCACAAAAATTAAAAATTTCTAAATACTTATCTCTGCGGTAGAGTAGTAGCATTTCGGCCTTTCATTCGGAGGTCTCGGGTTCGAAACCCGGTCAGGAATGGTATTTTTCAGATGTTATAAATTTCCATTTTCATATTCTCATGTGTTAGCTTCCTTGTAAGCTCCTGTGTTGAATTAATAAAAAAAAAAATTAAGTTGCAATAAAAACAACATAAAAAGAAGGGTTGGGTCAACATATACTCTGTTAACCCGTTGTAGTGTATTGGAAAAGGAAATTACAACTGACAAAAAACTGGTTATAAAATAAAGGTTTTGTAAATGAAGTTTAATTCTTTTTTTTTAATGATAGATTTATGGTTTCGATCGGTCGATTATGAGTTTTAGGCGAAACGTAAATTCCTTTTATATTATGGAGAATATGTGTATGTAGTAGGTGATTAATTTTTAATTATTTTATTTTGTTTATAATAGAAATAGAAATTTGTAAGGGGATTTATTTATGGATGTGCCAAGTTTTCTGCATTAAAAAATATTATGAAACAATGTACATAAAACAAAATATTAAACGTAAATTCTTTATAAAATATTTTATATTAATACCATAGGTTATGGAATTCAATATAGACAATGCCGTAATTATCTTATATAATGTTAATAATACATTAATCGAAAAATGTAAAAAACAAAACTGAACTTTATTATTTTACTATACAAAAGAAAAGATTTAATAAATATTTTTAAAAAAACACAAGTTAAATAAACAACTTATTTTCTAAATATATGGACTTCTGTGTTCAGATGATCCTACAAAGAAAACAGGAACAATTTTTAAAAATTATGCAATAGAAAAAGGACTCGTACATAATTAACAAAACAGGCATTAACCAAAAATAATAAATTTAACACACTGACAAGGGAAGTCATGAAGTCAACACACTGCAGTAATACGAAATTTATAATTACTCAAATTTTTGACAAGAATGACATATTAAATAGATTAATGACGTTTTCTGTACATCATTATATTATATACTTTTATACGTTTTATACTTTTAAACGTCATTATATTCTCTTTTAGTACGTCATACCTCACAACACAGGTCAAATTTATTATTTGACAAATACTAGAGTAGGATCACTTCTTGTCAGGAATTATCATCACTAACACCGTTGACGAAGGAGCTAAATAAATGCTCCAAAAAGATCTTTCAGAATCAATTTTTTATATATCTTGAAAGTAAACAATGTATTAATTATTTTTAAACATAACTTCACCATGTATAAATAGTAAATACTTTTAACAATACAAAATTACTATTAAATAACTAAATTTACAAGACCATAATATTAAATACTATAAGTGATACAAACGAAACGAAAATCGTACATTAGATTATAAACAAATAAAAATAATTGGCTATACTAAACGTATTAGAATAAATTGGAAAACAAGATTACTCTCTAAAACCATTTAAAAAGATTTTATTTAAAATATAAACCTAGATGGGTATTTCGAATGTTAAACACACCTTATCAGTAGACAGTGCGCAAAGTATGCATAAAAGTATTATCAGCATATTCTCCATGAATGAGAGGTAGGGCATTTTTCAAAACAAAGAATTCAAAAAGGAATTTCACTTTTTCTTTTAAATTCAGATTCAACTGGAAAAATGTAGTAACAGTTTAGAGTACAATAAACAAAAATCACTACATAACATGATTCTTAATAGTAATTAAATACGATCAAAATTACGTCGAAAACAAGAAAACCGCCTAACTTTTATTATTAACAGGTGACCATAATTTTATGACATTTTAATATACCGATTAATTTTACGGTTACTGTTGGTTGCCAACTTAATTTTACAAAGGTCTAAATTTATTGTATTAAAAACAGCTGTTTTTTTTATTTTTACAAACGCATAATATTTTTTTTGTTTTGTTCTGTTTTCTTTTTAATAAAAAAAAGTTGATTTTATATTTTTATAGATTTTATTACATCAATTCTCTGCTAGGTTTGATAATAAAATTTACGCATTTACTAGTCATTTAACAAAGTTATTGTACTTCAAACCTACGAAAACTCATGTGGACACCACATGATTTTCTTGCACGCCTATTAAATTACATATACATATTTTTTTAAAATAAAAAGTACATAAAATTTTATTTCATTAATAACTTCTGATATTTTTTTCATTTTTTTTAGTGTTATTGTTGAATTATTATTTATTGTAAAACTTTATTTACAATCAGAGTTTAATAATTATCAATAAATCAATATATTTAAATTAAAAAAAGTTAAAAAAAGGAGATGAAATCTGATTCGAACCGATGTGCCTTCCTCTTGTAAGAACCAAATATTTCATTAACTAAAATTTTATTTGGCTGTAACTCTGGAACCAATAAAAATAAGTAACACTTATGATATATCGTTGAAAAGCTCTCAGTAAGGGTTTATTACTGCAGTTACAAAAAAGTCCAAAATCTAATTTTTATTTATTTTGGGGGTTTTATGGACACTTTTGGTCCAGTCGAAAGCAATCAAAAGGGATGATGTTCAACTAGATGCTACAACAGTCCTAAATTCAAAATTTCAACATTCTACGGCTAATCATTTTTGAGTTATGCGAGATACATACATACGTAAGCACAGACGTCACGCCGAAACTAGTCAAAATGAATTTAGGAATGGTCAAAATGGATATTTCCGTTGAAATTTAAAAACCAAAATTTTTCGTGATTACAATATTTCCTTTATTTCGTACAAGGAAGTAAAAACGTGTTTTTCGTCAAAGAATGTTTATGTTTTAAGTTGGATATTACAAAAACTGCGGAAGATACAGTTCCGGGACATATTTTATTCGATTTTTCAAGTCAAAAAATATTTGAAACCATCAAGTTTACCCCTTTTATAACTTCTTAAAAATTTCAGTATGAACCCATGGAGGAAACTGAAATTAGTGGGAAATTTTTCATTAGCCGTAACTCGATAACAATAGTTGACGGATATATCTTTATATGAACATTTTTTATTATTTCAAGCTCTAGAATCAGTTCCCAAATTATTATCCCTTTCCTCTTGAATCAGCCTGTATTTTTCAAAACATATATTTTATTAATAATTACTTCTAAATCATTTAAAAAATTATTATTTGTTACACTTTAAACGAACCTCTTAATGTGGAATCTCTGCTCATAACAAGAACCTATCGGGACAACCATACGGGTGATAGATAACTTTCACCCGTATTTGTTTGACTTCTTCAAACAAGTAATAGCGAGTGACAAATCAACGCAACACGTAACACTCGAAAGTTAACTGAATATATCTTATAGGAAATAATTATTTGTTCTTTATAAAAGAGGTAAGAAACATGTTTTTTTTTTCAAGTTTTATTTGGGCCAATTTTTGAGGACAATTTAAGTGAACGGAAAATATGGAAATTTAAATGTATACTCTTTTTTTTCGCTAATATCAGTCATTTTCAAGATACTTCTAAATAACCGTCTTTTCACTATACGGGAGTAAAATCCTAAATGTATTTTTTGTGATACTTTTTGATGGGGAGGGATTATAGATTTGTGGTGTATCCCAGCAATAAACTTTTACTTAATAAAATTTCTAATTTAAGTAGACTACCAAGGATGGAAAATTTTTTTTATATTTTCTTGTTTCCAAATAAAAAAGCAGTAATAAGTAGGCAATCAATCACTCCCCCCCTCCCCATCACAAAAATACAAAACAAATATATGTATATTAATTTTATGTTTTTTTTTTTTATTTTGCGTATTCCTACAATCATTCTTTTCTGTTCTGGGGCTTATTCTTTCAATATATTAACGAATTAAATATTTCCCTTAGTTACTCTAAAAATACTGGAAACTCTATACAGGCAGTCTGGAACAATAAATAAATATGTTTTCTCATGTATAAAAAAAAGCATTGCTCTTTAATATAGAATAATTACTAATATAGGATAATTAAAGAGCGTGCGGATGACAAAATTATACATAGAATACGTGTAGTATAATTTTTTAAATTTATTTAAACATACATAATATATATTATAGTCTACGACACACCCGGTAATGTATGGATTCCAACGCAGGGGTCATACATCTAAATCGGTTCAGCCGTTGAGTTGCGACAGTGGAACAAACATACATACACCCTAAATACATTACACTTCTTTTTGGGCAGTTGTATAAAACCTACCCATAAAACGAGAATTTTTCTACAAAAGTATATTATGGGTGAAAGTAATTTATCTGCATCCAGCTTTGGTGTCAGTGATAGTACAGCTACACAAACATAGAGTAATTTTTATTAAAAATGCTTATCGAAGTTTTATAACATTTTAAACAGCAGACTCAGTATATACAAATATATCTATGTAACAACATAAAAATACATCAGATTTTAAAATTTATACTTTTTAGCTACTAAAAAATTAAACCTCAATCTCGATTAAAAAAAAATATTAACAATCATAACTAGCCTGTCAGGGATCGTTTCACTCGCTCTTCCCGACTAGCCAAGGGGCTCCGCCTCCTGGATCCCGCCTGTGTTCGTTATCCTCATGGTTATGAGAATACTTCTGATAAATAACAATTAATAGCTCTCTTTCCACCAATTCTCTCTCGTTCTTGACATAGAAGCTCTGATACCCCACATTTCCCCAGGGGGACTGGGGCCTCGTTCTATGGCTTAAAACCTTCCCAGTGATATCACGACTGTATCCAGAAAATTTGAAAGCAATCGGTCGGTTCGTTCTCGCGTGATGCTCTGATACCAGCCCCTTACCAGCCTCCCCAAAGGGGGTAGGGCCCCAATCTATGGCTTAAAACCTTCAATGGGGTAACATGAATGTTTCCTGAACATTTTAAGGCAATCGGTCAGTTAGTTCTCGCGTGATACTCTTATACTCCCCGTCGATTATTTCGAAATCTATCAAGTTTGGTGCAGTGCCAGTTGGTGTCATCAGGTCATTTTTGGCCCTCTATTAGAATATAACATTTGTTTTGCTCGATTTAGTATTAGTGTTATGCGCACACCACACACACACACACACACACATATATATATATACACACAAACATACCCAGACAAAAATTAGATTTTTTATTTGATTATCAAATGATTGTCTACTTTGTTTGATAAAATTTTCAATTTCTTTTTATTATAAATGATTGGAAAAACTCCATTGTATATTGTTATACATATATTCTACATCTGCAATAACTTGATTTATATATTGTAATCTTTTCTTTACTATTTTTACCCTTTTTTCCCCCTATTCTGCAATCAAATTGACTGACAAAATCAATATTTTTCTTCTGTTTAGGAGATTCTACCATTTAAGTTCTTACACGTTCTGTCTTTCTAGCTTTTGAGTTATTCAAGTTTCTTATTGCCGTAAAACATATTCGCTAAATAATCGTTAGAAAGTTTCCTTTCATATTCTTAAATCAATATGTTATCTTATTTTTTTCTGCGTAAAAGTTTTGAAATTTATTTACTTCGTTCATTATTAGTAATTTTACTACTTCAACAAAAGCAAACTGAAACTTTTGGTGTAGTATGTTCTCCTATTTTAATATTAATTCTTCATACTTTTATTTTATGACCTATTTAGTTTCATTCAATTCACTTTAATTAAACGTGTCAGTATTATTCCTTTATTGCCTTCTCTTCATAAAATTTAAACAGTGATAAGGATAAAATAAATTCATTATTTTCTTTATTGCAACATATTTAATCACCTAGTATATTTATTATAACAACCTGATTCTTGAACAAATCATAAATAACTATTTTCTCAGTAATTCATACTTATTTAGTTTCACATTTTTAATATTCTATTCCATTACAAATTATCTTTCTTTTTTGTGAACTGCAATGAACATTTAGAGGAAAAAATTCCATCGCCAAAGCGAAAATTTGTAGCCAAAAAGAATTTTAATTGGAAAATCTGAAAAATAATCAGATGAGTATATTAATTTTCTGTTCCGTGATTCATCGGTAGGTAAGTAGCATATAGTAAGAATTAAAATGTTTAGTTGTTCTCTCCTTATAATTTCGCTATTTTTGGGCCGCTGTACACAGAAACACCTCTGTTGTTGCAGTAGAGATTAATAAGAAGCGCGCTTACACAAATTGTATAAAAAAATAAGAACCTTTACTTTTTTCTTTTCATTTACTCCATTCCTCAATGAGTAAGCACCTTTAAGTACAAAAAATTAAGGTTTAAAACTCTCGTCTCGTGTAGCCTTTTTCTGAAACCGAATAATCTCTTCGTTCCAAAATATTTACCGGTACAACAAACGGTTCATTTTGTTAGCAGACGAGAATATTACGTTGACAAAACTGTGTAGCGTTCCAAAGCTAATACTAAAAATCATCCTCTTGATTAAACAAATAAATTCTCCGTAATAAGGATAAAATTGAACTGTTTACAGTTCAACGGAATAACAATTAATTCATTACGCCACCTAATTTTAAGATGAATGAGGGTTTATTTTAGAGAATCTCGAGTCTGTTCTTGGATATTTTTTAGTATCTACAATAAAAGCAGATTATTTCAAAGTATACATGAGTTCAAGAACAGCTCAAATACTGAGATATCTACTTTAGATAAAGATATAGAATCATCCGAGAAATTTTTATACTCATAAGTGGAAGCTTAGCACATCTAAGGGGTTGTCATTGTCACTTTCTCACTATTTACCGCTTTCTAATAATCTTGAAATTTCTCTAAGGTAATCGATCTCACCAAATCTTGTGGTTTTGACAAGATGCCGATTGAATCCATCGTAAGGACTTATGAGATAACGAGAATAACTGCTTCCTTGATATTTTTTGAGTTATACGGTGCGGATGTTTCTATTCATCGATCTCTCTTAGGACAATGTTCTCTATTTTAACAGATATTGTCGAATCCCTAATAAGGGTAAAACTCTTAAACTCTAATAATAAAAAAGGATAAGTCAGTACTTTAATTTAATATAATCGTTTTTGCAGATTCTAATTTATCTATTGGGAGATAGTAACAAAATGTAACTATAATATTAAATTTAATAATAATGGAAAATGGACGAATTGTGGTGGACAAGTAATGATTTACTACAACAACAACCTGATGTAAATTCAGAACAAGTGTTAAATACGTTATTCCAATCGCAATCAGATTATTCAAATAATAATAATATTATCAGTAACAACAATATGGTTGTATCATTTACAAGAAGAAACTTTGATAGCGGTGGGACTGTTCGTGTGTCACGCGAGTGTTCGGAGGAAAGTGGCTATCATTCGGACGTGTTGGCCGATTTATTTAGTGAATTTCGTATGGATAATTTAACTAGTGATAATAATGTTAATCAAATAGCTTTAGAACAAGAAATAACAAACAGTTTAACCTCTGATAATACACTAAACGATGACAGTAGTTCGACATCTTTTTGTGTTTTACAAACTGCAAGTTGTTTAACGATAAATAATAATAATACACAAGAAAATTCGGAACAATCGCTTGATTCTGTTAATTCCTTGCCAACTGTATTAAATAAAAATATAAATGATAAAAAAGGATCAAATAAAATTGCATCTTCTAGTGAAAATTTTCATGAAGAAGAAGGCGACGAAGACATCGAGGAAGAGGACGAAGAAGTGGTAGAAATACAAGATGATAAAGATAAGGAAGAAGAAGAAAATGAAAAAGTCTTCGTTCCGTCAGGTAAGTAAAAAATTAAAGTTTTTTAGAAACTTAGTATGCATAAATATATAATTTTTTAAATCGTACACGATATTGCTGTAATATCCCAGAATGTATATATGCTCTAACCCCTTCACTAGTAATAAAAAATTTTAATTATTTTTACCTATGCAACACTATTTATGAATGTAATATTTCCTTATTAAAAAAAATTCTCTGTTGGTTTATGTACTGAATAAAAAAATCCGCGATCTAATAAAGTCTTGTAGAAAATTATAAAAACCTTGATAGATTTTTTAGTAGTACTATTTAGGACTATTTGAAAAATAGATTATTATTTATTAATTAAAAAGATTAATTCCCTATCGCTGTTATAAAGATTCCCGTTCTGATAATCCTAACAAAAATTTAGAAAATAATAATTTAAGCTGAAATAATTCAAATTATAAAAAATTTACGGGATTACTTTTTTGGAAGCGTGTGAGGTTTTTATTACTTTTAAAAATTGTTTAGTAATATTACTTTCAATGGTTTTTTTATAAACAAACAAAAATACGCCCATGCTTTATTTCATGAAAATATATATTTTCATGAAATCAAACTTTCTCTTCCAGATATGGCAACTTCACAATTTCTCCCTACCGTTTGGTACGATTTCCTTCAAAAACGCAATATAATTCAATATTCGATTTTTGTAAGTCACAACACCCGGGGACCGGTTCGTGAAAAATAAATTAAAATATTTTCTGATGCATATCAATTTGTATCCGAGAGTTTAGCATATTTTCATTAAGGTATATCGATGCATTAAGAAATTTAAAAATCCGGGTAGGTACTGCTTTTCGGCCAGTCCTATCCATCTGCTGTACAATACTTAGTATTGTACACACATTGATGTGATTCAATTCGATTCCCGTTCATTTTTTTCTTTTTCATTTAAAATGATGTTTCGTAAAATTGATACAATTATTGTAATATGTATATATATATATATATATACATGTTACAATTTCTTTTCATTTATACATATATATTTATAATAATCAATTATTTTTGCAAATTATCGGCTAAAATTCTTTTATTTTTTCCCTAATAATCACGTTTTCAGATTGAAGATCATTGTTGAACCTTATCTATTTAAAACGCAACACACCGGGTTAGTAAACTTGTCATCGTAAATCAGCAGATTTCGAAGTCGAGAGTTCTCAGGTACGAATCCTAATAAAGGTAGTTGCTTTTATTCGGATTTGAATACTAGATCGTGGGTATCGGTATTCTTTGGTGGTTCGATTTCAATTAATCACACGTCTCAGCAATGGTCCGTCTCAGTTTTTACAAGACTACCCATTCACCGGTCCAGTTACATTACCCTGATAAGTCTCTAATGACTTTAATTATTGATGCGACTATAAAATAAAGTATTAAAAAAAAAATTTTAAAGGTTTTAATGTAAAAAAGTATTTTTTATTTACCAGTATAATTTGAAGTATTTCCAACTACGTTTTTTGATGGATTAAAATAGCACATTCTTCTTGGTAAGGTAATTAATTTTTGAGATGTTTTATAATATATTTTCTCTTAAATAAACGGTCAGAAATGGATAAAAATATTTTTTTTCTTTAAGCACATTAGGGGTTAAATTCAAATGGAAGTTCAACTTTGTACGTCGTTCTTGAAATCTTAATTTTTTGATAGCTCTTATTCATTAATATTTCTTGAAAAAAAAGAGTTAGCCAAAAATGTTTACCTCCTTCCTAGAAAATTACAACTTTGGTGTATTATTTATATATCAATTGTAGGTAACAAACATACTTAAAGTTTTTTAAAACGCCCCTGTAGAAAATCAAAATTGGTTTCTTCGCAATATTCCCCTTAACAAATTTTGAAAAAAAATTGTGATCATTACTGAATATAGAAATATTTGAACCAAATTTGAAGAAAATTGATTTGGTCAATCCTGAGAAATAAGGCCAAAACCAACAGGATACACAAATGTATGTGTGTACGTATGTACATATCTACTCGCATACATACATATGTTTTTTTGGATTAGATGATCTAGTTGGACTCTAAAATGTAAAGATTTGAACAAAAAACATGTATCCCATTTTTAATATGATCATCATACTATCCCCTTTAATGTAGCTATCTAGATTCGCCGAGAAATTACTAATAATGGTAGATTTCTTTTATAAAGAGAATCTTTATTCTAAGAATAAGTAAATAAAATTAAATTGTATGATTTTTTTATACGTATTTATACTGGGAGTGTAAAGAGTTTTGCAAAGGTAAAGGCTCCACGTTTTTAAAATTAAACATAAATTTTCAACACGGATGAAAATCAACTTTTGAGAAATTTCATCTGTTTAAATAAACCAATTAATATCTAAAAAACAAATCTCTCTTTTGCTACGAAATGCGGAATTTATAAGGATTTATATTATGTCTTAGAGCCTCTCTAGATAACAGTTCGTTCTTATAACCAAAAGGGAAATTTTTGATAAAAATTTTTCTGTTGATAGTTATCAAAAAAACTTGTTTACATGGATTCTTATTTGCTGATTTCGTTTCTTGAATAATAATTTTAAAAAAGGATTTCAGGACTACAAACTCAGCGGTTATAAAAAAAAGAAAAAAATTGCCTGTGAACTTTATTTAAATTTCTATCTATTTTAATTTTTATTTCATTAAATCTTTCGTTAAATGCATTTTTAGTGTTTAAACAATAAAACAGTTATATTAAAAGTTAGGAGGTTAAATTTGAAATTTAAAAGGAAGTTTTTCAAATTAAATAACATTTGATTTTTACGTTGAAATTTTATTTTTAAAAATACAACGTGAGAGTGTAATTACGAGAAAATATTGTTCTCCCAATAACAAAAAAAAAAATCATTATAGATAATTAACGGAACCTTAAACCCTGTTTGAAATTTTTATAGATTGTTTCCTAATGAAGGTAATTTCCTTTAATTTTTCCCTTGAAAGTCTGCTCTGATATTTTGAATGAGAAATTCAAATTAAAAGAATGTTTTTATTAGAAGTTTCTCCTTCCAAATTCAATTAATCATTTCATAAAATTTCATGAAAATCTTATAGTTTTTAATATTTGTTTAATGAATATATTTTCGTAAGTTTATTCTAAGCAAAGAAATAAAAGTAAATGATTTTATATCAAGAGAAAGAAATCTAATTTTTAAATAATTTAATTCAAAACAACCACGTTTTATTGAAATTTGCAGTTTTTTAATGATGACCTGAAGTAGTAAGATACACATTTTTTGCTTTAGCTTTTATGAAATAAAATTATTTTTTTAAAAATATCATATTTTGGGCAATATAAAGACAATAAATCGCCATTCCGCCGACCTCTGTGGTAATGCCTTGGCCTTTCATCCGGAGGTCCCGGTCAGCTATGTTATTTTTCATACCTAAAATATTCCATTTCCATAACCCACGCACAAACTTCAAGTTTAATTGGCGATATAATCAAACAAAAAAAAAGAAGAAATATATTATATATACTTTTTTTTTGTATTTATATATTTATACGCCCAGGTCATCCCAAGTAAACCCTGGAACCAACTTAGGTGCTCCTCGGGGCCTCCCGGAGCCACGGGACCTACTCCAGGGTCGCAGAGGTTGCTTCGCTTGCCATTCCCGCGTTGCATGGCGACGGCGCCTGGGACACTCGCAGAGCTCGCTTCGGTCGCCATTCCCGTCTACCCAGAGGCCTCCACCCCTGGATCCTCGCACCGTTCGTTATCCTCATGATTGTGAGAATAATACTGGAAAATGACAATTAGAGTATTCGACTTTATAGAAACCTGGAAAAAAATTAAATTACAAAAGGCAGAATAATGGTAGCTATGGTATCTAAAGTACACACCTTTATATAAAGTACACCTTTAAAGATGAAAAATTCAAAAATTATTTTCTTTGTCATGGAGGTAGAAATATAATAATGAAGTAAAATGATTAATCTTTTTTTTTCCTTAATGAATATCTTTACAACTTCATCATCCTTGGACGTGAAGAAATAATATTTAACTTAAGAGCGAGATAGGGCCTTGATCTGTAGCTTAAAACCTTTCATGGTATAATACAAATGTATTCTGAAAATTTGAAAGCAATCGATCGGTTGGTTCTCTGAGATTTTTCGAGATGAAATATATCTAAAAACCTTCTCAGTTATGCCAAGAAACATTTGATTGCGATTGATAAAGTAGTTTTTTTTGTTTATCCCAAACAAACATAAACCCTCTTCGTTTTTACATAATAGTATAGATAAATATAGATATAGGTTTTATTTAGCGTAAATTTAATTCTATTATTTTTGTAATATTATTCATTCGATTGATTCGAATCATTCAGTTCAAAACCAGCTCACAAATGTTAGAGACTCACAGTTCACAGTTCATTAATTCAATATATTAAAGTTTGTACATCAACCGGCAGATCTCCTCTACTACAAATATATATTTTCGAGATTTTTCAAGGTGAAATATATCTAAAAACTTTCTCAGTTATGCCAAGAAACATGGGTAAAAATTTGGTTGCGATTGATCTAGTAGTATTTTGTTCCTCCCGAACAAACAAAAATCGTCTTCGTCATTATACAACAGTAAAGATTATTTATTTTACCTAGATAAATAACACGAAAAATATTTTTTATCAAAAAAAAAAGAATATATTTTTAAACCCTCTCCGGATTAGATAGAAAATTACGTAATTTTTTCTAATATTCTTAGAATGTTACAATTTCTTCCAAAATTAACATTAACAAATTTAGTAAATCATATCACGATTATCATTAAATTATAATATTTTAATTAGGCTAAATATTTGGTATTTTAACCTTAGTTCAACATTTTACATAAATAATATAGTGAAAACATGATATATATCATTTTATAGGAATGAAATTATTTTAATATATAAATGTTTAAAATGATTAAGTTATAAATTAATTATTATTATTAATAATTATTAATTAATTAATTATTATTAAGTTTAAATTATTAAGTTATTTTATTTATAAAACTATTCCAGTTGGTATATTCATTACATTTTTTTCTGGATTGTTTTTGATTTTTTGAGGGATGTACTTTCAAGGATTTTATGTCTACTTTTAAATACTCGTAGAGTTGAATATTTTTGTTTGAAAGTTGATGAGGTTTAATTATGACACTATCTCAAAATGGATTTAACGTAAATTGGAAATAACGAATTGTAACAGTAATGCTAAAAGATTGTTGTTTGAAGATACTAATAGATTAACCACACACAAAGTTTTTATCGACATATTTTTATTATAAAAACTTTGTACTTTCTACGATTATTAAATAATAACATATTTTAATAAAGTTTCTGATTATTATAAGCAGTAACCCAAAACGTTTTATTGTGTTGTTAATGATTAGAACAAGTTAGAAGATGGCCGTTTTAGAAGACATATTTTCGATCATATTTGTACCGGTCGAAACTAATGTACAACAATAATTTCAACGTTCCATAACAACGTCTGATTTGTTTGAATTGAAGAAAATTCATAGTGGTGTTCCACGTTACGGACCTTAGTTTTTACATTATCATTAACATTCAAATTTTTATTTAAGTAACAACGTTTCTAAAAAACAAAAAAAAATTGAATTTTTTGATTCACAAATTCAAAAATTTTGTTTATTGACTAAGCCGGTTAGAATAAAATGTGCCTCATTGCTAAAGATGATTTTTTTTGAAAACTTGTGTTGTTTTCACAATTTTTGCAGTTGTCAAGTGTGTAATTTTCCTCAATGTTTACTGATAACAGCATATAAAAATCTACTTTGGTCTTATCGTGAAAAAATGGCAGAAAATTAAAAATATTAGTTCATTTTGGAACACCCTATTTATTACGTGTTTGAAATCGATTTTATTTTTATTTAACAGTTTGCTTTATTTATAATTTTGTGTTTGTGGTATTACCGGCTACCGATTTTACTGTCCCTTCAAATATAGTTAGAATAGGTATATAGAAGGAAACGTAAGATGATCATGTCAAAAATGGAGTATCGGTCTTTTTGGAAATCTTTACATTTTGGAGTCCAACCTGTCTATGTAGACAAAAAAAGAAAAAAAGACACGTATGTTCGTATACGTGTCGCACTGCTTTTGACCTTATATCTAAGGATTGACGAAACTGATATTCTCCAAATGTGATTGAAATATTTGTATATGTGGGGATATTTTTTTTTTTCCAAAGTTCGTTAATTTGTTAAAAACCAATTTTGATTTTCTTCAGAAGTGATTTAGAAAAAAATTTAAGCACATTTGTTACCTACAATGGATATATAAATAAACAAAAAAATGATTTTTTTTTTTAAAAATAAACTTTACCCACTTAAAATTGAAATATATGGTTTTTTGTTCTTTAGCTCTAGCTCCCTTCCGTTTAAATATTTTTCAAAATATATTTGAAAGTTTATTCTTCATACGTAGAGCTATCAAGAAATGTCTACATTTTTTTTTTAAATTATAGAACCCCGGACCTAAAATGCAGAAAATATTTCCCTTTTCGGGCCTAAAATTTCCCTTTTCTTATTTTAGGCTTTATTAAAGTAGGTTTGTTAGATTTAGAGAAGTTTACTTAAACAAAGTTGTTAAACTTAACCTACATATGAATATTTATAGAAAGGTTTTTTTTTGACATTTATTCTCCACTTCTAAAAAAAATATTTATTGTTTTTTTTTTTTTTTTAATTTTTTGGGCTCTAACTCTTTTAATCTTTATTATTAATAGCCGGGAAAGTCACACAATACGTTGTCATTTTTTATTATATGAAAAACGTTTGATTTATCTATAACTATATTACTTTGAATATTTGTTTATATTTGTATTGTTTACCACGCAAATTGTATTTTCTAGCTTTGGAGTTAATTGATTTGTTAACTTGTATTTCTATTAATTAAATAATAATTAATGTTAAATGTAACAATTTTTACAAATAAGGAATTAATATTTCTATAATATTCATTTAAACTATCTAGTACGTAACTCAAAAAAGTAGATACGTAATATTAAGCTAAAACAGCTATTCTGCACTATAAGAAGGCATCAATTTAAAGTATATTTTATATTCTGTCGTATCTTTTAAAGTTGGATATAACACTTATACTTTGACGGGACAATTGACGATCTATGAAAACCAGTGATATAAGTAATACTTTAATTACCATTAAATTTTAGGTTAGGTCATCGCAAAAAATATACCAAAAATAATTAATAATAAAAAAACATCAATAACAAGAAAAACTTACGTAATATTACCGATAAGTAGCCAACCGATAAAAAAAAATGTATGCAGCTTTGTAAAATTACAATATTTATAATTAGCATCACGCATAGAACTACTGCTTCATCTCAGTTTTTCAAGCGATGAGATAATTTATTCCTTATTTTTATCTTAGTCATAAAGTTTAATTAAATCACGATATATTAGGTCTTTGATTTATATTAAGATATATTAGCATGATTACAATAATATAAGCAGTGATGACTGCACTTATATATACATATACAGAAATGGCAACGTTTTATACTCAATTTTTTTTTCTCCATTATATTACTATTGTAATATTGTTGCAATTATGTTGACCGCAAACAGGATGTAATAAAAAAAATTGCTCGTCGAGTGATACCGCTCTCCTTATCCGAAGATGTACGCTTTAGTTCTCAATTACATACGTTACTATTTTTCCTTCCTACAGCGTTTAAGGATTGAATCACTTCAGAATTCATATATACTCGTACAACTTAGATTCATGAATGGAGCATGATTCATTTTTATTTTAAAAGAAACTGTGTACGTAGTAATGAATGAATGAATGTTTTTATGTGTAACCGATGGATGATTAAGCGCTATTAAAAAAGTCAATGTTTTTTAATATATAGAAAACACAAATGTAGAATTATATGATAATAATAATAATAAAAATAATAATAATAAAACGACATTAGTCACTGAAAGGAAAATCATTTCTATTATTTTTTTTCTTACATTCTTATAATCAAAATACATTACATAAAGCATAAAAATTTGAAAATAGATTTTCAGATTTTAGACAGATCTTGATCATTTTAAATCTGTAAATTAAAAATAAGATTTAATTTAAAAATTATAAATAGAAAAATAAAACTGACTTTAAAAAAGAAAAACTGAAAAGTTGTAGGACTTCCCGTTACGCGGCTAATTTCCCGACACACTGCTTTAGCCGCGTAACGGGAAAGTCCTACAACTGTGGGCTGGTTCTGATTCACGGCTTACACACAACTTAATTTAAAATATTTATCATTTTATTTAAATATAATATATTTTCGTTTATTTAATTCAATGATTCTAATTAAAGCACGCGCGCATACCGCATTTAATTCGCGCGAGTGTGGCGGTACTAGCGACGATGGTCGACACTAACTAAAATACTATAATTTCACAACTTATAAAAAACAGATTTTGTTTTTATGGTCGGCAGACTGGTGTAGCGGTGAGACTTAACGCACAAGCTACTGCATCAACCGGAGGATCCAGTTCGAGACCTAGCCAGACCTTGTCACTTTTTTTAAATATTATTCATTTATTTAATTCTACTGCTCACCTATGACGTCAAAACATAGCAGTCAGAACATGTTTTGGGGTAGGGGTGCGATTTTGCAAATTTTTTTGCAAATATTGTTATTTTTTAATTGTTAACAAATGCGCCTACGAAAAATATGACCGTAATTAGGCTAAATTTCGTGATACTGAGGGTGACCTTGCTCTACAGCCTCACCCCCTTGACCTTTAAAGTTTAAAATTTAATGGTAATAATGCCCCATGTATAGAAGTAATCTGACCCAGTTTGGTCAAAATCGGTCGAGTAGTTCTGATAATATAAGGTGATTTAGAGGCCAACACCGAACACACGTACATAGGACATTAACATCCAAAAAATTTACATCTCAATATTTGGGTTCCTTAGGTGTCAAAATGTCAAGATCCATAAAATTTACATCTTAATATTTGGGTTCCTTAGGTGTCAAAATGTCAAGATCCGGTGAACATCGCATATGCCCAAACTGGACCGATTATAATTCTTTTCTAGAGCTATAGCTCTACTATAGTGCTACCTAGACGGGAAAGTAAAAATAAAAAGTAAATGCCGTTCTCTGTAGCGAAATGATAGCGTATCGGCCTTTGGAATGCAAAGTTGGCAGGAGTCTATTACTCCCTACTTTATCGCAGAGCCTGGAGTCGGCCTTTAACCCGGAGTTCCTGGTTCGAATCACGGTCAGGCATGGCAATTTTCATATGTTACAAAATTTCCATCTCCAATTATTAAAATTTATATTACAAGCTTCGAGCTTATGTGGTGAATTAATCATAAAAAATTCGTTTCAATTAATTTTCAAATTTAAAAGATATAAATTTAAAAGTCAATGCCAAATAAATATCAAATATTAGCAACCTTTCTTTCTTTTCCTGTTTAGCCTTCGGTAACTACCGTTTAGATAATTCTTCAGAGGATGAATGAGGATGATATGTATGAGTGAAAAAATATTAGCAACCTATTAGCACAATGGCGTCAACTTCAAAAAGTCAGAATTTAAAAATTTTATTAATATTTACTTTAATTCTAGTTGACTTTATTATTTTACTCTATTTATTTATTTTTTAATGTTTTAACTTTATTATTACTTCTATATTTACTTTTAATTACACTGATCAACATAAAATTTGGAACTGGAAAAAAAGTAGGTGTTCTATACAGTATTTTACATGTTGAATCTGAATATGCATTCCGAAACAACCCTCACATAATTTTCTTAAGTTACAACACTTTAAATTTATTTGTTCCATCATTTGTGGAACAAACAGTACAAATAAGTTAGTACGTCTGTATGTTTGCTTATTTCCATCTTATTTATATTGCAATGCATGCTGTAGACCTATATTTGATACTTAACAGTCATGATGTCATTTCATGTCAAACCAGACATGTATAGACATGTCAGTGTGTCAAGTAATGAGTAATTCAACGTGATGAAATTTTCTTCAGTAAGAGTTCAACTATTTATATGACTTGCTGTATTATTTTGTTGTGGTACAGGTTTTATCATACACATATTACAAATTGTTTCATAAGTGATGCCATCAATTTAGTGAAAGATTTTTATGACAGAACAACTTTTGGTTTTATTTTATATAACATCAAGATTTGTTAAGTTGTGTGTGTTTCGCGCTGTGCTTTATTGTACTCCATGGGATAGTCGCGTTACAGATAAGCACTACGCAGTTAAAGACTGACCAAAAAGAAATCAATTTACCCCAGGAAAGGAAAATGTTGTAAATACTCCCCCTGTTGAAGCAGATCGTATTATTTTACCACCTCTACACAAAAAAATAGGCTTGATGAAGAATCTTTTTAAAGCATTAGGTGAAGATGGCTTTAAATATTTAGTTGAGTTTTTTCACAATTAAGTGAAGCCAAATTAAAAGAGTGAATATTCATCGGGCCACGAATAAGAAAATTATTCATGAAAATATATTTGACAGCAAACTGTCAAACTAGTAATTAAAGCTACAGAGGTATCGATGTATACCTCTGAATTGGTTATATAAAATTCTGAATAAAGAAAATAAAATATTGGAATGTAAATAAAATAAAATAAATAAAGAAAATATAAAT
The DNA here is from genome assembly GCF_047948215.1 of Lycorma delicatula. NCBI lineage: Eukaryota > Metazoa > Arthropoda > Insecta > Hemiptera > Fulgoridae > Lycorma > Lycorma delicatula. The sequence goes on from NC_134460.1 coordinate 26,720,423, forward strand.
TTTGAATAAAGATTAAAATTTTCCTCGAAATAAAATAAAAAATTTAACAATATTTTTATTGTATCAAAAACTTGAATCGTAGATAAGTTTCATTGTGAAAGTTTAAAATTTCACAATAAGGCAAAAAAAAATCAAAATCAGAATCCAAAAAGCAAATATTTATTGATTGTTGAAAAATTCGTACGGTCGAACATATAATACTCAATATTTTTTTCCGGTAATAAACTTAGAATTCCAATTAACGGAACGGAACGCAAGAATGGCGGGAGTTTCAATATTTCTTTCTACACATCGCAGAGCCTGGACAATGTCCCTTGCTGCTGTATCATTCTATAATCGGGCGTGTTTCACGGGTTTATTTAGTGGCGGTTATAAGTTGCAAGTTTTATTTATGGACGGACGGATTTACTGATTTTCGTTCCTATCCGTGTGGACCAGCGTGTAAATTGTTTACCGGGTCTGACCGTGGGAGATTAAGCTTTTTGAGCCTGGTGTTTCCGGCGTGATGCCCCTTCAGTCCGTCCACTGAACTTCTTTCGGTACTAGCACCTTATGGGCTAGCAGGAATACGCCAAAACGGGGCCCTAGTGATTTGGAGGGAGCAATGCTATTCACTTGATTTGGGCTTGCAAATACTTGTCAGATAAATATCTAAAAAACCATTTTCGGGTTTTTTGAATTTTGATTTTTTTAAAGGGTGCGACGGTGTATGGCGCGGCGGCTTAACCAACAAAGTTACTGTTATTGTACGTGCGACGCGACTGGCTACACCTGCTCCCAGTTACTTGACAAAAGAAATTACATTAAAAGTTTTTTTTTTATTAAATGAGAAACAAAGAACGGTCATCTTCTTGTGGTGTTTGTAAGGTAATGCTAGAACCGGGTAAAAATGTATTTTACCCGGTTCTAGCATTATCTCAAATACATTTTTACCCGTACAAAGGACGGTTAATTAGATAAAGCTACTATTTTTAAGATGGAAGCCGATTATTCCGAAACACTCATTCTTCAGATCACTCAAAGTTTCGGGTTCTGTACCGACCAAACTCTGCTCTGAAGAAATTACAATACACTGATAGTTTTTACTTTCCCGTCTAGATATCGCTATAGCTAGAAGGAAAGTAGTTTAATCGGTACAATTTGGTCATTTGCGGTTTTTACCGGATCTCTTATGTTTTGATACCTAAGGAACCCAGAAAACCGGTTCTTATGCACGTGTGTGTGTTCGGTGTTGGCCACTAAATCGCCTTATATCTCCAGAAATACTAGACCTATTTTGACCAAACTTGGTCAGCTTACTTCTATACATGGAGCATTGATGCCATTAAATTTTCAACTTAAAAGTCAAGGGGGTGAGGCTGGGGGTCAAGGTCATCCTCAGTATCTCAAGATTTCGTCTAAGGTCATATTTTTCTTAGGAAAATCTGTTGACAAGTAAAAAATAAAATATTGAAAAAAAAAATTAGCAAAATCGCCCCCCATCCCGAAAAATGCTGTTGTAATGGTCTACTATGTTGTGACGTCACAGGTGAGCAGTAGAGTTAAATAAATGAATAATATTTAAAGTGTGAAAAAGTAACACGGTCTGGCTGGGTCTCGTACTCGTTCGTCCGGTTGACTCGGTACCTGGTGCGTTAAGCCCCGCGGCTAAATCAGTCTGCCGACCGTACAAGTGAAATTTATTCTATGTACTTTGTCAAATTACATTAGTTTAGTTAGTTCCGACCGTCGCCTCTAGTCCCGCCACACCTGAGCGATTTAAATACTGTATGCGCGCGCGCGCTTTAGCTTGAATCATTGAATTAACAAAACGAAAAACTGAACCCGGCTTCAGCCGCGTGACGGGTAAGTCCTACAACTTGTGTTGTCAGCTTTTTATAAATTGAACAGCCTGATTTATAATTACTATTCACAAATGCATGAATCTAATAATCACAGGAGAGTCCATGAGGCAGAACCTCCTGACCGGCTAGTAATTAATATATAAAAATTTTTATCATCCGTAAAACTACTTTTAAGAAATTTAATAAAATTGGGTTGTACCTTTCATAAAAAGAAAAAGAAAAAAATTGAATCTTTTTTTTTTAGTTAAGTATCTCTTATAAACGTTTAAATTAAATTCAAAATATTATTTAACGCGTGTATATATTTTTTTAACTTTAAAATTAACATCTTTTTTAACACATAACTACGGGTCACGCGAAAATTCACACATTTAAATTCACACACAATACCCAAAAGAATATAGTATTTTTTTTATTTGTGTAAATATATTTACTGCTTGTTATAATGCGATGTTCATGTTGGGCTATAATGTGCGAGGAGTTTACCAGCATCCTGCCTTCATCCCGTTAATTTGTCGCTTCCCTTTTACTGTCAACCACTCACATATACACAAACACACTCTACCACCACTACTACCCTATTACATTTTAAAAGCTTATACTAGTGTGTAGTACGCTATGGACATTTAAAGTGACAGTTTTAAAGCGGGCTTATCATAATATTTGTATTGTTTCTAATGATACTGATATAGATATTTTATCAGTGATAATATAAAAGAATCTGATTTTTTTATGTGCTTAATCTTAATAAGTAATTTTATAATATGTGTGAAAAATTTTTAACTTAATATTTTTAATTGGCTTTTCGTAGAGAAAAAAAATCAGGCCGTAATTAGGAACAAAAATTAAGATTGAAAACTGGATGGTTAACAACAATTTTTATATAGGTTGGTATTTTTTTTTTTTTAATATTAAAAAAATCACATGACTGAATGTACGAAAATTTTTTAATTTATTTTATTTTTTAAATTGAAATTTTTCTTATAAGTATACACGCATGAACTTCTAGAGCTATACATACATACATATGTACCCAAAATCATTTCTTCATTAAATTTAAAAATGAAATGGATATAACTTAAAAATTAATATCTAAAAATTGAGATCAGTAAAACGAACTTATGTTACGAATTTTCCATTCCAATTGCTAGTTTAATAAACTTGGCCACGAGTTTTCTTCTTTTTTTTAATTTTCTGAACATAAAATAAACATATAGGATCTTGTATTGTAATTGTATAAAATTGGCCTTTTCTTGGTTATTAAAATTTTGGTAGGGGTTCCTTGAGTATAACAGATATTTTAAAAAGAAAATGTCTATGTTAGTTTCTGTCCGCGAATTTTAGAAGTTCTGGTTTCCAAATAAGCAACAATACAAAAACTACCTGTCAAGGTTTCTGTTTTTTTAAATATTTTTAAACCCCGTTTTCGCTCAAATTAAGTATTTGCTGTTAAATATGATCATTCCTTCATACTAAAATCATTATACGATAATTTTTTCTTCGTCTTGAGTTATTTGACTCGTTTAATGCACTTCTTTTTTTATTCTATCTTATCCTCATCTTATATATTCAACATCAATCGGAGATCGACAATGTATTTAAAAATATACTTAGCGACAATTATTTAGATAAAAAGAAAAATTTTACTTTACGTGTATGACTAACTGCATTAACATTAGAGCGGCAATAAAACATGTAAACTGAGAGAAAGAGCTGATAATTTTTAAAGTTCAAATCTCTTTATATGTCTGAATTAGTTTCGTACTAAACATTCACCCAATCTTTTTTTTTTAATTTGACATGACACTAACTTTGTTTAAATAGGTGTAAAAGAAAATGCTACAATCTCAAATTGTAATCGTTTTTTTTTTTTTTTTTTTTAGCAAGTTTCAGTAGACGAGGAGGTTCTTATTTCGATACTTATATTCGTTTTATATATCCTCAACCCTTATTCTTCACCAAATTGTACTACTTAAATAATTTTTATTGTTTGAGGAATTTTCGGTGATTGTAATTTTTGTCAGATAATTAAGTTGGGAAATTTTTTTTTTAATGAAAAAATGTTTTTTTTAATGAAAATCATCTGTTTAGATGATTTGAATATATCTGTCCTAATTATTTAATTAAATAATAAAGATTAAGAATATAAGATTAATTTAAAAAAAAAATAATAATAATTTGTTCGATGTTGTTTAAATATGCACTTTTAAAAGTCGGAACGAAATTAAGTTTTTAAGATATAACGTACGTAAATTATTTTTATTTTCCATCAACTTCTATGATTGAAATTTAAAAAGGATTATACATTTTTTTTTATATTTATTGCAGTTTTGTAAGTCAGTTGAATTATTATTGTTTAAAGTATATATCTTATTAAAAAAAAAGTACAACCCTAATATTAGACTAAACTTGTTCGATATTTTAGGTGTGCTATCAATAAAAAAAAGAATGATCAAATATTGCTACATTAAATTATGCGGCAAATCAAATAACTCATTCTTAATTTTTAAGTTACCTGAATAAAAAATACATTAAAAAATGTATCTGCTTTTTCTAAATCGTCAAATTAAAAAAAAAACAATTACGTAATTTCTATTATTACCAACAGCAGCAAAATTTCTGATCTTACAAACAAAACTTCATTTTTTATCTTTTATATTAAGAACCTTTTTTTTAAAGATCTACAGGATTCTTACATGTTGCGTATGAAACTCCTAAACTGAAGTAATTTCATAATTATTTATGTCTATTAATTTTTTTTGTTGTATATAAGCAATAAACATAAGTGAAAGTTTGGTTTATCCTAATTAATAATTAATATTTTATTTAAATCAATACATTACATTGATCTCGTCAGGAATTAGTAGAAATACTATTCGGTGAATAAATAGGAACTTTCTACCATTTATCTGGATGGGTTAAGGGAAACTATGATAAAAACGTTGATCAGAGCATCATAATTTTATAAATCTTTAAATCAATATATATAATTCATAATATATATATATATTTGTAGATAAGGTTATATTAATATATAAAAAAGAAATTATGAAACAATATTAAGGAAAATATTTAAGAATATTAAAAAAATAAAATGGATATAAACAAATAGTAATTTAAACTGCGTTAATAATAAGGCAAATCATATTATCTGTACGTTTTAAATGAAAATCCGAAACTAGAAATTTCTATTTTTCGGATTTTCATTTATTGAGAGTTTCAGTCCCCCTTCACAATTAAATGAAAATTTTTTTTAAAAGAAATTTCATTTAAAATAATTTACACAAAAAATATTATTCGAGTATATAAAACAATAATTATTTACTAATTATATTTCGTTTCCATAGATACTATTACAAATAAAAAGTTTTATTGTTATGACTTATTATTTTTATCACCTTATCTATTCTCATAGTAATTTTTATTTTAATTCAAAAATATTTTTGACGTATTACGCGATATTTTCTTTAAGAATATTCTAGTTTTTGCAACCTACCCAACCTATCACTACTTAATTGCCTAACCCCTTAATATATAACTCGCTAACGTAGTTATTTACTGAAACAAACTTTTCTTGTGTTTTAGCGTAAAAAATTTGACATTGAAATATTTTGATAAGTATTTCATTTTTATAAATTCAGGTATAAAAACCTTTTTAGTGCTTGAAAAGTATTACTTTTTTTTATTTTTATTAAGCTTTTTTCTTTTTTTTTGTATTTTAATTACATATGTATTTATATTTACTTTAATTAGCATCTTAATATTTCCTGATGATTGTTTCAAAACTGAAATGCGCAACGAATAAAAAGTATTAATTAGAAAAAAAATTGTTCTTGGTTCTTGAGTATTCTCTGCATTTTTTTAATATTCGTTTTGAAAGAATCTTTTTTATCATTCTAAATGGAAGAATTTATAAGGTACATTATGTAGCTTAAAATCTTTTCTTTTAGTTTTTAAATGTATTATTATGCTATTTAATGTAAAGCCATTTAACATCGAATGTGCGAATTGTACAGGTTTTAGGTAAATTTCATAAGAAACCTACCTATTGTAATGGTACCATGATTCGACTTCTGGAAAATTTCGACATACCTTCGCGTTTCACATCCCCAGACCCCAAAACCACCGTCAGTTCAAAAGTTTATACGTACATTTATATATATATATTTCTTTCATGTTGATACGATAACTGCCGGAATTTAGCGCCAATCACTTTCAGATACATAAAATATAACAAATTATATATCAAATTGATACATAAAATATAACGATGCAAAATCTCGGTCGAGTTCATTAATGGGAAAAATCGGACCATGGAGGTGGAAATGGGAGGGCTTTTTCGAAAAAACAAAAATCGCTATAAACTTTTTATTATGTAAAATATCGAATTCGTTTAGAGTTCCTACTATTCTTTGGAGAAGAGCCTAAAACATAACTAAGTAAATTTTTTTTATTACCAACCATTGGTCCAGGGAGTTGAAAAAATGGGGTTTCGAAGACAAAAAAAGTCATACCTCCCAATAATAGACACAGTATCGAATCGGTTTAAAATGGTCGTTCGTTAGTCCTCTAAACATTAATTAAAACGTTTGTCTGGAACAATTTTTGGTACGACCAATCATTACGGCAAGGGATGACCAAAATGTTGCTGGAATTGTAAGAATATATATGGGGCTTGTCGTATGCTAAACATGTGAAACTTTTTTCACATGCAACCATTGTTGTATTGAGTAAATCTGAAGTTTTTCTTAATTTTAAGGTGGAAATCTTTTTTATCCCCTACTTAGCACCGGTGATATCTACCTCCGCCTTCCGGTGACCAAAAGGATTTTTTTTAATCAATTATTTTCGAATATCAAGGGGGAGAAAACTCGATCAGAATATCAAACATTATTTTGTACAATTATTGTTCAAAATTTTTTTTTCTTTCATATTTTTTCGCACATACGAATCCTGAATGAAATTATTTAAAAGAAGTTTTCAGCATTCATGAAAGTAGCATTAAATTAACACCCGATTGGAGTTTCAAAATACTAAATTATGTGCAAGTTGTTAAAAAAAAAGTATTTTCACAATACTTGTTCTATATAAACGCGCTAAAATCTGGCACGAGCAAAAATTCCACAAAAGTCTTTTTATTTTATACTATTGTTTATCCGAAGTATAACAGTGCTTTTAGTTGTTCTCACATTAAAAGCGCAAAAAAAAACAATCGATCAAATTTACACCCACGTTCAAATCAGAATTATATCAAAATCATTAATTGTTGCCATTTAGTCTATAACCCCAAGAAATAATTTAAATATTAAGCTGGATTTTTTTAATAATATCATTTTCTTATAAAAATATATGTGTTTGTAGGGGCGCGTGTTGATTTTATAAATCATGTGGCGTTTATTAGTACATACACTACAAAGAGGATATCCTGCTGTAACGCAATTCCCGGTCAGCTGTTTAATTAACTTGTTAAACTAACTACAGTGCGGACTGCGGACTGTTGACTGTGTACCGGAATGAGCCTACACTTGTTCTATATTACAGTACTGTGTGTATATGCTGTATACTATGCAATATAATCTATAAAATAGTCTTGAATTACCGTGCATAAAAATGTCCTACTTCAATCTGAAAAAAGAGTTCTTAACGTTTTGTCTTATAAATTCCACTAATTTTATACATATTATTATAGTATACATAATATGTTTATAATTATATACTCGTGTGTGTGTGTGTGTGTGTGTGTGTGTGTGTGTGTATATATATATATATATATTGTAAATGTTTGTTCAAAATCTTAAATCTCCAAATGTTCTTCACAGATTGCTTTGAAATTTTGCACAACGCTGCATTCGAATACGCGCGAGTTTTTATATACCTACTATTTATATACCTAAGATGATGACATCTTAGGTATATAAATAGTAGGTAAATAGTAGGTCACAGGTATGAACCTGTGACAGATAAATACATGATTTTTTTTTAATAACAGCGCTATCTGTTGTACTTAAAAGCAACACACGCTATTCTAAATATTTTAGGATTCATTTCAAAGTTTCCGAAATGTGTGTTTGCTATAGACTAAAAAACTACTGGACCGATTTACGCGCGTGGAGAAACGAAAATATGGAAAAATCGGAAAAGGAAAACAGGGAAAAACTCGTAAAAAATAAAAAGGTAAAACGGGAAACGGGAAAACGGAGGAAAGCGAAAGGGAATATGGTAAAAATTAAAATGGGAAAAGGGAGAATGGAAAGGTTAAATTTTGTGAATTTAAATCTAAAAAATTTCAACCATAAAATTTTTTTGATTTAAATAAAATATTACATTTAGATAAAAAAATTTAAAAAAAATATTTCAATAATTTTGTATTTTATTTAATTGAAAAAAAAAAATTCGATATTTTTTTGTTTAATGCAACCGAATTAACTTAAAAATTTGGAATTAAAAAAAAAATAACTTTGATTTTTATTATTTTTCTAATTTATGTATCTACTAATTTTTTTGTTTCCATGGTTAAACAACAATAAGTAAAAATATAATTTTATTTTAATCAAATATTTTATTCGATTCTGGTCTGGTCTGTAATTATCTTACTTGAACTGGAACCTACCCAAAACCATCCGATAAGAATCATCTAGACTGGTCTCGTTTGGATTGAACAAGACAGGACTGGACAAGAGTGGACTGAACTGGCTTATACAGAAATTACTTTTTTTACGTTTGAAGTGGGAAAAATTACCTAAACAAGACGCCCAGTAGCCCATACATACTGGGTGTGTGGGTTCATCGCCTACTGCAGTGGGACCCACTAAAAACCACTCCGTCACGCAATGTGGTGCTGGAATTGCCGCCGATGGTATAACCTCAGCACCACGTGCGTAACAGGCACATCTCTCATTCATACAAGTATTTACACATCACATTCACACCATATTTGCAAATTAATATATACATTATACACGTGAGTTCTTCTTATTACAGAAATGATCTGATCTGACATGACCTGACCTGTCCTGCTGGACTTGACTATACTGGTCCTAGACCTGAAGTTTTTTTCTTTTACGTTGGAAGTGGGAAAATTTGCCTCAACCAAACGCCCAGTAGCCTGTACATACTGGATGTGTGGAGTTCACCGTCTACTGCAGTGGGACTCACTAAAAAACCACTCCCTCGGGCAACGCGATGCTGGAATTGCCTCCGATGGACTGGATCGGCTGAAGTTGGACTGGACTCAGAATCAGAATCGCCTGAAGTTGGTCTGGATTGAAATGAGCTGGTTTGTTTTGGACTCACATTCACCTAAACTGAGCTTAATGGACTGGACTCTCCTGAGCTGAGCTGGACTGGGCTGGGCAGAAGTGGAATGAATATGTTTTTTGGACTGGGCTGGAATGACTGGTTTAGATTAATTTTGCCCTAACAAAACTAATTTAAACTAATTAGGAGTCATGTCAGGAGTCAGGTTCAGTGGTTCTCGACCTACTGAACTTGACGCCTGAATTCTTTTCAAAATTTAATTTGTTTTTTAGCATAGGAAATGAAAATTCTTTGAATTTGTATTACATATAGTAACCTAAAATGGTTACTATACAAGGTATGTGAGAGAAGTAATGAGATTGGTAACACTGCGAGCGTCTGGCATCGCTGTGTTTACCGGTCTGTGCTAGACCGGTTTGTTCATCCCTTTCACATGCTCAGTACGAGTTTCTACTCCGTTCAGCCAACACATTATTTTTTACAGCGTCATCAGTGAAGTTGGGTGTTACGAAAAAGGGAGCATCGGAATTTAGAGCAACGTTGTGCAATAAATTTTTGTGTTGGGGAATCCGCGAGTGTGACCAGGCGAGTGCGAGCGGAAAAGTTGAAATAGGCCTATCGAGAACATTGCTTATCAAGAGCACAAGTTTTCCGCTGGCACAAATCATTTTTGGAAGGCCGAGAACACGTTGAAAATCAACCTCGCTCAGGGAGACCTTCAACATCAAAATCTGACGAAAACGTTGAGCGTGTGAGGGTTCTTGTGAGATCAGAACTTCGTTTAATAATAAGGATGATGAGTGAACAGTTAAATTTAAATGCTTTCACCGTACATCAAATTTTGACAGACGATTTGGACATGCGAAAGGTTTGTGTGAAATTGGTGCCGAAAAACCTCACAACGGAACAGAAGGACAATCGAAGAAACGTGTGCGTTGATCTTCTTGATAGGATTGACAATGACCAAGAATTCTTCAATCGTGTGATCACAAGTGATGAATCCTGAATATTTGAGTGTGATCCTGAAACAAAGCGACAAAGCGAAGATTGGCATACTCCGTCACCTCCTCGATCGAAAAAATGTCGAATAAACAAATCAAAATCATACTGATTTGCTTTTTTAACAATAGTGGTATCGTGCATACAGAATTTGTTCCTCCAGGACAAACTGTCAACCAAGTGTTTTACAAAGGTGTCCTTGAAAGGCTCAGGAAAAAAGTGATTTGCGTGAGACCAGACATTGCAGACAAGTGGATGCTTCATCATGACAATGCCCGGGTCACACGGCCATTTCCATAAGGGAAGTTTTGACCTCAAAACGCATTCCTACGGTTCCTCAACCCCCCTACTCACCTGATTTGAGTCCTTGTGACTTTCCTTTTCTCGAAATTGAAACATGTCTTAAAAGGACGTCAGTTTGGAACTCTGGAGAACATTCAAAAGGCTGTGACCGACCAGTTAAAAGCCCTACCAGATGAAGCCTTCCAGCGCTGCTACCAGGAGTGGAAACAACGACTCCGCCGGTGTATAGCTGCCCAAGGGAACTACTTTGAAGGGGATAATATTATTGTTTGAAAAAAAATAATATTTTTACTTACTTTGGTAAGTAAAAAATCAGTGTCATTGCTTTTCTCACACACCTCATATATTGTTTTTGCTTAATAATTTACTAATATTGTCTGGTTAATTTTGGATATTGATGAAGAACTTTGAAGGAACATTGCCCAATGATGTACAAACCTAAAATTTTCATGGTTAGAATTCAATTAAACAAAATTATAAATATTTTATTTTGTGTAATTGAATTTTTTTTTCAATTAAACAAACAGACCGCTCGTATATAGCGGTCGTATGTAAAAGTTATAAAAATCTCCCAAAAATTATTTACAAAATATTTATAAAGCAAGACAATTTTTAAATTATTAAGCATAGAAAATTGAGATTTTGAAAATGCCTCTGCTACAAAACGATCCATTTTTTCATTATGAGACAATTACATCGAGGAGCCTCCATGTAATCATTTAATTATATTGATTATTTGTATAACTATTATTTAAAGCTCGTAATTAAACTCCAATTCCCAAGTGTTTGGTCATTAAGAAGGAGATTTAAGAAGAAAGACAGTCTTTTCGTGATTGCTCGGGGATCACGGAAGCTGCTGGAGGACCTGTTAAAGAAACTAAGAAAACGGTTACGGTACTATTTGTAGAGACTGTAAACGATCTATAGTCATCAAGGCTTTGGAAAGCCAAGAAGATTTGATTATTTTAGATTGAAGTTTTTCCACGTGATTCGCTTAATACGCCCAAAGGTGTTGTGTGGATAGGGCTTGCTAAACTGCACTGAAGAAGAAATCGTTGAAAAGACGTTGGTACGGACCATTCAAAAGGTCAGTTACTTTGAAGTAAATAAAATCCTCCTCAACAAATCGCCAAAGATCAATCAGGTTGTTGCCGCTCCTGCGGCTACCTTTAAACTAAAGAACGTGATAACTGAACTTGCGCTAGCCTTATGCTATTTAGTAGAACAAATTATTAACCAGAAGATTAAGAGTCGATCAAATAGAGAAAGATGTGTAAAGTCGTCAAAAACAAAAATTTAAGTTATTGAACAAGAGGGGGGAAATGTTGTAACGGAAATGAAGAAAGGGAACGTGGTGAAAATTATAATGGGAAAAGGGAAATAGAAAAGGAAAGTGGGAGAAAAGAAGTAAATGGAAAAGGGGGAAAAGGAAAGGGAGAAAGGGAAAGGTTAAATTTTGTGAAGTTCCGTAATGTTCATTTTGTTAATGTTTTATCAAACTTTGAATTGTGTTCATTTAATCTGTATATATATATATATATACTGAAATCTAGCAACAGTGAAGTACTGCCGAGTCTACTAGCACATATATGTATGAATCGTTAAGGTAAATCAATGTACGAAACATTGTATTTAGTTTGCCCAATTGGGTCAGCACTTTCAATTGCTTTCTATCAATAGTAATAAATTAAGATATTCATGAAAGAAAAGAAATAAAAAATGACGAATTAAAATAGCTAATCATGTTAGAATCATTTTCCAATTAAATGAAAAAAATTTAATTAAGAAATTTAACAAATTAAATTGACTTGCAATAGTAAAACTTATTAAATTTGTTAATTTCTTATTTGTTTAATTATATTGAAAATATTGTAATTCAAAAAAGGTGACAAGACAGTTGTAGAACTTTCACGTCACTCAGCGAAAGCCGGATTAAGGAATATCCTACAATTTTGGGTTGTTTCTGATGCACAACTTACACACAAAACTTAAATTAAAATATTTATCATTTTATTTAAATATTTTTTTCGTTCATTTAATAAGTTCAATAATTCTAACTAATGTGTTGTGAATACTGTATTTAATTCGCGCGAATGTAGCGGCAACGGTCGGCACTAACTAAACTAATGTAATTCCACAAGTTTCATGAAACAAATTTTGTTTCTACGGTCAGCAAACTGGTGTAGCCGCGAGGCTTAACGCACGAGATACTGAGTCGTCCGGGTGATCGAGTTCGAGAACTATCCAAACCGTGTTACGTTTAAATATTAAACACTTTAAATATTATTCATTTATTTAATTGTACCACTCGCCTGTGACGTCACAACATAGCAAACGTCTACAACAATATTTTATGGGGTGGGCGAACGATTTTGCAAAACCTTTTTCGGAAATATTGTTATTTTTTAATTGTTAACAAATGTGCATAAGAAAAATATGACCTTAATTATGCGAAAATCTTGATATACTGAGGGTGACCTTGCTCGAATGCATTTTCGAAGATCTTAAAAATATGCTCTTGTTTAATAAATATTATTCACATAATGACAAAACGTGTGTGTAGTTATTTACGTTGTTCAAAATAACAGTGGAAACGTAGCCAAGGTTTAAAATTTATTCCAATTATTCATATTTTCTGTACCAGTGAAAGAATTTTCTAACTGAATAATTTAACCTGTTTTAAACTAGCATGTATTTTAATTTTTGTTAAAGTTTATTACACTTTTTTTAATCAGTTACATGATTATCCATTATTTACCGATCCATAACTCTTATTTATCTAACAGGACCGAAAATGGAGACATAAAATTTAAAAACATGTTCGAAGTTAATTACATTATACAGGTTACATGCACATATATAATGTTCGGGTAAATACTCGTGTATATATATATATATATATATATATATATGTTTTTTTTTTTTAGTAAAGAGATAGATTAATTTTTTGCTTTATATTATTTGTTATAGTCTGAACCGTAACTAGTAATAGTCAAAGTCGCTTTCTCTTATAGTAATGCTATATAGTATATAGTCAGTTTTTGTAGTCAACAGAAACAGAGAGGAGTTATTTGTGAGCCTGAATATTACCTGCATTTCGATGCACGTTAAGCTCAATGAAGAAGGCAACGAGAAACTACTTCACTCCACAATTTTTACTTTTTCTAATAAGCCTGGTGTGAACTCTTATTATCTTTTAAATGGTTATGCGAATCTCAGGAAAGATTTTTCTTATATCATGTCACCTACAGTTATGGTTATGGCACATAGCATATACACTGCTTAGTAGTGTACTCGTCATTTTATAATCGGAACAATAATTGCAGTTTGTGTCTGTTTTTACGTATTTTTTTTTTGCGATCCAACAAATTCAGGCTTATCTAAGCAGTATAATCATTAATATAATTTTACACATAATAATAGCATTCAAAATTGTTATTTTATTCTATTAATTAAATTACTAAATTCAAGGTATTGAATGTTTGATTTTTGCATTCTTAAAAACCAAATAATAATAATATTTACAACTTTTATTTAAAAAATTTTAAATTTTACCTAACAATTTAATTTAATTTTATTATTTCCATTTAAAAGTTTTGTTCAATATAAGGGACAGCACCGGGAAAGTTTTCCAATCCTTCACCGAGGTTTTTAATTTACTCATGACATTACAAAAGAAAAAAATAATAAATAAATAAATTTTGGAAAATTTAAAAAAATTGAAAAATCTACACTAACCTTTTAGGAGTAATTTCTACTTTAAAGGTTATTCCAGTTTTCATGTATTAGAGTACCATATTGGTATTGGTATTGGTAATAACGTGATATAACCTTCCTTTTTTTAATTTTTTTTTTAACCTCCGAAACTACCGTTAGAGTATTGCTCCAGAATGACTTGTAGCGCGTGAAAATGCCATGCCTGACCGGGATTCGAACCCGGGACCTCCGTATGAAAGACCGAGACGCAATCACTCGCGTCACGGAGCCCGGCAACATGATCTAACCTGGATTTCTTTTTTAAGTTTTCGACTTTTGCGTCCCTGAATTCGAAAATAATAAAATATTGGTTGTAAACTTTTCTCTTCTGTACGTGTCCACGAGTTTCTATTCACGAACATTTGTGTGTGTTATATCCATACTAATAAGAAATTTTATTTGATAGATTGAGAAATCGGTGGAATTATATAACAACGGATTGGATTAAATGATAATTTTATTTAGCTTGTGTTTTTGTAATTACGATAAAAATAATAGAATTGAAAATAATTTTATTTAAAAATTAAAAATGAACCTTATAATGTTATCTACTTCTAAAAAATAATAGCGTTGTAATCTTTCTCACTGTTTAATTTACAGGATTGAATGTTTAAAAATTTACCTTTGAATGGGGAAAAACAGGGTAGAAACAGTTACAACGGCTATCACATAATTAATTTATAGCCCCAGTAGCCAAAACGTAGAAAATGTATCATACAGTTTTCAAATTTGTTGTTCTTTTAACTTATTTACGAGATATTTTTAGATATTATTTTTTTTAATTTTTTTTTCTAAATGATACGTTATCAGGTGAATTTTCTACTTTTATTACAGGTATAGAAAGTGATGTTTTTAATTGCAAATGTTGTTAGTCACAATCTTTCTTCCAGAAGGTCCAGGATTGGAATCTGTCAGGTATGACATTTTTCGTATTCTGCAAAATGTCAATCCCATACTCCCATGTACAAACTTCGAGCTTACGTCTTGAATTAAACACCAACCAGGAATAAAAAACAATTTTAATTAGTAATTTTTTGTTTCTCTCTCTCTCACTCTCACTCTCTTTCTCTCTCTCTCTGTTGATACCAATTCGCAAATTGGTTTGCAATGAGTTTCCAGAACCTTTTCTGTTGACCCGTTGTCTTTAGTTATTCGTCGGTTAGGCAATTGGTATCATCCATGATCTGTCTTACCTACTGCAGCCTAACCATCCCTTTGTGTTTTTCCTTCAATCGTCCTCTCAGTAATCATCTTCAAAACCCCTTCATGTATACCTTCAGTATATATTGAATTGTTAGTGTGTTTTTTTTATTTTTCATTACAGCTTTTTTGAGGGTTCTACTCTTGTCCATTCCTTTGAGTACGTCTTCAATAGTGATTTGTCTATCCATTTGAGTTTTAACAATCACCTATAGCACCACATCTTGAATCCTTCTAAATTCTTTTTCTTTGGAGTTCCAAAAGTACAACTTTCGTTTCCATTCAGTACAACACTTCAGCCATTTGTTTTAAGAAACTGTTTCCGTATTTCTAAACTAATCTTACTGGCACTTAACAATTCATTATTTTTGTTGAAAGCTATATTTACTAGACTGATTCTTGTTTATGTCTTTTGCTTTTACCGTTTCATGTTATGAAATCTTTATGAATTTTGAATACTTAATGTCCTCTAAAGTTTCATATTTCGATTGTATAACGGAGTTCGTTAGAACTTGGTCGGTAAGAGGCGACGAAGTCAACGAATTACGTTTACAGTTCTAAACAGACCTAACCTAACAGTGAAATGAAAATGGGGGGAAAAATAAGCGTGAAAACATTATATTTCAGTTGAATTAGATTGGTAATAAAGAATACTTTCAAGAAAATACCTCGAATTTTGTTAGATAACGTTTTTCTTCCATTTGACGAACCGCGGGACTCGAATATGTTATTCGATTCATTTTTTTAATGTACCTTACGAATCGCGCCGCTAGATAGCAGTACTTGATAGTGGTAGGTAGCGTACAAAAACTTGGTAATGTACTTGAAATAATAAAATTTAAAGGAAAATATACTACAGCTTGTTTTAATAGTAAATGCTGTTATGTAAATGAAAGTACTGAAGATAAAACATTTTTTTTTAATTCCCGTCACTTATTTAAAAATATTTACTTTCTTTACAACAGACTATATTAGTTTTTTTTTTTTTTAAGGAATAAAAAATAGAAATAAATTCGACAGATAAAATCGAATTTAACGATAAAAATCGAGGGTTACACTTTCAAATGTTACACTTACCTTTTATAAAAAAATATATATCAATACTAGGTTTATTAAAAAAGGAAAAATATAGTATGAAATGAATGATATGACAATCAACAAAAAAAAAAAAATTGGCCGTGAAATTCATTTGTTCGAAGGCAATAAATTTTAATAATCAATCCATAAGATAACAATCAGTAATTCATAAAAAAATAAATAAAAGAATAATCTAACAAAACGCAGTGATATCCAAAAAAATTCATTTCTTCCTCTCAAAAAACAAAAAATTCTGTAATATAAATAAACTGTTTTTGACAAACCGATACTGATATCAAAAAACGTTAAGACCCTGCATTTCTGTTATCTAAATCTGTTATTAATTTAGAATTTTCTTTAAAATAAAAATACATATTAAATATATATAATAGACAATACATATACAATAATAGATAATAAACAACGTTTAAGCGTTCCATATAATAACAAAAAAATTTGTTACAAAAATCTTACCAGCCCGATTTCCTTTATATGTAATACATATCATTTTTACAGAAATACAATTCTTATGATTATTCGTTGTTTAATAAATGAAATCGGGCCGGTAAGAGTTTTGTAACAAACATTTCTTTTTTTGTCTTATACGGAACGCTTAAACATTGTTTATCTATTATTGTATATCTATTGTCTTACATATATTTAACATGTATTTTTTTTTTTAAATAAAATTTTTAATTAATAACAGATTTTGATTATAGAAATGTGTTGTATCTTACCTTTTTTGATAGCAGTATCGTTTTGTTAAAAACGTTTTATCTATATTACAGAAACATTTGTTTTTTGAGCGGAAGAAATGATATCTGTGGGACTCTTACCGTACGGCTTAGAATTTCATTGTATTTTTTTTAGATTTGTACTTACGTTCATTATCTCACCCGCAAACTATAATTGTTTTTTTTGTTGAAATATTCCTAAAATATTGACGTGTTTTTAATAACTGATTTAATTTTAACCAGATGTTATTATAACTTAATGATATCATCCAAAGCCCTTTAGTTCATTTTTATGTAAAATTTGAGTTGTGGGATAGATTAGAAGTTACAATTGTACCTTAAAAACGAACGATTACAAAATAATACGAAGTAAATGAAGTACGTGAGTTAGAGAATGAATAACCGACATGAGAAAAAGATAGAATATACGCAAATTTTCGAGAGCAATAAGCTATAAACTAATTTTTTAGTAGTAACCTTGAGCATGCATAATATACATGGTGTAATAATGAAAGCTAAACCCATGATTGCACAAAAAAACTACGTAAAGTGAGTACAAGTTGTAATATTGCTTATAAATAATCTAATGTAGGCGGTTCTAAGAACCCAAACTCAGTAGATCGTTTGGTCATTCAAGTCTCACACTTAATAACATTAATAATAACAAAAACAAAGGTTAAACAATCGTGAGTACGGATGTAGCTTATTATTGAAAGACGTTAATATAATATAATATTATACATTGTAATTACTTTGTCTGTGTGTGGCGAGGTTAAGATAGGATGTCCGATGGCGGCTTTAGTGAAATATAGAAAAGGAACATAGGTAGAGCAACGGGAGATCATGGATTCAAGGATTAAGGAAGAAGTGAAACGTCGTCGGCGCTAGGTTAGGTGAGATGGTCGGTTAGATTTAGGTTGGATATTATAAGAGTCGCGCCGCGGCGCCGCCGTTAACATTATATTCCCGCCCGATTTCCGAGAATCGCTTTCACCATCACATGGATGTTGTCGATTTGAATCATACAATCTTACCACGTCACCCCCTCTGCCTTCTTCCCAACGGTTTACTAACTTTAGTTCAGTAACTATTACATCGTCTATCTATGTTTTCTTGTCTGTTACTTATTTTGCACTCATGCACACGCCTAACACACACACACATTCATACAGCCAGCGCGACGATTCTTAGACCACATCAAAGTTATTTATTTACAGACCGACCACATCAAGGTAGTTAAATACAGTGTGTACTCTTTCGTGCCTTTTTATAACCTTAACTCAATTGTTATTTTGCCGACAAAGATTTAAACTGTAACCAATAATTCAAACTTTCGACAAATCACGTAGAAGTTACAAGCAACTACGGTAGGTGTACTTTTCTGTGTAGTTTATCATTACCCGATCAGTTACTGGCGCCGATATTAACACTCGTACTAAATTAATAATTTATTACGTAGATTAATAAAATTATTAGTAAATTATTTATTTACTTGTACATTCCTCTCCCCCCCCCCTCTCTCTCTCTCTCTCTCTCTCTCTCTCTCTCTCTCTCTCTCTCTCTCTCTCTCCCTCTCTCTCTCTCTGTCGGTGCGCGTATGCGTGTGTTCGCGCATATGGAAGTTAGTCCGAAGGCTGATTTGACCGAACCAATTATATTACCTTCTGATATACAAAGCCTAGATGGTATTAAAGAGTAATCTTACGCCATGAATTATGAATCTTAGGTTATGAGTTTAAAATAGTCAGTTCCTTTTTCTTTAAATGCATATATTAACGGTAACAAATACATATATCATAAACATAAACTGAAATTCCTATTTAAATCCGGCGAAGAAGTTGATATTTATAAAGTAGATCCTTTCCTCAACTTATTATCGGTTCTAACATTCAAGAATGTGGTGGAATGTTCAGTATAAATTAAATCTAAATATCGTATAAAATATAAAGTTCATCTAAACTGTGAACAGGATCCAAATTCAATAGGATTTGAACCAAAATTTTTGTGTTTGTATATCTCTTTAAAATATATTTTACTTATTATTGCCGTGGCTCTGTATATGATTACAGTTATTTTCTTTTGTTCTGTAAAAGGACTTTCAAATATATTTGGGCTTCAAATAATTTTTTACCTTTAATCACTTTAATGTAAAATACGGTTCTAGTTTCATAATTGTTCAGTATTACTTAAATAGTTTCAGTAACTGAATGTAAGATTTTATTCAGATCTAGTGTGAGAAAGCGTATAGTTAATTAGTTTAAATTTAACTAGCAGTTATACAAAGTGATTTATGAAGAATGTAAAATACTTTCAGGACATGTTCTAGCGGTGAAAATAAAGAAGTAGGTTCATATAAACATAAGATGGGTAATGTTTCGTTAACAAATATCGGTTGACGAAAGATTTCACTCTGATTTCTGCTTTTACAGTAAAACTAAGTCAGACTGTAATTCTTGGGACCCAAATTAAAGAGGTAAATTTAGTGGTTTTATATGAAATCTGACCCGAAAACTTGAAAAAAATAGAATTTTTTAGAAATTTTAAAAAAATCTGAGGTAAAAGACAAAAGATCGGGGTCGAAAACACAATTTTATGTTTGACGTAAAATAACTTTATTAAATTGGTAATAAACAGATAAAACTTTTACAAATAAAATTTGTAAAGAATTTGATTCTGAGTAAAATAGTACGAGTTAAGTCCACAGAAATTAAATATAAAGAAAGGGTTTCGAAGTTTATTAAAAACAAAGCGTAAAATAATGTATTTTTCGGCCCTAATATTTTGTTTTTTACCCCAGATTTCTCGAAAAAATATTGTTCTGGGACCTATTGTTTTCAATTTTTTAGATCAGATTTCATTTTAAAACCGCTAAATTTATCGCTTAATTTAGTCGTAGGTAGTAATTTGAAATAATTCAAACACTACAGTAAATTATAGTAATTACAAAATTTTGGGTGCGAGCCAAAAAAAATTTTGACTCATTAAAATTTTGTTTAAGGTAAACGATAAGTTTTAATGGGCTGCTCACCGCAGCCCATTAAAACTTATCGTTTACCTTAAACCTTATCCTTTACCTTTATCCTTAACTTTATCTTAAATATCGTTATATTGATATTTAACCGTCTATAATATTCTGTGTTAAGATTATCAGTTAGTTATAAAATTCAGTCCACCGATCAACATCTAAAACAATTCGATATCTACCGATCCGTAAAACAATTTCTCTGTTGTTTTTATTCTGGGAACTTCCACGGTAAAGTTATTGGTAACATTAATATTTTTTTACCGAATTTTTAATTATACAAAAGAAAATCTTTGAAAAGGATAGATGAGAACCGAAATCGTGATGAGTGGTGTCTCTTTGGTCGAGATACCACACATCGTGTGATCGTGATGAGTGGACAGTCGTTTGCGTCTACAACCGTGGATCTTTAATTCAAGAAGCTGCAGGTCTGCACGATCACACTTTGCGTCTGTAGCTGTGAATCTCTATTTTCAAACTGCACGACTCACCACCAAACTAGAAGCGTGAGCTACGGTACTAACTGTTTGAATGAAAGGAATTGGTGAGAAAGGAAGAAGAGTGTTTTGAGGAAAAATTCTACGGTAGCTTTACGCTTTCAGATCAGCCACAACCATTTTCATACAACTATGGCCACTCGAAGACGTTAGTGATCTGTTGACATAGAATGTGTCCTCAATAAAAAAAGCAAGTTGTGCGTAAACACAACTATACAGTAATAAAAAAATCTTTGTTATATACTTCTTGTTTTGTAAAAACGTTAACCGTAAGAAGTTTTGATTGAAAAGTAATTAGTTTTATTAATATATGTATGTTTAAGTTAATAAATTATAAAAAATATATTAAAATATTCGAAACATTTTACATCTTTTCAGAAAAATAAAAAATTAGCCTGACCTTTGAATTGAACTACAGGTTTTCAATTACTTAAATACTTACACGATATTTCAACAGAAATTTAATAATACTAAAACACATCCAGAATAAAAATACTAGGAAGCAAGAAGTAGTTAGAATATAAAATAAGGAGGAACAAAAAAAGTAATTGGAATATAAAAAAGATAGTTGGAAATTGGATAGGAGTGTTTAAAGAAATGTTTTGTAATAATAAAGAAACAAGAATATGAATGAACAAAAAGTAATCAGATGAATTAGGAGGTGACGAATATATAACTGAATTTGTTTCAACGGGTCCAAAGAGCTATACAACTTTAAAAGGTTAAGGCTAAGGTTTATGACTAAGATAAAAGGGTTTACTTTGAACTATGTAAATTCAAAAGTATTGGATATGAATGTTATACGTAAAATGACGGAAAGAGAAACTGAATTTGCAGCTGTAACTTATAATGAAACAACAAGAAAAGTAAATACTAAACGTTTTACAAACAGAAAGATCATAAAGAAATTTCAGTTTGATTATGATAAATGAATGATACTAGAAGAGAAAGATGGAATAATTGATACCTTATCTTGGAGATATTAAAACTGATTATGCATGGTTTGAAGAAACGATTTTAATGGGCTACGGTGCAGGCGGGTTTGTCTGCTTAAATGAAAATTGAATATGCATTTTATGGTTAAAGGATTTTAATGAGCTTAGATCCACTAAAAAAAAAGTCAAAATTACTTTAAGAGAAAGTCAAGTGGAAATTATCTTATGAAAACACAAAGTCAAAATCATCTGAACAGAAAGTCAAAATGGGAATAATTTTAAGAAAAGATCATAAGAAAATTATTTTTCACTTGAAATTCTCTTTTTGATATTAAATCATCAGCCTTATCCACTTTTGTGTGTGTGTGTGTGTGTGTGTGTGTGTGTGTGTGTGTGTATGTGTGTGTGTGTGAGCGCGCGCGCGGCTACGTATGTTGACCTGCACTTTGATAAATATCCCCGAACTACCCGAAAATTAAAACTTTAATTTAGGCTCCAATATTTCTATTTATGGGACATTGATATCATTAAAATTTGAACTTATTACAAAAGAGGGTGAGGTGTTTACCACCATTTTAATATTTCAACTACTTTTGTGGGGGATCGTAAAAACTTGAAATTGGGTGAAAACTGATGTGGTGTTTACACTACTGAAATTTTATTAGCTTCATTATTTTTGAGTTTTTGTTATTTATTTCCAAAACCGTGCTCAAAATAATTTATTTTTTAAGATTTTGTTTAATATTTCTAAATCTTTTTTCCTGTTTAGCCTGCCAGAATCGCCGTCATACCCAATACCCAAATACCCAATCAGAGTATTACTGAAGTAATACCCTGATCAATCTCGATTATTTATAATCGAGTTCCAAAACGATTACCATTTTGTGTTTTATTTAATTAATCTGATCGATTTTAAGTAATGATAATAAAGTCTTTAATATTTAAAAACCTTTTGGCGTATTAAAACATTTGTCAAAGGAAAACGCGGAAAGGTTAAGATAGTACTTTTCCGGCTATTTTAAAATAAATCCGGAAAATTTTTAATATATTCAGAATACATTTTTGGATAAATTTCATTGTAATCTTTTTGGATATCACTGTGTTTTGTTAGATTATTCTTTTATTATTTTTTTTTAATGAATTACTGATTGTTATTTTATGGATTTATTATTAAAATTTATTGCCTTACTAAAACAAACAAATTGAAATTCACGGCCAATATTTTTTTGTCGATAGTCATATCATTCATTTCATGCCATATTTTCCCTTTTTTAATAAAACTAGTATAATAACCTTTTCGAATCGAAGATACGTGATGTAATATTGCACTTATTACTTTGTATTGTAACCCTCTTTTTTTATCATTAAATTTGATTTTATCAATGGAATTTATTTCTGTTTTATTTATTCCTTTTTTGCTAAAACTAGTACAATCTCTTAAATAATACTTTTATTTTTTTTTTCAAAGAACTGACGGGAATTAAAAAAATTGTTACACAATTGCAGAAATATTAATTTTTATTAGCATCAAATATTTATACAATCATTCATTCAACAATCTACATGAAATATTAGGATAGAGTAAAAGTCCCTTTATTACTCGTATTACTAGATCATTATTAATCGTATCTTCGTGAGTTGCTGATTAACAAACGTTTTAGATTTCTGGTGTGTCGTATAAATCAAAGTTAATAATAATTAAACAAATTCCGTTTAGTGAACTCCTGCATAATCGTTACAAATGTTAATTTCGACCTTACGGTATAAAATATTCAGTTTTTATTATTGGATTATTTGGTGAATAATCAAAAATGAAAAAGAAACAATCCCACGGGAAAAAGAAAGAAAATATGAAGAAATATAGCTCCAAAAAAACCACAAGATGATGAATATGAAGAGGAAGAAAATTTGAAAAATAGAAAACGTGTACAAAAATTAAAATCAGAAGAATTATATCAAACCAAAGAGCGATTAAATGATCGGCAACAATAAACAAATAAACGAAATGATGATCAACTCAGACTTAGGGAGAATATTGTTCGGCAATATCAGAGGAATAATAAACTAAAAGATAAGAATTTTTGTTCAATTTATTATTAATTTTATGTCTCAGTGTAGATGCTGTTCTTGCGAGGGTCTATTTTTCAGTCACTCTGTAGTTAAATTTAATGTAGATAAAACTAAATAGAAATTAAACTAGAAAATCCAAAAATAATACGATTCTAAATTATAATTTTTAAGTAATATTAAATAATCAGATGTTTCACCAAATCCATTACATATACACATATGTAATAACGCCTATTAAATTATATAAACACATTTTTAATGTACATAAAATTTTATTTCACTAATAACTTCTGATTTTTTCATATTTTTTTTTATTGTTTTTATTGAATAATTATTTATTGTAATTTTTTTTTACAATCAGGGTTAATAATTATTAATAAATCAAATATTTAAATAAAAAAAATAATAATAATAATAAATTTAAAAAAGTCACTCCTCTTTTCTTTTAATTTATTTTTTATCTTTCCAAATATTTCATTAATTATAATTTTATTTGTCTATAACTCTGGAACTAATGAAAATAAGTGCCACTTATGATATATTGTTGAAAAGCTCTCAAGCAGGCTTATTACTGCAGTTAAGAAAAAGACCAAAATCCAATTTTTTTGGATTGTGGACGTTTTTGGTTCAGTCGATTGCAATCAAAAGGGAGGTACACAACTAGATGTTACAACAGATCTAAATCCAAAATCTCAACATCCTACGGCGAGATACATAGATACGTACGTACAGACGTCACGCCGAAACTAGTCAAAATGGATTAAGGGATGGTTAAAATGGATATTTCCGTTGAAATCTGAAAACTGAAATTTTCGCGATACAATACGTCCTTTACTTCGTACAAGGAAGTAAAAATCAGGAGGTAAGAATTAAATTCTCTAGGCAACATTTTTTTTAGAACTTAGACCGAATATTTTCTTCCTAGTAAAAGGTAATACTCGTACACACAATGACCGAAGTAACCTTTAAATATCAGATATTCAGTTTGCAAATATAATATATTCAGAAGGACTTTGTTTCTCAGTATTTAAAAACCAATAATAATCAAAGATTTACAACTATAGCAGCCTAATAATTTTATCCAACATATATCTATATTATTTTAACGTAAAACCAGCGCCCAAGTACCTGGTAGACCTCCCAAACCGATACAAAGAATCGTATTGCTTCCCATTAGACCTCCTATTGAGTAGTCTGTGGTAATAACTCTTAAGTGCAAGGTGGGTAAGGTGTCTCTGTTTCTGTCTAAGTGTGTGAGAATTTTATATTTTACGGCAGTTAAAAAAAAGAGAGATATACTGTCCGGTAGGTAATCTTCAAGGATGTGTTAACTACTCCCTATTAAAATGTAAAGCTTATTATGATCACGCTGTTATAAAAGGTTATACGATTAAACACTAATAAGAGATAAAATAAGAGCCGCCAAACATCGCACGGGACAACATTATTATCTTCTTTTATTGCTAATTGTATCCTCGACTCTGTGTTTGTGTTTATGTGTTTATGTGTATGTTTAAATATCAGTACAATATTGATGATATCAATATTCAGACCACAGCAATGGTAAAACTCGCTCCCACGGTAACGAACGCAGGTGTGTGTGTGTGTGTGTGTGTGTATTTGCTTGTTATAATAAGGAGCCGCTAAATGACACACACTCTTCAGTGTTCACAGAGTCGGTCGGACCACTACACTACTACATTCTTTAATATATGAATCACATTATTTGATATCTTTATAAGGCTACATACTGTTTATTGTCTGTTTTTTCTTTATTTTTCTTTATTTTTGTCTAATTCAATTTACTGACGTTGGCATTTAATTATGAATAAATTCGTAATTAAAATAGTTAAAATTGTATGATATTTCCAACTTATATGTTTAGCTAAGCATTATTTAAATGGATCTGGTATAGACCTCCTAGTAGAAACTGTAGCGCGAACTACATTGTATATTTCATATATGGATCAATAATAATAATTAAAAAATTGTAATAAAAAAATTAATTAAAAAATTGAGGTTTATTGCAATTTCAATTAACAATTTTATTGTTAATTAGTTAATTACTATTGGTTTATTGGTGTTAATATTTTGTTTTAATTAAGTTTTCACGCACCTTATATCAACCGAATTGGTTGAAAATTCACTTGCTTTTCTCGTTTCTATCGTTAAGTTTTTCCCGATTCTTTCTTTCCATTTAGGGAATAAATGAATAAATAAATATTTCTTTTTATTTATCGGAAAAGAAAGAAAAATTGAAACGATAGGGTAAAATAATACAAGTAAACAACGAGTAACCCACCGGGTTGGTCTAGTGGTGAACGCGTCTTCCCAAATCAGGTGATTTGGAAGTCGAGAGTTCCAGCGTTCAAGTCCTGGTAAAGCCAGTTATTTTTACACGGATTTGAATACTAGATCCTGGATAACGGTGTTCTTTGGTGGTTGGGCTTCAATTAACCACACATCTCAGGAATAGTCGAACTGAGAATGTACAAGACTACACTTCATTTACACTCATACATATATCATCCTCTCATTCATCCTCTGAAGAATTATCTAAACGGTAGTTACCGGAGGCTAAACAGGAAAAAGAAAAACGTAAACAACGAGTAAATGAATGAGGATAATTTTCCCCTGATATAACAACATTGAAAGGTTAGAGAGAGAGTTGATCCTCTTTCCTTTATTAATATTTTTTGGAGAAATCGATGAGTTTTTCATAAAAAATGATGAGCAAAACGGAAAAGGGAGAGTAACAAAAAATTTTAATCCTTATTCTATACAAATCAGTATTTTGAGTAAATCCCAGCTCAAATTGACATTCAATATAACGATTATTTTACTAGAAAATTCAGTACTTACGGTGTAGCAATCCACGAATGCAACCATATCTGGCAAATTGGATACCGCGTGAAAAAATATTTATACGGAATTTAGCGAAACAGCAACAATAGTAATTTTTTAACTAATTTACTACTGCTGTTAGGAAAATACTAGGCTTGAAAAAATAATTTCATTTTTTTCGTTATTGATTTGTCTCATCTTTTCGAGTGAATTTTCGTATTCAATGAGCCATTTCATTTTTTTGGAAGAGGTAGCGAGGGAGACAAATACGGCGCATGAATAAGGACTTTGAAGCATAGGTCATGGAATTTTGCAGCAACAAACTAAGACGTGTGTATAAGCGAATTATCATGGTGAAAGAGTACGTTCTTTTAGACTAGATTTGGACGTATAGCCTAAATAACAACCTTCAATTAGTCCTGTAACCCACGTCTAACACTTCCAGGTGATGGTCCTACCTTTTTTTTCATGTATTCTATGAGCTCCACAATACGAAAATAAAAAAAAAACTGTAGTCATGACTTTTCCCGCAGGCGGAACTGTTTTCGCTTTGTTTGGCGCACTTTCACCTGTTCCAATCCCCTTTTAGACTGCTATTTGGTCTCCCACGTGTGATAAATCCATGTTTCATCTACTGTTGGATACCAGTGACGTTGAAGAAACTCAGCAAAATCGCGTTTAAATAAGTCTAAATTCTACCGAGAAATTTTCGAGGTGTTTGCGATATTAGCAAGCTTGCTAAGCTTGCCTTCAGACAGCAACCATTTAATACGGTATCGGGGATTTTTGTAACTATTTTTGAATTCGTCTATCGCACCGAATTTTGAGCGTCCCCCAGCTTTTATCATCTTGAATGGATGTACAACCACGTTTAAATTCAGCAGCCCACTTTTTTACCGTCAAAGAATTCTTTAAAGTGAAATTTAACTCTTTTTGCGTGTTGTTCGGGTTAATTTAAAAAAAAAGAGTACTTTGTAACACCTCGAAATACAATTTTATCTATTTTTTTTTCAAGAAAATGTAAAATATTTTTTGCTTTACTCTATCGCCACAAAAAAAACAACTAAACGCACCTTTCTAAAACTTTGCAGCATACTATTTAAAGGACACTAAAAGAAAATATTTGATGTGGACACCACATGACTTCCTTGTACGCCTATTAAAGTACATATAGACATTTTTTTTTTTAATTGAAAAGTAAATAAAATTTTATTCATTAGTAACTTGTGATATATTTTCATTTTTTTATTTTTTTTTTAATGTTGAATTATTATTTATCGTAAAATTTTTATACTACCATTAAAAAAAAAAAAAACGATAGAAAAAGGAGATGAAGTCCGATTCGAACCGATGTGGCCTTCCCCGTATAAGATTCAAATATTTCATTAATTAAAATTTTATTTGGCTATAACTCTAGAACTAGTGAAAAAAAGTAATTACCACTTATGTTATATCGTTGAAAAGCTCCAATGAGGGCTTACTGCAGTTAAGAAAAAGTCCAAAATCCAAATTTTTGGGGACTTTGGGTTTTTTTGGACACTTTTGGTTCATTCGACTGCAAACAAAAGGAAAGGCGCACGCACAACTAGATGTTACAACATTCGTAAATGCCAAATTTCAACATCCTACGGCTAATCGTTTTTGAGTTATGCGAGAAACATATTTGCGTATGTACAGTGACGTCACGCCAAACTAGTCAAAATGGATTCAGGGATGGTCATAATTGATATTTCCGTTGAAATCTGAAATTTTTCACATTATCAATAGTTCCTTGTACGAAGTAAAGGAAGTATTGATATCGTGAAAAGTAAAGGAAGTAATATATCGTTAAAAGTAAAGGAAGTAACGACAAAGTCATGATGTTGTGATAGGTTCAAAATGTCATCAAAGCAGACATTATTTATTCTATAATAAAAATAAAGCTATCTTTCATCCTTTCTTAGGTGTATCAATGTATGCTATTATCCGTATTTTTCTCTCTAGACTGATATCTTGGAACTACTTCATATATTTATTGTAAAGAACGAAAAAATATGGGGAAATAATTAGCGATCATAATGATACTTTCTCAATATTTAATTCAATTTTTTTTATTTTAACTTAAAAAAATTAAATACTGTTAGTTTATAATGGGAAGTAAATAGCTAAAATAAAAATTGTAGGGGTAAGAAATAATTGTAGACGTAAAAGCCTATCTTCCTTTTTTATTTTTACTTTTTTGACACTTTCAAACTTTATTTTATTGAAATTTTAAATGAAGATTTCTAAATACGGGATGCTTTTTAACTTTGGTTACAATTAATCAACGGGTTACCATGGCTCTCTTATCTCAAAATCTTACTTAAAATTAGTAGAATGATTTTTTTTTACATAGTTCTTTATTTATATACTCAGATACTCACTCCATTTAAGTACTAATCTGTCAAGGACAAAGCCCTCAGTAACCAAAGTTGACGACGTTTTATAAAGTATATATAAAAATAGAGCAAAAAAAATTAATTTTTCTTTTAAGATTATGTAGGAGTGGTGTATATTTTATGTTAAAGCATAACTAAATGTTAGGTTAACAAAAATGAACCTGTAAGTTAAAGTCATTTCAGATATTCCATTTCCGTTTACAGTTCAGAGGTTCCTGTGAGGTATGTAAATCTATAAAAAATTACAATGCCGAAGTAATCATCTAATCTACTTCATTTTTACATGAAATACAATGATATAATAATAAAGTGGAAGATCGATTATTAAAAATATAAGGAAAAAAGACAAACCCGTGATGTTTGTGATTAGGTTCAAAATTTCATCAAAGAAGGCATTAAAATAAAATTGAAGAAATACGAATTGAATCCACAATTCATACGAATTTATGTATTGCAGAGGTAATTTATGTCAATTGATTAATCTTCGTTCCCATCGGCTAATAAAACTAAAGTATCTCACCGGTTTACAGTTTTGAATTTTATTAATCCGAGGTTGTCCACAACTCTCTTCTCATAAACAATATAAAATATATTTTCTAACTAATACCCCGTGGGAATTATTTACTTTTTCAGTAGCAGTAAACAAAACGAGCGCGAAGTATTCTAAAAGTGAATTTTTATGGTTACTTTTAAATTTTATTTGTGGCGAAACGAAAGATGCAGACTTGTTAAGTAATTTTGGAAAAAAATAAAGAAATTCTTCTATCCTACTATTTAAATACTATATATACAAATCATGAATAAATTTATCTATAAAATATTTAGAAATAATATTTTAGAAGAAGCGTTTACATATGAAAAAGTATTCTAAGCACAGGTAAAAGATTTTTTTTATGTAAGTAGATAATGAAAAAATTTATACTCGTACATCTTTCTAAATCTAAACAAAAAATTACTTTTTACTTTTGTGTAATCTCTTTAATTTTAGGATGTAATATTTTTTACAGACGTTTTATTTATTTTTGTTTAATAATATTTTCAATATGGATTACAGACCCCGCTGAATGGAGGTCATCTCACGTAGCAGCTTGGTTATCCTGGTGCGGACGAGAGTTCAACCTGACGCCGAGACCGGAGGCGGCTCGGTTCCCCAGTACAGGGGCGGAGCTGGTCGGATTGACTCGCGCAGAACTGGGGGCGTTGGCGGGAAGTAGCAGATCGGGCCGCCTCCTGGCTTTACATCTTGCCCACCTGAGACTGGCATCTACCGGACGATGTCCCAGCCCCACCCCCACTTCACAGGACGATGCATTGGGTCAGTAAATTGTTTCTTTAACTTATCAATTAATCTTAATACGTTAAGTTAAAAATTAACATAACCAGACAAACACGGTTAATACACAAATGTACTCTTGTACAATCCTAATTTAATTACGTATTAAGGACATTTTCTATACTTTTACTTATAATGACTTATTGTACGTCAAATAACCATACATTCATAAAAATTATAACAGGATAATGGAATCCATGAATTATTTACGCATTGAAATTATTATAACTATTTTTTGTTTTTAATAGAATTTTCTTTTTTCTGAGGTAATATTCCGACTATCCTTCCTATCAAAGATAACAGCCAAATTCAGATGTCAGCTGATTCAATTGACTTCAAAATTATTTTATGTTATTACTTACATGTCTTGCATTAAATATTGTAAATTATTAACAATTTTATAATAATTCTTTAATTTTAACTTACCTAATTCTAAAAACATTTCTTTAACAATTTTTTTAAATTTATTAATGAGGTGTGCGTTCTTAAGGTTGTATTTTGATTTAAATTGATGTATTTTTTGAGTTTATAAGGAAATCGAAAAAGTATGTTATTGTTCAAATCTGTTATTTGATCCTGCATTAAAATTTACTGGTGGGAAAACTTTCGACATTTAGAATGAAAAGTGGTAAGCGACTGAATTGTAATTGGGAGATTATGAATTATTACGACAAACTCAGCTGAAATTGAAAAATAAATATTCAATAAATATTTTTTTTTAATCTGCTTACACAGCATCGATTAGTATAAATATGGTCAACAACAAATGCCAATTTTTTTTCTTTGTAGAGATCATCAATATTTTGACTGTTTTTGTTTTTAATTCGCAAATTTATAAATTCCTTTCTATTCTATACTAATCTATTACTAAAAGGTTTCTCTTACCTATTTCCTAAACCCACATTTACTTTTTATATATTGTACTTTATTGTATTTATTGGGGCACTGTAGACGAACTGAATTCACCAAACCAGGATATTTGGTTGGCATACCGACCACTTTGGGTTTCTTTTTATAATATTCTACCACAAACTTCTTCCTTTTCTAACTTCACTTAAAAACTCATTAATTTTTAATCCATCAGCTGATATAATTTTTGACAATCTCCGAATCAAATTTCAAGAGCCTGTATTTTTGTTTTAATAGCTACCGTGTTGTTCATGTTCCCTTGTCATCATTATGTTTTTGCCGTTACACAGCACATCCGATTTTTTTAAACAATTTCTTATTAGCAAGTTTTTTTTTTTTTTAATAAGACTTCCCAGGTTTGTAACATTTTTGCTCTTAATGCTTTCTTTATTAGTGTCATCTTTGTAATTTTACTATTCAACAACAAAATTTTTCAGTTTTACGTAGTTTAACATTTAAAACCTCCTTGTAACTGCATTTTATTATACTTATTCTCTGTAATTTAAATTCAAACCAAAATATTTCTTTATCAATGAATCCAAACTACTCATAAATTCTTCTAACTCCTTTCTAATTAAAACCAAATTACCAATATCACCAGGGAATCGTACGATTTTTCCTTTTAGTCCCAGATTTGTAACTGCAGTTTCAAATCTTCTTCTAGTTTTTATTACTTCTTCTATCCACAAATTCAAAACTGAGATGTTCATACTCTTTCTTCGTGTATCGTCTTTTCAGTACTGCTTGCTTTTCCTTTTTTCTACTTTTTATAATAAACATATTAACCCCTGAATAAATTAGAATTAACAACTCTGTCCTTATGTTTCAAACTTATTTCTCTTAAAATAATTTACATTATATCATGTTTAGCGTGTTATATTTAAAAGTTACATAAATACCTACCTTAAAATATATTGTATTTATTAATTTCCTAGCTATATATTTACACTGTATAATTACAAAGTATAAAATATAAGTGTATATACAAAATAAAAGGGAAATTATATTAATCGGATCAAATTTTGCCTGTTAGAGTTTTTGCAATCTTCTCAACAAACAAAAATCTCTTTTCGGCACGCCGGAAGGCGGAGGTAGATTTCACCGGTCCTAAGAAGGGGATAAAAAATATTTCCACCTTAAAATTAAGAAAAACTTCATATTTACTCAATACAACAATGGTTGTACGACAATGCAATGGTTGCAACGACAAGCCCCATCTTCTTACAATTCCAGCAATATTTTGGTCATCACTTGCCATAAGGGTTGGTCATATCAAAAATTATTTCAGACAAAAGTTTTAGGTAATGTTTTGAGGACTAACGACCACTTTAAACCGATTCGATACTTTGTCTGTTAAGGGAGATATGATTTTTTTGTCTTCAAAACCCCATTGCCCCCCCCCCCGCCAGAGCCATAGGTTGGTGATATCAAAAAACTTTACTGAAATACGTTTTAGGCTCTTATCCAAAAAAATGGTAGGAACTTTAAACGAATTCGATATTCTACTTAATAAGAAAATTATAACGATATAATTTTCATTATAATGAAAAAAAAACATTTCTACCCCCATGGTCCGATTTTTCTCATTAACAAACTCGACCGAGATTTTGGGTCGTTATATTTTATGTGTGAATTTGAAAGTGATTGGCGCAAAATTATGGCAGTTATCGTGTCCACAAGAAAGTGAAATGTAAATATATTTATAAACATTTGAACTGACGGTGGTTTTGAGGTCTGGGTAATGTGAAACGCGAAGATATGTCGAAATTTTCCGGAAGTCGAATCATGGTACCCATTACAATAGGTAGCTTTCTTATGAAATCTAACTAAAAAAAAAAAAAAAATAGCGTTGAAAATTCCATAAGGATATATTTATATTGGCTATAAATTTTTGCTTAATATCTCCGGACTGGATTAACCGAATTAGATGAAATCTATCCCATAATTTCTACATATGGAGCATTTATAACGTTTAATTTTGATCACAATTAATCAAGGGGGCAGAGAGATGTGGGGATACGGAGCAAAAAACTCTTTTTTCGTTCTGGATTCAAATTTACATTCCTATGGAAATTAGATGATTCCATTTCATTAGTTTGCCACTTTGGTTAATTAATTTTATTCAGGTTGAGGGATAATAAGCCAATTGTTTTCTCGGTTATTATTTTGTTTGATAACTTCAGACTGGCTTAAATAATTTTTATGATAATTTGTACGCTAATTTTTGAATATGAATCATTAACGTTCAGTTTTAATTAAAACTGATCAAGAGGATGGGGAGGTACAATCATCATGGATCCCGTATTTCAAAATTTTACTCAGTGATTAAAATATTTTTCACACAATTCAACGTCACTTAGAACGCTCGTTCGTACACTTCTATCAGCAGAACAAAATGTCGCTATTATATAAAGAGAAAACGCAATTTTCGTTTGTTCTCGCTAACCGCGAAAACTATTGAATCAACACGAAATTTTAACTGTAGTTTACATACCCATCTTAATATTTATTACAGTTCAAACCTCCTCAATCTCACTACTGTATGTCATACATTTTTTTATCAAACGTAAAAATAAATTATAAATAAATAAATAACCTACAACTTCATTTACTAAATTTAATGTAGCTGTCTATGTCGATTATAATTGTTTATATCGATCATTGTCTTTATTAATATCGACTTCTTCAGACAATTTATTATATGATTTACTAAATTTAATGTCATTGTCTACAAAAGATCAATATGCATTATTATTGTAAATCCAATTACGTTTTATTAATAATAAAATTAAAGAGAATATAATTTAGATTATAATATAGAACTATTTACACATTTAACAAAGTTTTAATGGTTGAAACGTCACCGTCCGCCGATCTCCGTGGCGGAGTGGTAGCATCTCAACCTTTCATCCGGAGGTCCTGAGTTCGAATCCCGGTCAGACATTGTATTTTTCATACGCTACAAATTTCCATTCTCATACGAAAAAATGACCAGAGCAGTCGGTGGTCATTTTTTTCATTTCAAAAAAAGTTTTAATTTCAATATGAATATAACCTTCGAAAATTTTTCGGTAAGTGGGTACCATTCTTTTCTCTTTTTTTTCCAAATCAGTGGGTATGTGGAGGTATATGCAGAGAAATTATACATATAATCTACCAAACATAACCTCCTTTTTTTTCCTGTTTAGCCTCCGGTAACTACCATTTAGATAATTCTTCAGAGGATGAATGAGGATGATATGTATGAGTGTAAATGAAGTGTAGTCTTTACATTCTCAGTTAGACCATTCCTGAGATGTGTGGTTAATTGAAACCCAACCACCAAAGAACACCGGTATCCACGATCTAGTATTCAAGTCCGTGTAAAAATAGCTGGGTTTACTAGGACTTGAACGCTGGAATTCTCGACTTCCAAATCAGCTGATTTGGGAAGACGCGTTCACCACTAGACCAACCCGGTGGGTTACCAAATAAATTATGTAAATTATTGTATTTTCTTTGTTAACTATGAATTATTAACGTTGTCATTGTTATGTCAATATAATATAAATAATTTTATTTCCTACTGTTATCATAGAATGGATCTTTTAGTATTGGACATTATCTTTGTTAACCAAAATAAATGTCACGATTTCAGTACCTAAAATAATAAGAATATACTAATTATTAAAACATAATAGTTTCTTTATTTTGAAATATTGAGCCTATTTAATTAAATATGATTATTTCGTTTCCTTATATCTGTCTACGAACAAAAGAAGATTCGTTACGTGTTACAAATTTGATAAGTGTCCTCAGATTTTTGAGTCAAAAAATATGATTTCCGAATATTCATATTATTTTAAAAT
This sequence comes from Lycorma delicatula, assembly GCF_047948215.1. NCBI lineage: Eukaryota > Metazoa > Arthropoda > Insecta > Hemiptera > Fulgoridae > Lycorma > Lycorma delicatula. The sequence continues at coordinate 26,755,468 of NC_134460.1, forward strand.
TGGTTTATTTTGTATTTAGAATGTATCAGATTTTACTAATAAAAAATGTTTGCATCCTTGAAATAAACATGAATTAAAAAAAAAGAAATGAAGATGGAAAACTGACTTCTGCAAAATCAATTTTTAAAATTTTTTATTATTTTTTTAAGTTTTTTCAATTTTCCTTTCTTTTTTTACTCATTACTGATTTTTTTTTTTCTAATTTATAATAACGAGTGTTTCAAAAAGGACGCAACCTTAAGATTAAGAAGTAGAAGTCACGCAAAGGTACATTCTATATCTCCCTACGTGTCAGTCGGTAACACTGTACTCAAGGTTAGCAGCTTGTAAGAATTGAAATGTCCATCTTATGCACTAGTGCTATAAGAGTATAAATTCGTCTCTATTGAGTTAACTATGTCATTTTTCAAGGGCGAACGTGTGTTTATTATGAGACTTATCGAGCGTATAAATCTTACGAACGAGTGAAAGACGAGTTTCGGATAAAATTTCCCGATTCTTCAATAACTAATAAGTCGACAATATCGCGTACGATTAATAATTTTCGTGAGACTGGGAGTGTATATGATCGGAAAAGCACAGGTCGACCGTCACTGTTAACAGTAGAAGTTTTGGAAGATGTGAAAGAACGTTTGTCTTGCTCATCTAGAAAATCGCTCAGAAATTTATCTTCACCTGCTGGGCTTTCACTATCTACTTTCAGGGCTACTAAAAAATTACAATCGCATGCTTATCGCATCGGTGATTTGAAACAACTGAAAGAAGTAGACCATGGAAGACGTTTACAGTATTGTCGTCGGTTTCGTTCTCTTGTTGATGACAACGGTATTGAAATTTTGGATCGTGTTTATTTCAGCGACGAGGCACGGTTTCACTCGGACGGCTACATTAACAGCCAAAACTGCTGAATATTGAGCGCTGAAAATCCTCATGCGTTTCATGAACGACCATTACACGCAAGTAAAATTGGTGTTTGGTGTGCGACCTGCCGTCATGTATAGCGGGCGGCGTATTTCTGTGCACATAGGCTGACGGCATAGGATGACGGCGGTACATAGGTACCGCGCTATTAACTATTCTAAAAAACTTTGACAATGTGCTGCATACTATGTAAGTACACGGAGCTACACGAGATGTTTTTGTAAAGGAATGCCTATCTAACTGTTCAACCCTTCATATCAGTCTATCTCTCGCACGCAATGTGCACAGCTATACGTCGCCCGCTATAATAGGGCCTTTATTTTTTGAAAAATCTGTAGATGGTGTGGTTTATCGCAACTTAATCGAACCGTTTATTGCCGTGTTAGATTTACACAGAATGTCGGTTCCAGCAGGATAATGCAACGTGTCATACGGCTAATGAAACGCTGAATACGTTACGGGAATTTTTTTTTTTTTTTTTTTTTTTTTGTTGGTTGTGGGCGAAAAACGCTTGGGCGTTATCATCGCCCAGTAGTTACTATTAAAAGGGTAATATAACTGCCAAATAATAAGCTATACAAGGTGTAAATATAATATTAATCATATAATAAAAACGGGAATTTTTTGGCCATCGACTGACATCAAAAGGGTTGTGGCCTCCAGATCTTCAGATCTTATACCAGCAGACTTTTTCCTTTGGGAGTATTTAAGAAGTATAGTTTTTAATAACAATCCTCATACACTTGACAAACTGAAGGCTAACATTTAAAACATTACGAAAAATAGCTGTAAATGTTATCAAACGTGTACAAATCTGCATCGGGATCACAGGTGATCATTTTGAACATCTATTAAAGTTATTAAAAGTAATTTGAATATTACTATTGTATAAGTATTTTACTAACATTAATATTTTTGTAATAAATTCACGTCGTCAAACAAACCGTCCTTTTTGAAACATCCGGTATAATTGATTAAAAAGTAATATAAACAATTTTCATTTAGTTGATTCTATCACATTTTTTTTTTAATTTTATTTGTTATACGTGATAAACAAACAATAATTTATTAAATAACCGAGGAGCTTAGTTTGACTGAACTTATTTTAAAGTGTAGATAACGTCATGGTTGTAAAAAATTATTTTGCGCCTAGGGAGAAAAAAACAGGTTGACTTCATTTCTTTTTCAATTGTGTTCCTTTTAATTTGTAAAGGATATTTCACTTTGATGTTTGAACGGTATAAAAATTTATTTTGATAAATTTTATTATAATTTTTTTTAAAAATACGCTTTTAATTTTTAAACGTATTAAATATATATAATTTAAATATGTTTGAATAATAATTTACACGAAAAATAAACAAAATTAAGACACTTCGAAAGAAAAAAAAGTAATTTTTTATTTAATTTTGTAGCTGATGAAGGAGAAATCGCGCTATGTTTGATTACTAGTTCTGACAAGTGAGCTGTTATACAATTTAACATGACCGCAGGTGTTCCGAGTCGTAAGATTCGACGTCTGACTTCTTCCCCTTCGCAAAACAGAGACAACGAAACAACTCGTCTTGAGCAACATCTGCGCATATTGTACACAAATATATACCACCTGTTAATAAGTATAGCTTACATAAATATCAATTATAAAAGATAAAAAACCATTAATTACTAGGTATTTATAAGAAGTACAATGTAATATATACTGCTAATTGTACGGAAAAAATAAAAATATCCTTTCTGCAAAAAAATACTTGAATAATGAAGGTAGAAATGGTGTGTATGTATGACTTTTAACTATATTAGTCACTTCATTCGCAGATAATGCTTATTATAATTATTATAATTTTTTTAATGTATCCTTTTTTATTTTTTCAACATATATTGAAGCTTACATTTTCTATTGTACCAAACGTTTTGCAAAAATTGACCTGCAAAATTGCCGATCTCCGTGGCGGGGTGGTAGCGTCTCGGCCTTTCAACCGGAAGTCCTGGGTTTGAATCCTGGTCAAGCTTGGCATTTTTCTTACGCTACAAAATTTCATTTACATATCCCACGCACAAGCTTTCAGCTTATGTGGTTATATCACCAAGCTAAAAAAAAAAATATATATATATATATATAGCATTCATGAAAGATTTTTTCTTTGTGCTACAGCTAGTATGTCCATTAAGGAACCTAATATTAGTTAATTTATACGGGAATGAAGTGTAGAAGTTTAAAAAAAACTATAAAGAAAACAATTATTATTATTATACAAATAAAGGAAATAAAGTGATGATGTGAGATTTAGTACCTTGTGATAAATTAATTAACAATAAATAGGATTCTCAGTTGGAAGTCTTCTGAATGGTTTATACTAGTAGTCTTGTTAGATATTTCTACACGCCAAACAATTCCTTGAATGAGTAAGTTTTATTCTTTATTAAGTCTAAACTTGTTCTTGGAAGACTTTTTAAAATCTAAGAAAAACATATTTTATTGCAGCATCTAAGCTGATCCCCTGAAAAACGATGATCAGTAACGTGCTGCCCTAGTACTCGTAAAAATATCCCTTCACTTACTGAGGATTATTAACTCATTGAATGGCCACTGCCTGAAGGAGCTAATTTTTTATCTTTTGGATAGAGTTCATTTCGAATTGCGTTTCCTACAACCCCTATTCTTTATAACTTTTTCCTGACTTTGAGTCCTACTAATATACATCGTATCCCGGTTCATCTACGATGAGGATACGAGAAAACACAAACTAATTCATTTTTGGTGCGGTCTCGTAAGGGGAGGATATATAAAAAAAGTAATTAAATATACGAGGGTAAGTCAATTATTATCGGCAATTTAGTTATATTTTTGTTTATGTCGGTAGTACTGTCGTGTGCGTAGATGACGCATACGTGGTTTAATTGTTGTTATGTCTGTGCACGTTTGATGCTGCTAGGTTAGTTCCATTATCGCTGCCCTGCCGTTAATCATGACTGCTCCGCTTTCTGTTTGCACCAAAGAAGAGCAACGTTCAGTGATCCGTTTTTTGTGATCGGGAGGTGTACCAGGGACCGAAATTCATCGAAAACTTTCTGTACAGTACGGGAACAGTGTTTTGCCGCATCGGAGTGTCTACGAATGGATTGAAAAATTCAAAAACGGTCGCACCAGAGTTACGCACGACGAAGCACCCGGACGACCGTTTACCGCCACAAATAAGGAAAACATTATGCGTGCACGCGATATGGTTTTCTTAGACGGACGAGTAACTATCGATGAAGCGGCACATCCTCTGCAAATTAGTCACGGTTCTGCCAACGAAATCATCCACAACAGACTTCGGTTTCATAAAATCTGTGCAAGATGGGTCCCAAAACGACTCGCACAGTCGCATAAACAAACGCGCTTGGACATCTGCCAAAAACATTTGGATCGCTACGTTAACTAACGGGAAATCTTCTTAGACAGAATCATCACCGGTGACGAAACACGGATCCATCATTACGAGCCGAAGAGTAAACGGCAGAGTATGGAATGGAAACATCCAAATTCGTCCTGCAAAAAAATGTTCAAGACACAACCGTCCGCAGGAAAACTGATGCTTACGGTTTTTTGGGACTCACAAGCCCCAATACTGGAACATTATGAGGAAAGGGGCACGACAATAAAGAGTGCGCGCTACAGTGAGGTGCTTACTGGCAAGCTGAAGCCTGTAACTCGAAGCAAACGCCGAGGACTGCTGTCGAAAGGTGTTGTGTTGTTGCACGACAATGCCCGTCCACATACTGCTGCCCACACTGCTGAAACGCTCCAGAAACTAAACTTTGAAGTACTAGCTCACCCTCCGTATAGTCCTGATCTTGACCCTTCTGACTACCACTTGTTTGGTCCACTCAAAGAGGCATTATTAAGGCGCCGTCGATTTACCTCGGACGAAACAGTGAAAGAAGCGGTGCATTCCTGGCTCGCAGCTCAACCGAAACCTTCTTTTATGAGGGCATTAGGAAGCCTGTGCAATGATGGATCAAGTGCGTTGAAATGCAAGGTGACTATGTTGAAAAATGATGTACATGTAAGTTTCCTATTTGTATTGCAATAAAATGTATTATAAAATTTATAACATTGCAGATAATAATTGACTTATCCTCGTATCTTTTGTTTTTCACCAGCAACATCTTCTAGCCAGAGGGATCCGCCCCCTGGTCCTCCGCATTGTTTGTTACCCTGTTATTGTGAGAATAAAACTGATAAATAACAATTAAAGTATTTAGGCTTTATAGAAACCTCATAAAGAAATTAAATTACAAAAGACAGAACAGTAGTAACTATGGTAACTAAAGTACAAATACCTTTGATGAGGAAAACTTCGCAACTTATTTCTGTTGCCTTGGCGAGAAAATATAATAATGAAGTAAAAGGATTAATCTTTCTTTTTTTTTAATATTATCTTTAATTCACAACCTCACGCTCAAGGGGCTAGGTCCTCTGGGATAACACGAATGTATCCTCCAAATTTGAAAGCAATTGGTCGATTAGTTTTTTGCACAATGCTAAAATACAAATATATAAGATTTTATATATATATATGATTAACAATTTTTTCTTAGCATTTATTTTTCGATTCCGGTATTTCCCTATTTTCTTTTCGTAAAACATTAAATAAACTCTTGTTTTTAAATAAATTACAATTATTTTTTTTGGAAACCAAAATTTTCCAGTTTAAAGATGTCAACGTTTTTTTATATTCATAAATTTTACAAAAAAAATTTGTTATAAAATTATTCAAATCTGAGTACTATCCAACATTGCCTTCCTCACTTAAAAAGACCTACTGCACTAAGCAGGATGTGGAGAAACATCACCGAAAAAGTATTGTTACAAATCCATTACACGATATTAATAACATCATGGGATGACTGAGCTCTTGTAGTTTTTCCCATTGATTCAGGAACTGGAATAGTCTGGTTTTATTTCTAGAATGCATGGAAGGAACAGTGAGAAGGAAGTCTTTGTAATGTAGATTTTAATTTGTGTTACTTCAAGAGGTCCTCTGATCTTTCATTTCCACGTAGATCATGAATTCTGCTTAAGAGACTGATGACCAATGAAGAAAATAAGTACAATTTTGCGTAAATGAGGATAGTTTTCTTGTCGCGACTATGACTGTGTCCTTATAGCCAAGGGGCAGAACATTTAATCAAGGATTATACAAGGGCCTTTGATGATGGTTTAATCGAGCCAATCTAGAATCATTTTAATAACACTGAAAAAAAGAGCAAATGGTTTCTAACTGTAGACCTAAATATTTATAAAGTAGAGATCTTTTCAATTTGTAAGCTCCTAGCTCTATATGAATATAATATAAATATTAGATTTGTTTAATTGCACTACTAAGAAGATTTCATAAGAAAACTACCTATTTTAACGGGTACCATGATTTGACTTCTGGAAATTTTGACATATCTTCGCGTTTTACATTACCCAAAACCACCGTCACTTCAAAAGTTTATATATATATCCCTTTTCTTGTGGACACGATAACTGCCGTGATTTGCGCCAAACATTTTTAAATTTTCCAATTCATCGAATCGGTGTAAAGTGGTCGTTCGTTAGTCCTCTAAACATTACCTAAAACGTTTGCCTGGTACAATTTTTGATATGACCAACCCTTACGGCAAGGGATGACCAAAATTTTACTGGAATTGTAAGAATATGGGGCTTGTCGTACGCTAAACATGTGAAACGTTTTTCACATGCAACCATTGTTGTATTGAGTAAATTTGAAATTTTTCTCAATTTTAAGGTGAAAATCTTTTTTACTCCCTACTTAGCACTGGTGAACTCTACCTCCGCCTTCCGGCGTGCCGAAAGGGAGTTTTTTTAATTTTACATGTTCAATATTAAATAATTTATGTTGAATTTTATGTACAATTGGTGGTAGTTTTTATTCTTTTATCTAATATTCTTCACTGAGTTCATCAATTGCCATCCAAGGTGAGTTCTACGTAATTGACAACATACAGTATAATGTTAATAGTTTATTAACTTTTATTTTTAAAAATCGATAAACGAACTACGTCATTTTTTTTATTAAATTTACTCTTCCATAATTTAATATTTAATATTTATGTAAAACGTGTAATCTGTGTGAAAATAATGAGTAAAGATATACTGATGATGACAATTGCCGAACCTAGTTACAAAATATGAATTATAAATGAAAAAAAAAATGATATGTAATTGTAAGTAAAATTTTACCTAAATATTATTTAATATTTAGGTAAAAATATTATAAATATTATTTAATATTTAGGTAAAAATATTATAAATATTATTTAATATTTATGAAATATATTTCATAATATTTATTATTTATCATTTTTTTTTAAATTAATACAGCATCAACAGCCATTATCTCTAAAATTTTCTTTTTATTATTTATTTTATACGATATGTTACACATTTATTATATAAATTGCGAAATAATGAATCCCTCAATCTCCTTCTTTGTCATTAACGTTCCACTTATTTAACATTTATGTATGATACGTTTCGATACGAAGAAAAAAAGAGAGTCTTTTTGTTAATAACTGTATTTCTGTTTAAATTAACTTCTGTGTTTTTTTCCTCAATGTGATTGATTAAATATAATAATGGGGAATCCCGTTTTGCTTAAGGATACGTGTAAGTTTCACCGTACGTAGAACAGTATACAAACACGGGTCATTGTCATCAACTCTTGCTACGGTTAAATATACGTTGAAAATTAAATACTTAACTACGTATATAATATAACAATTATTGGAAAACATTTAATAATTTTTTGCCTTTGATATATTAATCAAGAATTAAATAATCTTAGTCTAGTCGAGTGCATTCAGTATAAATCTCTCTTACTTATTCATAATCAATGGAAAATTTTAAGTCTACAAGTATGATTTATTTCATACATTAATCCTTTAATATATATGTTCGTTATTATCAGCATTATTCGTCGCTACTTTTTATTAAACCATATTAAATCGAAATTTTCAAATATCAATATTTTCGAAACTTTTTAAATAAAATTACATTGTTAAAATTTTTTTTTCAAAATTTGTTAGTAAACGACGCTAGCTTTAAGTTTTCTCAGTTTTTATGTAATACAAAATAAATGTAATTAAAATTCAATTAACAGCAATCTTAAGAGGGTACACCAGCATATTTTAAAAAATAAAAGTTAAAAAGGATATAAAAAGAATTAAACTATTTTTAAAAAGCCCGGATTTAATAAATGTATGAAGAAGAAGTTGAAATACTAGAAAAAAATATAAATAATTCAAATAAAGATCAAAAAGCTAAAAAAAGCTTTCCACCATATTGTTTTCAACTTTTTTTTTATGTAGATAAATATAATTATTGCAAAGATAATAGCACCTGATGAAAAAAGAAATGGTGTGATAACAAAAAACTCAACTGGTATGCCTAATAAAAAAATTGTTAAAAATAACTCATCAATTATTGTAGTTCAAGGATTATAAAAAACTTAAAAAATAAATATTGAATAGTAATGATTCATTAGAAATACGTATCAACCATTATAATAAAAAAGTAAGACATTATTATTTTCCTCTTACAATGACGTAAAAGATATGCATATTGGTCCGGCCTCTTTTTTCAGAAATTATTTAATTATTTTTACACTCGGGATACATTTTATAAAAAGAAATTTCGCTGTAAAATATAGTAAGTAATATTTTGACGAGTTCTATACAAAATTTTTAGTATTATTTTTTTTGTTGTGGGAGATTTTTCTTCAAATGTTCGACACTGTCCAACATGAAATCTACTCAAACTCTGAGTCCAACATTGCCTTCCTCACTTAAAAAGACCTGCTTCACTTAGCAGATATGGAGAACCATCACCGAAAAACAATAAGTCCAATTGAGAAACTTTCTATTAGGATTTGAGAAACAGAGGAATAAATTTGGAAAAAGAAAATGTAACAATAATAAGTAAATGATAAATAGTGGAAAGGGGGAAACAGGAACAATTTTGTATTTCAATGTAAGAAGTGTGATACAGTTTTGTCATCACAAACATATTTTATTTACACGGATTCCTAAAATGTTCAAAAAACTATATGCACATTTTAAAACTACATCACGTTTTTCAAATTTAGTTTCAGTTGAAGACATCGAAGCCCTAGAGTAGTAAAAAAAAAATATTCCTGTAAAAACTTGCAGTAATCATTTAGCGTATAAGAAATATAGATTGATACTCAAGCCATTCATGAAATACAAATGCAACTGTATAATAACCAGTACAGTTCTAACTGGACGTTAACCGTTGAAAATTAAAAATCTGATTAGCTCTCTCATTTCCCCATCCCAAAAAGAAACCTTTAATAAGAACAATTTTTATTACTCTACAATGATAGGTATAATAAATCTCCAGGAAACCCCTATTTCATTTATTTAGTGGTGGTGATTTACACTTGAAAATGCAGTTAAGATCTGGAATCGGTTAAAGAAAAATAACGTAACGTTCGTATAACATTAAAGTTAGAGGAGATGGAAAATGCGGTAAATAGAAGTTAATGCGCCTGGTGGTGGCCGGTAGGTAGTTATCGGTCAGTATGGAGAGAGGAAGGGACTGAATGATTGGAGTTACAATTGATTCAGCAACAGGAAGGAAGGAAGGAAGGAAGGAAGGAAGGAAGGAAGTGGGAACAGAGAGGATAAATTGGTTTTCGGCGGCAGAGAGAAGTAAAACTACCAAATAGCTCTGCACTGCAGACAAAGAAGCGATAAGAGAAAATCAACCTTTTTATAAATGCCATCCGTGTGCGCCCTCTACCCGCTTTCTCTACCATTTCTACTCCTCGACTGCTATTATCACTAAACTGAACTAACCTTCGTGACTTCTTCCCCCAAACTTACTACAAACCCTTTTCACACAACGGTCAGTCATTATGAACTCTGATACCGAAGAAAAATACTGCAGAATTTGTTTGTGTGTGCATGTGTTTGCGCGTAATACAAATACATACGAATAGTGTAGTCGTACACTAAACTGTCGGATTAGTATGCGGTAAAATTATCACTAAGTTAATAAAAAACAATGAAAATTCAAAAATAAAGCATCGTGAAAAACTTTACGGTAATTTGAAAAATTATTTTTCCCTTTAATTTTCTTTTATGAATAATAGCACTAAAAGGAATATTTGTTAATTAAGCATATATAGAGAGATAATTCGTTTAAACGTATATTTTACAATTTTTATAAAAATCAAATAGATATAAAATAATTTTTTTACAAAACTTATATTGGGTTTTATTTATTTTTTTGTTTGTAAAATGAAAGATTGTAAGTTCTACATTTGTATTCAGAGTTAAATAAAATAAAATAAAATATAATTTTAAACAGGAAATTAACCAAAATAGTCAAAGTAAGAAAAGGGTGTTTATTATACATAATTTTAAAAAAAGCAGCTTACCAAATTCCAGTTTAATTTACTCGAGCGCTTTCGGTTCTTCTACCATCTTCAAGAGGAATATAATTATGATTAAAATTATAAAACTACCATTATTAATAAACAAATTAATAAATACAAGTTAAGTTCGATGATATTTTGTATAACCAGATAATGATCAGTAATAATTAAGTTGGCTAACTGATTCCTCAATATACAGAGATCGTAACAATTGAGAAACTATTACAATACGGACGTAGTCACCTAGACTTAAACTTAGAATAGCCGAAAGCGTTCGAGGAAATTAACTACAATTTGGTAAGTTGTTTTTAAAAATTATATATAATAGTTATTATACCAAACGGTGCCGCGTTCGAAAAACTAAAAGGATATTTATCATTATTCACTGTCTTACAAAACCGGCATTAATAAATAAAATAAAAACCCTGAAATACTGGATGGTATTTATTTTCTACTTTGGAAAATGACGTATTAGTTTACAAGCGAAACAATAAAAGACAAAATGTTGCTAAAATACAACACAAGAAGACGAAAGAACGAAAAATTAGAATAGATAAAGAAAAAGAAGAAGATGAAGAAAACACTGAATTCTTCTATTCAAGAGTAAAACAACTGCAAATGCTAAATGTTCTTCAACTAAACGGTAAAAGCTCTTCAAAGCTTAAGAGAAAATATTTTGACTTCTTGGAAAATATAATAGAAAATATACGTAAGAAACGGATTAACACGAACAATAGACAAAATAACACTCTTCTTTTCCATTAATAATGTAGAGTGGAGAAAAATTTTAATTAAGTAATATTCGATGTTTGATTATATCTAATTTTAAGATACAAAAGCATTTTAAAATATTTTAATTTCAACACGAAAAAGTAAATTTAAATAATTTAATAATTTTTATAACAAATTTTGTGATTGAAAGGCATTTCCTGAAAATTTAAGTGAATACAACCAAAATTTCCTAATCCGAAATGTTTATTGTTAGCGTAACGTTACAAATAAGGATTTTCTCAAAAAATGATAAGAATAAAAAATTATATTTTAATTCAGGAAACGGCAATAAAAAAAAAAACGATACCAAACATCTGTAACAAAATGATAATTTATGATTAATAAACACGTTAATGACAAATATTTTTTTTATTTTTGTATTATTTTATGTTTATACACTTTTATTTATTTTATTTATTCCAGTATTACTGTTTTTCATTAATAAATTAGTCCTAATATTAAAAATTATATTGTTAACGTTGATGATGTTATTCATTTAGTTAAATTAATTAATTTTGTTGAAAATATTAGTACAATTATTGAAATTTCGACATCAAAGATTATGAAAATAGTTGAAAATAGGAAAAGTATGTTAAAAATGATTTTCGTGTGAAGGATATTTTAGAAAATCCACATTCAAATGGCAAATTTTTTCTTTGTCAACTTGTAGACTGCGAAAAGAAAAACATTCATAGATTTCAAGGAAATACCTCTAGACAACAATTACTGTATTGCAAGTTGATCTTCATTGTATTTTCTTTATGAAAATACTGACTCTCTATTTCAACAGTTAATCTATCCCGCCGAGAACATTCGGATAAACAAACAATTTTAACAACTCACAATTAACGGTAAATAATTTTTCCAATTGACTAATGTTTTGAACAATTCCTAATTCGAGTTCAAAAAATCTAATCGAGTTCTAATCTAATGAACTTATTTCAAATCTCCAAGAATAAAGAAAAGCAACATTTCTGAATGTAGTAACTTTCAATGGTATTAATAGCCAAGTGTAGCCTTATATCTATGAAGCCCTCCGTTTCTCACATCGCCATCTGTCAGTTGATGTTAACATCCACATTATTCTATTATAAGCATAGACACATAGCTTTTCTTTGTGAAAAATATTAGTCTTTGAGAAAAGAACATAAATTATTTTTTAGTTTGCACAATTTTATAACTCAAATTGGAATTAGGAACAATATCAACACTGCCACTTACGCCAGATAAAAGAAACCTAATCTAGAAACCTAAACCTGTTCTACTAAGACATATTATTTGATTTAAAGTCATTAATATACATTTATACCCGCTAAATATTTTTGGGGGGAATAAATATTTGGTGGAAGGGGATTGTGACCCCGATAAAAGTGGTTATCTTAGTAGTGAAACTTAATAATGGGTCTTTCATTAAAAGTCAAATTACAATAAAACAAAAAAACATGTGTAACAGCAACCAGTCTTTACTTCCTTGTACTTCGTACACGGAAATATTGTAATCGCGAAAAATTTCGGTTTTTCAGATTACAACGGAAATATCCATTTTGACCATCCCTGAATCCATTTTGACTAGTTCGGGCGTAACGTCTGTACATACGTACGTATGTAACTCGCATAATTCAAAAACGATTAGCCGTAGAATGTAGAAATTTTGGATTTAGAACTTTTGTAATATCTAGTTGTGCACTTACCCTTTTGATTGCAATCGACTTGGCCAAAAATGATCCAAAAAGCCCAAAATTCAAAAAACTGAATTTTTGACTTTTTCGTAACTGCAGTAATAAGCCCTCATTGAGAGCTTTTGAACGTTATATCATAAGTGGTATTTATTTTCATAGGTTCCCCAGTTTAGCCAAATAAAATTGTAATTAATGAAATATTTGGATCTTACAAGAGGAAGGCATATCGGTTCGAATTCGACTTCATTTCCTTTTTTTAACTTCTTTTTTAATTTAAATGTATTAATTTTTTAATAATTATTAACCTCTTATTGTAAAGTTTTTTACAATAAACAATAATTCAATAAAAAAAATATATGAAAAAAAATCAGAAGTTATTAATGAAGTAAAATTTTATGTTCTTTTAAAAATGTGTGTATGTAATTTAATAGGCGTACAAGGAAGTCATGTGATGTCCACATCAGATTTTTGTTTTTATTTTAAAGTTTATAACAAAATTACATTATGTTCGGAAAACAGTATCATTCATATACGGCCTCCACGGCTTTGCTTGACATAGCCAAATCTATCAACAAAATTTTGAGTGCTTTCGCAGAAATCAGCTTGAATTCCACTAATAACGCGTCGAATATTTGCTTTGAAGTCATCAATCATTCTTACTTTGTTGCTATAAACTTGTGAATTAACATAACCCCAGAGAAGAAAGTCTTTTTTTCTGATTAGCCTCCGGGAATTATCGTCAGGTATTATTTCATAAAATGAATGAGGATGATATGTATGAATGTAAATGAAGTGCAGTCTTGTACAGTCCCAGGTCGACAATCCCTGAGATGTGTAGTTAATTGAAACCCAACCACCAAAGAACGCCGGTATCAATGATCTAGTATTAAAATCCGTATAAAAGTAACTGTCTTTACTACGACTTGAACCCTGGAACTCTCGACTTCCAAATCAGCTGATTTGCGAAGACGCTTTCATCACTAGACCAACCAGGTGTGTTAGAGAAAAAGGTCTAAGAGTGTAAAACCACACGATCTTGGTGGCGAATTGATATTACCATTTCGTAAAATGATCGAATCACCAAACCTTTTACGCAGTATCTGGATTATTTCAGCAGATGTGTGGCTATAACCCATTGAAATCAAAATTTTCCAAATTTTCTACCAAAAAATCACGAATAATACGTATAAAGATATCTTTCATCATTTACTGTAACAGCACCTCCTTGCACATTTTTGAAAAAAAATGGCTCATTGATGCCACCAGCCCATAACCCACATCAAACAGTGATATTTTTGGATGTAATGGTCACTGTTGAATGGATTGAAATTGTGCATTTGTCACAATTCCAATTTGTGGAATGAAATCATCATAAATATGGCAATTTTGCTCGTTTGCAAAGTCATGAAGTCAAAAATGAGCCTCACTGAAAAGATGATTTTTTGTTGAAAATTTGGATTCACTTCAAACTGCTTTACAGTCCGATCAGCAAACCGTGGACGCAAAAAAAAAATGGTCCCATGACTTCAATTCTTGAGTTAGTTGAATCTTATACGGGTGTAGACCAAGATCTTTTCGGAAAATTCATTTGTAGAAAGGTCAAATTCTTATGAACATTGTGAAATCGATAAATTTCGATTTTCACGAACACTTGAACTTACAGCAGCAATATTCTCTTTACTCCTTGCGTTTATTTTGTGAATTGGTGCATTTTAACAAGTTGAGAAAAATTCTCTTCAAATGTTTTAACTAAACGATGAAATTTGTATTTGTTTGACCGATTATGTACACGGTAAATATCGAGAAACGCATGATACGTAGCTGTAACAGATTCTATAATTCGATAATACATTTGTACGATTTGTAAACGTTGTTGAGACATGTAGCGTTCCTTGATAATTTTTGATAACTATTGCAAAGAAATGACGCTTGAAAAAAAATCAACGTCGCCACCACAATTTGTCAATTTTTTCACTCAATTTGAAACATCTCTTATTTTTAACAAAAATCCACGGAAGGAGTAAAATACCCGTCAAGAACTGTATTTTCATAGCAAAACAACAACAGAATTGAGATTTTTATATCAGCTAAAGTTACAGTTAAAAAATAAACCCGTTCCAATCCTTCCCACCAACTACATGTTTGCGTGTAAAAATTTTAATACCATTTCGCCTTTAATGTAACTAAACCGTTGGATAATTCACATCTAATAAAATAATTTTTTATTTCTCCTTATAAAACAATCTCGTTCCTATCATTTACGATGTTAACATGCCCGAATGTCATCACTAATATTTATGCATTTAAACAATTAATCAAACTTATTATCGTAAATTCTGTCGCATTTCATTTACATTTACTTCATCGTATTTTTACTTTCAAACTGAATTTTTTAGTATGAAATCCTTTCTCACCAAAGAAACTTTACAAATCATTATTTCCTCCATACTTAATTAGGAAGTTTATTAACAATACGGATAGATAAGATACTTAATAGATATATTAATAGATCTGCCTAATAGACTTATACGAAGTAGGAATATGGAAAATAAAAAAAATGAGGAGGAAAGATAATTGGCATTGAACACGTAAAAAGAATAATATCAAAAGAATAAACTTTAAAAGCAAAATTCAATTGGATGGATATGCAGTTATCAACATACAGTTGCTGACAATTTGGACATTAACCGATAATTATTCGTTTATACTTCTAGTTTAATTGTAAATTTCAATAATAATTATTATTAATAATAATATAATATGTGTGTATTATTGTTATATTTAATTTAATAAAAATTCAGAATAAAGGTTAAATAAAGAAGAAATCTATTGTTAGGGAGTAAATCATAAATCAACTTAGTAATCCTTAAGGACAGGGAGGATAAAGGATAAAGATAGTCCGTCGGTTTTATCTGTTTGAAATAGGCCGCCGCTAAGCTACTGACTACGTACTTCCCCCCACCCCTTCAAACAGTTTGGCCTTGCAAAGTCACCCTCGTCTAACCCCTCCCAAGCGACTGGACAGAGCTATTATATCATTCGCGTATAATAGTATGATACCGCTTAAATGTAACAACATAAGCTCACATCCCATCACAAAAGGAAAGTAGGATAAAAGGGTGGCAACGTTGCAGGCCAGGGAGGAGTCAAGGGATGTTTATACGGTCCATTACTCCTCTCCGACTTCCGTTACTTTTATTATGATTATTATCATTTTTTATGGCTGTTATTACATAACTTTAACATCTATTACGTTATAATAATTTCTATTTAAACGATGAACATAGGCGTATTATTATATTAAAATAAGATTATCAATTTTTGAAAAATTGGCAAGGAAATAAAAAATAAATAGAGTGATTATGCATTAAGTTGAAGTCAAATGTTTCATTGTAATATAAGTATAAAATCCGAATTAAAGAAATAGAAATTAAGAAGTTGGTGAAATTACATTTTCATCTACTTAATGTAATTTTTTTTCTTTTTCCTTCCGCTTATGCGACTCCCTATAGGTGATAATTTAGTCGTAATTTAGAAAGTTCTTCTAGAAGATTACTCTCATCAGAAGAAATTCTAGGCGATAATTAAAAATTAAATTTCCTTAGAAAAAACAAGGAAAAAGTAAAAAATTATTATTGTTTTAATTCTTTGTAAATTTTTGACTTTTAGAGTCAGCATCAATTAAAAACGAAACAACTTTATGATATTTAATTTTTTGTTGATTTCAAAAAATTTTAATTTAAAAAAAATAGTACTGTTTTACTGCTTAATACTTTTTTCAACACGATTTTTTTATTATCATTTAATTTTAATTAAAATATGAAGAATAGTCCTTTATACAAATAAGGCTATAGATAAATCACAATGAGTTAAATCTGTGTAGTGTATTATTACTTTATGACGAAAAATAAGTGAGAAAATATATTTAAATCGCTTTTACATGACTACAACGTTTAAAAAAAAGCTTTTACTTAAGTAATGCAAAGTAAACTTTCTACAGACTACCTTTCTTTTTCTGTTTAGCCTCTGAAACCAACGTAAGGTATTATTTCATAAAATGAATGAGGATGATATGTATAAATGTAAATGAAGTGTAGTCTTGTACAGTCTCAGGTCGAAAATCCCTGAGATGTGTAGTTAATTGAAACCCAACCACCAAAGAATATCGGTAACCACGATGTAGTATTCAAATCCGTATAAAAGTAACTGCCTTTATTAGGGGATTTGAACCTTAGAAGTCTCGACTTCGAAATCAGCTGATTTACCATGACGAGTTCACAACTAGACCAACCCGGTGGGTTTCTACAGACTACCTACCATACGTATTTCTTATACAAAATAAAATAACAGATAAGTAATGGAAATAGATACTTTTAAAAGGTTGAACATATTTTTAAAAGACCTACTTTTATACCCTTAAGGTTTCATATACCCATTAAGGTTTCTTAATGGGTATAACATTACTCTTTATACAAAGAGTAATGTGGGCATCAAACCTAATTTTTCTGTAGTAATTATAAATGTTGATATTTTCCGAAAAAAGAAGACAACCTAATAATTACTTACTAGACAAATTAGTTAATAGCTCCTTTATGATTTATGACTCAAAACGTTTTGAAAATTAATATGATCAAGATTTATCCAATTTTTTTTTGGATTGCATTATGTATATAATAATGAAAAGTAAAACTATAGTGCCCTAATATTATAACCTCCATTTTTAAGTGAAACACTGATCTTTACTGAAAAACGCCGTAAGATCAAGCATTATACGTATTCAGTGATACTATAGAATCACGGTTCAAATTTTACAAGCCAGACTAAAGTAACCGATTTTTAATTTAATTGATATTACTTCACAATAGATTCAATTATATTTTAGCTGTAGCTGTTACAGACCGACATATAGTCAACCAAGCTACATGGCGAACAACAAATATTTCAAACTTCGGACAAAGAGAATTTCAAATATTTTATGCTTTTTTTTGCCACAAAATAATATATATTTCATAGAATAATAATATAAATATTACTTTCCGTCTACATAGCGTTACAGCAGAGCTGTAGCTGTAGAAGGGACAGTATTGTAATCAGTCCAATTCGGACATTGCGGTTTTCACCGGATCTTCACGTCTTGACACCTAAGGAACTCAAAAAACTGGATCGAAATTTTCCGAATGTTAGTGTTAGTAAGTACATGTGTGTGTTCGGTATTGGACTCTAAATCACCTTATATCTCTAGAACTGCTAGACCGATTTTGATCAAACTTGGTCGGGTTACTTCTATATATGGCATTGGTGCCATTAAATTTTCAACTGAAAAGGTCAAGGTGGTGAGGCTGTAGAGCAAATTACGGTTCAAATCTCAAGAGACAGACTAAAGTAACTGATTTTAATTTAAATAATATTGCTTAACAACAGATTCAATTGCATTTCAACTGTTACAGACCGACATACAGATAACCAAGCTCTAGGGTATTTCAAATTTCGAACTAAGAAAATTTCAAATATTCCGTATCACGATATTTCGCCTAATTAAGGTCATATCTTTCTTAGGTACATTGTTTAACAATTAAAAAACAATAATATTTTGAAAAATTTTTTTTTTCAAAATCGCAACCGCACCCCAGAAAATGCAGTTGTAGTCGTCTGCCATATTGTGACGTCACTGGTGAGCGGTAGAATTAAGTAAATGAATAACATTTAAAGTGTAAAAAAATAACTCGGTCGGGCTGGGTCTCGAACTCGATCACCCAGTTTACTCGGTACCTGGTGCGTTAAGCCTCACTGCTAAACCAGTCTGCTGACCCTATAAGCAAAATTTGTTCTTTGTAAGTTGTGCAATTACATAAGTTTAGTTAGTACCGACCGTCGCCGTTAGTACTGCCACATTCATGGGAATTAGTTACGGTATGCCCGCGCGCGCTTTGGTTAGAATCATTGAATTAAATAAACGAAAAAATATTATATTTAAATAAAATGATAAATATTTTAAATTGTATTTATACTTGTGTTAAGCCGTGCATCAGAAACAACCCATAGTTTTAGGAAAAGCCTACAACTGTGTTGTCAGGTTTTTTTTATTCTAATCGGCGCATAAAAATACATTATACTGATCATACCAAGAACGGGAAGATATGATATTCCACGGATAAAAAATGGAACTTCCCTAGTGTTTACCTGAAATCAAGAGAAATTCTTGTAAAACAACTGATCAAGTAGCGTCAGAAAATAAATAATAATTAATCTTTTTTAAATGTAAGTAGAAATCTTAATTAAACAGAGTTAAGGTTGATTATTAATGTACGAGGGATATCTCTAAAGTAAAGAACGCTGGGAAATTTCTGTCCTTAAGGCTGACGAACCTGTGTCGTTCATGCCCACGCTAGCAATGTACACACTGCATTGTTGTATGTAAGTTGTTGCGTTGTATTATCTTTGATTACGTGTGAGTTATTATGTTATAAAATGTTTAGGAAAATCGATGTTGCCGCCGACTGTGACATGCGTGGAGTCATACGTTTTTTAAACCATCAAAACGTTAAGCCGGCTGAAATTGTGCATGGTGACAATGTAATGAATGAAAGAAACGTCCGAAAATGGTGTGAAAGGTTTAGAAATAACAGAATTAATGTCCATGATGAAAAAAGTTTGAGGAGGCCCACGATTATCACCGAGGACTTGAAACGCGTCGATGAAGAAATCAGAAAAGATTGTCGCTCTACGATTTCCGACCTCGCATTGTTCATGAACATTTAAGCTTCAGAAAGGCTTGTCCATGTTGGGTGCCGCACATCTTAACGGATCTCACAAAACATCCGAATGAGATCTGCTTTGGAATTTTGGATGCGTTACACAGAAAAAGGTGATGAGTTCCTTAATTCAATTGTTACCAATGATGAAACATGGATTTTGTATTACACACCAGATAGAAAACGACAGTCAAGTGAATGGCGTCATCCTCAATCATTAACCAGACCGACAGAGGTCAAACCACAGCCATTTGGACCCAAACTGATGGCCACAGTCTTTTGGGATCGGTTTGGCATACTGCTGATTGATTTCATGCCACGTAGAACGACTACAAATTCAGAAGCCTACTACGAAACTCTACGTAAGTTACAGCTCGCCATTCAAAATCGGTGACGTGGACGGCTAACCGACGGCGTCGTCCTGCTGCACTATAATGCAGGTCCATGTGGGCGGGTCCGACACGGAATTTACTGAGAACATTTGGATAGGAAATTTACGATTACCCACCGTGTAGTCAGGACTTAGCTCCTTCTTATAATCATTTTTTTTGGGAAATTGAAAGAATTTTTTAGCGGTAAGCAATTCGCGGGTGACGATGAACTTAAAAATGCTGTTAATCAGTGGCTAAATGGACTGGCAGCAGAAGAATACGACGAAGGTATATTGAAGCTGGTGCATCGTTACAATAAATTCATGTGGCGATTATATAGAGAAGTAGTATAAGATATGTAGCTTAAACGAAATAAAAAAAATATTAAAGTTTTCAGAATAAATTTCGAAAACAGAAATTTATATTTTCCGAATTTTCATTTAATCATTGTTCTGCTGTTTGTAATTATCTTTTAATGAATCATTAGAAATTTTGTTAAGCTCTTTGAAGGCTTTGAGGGAAATTAATTATATGAACAATTACTTATTTATTTTTTTAAGAAATATTAATGCGTAAAATAACAAACGCATGAAAAAAGAAATAGGAAATTATATATATTATGAAGGCGTGAAAAAAAATTATTTGTATGTAATTATTTATTGGTGTTAAACATAGAGGCAGAAAATTGATTTTTTTTTTTAATTAAGTTAATTAAAAGAGTAATAAAAAAAATAATGTTAAGTTATTAAAGAGTAATATTTTTTCTGCAAAAATATTTTCTTTGCGAATAAAATATTTACTTTTTCTTATTCTGTTACTGTACTAAGTTCAGAGAATTTTATATAATGCCTTGTTTCTGGCATTACTTTGTAGCGACAAAGTACATCACCTCTCCTAATCTTATGACTGCAAAAAATATAAAACACTGGATCAACAAGAACCACAAGGTCAGAGTTTTTTTTTTTTTCAGAACAATGATGTTCATTGTACAACCAAATCTGCGGTGAAGAAAATGAAAGTATCAGTTGTAGTTTTTAATATCTCCGATAATTCTATGAGCTTGGTATGCCTCGCTTAATAGTATGTTTTGCTTAGTCAAAAAGACGATGGATAATTTCTTTACTATCACTTTCCTTCGTAGATTTGTTATTTTGAGAATCTTACATTAGTTTTAAGAATGACGTAGCCAGTTAACGTCGATCTTAAATCAACAAAAATGTAATCGAATGAGTAAAGTCATCTAAGAATAAATATATATGGAAGAACTGAAAATAAAAGGAAAAACAAAATAACAACAGAAAAGAAATAATGTTTTCTTCAGCAGGATTAAACAAAAATAAATTATCACTTGTTAAACCGTTGAAAATTAAATTCCTTTTTTATCACACATTCCACAGAGCACCTTAATCACTTAGCTGTCACAACGAAACAGTTTTAGGTTTTTTTTACAGTAGTTAGGCTATAATTAATGCAGTATATATATATATATATATATATATATAAAACCAGCTCCCGTATTTTTACGTATTTATTTTAGAAATAAATAGGAATTTATTTCTATTGGAAAAAATCATAAAACCACCTCCCGTATTTTTTATACCTTGATATTTTGAGGCCCTTTTAAGTACAAAAACATATTAAAATTTTAGTTACAAAATTATTTACGTATGAATGATATATAGAAGAATGTTCGTCTCGTTTTGGCTTACTATCACTCATGAACCATTTAATTTACATCATAAAAAAATTGGTATGGTAACTTTTTTATCAGGAAAGCTGATATTTTTAAATTTGAAAAATAATATGATTAAAGAGAGGGGAGATATTTCTAAACGTGATGACTTAAAATTGTTTAAGCTTATTGTTATAATAACAGAAAAAATAATATTATATACATTTTTTTCTAATCATTATTCTTTGTTAAAAAACCAACAAATTGTTTTAAAAATATTTCTTTAAATGAAGCGATATCAGGATGTGAACAGATTTAAACATTACAACAAGAATAGTAAATAATAACCAATTACTAAAAATAGGAAATATTAGGTGTTTATATTTTACGATTGTGATCTTAAAACTTTTTTTCTAAACGAACATTTATTAAATTAAAAATGTTATCAACTTTTATCACAGCGGTAAAGGGCAAATTAAAAAAAAAAGAGAAAATGTTTTTAACTTAAAATTTCGTTTTTAGTACGAGTACCTCGGTATCTTTGTACTGAATATAAGATGAGTTAAAAATTTAATTTTAACCTAATTATAAACTTATCTACATATTATTAGAAAAAGAAAGGGATTATTTAAGACAGAAAAGGATTTTTCAGTTAAAATTATCTTTTATTTTTATAAAGATTTTTACGTTAACTGAAGTGCTACTGTAAAATGAGTTTTTCGTCCTGTATAACATGGTTTTAATTCAAATAATTTAGTTCTGTAAATCTGAATGCTTTTGCCATTCCTTATGTTGAAATTAGTCTTACTTAGCCTTAATGACTTTTTTAATCTGTCGAAACCTGATTATTACTTCAGAAATAATAAAAAATGGAACCACCAAATTGAATTTAACCAGCTCAAAATATAACTATCTGAGATGGTTTTCCTGTAAATTTATTGTACTTTAACATAGAGTGCCTTCATACACGATTAAATCTGTGTTAATTTTTACAATATTTCAATGCTTTGATTAATTGTCTTCGAAGGGTGTTTTTTTTAATTGTTTTATCTTCGATAAGAGATTAAATAAATAAATATAAACGATAATTTTTTACTTATAATTTTTATAAAAGTTGAATTAAAATATTTATACTTAGAAAAACTGGGAAAATTCAGCAACATCTTTGCCAGATTTAAAAAAAATCTAAAATTTTAATTTATATAAAATTTTAATGAGACCCAAAACTTTATCCTTCTGGGAACTGAAAAAACAGGTCTGGTTAAATCAGGTATTTTAGTTACAGGTGTAGATTTTTTTTTTTAAGAATACTTCACCGACGAAAATTAGCACATATATAAAAATGTATTGGATATGGTCTCATATTATATTTAAACTTATTTTTAGATTCAAATCTGTATAAAAACATGCAGGAATTATACCACACATTGTGATTCATAAATTCGCTACATCAAAGGTTTTAAACCCACCGCTGACATAGAAGTGTTTAATGCGATTATGACAGTTTTTGGTTGTAAATTAAAAATATTATTTTAAAATTTATTATTCGTTTCCCTTTTCTATTATGATTCTCAAAAAAAAACTACTTTGGCTAAATAACTTGATGTAACAAATAAGCCTGGGTTTCTCAAGTGAAATCATAAAATTTAAAAAAAAAACATTTTTGTTAATTTAAAGCTATTTTATAATTTGTCATTCCTCAAGAATAGATCATATTTAGCATATTTTACAAAACTTTAAGGTGTAAATAAATATTTCTAAAGAAGTTAATATATTTTTTTATTTATTCCATATGGTGTTAATATTTCCGCTCCTTCTACCACTTTTCTACATTGAAAAATCAACCGAAAAAAGTAAATAATTAGAAAGAAAACCAAGAAACGAAATATTTTATGTACTTAATTATTTTATAATATTATAGAAAATACGACAAATTATAATGACACTAATAATAAATAAATAAGAAAAAT
The DNA here is from genome assembly GCF_047948215.1 of Lycorma delicatula. Taxonomy (NCBI): domain Eukaryota; kingdom Metazoa; phylum Arthropoda; class Insecta; order Hemiptera; family Fulgoridae; genus Lycorma; species Lycorma delicatula. Next base: position 26,779,056 of record NC_134460.1, read on the forward strand.
TCCTTTCGGCACGCCGGAAGGCGGAGGTAGATTTCACCAGTGCTAAGTAGGGGATAAAAAAGATTTCACCTTAAAGTTAAGAAAAAAAAAATTTACTCAGTACAACAATGGTTGCTTGTGAAAAAAAGTTTCACATGTTTAACATCCAACAAGCCTCATCTTCTTACAATTCCAATAATATTTTGGCCATCCCTTGCCGTAAGGGTTGGCCATATCAAAAGTTGTTACAAACAAACGTTTTAGGTAATGTTTAGAAGACTAACCAACGACCACTTCAAACCGATTCGATTCTGTGCCTATTAAGGAAGGTATGATTTTTTTTGTCTTCAAAACACATTTTTTCCATCTCCTGGACCAATGGTTGGTGATATCAAAAAAAACTTGCAAAGTTTTAGGCTTTTATCCAAAGAATAGTAGGAACTTTAAACGAATTCGATATTTTACTTAATAAGAAAGTTATAATGATATTTTGTTTTTTCGAAAAAGCCACCCCTATTTCCACCCGCATGGTCCAATTTTTGCCGTTAACGAATTCGACCGAGATTTTTAGACGAGTTATTTTTAAGGAACAATTTGAAAGTGATTAGCGCAAAATTACGGCAGTTATCGTGTCCTCAAGAAAGTGAAATATATATATACATATTTCAGGAAGTTGAATCATAGTACCCATTACAATAGGTAGCTTTCTTATGAAATCTACCTAAAAAAAAGTTAACACAGTTGTTAGCCGTCACGCGACTACAGCCGCGTTCCGGGAAAGTCTTACAACTGTGGGTTGTTTCAGATGCACTACTTACATACACACAAAATATAAAATATTTATAATTTTATTTAAATATAATATTTTTTCGTTTATTTAATTCAATGATTCTAACTAAAGCGCGCGCGCGCATACCGTATTTAATTCGCGCGGGTGTGGTGGTACTACCGGCGACGGTCGGCACTAACTAAACTAATGCAATTTCACAACTTATATGAAACAAATTTCGCTTATACGGTCGGTAGTCTGGTGTAACCACGCGGCTTACACCAGATACCGAGTCAATCGGGCGATCGATATCGAGACCCAGCCACACCGAGTTACTCTTTTTTTATACTTTAAATATTATTCATTTATTTAAATCTACCGCTCACCTGTGATGTCACAACACAGCAGTAACGTAGAGCATTTTTTGGGTGGGGGTGCGATTTTGCAAATATTTTTATCTTTTAATTGTTAACAAATGTACTTAAGAAAAATATTTCCTCAGTTAGGCGAAATATCGAGATACTGTGAGTGACCTTGCTCTACAGCCTCACCCTCTAGACCTTTTAAGTTGAAAATTTAATGTCATTAATGCCCCATACATAGAAGTAATCTGACCAAGTTTGGTCAAAATCGGTACAGTAGTTTTGGAGATGCAAGGTGATTTAGAGGCCAACGTCGAACACACACACATGTACATTAACATCTGGTTTTTGGGGTTCCTTAGCTGTGAAAACGTGAAGATCCGGTGAAAACCGCATATGCCCAAATTGGACTGAACACAATACTTTCCCTTATAAAGCTATAGTTCTGCTATAGCGACGGAATATAGCTATCTAGACGGAAAAGTAAAAATAATGGAATGAATAAGTAAAACAATTACTTATTTTTGCATAAAATTTATCGATTCTTTTATTTAGTAAAAATTTAACTTTTTTAAACAAATAGAACTGAATCAAATAAAACCGCCCTAAAAAATTTTAATAATAAAATTAATAATAATTCTTAATGTTTTTTAAGTTTGATTTTTAGGATTAAGTACCAAATAAAAATAACTCACAAATAATTAATTTGGTGTTGATTTAAAAAAAAAGAAAGAAATTTTAAAAGAAATTGAAAAATTATTATTTTTTACTTAGTAACGATATATTTTTTAATTAGTTTAATTTTCTATACAAGTTTATTTAATTGTATTCTTTTTCAGTTTTATTTTAAATATTGGAAAGGTTTACAAAAAAAAAACGCAGTCTGTAAAAAAAATTTGATTTCAAGAAATGAAGAAGGGAAAGAACTGCATCTTTAAAAAAACGAAAAAGGGGTTACTGAGGAACAATGTGTAAAAAGACTATTAAAGGACATAAAATAAGCCTTTTAAAGAAATGGGGAATATGAATAGTTTTTAATTAAATTTCAACTAATTGTCTTGACTTTTATGTATAAGTCCGTTGAATATCAGAATGATGTTTGGTTATTTATCATTAACGTACAGAAATTAAATATTAAGCAATGATATTGAAAAAAAGATTACTTATTTTTTCGTTTAAAAATTTTCTATTTAAGTTATCCCGTAAAAACTTACAATTTTTTTTTTTTTTTTTTTTTGTCTTCAGTCATTTGACTGGTTTGATGCAGCTCTCCAAGATTCCCTATCTAGTGCTAGTCGTTTCATTTCAGTATACCCTCTACATCCTACATCCCCAACAATTTGTTTTACATACTCCAAACGTGGCCTGCCTACACAATTTTTCCCTTCTACCTGTCCTTCCAATATTAAAGCGACTATTCCAGGATGCCTTAGTATGTGGCCTATAAGTCTGTCTCTTCTTTTAACTATATTTTTCCAAATGCTTCTTTCTTCATCTATTTGCCGCAATACCTCTTCATTTGTCACTTTATCCACCCATCTGATTTTTAACATTCTCCTATAGCACCACATTTCAAAAGCTTCTAATCTTTTCTTCTCAGATACTCCGATCGTCCAAGTTTCACTTCCATATAAAGCGACACTCCAAACATACACTTTCAAAAATCTTTTCCTGACATTTAAATTAATTTTTGATGTAAACAAATTATATTTCTTACTGAAGGCTAGTTTAGCTTGTGCTATTCGGCATTTTATATCGCTCCTGCTTCGTCCATCTTTAGTAATTTTACTTCCCAAATAACAAAATTCTTCTACCTCCATAATCTTTTCTCCTCCTATTTTCACATTCAGCGGTCCATCTTTGTTATTTCTACTACATTTCATTACTTTTGTTTTGTTCTTGTTTATTTTCATGCGATAGTTCTTGCGTAGGACTTCATCTATGCCGTTCATTGTTTCTTCTAAATCCTTTTTACTCTCGGCTAGAATTACTATATCATCAGCAAATCGTAGCATCTTTATCTTTTCACCTTGTACTGTTACTCCGAATCTAAATTGTTCTTTAACATCATTAACTGCTAGTTCCATGTAAAGATTAAAAAGTAACGGAGATAGGGAACATCCTTGTCGGACTCCCTTTCTTATTAGGGCTTCTTTCTAAGTTACAATAGAACATCATAAAATTTAAAAACATCAGTGAACCTTCCTCTACAAAACTAAAAAAACATTTTTATAAAAATCGGTATATTGAAGATTAGGGCTTGAATATAAATAAAAGAATTGCACTAAAAAGCTTCTCTGTATAAGGTTTTCGTGAAACCGATATGGAAGTATGGTGCACAAGTATGGGGGACGACCACTTGTAATAGTAACGTTGAAATTATCTAAAGGTTTCAAAACAAGGTGCTTCGGATGATATCAGCGGCTCCATTATTCGCTTCGAACAATGAGGTGCAAGGGTATCTTGGGGTATCACGTATTCGAGAGGGAATACGGAGGACCAGAAGTGACTAAATCAAAACCGGACAAGCATGTGAATCATCTGTCGCCGAATCTACTTGAGAACGATGAGGAATTTAGACGATTGAGAAGGCTATATGTACAGGACCTCTCTGATCTTTGTGTCATCATTAGAATGCATGATCGGTGGGATGAGGCAATGTTTATTATGGTAAAAATAATTTAAACTTTAAGAATCTATACTGAAATTTGACATACGAGTATGTTTAAGCTGGTTGTTGATTCTGAGTCGGCGGTCAGATTCTCTGATGAAATTCGGTTCGGTGTCTATTGTTTTATGAGTATTGTTTTTATCTTTTTTTCTTTTTCTGTTTAGTCTCCAGAACCACCGTCAGAATTACTTCAGAGGAATGAGGATGATATGTATGAATGTAAGTGAAGTATCAGGTCGACCATTTCTGAGATGTGTGGTTAATTGAAACCCAACTACCAAAGAACACCGGTATCTCCAATCTAGTTTTAAAATTCGCATAAATGTAAATACCTTTACTAGGATTTGAACCTTAGAACTCTCGACTTCGAAATCAGCTGATTTGCGATGACGAGTTTATTCACTAGATCAACCGGTGGGTTGTTTTTATCTGATTAACAGTTGTGACTTTACTTGAATGACGTTAATATATTATGATTTTATTATTTATCTGACTTATCTGTTATCTTTGTTTTTGTTAACTATTTGCTTGGTTTGTGTCATGAGAGGTGATGAATATTATTAATATTGTATTTGAGTGGGTTATCTTTAGAGAAGTTACTCTTAGCCAAAAATTTTACTTATGGTCGCAATCTGATTGTAGTCTGACAAAAAATTCTTCTTTATACGTAATTCTCATTTTTTTTTATAATAAAATTAAAGTAACTGATTTCTTAAATAATTCAAAGATTCGCAAAGATTATTTGACTTGTCTATAAAAATGCAGTTAAGCAATAAAAAAAATACTAAATTATAATCCACAATTTTTCAAGTACTATTATTTTTTCAAAACAGTGTAATATAGAAAAAAACAAGAAAAAATAATTATTTATTATCAAACAGCTGATTTTTTAAAAAAATTGTTTTAAAATGTACTTTTATAATTTTTAAAACATCAAATTTTCCATTTCCCATAATTTTTTTCACTCGCAATATTTATTTTAGGAAATAAAACAAATATTTATTTGATCCATACGAAAAATAAAATAATATATAATTTAAACACTTTACAAGATTTTGATTCATTTTTCATTTAATAAATTTCGTTTCTTAAAATTATTTTTCAGTCTTTAGGTTTCATACAAAACTGAGAAACATCATCTCGTAAATTCCATTATTTTTTGTATTTTAATATTATTTCCCCAAGAACTACTACACAAATTCATCGAAACTTGTAAGATGAATTTATTTTAACCTCGACTGAAACAGCTTAAATTTAAATATTTATAGGAACCTCCTTGATGAAAAATTGATTTTTACAGTTTATCAGTCAGGATTCATTAATTAAAAGTATATCACCTTTATATCTAACATTTTTCAGAACTTATTTCAAAAGTGGCCTTAGTATTTCCAAGTACCTGTCCCAGATCGAAAAATAAGTTGTTTTGAGGTAGGAGCATTTAAATTTCGTTTTTTTTTTTGTTTTTTTTTTAATATTACACAGTTGAACAGTTATTCAAGAGGTACTATAGACCACTTGTATAAATAGCTGTGAAAAATTTAAACGGCCGTCATTTTGATAAGGGTTTTTGCCTAAGTTTTATACACCAAAACCATTATTTTATAGTGATTTTTAATGTTATGTGCCACAATGTTATCTTTTCTATTTAGAATTTTTGAGTTACATCTTTGTTGAATGTTTAGGGTATGAGCGGGGATCTCTTACTGAAAAATAAATCGTTTTGAGGAAGAAGCATTTGCTTATTTTATATTTGTATGTTTGACTGTTACAAATTTATTTATGGATTGCTCTACTTTATTAACCCCTGTGCGGATAAATTTATTTTATATATATTTATAACTAATTGATCAACGCCCAGCAAAATCTACTGAAAATAAATTGATGAAAATTTGTATACTTCTTCTTATGACTTAAGTTGCACTCTAAGAAAATATGGTTTGAAATTCCGAGTTTAAAGGGTTAAAATGGAGTAACAATGAAATTTTCTATTTTTTAATTTCTCGGTAACAAATGAAGATATCAATTTGATTTTTGGTATGTGTAATCTTCTTCAATTAAAACCATTTTTGAATTACAATTTTTTAAGGGGTGCGACGGTGTACGGCAGGCGCAACGACTCAACCAACACAGCCACTGTTATTGTATGTGCAACGCGAATGGCTACACCTGCCTCGGTTATTTGACTAAAAAACATAAAAGAAAAGTAATTAAAATTTTTGTAAATAATAAGAAACGAAGTACGGTCACCTTATAGTGATGTTTTTTGGGTAACGCTAAGAACCGGGCAAAATACAATTTTTACCCAAACGAAGAACAGGTGGTAACCAGTTATAACTAATATTTTTAACATGAAGGCCCACTGTTTTGAAATTCACATTCTTAGATCAAGTTTCGGGTCCTATATTGATCAAACTCTTGTTCTAAAAAAATTACAAGCGAGTAAGTTTAATGAACATAGCGGGGTCCAAGGGGCGGAACCCTTCGGCTAGACGGGAAGGGTGAACGAAGCGAGCCATGACCGGCTAAAAATCCACTGACCGCGACGGAAAACTCAAGTAACCATATAGCGCTGGCGAAGCCGCGAGAGGGATGCTAGTATATATAAAATATATAAAATTACCCCGGATTTGTTTCTGAATTTTTAAAACGTTTTTGCTAAGGTTCTTTCCTGATGGAATATATATATTTTTTAAATTTATATTATTTAAGATATTCGAAAGAAATAAATCAGGGAATAAAAGTAAAAGAAACAGAAATAAATTTTAAGCAAGAAATATTTTTTTAAATTTCAAAAGAGGGCTGCATTTAGTGAGCAATTTATTTCAGTTTAATAATTTTTTTTTATTTACACAATCTTTGGAAATAGTTGGATAAGCAGAAGGAATCACTTTTTCAACTTATTTTCTCTTTAGTCTTTTTATGAGATAAAACTATTTGAATTTTAATTATTTCCTAAGGTGACAAAAAGTTTTAAAAAATCCTTTAGCTGGCCGTACATAATTTTTCTGTTTATTCAATTAAATAGGAAATGTGAAAATGAATATAACATAGGTTATCAAAATCGTAGCAGAAAATTGTTTCCGTAGGGAAATAAGAGAACCAGTAAAATCATAACGTAAAAATTACTGTAAAGCCGTGTTGAAATAATTTATATAAAAATGTAGTAAAGCCGAGATCCGTTGCGGTAAAATACGAATAAGATTTAATAAATGACAGCTGTGAAAGCGGACCAAAAACGACCGTGCAGTACCACGTTGCTGTTCTTTAAATTCATATAGGGAGGGTTTGGTGATGCAAAAGGGTTGGTGGTACAGCGAGCGAGTGGCTGGTACGGTTTATTCAGTTAATTTTCACGGAAAGGAGTGACGCTGTGTTAATAAAGAGAGAAGTGCGATGCAGGAAATCCAGGCGGTCGTCGAGAGGCTCGCGGTGATAAATGTATCTTTTAAACAACATTAAAACTCCACCGATTCAACCTCACAGCTTGACTTCTACGATATTGTTTTCTTGATGACGGGAGCTCCCGACCCCTCTTCACCACCCTTGCGCCATCTTGGCGGGTGGCGTACGGTGGCGTCCCGGGGAGCCAATGGGAAGTCAGGAAGGAAGCGGGAATCCTGGGAAGGATGTGGCAAGTCCCCGGGATTTGCACTTTATGTCAAAGTTCGCGTCCCTTGCCTTAATAAGACATATACTCACCCCTTTACTTCCATTTCAAACATTCCGTCCTCCCCCGCCGCTACCCACTCGCGTTTATCGCGACTGCTTCAAACTCCTAGGTCGGCTTCCAGATTATGGTGTGAACACTTAACCGAATCTATAAAATATAGTACACGTATATGTATATATATATATATACATATATACAAAACTGTTAACAGATCAGTTTGTTATTTTAATATTTATTTAATAAATAGTAAGAAGATATTTATTAAAAATGTTTTATTAACATAGCGTGGCAATAAAAATTAAGATTATATAAAATTAAAAAAAAACCTTATAAATTCTAAAGAGAAAAAGAAATAATGGATAAACATCCAGCTTTAATAGAAAATTAATTTAAAAATCTTTCTATTAATACAGTTTTAAAAAATCAGCTGAATTAACGAAGTCCCAAATTGCATTCTTGTGTATTATACAAAAAAATCATATAAGTTAGTTTTCATGAAATAGTCGTCACTTCTGTACAATTTATCTGTTTATAATTAAATTATCAGATTAATTTCGTTTTCCACTTAATTTAAATATAAAAAATTTCAAATATACATCTAGATTCTTCTTTTTTAATTCAGTTACAGTTTTTTTTCAAATTTTTCATTTGAATATAAATTAATTCAAAAATATATTATACTTAATTTTTATTTTCATAAATCTTCAGCGATTTTTACCATAAAAGTTTTTCGATATTTAGGAATACTTGCTAGTTGCATTATCTTGCATTCAGTTGAAGATTATATAAAATAAAATACTGATCACTATTAAAATGTAATATTTTTTCTAATTTTTGAAGTTAACACTAAATTAAAACAAAATGATTACATAACAAGTTTGGTACCGACTAAAAATTTAAACAATGATTAAAAAAATATCTTTTTAATATTTTTATGCGGTTTTAAATTGGTTTTATTATTTTTTAAATAATTAATTTATTTTAAATTTTTTAGTCTTTAATTTGTTTTTATTTAAAGCTAAAATACTGCGTACTTATTTTCATTTAGATTTCTTCTTTTTTTTATATTTTCCCACATTTATTCATTCTTTCTGAATGCTTATCTCTTCTTTTTTGCGTCCATTTTGTTCCTTCTTTTTTGGAAGAAGAATTGTTTCGGAATTTTTTATTACTTTTGTAAATAACTTCTGCGGTTATTTGGTTTACTTTTAAATCATTAGAAGTTTTAGCACACCATTTTAGTTCCACGTTTTTATTTGCCAAGTGGTCGAATATTTTCTTTCTTCATTTTTAGAAAATGTGTATATGTAATTTAATAGGCGTACAAGGAAGTCATGTAGTGTCCACTTACAATTCCAGAAATATAAACCAAATACACTTTATTATATATATATATATATATCAGAAGAGGACTTCTAACCAAGATTTTAAGTTTTCTTTTTGTTTAGTATTTTTAACTCTCAGGAGATATTCTCAATACTTTGAGACAAAAATTACGACTATTTTTTTTTTCTTTTCCGGACAGCTATAATTTTCACCTATTACATACAACCATTGGATGAATAATAAATATGAAATCCAGGCCCTACATATTAATCAAATTAGAATTTAAAGGTAACTTAAAAATTCTATAAACCGTGATAATATGTAGATATTAAAAAGATTTTTAATAGAATTTTGTGACCCATTAAATTATTTCACAGTTAAAAAAATTCTGCCTTCAAAAGCTGTTTATTGAGTTAATTTTATCCCTCTCTAAGTGTTATAAAATCACTTTCTTGTAAAGAAAAAGTAAATAAATCGAGTGATTATTTTGAACAGAAGTGAAAGAAAGATGTTTACTTTAATAAAGAAAGAATCCGATAAAAATGAATGAAATAATTGAACGCCAAGCGATTGTAGATTTTCGTAAAGGGTATGAGGTAGCTTTCAGGTCGATGACGAAAAGAGGGGAAGATACGGGATGACTCTTCTATAGCCCCTTCGCATCCCCTCCTTCCTCTTTCCATCATCATCATCATCACCATCATCCCTTCCACTTCTCCTTCCATCACCAGTTTCTTCTTGTTATATAGTAGTAATAGTATAAGCCAGTGTGCAGTGGGGGTCAACTGGGATCAAGGGTCTCGCCCCCTAGGGGGTCATCTGAAAGTCAAATCTTAGTGAAACCCCTAATGCCTCTATATTACTTTGTGATACGATGAATTCTATATCGTTCTACCCGACATACACCGCTCTCTATAAACGGAACAGTATAATGTACTGAGCTGCTCCTCACCCCGCCCACACCAAATACCCTTAATAAGACTTAAACGCATTTCACAACTACAGTCTCAAAATATAATTATTCAATTTATAATGTTTTATTATTTAGTAAATCTAATCTGACACACATAGATCCATTAAACCGGGTAATAAAAACGATCGGTTGTGTTTACTTTATCAACATTTTCTTAGATTTGTAAAACGATATTCACTTTTACTTTCAGGTAATTTAATTTAAATATTTATTTAAACGTCTAACTTCCCATGTGAAATAGGCCAGAGAATGGGCTAGATCCGTTTGACCTGTATTATTTCATATCAAATCTTTTCTGTCAAATATCCAATAACCCGATAAAAGTCTGATGCTTTTATAAGTATGCATTTATTAAATACTTTTTATTAAAGTATTGCATGTATACATTAGTACGTACTAAGTACAGTTTATTTAACATTTTAATTTCTCGTCGAATGTGGCTAGAATAGTAATTACTTTAATGGAGAAAGTATGGTGGTCATGTCAGAAATGGGGTATCAAGTTTTTTTTTAAATCTTTACGTTTTAGGATGATCATTCATCTAGACCAAAAAGGCATACGTATGTGTATCACACTGTTTTTGCCTTCAGGATTGATCGAGACGATTTTCATGAAATTTGGCTCAAATATTTCTGTGTATAGGGCACAGTTCATGTTAATTTTTTTCAAAATTCGTTAAGGAATGGAGGAAATTGCGAGAAAAAAACAATTTCGCTCTATTTTTTAGAGCGATTTTAGAGAAAAATAAATTAAAGTAAATTTGTTAGCTACAATGCATATATATTATTTTTTTAAATTTCAAAAAAGCATCTTCCACCTCTTAAAATTGAAAAAAATATTTTTGTTCTTTTGCCTATCTCCCTTCGATTTAAATATTTTTTTTTTATTTTTTAAAAGTTTATACTTCATATTATATAGAAATAATAATCTCTACCAAGAAATGTTGATAATTTTTTTTTTTTTTAATTAAGGAACCCGGACCTAAATTGTAGAAAATGTTTTTAAAATTTTTTTTTATTTTAGCCTCTATTGAAGTGGGTGTTAGGTGTAGAGAAAACTTTAATAAGCAAATTTGTTAAGCTTAGCCTTTTATATATATATTATAGATAATTTTAGAAAAAAAATTTTTTTAAAGTTTATTCCCCACCCCTAAAAAAGAAATCTACTCTGTCTTTTTTTTGCTCTAACTTTTAAAATTTTTATTATTAAGCTGCTGTGGGAAAATGCCACCCTGATCAGGATTTGATTCCAAACCTACGTATAAAAGCAAGAGAAGCTTCCACTCCACGTAGGTCGGTTGATATAGATTTAATATATTGATGTAATTATCAATAATTAACTATTAAGAAGCAATGAAAAATTTTTGATTCTTATGAATTCTACTTTAAAAACCAATTAACAATCAAAATTTCCAAAAAAAAAACATTAAAATAAATTAAAAAGAATTGTTATAAATGATTTTAAACAAATAAAAAAAAACATGCTTTAAAACAAATTTAGAAGATTTTTTTCTAAAAATATCTATAACATATAAATATTTATATAAATAAATAACATATTCCATTAAGTATTTCCAAAAAAGAGTTATTTCCCAAAAAAAAAAACTATAAGAATCAAACAGATTTTTATATGAAAATTTTTATTCATAATTTTTTTTTATTTATACATCCATATCTGATATAAATAAATCAATAATTAGCAAAGATGTCTCAGACAATCATTTCAACTTTATATTGCTCAGTTTATCAGTTACAGTGGGATAGAAACACGGAAAATGTTTAAGAAAATATACTTGTATAAAAATAAATTCACTCAATAATGTGTTAAAGAAGTATCGTTGATCTTATTATTGAGGTAACTAACCATAGTCAACCTTCAATTGTTAGCATAATAATAACGCTATAAATCCGGATTTCCCCCCTATGTTTCATAAAGTACCGATAAAAATTAAATTAAATTACTACTCTTAAACGGAAAAGTACAGAATGCTTAAAACATAACACATTACATAAATAAAATACGGCTCAATTTAAATATAATCTGAAATAAATAATTCTACGATACTTTTTCTTAACTGAAAAGGTACCTATATACATTGTTGGAACTAAGTTTATCTGTGCAAAATAGAATAGTTTTATCGGTTAAAATATAAATATTGATAAACTCTAGTCCAGGCGTGGCCAACAGTTTTTGCCTCCGGGCCGAATTGGAAAGAAAACCTTTTTTCACGGACCGAACGAAATATTAAAATTAAAAATTGTGAAATACAAAAACGATGTTCATAAATAAGTGTAAGTAATTTGGTACAATAAAATTAAAAAAAAAAACTAATGTGACGTGTTAAGTTTTTTAATTTTCCATTAATTGCTTATAAAAAAAGCTAATATTGAAAAATTTTTCGCGGGCCGTTGTTGGCCATACCTGCTCTAATCACCCGATTAAAATTTATCCAAATAGTGTCGATCGTACCACTATAGAGCGCGATAACAGATTAAAACCAATCGGAATTCAATTTTAGATTAAAATACCCAAATAGCCTTTCATTTTCTCACTTATTCCTTAAAATTTTATAACAATAAAGAGAAATTTTGTATCATTGAAGCTGTATAACTGTAATGAAAATACTCAACTGTAATGTAAAATATTTTTTTATTATTTAAATCTAGTTAAGTAAATAAGTTAACCATATGGGTTGTAGTCGACCGAATATCTGCACGCTGTTTTATAACTTATAACAAGAGAATGGAAGTTTTTTTACATTAAAAATTATATTTTAATCAGTTATACTTTAGCAAAAGATTTAATGTTTTTCCGGAAGTCTCCAGATATCCCATGCAGCTTTCTGGATTTGGAGCCCGTAGGAAGCCGCGTCCCTTGTTCGTGACGTGTAAGTGAAGTGTAATCTTGTATAGAATCAGATAGACCGTTCCTGAGACGTGCAGCTGATTAAAACCCAGCCACCAAAGAACACTGGTATCCACGATCTAGTACTCAAATCCGAATAAAAGCAACTACCTTTGTTAGGATTCGAACCTATGGACCGCAGCATTAAAGTATATAAACTACGCAAGTAAGGATATATGTCAAAAGTTTTCTCTATTCTTCGAGTGAAATTTTGAGATTTGGGAATCATGGCGACTCCTCTACCTCGACCATTTCTAACCAAAATTAAATGGGATCAATGGCCATTCATTTAAGGTGCCATTAAATCAATGGCATATGTACTCAAAAATCACATCGTTTAAAATTTAACAAGCTTAGTTAATTTAGTCTTAACATATTAAGAAAAACTTAACCAGCGAAAACAAAGACGAAAAAAATAGGCTTATTATATCCCACCCCTGAATTAAATTACGCGAATACATAACATAAGTGGTACACTAATATAATGGAGTTATTTAATTAGTACAAGAATATGACTTTGAGGTCACCAATGAAAAAAAGAAAAAAGGTTTTTTTCCTCCACCCGTTTACAAAGGTTTGAATAAGACAAAACACTAGCAGGAAGTATCTTAGCTAACTAAGTGGTATTAAATTAAGTAAAAAAATTATCCAAAGTTTGAGTACAATTTTGGGGTACAGAACCAACAAAGTTCATATCTGAAATCCTTTTTGACCGACTGTGTCCAAGATTAAGTGATATCAATGCTCGATACATAGAAATCACCGCGCCAAATTTCATACAAATCGATCTTCCAGGCTGAGATATTAAATAACAAACAGGCCAACATCTTTGATTCTGGAATACTTCATTGCTAAAATTTTATTTTCATGTTAGAGGAAATCAACGTCAAAATCTGGAAAATCCTCGACGTGCAAAATGTTAGCATGGTTTCCGTTACATAGTAAGCTGTGTATAGCTTATACAGTGTAACTATTTATCAGGGAAAATAAAAATAGCATTAGAAGCAGTAGCATCCGTTTTTCTTCACTTTTCGAAATATTAAGTCGGTAAATAAAAAAATTCATAAACAATTCAGTAAATTTTGTATGTATAAATGTATATGTGTTCGCATCTATTTCGCTTCATATCTGAAATGGATTCATTCTTCCCAGATGCGAGCCAAAAATCAGATTGTGGAATCATAAAATTTACTGTGACCTGAATCTGTATTTGGGTTGTTGATGTTATTAAATTTTTATGAAAATGTAACGGGAGGGTTGATTAGTTCCCTTTAACTGTGACTAGTATTTCAAAATAAGTAACATTTTGGTAAAAACTCTATGTTAGAGATTTTCAAAACTATTAGTAATAATGCAAAAAAAAATAGTTTAAATTCTCCCCTCAAAAAAATAAAACAAAATTTAAATAATCGGCGTTTAAAGTTTTTCCTAATTTTAAAAGAGAAATATTTTTAAAAGTGATGTGAAGTTAGAAGGAGCTACAGTTGATTATTATAATTTCAAAATCATATCAAACAAGCGAAATTTCTAATAATACGTGTTTCTCATCTTTCCTCAGCTGAAAATTTTGATTGCTGTTAAACAAAATATAAGTATTACAATTTTGAAAACATTAGAAGAGGAGTTGAAATAATTCAAATATAAATAAATGTTTTACCTAAAACAAAAGGTTTTGTCCCCATTTTTTTTATAAACAAAGAAGTAACAAATTTAAAAGTGAGAAAAACATCTCCAGGGTTTTCCATTTAATTAAAACAAAAAAAGACATTGCGCCTAATACTAACTGATGCATATCATTAATGGTTAATTGAAATAATTTGAAAAAGAAGATTATGTTCTAAAACCAAAATCTAAAATTGGATGGCCATTTCGTTTGTTAAACAATCATCATCAGACACAGAGTGAACATGAAAACTTACATAAAGAGTGATTCACGAAGAATGTAATAAAATTTCAGAAATTGTTCTAATGGTGAAAATAAGGAAGAAAGTTCATATAAATTTAGGTTCGGGAACGCTTCGTTAGTAAGCATCGGCTGCGAAATAGTTCGTCCTAATATACACATAATATTCCATACACTTATTTAAATATTTATTGCTTTTCAAATTCAATACAAAAAACTTAACTGTTGGAATAAGCTGTAAGTATTGCCAACTTATGAAATAAATTATTTCAAACAAATTTAGATAAAATTAATTGTTTTATTGGAATCTTAATTTTTTTCTAAATTTTGATTATTTGGTTTTTTATTTAATTTTGATCTTTTGTAATATTAAAAATTCTTTTTCGTTTAATACCTAGGTAAAATCTTCTACATTTTGATATATTTTGTTTTTAATAAACTTCGAAATTCTTACTTTGTCAAACTCAAATTCTCTACAAGTTTTGTATAAACTTTTATATGTTTACTAGCTCCCTGTCGCACCTTCGCCCGCGCTATGTGGTTACTTGCGTTTCCCGTAGCGATCAGTCTTTTTATTTTATGTTTCGGTTAAGTAACCGAAGGCAGATGTATCCAGTCAAAGTACAGTAACGGTGGCAGTGGCT
This sequence comes from Lycorma delicatula, assembly GCF_047948215.1. Lineage (NCBI taxonomy): Eukaryota > Metazoa > Arthropoda > Insecta > Hemiptera > Fulgoridae > Lycorma > Lycorma delicatula. Next base: position 26,794,257 of record NC_134460.1, read on the forward strand.
GAATTGGTACACAGCGCCGTATACCTTCGCACCCGTTAAAAAAATCGGAATTAAAACCCCTAAAAACGGTTTTTAAATATTTATCTGAAGTGTATTTGCGAGACCAGATTTACTAAATATCTTGTTTATTATAGTCGGGATTGAGAAAATTTACAATCATTGTTCAAATATTTTTTACCTTTCTTCATCACTATTCAAGGTTGAATTTCAAAAATCTAGAAATTGGTTTGACATGAAAATTACACTCAACAAAAATCAGGTTGATTTCTTCATTTGTGATCGAGAAATTAAAAAGAATAACAGGGTTTCAAAAAACACTCAAAAATCACTTTTAATCCTTGAAACTAGGAATTTCAAAAAAATTAGAAATTGGTTTATTGATATTCATAATCATTCAGTTAAAACCCAGAACACACACTGATAGACACTCACAGTTTACAATTCATTAAAGTTTGTGCTTCAACTGGAAAATCTCCACTAATAATAATTTATAAAAACTACTTACCAACAACTTTTTTTATGTATTAAAGTACTTTCGGATACTAAATCCATCTTCAGGAACTCAAAAAAATCTTTTATATTATTCTTAAAATTATAATAGACTAAAACTCATTCATCGTAAGTTGTTATGTAAAATGTAAAAATGTACAACAGTGGTCGTCATTTTTTTTAAAATTACGGTGAATACTTTTATTGTGACTGGACGCTAAGTCGACATAATTTTTTAAAACATGACGACCACTGTCGTACATTTTACATTTTACATAACGACTTCCATACGATGAATAAGTTTTAATCTTTTTTAATTTTACGAATAATATAAAAGTTTTTTTTGAGTTCCTGAAGATGGATTTGGTATCCGAAAGTACTTGAACACATATAAAAAAGTTGTTGGTAAGTGGTTTTTATAAATTATTATTATTATATAATCTTACTAAGGGGCCATATTTGATAAAATTATTATAAAACTTCACTACTACATATATTTTTTTTCAAGATTTTTTGAGATGAAATATATCTAAAAACCTTCTTAGTTATGCCAAGAAACATGGGTAAAAATTTGGTTGCGATAAATCGGGTAGTTTTTTCTTTATACCGAACAAACAAAAACCCTCTTTCTCTTTATAAAATAGTATAGATATAGATAAATTACATTATTCAATGTAAATTTAATTCTATTATTATGTAATATTATTCATTTTATTGATTTGAATTATTCAATATAAATCCTGCTCACAATTCATTAAAGTTTGTGCTTCAACTGGGAAATCTTCATTACAACATAAATATACATATATATTTATTTTTTCGAAATTTTTCGACATGAAATATATCTAATAAACTTTTCAATTATGCCAAGAAACATGGGTAAAACTTTAGTTGCGATTGATAGGGTAGTTTTTTCTTTATCCCGAACAAACAAAAACCCTCACCACTTTTATTATAGTATAGATTACCCATTTAGCTAAGCTATTTTACGTTAAACTTAAAATAATGTGTTTTCCGATTTCAATCTTTTATCTTTTATCCCAGATTTCTCAAAAACTACTAAACATAAAATCCGGGGAAAATTGTTTTTTTTTTCAATTTTTCAGGTCAGATATCATAAATCACAATTAAATTTACCCCTTCATTTGGGTCACAAGAATTACAGTTTAGCTTAATTTTACCAAAGACACAGAAATCAGGATGAAATCTTTCGCCAGCCGACTCTTGCTAACGAAGCATTTCCAAATCTATGATTATATGAACTTTATTTTTATCAGTAGAATAGATAATTGAAAGTTTGTTAAATTCTTGTAAATCACTCTCTATAAGAAAATGAGTAAAAAATTAAAAAAATGAATAAAAAAGAAGAAACAACAATAATAATAATAATAATAAAAATTGACAAATACACAGTCTTTAGTGTTTCATAAGTATTGTTTATTTGTCAGTTAACATTTTTTATTATTTTATCTTTTTTGTTCTATTTTTTTATTACAAATTTTCCTGTCCCTACCGATGATTATTGTTTAACAGTCGAAATCGCCATCTAATTTTAGATTTTGTGAAATTTATGTTTTTGAGCATAACCTTGTTTGTCAATTTAAGAATTAATTCAGCTTGATTCATTCACGAATTTTAAGAAGAAACACTCAATCACATCTATATAATTATAGATTTAATACTTTCACTCAGTATTTTATATATGGCTAAATTATTTTCAGTTACTATTATCATTATAATTATTAGTTTGTTACATATACAATATCAAAGAGTAGGTCGATCCCAGAGTTAAATACTGCCGTAATGATTTCCTACCTTTGCATGTCGCTCGTTTACACGCACATGGTTGATTGCTATCCTTTACTTTTAAAAACACCGAAACTCACACACACACACACACACACACACACACACACACACACACACACATATATATATATATATATATCTATATAATATCAACAAATTAGGATCTCCTGGGGTATTACAGATTTCTTAGAATAAACAGATTATTTATACGCATACATTTGAGCGTGATCAGATAATTACTCTTAAGTTTCTTTCATCTTTTTGTCTGTATTACCGTAATATCCTGTGCAAAAGGTAAACAGCAATAGAGTAATAATATAATAAGTAAAGTAGGAGGAAAAACCAAGTAGTGCTAAATTGTGCCTTAAGGGTATCTCTTTGTGTACCGATTTACATGAATATTTGTTTCGCAACATATAATACAGTTAAAAGGCTCACGAAATGATCACAGTAGCTTATCTACTCTCAACAGGTGATCAAATTGTCGCACGAAAACAGAAAAAATTATAGCTTTCTTATTTTTTGTATTAAAAAATAAGATATTTTAGAAATAACTAATTTTAAAATTATATAAGTGCGGTAAATTTTGTCCTAATTGTGAAAAAGCCGTATTATGAACACGGTAAAAATGATGATGAACGCGTAACCGATGAAAACAATGAACACATAAAAATGTTACCGTGACCGTCTAAATAATCAGTTTTTCAGATTATTAACAAGTAATTGAAAAACTTTGGAGTATATGAATGGCTTCGATAAGGATGAGTGATCAATATCTGAAAATAAAAGAGCGGTTAACAAATTAAAAAAAAAAATCCCTTTCGGTATACCGGAAGGCGGGGTAGATTTCACCGGCCCTAAGTAGGGGATAAAAAATATTTCCACCTTAAAATTAAGAAAAACTTCAAGTTTACTCAATACGACAACGGTTGTATGTGAAAAAATGATTCACATGTTTAGCATACGACAAGCTCCACCTTGTTACAATTCCAGCAAAGCTTTGGTCATCCTTTACCGTAAAAACCCATATTGTCGAGTTTTGAAAGTTAATAGGCTTGCTTTTTACCTTTAATCAGTACAAGAGTAACCGCAGAGCTCAATCTTTTAACCGAGTTTGGTCATTTGGAGCATCCTTCTAAAGCTCTCCCGGTGCAATATCGACATTCTCTAAAGCGTCTTTGCTTGATTTGTGTATCATAAGAGACTACAGTATAGGGGTTTCATTATTGTAAGTATCATGTAATGTATAATTTGCGTTTTCAAAGGAATCTAAAGATAAAGATATAAAAGAGGGGACTGATAAACTAGATTTATATAATCTTTTTAGTTTTAACTATAATCTTTAATACTAAATATATAAGGATTACAGGAACAGGGATGGAACGACGATGAAGTACGAATCAACGGAGTAGACAGAGTATTTTATTTTATATATCTCGGTACAGAAGTCGCAAAAACAAAGTGAAACAAGAAGTTAAAAAATAAATAATGCTCATTAACAAAACATATTTTGTAAATATGAAGTGTTTAAAATCTAAAACGGTCTTCCGTAATATTAAATTGAAGATTTATCGGTGATAACTTATGTTAGTGAAGCATGAACGCTTAATAAAGCAGACATAGAATCGCTGCTGATCTTTGAAAGAAAAATAGTAATAATAACATATTATGAGGATGGAACCTGGAGGTTAAGATATAATAAAGAAATAGAAACTATATTGCAAAAAAGAAATATTGAAAGATACATCAAATCTAGGAAAATTGGCTGGCCATTTAAAAAGAATGCCAGCATATCTACAACAGAGATAAATTTTGGATACAGAATTGAGGGTAGACCCAGAACTCGATGGTTGCAGGACGTTACAGGAGATCTGAGGAGAATGGATGGTAAGTAAGAGGGGGTTGAAGCAGACTGGGACGAATGGAGACGAGACGAGATGTCCAGGAAGCCAAGGTCCACATCGGACTCTAAAGCCAAATAAAAATAAAATCGTTTTACGTGAACATATCAATCATTGAAAAAGTATTTTGAACTGAAATTTTGTTTTCAAGAAAGACAGAAAAATAAAGAACTTCAGCAGATCGGACGCCTATTGGCGGTAGGACTAACACCAGCAACTGGTAGATTCATCCTGATTCCTAGAGGATATCGTCCAAGATTGTCTACGTAGAGCCATCTACCCCTCAGCATGGTAATTCACACAACAGGCATGTGATGTGTTTTTGCTTGAAGGAAAAATAAATGTTTTGCAGTGAAATGTGTATGTTTATGGTATGTTCAGATGTTTATTTAGTGATTATTATATATGCAGAGTCGCTGTTAAATATCGGTACGGTTACAGCCTATGCATTGAATAATGAAAAAATTACAACCAGCTCGGACGCATTGGATCGTTGTTTCTCGTACTCTCAAAATTTAAGAGCTACTGAGGGAAAAAATTTTTTTACATAAAAGAGTCTATTATTTTAAACTTATTATGAAATTTAATAATTTTTTTGTATATCTCCAATTTTTCCAATTCTCATACTTTTTTGATTTTAGAAGAGCGTACATACAATTGTAAATCGACTTTTAACTATTCTGGAATAGAGATTTTAAAGATTAATTTTTATGAATTCATAATTTATAAATTCCTTTGCAAAACAGAGTTCGCGAACAAAGTTTAGTCGGTACATCCAGGCGAATATGACGATAAACTACGCCGTTATAATTTTGCCCTGAAAATCCTTGATAAAGTGAACTAAGACAATGCTTTTTTAGAAAAAGTCACTTCTCTGACGAAGCTACCTTGTATGTTTCTGGTCAAATTGATTTTCATAATTGTCAGGTTTGGGGTACCAGAACTCTCATGCCGTTCGACAAACACAACATGATAACCCGAAAATTAACGTTTGATGTGCGTTGACTGCTTATGAAGTGATCGGACCATTCTTCTTCGCCGAGCTGATTAACGCTAGTTATCTAGATATGTTACAGGAATATGCAGTACCACAAATTGAACATCGGCAATCCAGTGTTTACTTCCAACAAAATGGCGCATCACCACACTAGGTTTACATGTTAGGGACTTCCTACATGAACAATTTCGTCAACGTTGGATCGGCCATAATGGACCAATTCCCTGGCTACCTCTATCCCCTGATGTTATGACACTCGATTTCTTTCTTTGGGGGTTTGTCAAAGACAGGGCAACGAAGGTTGTCAACGTCAATGAACTAAAAAGAAGAATCGAAGATGTAATTAATGAAATAAGTCCAGATGTATTTAGTAATGTGTAGCTACCGTCTAGAAATTTTACGATCCATAAAAGGTGCTCATGTGGAACCTTGTTTGAGGATAATCAGTGCTGTAAAAAAAACAATTCAATAATAAATTCTATGAGAATTTCAACAAGAGATTCTATGTTCAACAATAAAACATGATTTAAATACATCGTGTTTTTGTTATTCTTTTATTAGCACCTAAAATGCGCTGAATAATTTATGATCACTCTATATTTTTTTCTCTTTTGTCCTTACTTAAATTCGGATCAAGGAATAAGCTATCTGTCAAATTTTAATTTTCTAGTTGAAATCGGCATATTGGAGAAGAAAAAATATATCCTTTTAGTAATAAAGTAAAGAACAGCAACATATCCTTTTCAATAGAGATATGAAACAGAGAAATTAGATATAAAATAAATACTATTTTGTGTCGTATTTAATACTTTTTTAATGGTTTTAAATAAACCATTAAATACGACTAAACACAACCACTTTTTCCCTTATAATATTTTAGATACCCTAACCTTGAAGGGTATAGGTATGGCCTGACGTGAGATACAAATCGCTATACCGAATCGCATAGATATTCTTAAATATTATAACAAGATCCCACCACAGGATTATTAAGGAAAACGTAAACTGGTTTTCGGTTGCTCTTTCTTCACCGAGCTAAATATACGAATTTTATATCAGCATGTTATGACAACTAAGATGTAGGTGATATTCAGCTCTGGAAATTAGACATAAGACACTGGGTCTACACTAAACATCAGTATTCTCAAAAGAAAGACAATTCTCATTTATCCAGGGGCTTTTGTTGAAATAATTTTTAGAAGTTTTATAAAGTCAACTACAGTAAGCGTAAAACAATAAATTAACATTTTATTTTCAGCTGTATAAAAACTTATTGTGTAAACTGCTTTTACTCAAAAGGGTAATTAATTAAATTCGTTTTAAGTTGTTTTTTTTATGCACAAATTAAATAAATCAAGTACTCCGATAAATTAATCAAATATTTACCTTCTAACTACAATTGATAGAAATATTAATATCTACTTATTATATGTGTTAAATATTAATTTAAAAAAAAAATAATAATAATAACAAGGAAAATAAATAACTTCTATCGTGGTAGGGATGATGTGTAATGGGGTTTTGAGGGTGGAGTGTCAGTAGTCGAATGAACAGTAGCGGCGTCGCGAAGGTACTAAAACGTGACGTCATAGTAACCGCGGGATTTCTCATTCAGCCGTTGAATTTGATCATCCCTTCGTTATCAGAGGAAGCCGTACACCTTCTACGGGCTGTATCGACTGTCGACCGATAATAAGCGGCGACGATTACTGTTACTATATTACTTCATTCACACTTACACATACGCATTTTTGATAATTAGTTTCGTTAATCAGAATAATTGACCGGCTGTGTTTTTTTACGATTTTGTGATATTTCTTCCGAAACCTTTTTAGTTACAAAACAAATCTGTTTTTTTAGCTTAAAAATATCTTAATTCTCATTGTATTAAAAAAAAAATACAAAAAAAAACAGCAAATATATTTTTTTTAAATAGAAAATATTATTCTAGTTCAAAAATTTTACTGAACGTGAGTGCGTGGGTGCGTGCGTGAGTGATTTTTCTAAAGTATAGAATAAAATATGTTTTTTGAATAATTAATTTTACTATTAAGTAAGTTTTAAAAGATTGTGGTATAAAAATAAATAATTCTTAGTGAAGGTTTGGGATATTTTTTTATAAAATCTAAACTTTTTTTTTGGTTTTATTAATAAACAATATTTAAAAAAAAAAATTAAATAGAAATTAATAGTAGCCAAAGTGAAAGAAGAATTTTTTTTATATATCTAAATGTCTAATTACAAATAAAATTAGAAAATAAATAAATTTAACTAAGAAACAAACCATTTAATTGATACGTAAAAATATTATTACTAATAAAGCAGCAGCCTTGATGTTGAAAATAAAATATATTGGCATCGCTAATAGATTAAATTAGAACAAAACAAAAAATTAATTTAACGATTTCTTTACACAAATAAAAATTAATTATTAAATGTTAATCATACTTACATAGATTCCCAAGTAAGTATTTTCGATATTTCTTGAAGATCATACAAAAAGATCGAAATATATATTTTCAGAAGTTTTTAGCTTTCAGATTATTGTTTTCTGCTCGTAACTGTGAATGAGAAAGACCAGTAGTTAAAAAATTAAAAGATCTAATATTTCTAATCGTTTATATTTACAAATATGCTATAAAATATATTAAAAGTGTCCACTTCTTTGAATTAGTAATCAAAACTATTTTTGAAGCACTTAGCATAATATTTTTTGACAACAAAAAGGTCCGGGGTTATGCTTCTGTTAACCAGTTCTAATAATTACCTAAGAATCTAAACATTTCTCCAATAAATTTATATGAAATTCAATTAAAAATCTTATTATATACTAAAAAAAAAAACAAAACATAATATTAATTTTTTGTTTATTAATAATTTTCATATAAAACAAATTAAATACATCTGAACGTTTTTCTGTTTATACTTGAATATAAGTTTTTTTTAAGATACCGACATGAGATCTGATTATTTTATTCTGAACTAATTTTATTTATTTTTTATCTTTACATATTTGTTTACCTATTATTATTCCACATAAATATTATTTTTAAATATTAATACGAAAAATAACCAGGTATATTTTTTTTTATTTATTAATTTTATATTCTGTGATACTGTTCTGATTACGGTTTTACCTTTTCCCTTAATCTTTCTATGAAAATACCGGAACATTATTTTCTTGTTTCTATCAATGGAGCAGCATATACTGCAGTGATTTAAAAGTATATAATAATTCATAATTAAAACCGATTTAAATAAAACAAATGTATTAAAATTTTATAATATTTATCAAGGGTTACATATTTTATCACTGGAATGGGAAAGTAGTATTGTGTGTAAATTAAACATATCTACAAAACTTTTCTAGACTGAATAACAAAAATAAAATTTCTACAATATAGTAATTTATTATTAACATATTAATTAAGAATTTATTTACAGGAGTGTCTCTTAATTGCTTAATTTAGATGTACGATTTTTTTTTTTTTTTTAATTTAAAAAATATATATTTAGCGCTGTAGATATACTTACATATTACATGATCATGTATTGTATGTTAGTTTTATGTTGGAAGATTAACTAATATTTTCATTAGTTTACATTGAGATCATTTAGTTTGAGATATCTCTTTAAAAACTTTAAAAATAATGAATAATAAAATAAACACGGCCTATATTAAAAACAAGCAATATTATTTAAATTTATAAAATTATTAAATACAATTCCTAATATTTTTACAGACAAAAAAAATGAAAACTCTTTAAAAATAACATAAAAAAGATTTTACTTCAGAATATGTTTCATTCGATGAATAAAGTTTTTTGTTTTAGAACTTAGAAAATATTATTTATAGGCTTAAAATCAGCAATTAGTAATGAAGAACAACTTAATATTTTCAACAATGCAAATATTAAGCTAATTTATGTTAAGACTAATATCCCTGTCGGGCTTTACCCGTTATAGAATTACTTGCATTTCCCGTCGCGGTCAATTATTTTTTTATTTTATTTTTTGTTAATCAAGTAACCGAAGGCAGGTGCAGCCAGTCTCATCGCACAAACAACAGCCTTGGCGAAAACTGTGCTGGATGAACCGCCGCGCTCGTACACCTTCACACCACACCCCCTTGGAAAAAAAAAAACAGAAAATTATTAGATATTTGTCTATAACCACGGGTTGGTCTAGTGGTGAACACGTCTTCGCAGATAGGCTGATTTCGAAGTCGAGAGTTCCAACGTTCAAGTCCTAGTAAAGACAGTACTTTTATACAGATTTTAATACTATATCGCGAATTCCGGTGTTCTTTAGTGGTTGGGTTTCAATTAACCACACATCTCAAAAATGGTCGACCTTTGACCGTACAAGACTACACTTCACTTACACTCATACATATCATTCTCATTCATCCTCTGAAGTAACACCTGACGGTAATTCCCGGAGGCTAAACAGGAAAAAAAGGACAGATATTTATCTAGAGATTATTTTTAAGCCCAAATCTAATGAATATCTCGTTTATTACAGTCGGAAATAGGGAAAAGTTTTAATCATTGTTCAACACTTTATCTTTCTTCACCCCTTTCAAGGTCAAATTTCAAAAATCTAGAAATTGTTTTTTGATATTCACAAGAAAATTACACACACGAAAAATCAAGGTAATAAACTTAACTTCAACTTATACACACACGAGTATATACAGAAAAGCTAGCTTTAAGATAGTTTCATGTTTTTCCTACATTTTGAAGTTTGTATAATATCGTTATTCTTTAAAACAAATAACAGTATATTTATATTTTTAAATTATATTTTTTCACATTTTACTTAACAAATGTTAATTTTTAAGTTTTTTTTTTTTTATTAATTAAACTATGCACATTCTCGTATAGTTCTCTTATTCACTATATGCTTTTCTCGTAGAAAATTTCAATTCATTACATTTTGACAGGACAAATATGAATCTTAAGTTTTTACCTTTTAATAAAATTCACTTAGGTAAAACAATAAATTTTCTAAAAAATATATCGAAAACAAGTAAACTATAGAAAAAAAATACTATTTTGATAATAAGTTTCCTATCAAAAAAATTACAAAAATTTTAAATAAATAGCTTGAAATTTTACATTCTTTTATTATTTTTAGTTTTCTATTTAAATGTATTCCGAGCGATTATGAAAACAAAATATGTTAAAAGAGGGAGAGCTCTCCGAGATATAATCGTATTAAAATCAGAGTTAAAATAAATTATTCTTTTGAATTTAGCTAAACCTAGTTCCGTGATTACAGCATGATAATTAAAAGCACATACACACACTCAGAAACACAAATGCGCGCGCGCTTAATCAAGAAGGTGGGTTAATTTGCTTTAGAATTATATAAATATAACGATTTGACAAAAATTATAGGTAGAAACCCAAATTAAGTCTTATAGAATATAATTTTTTTTTAAATATTAATTATTTTAAGCATTAATAATATTTACGATATGGAAAGGGGTTCAAAATTTCCCTAAAATGGTTGAAGGCGGACCACTTCAACAGTAAAAAATTTTAGTAAATGTTTCAAAGAATTACAAGTTTTGAATATGGCAATATTTTAATTTTTCTTGATGTTAATTAAAGTGGTCTCAAGAACGGTCCCGTATTCACACCACAGTTGGAGATAATTCTTTCCCCGATCCGGATGATAAGATATCCGAATATTTTTTACTTATTAAATAGTTCTTATTTTTATATAAAATACAGAGATATTATAAACGATTAGCAATAGATTTATTTTATATTTTGATATTTAACGTAAATTTATTAATTAATACTTACATTTTACACATTTACCATTAAAAAAATTATTTAATGTTTCCTCACATCTTAGTTTAATACCGAATTCCCACATAATTCTGAATTTTTTAAAGAATTTTTGGCAATCAAATATTTATGTTGGCCAAATACAATTGCTATTCTCCCTATTCAGTCGCTGTTTTGAATTTAATACATGTATATTTTTCAGCTTAAAATTATTTTTTTAAATGTCCTTTTTTTATAAAACCGAATTATTTTTAGTACAAAATATTAAGATATGTGTCGCTTATCACTGATTTTATTTTTTTTAATATTCCGTTTCAATTACTATTTTTAATAACAAGATATCAAAAAAAAAATTTATCGAAAAAGGTTCGTACGATTTTTAACTACATACTTTATTTATTTTAAATATATCTAAGATGTGTCCGCTTAAATTGTAGAAAACTTAATTTATCATTTCTTTAAAATGTTAAATTAAAATTTTTAAGTTCTCAAAAAAAATTAATATAATTTTAATAAAAATCTATTATTATTTTGTGAAATAGTTAATATTTGAGATCCTGCATACAATTTTTATGAAAATCATTAATAATAAATCATTTTTTTAAGCTCTTAAAATTATTAGCTGTTTAGAAATACTGATCGGAAGTCAATCAATTTGATGTACAGTCGATATTTTAAAAAAAGTTTATTTGAAAAAATGCCACTACAACTGTGAAAATAAATTGTTACGTGAATGGTTACATAAAAAAAAATATTCATAATTTCAACGGAATACTTGAAAGAAGTTCCGAATAACTACTTTTATTATTATTATTATCAAAAACTTTTTATTTTTAGTGATTTAAAAATTATAAATTTTTTTTATCAATAACTGTTTAAAATATTTTATTTTTCATTTAGTATTAAATGAAGCAATTGAAAAGGCAACAATGACTTTTCCATAATTTCAAATAATACTTTAACTTCATTGTAGACTTGATCATCATTCAAAATAAAGAATCTTTGTAGCACTAGTTTTATCCGTAAATATATTTTTATTTTTTTAATTAATGTATTTTAATAAAAAAAATTGAAATAAAATTAAATGAAATTTCAATAATTAAAAATTTCATTCATTTAAAAAATGAAATTTTAATAAAATAAATTTGTAAATAAAATCAAGAGGTAAAGAGATGAATTGCTATTTAATTCGTAAGCTTAATGTTTTGATCCCTCGTATAAATTAAAAACATTTTTTGGGTGCTATTTACAAAATGTCATCCTTTTATACCCATTTCGATATAATAGACTATTTATATATGTAAGTGAACAGATTGCAATTAAAATAAAAATTTGTTTATCCCGATAAACCGAAATTAAGGTAGTCCGAATAAATGTCAATTGGATAGTCAATACAGAACATATATAAATATTATAACACGGTTCCACAAAAAAGCGTGTTAATAATAGTCGTAATATAGTGTAAATATATTATTAATAACAACGATTTCAAAAAATAAATAAATGTTAAATTACGCAGACTTCTGAAAACTCTAGAAAATAAAAATAACACTAATCATTTTTTATTTGAATTTAGAATGTTTTAATTACTGCTAACTAGAAAATTACCATAAGTTTAACAATCTTTAATTTAGTAACGATTTTAAAAAGTTGAAATTCAATGAAAAATTAACAGTAAATAACAGTATCGTTATTTACGTTTTAACGAATATTGAATTATTTAAAACCATACATCGTTACTTAATAGACGTTCAGTATTAATAAAAAATAAATAATTATTAACGATTAAAAAATATCTTCTTTGCGTAATTTTTTGTTCACCTTCCAATAATATTGTTATCTAAAAGAAATTTATTTCCAAGGACTTTCTGTATAAAATAAAGAGAATCATTGTAATTAGCGAGTTTAGTTAGTAACTAACGCTGAATAAACGCAAAAAAAGTGCAGGTCGAATTAAGAACTTCCTTTTTTTTCTGAAACCTGTTGGATATGAAAATCGTTCGATTGCCGATTTAGGCTTAACATTTTGGTATTTTTATTGGAATCAGCGCCACTAAATTTGTTCAAATACGCGATTTACTTCTTTTAACAAATAGAAATTCTAATTCATTACATAATCCCTCGAACCGAAAAAATAAGATAAAAGGAAGTTTCCTTACACACAGATGACGTAAATTTAACTCTGTATTTGTATCTAACGTATTGAACCGGTTACCTAGAGTTGATTCTGGGAGTTTATCGTGAAATCAGTTTAATTTCGCTACCGACGTTCAACATGAATATTTGAAATATCCGAATAACGAACACTATGCCGTACGTAGTATTCCTGAAACTGCGTAGCATTCTACCGGGAACGGACACGCTATTCATTTTTATAAAAATGATCTTGTATGGAGTTACAACAAACGTACTTTCTGGTCGAAAATGCGTGTAGGTACGCGGCTGAAAAATTCAAATCTCACTTTCGTGACCGTCATAAGTTTTCTCTACAGTCTGACGTTCGAACTATAAAGATTTCCTCGATGTCACTGTGAATCGGATACGGTTTCGAATACAATACCGGATTACAACGAATACTCGAATACGCAACCGGAATAATTTCATTAGAGAAGTATGTGTCGAGTACATTAAACAGCACAGGCAAGATAAAATTGGCGGGAACTGTATGGTCGTCGAAATCAATGAGACGCTGTGCTCGAAGCGCAAAAATCATGCCGGTCGCGTCTACTCACAATAATCGGTTTCTGGAGACGTTTTTATTGAAAACGGCGAGTATTTCGTTGTAAAAGTTGCTGACAGATCGATTCAAATCCTGTTGATTGATATCGTTGACAACGTTAATGACGGGAGTATATTATTATCGGATTCCTGGCGTGCGTACCAAAGCGATGCGCTAGAAACGGAAAGGTTCCGTCGTTATACTGTGAATCATCGGTACAGTTTCGTTGATCCTTATAAAGGTGGTCATACTCAAATTGTTGAATCCTTGTAGGGGTTGCTGAAATGGCGAAATTAGAATAGGGGAACTGCCAGGCATCACGTGAAATCCTACTTCGCCGAATTCATGTGACGCCCCAAGATAGAGTAAAAGAACCCGTTCCAGAAAGTACTTGATAACCCGCCCCGTTGGTCTAGTGGTAAACTCGTCATCGAAAATCAGCTATTTCGAATTCGAGAATTCTAAGGTTCAAATCCTAGTAAAGTTTTATACGGATTTGAATACTAGATCGCGGATGCCGGTGTTCTTTGGCGATTGAGTTTCAATTAACCACACATCTCAGAAATGGTCGACCTGAGACTGTACAATAGACTTCATTTACATTCATACATATCATTCTCTGAACTAATACCTTATGGTAGTTCCGGAGGCTAAACAGAGAAAGAGAAAGTACTCGATGTAATAAGGGCCAGCTGATCCCCGGAAGCAGCCAGGTACCGGTCAATAAGTAAATTTTTCGTGATATTTAAGTTGAAATAATATAGTAGCTCATAAATTAACAAAGAAATTTGTTCGAAAAAGCCACCGACTTTAAGGGAATAACTGGAGGCACCGATATTTGATAAAAGTACCTACATTTTTAATTTTGTTTTGTACTTTAATGGTTATTTTTCTTTTTTCGTAAATACTGAATATCTATTAGTTATGCTGTACAACTATATTGTCATGTTATTACATTTGAGCGATAATAACTATCTATTCTTGTCGTTTATTAAAATTAAAAAGAAACAAAAAAAAAGTATTTTTCGCACATTTATAGTTTTAATTTTATTATTTATAATCAATCGTGAATGTTTTTAAAAACGCTTTTTAAAAAAAATTAAATTCTTTTTTACTGAATACTAACTTGGAAATTTATTTTCATTTGCGATTGGCCAACGAAAAATAATATTCTACAAAAATATTTTTTTTAAATAAACTGTATTAATACTTTGATAATCATATAATAAAATAAAAGCACGTTTTAAAACCAGATATCAACACGAAAATATCGACATTTTGTAATATCCTTAAATAACATAATCTTATTACCATGAACTAGTTTATGGAGTAATAAATATTCCAGATAGTAAATAGTATTAATTTACTACCGTATATTATAAAACAAACGTCTTTTTATATTTTCTACTTCTTGCCCGTGGAATGATGTTTAAAAATTAATTAGAAGGAAACACTAATATTAAAAGAGTAATGATTATAGAAGAAACAAATAAATCAAAACATATAAAGCCTAAGTAGTTCAATTCATGTAGTGAAGAATGCTCAATATAATCCCAATATTAGTGTAATATATCGTTTTAAATTTATCCTCGTATTTTAAATTTTTTTAAATATTATTAATTGTAATTTTTTTTTAATTGTGTAAAGAAATAACTATTACTCATTTTGATAAATAAAATATATACTCCTTTTTTTTCTTTAATAAGTTATGCTGTCAAGTACAGAAAATTTGGAAATGCTATCCGGAAAAATATACTTCTTTTTTTTTATTCTTATCATTATTACTATTTTTTTAAGAATAGATCAACAAATAAACATAAAAATCTGTGGGTTTTTTATCTTAATCACAGCTAGTAATGTAAATGTGTTTTTCAAGTACGTATAGTTAGTTATATACAGTAGCCACCACGTAACCCACAGGGTTGGTATAGTGGTGAACGCTCTTCTCAAATCAGTTGATTTGGAAGTCGAGAGTTCCAGCGTTCAAGTCCTAGTAAAGGCAGTTAATTTTATACGCATTTGAATATTAGATCGTGGATACCGGTGTTCTTTGGTGGTTGGGTTTCAATACCCCACATATCTCAGGAACGGTCGAACTGTTACTATACAAGAAACACTGCATTTACGCTCATACATATCATCCTCATTCATCCTCTGAAGTAATACCTGAACGGTAATTCCCGGGGGCTAAACAGGAAAAGAAAGAGTAGCCGCCACGTAACGGCGAGCTTCAATGATCAGCCCGCACGTCACCGCTATACTATTGTTCTCTGAAACACAGGCACACCATGATTTGTCATCTCTTAGTACCATAAACACGATTGGGTAGTATCGTCAACTCATCGAGTTGGTCTAGTGGTGAAATCGTCATCGTAAATCAGCTGATTTTGAAGTCGACAGTTCTAAGGTTCAAATCCTAGTAAAGGCAGTTACTTTTATAAGGATTTGAATATTAGATCGTGGATACCGGTGTTCTTTGGTGATTGGGTTTCAAATAACCCACACATCTCAGGAATGGTGGACCTGAGACTGAACATGACTAGACTTCAATTACAATCATAAATATCATCCTCATTCATCCTTTGAAGTAATACCTTACGGTGGTTCCGAAGGTAAAACAGAAAAAGAAAGAAGGGTAGTATCGTCGCCATTCCAAGCTCACCGTTACTTGGCGGCAACTGTACATAATTCTCATAAGCATTACATACATACCTATTCATATGTTTTTAACCACTGAACCGATTAACTATAAAAGTTACGCATTATGTTAGGTAAAAATCTTGAGATGGCATTGTATAAAGTTCATATTTAGTAAAGTGATAGTATAATATGAATTGTTTACAGTGATGAAATTTTAAGTCGATCGGACTGGAGTAAGCAAGTATTAGTTTAATTGTTCTACAGTTTTTATTATATGTTTTCAAAAGGAATATAGTCTAGGTGGTATCTGTTTTAAAATGTGCATTTCGACTTGTTCTATATGATCGCTAATTTTTGCTTTAATTCCTACAGAAATCATCAGAAATGATTATTTCCTGATACGCTAGTTGAAAAAGGTATGCTTAAATTTTTCTTATTTTTCTCCTATTTCCCTAGATAACTCGATAATTGTTCATTTTAGAGAAAAGATCGTGGGAGAAAGAAGTTTTGTTATTAAATTTTACGCACAATATCAAACGCACAGTTTCAAATCGGGAAATACGTTATTATTGATGCAAAGCTGTCAAATAAAAGAAAAAAAAAAAAAAAAGATTTTTTGGTAATTTTTTTCGAGTACTTATACATAGGACCTTCAGATTTTGCCTCGAATAACTTTTTGATATGATAAAGCAACACGCCAAATTTCAACAAAACCGGTCGGACAGTTTTTGTACAATAATTCTGCAATCCATATTTTAAAAAATAAGAGATTTTTTCAAATTGTGTAGAACCTGAAATAAAATCTCTAGATACAATTTTTCAATTTTTTTGCTTTAAACAAATTAAAAGATCTTCATAAATTTTTATCTAAATTAATTTTATAGAGCACAGCTTAAAAGTACTCGGAAAGACGCTTCTTTAAAAAAAAGTTTTGATTTATTAATTATATCCGGAGATATAACACATTAAAGTTGACCGCTAATGTGCAACTTTTGGAATAAATTATTATCGATAAATTAATAGACCGGTATTCAGCAGCAATTTGCGTTTAACAGTATAGTATTTGAACTTTTTAGGTTACAAGATATTGATTTAAAAAAAAAAACTTTGTTAAAATTACAAGTATGTTATAAGAAACAGTAAAGTATATTACAATTAAAAGAAAACTTCCCTAGGCTCTCCTAATTAACCGATTTAAATTTTTCAAAATGCATTTGAAAATTTGAGTGCCCTTTTAAATGTGATTAAATTTTCAAGTAACCAGAGGCTTTATTTCAGGCTCTACACAATTTATAAAAATCACATTTTTTTGTTTTAAATCTGGACTGCAAAATTACTGTGTAAAAACTGTCGGACCGATTTTGTTGAAACTTGCCGTATTGCTTAATAATATCAAGACGTTCTTTCAGACAAAATCTGATGGTCCTACCTAAAATATAAGTACTCGAAAAAATTCCCCAAACTATCTTTTCTTCATTTTTTTGACATTTATTGCTATTTTTTCATTAATAATAACGTACTTTTCGATTTGCAACCGATGATATTGTGTGTTATAGCAAAACTTTTTTCTCTCTCTATCTTTTCTCTAAAATGAACAGTTATAGAGTTATATAGGGAAATAGGAGAAAAAGATGGATATTTTTGCGATTTTTTAAAAATCATGCTTAATAAAACTTTAAGGACACCTTTTTCAACTGCCGCATCCGGACATAATCATTTCTGATGCTATTCGGAAGGCATTAAAGCAAGAATTAGCGATCATATAGAAAAATTCCAAACCAAAAACAGACACCGCCTGGTATAAAAACTCATTTTTACTTAGAAAAAAAATTAGTTTTTATAAGTTCCATCTTCTATTAAAATTTTACCCCAATCCGTCAAGGAGGCACGACTGACTCTAAAATGACAATTTTTTCTTTTTAATTAAATTTTATTAAAAATAATAGTTACAATTTTTTTTAAATAAAACATATTTAAATATTAAAGCAATTTTTCAGCATATTCAACGTTAAAAAATTTAACTCCCTAATTATTTATTAAGATCGTAAAAGTAAAATTCAAAAATGGGTTGAAATTTACTATAAAAAATTAAAATACAGACTATAAATTAACGAATAATAAAAATTATGTAATACACTTTAAATTCTGCATATTTTTACTTTATGAACATGATTTATTAACCGATTTAAAAAAGTGTATAAATAAAATACGTGGACCGACTAATAAAATATTTTAAGTGTTTATCTATAGTGATCAGTGTTTGTAAAAGTAAATAATAAAATATATAAATAAATGTTGCGATAATATTATTATGTGGAGAGTGACGGCCGTTGAAAGACACCATCACCAGTTGTTAACGACCGCAAGAAGGCATTTGAATGTAGCGGCTGCTGCCGCAGCAAAACAATTTCATCACTCAGCAGCGGCTATGATATACACTGGTAATTAATACACATATATGTATTATGTATATATATATAATTAAATTTAAATTAATTTTGAGTTTTAACGACAGAATTAACATGCACACGATTAACAGTACTTATGCTATTACTCGTAATATACTCTGGAAGAGATACATATAGGTCCAGTGTAATACCGTTATTGACTTAAGACATTACATAAATAATTAATAAATAGAGTTTTCAAAAAGTGACACAACCTTATAGGAAAATGAGTAAGTTACAACAGTTATTGAAAATGGCCTCCATATTCGATTCACATAATTGAATTCGACGTTGCATGCTCTTAAACACATGCTGTAACGTTTGCTGAGGAATTGCAGCGATGCATATTCAATTTCGCTCTGCAATTCGGGAATTGTAAGGTTTCGGGTTTGTAAGCAGCATCCTTAAGATGTTCTCACAAGAAAAGGTCAGGAGGGGATAAAACAGGAGGCCACAACCTCTTAGAAATCATTTGTCCATGAAAACACTGATCCAAGAGTCATAGTGTTGTTCGCTATATGACCGTAGCACTGTCCTGCTGAAACCACTTGTACTCTAGCCGGTATGCAGGTATAGTGTTTACAAATTATCGCACCATCTGTATGTAGAGTTCGCAGTTCACTGTATCATGAAGATTATTAGCCTACGTGAATTTGCACACCAAACACTCACTTTTGTCCGTGCAGAGGATATTCGAGCAACTGATGTGCATTTTCCCTACACCAAATGCGTGAATTCTGTGCACTCACGCAGCCATCAATATGGACCGTGCCTGATCATACCGAAATCAATCATCGAGTTCTTTCTCATCTGGCGTTACAGATGATATGAATCGCTGCCCAAAAGCTACACGTTTTCCATTGTTTGCAAGAAACAACTCGTGAACAACACGAATTTTGTACGGATGAATCTTTAAACACTTGCGCGATGGCGTGTGGGCACTAACTAAGGAGAGACCAGACTGGGTAGATAGGCGTCGCACAGACCTCTTGAGATTAACAGAATATGTAGCTTTTGCACGTCGTATCAACCTTTCTAGTGTTGGCACTTTCGGTCGACCACATTTGTCTGCATCTACCACATTCCCCGTCTCTTGGAACTTGTCGTTCTACCGCTTGATGGAGAACTTATTTGATGAAGTACAGTGTAGATCGTACTTTTCTCTGAAGGCATTCTGGGTCTGAACATAACTGGCACATCTAATGTATTCAAAGATGATGAATAATTCTCTGCCGCATTGTTTAATCCATTTTTCCTCAATTAAACCAACAACAAAAGAATCTAACATTCTTCGATAAGGTTGCATCATTTTTTGAACACTGTAGACTTAATAATAAATACGTTATTAATAGATCTATTAACATTTGGTTTTCATCAAATGTTAATAGATATTAACTTATTGATTATATTCTTATTGTTTCAAAAAGTATAATATCAGGACAGACGACTCGGTTGTTTATAATGTAAGTTTGTTTGAAAACAAACATACCAGCTAACAAAAGGCCACCGCAATTACATTATGTTAGCACGAACTATCCTAAAATAGTCTCTCTGACTAAGGTCGAGAATTGAATTCATATAAACATATATCAAAGACATTCCTTATAAATATTTTGCGAATGAAAAATTTTTATTTAAAAATATTAACATAATAAGCAGACATGTTATCGTATTTTGACTACGATATTGAAAATAATAATATTATAAATAAATAAAATGTTCAACACTGCATTACCATGAAATAAGTGCACTACCAACTGACTGATAGAAGAGAGCTAATTTGCTTTTTTTGACGAGCTTTTATACAGAGAATTGAGACATGGTAACCGGTCAGAATAATTAATAATCAAATTCAATGTCAGGCGATCAGAAATTTCCTATTACTAGATCCGGCAGCTAAAAAAAAAAAAAAAAAACAGCGAGCTTGCACGACCAGTGCAGAGCGCCTTTGATCGAGAAATCCAAATGAAATTGCTAGAGGAAAAAGATGTTATCAACACAGCGGAGTTCGGTCACCACAACACCCCGTTAGGCCTCAGATTCCGATCGCCGTATGGCGAGACAAAATGATTCTTTCAAGAATTACTCGGGTTAGTTGAGCAATTGTTGTTATCATCTCTGGAAACCCAAAGATAAAACGGTTCTTTTCACAGGTAATCTATCGAAGCGAATGGCTGCCGTCATTCTGGTCGCCTCGAAAGTAAGCACTACATGTCCTATTTAGAGCCACCAATAATGAAGATGATTCTTATCTCTCTCACCCCTTAGAGGAAGAGGCACCCGCCTTGTGACGATCCCGGTCGCCACACCACCCCCTCCGTTCCTAGCCCTGATAGTCTTTACCGGAGGTCATCTTTTAGACTCTCAATATCTGATTATATATTTCAGTCATCAGTATGTCACAGATGCAAATGCCTTGGAAAAAAGACATTTCCGTCGGTGTTGAAACCCATCAATTAACTATTCTACATCGAATAAAAAAAAAACTGATAGCCAATAAAAATGTACAAATTAAACTACAAAATATTAATCTGATACCCTCGAAAATTGTTCGCAACACCGCAATTTTGACCTACCATACCAAAACATTCAAAATTACCTACAAATAAACCCACAACGGGGCACAATTGCTGAATGCGTCTACTCTGGCGGAAAAGCACACAAACGGGTCCCTAGCCGCTATTCTGCAGTAAACACCCTCTGGAAACCTTTCGAGCGCCAAAAACCTTAAATATCTTTCAACAATGCACCAATCATTTCTAACTTTCCAGTTAATCCACAGATCCAGACTCGAACCAATACCTTCAATCTCCCTGATCACTTCTGCACGCCTAAGCTCATATTTTGTCAAGCCAAATCGAGCCTGCCTGTCCCGAAATGCGCCATGCCCTTAAAGTAGCAGAGTCAAATGCCGGTTTGGGGAGACCCACTGCGGTCACAAAATTATCGCTCTAACGGACTGATAAAATATCTACACACTATCACAAAGTATTAGTCTATAAATAGCAGTAACAGAAATACCGCCACGATTCGTGGTGCCGTCATGTATAAATATTTGTTTTAGCTGATACACAGCTAAACAAATATTGGAGCAATATTTGTTTAGCTGTGTATTATTATGTTTACTATCATCTTACTTGAGATATACTATAGATGAACTATACGTATAGCACTAAAAGCGAAATAAATATAGTAAATCCTTAAGTATTTATGTGTATGATTTCGGGATCAAAAATGCAACTACAAAAATAAGAGCGACTTAAAATAAATAATAAACAAAAGCTTAATTTTTTTTTATATCCTAAACATTTTAGGTTAATTTACTAAAATACAAATTAATATTCGATAGAAAAAAAAACAACATGAATAACTAAATTAATTTGTTCATTAATATTTTTTGGTGTTATATATCTCTTCCCTACTTCAGTTAGATGGATAATATGAAGTACAATAATTTAGTTGCTGTCAATTTTCATGAACCTACATTTTATCTAGTTCTAATTCAGACAAAATAAGCTTTCCCTGTTCGATAACGTATTTTAAACACGGCATCTTTTAATAACATCTTCATTTTTCTCCCAATCATGAACAACATTTCTACTTTGTTCTCAATAAAACGAATAGTCACACCTCAAACATTTCAGAATGTTACTGTTAAACTTGTTAGATTAAATATAAAAATAAAAAATGCTACATAAAGAACACATACAATTCGATGTTAAAGTTGCCGGATTTATTGTTCTGAAATTACGTTTTCAAATATGATGTTTAAGAAATTGATATGGCATATGTGTAAAATACATTTCAGTAAAATGAAATAGGACATTAATATTACTTCGTTTATGTATTTGTATTAATAATGAAGGACGAGTTGTTTCTGATGCACAGCTTACACATACATCATACAATTTAATTTAAAATATTTATCATTTTATTTAAATAAAATAATTTTTTCGTTTATTTAAATGATTCTAACTAAAGCACGCGCGCATACCGTATTCGCGCGGGTATGGAGGTATTAGCAGCGACGGTCGGTATTAAGTAATGTAATTTCACAGCTTATATAAAACAAATTTCGCTTGTACGGTTGGCAGACTGGTGTAGCCGCGAGCCTTAACGTATCAGGTACAGAGTCAACCCGGTGATCGAGTTCAAGATCCATCCTAACCGAATTACTATTTTATACTTTAAATATTATTCATTTATTTAATTCTACCGCTCACCTGTGATGTTACAACGTAGCAGACGACTACAATAGCATTTTTTGGGGTGGGGGTGCAATTTTGCAAAAAATTTTTTTGTTGAAAATATTGTTATTTTTTAATTAACAAATGTGCCTAAGAAAAATATGACTAAGCAAAAATCTCGAGATACTGAGGGTGACCTTGCTCTAGAGCTTCACCTCCTTGATCTTTTAAGTTGAAAATTAAATGGCAATGCCCCCATATATAGAAGTAATCTGACAAATTTTAGTCAAAATCGGTTCAGTAGTTTTGGAAATATAAGGTGATTTAGAAGGCAATGTCAAACACACACATGTGCATTAACATCCCTTCCATCTGGTTTTTTGGGTTTCTTAGGCGTCAAAATGTTAAGATCCAGTGAAAACCGTATATGTCCAAAGTGAACCAATTGTAATACTTTCCTTCTACAGTTATAGCGCTATCTAGACAGGAAAGTAAAAAACATATGCAATTTTAATTTGTTCAAATGAATATATTCTTACTAAAGAAAGAAAATAGAACACAAATTTTCGACAAACATACAGTCACACATGCTAATTCATATCTTTCCGTCATTTTTTCCACACTCGAGATTTTCCGAATTTTTTTCAATAAAACAATGTAAACAAATACATAACTTATAGATACATTATGCTAGTTAAAAGTTATTCTCTATTAAACTTTCTTTCAAAATAAAGTACATTGAATCCTGAATTTATACATCATAAATCAATAGTTCACTAACAAGTGATAAGGTTATTCTTCTCTAAAATATTAAACTTGTTTCCAACAAAGGTTAATAATTTTGATTTTATGTAACTTTACATTTTAATATTTTACCCAAATTATATATTTAATAAGTAAAAAAAAAAAAAAAAGAACAGTTTTGCCTTACGGGGATGCCGATTCAAAACAAAGTAAATTTTACATCAAGGTGTTTCTGTCCAGGTAAATATTTTAAATAAATGCAAATGTAAAATTATAATTTGTGTTAAGATAGAATAATACTGTAAGTATTGTTTGTTAAATTTTGTAGGGTATTATTAGATGATGTATAGATAAAAAAAACCAACTGGGATAACAGCTTCTAACTTGCTTCAGACTTTGTGAAACGCAACAATTGCATTCTAAACGACATACACAGATAAAACTAAAATCTTTGTAATCAAAGACCATGAAATGTAACTGCCTAGATCACTCTGTTGACTGTATGTCTACAAGCTATGTTATTTTATTAATCACTTTGTTGAAAGTTTAAAAAACAGAAAGTTTTTTAAACAGAAAACTAGTCAGTCAGCTGATTCAGTAAAAGTACAAGGTCATTGCTTTACTATAGATTAAGCTGATCCTATTGTCAGCTGAAAACTCTTAGTTCTTAAGTTAAAACTGAAACATGGCATTGGTATTATTGAACTGTTCTGAGAAGAATAGTATAAATATGGAGGCACTGTTAAAGACGTAGTATAAATAAACTGACAAAATTCCTACAATATTATCAAGTGTTTTGATGGTTACATCTCTGTATAAAATACAATTCTTTTAATATTGTGTTATAAAATACAACAATATATTATTACTTGGTAGTTTTGTGTTAAAGTATGGTATGGTAGCATTTAGGCTATTAATATGATCAATTAACCACACATCTCAGGAATGGTAGAACTAAGACTGTACAAGACTACACTTCATTTACACTCGTACATATCATCCTCTGAAGTATTATCTGAATGGTAATTACCAGAGGCTAAACAGGAAAAACAAAGGCTACTAAGATGAATAGGAAAAAATTTAAGATTAGCAATTTTCTGTTAAATATATATGGATTTATAAAAATGAAAAACTTTTAGTGTTGTTATACCTTATTTATTTTATTTTAAGAGATTTTTAATTTCTATTTTTCATGTATACAGATCCATATGAGGTGTTGAGCTCAAGGGTAGCAGCCCAGGGTTCAGGTCAGATACAACTGTGGCAATTTTTATTAGAATTGCTGGATGATTCTTCAAATTCATCATGCATTGTATGGGAAGGTACAAATGGTGAATTTAAATTAACCGATCCAGATGAAGTAGCAAGGAGATGGGGTGAAAGAAAATCAAAACCGAACATGAATTATGATAAACTCAGCAGAGCATTAAGGTAAAAGCAAATTAAAATTCTAGTTTTTTTTTAATTTTGAACCGTTTGAATTTTTAATATCAACTTGTTGGTAGAGTTCCAAATAAACTACTGTTGAATTATTACAACAAAAACATTTAACATCAAAGCAGACATAATACCTGGAGGAAATCCTTATGCAAGAGAAAAAAATGATTTCAAGTGATTATATTAAAAAACACAGTATACATATTTATTATAACAGGCAATGGTAGAGTGGAACATGAAATTGCAATGAGATTGGAGAAGGGGGAAAGCTGTTCCAAAGTGCGAGACATTTGATCTAGAACAAGAAAATACTAAGGAAGACAAAGGAAATATTGCACAAAATCTATTATGTACCGAAAGTAATATACACAATAGTAATGTGTATGCAGCAGAGACATGGGTGTTGAACCGAGAGACTGGAATAACTGAAGACTGGTAAAATGAGATTCCTGAGAAGTGTAACATGAAGTACTAGGATGGACAGCGTAAGGAATGAAAACATCTTTTCATTCCTTACGAAAACATCTGAGAGGAGATTGGAATGGAAAGTCTGAGAAAGAAAGTGCAGGGGGGCAGATTGAGATAGCTAGGACATGTGAAAAGAATGAATACGGATAGGATCCAAAGAGTGAGGAAAGAAGAGGGGAAAAAGACCTAGAGAACGCAAAAGATGGTTGGATGACGTGAAGGACCGACCACCTGCAGAAGAAAGGCTTTTCATGGGAGATAGAGAAGAAACTTGGAAGAACAGAGGGAATAAAGAGTCTTAGTCAACATCTAGACCCACAATGGTGGAACAGGAATATGTATGTATATAAGAAAGGAGAGTTGAACCTAAGCTTGATGTTGCAAATTTCATTAACATACTTTAAAACTATGTACAAATACAGATGCAAGTCTCTCTAATGAAAATCTAAGTCAGCCTTTTGTGCTCTTTTTATTTCTGGAGAAAAGCTACTTCTCTAATCCATTCATTTTCTAATTAATAAAAGAATCATACTATATAATACTATTATATTATTGTGTTCTAAATAAAAACACATTTCTATCTATGAAACTGAGTTGGCAGTCTATATGCTGCCTGAAGTAAGCATTATGAAAATACATATTTGGGTGATATGGATCCTATGGTACGATTCTTCTATGGATTGATCACAACCTATCTCTTTCCTATCATTGAACCTTCACTATTCTGAATAAATACCACAGTAATCTCATCACTTATTGGGATTAGACCTATTTAATTTTTGTCTATCATCAATTTAAAACAGCTGATTGAGATCTATTCTAACATAAAATCTGTTTCACTGATCTCTGAAACTGATTTTAATAAACACTTTATTCAGTTACTGGTTCGCTAGTCAATGAAAATAATTAGCGCAGTATTGCCAACATAATTAAATTATAGTATAATATTAAACTGCTAATTTTTAAGCTTCTTATCACACAGCTGACACTTAGCTGAATACCTGGCCTTGTACTGTTAAAAGATTAACAATGAAAAAATAATTATAACTAAAAATGGTACTTCTATGAACGGTAAATTTTTGTTCATTCTGTACTGTATTT
This sequence comes from Lycorma delicatula, assembly GCF_047948215.1. Lineage (NCBI taxonomy): Eukaryota > Metazoa > Arthropoda > Insecta > Hemiptera > Fulgoridae > Lycorma > Lycorma delicatula. The sequence goes on from NC_134460.1 coordinate 26,820,997, forward strand.
AATAAATTGAGCTCTATACCAGGGAAGGTTTACCAAATGTTAAAAATAATCTTACCCTATTAGTAATATAATATACTTGGTCTCTAGAGACCACATCTGACATCAATGACTAATAAAAATTGTCAGAATATATCCCGTTTATTTATTATTTTTTTTTATTTAAAACATTTTTTAAACTACATTATATAAAATATATATATAACAAACTTAATATTTACTTAGCACCGAAAAGAGTAAACAGCTGATGGTAAGTCGAGTTAGACTATCAGTCAGCATTCATCTGAATAGCTGTATTGATCTATATTTTTTAAACAAAAAAAAAGTTATGAAAAAGGATTACGTGTATGTTGTTCCATTTAATAGTATGGAATCTTTCTGTGAAATTTCATAAAAATTGGCAAACACATTTAGCTGCAATCTGCATAATAATCTTACTAAAATGAGAAAATTACAAAAAAACAAACTTAAAATAGAAACTTCTTTTGCTAATCGTAAACTTAAAAACAGTTAAACTGTATTTGATATAAGGAGTATAATAATAATGCTCGTAGTTGTATTTTGGAAACACAAAGTGATTTAGGTATTTGTTAATTTCCAAAACTTTTTTACGTTTTAAAATGACATAAAATACTAAGCAAGATGAAGGACATAAAAATCATACTGTAAAGTAATCAGTATGTGCATGTAACATCAGACAACAGGCTGATAACTTTTCATTAGCATCAATATATTATCAGCTCATACATTGGTTACTAATATTATCATAAAAAGGCCTAGGCATCATTTGATAGGTGTAACAAGAGTTGTGAGTAAATGACTAATTTCTGCTTCCTCAGAAGCATAAATACATGGTACATTAAACCATGTTGTTTAATGTACAGGTGCAATAAAGTGTTTATGGAAAATTAATATATCTCCACCCTATGTATTTGTTATCTGTATTATTATTATTTAGCTACATAAAAAGGAAAATATAAGTATTTTAGATCCTATAACCATGGTTGTAAGCAACGATAAAAGATTGCAGCTACTGAAAACAACATGGCTACTCTGAAAAACAACAAACATCCATCCCAAACTTACAACTCACAAAGTTGAAGTGCTGTTGAATAACAGCATGCCAAGACCACTTAAATTCAAATGATATACAGCCCTAAAAGTAACACTTATTATGTTTACTACAAGGATTGTACAAAGGACATCATTATTGTGGAAGAAAACAACTCAACAATTGTCCCTTACAACTCAGATGACTTACATGGGCCACAGCCATTATGAAATACAGGTTTATATAATATGAAGAAACAAATGCATGCATTTCTCTGGAAAACTGTATTACACACTATTTCAATTCACAGAGGATAATATAAAATATATTGTTTCATTATTACTATTAAAGAAATGTTTCTGTTATAAATTGATTATTAAATACATATATATGTGTATTTTGTTTCAGATATTATTATGATAAGAACATAATGACAAAAGTACATGGCAAAAGGTATGCGTATAAGTTTGATTTTCATGGACTAATGGCAGCATGTCAAGCACAAGCTCAAGTCAGTGCAGGACCACCAGACAGTTATAAATATCACCATCAGAGTGCTGCAGATATTGGTGCAGCATTTTACAGTGCACATCCACACCATTCTAGTGCTAAATTACCTCCATTATTACCACCACCTAGCACTGTTCATACACCAAGTGTCACGCAAACACCGGGATCAGTTGCACCTTCTTTATTTCAAGCTCCACCCTCTTATTGGGCATCTGCTAGTCTGTCATCAATATATTCAATGCACCATCATACACCACCTCCTCCACCACCTCCCAGATATCCTCATTATGGAGGCACACACAGTAGTAACTAATTTTATATTAATTAAAATTAACAACTAAATTTCTTTCCTTAATTTGACTAGGTGAAAAAAATTATTTTTATTAATTTTGCTTTACTACAATGAATTAACTTAAAAATAAACTGAAACATGCAGTTTAATGTAGCCATTTTTTTTTTAATGATTAATTCACCACTTAAGCTTGAAGCTTATGTTAGGAAAATGGAATGGAAATTTGGTTAATTATAAAATGTGTATATTTTGTCTGATAAGCATTGATGTAGATATTTCTAACAATATTGTAGTATAATTTTTGAATATTTTAAAACAAATAATAATTTTATTTAAGAAATAAACAGAGTAATATCCTAATGGATTACCAATTTAACACAAAAGATAGCCATTATATCACAACTACTTGTTAACAGGAAACAATATGTTTGTTTAATAAAAATCATAAAACTAGTGTACATCAACACCATTAAGTCAGAAATTATTCAAATGTGGTCATTTTTTTAATGGACAAACATGTCCAAAAAACTGCATTGTTTTGAATAGAGTTAAATAAATACGTATTTTTGACTTCTACTAATTATTTTATTATAGGGCCATTTTAACATACTTTGTGTTGGCACCATGGAAGAGCAGAGCCATAGTATTTTTTCTATAATCAAAAGCAGTTTCAAGAGCTGAAATTCTTCACAGGTTGTGAATCAAGTATAAACAGTATTTCATAGCAATTTTGCCAATCAGCAATTTATCTTCTTTTTCCTGTTTAGCCTCCAGGAATTACCATTCAGGTATTACTTCAGACGATGAATGAGGATGATATGTAAGAGTAAATGAAGTGTAGTCTTGTCCAGTCTTAGTTGACCATTCCTGAGATGTGTGGTTAATTGAAATCCAACCACCAAAGAACACCAGTATTCATGATCTAGTATTCAAATCCATATAAAAGTATAAGCCTTTACTAGGATTTGAACACTGAAACTCTCGACTTCCAAATCAGCTGATTTGGGAAGACACCTATCAGCAACTTATCTATCCCGTATAATCACAGACTTACAAAAAGAGTATAAAAAATTTAAAAAAATCACTTATTCACAGATACAGACATAGCTGGTTGACTGGCTTCTCATATTTGATTGGCTGGATGACTGTCAACAATTTTTACATTCCCAACTACTATAGACTGGAAGAGTAATATAATATACAACAAGGTAAGTACTATAGTGGACAAAAATTTTGAGTACCTGACATTTTACATTTCTATATCTACGCATATTCTACTAAAATCATATATCTATATCTATGAACGTGTGTGTTGGCATCTGTTTTGCTTATGTTTACAGAATGGGTTAATGCTGATCAAAAAGTTTGGAATGAGTATTATTACTATTTAATTTTTATGAGAATCAGTCAAAGGGATGAAAGATGTCCCTTTAATTCAGGAAGAAATAAAATACAACAATTGGTTTCAAAACTTTACTACAGCTTTTAACATTTTTAATTCATTAAAAAAAAATGCCAAATAAAATATTACCACCATACTAAGCACAGCCTAACTAAATTTCAATATTAAAACATTTGACTACAGAAAATATACAAGGCTCTCTGCACTTCCTTGATGTAAATACAAAAGTAAAGAATCTATTTTAAAATGACTAGAACAAAAAAAAATTATAACCGACAGATGAATAGTAAGCACAATAAAAGATTCTGCAACTTATTTCCAAAAAAACAAGTATTTTTAACTTGATTAGTAGAAAAGAATTTTTCTAATGATGTTAAAATAATTTCTGAATTTCCCTAAAATAAGCACTATTGAGTGGATTAATGTTAGTAGAAATTTAGAATATAAAGCCATATAGTACATCTTGGGTAAATAGTATTACTAGATTCATAATTTTGCTAATTCAAGACACCAAAGAAGTAAGATTTTCTTGAAAAATGTTCAAAATCTGAAATATATTTAGGCATTTGAAATTTAAATAAAATGTTTAATGATGCTGCAGGATCCTGCTTTAAATCTAGTAAAAATATATAACTTGTTTTTTCATGACAATGTTTCCAGTGTAATTCTGTAGTTACGGTTTAATTGATAATACTATTTCAAAAATTGTCATCTGAGTGAAAAATATCAACTGCTGAATTTTAATTAGGCTTGCATCCAGTTGTGTTATGAAGCAGATAAAATAGAAATAACTTATTTGGGAAGAAAAGTGTTAACTGTTGAAGCACAAAAGACTTACATTATCCTTACACTACATTGATGTAACGATCCTTACATCAAATTGAATGTTACTTTAAGTCAATTATTATCATGTTACCAGTGAATCCAAAGAACCCCATTTCATGATAATTGAAAACTTAGAGATGGCATTTTATTTTTATGCAACTAATACTCTTTATCATAATCTGTTACTACCAACTGCATTTATGTCATCAAGTTGATGAGACCAAGCATCATTACCTTGTGTGAGCATGGGATGATGAATTAAAAATTATTCAAAGTCAATGTAGAAAATAAATATGTAAATCCCATCATTAAATGAAAAAAACACATTCACTAAGTGTTTTAAAGGGGTTATGTGCCTCTGTTCCCCAACAGGATGATCCTTTGTATCTGATTAAGCATTTTCAAGAATTGCATCTATTTTTAGACTCCGATTGTTAATTGAACATTGTACATACAGTTTACCTGTATTTAATAAGTTATAAATATTTTAATTTGTAAATACTATAATAATTTGTTAAACTTTATATGTATACACATCATTTATTGTATTATTTTACAGTAATTTATACAACGTACCGTACATATCACTTTTATTAATACTATTGTTAGATACAAGTAAATCACGTTTCCTTTTAAGTAAACATATCAGGTGAAAGTTAAAATATATTTATTTGTTAATAATTGTGATAATAAGTGAAAAATTGTATAAATATTATATAAATAATGTCAGCGTTCCTATTATAATTCCTACACGTTGTCATAAGATTTTCATTGGCATGTTTTAATGAAAAATATACATATAGTATTTAATGAAAAGATTTTTTTCTTTTACTTTCCTCATAACCTAAGCATCTTACATTTAGTATTACTTAAAAAAATTTAAGAAGTTATTTTTTTTCATACCCAATTGATTCAGAAGTTAGCACACTGATCACTACATACACGGTCAGTCAGTTGGTATATGAAATAGCTTACAATTTATTTATTTTGAAAAGAAGCAAGTAAATCTGAAAAGAGATTTAAGTGGATGGTAACAAAATTACTGAATATAATTATTTAATTTTATAACACTGTCATCCAGACTATATAATATCTACACAAAGAAAAAAGTATTACATATTTGAACTAAACTGTTCCTTTTCCCTCACACACAACCAGTGTGTGAGGTTGTCAACAGTTGAATATCCTATTAATTTTTGGAAAATTAAAAGGAAAACTAATTAATTGTATTTCATGCAGGTATTGATTTAAGACACCAAAATGGGCAAAAAAAGTTCATGACATAAGTCCTATTTTTCTTTTCCCTTCTGGATGCCATTTTGTGATTTTCAACAAAAAAATTATTTCTAAGGTATAGCTTAACCTACTTTATATTTGGCAAATGTAAGACTCAGTGTTTTATTCTACAAAATAAAAAATTTTGTAAACATCATCTTCAAAAATAATCTAGTCTACATCACCTACAATAGATCTAAAACAGTACAAAGAAGCATGTTCCCATTTACATTCATACATATCATCCTCATTCATCCTCTGAAGTAATATCTTACAGTGGTTCCGGAGGCTAAACAGAAAAACAAAAGAAGAGAGGAGACACAAACATATCACCCTGTAAGGTCTCTGTGTGGTAAAATTGCGACCGCTGAATGTGTACGGGAAAACATAAAATATTTTTCAGGGCCATGGGCTGAAATAGGTTTCTAAGGGAAATTAGTAAAAAATATAATCGATTTCTGACTCCCCTTATGGCTCTATACCCAATTAAATGTGTAGAGTTCCATAAAATAAATATTTTTTTCTTAATGTTTTAAAAAGTTACTTTTAATGGCAGTTTTCATGGCCACCGATTGACTCGGAGATAAGTGATTTTAAAAATGACTCAATTTCGAAAATTAAAGTTGGATTCCAACTTTAATTCTGTACTTTAACCTATTTTGGAATGAATTTTCCTATAAATTTATTTTTGTAAAAAATGTTTTTAAGTCATTCTGATGCGAACAAGGCCAAACCATTGTGGTACCTCGATGTTATGAGTGTGCCGTATTAACATAAAGGGCTAGATTTTATAAAAGTAATAATATGAGATGTACAAAAAAAAAATGTTAATTTTTAATGCCAGTTTTCAAGGCCACAGTAAGCTCAAGGTTAATTATTTTCAAAAGGGCTCAATTTTTTTCCAAACTCAAGGTCTGATTCTGACTTTAATTTTAATCTATTTTGAAGTGAACTTTCATGCAATTTATTTTTGTAAAATTACGATGTAGACAAATCCGAACCACTTCAGCAATTTGGCTTTATGAGTGTGCCCATACTAATATCAAGAGTTAGATTTTACAAAAATTAAAAATATAAAAGTACATTTTAATGGCCATTTTCAAAGCCAAGGTAGGCTCGAGGTTAATTATTTTCAAAACGGCTCAATTTTTCAAAATTAAAGTTGGATTCAGACTTTAATTCTGTACTTTTAACATATTTATGAACTGAAATTTTCATAAAAGTTTATTTTTGTAAAATATGGAAATTCAAAAATTTTTAATGATGAAAAATCACACCTCTGATGCGAACAAAGCCAAATCATTGCTGTATTTCGATGTTACAAGTGTGTTCGTACGAATATAAAAGGCTGGGTTTTATAAAAATTTAAAAGGTTCAAAAATGTTACTTTTAATGGCTGTATTCAGGGTTACAATATGTTCTGGGGTCCGCCTTTTCACGGTGGTTTGTCTAACATGATGTAAGGCCTTGTCCTTACACCCTGCAGCATAAGATCCTCTTGGCAGATGTCCCTGAGGTGGCAGCGCTCAGATATGTCAAGTCTCCCAAACAATCTGCGCGCCTGTGCTAAACCACATTTCAATGTGGTTTTTACACCTGCATTGTAATAATTAATATAATTATTTGTTGCATTAATGTACTGTCATCACCCCATACTCCTTTTTTATTTTCTATTATTCTCACTATAATGCTACACAAATACTGTTTTTATAGATCTTTCCAGTTTTTAATTTGGAAAAACTAATGATTCAACTACTACAATGATTGGCTGTAATGATTTACAACTACTCAAGAATCCAGATGTTTTGACACTTCGAATGAATATAAATTGTTTTAACAGTTAAACCATAATTTTAAAAAAATTAATGATTGTTACTTAAGGCAATAATGCTCATAAGAAAGAAAATTTACAAGTATATAAGAAATGTTAACAATAATATAAACACAAATACAGTAGCTAATAGATAACTACATCTCAAAGTTAACTACTTGATAAGTTTTCAGTGTTGGCTAACAGTGGTCAATAAAAAATATCATTCATAAAAACCTATATTTTATAATTCCATACATTACCTACCAATAGACTAAATGTAATTCTAAATTAGAATTAATATTCGGGTCGGATGGGTCACAGAATGTTGCTTCATATTTCATGCCTTGTCCATGATCTTTAACTCTCTCAGCTGCAGAATGCTATTATATGAAAGCTAAGCAAATAAAATCTCAGATTAAATCTGTAACAATCCTAGAAGACTGAAATTAATGGTTGATAATAGGCACTAAAAATCCTCCAAGTTAGCATAGCAAACAGTTAATGGAATCCAACAGAGGTCAATTTTAGGTCCAACTTATTCTATTGATCAACTTTAATTCACACAATAAGAATGACATTATAAAGATATGAAACTAAATAAACGGAGAGCTTTTGATCACATCTAACTGGTGCAAGAAAGGATTTTTACCTTAACAAGGTATTTTTATATCTTTATTATTTTGCTCTTTTATACAACATTAAACACTATATTTCAATTTGTAGAAAAGAAAGCAATGTTTAAATTTGGAAGATGATATTGAAATTGATGAAAGAATAAAATATTTGGACTGGTTGAAATGAAACCATTTATAACAAACTTGCTGCAGCTTGTTTTTTTTTTTATTAATAATTTTGGAACAGTTAGAAGTGTCAATTTATTAGCATCTGCTATTTTAATATACAATAATAATTATAAGTCTAATACAAAGAACTTTGTTGACTATTATTTAAAAAATTGGAACATTTTGAAGTGCACAAGAAAGAATATTTCATAGATCAATAGTCTGTTTAATGACAAACTATGGATATAATATTAGATACCAATCACCTGCTCATATATACAACCATCCTTCAATTTAAATTAAAAATTTTTTACTAATTAAAATTTCTAAGTTATTCATCCCTTATTAATTCTAACCACACGTTAGACTATATACCATCACCCCCTAAGAAAATTTTTAAAAAGAATTGTTAACATAAAAACTGCTGCACATAAAATGTACTCAACTTAATTATGTTTTAACACTTGAAATTTTGTGTTAATGCTTGGTGCTACATTTATATGACCACTAACATTTGTTCATTTGTAAGAATTTTGGTAACTATTTTTTTTTTTTTTTTTTAACAAAAGTTTAGTAATTATCATTAATTTAAGATATCTAATAAAATGATATTACAGCAATGTAACTGTATAGATTTTCAATATATGTATAACTATATAATTTCAATTTCATTCTGTGTAAACTAATAAATAATTATTTATATATATATAATCAAAAATATATAATAAAAAAAATCTATCTACAACAAATTTCTAGACCAGATACTCAATCTTGTTACATTGAGGTATGGATGTATTTAGCTAACTAAAATTGAATTACCAGTACATTTCTCACAAGACTGGATTTGTTTAGAAGAATATAATTTATATAAGAATATCATACATAATATGTCATCATTTTTAATTACACAATATCTAAAATGTTAACTTTTTTCAAAAGTACACATATCTTTCAACTTTATTAAAGGGAATCATTAACAAAATTGAGACCTCAACAATTTTTTTGCTGTTCAAAAAGCTATAGCAATTTTGTGCTGTGCTATAGCTATACTAAAGCACTTGAAATGTTCAAGTTCTTCAAACAAGTCTCTTTATTAGTATGCTAGTAAGCATATAAAATGTGATAACTTGTTGCAAAAATAATAATAAATCAAGTTCTTCAGTTTTATTTCTAAGAGATTGAATATTTATGAGGGAACACCTAACATTAATGTAATTATTGTTTTTAGGATAGGAGTGCAATTTATTAACATATGGATCATTCTGATATTATATGTCATATACATTAATATTACTTTTTAAAATTTTTATTTTTTAGGTCTAGAATTTGTATGATTAATTTGAACAAGTTAATCTAAACATTGCCAAAAGAGATATGTGAACAAACTAAATGTAATAGTTCACAACAGAAAACAACATCTCCGTCATTTATTTTAAAAAATCCTTCAGCATGACTTATAATAAGAAGATTTTACACACAACTATTTTGCTACCTGAATTTAGATGAGTTCTGTGACATATGTACATGTGTTATAACATACTATGAACAAATCACATGTGTATCCACAAAATAACGAGACATTTTATCATTTTATGTTCTTAAACACTCATTTTCTTTTAGGTGAATTCAAAGCTGAAGATATGAAACCCTAAATATTATAAGAATACGTAATAACTTTATGTAGAAGAACATTTTGCTCTTCACTACAATACTGGAATGATGTGCTGGTAGTCTATCAATGGTATTTCTATTACTGATGAAGAATACATTGTTATTAGAAATAAAATCAAGATAAAAAGCCTCTCTACATAATTAACTACCTACTGGTTCCTAAGAAGTGTTTGAAAATCTGATCCATCCTGATGTTACATTCCAGCTATGGACAAGGAAGGATACATATCTCCATGAAAGCTGTTGCAAGCAGAAAGTTCCTTCTAGTACCTTCTTGTTGACTAAATGACAGTGAGACTGTTGTCCCAAAGGATTCTATGTAGTTGTATCAGGAGATGCAATGAAAGCATGAAAAATTGTATTGGTCTGAAAACTTTTTAGGGGAGGGGGATTCTTCAAAGGCAGACTATATTGAGAAATATCCATCTTCAATGTCTCACCACATCAAAGAAGTCATATGATCAAAGCTCCTTCTTCACCAATGTTGAAAAAACATTAAATATTTTTATCATCTTCAGGTCAGAAATCTTTAATTCCAGTACCCCATTTTCTATAATATTAAAAAATAAAAACAAAAACAAAAACATATATATTAGGATTAAATTAAAAAATTAAAATACTTGTAACTAAACTGACTGTAGCATCAACCAAAGAAGAAAGAAAATCATTTCCATATCGGTTTATTAAATATAACAATACAAAAAACTAAGTTAAAAATATAATATAAAAATAAAAATATAAAATTTTAAACACGAATAACTTGGCAGTATTAACAACTTACTTCCATTTTCCAAACTTAAAATAGCATTTCTTAAGTCAATACGTACAATTTTTTAAATTAAAATAATTATAAATATTTTGTTGTCAAACATCTACAACTTCTTTCAATAATGAAAGCAAATGCAGTATAATTGAATAAAAAGTAACACTCTCTTAGAGCAGCAATCAATCAGCTCTCGGTAATTAAAGGAAAAAATATGTTAATTTATAATAAGACTTTTTAAAAAATAACCTCAGAGTACAAATCTACCTTCAATATTTCAAAAAAAAAAATATAAAAAAATCACTTCTAACAGAAATTGTAAATATTCAAAAACGAAAATAAAGAAAATACCAAAAGAACAAAAAAAAAAAATAGTAATACAAAAAAGTTAAAACACATTTGGTACATTTTAAATTTAAAACACATTTTTATGACTAAAATCCTAGTCAGGTATCTGAATGTTATAAGCTAATTCAAAACATTAGTAATTATGACACATTCAGCATAAGATCTACCCTGTACTTTCCTTCACTAGTACAATGTGTTTCTGCTAATACTAGAGGTTATCTCTAAAGTAAAGACCGTTTCATTGTAAACACATTTATTATGAAAATTATAAATATTTTTTATTTCTCTTAAGCTTCATATCTTATACTAATTCGCTATATAATCGCCACTTGAATTAAGACATTATCACAGTGATTCACCAGCTTCAATGTACCCTCGTCATATTCTTCTGCTGCCAGTTCATTTAGCCACTGATTAACAGCATTTTTAAGTTCATCATCACCTGCGAATTGCATACCACTCAAAAATTCTTTCAATTTCCCAAACAAATGGTAATCAGGAGCTAATTAATAATCAATAATTAATAATAATCAGGACTATATGGTGGGCGATTGTAAATTTCCTATCCAAATGTTCTCAGTAAATCATGTGTCAGACCCGCAACATGTGGACATGCATTATCGTGCAACAGGATAACATCATTGGTCAGCCGCACACATCGCCGACTTTGAATGGCATACCGTAACTTATGCAGAGTTTCACAGTAGGCATCTGCATTTATAGTTGTTCCATGTGGCATGAAATCAACCAGTAGTATGCTAAACCAATCCCAAATGACTGTGGCCATCAGTTTGCGTTCAAATAGCTGTGGCTTGACCTTTGTTGGTGTGGTTGATGATTGAGGATGACACCATTTTCAGATGTTCCTTTCATTCATTACATTGTCACTGTACACAGCAACCAACTGCCAATGAATTTCAGCCAGTGTAACATTTTAATGGTTTAAAAAACATATAACTGCATGCATTTCACAGTCGGCGGCAACATCGATTTTCCTATTCATTTTGTAATGTAATAACTCACACATAATCAAAGATACTACAACGTGACAACTTACAGACAACAATGCAGTGTGTACATTACTAGCGTGACCATGAACGACACAGGTTCACCAACCTTAACCCACTGGGTTGGTCTAGTGGTTAACGCGTCTTCCCAAATCAGCTGATTTGGAAGTCGAGAGTTACGGTGTTCAAGTCCTAGTAAAGCCAGTTATTTTTACACCGATTTGAATACTAGATCCTGGATACCGGTGTTCTTTGGTGGTTGGGTTTCAATTAACCACATATCTCGGGAATGGTCGAACTGAGAATGTACAAGACTACACTTCATTTACACTCATACCATCCTCATTCATACTCTGAAGAATTATCTAAACAGTAGTTACCGGAGGCTAAACAGGAAAAAGAACGAAAGGTTCACCAACCTTAAGGAGAGAAATTTCCCAGTGGTCTTTACTTTAGAAATATCCCTTGTAGTATTGTCATTTGCTTGATAGATAAATAATAAATAAAAGCAAAAAATATAATTATTTGATTTATGCGATATTTTTTGAGGTTCCCAAACATTTGGTTCAGTTTTTGTTGATTCAGGAATTATACATAGCTGCATTTGTTGTTAATATTGCAAGTGAACCTGCCACTTGTAACAACTCTGGATTACTCAAGATCCAGGAATAAATGATATGTTATTAATCAAAACCAAATAAAGGAATATGAGATATTATCAACCATTACAATACATTACCATTACCATACAATACAGCCGATTCAGCCAAACCTTGAATTCTTATTTTATTCATGTGGAGGTAAGCATTAACTCTGTCATTTATTATACAGTAAATAATATATATCTCAAAGGATTAAATAATGTTGAGTCAACCTTTATTTTAAAACATTATCATAAGCAAACATGTAGAGTAGATCTTAATCTGAACATAATAAAAATAAAAAAATTGGAAAGACTCAGTACTGAACAAATCTTAAAGTCATATTATAAAATGTTTATATATTTATATCATAAATCATATAAAAATTCTTAATTCAGATCTTTGGTAGCAAATATAAAATTTAAAATAAAGCACTGAAATTTAAAGAGCTTTATACAATATTTACAAAGTGTGATGTTTCTTGAAGATCATTAGTTAGTCTAACCTACTGGATATTCCTTTATAGAACCAAAATACTATTTGCTTAAAAAAAAACCACATTACAATAACAACTGTTAAATACATATCAGGTACAATCAGGAAGCCTATTAGATTTAATACTGCAGATAGACCAAATATCCATGTAACAATATTACTGAAAGTATAGTTTCATTAAGTTTAAAGCTGTTACTGTACTTCAAATGCCTTCAAAATAACCCTAGAAGCAAATCATAACTTTTTGTGGATGTAGTCAGAACACCATTTCTAAGCTACTATGACTGCATGATTGAAAGTTTTTTGACATTTGCTTTGTTCCCACAACACAAACACATGCCCTCAAAACACAGTGACTTAAGATTTTCTTACTAATATTATATTACATTAAGACATTAGCTATGCTAGAAGTTGGGTTCTTATGATCAATAGTTCTGGTTAATTCAGTCGACGTATAGCATCCAATTAAGCATGAAAATTTTGATTTATACATTACATGTGTATATGGTGATGAAGATATTCAGTTTTATATGAAACTACTAAAAGGAAAACTTTCATTTTAATTCAAAAGGCTTATAGGTAAATGTATAATTCATTTATAAAATTAGGAGAGAATAGAGATTTTTCTTTTAAAAATTAATAAAATATTCTTATAAAACTCAACAAAAAATGAGTTAAAAAATTTTACACTAATTATTTTTGAAAAAATAGTAATTACTAAATATTATTAATTTAAGAATACCATCCAAAAACTCAAACGAGTTGACAATTGTGGAAGCAAATTCTGAGCAGGATATTGTGCTATCTTTTTTATTTTGCAAAATACAAGACTTCTATTACCTAGAATAAGCTGAAAGAATAACTTCAAAATGTAATTGAGTTACAAACAGCTTACCAGTAAACTTTCTCCATTTCGCACTAACTTCTGAACTCTTCCAAAATAATGATCCATTTCTAAAAGATAATTTGTAAATTTTTGAAGGAACAATTTTAAAAAATTTATCTTGACTAAAAATTGATTATACAACATAGAATTAGCAGATTTATATGGCTGGGTTGTACTACAATATTAAAACTATTTAATTGTATCACACGCAAGGAGAAGAACATGCCTCTTTCATTTACAATTACTTGCAGTTTAATTGAACAATATTTGTTCATTTTAATGTAATGTAAGAGCATTATATCATAAAATATATTCTATTATATAAAAATTATCTTTGTAACAGAAATACATAAATCCATCATAAGATAACATAATACAATCTGGTACAAAGCTTTGATCATAACTGTTGATGCCCGCTTTTTCATAACAACTTTGGTACAAAGTAATAATATTGTACATAAAAATATACTTAAGTACATAGAAATGAAACCATTATTCATATTAATGTAAACTAACTATACCAACAACTAGCATCACTAATAAAAAAAAAAAAAACATTAAATTATCTACAAAATTATAATACAAAAACCTCTAAATACAATAAAATATACATATTTATCCTTTTTGCTGAAAAAACACTTACCTCAATTTTTTATTCATCAAACTACTATATACAAAAATATACAATATAACAGCCCTGAATAAAAATTCTGGTCATATTACTGATATAATACAATTTACTTGACTTTCTCACAAAACTAAATCATAATAAGAACATTACTGAAGAAAAATAGTCCACTTTTTTTTAACAAAGAGCACGATTTACTGCTTTTTAAATGTTTTCAAAACACGGTGTATATTATCTAAAGCTTCTTGAGTCTCTTCTCTACTTTTTGCACCTAAAGTAAAAAGGAGAAGAACAAAATGTAACATTATAATAATAATAATTGTGTGTAAATTAAAAAGTATAGCACATTAAAAAATAATTATATCTAAAATTAAGCATTGAAGGTTTTGTATAGCATCTTAAATAATAAAAAGTTTTGGTTCAAAAACCATCTTTATGTGCATACTCATGTATATGTATAAATATATAATTTTTTTTCATGATAACGTCCACAGTTTGTTGGCACAATAACAGACCCTACAAAATCTTTTTCAATAAATAATTACCTTTTCATCAGTTTTGTAATAAATAGCACACATATGCTATAATATGCACAAAATTAAATTATTCTGTATTAAAATAAACAAACATTTTAAATATAATTTGATAAAAATCATTCTAAATGTTTAAGAGAAATCCAGCTCTGAAATTTTACAGAACTTACATTAATTACATAAAAGTAGTATTAACTTTTGTTATTATATTTAGATTTGGCTTCAGGTAGTTATTACAATTATAGTATCAGAACTTTTAAAGTAATTGATTTCTATTGGTTAATTCCAACAAGATTTTTAAAAAAACACTCGCCTATTTTCAGTTCCTTAGTATAGTAAATAAATCAAGAAAAGTAGAGAAATTGCATCAGAAAACACATTAACCACTTTTTAATATCTTATTACACCACACTAAAAAGTAGCTTTAAACTATTAAATTTGATATGCAGAAGTTAAATAAATTGTCCAGGCTATTTGAATTAACAGGTATGTACTATAAATTTTCTAAATGTAAAAGAATAAAATGTTTGTCCTCACAAGCATTTTTAATTTAAAAAGACATACGTAGCAACTGTTCCAACTACCTTAATGAGAGGCATCAATAATATTTTTAATTTTAGAAAAAATTTTGAATTATCATTATTTTAGTCAATTTTAATTTTCTTAGTCAAGTAAATGAATTTGGAGAATTTAGAGCTAAAAATAACATATGATTTTTCATGAATTGTTTAAACCATTTTATTATTTATTTAATGGTGTATGAAAATTCAACACCTTATTTCCTCTTATGATTTTTAATTTCCTGAAAGAAAGGATCAAATTTCCATTCTTTAAAATCATAATGCAGGATACTCTTTGTGAAATATGCATTTTCTTCTTGATGTCACTTTTTGCTGATTACATTTACTTTAATATCAATAGTTGGTGAATTACTTATATGTTTGCACAGCACACTCAATGTAGAAATCAAACTACATTTACGATTCACATAGAACTATCTGAAATAAGATTTCCTCTATAACAATTTAAAAAATAAAACTAATTATAATAAAAACTATAAAAGAATAAAAAGTAAGAATCGTATATAAAATAATAAATTAAAAATCTCTCCCCAGAAATCTGCAAACCAGTGGGTCACAAAACTATACATTAAAATGTACAACTTGAAATTGCAAAGTAATCTGTAACAGTATTCTCAAACGTGCAAAGTTACTGCAACAATCATATTTGTGACATACTTGAGAGTCCATGTACGCATGGAAAATATTCTTTTTTGGAATATGAAATAATTAAGGATAATTACTATAAAAAATCACCATTGCTTCATCATAGTGCAAAGATAGGTTTATAAAAATTTTCTCTACTGTGTAGAGAGGACTAAAATGTTTTCAAAGGTTAATCAGTGCTTAATACATTTAATGGGCCCTAATTATGGGGAAAGTTTATTCGCAATTTCAATATATGGATAATTTCTAGAAACCTTTAATTTAAGCAATAATCTATGCAAAAGAGACCTTTAAAAAGTTTCAATTGTATTTATATACTAATTAGTATATAAGAGAATTTTGTATACTGTGTGTATGAATGTGTATTGTCACCTGAGGAAGCTTAGAGGATTCTAAGTAAAACATTGTGTATTTAATTTATAAGTTTGTATAGTTGATAGGTTAACCCAAGAAATTAATAAAGGTAATATTTTTTAGTAAAATGTATTTTTATTTTATTATATATATATATGTGTGTGTGTGTGTGTGTGCATGTGCGCATGTGTATAAGGTACCATGACAAGGGTTTCGGGTGATTTAGATGAGAGTAAGTTGGTCTTGAAAAAATTATCATTAAGAATACCAAGCATCTCATGCCAGGCTTACTAAGAAATGAGAAATGAAATGGTTTCAAGTAGCCTACTCACTGAACCTAATGTGAGGTCTGTTCAGAAAATAACCAAATATTTTTTATTACATGTCAATGGAGAAATTTAATGACGTGCGGTTGGCAGCACTGTGTTTCGCATAACCTCCTCTGCAACCATATGTTCTTGGATGGTTGATATCTTGTTTAGTTTTCGAGCTATTTGAATGCAATGTATTTAAGTGATAATTTTCAGGAGCAAAGATACAATGTAAAATTTTACATGAAACTAGGGAAAACTTTCACAGAAACATTTCAACTTTTGAAACAAGCTTACAGAGATGATGCTATGGGTCATAACAAAGTTACGAATGGTTTACATGATATAAAAGTGGTCGTCACTCGATTGAAGATGACCCTCGATCATGAAGGTCTTCAACTTCAACTGATGACACTCACACTCAGAGAATCAACAATCTTGTGCGTGCAAATCACTGATTGACTGTCAGAGAACTTGTAGAAGAGGTTAGCATCTTAATTGGATTATACCATGACATTCTGACTGAAAAATTGAACATGCATCGAGTTACAACAAAGTTTGTTCCTTGTTTGATGACCAAACAGCAGAAACATCGAGTGGACATTTGTCAGCAACTTCTTGAGCAAGCCGATAACGATGAAACATTCATGCAAAGGATCATATTGGGACATGAAAGCTGGGTTTATGGCTATGACATTGAAGCAAAAGTTCGATCATCACAATCAATTGGCAAAGATCTCCACGCCCCAAGAAGGCACATCCAGTCTCGATCTAATGTCAAAATGATGCTCTCAGTTTTTTCGATTTTAATGGAATTGTGCATTTTGAATTCTCGCCTCAATGTGAAGTAGTGAATCGTGCATACTAGCAAGGCGTTTCACAATGGTTATGTGAAAAAAGAGACCAGAATTAAAATCGATGATGAAAGGACGCCATTTGAGACTAATAATGACATTAAAGCAAATTCATCAAGAACCTTAAAGACCACTTCAAACAGAAGCTATCCAGGACTGCTTCACAAAGTGAAAACACTGCTGGAAAAGTGTGTGAATATGGAAGGGAAGTACCTTGAAGAGACCAAGGCCAATAATCTGTAAAATTAATAATAAAGATTAAAAAATAAAGTTTAGTTATTTTCTGGGCATATCTCGTACAATATTACACATCAGGTGATATCCAACCATGCAAGTGATATCTTCATTCACTTCATCACAGTATAAACATCATTATTCTCAGAGAAATAAATAAATAAATTGGTACCTCTTGTATCCTAAGTATTTTACATGCATCACAGCTGTAAGAAAGACAGACTGTAAAGCAATACTTTTTAGTAACTCTTTCCATTAGGTAAGAGCACATTCCATTTATTCTCTGTTCAGTGTGAAAAAAAAAATATATATATATATATATAGGTATGAATTCCACAAATTTTCTACTACTCTAATTACAGAATAACCTTCTGTCTTTTTATCATTTATAGAGAAAAAGAATAAGAAACACAAATATGATATTTATCAATGTATGAATGACTGAAAAAAAAAAAAACAGAAAACATTTATTTAAAATGTTAAAAGGGGGTGAAACTTCCGTTTGGATGATAAGGTTTCATAGTTTATACCTTCAAGGATTAGAGAAAAAGATTTCAAAGAACAGAAATAAAATAAAATTTTAACTATTTAGAGGAAAAATGTTTTTTTTAAATTACAAAAAAGGTTGACAACCTAGTAATAAGACTAATTTTCTCATCAATTGTTTCAATTTTTTAATTACCTTACATGCAAAATTATTATGTTTAAATTCTACAATCTTATGTCCATTAGTATACAAACACAACTTTAATAATTACAAGTTTACCTGTAATGACAAGTTTTCCATTAACAAATATGAGCAAAACAACTCTTGGTTTCACCATACGATATATAAGAGCAGGAAATAATTCAGGTTCATAACTGGAGAATGTATTTATTGAACCATCAAGAAGCACATGAAAAACAAAAGAATCATCACATTAAGAAGGAGATGAAAGAACGTTTTCTTTAATACATTATTGTTAATAAGATATTAAATTTAACTGTGAAATCTATTTAGAAATATTAGGATAAAATAAAAATTTTGTAAAACTAAAAGTGGTGATATAGGCTGCTAATTTATTGCTCTACAAAATAACCTTCGTTGAGTAATCAGCTGTAACTAGCAGATACTAACTCATTCTCTTATTATAATTCTGGTCTAACAATTACGATTTAACCTAAAAGTAATAATTAAAATTCCGTAACAATCTGTTATTACAAAATTTCAGATAATACATTTATAACTCTGATAAAGTCCTAAATCAATTCAAACAGACTGTTGCTATAACATTTTCTTCAAGATATTTACTCAATACAGGTATAATCTAAATTTACTTCAAACTTGCTTTTGTTGAAGTAAACATGTACCAAAAAAGTTCTGGTAAATAATAGTAAAGAACTTAAATATTATGAAATAAAATAAGATACAAATAAAATAGATTTTACTGTTATTATTACATATTAAAAATGATGATCATATCTATTAGAAGTACCATAACCAAATGGGTGTAGGTGATCTAACAAGGGACATAAGTCATAACTGAAGAACATTTAGCAGCTTTCTAAAGCAACAAACATCTCTCTCCATGCAATCCAGACAGACAAAGGACAAAGTGGTTTTCCATCACCTTTTTTAGTGAGCTAAAAAAATACTTTGTTGACAATCTGGATATCAAAGTCAACATTTAATACTGCAAGAGAAACTTCACAAGATTTATAATAAATTTAATAAAATGATCATTGTTACTATAAAAAAAGCAATTCTGACTGGTGTTTCTTGCACCTTAGATACATAATATAAGTCTCATTCATAAGAAAAACTAGGGCAATAGAATAAAAAAAGCAAATGAGTTCATTTTTGTTTCGAATGTTATTCAACCTCAGATCAACAGGAAAAATTCTCTCGATACGGAAAAGCAAGTGAATTCCTCAATGAATGGAATTTTAAAAGTTTAAGAGTGATCGGCTAGGAATTTAAAACAGCAAAAATATACATATACAACTAATCAATAAGATGAAAGATGGAAGACGACCATAATTAATTTGGTCTGGAAATTATAAAGCAGATAATTAACACAAAGTTGTAAAACAGAATTTAAGGAATAGAAATAATTGTAAACAAAAATAAAACATAAGAGTTATATTTTATAAATAACTAAGCGAGAAAAATATTTTAGTTACGCTAAGTACAAGCCTAAGCAGATAGGAACAGTTCTGTTAGTAAAGAAATATCTAAACCAGCATAAATACAAACCTAATAACCACATAATAAAAAATTAAAAAAATTAAAATTATAAAATAAACAATCTGTAAGGAATTTATATAAATAAATATGATAATTTTGATAGTATTAATATGAAAAAAAACCAGATTGTTTAAAATTAAATTTCTTGAATGTTATACATTACAAAAATAATAAATTAAGATTTATGTAATACGACAGACCATCTAAAAAACAATAAACATTATATTTCTGACATTAACACAAATTTAGAAATATCAAAAATTAATAAACAAAAAATATTATATAAATAAATGCAAACAGAATTTCAATTCGATAAATCATTATCAAACAGAAAAAAACAGCAACAGATAGCAGCACTCGTGTAATAAATTAATATGCAATTTTTCATTATAGTACTACAGGGATGTAACAAACATTACACCATGTGCATGATTTACTTTAGTATTTTTAATTTTCAGCAATTTTAATATCTTTATTTAAAATGCAGTTTAATTACATCAATTCAATCATGACTGAGGGCATGGGAGCCCCACAAAAGTACTTTCAGGATAAAAGTAAGATAGATAAGCTATATCTTATTCAATATTCTGTACTAGGTGGTTTAAATTAATATAATTTAAATTCTAATTTATTATTTAATTAAAAATATAATTTATACTGTTAAATTATATTTTACAGTATAGAGGAATAATATGAATCTTAAAACGATTAATCTTTTTAGAGATCTTGAAATTATTCTTTTTTGGCAATATAATTAATATTTTATATTAATATATTTTATAATTAATATTTTGGTCCAAAGTAATGACACTTGTCCAAAGTAAATCTAATCATAAAAAAATTAAACACATAAAAAACAAAGCAGCTTTCAAAATTACAACAGAAATGTAAATCTATATTCTGAAACAACATAATAATTTAAAGATTAACTGACCTACTAAACTGTCCATGAACTTGATTTAAGTTCTCAAGACGAATTGGAAATCTCAGGTCACACGTACTTACTATATTATGAATCTGAAAATTCTGAAATTTAACCTAAAACAAAATCATAAAACACAAAAATTATATCTTTTTAACAAAATAAGGCTGGTTAAAATAATAAAAAGAAAAATAAATAAATAAACTTGTACATATCTGAAAATAAAATTCAGTTATATATGAGAATAAAATTACATAACACAAATACACACACACACACACACACATATATATATATATATATATATATATATATATATACACACGTGCGCGCGCACACACAGTATGATAATTAAAGAGACAAAGATCATGTTATTAAATAAAACAAAAAAAATATATCATTGTATTTATAAAAAAAATCTACTTCCATGAAGTAAGGGATACAATCTATCAGCAACAATTGAAACCATCTCTTCAAATCTTTTTGTAGAATAGCTCTGAAGATAACTGTTGGGGGCATTATGTTGGTTGTCTTCCAACATTATCAGAAAGACACTTTTTCAAAATTAACTTTATTTCAGAAATAAGATATAATCAGACACAAATCTTTGCAAGTGTGAGCTTACACATTTGGTTTTGGGCCAAACCCTCCTAGACAACTGTCCAGTCAGCACACGGTCATGAAGAAGAAATCCACCACGAGGTGCTGAGTATTTGGATTGGATGTTGTGAATCCCTCTATCCATAATTATTCTAAAAATGTTTCCATTAAAATTTTTCCAGTGAAAAACTCATGCTGAATATAGTTTTCTGTCAGAATCGCTCAAGTACTATCTTTATTTTTGATCTTTCAAAACAAACTTTCTTTTCTAACAAACTTAACTTGTAACTTCCATTCAGCCTTTACCATTTTGTTCTAAGATTATAGCTGGTACCCCAAGCTTCATCCTCCACCATGATCAAATTCAAAAACCTTTTATTTTATAAAACAGTTTGAATATCTCCTATATATTGTCCAATAAATCATTTGACAAAGAACGAGGTACTGACTATAAAGCAACCTGCTTCTTATTTCTCTCCAAATCTTCTGCTAAGATTTAGTAAATTGTCTTTGTTAACATGGAAATACTTGTTTTGAATATCTGTGCATGAATATGCATATCTATGTCCATACACCAGTCTCATTAACTATATAGTTTCAGATGCACATTCCTTAAGTTTAAAAGAGACTTTGATATTCATTCACTCTTGTTCAATAGCGCTTACATGACAATGGTTTACTACAACCTGCACAACATGGTGTTGTTTTTTTCACACTGCAAAATAAGAACAACCCTATAGATAGCACAAATTTCTCACACGTATAAAATCTCTCTCATTTATTTGCCGGAGTGAGTATATCATCAATATTTACACTAGCATTCATACTTTAAACAGAAACAACTTAAGCACAAAAGCTGGGATAACAACTCAGTTTTCATAAAATAATGCTATCATGATAACATGTTGTCACATTATCATAACACAAGACAAATATTTTTAAAAAACTAAAGAAATTATAAACAGCAATTCTTATCACTGGTAGCAGGAAACATGATAAGGAAATGGGGCAATGTGTAAATGACTTGAATACAGCGTTGTATCTATTTGTTTTGTTTTTAATTTTAATATAAATAACCCCGATAATAACAGCCAAATTCATATTTGATAATATTATACAGTGATAAATGATAAGTATATGAATAACAATGTACAACAATAACAATGAAGATGATGAAAATAATAATTATTAATTAAATTTAGGAAACTATCAAGTTACTAATTTTAAAATTAAAAAAAAAAAAAAGAATTTTATTAAACAAAGATTCTTATGTAATTAAAAATCTAAGCTATGGTTCTTCAATCATTTTATCATTTACGTACAAAATATTTATATATGAATAAGAAAGAAAAAACAGTTTCTGGAATAAAAAATATAAGTGTGGGTCAGTATGTTGTTGATACTCTGGAAATTTATTACTTAATAAGTGAACATCCTACTTTTATGAAAAAATATAATCTGTACAATAAAAAATTATACTTGACTTGCAAATTCAAAAATGACATTAACTTTTTAGAAGATAAAATCTTTAAGAACATAAACGAGACTGAAACAGATATTTATAGAAAACTTACATGAAAATATATTGAAAAGATTTAATCACCCATAGTGACACAAAAGCAGCATATTTTACAACCTGATTGTTCCAGAAACATCTGGAATATCTTAACAAGAATAACATCCTGGAAAGTGAAGGGTGTGAAGTAATGTTACATGCCTATTACCAAAGCAAAATTCTGTAAATTGGTTCTTACTACAGATCACAAATATTTAGATCAACGGATACAGTTGCTGGTACAGTATGTTGTTAGTAATTTTAGTGGGTAATAATCATACCAATCAATGCAACTTTACAGAAAAAAAATACAAAAACCTATTAAAATATTTAAAAAATAAAATAAACAGGTTATCAATTCACAAATCACATTCTTAAAAATTTGGTAAACATATATAATAAACAATAATTTGGCTTTAAATCTACACATAAAATAACAAATTTTGAAACGGTATACAAATTCTAGATGTAAGTAATACAATAAACATCATGATTAACTGGAAAAAATAGTGTAAAGTGAAATCTCCCTAAGACAACCGACCCTGGTTCCAGACGATTTGATATTTTTTACAGGTCTTTTGTAGAAGCCTTAGAAAGCACGACTGTTGGTGTAGCCATAATAATTTCTTAAAGCTGTACTGATGTGGCTGTAATAATTTTCATAAACGTTTACGGAAATTAAAGTGTTTAATAAAAAAACATAACTGGAAATACAGAACCCCAATCATTAAAATTACATAAATGAAGTCAAATGATGTACATATTACTGTAATAACACAGATAATTTGATCGATGACAATAATGGAAAAGAAAAAACATTAATAAAAAGATGAAACAGATTCTCAGATTGCATTAAAAATTTTTGTAAAGTGGAAGAAATATTGAATATGAAAGTAAATAATGTAAACAAGGGGTTATTAATTTTGGATTATAAACAAATGAAATGTGCATTGAAAAATATTGTAAATACCAAATACAGTTTTTAAAAAAAATTTTGTTTACTTGAAGTATTCATTCAGCGAAGACTGCTTACTTGACTTTTTCTTTTGTTTAATCATTCCCTTTTCTAACCCAATTTGAATTTCATTAAGCAACTCGACAATTTTATTATTACCAAGGTTACGACCTAACTGTTTTAATTTGTTTACACAATTTAAAGCATCATCTACAGGAACACCTGGGATTTCTTCATCTTCTTCCATCATAGTCTCTTCTGCATCTTTGGACGTAGAAGCATTAACATGTCCATCCAGAATTTCTTTCTCTCAATCATTTACATCTTCAATCTCTTTGTCTTCATTAAAGTGACCATCAGTGTCAATACAGATCTGCTGACCTAGTTCTAAAACTTGATTTCCAGTTTGAATTACCACTTCATTATCACTTTCCTTAAAACTTTTTTTTTGGTTTCATTCACACTAATCCATGTTTCCTTTATATATTCCACTACATCTGTCAAAGAAATTTCTGAATCATACATTTTGAACTGAGTCAATAACTGCTACAAGAATAACGTTGATTCAACAGCAATAATGAAGTTTAAACAACTGAATTATTTAAAAATCTAATGGCTATGATCTACTTGTAGAGTTAACAGTTAAAAACAATAAATAAACATTAATGACAATTTTTGGTGAAACGGGGGCATTGTCAAAAATCATCCGCACCTTTCTTGTTTTTTTCATTGAATTTTCCAATTCAATCGGTAAAAAATCAAGTCCATCATCCAAGCCTTTCGATTTGCCTACCATTCTACTTTCAGTTCAGACATATAGGCATTTTTGAAACATCTTGGCCAGAGCAAGTTGTACTATTAATGGAGGTTCTTTTTCTCCTATAGCATTGACACAAAACATCACTGTTATTCATTGTTTTACTTTTTAACTACCATAAGCATTAGTATCTTTGAACATCAATAACTTAGTCGGTAAAGCTTGATAAAAAAGTCCTGTTTCATCAACTTGTCCTCGAGATTGTAATCTTTCATTATCAATGGCAACAGTTGCAACCAATCTGTCAATATGTTTTTCACTAACGCATTCACTTTCACCACACAAATTTTTTAAAACCATATGTTTCAGCAGTAGAATTTTTCCAACCAATCGCTGCTTACAGTAAACGTCTCAAATTTTTCAATTTGTAGTGAATAACCTGCTGCTTTTTCTTATGCAAGTTTACCATAAATAGGCAATTTCCGCGCACTTGAACCTTCAAACCTAGTGAGAGTTAAATTATTAACTTCTTTATACAGTTGAAAAGTTGCCTTTTTTTTCTTTTTTTATTAGCATTTTAAAACCATTTTCTTTTACAATTTTTTGATTTGTGTTTTACCACAATAGTAACTTTCTGTTAATTTTCTTTATGACAGTCCACAGCCAGCATTTTCAATAACTTTTAAATGAGTTTCTAAATTTAATGTTTTGATTTTGCTTTTTCCCGACATTTTACAAACAAAATTAAAAAAAAAAATTTGTAGTGACAAAAATTACAAAAAAACACATGAAAACACCAACGTCAAACCAAGACCTACAATTATATGTTTAACAACTGAATGCAAGTGACAAAAATAGAACTGAAGACTGCTGCTGCCTAACAATGTTTTTCTGTCTAACAACATTTTTGTTTGCCTATGTAATATTAGAAGTGATGCATTCTATAAAGTAGACTATGTTAAACATCTTGGGCATATGTGACTATAAAAATAAATAATTAGTAGTGTATTTTTGTATGTGATTGAAAAGTTTTTGTACTAGAATTTAAATTTTCTCCAATCTGCTATTAAATTTCTGACCAACGTTTAGTTTTATACCAAAAAAAAAGCAATGAATTAGTGATCGCCATAAATGAATATCTGATGGTCTAGGTTGGATCAGGAAGTGATCGTCTTAGAGAGCAATAGTCAGTACTGCAATTTATTTACATTCCAAGAAATACTGGTCTTTTACAGAGGTGGTCAGTCATCTTATAGAGGTGGTCGCTGTGAAAGATTTCACTGTATTTTTAAATCTAAAGGTAGAATTACTAACAGTGTTTGAAGATCCTGAACTCTTGATCTGCTATATAGGCTCTTGAAACAGGAGAGGAAAGAATAGCAACTGTACAGGATTACATAATTTCAAATGTATAAAAAGATTTTAGTAATTGAGAGAGTCTGTAGTTCTCAACCATAGTTGCACAATATTTTATAAAATGGTGGTATATTTTATTGATAACTACACATTCAACTTATTAAGAATTATGATGCTGTTGTTACAAGCAGTGACAATACAATCATAAGGTATCATCACTTTATTGTGATAGATAAAAGGGAATATTTATTCAGATCATTCATAATTATATACTATAAACATCACATCAGGAATGAGGAATGGTGGTCTATAACTCACAGATTAAAAAAGAAGCTTCTCCAGCATCTTGAATGGATCACGGAAACTGTGAAAATCATCAAGTATCGAACTTTTAAAATTATATTTTATTTTAAAATTAATTATAAAAATAAAATGTAAGCAATTTAAGTTTGTAATAATACATAAAAATATCAAACAATAGTAAATATCTGAAGATAATAAATACAAAATTAGTAAATAAAAAAAAATAGAATAACAATATAAAAGGTGTTAATGGAAATTAATTGAATAAATATACTGTTTAACAACAATACTGCATTAAACAAAGGCTGCAAGAAATTCAGATTGTTTTATAAAATTTTAAATTACAATAATTTAGTATCTCATCAACGTAATAACATGAACGTAAAAAAAAAAAATTTAATTTGCTTTTAAATAAATTGATGGAATATCTTTTATATGGCAATGAAAGCTTAAAAATCTTGTAGGTTAAAGTATTATGCTATCACAATATTTTGTGTACATAAAAACAAATCAACATATTTCCAGTTAATGAGGGATTAAATAACCATTTTTTGCTTAAAAAATAAGATTTTCTTATTAAAAATGAACAAGAAAAATCAGTAATGAAAAACCAGTTGTTTCTTTAGAACCACAATGCTAATAGAATATTTCAAAAACGAATAAATACTACTACTCACAGAAAAGCCTAATTTCTGAATAATCCTAGCAAACTTTTTGGTAGCAAGTAAAGCACTAGCTTCATGCTTAGTACCAGTTGTAACTATTTTCCCTGAACTGAATACCAAAGCAGTAGCACGAGGATCTCTTAACCTCATTACAATTCCATTAAAACGTGATGGATTATACTCAGAATTGCGTGTATAAAAATTAATTTTCCTGAGGTCAAGTGGACAACCTGTATTCACTGTTGCCACCATATTTCTAGAAAAGAAGAAATAGATTAAAATGCTAAAATAAATATTATACAAAATCACTAATATATTACAATAAACTGTATCTACACATATTCATCACAACCCATAATAAAATGGATCCAAATGTAGCAAAATTATCCCACATACACTCGATACATATATATATATATATATATAATTTTTTTTTTCAAACCCAGATCTTTTGTTTTATAAAACTTTAAAAAAATGATACTTCCTTAATTTAATAAAAATTAAAATGCCAGAACTAAAAACAATAGCAAAACAAATATTACTATGATAAAAATAAATCTCATTAAAAACCACAAAATAAAAAAACACAAACCACATACTTAAAATAAAGTGACATATGTTCAATAAAAATAAATATAAATTATAAATAAATGTATGTTAAAAGAAATTATTAACACAACTGAAATGACTTTATTGAATTGATTTGAATTTATTGTGGTTGTACGCTTGAATATATTACTGAAATAACTTCCATTAGTAAAATAATAACATAACTGTATATACCAACCAACAAAAAGAATTTTTTTTATTAAATAAACAAAAAAAAAGTGTAAGTGCAACAACTGTAGAGAGAATATCATGAAAGATGTAATTAACAATACCTCACCAAGATTTTTCTTACTTACAGGTAGATTAACACCATTGAAGTTATTAGAGTATAATTAACTTTGAAAAATTCAATCATCAGTTTTTTTCTTAACAGATTCAGTGTTTCAAATGCAATAGTAAAAAAATTGACACTTTCTTATTTTTAAATAGTTGTTTCTATAAATTTTTATGCCCATCAGTAATGAATAATATAATCTTTGTTACTTGGATTTTGACCAACAGGCTTTTATCTAAAACAATATATTATTTACCTCCCTTTTTATATGAATGATAATATTTTTAAATGTTAATGTAAAAGCTGTTGAGGGTAAAAATTAAACTCAATTTTATGTGTGGAGTTATCTTTTTTGTATAAATGCACTGAATAAATTGCAATTTATTAATAGTACTCATTAACACTTAGTAAATTAATACTTATTATTGTTACTAATACTAAAAACTGACTTTTTGGGCAAAAGTAGTGATAACAGTGACTGGAATTATTAATGGATTACTTCTGTACACATTTTAAGTTATTTACCATAGAGATTTTGCTTACAATAAGAGCAAATCTAAGAAATTATACATGCAACACAGTAATCCCATCAAAAAATAAAAAATAAAAAACATAAATTTTGGGTTGGTCTTCTAACGTGCTACCAAAGAACTCTTCTATAATTATAATTTATTTCTTATGAGCTCAAGTATCCTGAAATGTTATAAGTAACGATGAAAATATGCTCTATAAAATGTAGTTCACTTTTTCTATTACATAGTAATAAATTTTCAATTTGATTCAAAAAAAAAGTTTTTTTTCAATTCTCAAAGGCAAGATTTATCACTGTAGTTATAATCAATTCAAGGAACTAAGTTTAAAATTATACATAAATTTACTAACTTATATTTACATGTAAAGCAACGAAAACTAACTAAAAAGCAGGAGATTTAAAAAAAAAACCCTGTAAAATTCAATAAACAGGACTGTCAATACAAAAATACTGCTAGTTTAATGTTTAGTTTTAAGAAAAAGATTTTAAAAACTTTGTCCAACTCTCACATAAGCCTAATTAAAATTGTTTTACTAGAAGTATTAAATTAAAAGAAAAATTTACAATAAAATTTCACAAAACAGAACAATACTCACTGTATTGTTGGTACAGGTCCAGTTTCTGTAGTTGAAACAGGAGGTGGTACGTATGTTATCCCAGATTGTAATGATACTAATTGATGAGCATCCTTTTCTTTACTAATCTGTGATGTTGCAGAGGCTTTATCTTGAGGCAAAACCTAGGAAAAATAAAATTAATTCAGTAAATGAAATAATGTACAGTGTATACAAGAAAGGTAATCCTGGGTAAAACAGTATGCACCCGACTACAACCAATGATTCCACATCACATCTGTATCAGAGTGAAATCCTTTGAAGCTACTGAAAACACATAAAGACTGGTTAATAAGTGCTGTTTTGGGGTTGTGATGTCATGTAAGTCCCAAGAAAAAGATTCGCAACTGCAAATCCTACTTCTATACAAAAAAGGATGAAACAAGAGCACTTGACCTTAATCTTGTCTAAGATGTGTTAACTTAACAGAAAATTTTTAGTAATACTAGTTAACAAGTCAAGTGTAGGCAAACATTCTACTCTCCTGAAAGGGTCTTCTCATTATAGTAATTCACTGAATAATAAAACTTATGAACACAAGCAGAAGCTTGTAAAGTACCAATTTACTTGTACATTCTAATTATATGGATAATTAAAACTCTACTGTCATACACTTATTATTAAAAATTCCACAGCTACAAGGGAACTCGTACAAATGAAAGTAAGACTAAAATCATGGTTGTATCAAATTTAGAATTACACGCAAAGAACATTTAACAAAATGTAATACTACAGGACAAGAAATTTGAGATTGTGAAGGAATTTTTATAAA
The DNA here is from genome assembly GCF_047948215.1 of Lycorma delicatula. Lineage (NCBI taxonomy): Eukaryota > Metazoa > Arthropoda > Insecta > Hemiptera > Fulgoridae > Lycorma > Lycorma delicatula. The sequence continues at coordinate 26,851,036 of NC_134460.1, forward strand.
TGGAGTTCTCTGTTAATTACACAAATTCAACAGTCAAAAAAAAAACAAAGAATTACAATGGCAAATAATGTTGTTTTGGCTTTTTTAAGCTATTAAAAAATCTTTCAACCACTACCACAAAACATACTTGATAAAGAAAATTAATTGTTCCCATTCTCTATGGAATCATTGTTAATGACAAAAGATTATAAACAATCTATCTGCACACTATTGTTGAAAAAAAATTGTAAGATGTATATTGATGGGATTAAAGGTGATGAATGACACAATAAAGAATTCCATAACTTATATAGGCACACAGACACAGTGACATAAGAGTGAGATGCTAAAAGAACAGATCTTGTTATCCATGCCTTCAATATAAGCATTAATGAAAACTTTGATGGGGTGCATAAAGAAATAGACTACATATCAGATAGCTGCGATGGATCTTGATACTAGAAAGGCTGAGATAAGAATCTGGAGAACACAAGCTTTGGACAGAAATAATTGGAAATCCTTTTCTTGGAGGTCATGACTCCCAAAGAGTTGTGTACAAAAAAAGAAAAAGAAACAGATTAAAAAAAAAATCTGTATAATCATTGCATTTTCATTACTAATTTTAACATTAAATTTGAATTTTTGATTTTTATAATCTAGAAAGAATATTTCATTTCAGCTACAACAAAACTATGTTGTTGCTATGAAAGCTTTAAGTTCAAAGTTTAACATTACATTTATTTCAGAAACTGACAAACGTAAGTACAATATGACAAACTACTACCGATAATCAGATATTTCCAAATATGGAAAATGTCAGGGAGTAGGAATCTGAAAAAAATGAAAGATTGAAATACAGATAAAATTTTAATGACTGAAATTATGTTTAATAAACTGGAAGTTCACAACGGTTAAACATTATATAAACACTGAAATTAAGCAACAATTAGTTTTACATTTCGCCACAACTTATTGTTTTATGGTGAATCAATTGTACTTTAGACTTAGTGATTCCTAAAAGAATAAGTAAAATTAAAATTTATGCCAATTTATCAATTTATTACTACTCTTTTGTTTTCTAAAGACAAACATCTTAGCTACTCTACTATCTGTTTTTTCTCATTAATTTAAAATTGTACTTGTACATAAATAGTTCATTTTTTCATTATTTACACCTTCATCACTCAAGATGACAAATGACTTAAGATGACATTGATCATGGCAAATGAATTCATAAATGTATCATACTTTGATCTGCAGCAAATCCACATTAATTTAAAATGAGACCATTCCACGATCTGGAGATTGGCTTTTCCAGGACAAACAATGCTTTCGCATTATCATCACCCGAACATAATATATATTTGCTGTAAATAATTAAATGTTAAAAACATACAATTAAAAATTAACAAAAAAAAAACAGCAACGTAAAATTACATCTTAAAAAAAAACCTGTAGAGCATGCTAAAATTGAAATAAACACACAAAGATATATTATACAACAAATCTCAATTAGAGTAATAAATATACCACCTACTTTACGGCAAATGGCATAAATAGCTGCAACACCCTACAGTAATGCAAATTTTTTAATATAAACGGTTGGCCCATAACCTCAGATAACTTTTTCATTATCCCCTAGAATAGTTCACATGTTAGCTACTAGTTTAAATTCACAAAACAATGCCGCACAACAGATAAAGTCCACAAGATGTGGTGCACTGTCAGTAGGCAGTCACAGCGACCAGAAAGGGGTGCATCTGTTTGCATCATCGGATATCCATAAGTGAGCCTGGTGTGCCTATTCACAAATGGCAAATAATAACCTCCTCCTGTTGATTATTTGTGCATGAGCTCCACGGTGACACAGTGTGCTTAATTGGAAGAAATTTGTTGTTGATAGTAGCATCCCATTCACTTTATCACTCATCATGAACCACCACTTCACAGAACAGACAAGATCATTCGAAACAATGCGATTGGTCAAGAGGCTGGAAACAAGCCTCTTTTGCCACATTATCAGGGTCATTGCCTGAAATTCCAATATGGCTTGGAATCCAGCAGAAGCTCACAGTTGAATTACGACTAGTCATTTGCAAAATAACACACTGAATCTCACAGACAACAGGGTGTCTGGAGTACAGTCACTAATTGCATGTAAGGCACTCATGGAATCAGAGCAAACAAGAACATGTCAAATTTTTGGGCTAATTATATTTAAGGCCTTAGTAATAGCAAACAACTTGGCAACAAAAATACTTGTTATGCTGGGGAGGCCAAACATGTATGTTCTGTTGCAAATCACAAAAGCACAGCCCACAAAATTAATGTTTTCAGAGTCATAAACTGTAACATCAGGATTAAGGCTATTTATAATATTATAAAATTTGTTTCACAAAATAACCAAATTTATGTCCTTTTTATTATACTGGCAAAGATTAAAACAATAATTAATGAAAGACCGCCAAGGGGGGTAATAACATGCAGTACAGTAAAGACAGGAAATAATTGTATATTTAGAGCTGAGAAAAGGCATTGAGCTCTGATACCTTGCTGAGCAGTAGATCTCAGCTGTCTCTGGTATCGATCACCATGTTTATATGAGAATATTGCATCGAAGTTTGGATAAGTAGGTTGTGCTTTAATCCAGACCACATGGAGCATATCATTTGCTTCCATCTAATCCAAAAAGATGGCTCACCATTGTCCACCTGCAGACTTACCATGGAGCTTGAGTAAACAGTACCTGTGGCAAGACGGATGAATGAATGATGGACTATATTGAACGTCTTTAGAGCAGTGGCCCGGGATGACAAATACGCTATGCAGCCATAGTATAAGCAGGAACGGACCAGAGCTTGGTAGAAGCACAACATGCATATACGATTGGCTCCCCAATGAGTATTAGATATAACTCTCAGCAAGTCTAACAATTTTACACATTTTACCATCAGCTCTTTCAAATGTGTTACCCACATTAGTAGTTGGTCTAACCACATCCCTAAAAATCTAACCTGCATGAATGCCTCAACTGATCCACCATGTAAATACAGTTGAGGGTCAACATGCTCCCTCAACTAGGGAAAACAAATGCACTTCATTTTTTATAGCAAAAACATGAATCCAGTAGATTTACACCACGATTCTAAGCAGGTTATTATTTTCAACTTGTAATTTTTTCATCACAACTCACACGAGGAGTATTAAAACCAATCCACATATTTAAAGAATAAAGAACTCCATAAAATGCGAATATTAAAAATGCATTATTCATGTGTAAAAATAAACGGTCATTATAAATATATATATTGATTTTACCCAAAATTAAGAAAATATTATTACTTCATCAAAAGAATAAAATGAATGTTATTTTATAGTAAAAACAGGGATCTTATAACCCAGTTTAAAGAACAAATAAAACCGTAATAAAACAACATTACAAATGAAACTTTTAACACTATAAGCAAATTACCACATCTGATGGTTGATTTAAAACTTCTGTAAGTAATATTTTTCCTTCAGGATTTAATTTTGGAGTTAGTTTTGAGTCCTTTTTTAAAAGACTCTCATCATTAGATGCATCGTCTACTATTTGATCAAATGTTCGCTTCATCTGCAACAAAATAAATCTCAGAGCCAAAATTTCTGATAGAAAAATAAATTTAACATATAAAAAATTGTAATTAGTATATTCTTTGAAGGATAACCTTCCTAGGTAAGCAATACATAATGACATACGCTCTCGATAAATGACTATCCTGAATATATAATAAATTCTTATTTTATAACAATAAATTCTACTTTATTTTTCAAATATTTTGCTTTTCTTCAGTTTTACATGAATGAATTAAGTTTATTAGTGCAACAATACACTATGCATACTGCTATACTAATAATTAATAATATTTTTACAAAAAATCTAAATGTTACTTGGGATACAATCAGTAGACATATTAACTAATAAATACAAAAATAAGAATATTTTTATTTTTAATAGATGTTTCTTGAGCCACAAAATTCCACTTTTAATAAAGCGGTACATTTAAGATAATCCTAAAATCAATTTGAGGTGTACTCAATTTTATAATATAACTGGATCTTCTACAAAACAAAAAAAAAACTCAATTAATACAAACATGCTTTTAGGCATTTTCAAACCATTAAATTTCCAGAGAATGGTCAATTTCTTGACTTCCAAGGTCACCAGACATATCTCTAATGAATTTTTTTTAGATATTATTTATGCATCACATGTGACAGAGTAATAGAAACTGACACACTGGGAAAGTGTGCAGTTACCCCACATATGTTTGATAATAATGGATAATGTGAATAACATGTGGATGCTTCTATACCAATAACAGTGGACATATTACAGTTTATTAAAATCATATGGTATTATTATAAAACTGTTATATTTTAATAAGCATTTCAGTGAAATTAGGTTTACCTATCTTTGTTGATAAAAATTAAATATAAACGATTCAAATCAGGAAAATCTTTTATAAATGCACTATATTTACTGAATGAAAGATGATTCATGTCATTATAATTAAATTGTTAATACAATGATATATAAAAACTGTACTATTTCTGTTTCAAAGTACGTGTTTCTAAAAGCCCACTAGGCTGGCCCAGTGGTTTAACTCATCATTGCAGATCAGTTGTTAAATAGCTAATTTTCACAGTCAAAAGTTCTGAGGTTTGAATCATAGTAAAAGCTAGCTGCTTTTAGCGGATTTGAATACTAGACATTGGATACTGGTGTAATTTGATGGCTGGGATTCAATTAACCACACACCTCAGGAATGGTCAGCCTGAGTCTATACAAGATTACACCGCATTTACATGTTATACATATCATTCTCATCTCATTGGGCCATGGGAGGTTGCTTATTGTTCACTAATTGAACAGATTGCAATGTACACATTAGGAAAATAAATAATAAAATAGTTGATTTTGAAGATTATTATTAAAATCTTAATTTTGGACTTCTATTACTAAAATTAATTATATAACCTTTGTACCTATTTATTTATTTATTTACTAATAACGATAATTAATAAAAAATGATATATGTAGAAAACCTGAAAATAATGTGTTTATCCAAACAGGTGAACAAAATAAAGTCTCAGTAATTTAAAATTACAATAATCAGAAAGGACATAAAAAAACAACTTTTTTTTATGTCCTTCACACCAACTCAGTTTAACACAACAAATTCAGTTAACACCAATGTGTTAACGGAAATTGTGCTTTATTTTTCAACACCTGTAATTGAATTTGCTAACTAGCTAAAATGTAGCTATATATATTAAACTATTAAAGTAAAATATGGTAATGACAGATTTTTCAGCCTTGTTAAATTTACGTTTAAATATATTCATTTCGCATATTTTTGTACTAACATACACCATAATCATTTTACATAAATTGTGTAATACACCATCAACAAAAGTTTAAATCCATAAAGAAAATTTAATAACAATCTGCACCAATCTTAAAATAAATAATTAGCACTTATAAAAGTAACTAGTAAATTCTTCAACAAAGAGCAGATGTTCATGAATTAGCCGCCATGTTTCTCCAATGCTTCTAACATTTACATCACAGAGCATGGTCACTGTAAGTTGCTTAGGTCTTTCAAAGATATTTTAAGTGCTGTGCCCCTTCAGTATGTGAAATCACTGAAACTAATTCATCAGCATCATTTTCATATGACTTTGCATTTTCACGTGATTGATAACAAGGAAATCTGACAAAGAATTCATATTTCACTATCTAATTTTTGTGATTACAGCCACATTATATATTATAAGCCACCATTACAGTAATGTCCATTACTTCCAGTATAAGCAATTCCCCCTCTACTGTTACAAATAAGTGCCAATAGCCTCCTGAGATGGTGGATGAGCACTGGTGATTACAGGACCTATTAACCTGGGAATAAGGAACTGCCTCCAAAATTGGAGGAACTTTTTCATTAAATCAATATTATTAGAATACAAAGGCAACAGAAAACCACTTTATTATAGATCCTAGTGATAATTCATGAATTATACTATGATGTTGGCATCTTCTGTTACATGTTCTAGAGATAACTTCACATTCATATCTCCAGGAAAAGAAAAAAAGGACCGATTGCATATAGGAAGTTAGTACGTCAAAACTTTGTTATAGATGAAATGAAGATTGGAAGACAATGGAACAAAGGAGAAGGCTTGGAACAAAAATGGATAGAGACAGCAATGGCATAAGGGACCTGCAGCCAGGCAGAACACAAGGTGATGAAGATGATGATACCAGCTGAGGTATCATAGTGAAGATACCTCGGCTGGTATCACCATCAGGTATAATGATGAAGATAGTAGTCAAAGAGTAGTACATCATTTTTTAATTAAAATTTAATGGTTCCAATGCCCAATATGCATGAACACATGCTCAAGCATTCCAACGATATCAAACAAAACAGACAGATACCAGAAAAACATAAATACACCTGTACATAATAATATAACAAGTGTTTTTTTTAATAATATTTCTGGGCTAAGGGGTCCTCAAAACACCAACAAAATGCCTATACACTAAAATACCCATTATGATATTTGCCTACATTACAATACAATAGCCATCAATGTAAAAATAGCATATACATGAAAATTAGCATAAACATTAAAAGATTGTAACCTGATAATTACAACTGATCCATACTAATTATAATAAACAAAAGATCTGTTTGTTTATTTTAATGCTGTGTTACTACATATTATACACATATTATAAATGCCTATACACTAAAATACCCATTATGATATTTGCCTACATTACAATACAATAGCCATCAAAGTAAAAATAGCATATACATGAAAATTAGCATAAACATTAAAAGATTGTAACCTGATAATTACAACTGATCCATACTAATTATAATAAACAAAAGATCTGTTTGTTTATTTTAATGCTGTGTTATTACATATTATAAATGTCATTACAGTACACCAATTAAAAAAAAAAAAAAAAAAAAAAATTAAACTACACTCAAATTTTTAAGAACAAAAATAACTACAATCATTACATTATAATCAGTAATTTAAAAAAAAAAAAAAAAAAAAAATTGCTTTACTTCATGTTCATCATAATAACATTTGATTTGACATGTAAATTTGAATTCCTCTTCAAATATTTCACAATCAACTAAAAAAGAAAGAAGATTTTGTTGAACTATTAAAACCTAGTTTCGATCACCACAAGATTAAAGCTAAAGATAAAAAGATTTTGTAATAATTGTAACTTTCTTACTGAATTAAAAATATTTTTCAATTCATGACTTGAATATCAAAAAATAAATTTTCTTCACAATTAAATCATCTATTAAAAAATTATTCAATATTAAAGAACTAATGTTCAAGATATTGGAACTCTTTCTCCCATAAGAATTTTTGCAGCTAATTAGTTACCTTCTAAAGTGTAACTATCAGAAAGTTGCTGTTAATGTCTTCTTACAACAATTCACAAATAAAAAGTATATATATAATAATTTATTCTGTGTATGTTTAATATAACGTTTTTGTTAAATTTAATGTCTTCATAAATTCAATACATAAACACAAAGTTTTACAAAAACATCAAATGTCTTGATTAATTTGCTTATTAAATTACCTAACCTTTTTTTTAAAACAGACACCATCAACAAGAGTATTATCTCAGTTACCCCACAAAAGAAAGTGCTATTAGTTAAGTTCTGGAAGATCTTATAAAAAAAGTGTAGAATTTTGAAAAGGTAAAAATTAATATTTAATAATTTTAGTGATATCACATTTTTTAATGCTATTCAATGAACTAAATCCTTATTGGGCTAAGAATACATTTCATTATACTTCATAATGAAATCATTATCATCTATTAACTGCTGATTTGAATAATCTTTAAGCTCAGTTTACATTTTTACCAAAACCTGCTGAATAGCAAAAGGGTCAATTCATTTGAAGTGTTCCAAAAAAATATAAGTTTGTAACTTGACCAATTCAAAAAAAATTGAAACTTACCCACTTGTTTCTTACATGTCTCAGGATCTTAAAACCATTTTTTATTTAAGCTGTTTACCTGTGGCGGCCATTTTTGTAACGGTGTGCACACCGTTTTTTGTGATTGTAAGGGTTTACGGAAAAAATCATAACTAAAAAACTATTCGTCCTGGAAGGATGAAACAAAAAGCAATTTAATCATATTTTCTTAAAATTAAAGGTTGGTCCATTGATTTATATACCTATCTCTCTTCTTTGTATGAGAAAATTACATAAAGTAGAACATGAGAAACTGTGAAATTTCACTTTATGTAATTTTTTTTAAGAGGCAGGGATGGCATACAGTTGAATTATTTTTTATATGTAGGTATATGTTAGTAGTTTTACCATAAATAACATTAATAGTGATATACTTACCCCTAAATTTTTATGAATTTTTATAACTATTTTTTTTTTTAAATTCAAATAACTCTGATGTAGCTGGTGCTAAAAATTTCAAATTTGCACAACTTGCAGTGTTTTTGTAGATGTTTATGGCAAATAAAAAAGTTTCTTGTGTTTTGTACTAATAAAAAAGTTATACCCTCTCAAAAATCATGAAAAACCTGATAAAAACGATACCATTTTGAGTCACTAAATAAGTCCTCCAAGGAGGTTTCTTGTCTTCTTGGCACTTTAATAGTTTTATACTTATTACTATAGTTGAAATAGACTTGTTTGAACCATTCAACTATAGTGTTCATGTTATAACAGACGCATGAAGTCATTTTCAGTCGTCAGGAAAATTTATGTTGCAACATGCTCATTTATGCTTGTTGCATCATTTATTTAGCTTTGCAGTTACAGACTGGTCAGTCTGACATTAGTCAGTGATCTTTATTCAGCATCGATCTTTAACATCTTTATCGAGCATCTTAAATTTCATCCTGTGTTTCCAAGTGTTTATTAAATAAATAAATTTTACTTAATTTATTTATATTTGCAAATTTTAAAATCTGTTAAATTTTTACATTATTTTCAAGTAATTTCATATAAAACAATGGAAGAACAATGTTCCGTAGTAATTAATGTGAATGAAGAGTGTCATAAAACAGTGTATGTTACAGTACCAAAAGACTCATTAAAATTTGTGAATTTAGTGATGAAAACCAACAACTTATTTTTTTACGTGTTAATTCAGATGTCACTAATGTTTGAAAATATCATGAAAAAGGTTTTTGTCAAAATTCAATCACCTGTATGGACAGTTATGTTGTGACCCTTTGAGAACTATGAAAAAAACAGTTAAAAAACTTAGAGCAAGCTCTTAAAGAAATTTTTCCAAATTTAAATTTAATTCCTAGAAATTCTCTTTGTGTTAACTGTTTCAAAAGTATTTTTTTCAGCAGAAAAAAGAACTATATGAAAGTGAAGACCAAGAGAGATATTGTGATGTGCTCTTCATCGCAATATTGGACAATTGGATTCTGCTTGTAACTTGGATGTATCACCTCCATCAAAATTGAAACGATTAAGCACGGACCAAAGACCATCAGCATTAAAATTTAAAACAAATAAGGTATCTGAAAAATTAAAAAAGTATCTTGAATTTGTGTTTTGACTGAAACATTTCTGAAAATGAAAATCCAGCTCAATATTGTTCACATGAATATGATGTTCCTATTTTAAAACTAAAATGTGTTCTTGCTTCTAAGAAGATAAGGTTAAAATTATCAGTTTACCTCCTCAGTTTTGGACCAGATCTAAAATATCAGTTCCATATGCCTGAGCATTTGGTTAGACTTACTACAGTATTAATTAATGAGCATGGCATTCTACCGAAGTTAGGTAAAAGATATAAAACAGGAATTAGTAACAACACAATTAAAAAAGTTATTTTATGAAGATGACAATAATAGCAGGCTGTGTCCTGGTAAAAAGGATTATGTTAACACATGTTTTGACGGTGTCAAAGTGCATAAGCAAAAGCACCTTGTTTTGACAAACTTAAATGAATTGTATGTCTCCTTTAAAAGCGAAAACCCTGAGGAAGAAATTGGAAGATCAAAGTTCTGCGAATTTCATCCAAAATTATGTATCTTGGCTGGTGCATCCGGGACTCATACAGTTTGTCTGCCCTCCAACACAAGAATATCAAATGCATGATTGATGGTCCCAAACTAAATGTTGATTACAAGGACTTAGTAGACATCTTTGTTTGTGACAAGGATAACTACAGCTATATGATGAATGTGGGCATCAAATGTCCAGGTAATCAGGTAGTGTTTAACATGCTCAACGTTTACTAGAGTACGATGTGTAGCCAGATACAATAATGTACAAACAATGAGTAACAGCTGATAGGGCAGAGATGATTACTGCTCTTCAGACCAAAGATAAGTTTTTCAAATCATTAATGGAAAAATTGGAAAAGCTGAAAACTCACCATTTCATGTCAAAATCTCAGGCTGTTTTTCAGGAAGAAAAAATTAGGTGAAGAGAATCTTTGGTGTTGGCAGACTTTGCAGACAACTTCTCATTTCTTGTTCAAGATGAGAAACAAAGCTTCCATTGGGTCAACAGCCAAGCCAGAGTTCAGCCTTTGTGTCCTATTTCAAGGAAAATGACGCATTACAGCACAAAAGTGTCTGTATTTTATTTAAATGATCACTTGAAGCACAATACAGCAACATTTTATTGCTTTAAAAAACTTTTAACAACTATATCAAGGAAGCACATCAAAACATTAAAAACTCATCTATTTTACTGATGGTGCTTCAAGTCAGTATAAAAATAAAAAGAATTTTGCTTATTTGTGCAGTCACAAAAAGACTTCAACCTTGAAACTGAATGGCACTTCTTTGGATCATCCCATGGGAAAACCCTGTGACTGTGTTGGAGGAACAACAAAATATGAAGTGGCAAAGGCAAGCCTACAAAGGCCATAAACAGTCAGATACTAAATATTGATGAAATGTATTAATTTAGTGATCACAAGCTGAAAAACATCAAGTATCTTTTGATTAAATCAGATGAGATAGCTAAGATTTCAGAAACTCTAAAAAACTGTTTTTACTGCTGTGAAAGAGTTGTTGGTATTATAGTTGAAGCTACCACAGGTACGTTCCTGTGTCAGAGGGCATTGTAAGATGTTTCTTTACTTCAGACTCCAAGACTATGAAGACCATTTTATTGCTACAAAAACAGTTATTTCATTGAAGAATAATTAAAATTTTGCTACAGTTTATTTTTTCTTTGATAGTGTTTACAGAGATAAACCAATATAAAAATAAAAATTTGTTCTTGAAAAAAGGTGTAGGCTACTCACTGAAATCTCAGTTTGGGTAAGTTTTACAAGCGTTTTTGAATCAAAATTGTATTAGGTTACTGGTATTGATTAAGTTCATTAAATTATGATCTATCATTAATAATTTAAAATAAAAATTATTTTAAAAATATTGAAAACATCAACTTCAACAAAGGGACGAAAAATAAAAAAATGTTAAGTGCAAAGAAGACAAGAAACTTCCTTGAAGAATTTTTTTAGGAGCCAAAATGGTATCGCTTTTAACAGGTTTTTCGTGATTTTTGAGTGATTATAACTTTTTTATTAGTACAATAAACAAGAAAATTTTTTATTTGCCATAAACATCTACAAAAACACTGCAAGTTTTGCAAATTTGAGATTTTTTATCATCATCTCCATCAAGAGTTATTTGAATTTTAAAAAAAATTAGTTTTCAAAAATTTAGGGGTAAGTATATCACCATTAATATTATTTATGGTAAAACTACTAACATATACCTACATATAAAAAAATAATTCAAACTGTGTATGCCATCCCTGCCTCTTGAAAATATTACCACAAGTGAAATTTCAGTTTTTCATGTTCTACATTATTGGTAATTTTCTCATAAAAAGAAGAGAGATACGTAAATAAACCAATGGCCCAACCTTTAACCTTAAGAAAATATGATTAAATTGGGTTTTGTTTCATCCTTCAAGACCAATAGTTTTTTAGTTATGATTTTTTCTGTAAGCCCTTACATTCACAAAAATAACTGTGCACACAGTTACAAAAATGGCCGCCACAGGTAAACTGCTTAAATAAAAAACAGTTTTAAGGTCCTGAGATGTGTAGGAAACAAGTGGGTAAGTTTCAATGTTTTTTTTGAATTGGTCAAGCAACCAGCTTATATCTTTTTGGGACACTTCAAATGGATTGACCCAAAGGCTATTTGGTAAAAGCAACATTTCTTTATGGCCCTACCATACAGTATTCTGCTAGAGAAATGTGTAGAATGCTAATTTAGAGCAGTGGACATTAAATAGTAAACAAATTCAGCTAAACTGTAAAAGGTGAGCAGACTGCTGTCTACTAAGAGAATTACTTGCTAGTAATTCTTGTAGCAGCAGCCAAAGTGATTTTGGCAAATCAAAAAAGGGAAAGTTTTGGATAATGCCATTACCACATCCAAGATTCACATACATTTGCAATGAGATTTTATATGATTTAAATACAGTGCGAGAGGAACCCTTTAGATTCTGAAATTTGCTGGGACAGAAATTCTAAAATTTTTAGATGCAATATAACAAACACTTTTCTCTTACAGATTAAAAAACTTCTGGCATTTCTATAAAACAGATTAAGTTTTGTTACAAATGTACATTTTTAATTCTACAAACAAAATGGCTTATCACTTCTTATCTGATGGTTTCATTTTGTTAGAAAGCTGATAGACAGGGGAATAATGTAAATAATTTATTCTTTACTTTATTTAGGAGAGATAAACTAAAAACAGTATAATATGTGAATAATATTCAACAAAATGTAGTGTCAAAATGTCAAAACTGTGCATGTAGACTAATCTTTTTATCTAATTTTTTTTAGCAAAGAGATCAGTATAACAATAGATCTAATGATGTGAATCAAATTTATTTCAAGGATAAAAACATAATTTAAAAGTACAATACTGTAATAACAAGTGGAACGAAAACTAAATCTAAAAACACTTTATGGGTAATAAAAATAAAAAGGTACAGCAGTAATTATTAATCTAGAGTGGAGTTTGAATAATGATGCAAAGCTCATTAAAATCACAAAAGATTTATTGGTTTTATTAAATTCATAAGATTGACATCACATTAATTCGGAATTACATCACATCTGTAAGATTAAACCAAACTTTTTGTAGGGAACAGACTGACAGGATTTTCAACATACGGCGGATCAAATTCTGCTTCACAATCATCAATCTCATAACAAAAATTATTAAAACAAATAGACGAAGTAATTGACGTATATAATATTATCTAAATCAAGAATAACTATGTACTTACAGTGCTGCACACCTGTAGCCCTACTACGAGTAATGTTTTAAAACAATTATTAACTAATTTATTATAATCTACGTGCTCTCAACCTTAGACCGGAAAACTAATTCATTGTTTTCAAATACAGAGAAAGTTTTTTTTTTTTAAATAACAGTTAATAATCAAACAATAGGCAATAACAGGCTCAACATTGAATTCCAGACCGGAGGTTACGTTTAACGATAACGTATTTCGTTACTATAAAACAACAGATATTAAAAAAAAAACTGGAAAAAGAAATGTAGTTTAAAATTAATGTTAATATTACTTAATGACATAAAATTGCAGTGCATTCCAGTTTAATAATAAAATCTCACAGAACAATTCACAACCTACAGCAGACCACATTGACAAAACACACATGGAGCTTCAGTGCTGCTTCCTAGCTATCAATGCATGAAGTGAAAGCCACTTTACCCACAAAAATTTACACTTCTTATTGTTTAGCCCCGGAACCACCGTCAAGTAGTATTACTAAAGATGATGAATGAGAATGATATGTATGAACATAAATGAAGTGTAGTTTTCAACACCTGGTCTCAGGTCGACCATTCCTGAAATGTGTGGTTAATTGATAACCCAACCACCAAAGAACACCCGGTATCCACGACCTAGTATTCAAATCCGCATAAAAGTAATACCTTTTGTAGGACTTACAACCCTCCCCTGGTTGTAGAACCATAGAACCCTCGACTTCCAAAAAACTGATTTGCGATGATGAGTTCACCACTAGACCAACTCGGTGGGTTAAAAACTCGCAAAAAAGTTACATTAAATGGCCGCACATCGAAAAATGAATGTCTTCCACTTATGTAGCATTCATATTTGTAATTTAGAGACTTTAGAAGAATGTTCTCATAATTAAATTAAATCTCTCACCAATACAACAATCCAGTTAATTTTTACTTTCATATTAAGTAAACAAGTCTTCGTCAATAATTTTTCACCAAAATTGTTCTGTCATACCAAACTTGTAATGAACAATTGTTCTCAATAAATGGCTTTGCAGAGACCCATAGTTTAATAAAAATGTGAACCCAAATAACCAGGTTCACATTAACCTGGTAAATGTGAACCCGCTTTATTTTGAAGCTCTTGAAAATGCTTGCTAGACTATAGCAGAAGCAAAATTTATCATCTACAAAACCAACTGCAGCAGTCACTCCAGTCCTCTTTCAACATGTATTATATCTCATCAAAGCAGATTATGTTATTATTTATGGGCAGTGTAATATCTGCATTAGTTTCAACTAAAAGATTATAAAAATATTTTCATACTGTGGCTAGAGAATCATACCATTCTTCTATCTTCAAAACCAAAATTTTGAAAAGATAAAGATGGGTTGAGTATCACATTTTAAATTTTCAGCAGTTTCATTAAACATAATTATATCTGTGCTGCTTTCCTAGATATTAAAAAATTGAGAGTTTTTGCATACTACACTTACTTAAAAAATGTTTATTCTTGAAGTACTAATTAATATCATGCATTGATGCAGTTCACAACTAAATATTACATGTACTGTTTATCAGGTGCAAATCTTCATACTCAGTGTTAGTTCTCTATGGACTAACATATATTCTCGTTCTCCCTCTTTCATCCATATTAAATGTTTCCTTCCACTTTTCTTCAATTTGAAGTTTACATAATTTGAAGTCTTGTATACACTAATCAAAAGCCCATACATAATGCAGTTTATCAACTAAAGAATTGTTCAATTATTCCATTTCTGTTTTATTTGTTTCCAAATCACTTTTCTCCAAAAAAAATTATGAACTTCAATAGAAAACCTAAGTCTTGATTTCCATACTCTATCCTTCTGGATGTTAGTGAATTACAATAAAATATTGGGAATACCTATAGATAAAAAAATTAACTAGTCTAAACATCTATCAGAACTCAAAATAATCTGTAATGAAAGTCATCTCATTTTGAATGGATACCTAACAGTCATTTTTTTAACACTGTAAAAGTTCCCAGTAAGATACCAATAGTTTGTTAGTTACCAAACTAAAAAAATAGTTTGTTTCAGACCAATAGAGTTATTAGTGTTTCATAAGTTAGATGTCATGTAATAGCACTCAAAAGTGAATAATTGGTGACTTCTTTCTCTTCATAGTCAATTTGTAACCAAAAATATATGAAAGAAAACTTTGCACACCCAGCTTTTTTTTTCTAAATATTTTAAATACACTTATGACCACTCATTCCATTTGAACAAATAAATGCTTTCTGGCTTTACAGAAATGTTAGTAAGACTTATAGTAAATAGAATCATCAATAGTGCCAATCCACTCTACACTAGAAAATCCACTATCTATGTTGTTTACTAATTTTAAAGCATTGTAGGATTTGTATGTGAAACATCAAGTAAACAAACATTAATTCTATATAATAACAGTTATATTTTCTGCATGTAATAGAACATAAACATATAAATACACAACTTCCGTAAAACAGCAATTATTGGATGGGGACTGCTTTCTAAAATAAGTTTATTAGTTTCTGTCTTCCCTGAAATTAAGTTCGGTATTCTCACATCACCATGTTACATACATTATACCAGGCAGTTCCAGAACGTAATATTTTATATGTACAGAAACCAAAAACTTGTCTATTTCTTAATTTAACAAAAGTAATTTCTAAGAATTAATAATTACAAAAATGTATTTACTCAACTCCAATAAAATTAAAGTATACTCCTTCCAATTTATTTTCCATCACATTGAAAGCAATGACAATATCAAAGCAGACAAAGAGGATATCATTACAATGTAACTTAACCCATTTAAGTACCATATAACATGAAAAAGCTTTTTCACACCATTATAATTTAAAACAATGTAAAGATTATACTTTAATCAAAAGGGCAATAGTATACATCTATCCAACCAACTCCATATAGATTTCCCTGAATTTAAGACAAAGGATATTATTATGTTAACAAGACTTTGGACTGGTTATGCAAAACCCTCCTGACACAGCTACACCTAGTGGATAAAGTTAAATGTTCTTATGTTCATTGATTCATTCCATTAGACATATTATAACACTATATTTGAATGTCTGTATTAAAATTACTATATCTGAATAAGATAAGAAAGATCTTGAAGGCGCATTAATGAAAAATACTTTTCTTCCACTGTTCCTTTTAAGTAATACACTGTATTGCGGTTCAATTCAAATTCTTATAGCAATCATCATGTTTACTACAGAATCTGGATATGATTTAATTTCATACAGAAGTTGATGAACTTATCAGTCATTTACTCATTAATGTTATTATATATATATATAATAACATTAATGAGTATGTATATATATATATACACGAGGTGCAACAATAAAGTAATGAGACTGATGTGAAAAAAAATGTTGCTTACCGTTTTAGTCATGTTTAGTGTTGTCTCCTTCAAAGTAGTTCCCCTCTGATTGCACACACTTATTCCAGTGCTTCTGCCATTGATGGTAACATTTCTGGAACTCATCTTCTGTAATATCCTCCAAGACCCTGGTCACAGCTTTTTGGACATCTTGTGTTGTTTGAAAATGGTGTCCCTTGACCGCCATTTTGATTCTTGGAAATAGAAAAAAGTCGCACGGAGCGATATCTGGTGAATAAGGTGGCTGTGGTAGGTCTGAAATTTGTTTTGATGTTAAAAATCGTCGTACTGACAGAGCAGTATGGGATGGCGCATTATCGTCATGCAGAATCCAATTATCAGCAATGTTGGCACAGACACGAACTCGTTTACGAAGTCTTTCTAAAATTTCTTTGTAGAAATATCGGTTAACTGTTTGTCCAGGAGGCACCCACTCTTTATGAACAATTCTCTTGGAGTCGAAGAAGCACACAAGCATGCATTTCACTTTTGACTTTGACATGCGAGATTTTGTTGGTCTGCGTGATCCCTTTGAGCACCACTGCAAACTTTGGCGTTTTGTCTCCGGATCACATTGAGAAAACCAACCTTCATCACCAGTGATAACACGGCTCAACAAATGGATTGATTTCCGTTTGCTCTAACAAATCGGCTACCACATTTTTCCGTGTTTCTCGCTGTTGTCGTGTGAGATTTTTGGGGACCATTTTTGCACAAATCTTTCTCATACCAAGATCTTCAGTTAATATTAGACGAACCGTTTCTCAATTGATGTTGAGTTCTTCTGCAATCCTTTTCACTGATAATCTTCGATCAGAGCGTACGATTTCATGCACCCTGGTCAAGTTGACATCTGTCCGTGAGGTTGATGGTCGTCCACTGCGGTCTTCATCTTCAACATTCGTTCTGCCTTCACTAAAAATTTTATGCCATCGAAAAACTTGAGCTCTTGACATAACCTCCTCTCCAAAAGCCTTCTGAAGCTTACCGTAAGTTGTCGTGGCGTTTTCACCCGATTTAACGCAAAAAGAAATGGCATACTGTTGCGCAATGTTTTGCGGTTTCATTTCTGTGACGAGAGACACAAACACGTGTTCACTTATTACAGCACAACTCACGACTGAGCAGTTGCATCAATGTGCCGCTTGGACTAGAAGTAGCTTATAGACCAAGGTCAAAGGTGGTCTGCCTACGCAAGCTGCAGGGTTGCCACATCTTGCAAAGAAAAATCCGTCTCATTACTTTATTGTCGCACCTCGTATATATATTCCCGGTGGAGAGTACTGTGTATGTTTACAAAGGTTCATTTACTGGGATGAGGCTTTTTTGTGATGATTTTACTTCAAGATTTTTACTGATCTTAATTAAAGTACCTGATCTTGTAAACAAAATAATTTCTGTTTTTAATTTGAACAATTTATGTGTATACAGATTGTACTTATCTATTACTTGCTAAAAGTATTAGAAAAATACTAATTTTTCTATTACAAAAGGGAACTCAACATGTGCTAATTTACTTTTTCCTTTAATTCAAAAAAT
Organism: Lycorma delicatula; assembly: GCF_047948215.1. Taxonomy (NCBI): domain Eukaryota; kingdom Metazoa; phylum Arthropoda; class Insecta; order Hemiptera; family Fulgoridae; genus Lycorma; species Lycorma delicatula. The sequence goes on from NC_134460.1 coordinate 26,869,315, forward strand.
ATTCTTATACAAGCGAGATCCACTTTGTAATGGTTACACAGCTACAAAATAAACCAAAAAAATAAAAAGCCAAAAAGATCATAGTAGCATACTAATAATGTATGTGAAAAAACCAAAGTTGTATTTAATAGTAAGATGAAAAATTAATGATTGAAACTGAAACAGTATTAAAAAATATTTTCAAACACTATATGTATATATATTATATAAATGTATGCTATATACATACAGAGTGTATCATGAAATTCTCCAGGGACTTTCATACACCATTCTACTCGTGAAAATATTGGAAAAAGTTCATATAATGCTTAAAATGCTTTCAAGTTACAGCTAGTGAAATATTTCACTTGGATTTCAGCATGAAGTCATATTGTAATTTTTAGAAACTTAATTAAATGGCAAAATTAGTGATTTCTTAGAATTTTTGACCTGAAATCAAATAAAATATATTCCAGAACCGAATCTGCAGTAGTTTTTAAGAAATCTGGGGTGAAAACCAATAAATTGGGGTAAAGATATGTTTTTTATGTTTAACATACAATAAATTTGTAAAATGGGTAATAAACACATAAAACTTTAGATATTATTATTATTTTTATCTTTTATGACCGCATAGGATCACTTTAGTCAGTCCATTACACAAGTCTCTTCAGTGGGACTGTCTTTCTAGTGTTGAAAATGTTTGTGTTGTGAGTGTGAAACAAGTGTTTTTATTCTAGATTTTCTTGTTCAATTTCATTTTATCTCTGGTGTCTTCTGGTGTAAGGCTGATTTCCTTAAGATCCTCTCTTGTATCTCTGATCCTTCTGCTTCCTGTCTTGGTGTTTTTCAAGTCGAGATTGTACTGTACTAGCTGTTTCATAAGTCTTGAATCTTGCATCCTCATATGTCCAAAGAATCCTAGTCTCCTCTTATGCATGGTATCATCAGTGATATGTTCTAACTCTTTGTTGGGCACAATCCACCACTGCTTGTCTTACTGGTACTTTTTATTGATGCATATTCTTCCTATTCTTCTTTCAGTTTTCTGGAGTCTGCCTGTCTTTGATTGAGGTGTAGTCTGTCTGTTGTTCATTGAGGTGGAAGAGTGTTTCTACTGCATAAGCGGCTTCTGGTTTTATAACTGTGTTGTTGTGTCTTATTTTTGCAATTATTGATAGGAATTTTTTATTGTAAGTGCAACAGGTTAATTTCTGAGCTTTAGCTAGTTTGTTTCTTCTTATTTGGATTGAGGTTTTTTCATTTAGGTTATTTGTTATTATTTCTCCAAGATATTTAAATTGGGCTACTATTCTGATTTTATTACCATTTATGTTTACTTCTTTTGATTGTGTTGATTTATGGGGCATAATTTCTGTCTTTTCGAATGATATTTTGAGGCCAATTTTATTTACAATGTTTTGAAGTTCTAATATCTGTGATTTAACCTTTGTCGATGTCATTTGTTAGTAGTGCCAAGTCGTCAGAAAACCAAGATGACAATTTGTTTTGATTTTTCGGCCTATTTTTACTTTTGGGAGCATTTTTGGGCCATTCCCTCATTATCATTTCTAGAGTGCAGTTGAATAATAGCAGTGAGAGCCTGGATAACCCACCAGGATGGTCTAGTAGTGAACACGTCTTCTCATATCAGCTGATTTGGAAGTTGAGAGTTCCAGCGTTCAAGTCCTAGTAAAGCCAGTTATTTTTACACGGATTTGAATACTAGATCGTGGATACCGGTGTTCTTTGGTGGTTGGATTTCAATTAACCACACATCTCAGGAATGGTCGAACTGAGAATGTACAAGACTACACTTCATTTACACTTATACATATCATCCTCTGAAGTATTATCTGAACGGTAGTTACCGGAGGCTAAACAGGGAAAAAAACCAAGTGAGAGCCTGGATGTAATCCTGTTTTGATCTCAAATGGTTCTGAAAGCCTGTGAATTTTACTTTCGACTTAGTATTTTGTGGTCAGTTTTATCATGTTTATTACTTTGGTATGTGTTCGAGGTGTCTTAGAATTTTTAGTAGGAATTCTCCGTGGATGCAGTCATAAGCTTTTCTGAAATCTACAAATCACCATGTCTCTGTTTCTTTTCCTGTTGCAATCCATTATTATCTTGAGACTCATGATCTGGCATTTACAGCTCCTTCAGAGTCTGAAACCTCCCTGGTATTCGCCTAGTTCTTTTTCGAGATCTGTTGAGAATGGTTCTTGAAAGAATTTTGTATACACTGTCTAGGAAAGAGAATCCCCTGATTTTATTAGGGTCTCCTGACCCCAAAAGGGAAGATCCCACCATGTGACAATTCTAGTTGCCACACCATCCCCCTCCATTCAGAGTTGTGATGGGCTTTCTGGAGGTCATCTTCTGAACCCACAGACTTAATAACATCTCTCTGTTAACAGCTTAGCCTCAGTTAGGATGCCACCAGTGTAAATGCACCAATAACATTTCCATCGGTATAAGAATGTACTATCTATAAACACAAAAAAAAACAACAGAACTGAGTAAAAATAAAATAATTAAATTTTGAGCTATACCCTACCAATGAATTAAAATTAATAACATCACAAAATAACCGAACAAAAACAAAATAACGGAGTGGATATCTTGGTGACAAGAGTACACCCAAGCGGTCCCTAACCATCAGGGTAACTCAAACTCCCCATCCTACATGCCCTCCACAACTTGCTGAAGAACCAATTATTTCATGAAGTTCTCCCAATTGGCCCGGCTTTTCCAGTTAACATTTAAATCTAAAGTAGACCCAATATCCCTGAGCTGCCTCACTGTCTCTAATCATCTTTCATCATACTGATGACAGATATACAAAACATGAAAAGCATCATCTAATATGGCACACCACAGACACAGACCCAAATCAGCCAGACCGAAACAAGCCAACCTCTCCTTAAAAGCACCATGGCCTGAAAGAAACTGAGTTATATACTTGTTAGGAGATACCCAGAAGGTGCCCCGCAGACTCATATCAGGGAAAAGACCATGCATATAATGCCCATCAGCTGTCTCATCCCACCTAGTCTGCCATAATTGAAATCCATCATTCTCAATCTCTCTAATTCTAGCAGAACTTAGTTGACCCAACTTCTTTGTGAAGTAGCATTATTGATGCTCAAGTGCAAGAACATTAATAGGCCGTACACCAGCAATTACAAGGACAACCTCATGAGAAATTGTACGGTAATCACTTGTCACCGTTAACAGCAAAAGCTGCTGGGCCCTCAACAGAATGTCTCTATAAGTTTTAAATTTTAGCCTACCTGCCCAAACAGGTGTGGCATTCAACATAATTGCCTCACATACACCTGTATAGAGGACAGGGGAGCAGAAAATATTCAGACCCTGAAATTTCCCCCAAATACAATTTTTTCGGTCAGAAATTTTCCCAAAACTAAGGTAGACTTACTACCTACTAAGGTAGTAACCTTAGTAATAAACTCTTAGTTTATTACATTTTACCAACCAATTTATTGTACGTGATGAGTTATAAAAAGAGAAGTAATAAAAATACATGGGTTGCAGACAATTTATTTAAAAAAAATATCTTATGAACAAGAAATGCATTAATAATCACAACTCAACAAACACTAATATTTGCTACATTGTGATATCTTCAAGGGAAGATGACCACTGAAGAGGGTACTGGAATTAAATAAATGTGTTAGGCTTAAACTAAAAGACATGTTAAAAAAAGATTACTTACTTATTAAGCTAATTATTAGAATACAAATCAGCACCTGAGAGGGAAACAGGTGTAAATCCAATGGAAATCTGATGGAGTTACCATCATTTAACTCAGGTGCTGAAATTTATCCAGTTTTATTTTTAGAACATACATAAATATTGCAGGGCTAATAAAAAATTAAAACAATTAACAAAACTATTTTGTTAAAGGTACAGTAATGAAAAATTGTTTTAATATTATGATAAAATGAATAATACTTTATAGACAATTGCCTGTAATGAGTGTAGTGAAGATTATCATTTCAAGTCATTAAGAAAAGGCAGCCTTCCTTTACCTTTGTGGAGACTGTCAATGACTTTTGATGTTTTGAATATTTTTATACAATTGGTTGAGGAAAATCTCGTAAAATGGTATTTTCCACCATTAAAGTCTGTCCAAAGATTTCTTTAAAAGTTATGATGTATGATGAATGGGAGGACCATCCCATGGAATTAATACTTCTTGAAATAATGTCAAATTTTACATTTTGGTTGTGCAGATGGTTGCCAATGACTGATCCAACAGATTCACATTCAGCCTCACAACAGATTTTTAAACAGTTTTCAAGGAGGAAAATTATTTCTGAGATTTCAACATTAACTTCAGTGTTGGTAAATAGTTCTTTGATCACTCTGTTGTCTTGCTCAATTAAAAAAGGTTTTTACCTCATCTGAAGAATCAAGTATTTTTTTGAAAAAATGTAAGTTTGCAAGATTGCTCTCCATAATTTTTGGCTGTAAAAAAAGAACTTTAACACCCAAGTTGCACCCTCGACTTTTATTAACTCAGTGTGTAGCTGAAGATTCAAGTGTATTTGCATCTGTTTCTTCTGCTATTCTTAGGAACTTGCTACTAAAACATTGTCTCATATTTTCTATAATAGGAGGCTTGCTTCTCCATTTTGAAATTGTTTCTGAGTTTTTGAAGGGAAATTCTTTGGGCTTAATTTTGCAATTTTCATTTCAATTTCCATTTTCTTCAGTATGTTTTTCATTGAAGTGTAATAACCAGAAACTGTCCAGATATATAAGTTTACATTTTGTGTGGTGCAACTAAATTTTGTTACTAATTCTAAAATATCAATTGTCCAAAATAGCTGATAAATGAATTCAGGTTTAGAGAATGTATTTATTAGCTCTACTGAATACTTTTTAGCTTCAGTGTTTTTGCATTTTTGGATGCATTTAGTTCGCTTTTTTTGCAAAACAATGAAAAATAATTTCAAATCTCTTTCAAATGTTCTGTAAACTCTCAATTTACTCTGAACAAAATGGGTTTGTTGGAATGATTTAGGGTTTAAAAACTCACTTGCAGTTCATCTGCTAATGTAATTAATTCCTCATAGCCAATTCCCCAGTTGTAATCATTACATTTCCTACTCTTTGAGTCTGACTGTTAAACCAAGAAAAAGTGTTGTCATTGGAAAAGTCATTTAAAACACATTCTAATCTACGTGCTAAATCCCACATAGGGAAGAAAAAGTCATGGTCAATCCCTTCACAAAGCAGGACCAGTTTTTTATCTACACCAAGATCAAAATATTTTCCATCAAAGTCATGTTTAACTGTTCATTTATTTTAATATTAAAATTCTCAATAGCACATTAGAATTTCTAACAAGAACATGACCCTCATGTGAAGTGCCACATGGTGATATATCAATAATAATACAAGTCTGAACACCATCTATTAATGTGGTCAGATATATAATCTGATATATATGGTAAAGTTTGATTATTTTATCAGCAGTGACAGATACTACAGGCAAATGGTTTGTTACAGGATTTCTAGTACCCAAAACATTTGCTTTCATAGTAAAAAATATGTTTTTTCTGAGTTCTGTAAAATTCCTTAGAGTGATTAAGCTCACCAATATCAGCATCATTTAATACATTTATACTTAAATAATCTTTCACAAGAATTCCCACCCTTACCTTCTTTAATGCCACTAAGATGTTCTAGCAACCTTCAGACCCACCTTTTTGTGTTCTTTTTGAAAAATAACTTATTCTTAGGGAATCACCGGGCAAAATAGAAAAATCAACCCCCAGAGAATAGCTCAACATAGCAAGCAGGCACCAATCTCGGCCACAATCCTCAATACATCAGATATGTTTTATGATAAGAGTGAGCATACTACCTACTTATTGACTTCCACTTCAGTATTAAATAGCTTAAATATGTACTGCAACAGAAAATGGCTTTCTTTCAGAAATTAAAGTGACTCTGAAGCAGATACAGTGTTGCTACAGAACAACCTTGGCCATTTTTGGATTTCGATGGCATGCAGCAATATCCAATGAATTATTAACTGTTCAACAAATTTCTCAGTGAAGGTTAGTCAGAAATTGATATAAAACAATAAATAATAATTAGTGAACAATTTTATTCAAAATTTTCTAGTATTTACAAAAGTTTTTCAACACTCTTTTTATCAGCACAAAAAGGATAATATTTTTTTTAAATATATATATGTACAATTTAAAATGATACTTGGAACTTCTTTTTAATCAAGAAATTCATATAAATTTCATTAAAAAAAAATAATAATAAATAAAAAACAATAAATATGTGGTAACTAAAGAATAAACAAAAAAGCTACTCTTACTGATTTTCTAATCACAAAAACTGTTATTTTTTCAATTTGTTTAAATACTGATGGATTTTACACAAACTATTAAATGAATGGAAGCAAAGAAGATCTTTTAGAGTTAAAATTGGTCTTTTAGAAGAAATAAACACAGATGAAATTTAAACTGTGGAAAAATGTGCAAACAACTAATTATATTTGATATGCATTAGTTAATTTACCAAACCCAGTAATAATAATCATGAGTTTAATGTCACAATAATTACAACATAAAAAAAACAGAAGGGAAACTAATTATGTACACTTTAATCACTGGAAACTGTTTACTACATAATTTTTTTTTTTTTCAATTTGTTTAAATACTGATGGATTTTACACAAACTATTAAATGAATGGAAGCAAAGAAGATCTTTTAGAGTTAAAATTGGTCTTTTAGAAGAAATAAACACAGATGAAATTTAAACTGTGGAAAAATGTGCAAACAACTAATTATATTTGATATGCATTAGTTAATTTACCAAACCCAGTAATAATAATCATGAGTTTAATGTCACAATAATTACAACATAAAAAAAACAGAAGGGAAACTAATTATGTACACTTTAATCACTGGAAACTGTTTACTTCAGAAGGGTAATTTAATAAATAAGAAAAGTGGATGTATTTCATAATACAATATAGTCAAATGTTTTTTAAAGTAATCCTTTTTCTTTTCCATTCACACTTTTATTTTACATTATACATCTTAAAACCACCATAATTTTGTGATATCAATACTTAATTCTCTCAGAACTCTGAACTCCATTCATACCACATTTCCTATTACATAATTATGTCTTTAAATTTTATACTCCATAAACTACATTTCAAAATGGTAATTGCAACTATATTTACATCAGTTTCAAGATTTTTCCATAACTTGAACTGCTTATTAATAATTTTTTACTCCTATAAAAAATGGTTCTTCATTACCAGAATCGGTGATTATATTTGATGTCATTTGAACAACAGTTTTATCTTAATGTACATAAATTCTAAGGACTATGATATCCAATTATAATGACACTATAACAAAAACAACCTAATGTAGATATATCATTAATGTAAAATAGCATTACTCCAAATAAAATAACAAAAATTTAATGTATTATTAGTTAAGTGATTTCTAACCACATCATGACAAAATATCTTTTTAAATTGTAAATTTAAGCCTGAAGTCTGTGAACATTTTCAGGTATTTCTATTAATTTGGCAGTAAGAACAATCTATAAAATTAGTAAGATCATATGAAGTTTCTTAAACTCCATTGCAATTTTCAAAATATCAGAAATGAACTAAAACAATATCAACATATATAACATATAAATACACAAAGGTCCTTGGACACAAGTTTGTAAACTAGCTTTATTCATTAACATTTAAAAAAATGATAACTAGTTTAACAAATCTTTATTGAAAATGCTAAAGAATGGAGTTATGCATTTCACAACATATCACAAAACACATACACTCTTAGTAAGACTGGTTGATAAAGACAATTAATTACACTTTGAAAACCACATAAAGACAATTCAGTCTTCACATAAAGACAATTCAGATGGTTAATCAGTGTTAATGTAATTTAAAAAAAAAAGGTTAGGACAGAAAATAGTAAATACTTTCCTAACTGGTGCAAAGGTGCTGAAATTCTTAATCTTAAAATAAGTAATTAATAAGCATATTTCTTTGAAGATTATAATATAATTAGCTGAATCAATATCTTAATAATAATAATAATAATAATAATAATACACATATGCAGGATAACTGAATTGTATAAAAATCTAGTTTACAATTAAGCAAACATTTTAGAATATTCATACACTATCAACAAATGTAAATGCATTACTGCTGTTAACAATAAACATCTTACATAAAGTAACAAAAATAAGTACAAAAAAAAAATAAACTAATTTTTATACACAATGAAGATTATATTTTATCACTTAAAAGTCAACATGAACAAAATCAGCATCACAATACACTACTACTTTTTTTAATATCATTCTTATTTTATCATGATAAAATGCATTCAATGAAGTGCAGAACTAGTTACATGTTAACGATAAGGTATAATTTTTTGTTTATCTAAGTATTAAAGCTTGTGTTGGAAGTTGCATTACACTTCAAAGCTGGTTTACACAAAGATAGGTGAAATCATTTTAGTTTTGGGAAGTTATTTAGCACATAAGTTAAAAATTAAAAACATTAAATTATTAATAAACACATTATAAATGCAACTACAAAATGATCTGATAAAATAATGTAGTTGTTTTTTAACTGGCTAGTTTCTTGCTTCATAATAAATTAATAGCAAATTAACACATTAATTATTTACTATTTCATAAATATCAGTCATTATAATGATGATGTCAACGACGATGATGATAATGTTAATTCTGTGAAATAAAGTAAGATAATATTCATATACCTTCATTGCATCTTAGAAATCTCAAATCTAGTATTCATTATTTCCTGCAAAATATAAAATCATGTATAAGAACACAAAGATGATAAAAAATTAGTAAACATTTTTATTTTTTATATTACCAGAGGGTGAAACAAATAGGAAACTAATCAATCCATTCCTGTTGCATCTAGTATTTTCATATCAAATAATGTAAACCATTCTATGTCAAAATTATATCAAATTCCAACTGATAAATGATTCCTCATTTTTAGCTTGGGTGAAATAATATAACGGTCTTTCAATAATTAAAGAGATAAATGACTGAAAAAAAGTGATTATTTATTCAATGACAATGAAAATATTCCCTATTTTTCATATGTAATATGACTTATTTTTTATTTTTTCTATTTATTCATTTTTTTCTACTTATTTTTTTATTTTATTTTTTTCCATCTTTCTATAACTACTGTTTGTAAAAACTCTTTGTGAGGAATGAACAAAAATATTCTTGTGCAGTTCTGCGCAACAAAACTAACTTTTTGTTATTTTAAATTGTATAATTTTTGCACAAGAATTATTCAAAACATAAATTAAATGAGAAAACTAGAGGTATAATTTTTTTTATTTATTTAATATTAAAATATAGTTTCTGTTTATAAGAAAATTAAATTATTATAACCATAATTTGATGAAATAATTAAAAATAATGATTAGACTCTGAACACAAGTATCATGTTTACTCACTCACCACTGTGACTCACTCCATAAGTGGTGTATGAAAAATATACCAATAGAAAGTCAATATAACCTCAAATTGATGTTTTATATATACATATATAAAAACACAAGGAAATGACATTTTAAGTAAATTGTATTTTCATACTCCTCATATCTCAAAAAAACACAAACAACTCCTCCTGACCCAACTTTTGAATACCTTTCCATGTCTTTTGAATGATTTGGGGGTTGACCTTATTATGCAGAATTGCTTTTCTCACCTTCTGAAAGAAAATCAGGATGTTTCGTCTAATTGAGTTTCATTTTATTTTATAACATATCACAGTAATGCTCACTGTTAATTTTTTCCCCCAAATAATTGTAATAAACTGGACCTTTGTGTTCCCAAAACACTATGCATCACTTTACTGTCAGATGCATAGGTCTTGTGAATTTTTTCCTGGTGAGCGAACTTGGACATTTCCATTCTTTATGCTGATGTTTGGGTTCCACTTCAGAATGATGAATCAAAGTTTCATGAACAACTATACATTTTTAAAAAAAACCAATCCAAACTTTTCCTAAAAATCATTGTTTAAGTTCTGTACAAATATGAATTCAGGTGTCTGTGATTATGAGTCAACAGTCTCAGAACCCACCTTGAACATGTTTTGTAAAAACTTAGCTTATCAAGAATAATAGAATGGACTGTGCCAATACATGTACTACAAATTTCAGTAATATCCCAAATTTTTATATATCCATTCTTGTGAATAAAATAATTTAGGCAGTTTTGCAAAGCGTAAACATAAAGCGTTATAGTTGTTCCACTACAATGAAAATTAGCGATACTTGTTCTATCCAATTTAAACTATTCGATCCATATATAAATATTTTAATGGTTAATACACTTTTTATCATACTGTCTTATCATCCAAGAGTGTCAATTTTATACCTTCATTTTCAGCCAGTTTTACACATTAAGAAAATAAAAATCTTATCGCAGCATGCTTTTCTTCCACATACATGTTTCAAATGGAATTGACTTTTTGAAATAAATTAAGGATATTATAATAGAAATTATTTTTGAACAGCAAATATTTTCTGTCATGGTTCAAACTTGAGCATCTGGCATTTTCAGTTTATTATATTAAAGTTTTTGATTGTTGCCATTTGTCTCTTTAATTATTTAATGAGGATACAAAAATTACAGGGAACTGTATCTGTATAGCAATCTATATAACCAGGGGGAATGCATCTTAAATTAAAAAACTGAGCAAGATATTAATCATAAAAAGAACTAGTGGCCTTATGCTCTGGAAAACCATTATAAAATATTTATTTTATCTTAATTTCTTTAATGTATGTTTTGTAATTTAACATTTAATTATGTTACTTACTTCATCTGAATCCAAGATAGGTAATGCACTGGAACAAAGCAAATATATTTTAATATTAATAAAGTAATAAATAAAGTTTTATATAAAAATCAGCTAATGGAAACTGATTATTTAAATGATGTATGTTTAAAATTAATCACATCTTTAGATCATTTAACAAATTAATTTTTATCTTTGTAAAATTATCTTAATAATTTTACAAAAATTACAAAAATAATAATTTTTGTAATATTATATAAATAAAAGTAGGTACCAAATCTTCAAATAAGTTTTGTTGTAATGGTAGTATATAATGATGGTCTTCAACTTATAAATGATAAGAACATTTGATAATATAAAGCTATTTACACCACTGAAGATAACCATATAAAAAATTAAGGAAATTTATAAAAACTCTGTTAAGTAATACACAACAGACCAATGTTTGTGGTTCTAAACCTTCAACATCATATATAATAATAGATAAAATTCAATTTTTATTTAAGTATTCAACATTCATGAATATCATAATGAAGCCATTGTAGCTGCTTAGATGACCTAGTAAAAACCTTTTACCTTTCTTGAACTGTTCAAACTCCTCCATACTGTATTATTTATTTGTTTAAGTGTATCACTTTAATAACTTTTATGGTGTTTATGCATCTGTAGTGATTAAGTTCTATTCACAAGTTCAATAAATGATAGCAGTTCAATTTTATAAAAACTGTGTGCAATGCAGAAACTTCTTTTAACATAATACACTATCATGTAGATTCTCTTAGAATATATCTGCTACATATTATGACAAATATAAATAAATATTAAATAAATAAATAAATAAAAATATTAAATAAATATTAAATAAATAAATATTCATTTACAGGTTATATAGTGTATAATGAGTAACATTTGTATAACTTAATATCCTTATTACAATAATATTAATGGTGAAAAAAATTAAATTTTAACAGAATTTTCTTTAAAAAAAATTTAATTGGTTTTCACAACAGAAATGATTACAGTTAGTCAGTCAAACAAGAAATAAATAATTTTACAACTGATAAGAGAATGAAAAATATTATGTAAAATATAATAAAATAAGAGAAATTATTAAAAAAATTAATAGAAAAAATAGAAACATTAAAAAAGACAATCCTAAAATTAAAAACCATATTTTACAACAGCTTTCAATACATTCTAAAAATTCACTTTTGTTGCTGAAATAACCATTCTCTGACAGAAATTTAAAAAAATTAATTATTATTAAAATAATATAAAAATTTCCTGTCATACTTTCTATCATTTTCTACCAAATTAACTACATAAATGGAAACAAGAAGTCTCAGAATAAAATGGCTGGTAATATCAGATTGAGCAGCATTCTAAAAAAGACTTATAACCTCTTTGTACTGTCTGATCTGCATAAACGGCTCTGGATGACCACCCAACAGGGTATAATACCTCTCATTTTCAAGAGAGAATTGCTAAACAATACTTACTGCTAAGACAACCTTAAAACCTTTGCTATCACCTGTCATTCTGGAATTAAACCTATTTTGACAATATCAGCCTCTTTTATGTAATCCATCTATAAATGTCTGGACTGTTTGTACACATACATTCCATAATAATAGACAAATATTTTTATACGTAGATTATAGTTCAAAAATATGTGCAATGTAGATTACAGTTCATTGCATGTTTTTGTGACTGGGCAGTGTTCATGAGGTCTTTGTAACTGCATGTACAAAGCAAGTGCATGTGTGTAGAAGTAAGGGGAAAATAAATATACGTGCAAAAGAAGTAAAGTCTTGTCAATCAAGAATAAAGGTTCTATGGGAACTGTACATAAAAGTGAAAATCTATAACTGACATGTTGACAACATTTTCAGACCTTTCCGAGATACTTACAAAAAAAAATAACATCATTTTGTTCTTACACCTGGTAAGAATAAACTGTAAAATCTAGAGAAAAAGTTCTGCATTACAAGAAGTATAAATGATAAATCAGAAACATTAACAATTTTTAATGCCATATGATACACATTGGAAGATTTGGACTGTCATTTGTTATGTTCTTACAAAACATAATGCCTTTGGTAGACATATTGCACGATTCATACCAGTAAGTTCACAAAATAATTAAAATTGTGATTGTATTTAGTGATACCCGACATTGTATTGAAGGTCCAGCATTTTATATAAACTATGTAATGAGGCTTCTAATGATGTTAATAACAATTTGTCTTGATGCTGGCAATAAAGGAGAGAAACTTTTGACTTTTGATTTCAATAAAACCAGAAATATGCAATGAGAAAGTATATCACTAAAGTTTCTCTACAAAAGCATAACTTTCCTAGAGTTATGGTAGTCCTATTCACCACTTACATCCATTGAATTTCTTTCTATGGGAATACCTAATAACACTGTAAATCAAGTTACTTCTAAAATCGGCACATTTTGGTAAGACTATTACCCAACCTGCACAGGATATATATATATATATATATATATATATATATATATATATATATATATATATGTAGCAAGTATCCAAAAACACTGTCATTATCAAGCAAAGTCCAGTCCTGCCTACAAAAAATTGCTGCCAATTCCAATTATATACATTGGTCTCATAATGTTGTTTTTATGTTTTTTCATGGGTAATATTATATTTTTTTAACACTATGGATACTTTACACATACAATAAAGAGAACTTAAGAACTACAATATTTTGTATTTTGAAAATAAAAAAACAGATTTAAGGAACTGAAAAAATGTAAAAATCTTTTACAAGACAAGAGGGAAGTGTTTCTCTATAATGTGTATCCTAAATGAAGCTCAACCAGGTTGTTTTACTTACGTATCTGCCAATGAAGAAGGAATATTCTCTTCAACCCACTTTAGATCTTCTTCCTGTAAATTAAAAATTAATTCCAGTCTTTAAGTACATGCAAATGAAAGTAAAACAAATGTGAGAAATATTCACCTAGCTTGAACTTCTGGAGAACAAACCACACAGAGAAAACAGTATCCATGTATTCCTGTATTCCTGAAGTCTCCATGCTACAACTGTACCTGTATTTTGTACCATTCTTGGACTACCTCAGAATATGCTATTAATTAGAATCCAAAAACATAATAGTAGTCAGGAGATAATATTAAGGAGCTAATAGTATTAAAATGTAAATGGTTTGGCTTGAACAGTTAACCTTCTGCATGGAAAAGCAAATGCTGACCCTCTGAACCACTCTGATATATGAGACAGAAGTAAAGCAAAAAAAAAGATGAGACTCCTTTTTTTAGCATCAGATAGTACAAGACTATCTGATGCTTTATTTACAATCATCCTGTAACAACTGAATATACTATATGTCTAATAGAATTTAATTCACTGTGATAGTCTTGATACCAAGGAAAAGAATTACTAAAATGTGAAGTCCAGATCATATACAGGAGGTGTATCACAAAGTTCTTTAGGGACTTTGATAACCTATTCTACTTGTGAAAATAATGTAAAAAGTTCATACAAACATACGTCCTAAAATACTTCAATTGTGAGTTACAGCTAGTGAAAGATTTTGCTCAGATTTCAGCTACTTTGTTGAAATGAGGTCATATTGAAATTTTTAGGATATTAAGTGGTAGAATCAGTGATTTCTTATGATTTTTTACCTGAAAAATCAAATAAAATAGGTCCCTAAACCATATCTGCAGTAGTTTTTAAGAAATCAGGGGCGAAAATCTATAAACTGGGGTAAAAAACCCTGTTTTTATGTTAGATGTACGATAACTTCTTTGTTAAATGGGTAAAATAAACACATAAAACCTTTAAATAAAATTTGCAGAGAATTTAATTCTGAACAAAATGGTGTATGGTAAGTTGAATAAAACAAGGAAAAGTTAGAAAAATCCAGATTTATTTAACAGTACACTAAGCCAAAGTACATTATACATACCAGTTTATAATAAATGTTCAAAAATGAGCTTGCCATTTTCAACACATTTCTTGGCAAACTTCTGTATTGCTTTTGTTGCTGTTTTTAGCTCTTCAGGGCTGTCCTTAAGTTGCTCAGCAGCATCCATAATGCGGATAATTAATCCTCAGGAAAAAATATTTTTGTCTTATATAAAAAAACAGAAAACAATATACAATAGTGTATACAATATTTTTTATCCATTCCCATACGCAAAAATCTAAAGGTGTTAGATCAGGCAATCTTGGTGACCAGAAATGTGGACCTCCATGACCAATCCCTTTCTCAGAGAAATGATGATTTAATTGAGTGGAAATGGCACAAAAAGAAGTGGGAAGACATGCCAACATTATGGAAGTATACTTTATGTCTCAACACTAAAGTAACATCTTATAATAGTCGCGTCAGTTCTTCTTGAAGAAAGAGCAAGTAGACCTCAACAATCAAGTGACAAGGTAATATGAACGGTCCAAACTGGTGATTGTGAACAAGGCCGCACCATACAGTGATGCTAAATTGGTATTGAAAATTGCCTTCTACTGCTTCATGAGGATTTACTTCTACCAATGTATGCTCATTGCGTAAAAAGTTGTTGACACCATCTTAAGTGAAATTTGCCTCGTCAGTAAACAAAAAATACTTCTAGAATTGTCGATTTGTATTCCACAAGTTGTAGAAATCCAAGCAATGCAGACTATCTCCTGGGTGTAGATACTGAATTGTTTGTTTATGATAAGGATATAATTTGTTTTGTTTAAATGTTCTCCAAACCATCAAATGCAAAACTCCAATCCGCTTAGAAAGATATCGTGTACTAATGCCTGGACTGCATCAATAATAATTTCATCAATAACAAAGTTGTGTTAGACAGATTGTTTGTAACCGATATGAATACTAGATAGTGAACCTGCTGACGAAGATTGTGAAAAGTCCTACTAACTGTTTTGGGATTTGGAATCCTGGGATTCGAAAAACATATTTCATATTCTACTGCAGCAGCTAGAGCATTACCATTACACACACCTAAAGTGAATACCATATCAGCGTATTCCTCTGTTGTAAATAAGTACAGCATTACTTCAATGGCAAATCGATCATGTTCAAACTAAAATTCACAGAAAATCTTCACTAACGACAGCACAGTATACAGTACCTGATATACTTAATGTACTTTACAGAATAATTTAAACACTAATACAGTATTGTACATTGTTGATTAGCTGCTGTTATTTTATTGCCAACTTTGAAATAATACTTTCCAAATAACTTTTGTATTTCTGACATTAATAATAAATTTATTATCTAATTTTTTTTTTATTATTTTTGTTTTACAATTGTATAATTTCTAGATTTTTTAATTTTTTTAAGAGCAATTTTTAACAGTAAATTTTGTTTTTACATATTTTTCACACTACCAAAAAATAATTTGGCTTTTGTTTACATAAAATAAGTACTTTTCTCACAAATGCAGTAATGTACTGCTTCTAAATATAATTCAAATTTTTCTAACTTTTCTTTGTTATATCTGACTTATCTTACTCCATTTGTTCATAATTAAATTCTCGAAAAGTTTTATTTAAAGGTTTTATGTGTTTATTACTCATTTAACTAAGTTATTGTACATCAAACATAAAAAAAACACGGTTTGTTTACCCCGATTTACAGATTTTCACCTCCGATTTCTCAAAAAAATACTACAGATATGGTTTTGATATCTATTTTAGCTAATCTTTCAGGTAAAAAACCATAAGAAATCACTGATTCTGCCACTTAATAGATATCCTAAAGATCTCAATACGACCTCATTTCAACAAGGTAGCTGAAATCTGAGCAAAATCTTTTACTAGCTGTAACTCACAAATGTAGTATTTTAGGACAAATGTTTATGTGAACTTTTTCCATTATTTTCACAAATAGAATTGGTTATCAAAGTACTTGTGGAACTTGGTGATACATCCTGTAGATGAGTCTATTGCACCAAAATAATACTGTACTTTTTTTCACACATCAAAGTTTAAATAATCTACTTACTACAAAACTGCCTTTACTCATTCAATATTTTGATTTCCACCACTCCCATCACTCATTATGAAGCAACATTTGTAAAATTATATCACTAATGTACAAGTTGATTGACACATTTGTTTTATTTTCTCTAAAAGCATCAATGTATTTATCAACCACATGAGGCACTTTTGACACATCTCTGTATGATTTAATTTCCATCGTCAAATCATGCTTTGCACAGCAAACCTGTAGCTCAAGATACATTGACCTAATTACTTAACAGAAATTACAGTATTTATGCAGTTAGAAAAATTAATATAAATAAAACCAACCTATGCAGTTAAAAATAATTGTTAAATAATTATAATTTATTTGTTTGTTGGAAAAGTACATTCATTAGAGTTGTTAAAAGATAACTGAGTAAATAAAAGTATTTAATTTTACATACAAAAAATGTTCAACTTTTCTTTTTACAATTTTACAAGCAGTTGAAATATAATTATGTAATAAATAACTATCACTACACTTTTTACTTTTAGGAAAACCTTCAACAAAATAAACAATACATTTGTTCCTTTTAATATACTGAAACTAAATTCTTTTTTTAAAATAAAATATAACTAATAATAAACTATATAGTTTATTTGATGTATGCATGAAGAACCTTTATTACTTCAATAAATTAAATGGAAACAAAAATGGTGTAAATGGAAATAGATGGTAACCAGATTGTTAGAAGAATTTAGTAAGAGTTATTTAAATAAATAATAATAAATAAAACTTTGGACAGAAAACATAAAGGCTAAATAAGAAAGAATAAAGTGAAGTTAAAGAAGAAAGGAGCAAATTTAAATACAAAAAAAGTTTATACGTGAACCAGAAGCTGTTAATTGGTAAACAGAAAATGTAAAACATTATAGCAATTAAATCAAGGACTTACCTGTTAAAGAAATAATAGTGGAAATGAGGGGAAACTTACACTGAAACTAAAAAAAAGTCAGAGAATAATAACAGAAAAAATATATAGGTAACAATTTATGTAAGAATTACAAGAAGCTATGGTTGATGGAAATAAAACCTTTTCCATATGTGAAGAACAAAAGATCTTCAAACAAATGTTGCATGCAATAGCTGTTATAGATAATAATGATATTCAAATCGATTGTATGGCAGTTAAGGAAAAATGCAGATTATTTTAAATTTATTTAATGTAAAGTGATGGTGAGGAAGTGGCTGTAGTTTTTCACACAAATAATTTGATGAAAGAAAAGGATGTACCATAACCAAACTTAAAGGGAACAATAAAAAAATAAAACTCAGAAAGGCATGATCAAATAAGCAAATAACTAATTAGAGGTGCAGGAGTAATGTGAATTGTTTGATTAAGTAAGGTAATAAGAAAAATAAACAGATTACAGGTAATACGAAATATCAGAAGATCAAAGAAAAATCATAGTCATACAGTTGTAAAAAAAAGAAAAGAATGTAGTAATTATGTCAACAAAAAATTATGTCATATTCTAAAATATCTGTTAACCTCTAAATTCAAAGTGTCTTGACAGAGACGCTTGAGATGGTTAATAGAATGGAAGAAGTTTTGAAAAAGCTGTCTTCAAATTAAAATCCAATAAGAAATGTGCAATAAGTAACTCTAGGGACGGGTGGCTAGATGAGATTAAAATGTTAAAGGGAAAATTATCACTTGTTTCTGTAAAGTAAAATTCAGGTATATGTAGTCAAAAGATAGGATAAGAATTATGTTTGTCTTACAAGTAGCAATAAGTGGATGTAACATTAAACTAATTTATTATATAAGTGTATATAATTTTTTAAACTTATACTTACAGCACTATTTGTACTTAATTTTTGTTTTGGCGAGTTAGAACCGCTGACTGGAGCCCTCATTTTAACACCTAAAAAGACAGAAACTTTGTTGTATCATTATCAATCATAACTCAAATTACATAACACCAAATAACAATTATAAAAAATTAATAAGACTATGTTAATGAGTTCAGTTTAAGCAATTTTGCCCAAAATGGTTTTTACCAAATATAGTTTCAACTCCTGTTTTATTGTCATCAGTAAATTAAGTTGAGAGATGGATAATATTATTATCTCTTGACTTGAGGTAGGAATAATATGATAAATATGACAGTGGTTGACAGTCACCTAACAATCATTTAGGTAATCTTGTTTATAAGTATTATGTGAGATGTTAAGAGATAAAATATGTAAACTCATATAACAGAGGCACAACAAATAAATTATTGAGGTAAAATCTCAAATTATAACTTGGTTGTTATAAAATTATCCAATGATAAAACAAAAACTCTAAAAGTATATTAACAAATGAATTAATATAAACCAATGAATGTGGATTGATCTTCTATCGTATAAGCCAGTTTACATAATTTTAATTTCTGGTAACTTTTAACAGTTGTATAAAATGAAATAGTCATAATAATATGGTGCTGGAGAAGTCCTCTGAAAGTGAACATTTTCAGATTGTAATACAAAAGAATCTTCAGACATGCCGGATGGGGGGGTAAAGAGACTATGACATCTGTTTTCCTTCTGGTCCTAAATGTATGATTCAAACTCAAGGAAAACCTTAGAATTTCTTATTACTTAGTGCAAGTCTTATTATAAACATCAGGAGGAAATACAAATTTTGATTCTGCAGATCCAACATACAAGTAAAAATTCCCAAACCAAAAATTTAATTAAAAAACCAAATGGAGGGTAATTAATATCTGTGTCAAAGTTTAGATTTGTTTAATTTCTCAACGCTAATTTATTAAAATAAACATAAATGTAAATACTAATACCTTATTTAAAAACAGAATAAAAGGAACATAGTTTTTATCAGTAAATTTTTATAAATTCGTTAACAGCAACATTTATTGAAAAAAATAATTTGTTCACTAAGAATTTTCTGATTGTTGAGTATCTCCACTGCCAATCTGATGTATATAGAGCGATTCCAAATTGTACAGCAATTTCTAGGGAGATGATTCTAAAGCCAGAAATAAGAAAAAAAAGTTCAATAAACATAGGTCAGAAAACGGTTTGCGAGTTTTAGCTTGCGAAACAATTAACCCTGCTTTCTGCTCTCTCTGTGGGCTTAAACTAGACATAAATTCTTAGGATACAAATCTAGGGGTAAATTTGATGGTTTCTTATGGGTTTTATCTAATAAATTGAATAAAAGTGGTCCCAGACCCCTATCTCACTTAGGTTTTAAGAAAAATGGGATAAGACAAAAAAGGTTTTGTCGAAAAATATGCTTTTTTAGGTTTGGAATAAAATAACTTTGTTAATTTAACAATAAACACAAAAAAAATTCAGTTAACTTTCTACAGAATTTAATTCTGAGAAAATTAAACACAAATTTGAGAAGTTCAACTTTAATCCGAAACAATGGATCAGAAAAGTGATACGATTTTAAACAGAACAATTAACTTACATACAAATGCTAAAAATTATTCATATTAGATCAGATTCATATTAACTTACAATGACTGTATTTTTCACAAAAACTACAACTTTAATTTCATTAAAGGATTAATTTTATTACAACAATGTTCTTAATACATACAGTACTGTGATCATTGTTAAAGCGAAATCATGCTAACACTCATAACTAGTTTTACACAAACTATTCAAGACTTTGTTAAGCTGTGATAAATTTAAAGCACCTGAGGTACAAAGAGAAACACCAATTAGATTAGCAGTCTCTGAGAGTATTGATGTTCATTACATAGTCAGGCTCTGGGACGAACAGAGTGAAGATGTCAGTTATATTACTGAGTATCACCTGCATTTCAATGATGTTCGGCTCAGTGAAGGAGACAGTGGGAAACTATCTCTCTCTTTTCTTAGCAAGTCCTGGCATCGAATACTCGCAATTAAGAATGACTGTTGTTTTTGAGGGTGACCAGTGATTCAGATTCAAATAAGGTTTAATTGCAAAAGTTATGACTGAAGTACTTAACATACCATATTGTTAAAAATATTACACACAAAATTACAAAAATAATGTATGATATTAAATGAATAAATACATTAACATGTAGCATGGTTTAGATAACTGGCAAGTTTAACAACTTATTAATTTTTAGTGCAGTGGATAAAGCTTATTGTTGCTAGGCTGTCATAACCCTGAAATGAGCGTAATTTAAATATCCTAATCAATAAATTAAAAAGTTTTATCAATAACCTAAACTTATATAAATGGCAACTCTCTTCAATAGTCAAAGCAAGAGTTAGACGGGATTTTATGGTAAATGAATAAAAAAGAAATATTAATCAACCAATTTAACGACTTTTTAAAAAATTTATTAAATGATCCATTTACCATATGCATTATTAATAAACTGTTCTTCCTCTTCATCATCGTCATCTTCAGGTGCATCTAGTAAGGGAGTAAATGCATATCTGTAATGAGAAATTAAACGCAATTATTTTTAGAAATACTTTAAAATTACAATGTGATTTATCTGTAAATACAATTGTAAAATTTATTACCATTTCACAGGAACAGCACATATGTAATGATGTAATAAAATTTTTATGATGACAAAATATTGTAATCTATGAATACTGCACCACTAAACCAGCACATGCATTTCCCCTAGTAACACACCCTAGGAGAATTCTGGTAAAGTTATCCATCATTCTACAATATTTTGTCCATTCACTGTGAGTAATTGTTTGAAAAGTGAAATGATGTCCATAAATGATGGAGTGGAGTCCATCATAAAAATGGAGCAGCATTTCAGAATTACACAAAGTTCATCATAAAGACTCTCATCAAATGCAGGTGGATATCTACCAATTAAAAAATGTAATCACAAAAATCAACAGTGACAGGACATCACATAGAAAAAAAATTAACAAAAGTATCAATACAACAAGAATAAAGTAATTCCATTAGAAGAGTAAAAATCTTCTGCAGAGTTACTTTTCCAAGCTATGCAAAGGTAAAAGGGCAATCATGTTGCAGCTTATCATTAAATTTTGGGTAATACCAAAAGAATGATAAAGTTCATGAATGTTATTGGCAATGAAACAAGGATCAAGAGTTTCAATATGCAAACGTTTATCTTCACAGTAAGCTTAATAGTAACAAATAAAATCAAAAACAATTTATAAATTTAAACAAATCTGGATAATGATTAAGCAATACAGAATAATGTGGTTTGTAGAAAAATCCCATGATCATAACTACAATACGCCAACTGCTAAAATATTGTGCTATTCGAGTGCTGTGCTATTTTTTTAAAAAATCACAATTTCTGAATACACCTCAACATTACTAATTCAACTACATCAAAATCAGAAAAAAATAAGCAAAATTCAGCTAAGTGGTATAATTAGAGCAAGGAATTACACACAGCAATAATGGAATTAAGAAAGGCCTTTTTCATGGTGATAAAAATACTTTCAAATAAAAGACATTACCTTTACAAATAATAAAGAAAATAATTTACTAAAATTCCAGAAAATTTTAATAAAAAATAATTACCTAATTTTTTTATATTTCTATAAAGTTCACAAGCTTCAATTCTTCCCTGTCTTCATTACATCTATAAAAAAGATGTACTTCTATAAATAAGTTAAATTTATAATGAATAAAAGATTTCCACAAAAGATAACTTACTTTACCTACAAAGATTATAATGAAATCAAATGACAAGAGAAGATAATACATAAGAAAATGCAAAAAAAAAAAACAAACTTTTAATAAGAGAGACACTATTTATATACAATTTTTATTAAAAAAAGAAATTCATTTACTTAGCTAATAAAGAAAAAACCTTCATATAAGAAAGTAAATGCATCTTATCATAAAAAAAAAGATTTTATTTTAATTATTCATAGTGTGTCATGAATTAATGGACTCACTTTACTAATGTATTACACTAGTAAATGTAAATAACAAAAACATAAATTTATTACTTAGTTTTAGTGCCATGACTTCAAAAGAGTAAGCTTAAAATTTTAAAGTAAAAACATAACAAGTGATATAAATCTATCAGGTAAGTTCTACTTTCATTAGAAAATTCTTTATACAAAATCTTAAATATATTAATTAAACAAAATGAAGTTTATTTTATTCTATTAGTATTAATAAGGACATTTTTATATTATAAATAATTTTTTTTAAAAAGTAGATTTTTAATTCAATCTGTATTTTTTTAATATTTGTGTTAGCCATATCAAAACTCTATGAACAGATTTTGGTGCTTTTTATTTTGTAGAAAAGGTTTAGGGGAACTGTAATTCTGTTTGAAGTACAATAGTCCTGCACTGTCCAGATAACACAAGTGGAAGATTTAAATTGTTAAAAAAAAAATGAAATTTTTTTCTATTTGTTTGCTTTAGTTATTACTTCGGATTTTTTCAATAAATCATTTAAAAGTACTTTCGCATAAATTTTAAGAAGAGAAGTAGATAACTTAAAATAAAAAATTACACATTCCTCATTCTACACAGCCATAGTTCGTGCTCATTTGTCCTTTGTATTTTTTTATCAAGATACAGGTTTATCACCTGCAGTGTTTCATATAAACAACTTCCTTTCATCCATAAAACATTTTTTGTATATAAATAACTTTTATTAAAGATACAGTCGAGGTCAAAGGTTTTACTAGAGAAACCACGAACAGTATATATAAAACAACTGACAAAAAAACCAGCAAAGGCAGCAAAACAACCTACTTCAGAATAACAGAGAAGAATGATCAGCTTAAGTGACGGCAAAAATTGGACACTGCCCTACCCATACTAGTATGGGGAGCAGCACAGTAAAAAAAAAATACTTCAATCTTATAATGATTATGTCTATGAAATTGTTCTCTGCTCTTAGAAACAATAAAGATAAAAACAAAAAATTTTAAAAGTGCAGGTATATTTTATAAATTAACTTGAAAATATAACATCAAATTTTGAATACATAAAATACACTAAAAGTAAGATGATTTTTAACTAGATTAAAGGTGCAATCGGCTCATTCTAAATAATGAACTACAGAAATCAAATAAAGTCATACATCGCCTAAAAATTGGTCACAAAAATAATTTATTAGAAAATAAATTTTAAAGAATGTTTGTAATAAGCAAAAAAGTAGATGGGAAAAAAAGACATTGTTTATTAATAATGATGGATAAACTTTATTATTAAACAAAGAGGGAACAATATCTAATAGCTTTATGGAATTTAAAAAAAAATCAAATATCTTTTTATAAGAGTTTTCATAATAGGATTACATGACTATCTCTTCACTTAAATTTTATTTAAAGAAAAGAATACTTCTACGGTGGTTGAAGGTTCATGTTAAACTCTGTCTTTCTTGAGATAGATTTACGAGGGTTGTCTGAAAAGTTCTGAGCCTCAACATGAAAATGGCGGCACTCATCAATAAAAGTTAGGGTATTTATTCGCACATGCGTTGAAAGGTACTAACAAAAATTTAATCATTCTGGACGCACAGTTGTTTGATAATCGTTTGAGTAAGTCATTTTAAGTGTTGTTTTGAAAATAAAAAATTAATATTGTGCTATTATGAAATACTTGCATTTGAAAGGCAACACGCCTATACAAATTAAAACCGAGTTGGATGCTGTTTACAAGGACTCTGTTCCATCATTTCCAACCATGAAAAGATGGGCATCTGAATTTAAGCATGGTCATACCAGCTTGGTTGAATATGAGCATTCAAGATGGCCAAAAACTGCAACCACCACCCACATCATCGTAAAAGTTCAACAAATGGTACTGGACAACTGACAAATTAAGGTTAGAGAGATAGCAGAAGCTATCGCTATACCAAAGGAACGTGTTTGTCATACATTAACTGAAGAATTAGATATACGTAAGCTCTCCGCATGTTGGATGCTGCATTTGCTCAGTTTGGACCAAAAACACATTTGAATGAACATTTCCAAGGCCCTACTGGAGCAGTTTAAGCAAAACGAGTCAGATCTTTGAGTCAATTCATAACCATAGATGAAATGTGGATACACTACTACACTCCTGAGTCAAAACAGTGGATTGCAAAGGGTGAATCCGCACTGAAAAAGGTAAAGACTGTTCCATCGGCTGGGAAGGTGATGGCGACTGCTTTTTAGGATAGTAATGGAATTTTGTTTATCAATTATCTTCAAAAAGGTAAAATAATAATGGGACAGTATTACACATCATTACTTGACAAGCTGAAGGCAGAAATTGCAAAAAAAATGACCACATTTGAAGAAGAAGAAAGTGCTTTTCTATCAGAACAATGCGCCTGCTCACACTGACGGTTGCCATGGCTAAAATTCACAAATTGCACTTTGAATTGGTTAACCACTCACCGTATTCATCAGATCTGGCCTCAAGCAAGTTTTTCTTATTTTCTAACCTTAAGTTTTGCTTGGAGGAAAGAGATTTTCATCAGATGAAGAGGTTATCGCATATGTAAATGCCTATTTTGTGGAGAAAGAAGCCAGCTACTATTTGGAAGGGTTAAAGAGGTTATAGCATTGCTGGAAAAAGTGTATAGACTTGAAAGAAAACTTTGTTAAAAAATAAAACTATATTTGGCAGAAAAAATATGTCTTTCTATGTTAAGTTCAAAACTTTTCAGACAACCTAGGTATATCATATTCCCCTTACAGGCCATGGTAAGCATTCTGAGCAGAGAGGTATAAAATGGTTTGTTTTTATGGTAATTTTCCACTACTGATGTTACTGTATAATTTTTTTTGCCAACAGTTTATTTAAATTTTAAAAACACTGGTACAAATATTTTTGTATTGCTTATTTATTAATAACAATAATAATAATTTTTTCATTTTGCTTTCATTTGCATATTCTAAAAGATAATAATTAACCAATATCTAACGATAAAGATTGTTTAACAATCAAAATGGCAACATAATTTTTAAATTATAATAAAATTTTCTTTGTTAATGGTTTTTGAGCATTAACTATTTTTAATTTGAAATAGTTCTGACATATTTTTACACTAATCAACTAGCTTATTTAATCCTATCAATGTCATTATTTAAGTAATATAAGTCTTCAGTATAGATAACAGTGAAATTAAAATTTTTACTTTCCCATCTAGATAGTACTACAGCAGAGCTATAGCTCTAGAAGGGAAAGTATTATAATAAATTTGGACATACGCGGTTTTCACTGGATCTTGATCTTTTGACAACTAAGGCACTCAAAAAAAACCAGATGGAAATTTTCCAGATGTTAATTCTTGTATGTACATGTGTTTGGTGTTGGCTTCTAAATAACCTTATATCTCTAGAACAGGTAGACCGATTTTGACCAAACTTGGTCAGATTAGAACTATATATGGGGCATTGATACCATTAAATTTTCAACTTAAAAGGTCAAGAGGGTGAGAGGCTGTAGAGTAAGGTAACCAATATTTTGGTAATCTCAGTATCCCAATATTTTGCCTAATTACGGTAATATTTTTCTTAGGCACATTTGTTAACAATTAAAGAAAAACAATATCCGCAAAAAATGTTTTTTTGCAAAATCGCACCCCAACCCCAAAAAATGCTGTTGTAGCCATCTGCTACATTGTGACATCACACGTGAGCGGTAGAATTAAATAAATGAATAATATTTAAAGTGTAAGAAAGTAACTCAGTCTGAGCAGGTCTCAAACTTCATCGCCTGGTTGACTCAGTACCATTAAGTATACATTAAGCCTCAGTATACATTAAGCCTCACTGCTACACCAGTCTACTAACCATACAGGCTAAATTTGTTCTATGTAAGTTATGAAATTACGTTAAGTTTAGTTAATGCTGACTGTCGCCACTAATATCGCCACAGCTGTGCAAATTAAATATGGTATGCCCACGCGTTTTAGTTAGAATTGTTGAATTAAATAAACGAAAAAATATTTTTATTCCTTTTGTCTTCAGTCATTTGACTGGTTTGATGCAGCTCTCCAAGATTCCGTATCTAGTGCTAGTCGTTTCATTTCGGTATACCCCTACATCCTACATCCCTAACAATTTGTTTTACATATTCCAAACGTGGCCTGCCTACACAATTTTTTCCTTCTACCTGTCCTTCCAATATTAAAGCGACTATTCCACGTGCCTTAGTATGTGTCCTATAAGTCTGTCTCTTCTTTTAACTATATTTTTCCAAATGCTTCTTTCTTCATCTACTTGCCGCAACACCTCTACATTTGTCACTTTATCCACCCATCTGATTTTTAACATTCTCCTATAGCACCGCATTTCAAAAGCTTCTTATCTTTTCTTCTCAGATACTTCGATTGTCCAAGTTTCACTTCCATATAAAGCGACACTCCAAACATATACTTTCAAAAATCTTTTCCCGACATTTAAAATAATTTTTGATGTAAACATATTATATTTCTGACTGAAGGCTCGTTTCGCTTGTGCTATTCAGCATTTTATATCGCTCCTGCTTCGTCCATCTTTAGTAATTCTACTTCCCAAATAACAAAATTCTTCTACTTCCATAATATTTTCTCTTCCTATTTTCATATTCAGTGGTCCATCTTTGTTATTTCTACTACATTTCATTACTTTTGTTTTGTTCGTTTATTTTCATGCGATAGTTCTTGTGTAGGACTTCATCTATGCCATTCATTGTTTCTTCTAAATCCTTTTTACTCTCAGCTAGAATTACTAGATCATCAGCAAATCATAGCATCTTCATCTTTTCACCTTATACTGTTACTCCGAATCTAAATTGTTCTTTAACATCATTAACTGCTAGTTCCATGTAAAGATTAAAAAGTAATGGTGATAGGGAACATCATTGTCGGACTCCCTTTCTTATTACGGCTTCTTTCTTATGTTCTTCAATTATTACTGTTGCTGTTTAGTTCCTGTAAATGTTAGCAATTGTTCTTCTATCTCTGTATTTGAACCCTAAGTTTTTATAAAATAATGAACATTTTATTCCAGTCTATGTTATCAAATGCCTTTTCTAGATCTATAAATGCCAAGTATGTTGGTTTGTTTTTCTTTAATCTTCCTTCTACTATTAATCTGAGCACTAAAATTGCTTCCCTTGTCCCTATACTTTTCCTGAAACCAAATTGGTGTTCTCCTAACACTTCTTCCACTCTCCTCTCAATTCTTCTGTATAGAATTCTAGTTTTTTGATGCACGACTAGTTAAACTAATTGTTCTGTATTCTTCACATTTATCTGCCCCTGCTTTTTTTGTTATCATGACTATAACACTTTTTTTGAAGTCTGACGGAACTTCCTCTTTTTCATAAATATTACACACCAGTTTGTATAATCTATCAGTCGCTTCCTCACCTGCACTGCACAGTAATTCTACAGGTATTCTATCTATTCCAGGAGCCTTTCCGCCATTCAAATCTTTTAATCCTCTCTTAAATTCAGATCTCAGTATTGATTCTCCCATCCCATCCTCCTCTATAACACCTTTTTCTAATTCATTTCCTCCGTATAACTCTTCAATATATTCCACCTACCTATCGAATTTACCTTTCGTATTATAAATCGGTTTACCATCTTTGTTTAAGACATTATTAGATTTTAATTTATGTACCCCAAAATTTTCCTTAACTTTCCTGTATGCTCCATCTATTTTACCAATGTTCATTTCTCTTTCCACTTCTGAACACTTTTCTTTAATCCACTCTTCTTTCGCTAGTTTGCACTTCCTGTTTATAGTATTTCTTAATTGTCAATAGTTCCTTTTACTTTCTTCATCACTAGCATTCTTATATTTTCTACGTTCATCCATCGGCTGATATATATCGTCTGAAACCCAAGGTTTTCTACCAGTTCTCTTTGTTCCACCTAAGTTCGTTCTACTGATTTAAGAAGAAAAAATATTACATTAAAAAAAATAATAAATACTTTTAATTAAGCTGTACATCAGAAACAACCACAGTTGTAGGACTTTCCTGTCATGCAGCTAAAGCTGTGTGATGGGAAACTCCTACAACTGTGCTGTCAGCTTTTTTTTTAAACATTTAATATTTTCTCTAACAATTCTTAAGTTAAAAGTTTTAAAATGATAGATCAACTGTTCCAAGTATTTTCTAAAAATTTCTATTAGAGCACTAATTTTATTAAATAGTACAATTAGTTCTGAACATCTACTTACCTTTGGTTATTATTAGTTGGTCTCCAAAGAATCATAATAACAAGTAATATAACTGAAAATAATAATCTCCAATAAGCTTCATCAACCCATAGTTCATTCCAATTCTATAATAAAAAAATATCCAAAAACATTTTTAAAGTAAAACTAAAAAAAGGACTTCAATATAAAAATTAATATTCAAAGAAGTAATCCTCTTAGGTTAAAAGATATTTTAATTAAGTCGATGCAGCTTTAAGAAACATTTTTTGAGAGGATATAATGTATTTTCAACTTCATCCAAAACAAAATGAAAAAAATTCTGATGTCACTGATTTCATATGATCATGAAATTATGTGCAACAATTAAATATATAACTAAAATTAATCTAGAGAACCGTTGAGGTTTAAATACTAGAAGAAAAATTTGGTTAATGTTTTCATTTCAACACTTAATATAAATGCATTTTTATTTACATTTAATACATGAGCAGTAATATATTACATCAAAACCATTGATAAATTAAATAATATTGCATAATATAAATGCACATATTCCATACATTTAATTTATAAGCATGTACTGTATTTATATTCAGCGTGATAAAACAAATGCTAATAGTACAAACACTGCAAAAATTCAACTGTCTTGTATAGCCAGCTAACAAACAAAAAATTATTGTGCAAGTGGAACAAATTAATTAATTTCCAATGAAATATGCATTCTTTGAATAAAGAATTTAATTTTTGTTTTAAAATTAATCCATGACAGACTGCAATAAGACAACAAAATCAAATTGTTTATTTCTCATAAGATAATTCAGTTTAAAAAATGTTTAATGTTCTTGATCACTGAGATGAGTTCAGCAGAATCAGGCACTTATTATCAACCCACAACTCTATCAAGAAAGGACTGTCCACAATTGGATATAAAGAAACAACTACTGTCTTTGAAGTTGTGTTTACTTATTATTGGTACAGCACTTTCAAAATTAATATTGGTGATGCTATCTGCTAGCAGTTGTATGTGCCAAATTTATCTAAACCTCAATACAATCTAAAACATTTAATCTCTAAAGAAATTTTTCTGCTTTAATCACCCCTTTCACCCATGATATAAAATGGATCATCATTGGCATAAAACTGATTCTGGAACTGATGACTGATGTTAAATTTTTGACATCTCAAGAAGAGAAGTTTGCTTTAATGAATTCAAGATAAATAAAATGTAAATTAAAGTAATTACACTTCTTTTTTAAATTACATGTACCATATAGCAAGTCAAAAATTAAATAATGAGAAAGTAATCACACAAGTAATTTAAAATTATCTAAAAGGATGGAATGAATGGAATTGTAAATAGAATACGAGTTTCCTGTGAAAGATGGTAAACTACACTGATCGTCTCAAATGGATAGAATTTCCTTTATCACCAGCTCTCCTCATTCTTCAAACTATTCTCCAATATTGGCTGCAGATCTAGTTTCTTCATGCCGAAAAATGCCAGAATCCAGGGACTTCTTTTATTGTCTGGAGTTATACAATGAACCTAACAGCTTAAATGTTTATCAGGTAAACCTAGGCCTGCTAATCTCCCCAAAAGAAAGCAACCAAATGAACAATCGCAAGAAAAATTCAAATCAAATAAATAATAAATGGCTGAGAAACTATGAATTAAGTTCCATGACAAATTTGTTTTATAATCATCATGGATTGTTTTGGTCTTAGCTTCACATTAAGGAACAGTTTGGTTTTTATATAATGGTGAAATCTAAGATGATGAGCTTTTTGAACATTACTCCATAGAAAATCATTTACTTTTGTATGGTTTGTAAGGATCAAGATTTTTAAAAAGCTGATGCTGTTTTAAAACACATCATTACATCAAAATCCTTACTAAGTAATATATGCAGACATGAATTATTTCTTTAATATTAACCTGTAAACTAAAATATGTTTTGAAATAGAAAATAAAGAAAGCATCAAAGGATTCAATTTCAGATCTCTTTATAATTAATAAAATAAATTTCTAATTATAAAAATAAACAAAAAATCAATAATACTTACAGATGCACAAAGTGAAAAATGATGAAATTTCATCGAATATAACATGAAAACAACGGATGAAAATACGGCAAATATCAATGTTGTAGTAAAAAGTCTATAAAGATTTAATTTAACCAAATTCCTAGAAAAAATAAATAAACAATCAGATTTATTAATTTTTGTTTGTTTTTTTTTACTTAGAATTATAAGCACTCATATTAACTAAATTAAAAAAAAATCATATCCAGAAAAGCGTCTGATACTATTTGCAGGGAGACATTATAAAATGTAAATCAAATTTGGAAGATTTCTTGAAATGCTTAACTTAGAATGCTTTATGCTAATATAAACAAAAATAGACAGTCTCCAAGCAAATAATTAAGGATGAAGTAGTTTGTAAAAAAAAAAAAACTCCTAATTTCACATCAGTTTCCTAATTTACCCTAGTATTAGTATTCATTATTACTCAATGGCTGCAGCAGTAATACACTTGTCTAAGAATTGATCAAAGTTTTCTTTTAAAAAGAATTTCCTAAAACTTTCAATGTAATATTTGAATGAAATTAGACTATAGTAAAATTATGTAGCCTAAAATTACAGTATAACAATATAACTTGTTATACCGATTCACTGTTTTTCACCGATTCACCGATTACACTGAATACCGATTCACTGTAAACGCTTACTCTATTCATCCTTGTTTGAATCTGTTATTCGATACGGCTTGACAACATGGGGATCAGCCGCAGACTATCTCATAAATAAAATAAATTTAATACAAAATAGGGTCCTCAAAGATATTGCTCTTTATGATTCTGATAACAATTATGACACTAATTTAAATAATCTTACAAGGTTTCTGTCAGTTAGAGGTCTATTTAAATTCTTAATTATTTTTAAGAACTTTTACAACAGTGAATACAGGGTAAATATAGAAAGTGGATACAATTTGAGAGCAATGAGCTTTATCACAGATAGATATAATAATACTTACGGTAAACGATTAAAGAAGTACGTTGTTCCTGCATTACTTAATTCTTTACCGAATCACCTCAATAATGTAAAAATAAAAAAAAATGATTTAAAAAAACTTCTCATTGAGTGGGCATTACTTATAACGTAATAGGTACTAACAGGATTCATGTTGGATTTATACTGGCAGTCCAGACAATTATAACATGATTATAGTTATTATTTTAATGTTGATAATTATTGTAAATCAATAAATAATGTATTGTTGAATGGTTAAAGCTTAGTTATTTATTTTCTTTATGTAATTGTTGCAACAAGATATTAATTGTGTAATTCGTTGTTGTAATTAAGTATAGTTTTGTTTCTTGAATATAATTTTAGTTACTAAATCTAATACATTACAATTATTAAAGAAATAATTTGTTCATTAGTTTTTAAATATTTAGTCTAATTTTGTAAAATTAATTTTTATAATTGTACTACTATTATAAGTATTATAAAACTAATAATATCTTTAGTTGTTACATAAAATTGGTTATTACATTAACCACTTAATAATGTAATAATACTCTTTAGTATATCTGTCGACAGACTTAGGTCTGACGGATGACCATGTAAGTTTTAAATTGTAAATAAATAAAAAAAATAAAAATAAAATAAAAACTTACATGATAAATGGCCACTAATTTTAGAAATAATTTAACATTTTGCTTATATTTTACATAATCACCATCGTTCTTTGTTTAACTACTCTTTTATAAATTAAAATGTAAGCAAAGTTTTTCTTCTTCTAAATGCAAGTTATAAGGTATGCAACAAAGTGCATCAAAAATACAAATCAAGAGATTATTAAGAAAATCATACAAATACTTGTTTAAAAAACTTGATCATAAAGTAAACAAATATTAAACTCTAACAAACCTGCTGATGGTTCAACATAAACTGGAAAAGATATATTATCATCTTCTGTTAGTCACAGAAAAAACTAATCTATACATTATATTGCTGATCCATGCATGTGTGTTACATTTTTATCCACATTTGTGAAATATACTGCTACTTTTTACAGACTGGAAACAATCATATTAAAAACATGGAGGTATGTTGAGTGATGTAATTTTAGAAGTGATCAGCTATCTGTATATGTATATATATAAATGTTATGATTTTAAATAACCAAATATGGTATTACTGTATTAACATCTTCAGGATGTACAGAAAATAATGAAAAAATTGTAATTTCAGATCAGTAGATTTTATTTTTATTTTACTAAAGAGTTCATGTAAACATTATGAATAAATTTACTTTAACTGGAAATACAAATTTAAAATATTAAAATCACAGAATTATTCAGTCGGCCAAAACTTGTTCTTGATTTAATAAACAGATAATTTAGTTATAATCAAAGTGTTAGTTATAATCTCCTTGTAAAACTGAAGTTGTAATGTCTCACTGGATTAGTTCACAGAACTAAACCTTAAATGGTCTTCCCAGGTGTATTTATACTCCTGTCTTCTTTACCTGCTTGACTGGATCTAACATGAAGTGTGAGAACGATCAACTGAGGCTTTTGTTCCCATTAATTCCATAACCAGATTCGGTAGCTTTTCTCATGACACAAACAGGAGTTTATTGTGTGTCAAAAGGCAGTACTACAAAAGACAACTGTTATCTTTGTTCCTTTCTGGATTCCTCTAATTATTATCTTTTCCACTACTTTTACAATAATTATTAGGAATCCATTACTCAGGCCCACTATACCAGTCTTGTTACAATATCTAATCTATGATAAGATATGAATAATGTGTCGTCAATGGTTGATGTTTCTCAGTTTTGTTTTGTGAGGATTACAGATAGCCATCATAGTCGGTTCATTTTCATTTTTTTACAAACATACATTACCTGTGATGAAGGAATAAAATTTCAATATATTTATATAGTCTTAATAATCTGTAAAATAGTGATTGGTGTTTTCTTCATTTTAGGCATTTTTTCCAAAGTATTTGTCATTCATAGCGACCAAAAATGTTCAACTACACAAATCATAATGGCTTTCATATGTAAAATTTAAGTTTTCTAGAGTCTGGAAACATTCTCTTTCAAATATAAAGTATCAAGCAGTGAAACAGTCAACCGTTCAATCATTTAATGAATCTAAGTAATTAAATTTCATATAATCATAATAAAAACATGACCCCGCACTGTAAAAACCGGAAAAATGTGTCCGCATTAAAACCATATGAGCATGAGTCACCACTTACAAGATTTTAAGAGTAAATTAGAACATATCACTCACACATAAAGTTTAAATACGGACATGGTATGCTGATGATATTCTCATTATATATAACCCGGTAGTCATACATGAAATAGATAATAATAGAATGTTAAATTATTTGGATGTCAGTACTGAAATAAATGACAACCAAATTGAAACATCAGTATATAAAAAACCTACATCTAATATTGTAACAATTCATGAAAAATCAAATCACTGTTGGTCTCATAAAATTAACAGTTATAGAAATGTGATTTTAATAGAGCAATCCAATACACAAATTATAACAAAGAAAAGTTAAATGATAAAATGAAGATCATAAAACATGTAGCGTTTGAAAACGGATATGATACTACTTTAAATAATAATATTTTTAAGAAAACTATTGAAATACAAAAATAAAATAACAACCTTACAAACAATAAATAATAAGACACAAAAGAGTGAAAAAATATTAAGTATTTATATACTAAATATCACTGAAAACATTACTAAAAATTTCAATAAAGAAATATTTTATATCATTATACGAACCTAGTAACCACATAATAAAATAATCAAAAAATAATAAAATAACAGTCTGTGTGGAATTTATAAAATTAAATAAAATGATTATGATGCTATTTATGTACGAAAAAGTAACAGATCTTTTAAAACTAGATTTTTGAACATTATAGAAATTACAAAAATAATAAATTAGGTTTGCCTAATATGGCAGACCATTTAATAGAGAATAAACATTCTATCTCTGTTATTAACACAAATTTATAAATATTAAAAATTAATAATGATATAAAATTAAATATATTAGAAAAATATTACATATATAAATACAAACAAAATTTCAATTTGATAAACCATCAGACAATGTATCAAACACTGTCTGATGGTTTATCAAATTGAAATTTGATAAGACCATCTCCATCAAGGAGATGGTCTTATAAAAATTGCAACAGATAGCAGCACTCATGTAAATTAATACACAATTTTCATTACTTCATTATTTTAGTATTTTTGCTTTTAAATTTTTATTATGCAATAATGAAATTATTTCAACTATGACTGATGATGCGGGATCCAATGAAAGAACTTTCATGAAAAATTAAGATAAAATAAGTGTTTTCTCACTCAATATTCTGTACAAGGTGATTTATTTAATAGAATCTATATATTTTTTTTCTTCCTTGAATCATTTTTCAGTAATTAATTTTGCAATACTTAGAGAAAAGTAACAATTATCACCTTCTTAAACGAAGTGTTCTAGTAGTTTGAACAAGACTAGTAAATATCCACCAACATATTGCTGAGTCGAGAACAGCAACAGGAATATTTGCTATCACTTGAGGATTTGCTTTATCATCTTTTGGTCGCATAATTTGAACATATGCTTCAAACGCAGAAAGAATGAAGTACAATATACCTGTACCGACAACCCTATGTAACATTGCTCCTAATCTTGGCCTGAAAAGTATATAATTTATCACATTATACAATTATAAATAATCTAATTAATTTTTTTTTTAAATACCTCATAATTACTAATTTAATCATTATTATACTGAACAACTAAGGCAAGCTTTACAATACATTAGCCTTTAAATTGTCTTCAGTTAAACATAAGCAGTGCTTCCTATCAGTATTATGGTATAGATTTTTCAGACCTATAAGTTATGTAATACATGAATTTTACCCAGTAAAATTCTGAAGAATTAGTCTTAAGTATTTAAATTTTTGAATATGTATACAATAATTATATTATTTCATCCAGAAGTTTCTAATAGTATTCATTTTGCTCTTAATGAGGTATACAAAATTTTTCTAACATGTATAGTAAGAAAGATCTATAATAGAAGAATGAAGGAAGATGAATATAATTTGTGTATAAAGTATAATGAACACTACATTATAATGAACATTCTTCTCTTGTTCAGCTCAAACTTAACTAGTTCTGTAATAAACTAAACAAACTGAATTCTAACAATGATGGTTATAAATAATAACTAACAATCAATTTCAACATAAAGAAACAATATATTTATTAAGATTTAAATGGAAGAAGGGATTGAAATTAAAACTGATAGATTAACTTATTAAATCCATATGAAAAGAGGGAAAAACAACATTAAGTTTTAAAAATGTAATCTTTATTGGCAATTCAAGCATATTAATACTACAAAATAAATCTTCTAAAAAAGTTATTCATTTTCTGACAAATTTGCAGTTTGTCAGATAAAAAAACAGTAAAACTATACATCTTACCAATCAATTTTAGACTTTATTTAAGGGTGTAGTATTTTTCAAGTCTTTTACTAAAACAAAACATTTTATCTTAACAATACAATAAAATTTGTCATTGTCTTTACAACTGAAGGGAAGCAGAACCTTTGACAAAATTTGTTTAAAATAAAGGGTAAATTCCCTATTTTATTTTTAACAATTGGGTATTCCTAAACGGGATCGGTGTAACTTTTGCCATGATACACATTGCTTTATTGTAAGGGAGCTCTCCTTCCTCTGAGAGCTAAAAAATACATATATCATAAAAATTAATCTACAAAATTACTACAAAATAAATCTTCTAAAAAAGTTATTCATTTTCTGACAAATTTGCAGTTTGTCAGATAAAAAAAACAGTAAAACTATACATCTTACCAATCAATTTTAGACATTATTTAAGGGTGTAGTATTTTTCAACTCTTTTACTAAAACAAAACATTTTATCTTAACAATACAATAAAATTTGTCATTGTCTTTACAACTGAAGGGAAGCAGAACCTTTGACAAAATTTGTTTAAAATAAAGGGTAAATTCCCTATTTTATTTTTAACAATTGGGTATTCCTAAACGGGATCGGTGTAACTTTTGCCATGATACACATTGCTTTATTGTAAGGGAGCTCTCCTTCCTCTGAGAGCTAAAAAATACATATATCATAAAAATTAAAACAAGGTTATTTATTTTACTTAAAAATAAAGTTTTAATTTAAAGTAGTTTAATTGAAGGGTAATTGCATTCTGAAAATATAAAATACAATTAAAGAAAAAGTAATATGATTCTTTTATAAAGTTGTAATTTAAAGTAGTTTAACTAAAGGGTAATTGCATTCTGAAAATATAATTAAAATACAATTAAAGAAAAAGTAACACGATTCTTTTATAAATTAGTTAACATTTTAATTCCCCTATAGAATTTTATACTACTTAATACTTTATGTCATATACTAATTATACTTTAGATCATTCAATGTTAAGAAAATGAAAATTCTACTATTGATCAGACAAAACGTTATTTCGTTTTAGAAAGCATGTTTTGAGACAGAAGTTGAGTCAAATAAATTGTTTCTCTAATTACAGAATCTACAGAAGGAATAATGAAAAACAATCTGCAGTTACGAGTCAAGTACTACTTCAGTAATATAGTTAACAAGCAATAAAAATTATATAACACTCAAATGCATGAATAACAAACCTAACAAAA
This sequence comes from Lycorma delicatula, assembly GCF_047948215.1. Lineage (NCBI taxonomy): Eukaryota > Metazoa > Arthropoda > Insecta > Hemiptera > Fulgoridae > Lycorma > Lycorma delicatula. The sequence continues at coordinate 26,907,067 of NC_134460.1, forward strand.
TTAAAATTATTTTTCTCCAATATTATATTTTTTCTGGTGCGGAATAACTTTAAACATATTTAATACATCACATTTTAATTACCTTTACTTTTTTAAATATAGAAAAACATTCATGAAATAATGTAAAGGAAAACAAAAAAGGCTTCAGTAAAACAGTGCACACACATTGAAAATGAAGCAAAAATTATACTCATACTTGAAAAAAACTAGTAGACAGAAGTGTTTTGCTAGACTAATCAGTAAAATGGATTATTAACAAACAATTCAAATTGGAACGAATAAAGAAACAACATTTTTAACCTGAAAAATGAAAATAAGCACATTAAATTTTATTATAGAATTAATAAGATGTGATCAGATAGTGTTCCAAAATATAAAAAAGAGAAAAATTGAGGAGATATTCTTGGGCTCAAATTTGATTATTAAATCGTTTAAACTTGTTCCCAAGAATATCTCCAAAATGCTGAATTTTATTCTTATTGTATTTATAAGTAATATTTCACACAAAAAATTCTAACAGAGATAATGATATGACTTACTTAACAATTCCGAAGCCAAGACTGACTATAATAACTAACATTCTGGCAAGAGTTCGCTTGCCACATGAAACCAATTCAGCAACTAGCATAGCAGAAGGTACAGGTTGACCAGTAGTATTGATACTTTGGTATTCTGCATAGAACATTGCTTTCTCTAACATTCCTAGCAAAATAACACCTCCAATCCAAAACTGAATTCGTAAAAGATCTCTCCACTGAAGAAATGAGACTATTAACCAAGCTGATCCCATAACAAAATAGCCCAAACACATTGCACCATAGAACTGTAAAAAGAAAGTAAAGAAATTGAACTTTTAGAAATCAGATTATTTTGTCATCTTAATCAATAAAAAATATCAAAATAAAGCAAAGCAGTCTAAAATGTAAACTGCTCTCTCTCTCTTTTTCATAATGAGAAATAAAATAAGTTCCCTGTTTTTAGAGAGAAAACTGTTGTAACTTGTGAACAGTTTTGGAACATAAAAGAAATAAAGCATTAATAAAACATTACCAACAATTCTAAAAAACTGAAATCTTTTAAATATATTTTAAAAGAATTGTATTACAAAAGCAATCATATGGATCCACATGAATGTGTTCAATAATGTAATTGGTAAAGCAATAGTAAAATCAGTAAATGTAAACTGAATATAATAACCAGTATTGTAATAATCTTGTTTTGTTCATTTTCTTTTGATAAAATAATTTTTATTTCAGATTTTTTCCACAACGAAGTATCTGAAATATGTCAAAATTTGTTCAGATTATTTATTTGTTTAAACTCTACAGTTTGTTAATCCTGACTTTTTCTTTTAACCTGGTTAACACATCCATTAACATTTTTCATAAACAGTTCATTTTATAAGTATTTTAAGGATCTGACATTTAATTCATAATGATAGATAAGAGCCCATATTGCAACCACTACATTTGTTTTACAAATATGAGGACCAACTAAAACATAAAGAATACTTATGCATAGCACGTGTGAATGTGACTTCGCATCAATCAGGCAATTTCAGTTAGCTGCCTGTTATATTAGCTTATATGAACCATGTTTCACGAATGTAAAAATATGTTATTGTTCTCCTAAGCATTTAAAAATATGGAAAAATATAAAATTCTGCCAAATGTAAAATTGAAGTACAACAAAATTTTTAAATTCAAAAAGTTTATCCCAAAGAAATTTATAGGCAAAAAAAGAATTGTGAAATACTGAAACTTTGAATGAATAAAATGAGAAAATGGTACACCAGGTTTAATTAATAAAGGAAGATTCAATGAACATTTTTCCAAATAACCCTCCTACTATAACTGAAGAGCTGAAGTTACAAACTGATAATTAAATTTATAAGAAAGGATGATATGAGATTATTAGACAATCCATAAATAATGACTACTACTGGATCGCTCTCATTGCTCTTCTGCACTCAGCTGAATATCTTGAATATAGCTTGCTTTGTATTTAAGTAAAAACCATAAGGAACTTTGGCTCTAATGATTTTCAATTCTTGTTTCTTAAAGAATTATTATGGGGCAGTAATTTTCAAGTACTGATGAAATTATAAAAACTACTACCGATTCCTGACAAAAACCACCATTAGATTTCTATAATGATGGAATAGAAAAATTAGCGATATTGTTTAAATTTATATAGTAACATTGCAGAAAAATAAACAAAGTTTTATTCAAAGAACAAAATACATATACTTTTAATTATATTTACAATTCCATACAGCAAAATATTCTTTACTTTTTGGATGACTAATGCACATGATTTTTTTGTACTTTTATTTCTTAAGATATATAAGTTTTGTCCAGTTAATCCCCAATTCTTTTAATTAGCATCCTAGATATTACTACTAACAGAATTAACATCATGCTGCAACTGGATGGTAACAAAGGAAATCAGCCTAGAAAAACTCCCACATAATACTTTGCTTAGTTTTCATACTATGCCTTCTAGTGAAAAGTGTTACATGTGCCTGATGATTTTCATTGAATTTAAAATGGATCATTTTTATGCACAATGAATGTGTGAAATTTTGTGTTTAAATTGGGGAAATCTGTTACACAGATACTTTGAAATATTTGAAATATTAAAAACAGCACTTCAAGCCACTCATATGTGCAGTGGTAGAAACATTTCAAAGATTGCAAATCAACTGATGATTATCCTAATTTAGATCAGCTGTCAATGATCAAAATCTTAGATGAAGTGTTTTTTGTCAAAAATTTCTTATACAACATGAGTTAGTAACCAAGGAATATTATCTTGGATTAATGAATAAATAAATGTCTTTGTGAGGCTTCAGAAAAAAAAATGCTGACAACGTCTGTGCACAATCATGATTAAACTGCCGATTTTTGATGTACCACAAGACAACATTCGTTTCTTAACCTCCTTCTTTTCCTGATCAATCATCAACGGATTTTGATATTTCTCAAATTAATTATTATTGAAAAGCTGACTTTCTGAGTCCCCCCCCCCCATGATAAACAAAAATTCATTCACTAGAATGGAACTGCACAATATTCCAAATGAATTATTTCAGAAATATTTTGAAAGGATATTAAGGAAATATTTTAAAAGGATGTTAATGATGTTCTCGATGTGAGGATACTATTTTTTTCTTTTTGGGTGGCTTGATGATACTGCCACATAAGCTTGAAGTTGTGTGTGGGATATGGGAATGGAATTTTGTAACTATGAAAAATGTCAATGCCTGACCGGAGATTAAAACCTGGGACAAATGGATGAAAGGCTGATATGCTACCTCTCTGCTATGGAACTCGGCAACTTTGAAGGCAATAATAAGCTCTAAATAAGCAATAAATATTTTACTTATAAATTTTAGGAACTTACCAATCAAACCTAATAAAAAGTGTAATTTTTCAGTAAGTATTTTTCTTGAAAAAAAAACAATTTTATTTATAGTTTTAAGAAATTAGACCTGATCAATACAAATTTGTAATCGATACCAACAAAATTATATTAAAAATAAAAATCCTGAACAAAATACTTACAGGTAATAGTGGCCAATCAGCAGCAGATAGATAGCCATGCTTTCCAAACATTTCAATATGAACTTTAGCAACAAAATTTTCTCCAGGTGTTTTTGAATTTATAGTCAACATAAATGTATAAGATCCATCCTTTTGAGTAATAAACACTGGACGCTTTTTAAAATTCTAAAACAATAAATCAGTAAATAACTATGAATTACAAATCATTTTTTCACACCTAAAATATTTAGGTTTATATACTAAGTTTTATCATCTATTAATAAAAAATTTAATTGTAGACGAAAATATACACAAATTCTTACATTTTAAAACCTACTTTTGTTTAGGCATAATGGGATATGCAAAGTTAGTTTGCTTTATTTTATAAAATTCTTTATTTCTATAAAACAGCAAATAAAACTGATACATTTTTTCACAGATAACACTTCCCAAAATAAATGCTTGATTCTGTTTCGTTTTTTGTTTATAACTCCCAAACTTTATTTAACATAAGTTTAGAAATGATAATCAGTATGTAGTGATATCTTCTCTATTGGTTTCCCTTCCAATCATTTGATTTTTGATATAGACCCTTACCAATCCTACCCAAAAAGGTATGTATTTGTTGCCCATGGTGAAGGATCTTGTTCCAAAGTGCATGAAACAAGGCACTGTTTGCATCAAAGCAGAATCAGCTTATTTCTTACAATTCAACATGTAGTTGAGTTGAAATAAGTTCACAAGATCTGGAGCTGTTTTGAAGAATTACAATAAAAGAACAATACAATATTATTGAGCGACTTTGAAAGCTCAATTTTGAAATGTAAAATACATAAAACAAACCAAATCTAAATTAAACACCAACAAAAATTTTTCAGACATTAAATGCTACAACATCATACCTCAAAATGTTAATGGTTATGAGATCATGAAGAATGTGGTGACTACTGACATGTTACACTGTCTCAACCAGAGCTTAATTTCTTATGGAACGTGCCAGAAGAACAGAATTTTGACATCAATATTTTTATATTTCATGCCTACATCAAAATTAAGTAGGAATAATTTATATAAAACTATTTATATCACTAACATCATTTAAAATGATCAGTCCAAAAACTTTAACTGTATTCCAGCTATACCAAAATGGCAAATTTGTTTCTTGAATACACTACATTAAGAAGCATTTGTTTTAGTTTTTTTTTAGGGGTGATGAGAGGGAAACATTACATTTTATGTATAGTACTGGTTACACAAATTCACAGAATACACTAGGATTCTGTCCTAACTGTTGAGACACAGATCATGACAATTCACTTGGCTCCATATGATTCACACAGCTCCTGATGATTCACTCAGCTCCATAAGATTCACACGGCTCCATACAATTCACACAGCTCCTGGTGGTTTACTGGGCTCCACACTAGAATCTGGCAGTCTCCATCCATTATTTGAAGACTCATATTGTGTTTGTTACAATTCATCATCAATGTGAATTATAATAAATATAATTTATGTTGATAATTTAATCAAGGTTTTTTATTTATTTAATTGAACCAGCAAATAATTAAACATATTCAGAATAATTAAATCTAACCGATGTATTTCACAAAGGCGGAAATTATTCAACACTAATCTCAATCTTATCAAGAATGCAACAAGGAAGCTGTTTTCTTTCATATAATACAATACCGTTTCACACATTGGCAGGCATAGTAGCAACCATATTTTTAGGTTATTGATAATGATGACTTAAAGATAAATAAATAATTTTTGTTTTTGGCACAAAACACGTGCAAATGTGCATGTGGCATCCAAATTTTAGAAAATCAATATTTAATTTAAATAAGGTTTTTGAGTTTTTACCTTTATCAGATTCTCCTGTAGATCCCAGGAAAATGCTATTTTTCTCACTATAATGGCATTTAACAAACCTTACACATTTATAGCAGCATTACCTCCAATTTAATTGTATTAATTTAGATCATTTCTGATCTAAACAATAATTTAGGATTTACTTAACATTATAATATGCCTTATTATAATATATACCTTCCAAACTATATCAACATTAGCAATAGTCAATGTTAATCTGTATAAATAAATTCTCTGTAGTTAATTATTTATATCTTTAAATGAGTTTTGTAACATTTAAATTGTATCACTTACTAGTTAAACAATAAATATTTAGCAATGATTAAGTCATTATAATGAAAGTACAGTCAGAGAAAAATTAAAAGAAAAATAATAATTATAACCATTATAAATTTAAATTAAATTTCATTTAACTTAATACTGCCATATAAAAGGAGGCTAAAGCCCCACAAGGAATGTTGCAGTTCTGTGTTTCCAATAAGGTAAAAGCAATAACAGAATCCATATTTTGTAATCATTAAATTAAAATTATTTTATTATCAGTAAGTTGAAAGTTTGATCAAACTCTATTCCGTGTGTCAATCTCCTAGCTTTAGAATATAATCTCTATTCTCTGTTTTAAATATTATATTTGACTGCCTTAGTTGTTTTTATCAGTAACACTTCCTTCTAAAACTTGCTTACTTTCAAATTAAATCCTATCCTTGCACTGAATTCTCATACCACTCACTTTTTGATTCTTTCCTACATTTAATTAAAATTTTAATATTACCAGCAAATCTTATTATTTTCTTTGGACTATTCTGCAATCAATAGCTTCTACAAATTAAAAAACTACAGGGGACAGGCAACATCCTTACCTCATTACTTTCTATAATGTTTTTCATTTTATACTCTTATTATAGTCACTCTTCCACTTGATTCTTATACCAATTATAAATAACTGCTCTGTACTTCAATAATTTTTTTTTTTTTAATTTAAATATTCCATCCAATTCTATGTAAGCAAAGTTTTTAAAATCTACAAATGTATATAGCTCTGTTTTTTTTTTTTCAACTAGTATTCTAAAATTAATCTGAGAGGTAAAACAATCTCTTGTTTCTAATTTAACTCCTCAAACCAAATGAGTCTAGTATACCTCTTTCCTTCTACTCTTTTATAAATTGTTTTACTTTTTGAAGTATAAAATGCTAAACTATACAGAATAATTTCTTATGCTTATCTATCAGTCATAAATTCAGCATAATACTTGTACAATCTACTCAGTCCTACTTTTTTCAGACAGAATAGTAGTTTATTATGACTACTTATTTAAAAATTTTAACAAGAAGATTTACCGTAGGTATATTTTGAAAATACTGTAATGATCCTTGGTCTTTCTCATGTTGATCTTCCTGAGGTAATTGTTGTTGCTGCTGCTCCGACTTTTTCTGGAGTTCTGTTTGTTCTTTATCAGTGCTGCGTTTATTAAAATCATCATCATCATCTGGAGGGACTGGAAATGGTCCACTAATCCTTTCAGTCTTTTCATGTACCTCCATAAACTTGCTTATCTTCTATAAAATAACAAAAATAAAAAAAAAATAATTTAATAGAAGTCCTATAAAATTTCAAAATCAATTGTCAACTTACAAAGTTGTAAATCAGAAACATCTAATGATCGAACAATGGGAATCCAGAATAAAAGTCACAGACTAGCAAAATGGCATCAATTTTGGGATATTTTAAGACCATCAGGAAGAATAAGTAAAAACTATCACCAACGTGAAGTCAGGATATAAATTAGCACCAGGTCAATCCTTACCATCCTCCAAGAACTGAGGTCATTTACTAAGGAAAAATACAGAATTATAAGAATTTGTGCTTATGAAACATAGTTTGCTGATTTAAAAAATAATACTTTCAAGCAAATCGGTTGAAAATTGGGCAAAATATGATGAAAACCCGTGCCATAAATCACAGATTAGTAACATATGTTAGTATAAGTGAAAGTAGATTCAGAAAACTACGTTTTATAAAAATCCCCACCACTCAAAAGGCTATTCAGATTGACAAAAACACATTTTTACTGCATACTGTTATTCATTACGAATTGATGTGTGTTACATGTTTACCGATATCATTTATCAGAAAAGATATTTGTAAACCTCAAGTAAAAGTGACGTATTTATGACCACAAATTCCTTTTTTTTTGTGTGCCGTATATCATTTATTATTTATTTATTATGTGTTTCAATACAACGATATGTTGCTAGTAAGATAAGCTATTTTTGTAAATAATAAATAAATCCGTAATCCTCATAGCAATTATAATACACAAGTCACACACACACACTCACACACAAGGACATTTCTGAGAAAAAATGGTCATATTCTTTCTAGTCTAAATAAAACATTTTACATCGTATAAACGTCGTTCAAATTGTGTAATAAAACTGATTCCTTTGTGAATATAAAAAAAATAACTGACTTAGATCCCATATAAAATGATTTTGTAACAGCGTTTTAAAACTGACGCCGCACATAACCAGTTCCAAGGCTACATGATCTGAAAATGTTAATAATAATTTATAGATACTCAATTCTAATTAATTTTTATATAATTTCCATGTTAATAACTGAATATTTATTTATTTTTTATCAAAAGTTAAACAATATGAGACACTGGAAAAAGTAATGAAGAGTTAAAAAAAGTCAATGAGATGCAACAGTAAGGAAGATAATGAGACGTGTTACAATTGCAGAATATAATGTACCAGTATAATACTGTTTATCAAATAATAAAAACTACAAAGTATAGAACGATATAAAAAGCATATCGCCACACACCATTGAGCTTTTATGTAGAAAAAACTTTGCTGCTATCAATTGTAGATTTATGAATTAGAAATAGCTTTTTTCTTTAAAAAAAATGTTACATGGAAAATTGCACTTAAGCAGTGAACCTTGACATAGAGAAACCAGAAAAACAAACAGGTATTTGAAATTTGGTGATTCGAAGAATGTTAAAAATAAGGTAGGTTATGTAGCACAAAATGAAGTAGTTTTAAGATGAAAGGCGAAGAAAAGTTAATGACAGAATTCTGTAAAAAAACCAAAGTTGATATATCGTCATCCAGGATTATAAAATCTGGTCCTACGAGGAAATGTTAGGAAAGAATCAGAAATCAAGATAACATTAATTAGAATAAAAAAATTAACTAGAGAGTTTTGTGATTAACAAAAATACTTTAGATTGCATCCCGATAAAGAAATAACAGAAAAGTTCTTAAACATAGTGAAAAAGTAAAATATTATAACAAAAGAAAAACTGGATTAAGTTGAATAACGGATTGAAAGGTAGAGGAAGTAAAAATGTTTCCTCTACCCTTCAGAGGGATAGAGGAAAGTATAAATTTGACTAAGGGGTAAATTAAGTAGTAAAATAGTAAGGTAAAGGGTTAGATCAGGTTTTATGTAAAATATAACCATAATCTAAATAAATTAAGATAACTCACCAGCTCACAACCATTTACATTGTGTTCTGAACAATCACATTCTGATGTCTGACTGTCAACCGTATTATTTTTCACAAGGTCTCTAATGTAATTTGTTTCAAACGTCTAAAACATATAAAATAAGATGGTAAATTTATTTTAGCAAAGAAAAACAAAAGAGAATATTTAATATAACTGTATTTCATTTAATATATATTAAATAAATAATATATATATAAATAAAAAATTCAAACAATGTAATTACATAAAATACAACAAATTAAAGTACTTAACAGATTCAAAGAGATAAATACTTGATTAAATTAAACTTCATTTACATCAGAATAATGACTAAAAAAAGAATTTAAAATTATGATGTAGGTTCAAAAAATATCTTACCTTAAGGTATTAAAATAAATAAAATAACTCACATTTACTTCCAGGTTATTATATTCAAAGGACAGCCTCCTACTAGAACATTCAGCCCTGCGCTTTGCTAGTAACTCAAAACAAACATTTCTGTGGCATATCAAAATGGCATGCAAGTATATTGCATTTTTCATAATCTAAATCCTAGACCTTTTTCATTTCAGTTTTAGTGTAATAACCACAAATCATAGGAGTCTGTTTAAGAGTGTAAAGTGCTTGATAACTCAGGGAAATTGTACGTTTAGTTATTTTTCTGGACTGGTTGTGATAAAAAGGCAATGATATCAATATGAAGTAACCAAAAGTACAATTTTACATGTTAATCTTTTTTGAAGAACAGTGCCACATTGACAAAAGATTTCTTGATAATTATATTTCTAAAATAGTTAATAAAATAGTTGAAATTTAAAGACCACTTTCATTTTGTTCATTTATTTTACTTCAAACAATCTGGTACTGTTTAAATACTTCACATTACCTCTGTTGAAATAAGATTTTGGGAACTCCAATTACACTGTTTTTCTTGACAGTGTAATTAAAAGATTTCACTGGAGTAAAAGTACGTTTCACACACTTTTGCCTCTATAAGAAAGTAAATGTTATTTTGTAATTAATACTTTTTTTAAAGAGGTATGTACTCATAGCTTAAAAAACCTATGCTTATGACAGCTTAAGCTCTCATACGCATAATTCATTACATATTATCAATTCTGAGCATAACAGCCTGTTAAAGTGTCAGTTTTGGTTACAGGCACGTGGTTTTAAATGTTGTCTGTGCCGAGCTTCAATATTACATTATGGTGATTGATGCTGGATTAGAACAGTATCATAAATCACCTAATAATACTTTACACTCTTTTAACGTAAAGAAGCGCTGATGATCATTACATATAATGCATTTCAATATAAATTCATTTCAGTCAGAATTTACTTCAGTAATATTTAGATTTAATTTTCTATAATTAAGGCCATATAAACCATTAAATATTAACTGAAAATGAAAAGGCTTTACTTTTGGATGTCATCCTTAGTTTCTTTTCTTCAATACAATCACCCTATTTTAGGATCATCATGAAATTCAATTATCAATAACTCTGAGACTCAACCTCCTTCAATAATATCAAGGATAGAATCCCTAGGAAAAACTTACTATATTTACATTTCATAAAAACTATTTCAAATTGTAAATAAGAAACTGACCCCATTGCCCCAACAGACGACAGAACTCACTTTCCAGTTAATAGTAATATTAGTTTTATCGTCATGGGATTCACATGATACTGCAAAAGACAAAAGCAAACAGGAATAATATTTGTACTTTATCAATAAAATCAAAACCTGGAATTATAAATACAAATCAAAGAAATCCATATTAGAAATATTAAAATGTAAATAATATATCAAGAAACATTCTTAACTTAATCATTAAGACTCAAGAAAAAATTCACTAGTAACAATGCAGTGATTACTAGAATCATGACTAAATAAAAAAAAATCACATGTAGTAGTAAAGGAAATAAAATTTAAAAAATTAACTAACAAGAGTTATCACAGAAAATGACATTTTCAATAATTAAAAGCAGACTTCATACAAATTATTAAATTTCCATTAATCTTGAAAGAAGAAGTGGGTGAGGAAACTCCTCATTTTTTGTAATGAATTTTTTCAATAAATAAATGTTGCTCTAACATGTAACATGGCATTTCTGATAACCATGTCCATGTTCATCAATATTTGATGTCCAACTTAGCGAGACCTCTAAGTCTCACCAAGTTGGACATCAAATATTGAATTCAAAATTTTATACTTAAAAAATGTCACCTAATTTAAAACACTGGTTCTTATTGAGACACCTTTCACAGCAGAAACCGTGTACTGTCAAGAGAAAACTATCTTTCTTTTAATTTTTACTAATTTTCAAATATATATTACAACTTTACCTAAAAATATGCAATTTACTTATTAACACCAGCAATTATCATAAACAATTTATTTTAGAATTGCTTCTTAAAACAAGAATAAATAACAAAATAAAATTTTTTTACATATTTGTTTGCGGTTTTACTTAGCGATCAATCAATGAAATATTAATGCCAGCAAGCCAATAAAATCAGACAGTTACAATAGGGAAAATCTAATTTTGGAGAAAAACAAAATCTATGAAAAATTTATTAATTTTTTGGTATTATGGCTCATAAAAATTTAAACTGGATAAAGATCAAGTAAATCTATTAAGCAAATAAACTTATGAATAAGAGCAGATTTTTATTTTGATTTATAGCACATTTTCATTTAAATTAAACCTAGATCAAACCTCTATAAATGCAATATCAAGCAGTAAGTAAACCGACAACCATTTTACTAGCAGGCAATTTTGTCATAACAGCAACAAAAATAAACAATATACGATCTCTTCCATCTATTTTTATGCAAGAAGCAATTCTATATGTCTGACAAAATAAACTAACAGAAATTAATGATTTATAGTTATAAATAATTAACTAAACACAATAGGTTTGCCATCACTCAACTCATGCATTTTAGAATACTTTTACAAGTTTAACACTATACTGCAAACTTCCTCAAAGTATCAATTCATTATGATTTCTGGTACTAGCTGAGTGAATGTTCTGTGAATCCCTGTTTTCATTATTGTATATCAAAAGTATTATATATATTATTCACCATTTTGTTTTTGAATTCTAATTAACAACAAATTCTGGCCTGGCACACAGTAGTTTCACTTATTAATGAGCAAGGGAATATGCTTATGGACACTGAATCAAGAAAGCTGTGCTAAATACCTGGAGACTTCAGAGATATTATAAGAATCAAACAAAAACATGAATCATTACAATTTATTTTTAGTTTTTTTTTTTTACTGCCTGTCAATACTTATACACAATGACATTTATGGTCAATACAATAGTTTTTTATGACAAGTAAATAATTTGTAATACTTTTTAAATCATTCTTAATCTACTCGGAACGTTATACGACAATATAATTTAGAAACAAATATTGTGCTATGTTATTTTTTATTACAAATGAAATTTAAATCTATGAAGCAAAGATAGTGGAAATTCTAAACAACATTCACTACAACATATTGTCTAACGTTTTCAAGGTATTTACACAAGAGCTTATATTTATTTTAGTGATAGACACTAAGAATTTGTTATAATAATGATTTTCTTCTTAGTTTACAAAGATGAAATCAGTTTGTTTAATGAAGATGTTTTTAGATTTGTTTTATGTTTATCTCCAGCATATTTCCCTATTTCAAAATATTATATCATTTTTTTTTTTTGCAGTACCAAGAATAATTTGAGGCAAATGGTTATTAAATACCTGATGTAGCCCAATACATCTTTTAAAGAAGCCCTATTAGCAAAGCAGTAAAATAAAATAATCTTACAGTTTAACAGTTCCAATGGTTTAATTACTTTCTAATCCATTAAAAAAACTGTACTTTTTGTTGCAATATTCCTGGAGATGTTACATAAAGCCCAGCTAAATTAGACTAGAAATCTTTCAGTCATAATTTTTAATTAATAATGTAATTTTTAACTACACAGAATGAGCTGTAGTCATAAAACGCAGGCTGAAAACTTTCATTTATAAAATTCTTGTTATTACTTTCAAGAAATCTAAATATAAAATTTGGATGTGTCATAAAGATCTCATTTCAAAGTACTACATCATTTTTCTTTCGTTTTACAAAAGATATTACAAACAGTTGTATTTTCATGTCCACTTTCAATGCAGGAAATTGTACATTTACAAACTTTACAGGCTGATATACAGGTATTGAAAAAAACTTAAAAGATTGCATTTACTTAATAAAGGTTGTAAAGAAGATAACAGTTGATTTTGAGTAAATAATGATGGCACCACAACTAACCAACATGTTTATCTTAGCCGATTTATAGCCCCATGGTAAAATGGTACAAAAAATGAATGAAGCAAGTACATCAATTTCTCAAGTAATATCCTATATTCATACAATCTGAGTTTTCAGCATCCAGTGAAAGGGAGAATAACTAGCATCACTATCGATCGGCTATCCTATGTATTTGGGAGATCTTGGTCAAAGCCCTGGATCTGAATATCCAAGTGAATAATTTAGTCATGGATTAAGTAATGCCGTTGTCTCACTCAGTTCATCAGAATTTTGAAAGACCAACTGCAATAATGTAATCGATTAACAATTAGAGTTAGTTCAAAGTCGTTTTTTTAAGTACAGCAGTTAAAAAAAAATAAACAGGTTTAAACCCATAAAATAATCAAAATAACTACTACCACATAACTTAAACTAAATATAATTTCAACTTTTTTTTTTATCGCCTTATTAACTAAAGAATACACATTTCTTAAGTTAGAATATACATTTCTTAAATTATTCTAGAAAGAAAATTTAAGTAAATAAATAATGACTTACCTTTTACAACAATTTTGGAATCTTTAAAAAGGCTTTTTTTTACTGTAATTCCATTGTTCTACAAAAAGAAAAAATAAACAAATTAATACTGTATGAAATTGGCGTTTTTTAATTTTTAATAAAAAAAAACAGGATAAATGAACAATACTTTCAATTAGCACATTCATAGGATCTGTTTCCTCAATATGAAACATTGCATTAAATTTTATTGTCATATCCTTTCTATTAATAAGGAACCATAATGAACTAATAGAAAATATAAACAATTAATAAAGTATAATTCAGCAACTCAACCTAGCTTTTACTGAGCATACTGAAAACTTTTGGTCTGATGGTTTGGTTCTAGTGAATGCATCTGTTCTAGAAGCAGCAAAAGCAAACATGAAATGTAACCTGTTAAAATGTTTGGGTTTATCTAAGGGAAAAGCTTATATTAGCTCTACTAAATCTTTCCTAATGAGTTTGAGGTTTAATAAATTCCTTCTTAAAACCAGAGAAAAATCAAAGGCATCTTGTTTTATTCCCAATTCACTACTTTACTATTGTCATGTAATTTTATTTTATTATTGAAATTTATCGTCAAACACCGAAAAAACTAAAAAAGACAACTTTACTATTTTAATCATGTCTTCTCAACTAATGTTGAAGATGCAAATTTTTTTCTTAAAATTCTTGGAACTTACGTATTAACGCCACCGCAGCTACACCTTTATTTAAATACAAAGTAGTCAATCGGATTTTGGTGGAAAATGGGCCGATATAGATTTTAACATAGATTCAAAACAGTCTCTTTATTAATTTTAATCAATGGTTATTTATTTTATAAATATAATTTAACCAAATTTAACCTACGCTCACTAACCTTGACTAATTAACAGGAGTGTTTTGATTTTTTAAATAATAAATAATTGCAATAATTACTGAATTTATTAAATAAATACTCAAAAAATTACAGTGTTAATTAGTCAAGGTTAGCGAGCGAAGCGAGCACAGGTTAAGTTTGGTTAAACTATATTTATAAAATAAATAAATATAAATAACCATTTATTAAAATTAATAAAGAGACTGTTCATTTTCCACCGAAATTCGATTGACTACTTTGATTTTAAATAAAGCTGTAGCTGCGGTGGCGTTAATACGTAAGTACCAAATTCTTCTACTAACTGCTAAATAACTAATCTTCCTCACTGTCTGCACCAGATTTTAGCATGCCTTGAATCAATTATTGGAAAGTAATTGATTTATAGTAAATCACTGATATGTAAATAGAATGTTATAATTTATGTAACAGATGTTACATAGGTTAATACTGAATGAGGAAAATTTAATTTGATTAAATTCTATTCTTATGGCAAATAAAAAATGAAACATCTCTATAGATGTTTTGGATAAAGACAATGATGGTGAAATAAGAGTGCAAGGATTTCAACTGGTAAATGACAATGCTAATTAGTTTTCTGTGTTTGATGAAAAGTCACTCCTACAGTTTCATTCGAAAACATAATTTAATTAGATTATTATTAGTACATGAGCTGTATTTCAATAGCATCAGTTTTGTGAGGAATGATTTTAAAAATAAAAAATAGTGTGTTTCGTTTTGATAAGTTAAAGAAGGGAATATTATATAGTGAAATTAAAATTAATATAATTACATTAAGTATGAAGTGGTGAAAAAAACAACTGTTTGAAAATAACTATAGTATTGACGTAAAATATCACTTCAGTGTTTAGAAAAAACTTATAAAGATAAAAATGTAAATTCTAAGATAACAAACATATACGTCAAACTATTAAAAGAATTAATTATAATAATTTCCACTTACCAACTATTTTTATTATTATGTCAGAGCGCTTTCGTATATTAATCCATCATCAGAAACATTTATGTGCTATGGATTATAATTATTTCCTTCACAAATTAATATATTAGATGAATTTTGAATTTTTTAAAAACAAAAATTTAAAATACAATTGATCATCAAAATGTAAAAATAATGTCGACGTTGTCCATCATGTCAATAAGAAGTTCTCAATTGTTATGTTTATTAGTGTGAGTCAGTATAACGAACCTAAAATCAATATTGTTTAATATTTGTTTAAATAATACATCATTATCAAATTTTTTTAGTTCATTTATCAGATTTTTATTATTTAATTATATGTAAGATTTTTTCAATAATATTTGTTTTATAAAAGTTATTGGAATATTCAAGAATACTAATAAAATTATTGGGGTTATAATAATGATTATTTTCTAAGAGATGTCTAGTAAAATGTATTTTGTCTAGAAGTCTAGAAATAGTTTTGCTAGACATATCTTAGAAAATAATCATAATTACAACCCAAATAATTTGATTAATATTCTTGAATATTCCAATAACTTTCATAAAATAAATATTATTGATAAATATTGCATATACTTAAATAATAGAAATTTGATAAATGAACAAACAAAATTTAATAATGATGTATTATTTAAACAAATATTAAACAATAATATTGATTATTAGGTTCATTATACTGATTCATACTAATAAACACAACAATTGAGAGCTTCATACTGACATGATGGACGTCTAAATTATTTTTAGATTTTGATGATTAATTGCTGTATTTATAATTTTTGTTTTTAAAAAATTCATCTAATATATTAATTTGTGAAGGAAATAATTATAATTGATAACAGATAAATGTTCCTGATGATGGATTAATATCATCCGAAAGCTCTTGGACATAATAAAAATAGTTGGTAAGTGGAAATTATTATATAATTAATTTATATCAATACCAATGGGCCATAATTAATAATAAAATTATTAAACGAATATCTGCAATTTTAATCATTAATAATTTAAAAAAGAAATTATTAGATTCATTAAGCACGAATCATTATTCTGCCATTAAATATCTAGAAAAAACAATTTGAAAGATGAAGCACTTGCATGCATGGATTTTAATGAAAATTGCTGTTTAAAATATGCTCAGGAATTTAAAACCTTTCACTTCAGGGGGATAGGTATCAAAAAATATCTTACATACTTTTTCACTATGTTACAAAATATGTCTTACTTTAATTTAAAATCACGCTCATACGGTACAATAGCAGTCAATTTAAGACAAGAACCTGTGGCAATATTGGCTCATTTAGAACCGATGTTTGAATTTTTAAAAGAGCAAATACTTTAAAATTGCTTCACTTTTAATCAGATGGACCATCAAATCAGTATAGCAATAAGAAATTTTTTTTATATTTTTGGGAATTTAATAATAGATTACTATCCAACTTCAAAATATTCTTCCTGGGACTACTGCAAAGATGAATATGACAAAGAAACACTGAATGGAATAGATAGTACAATTAAAAGAACTACAGACAGAATAGTGACAAAAGAGAAGGAGAATAATAATATAATAAGCAAAATTTTTCTTTGAAGATGTGATAAGTATATCACATCTTCAAAGAAAAATGTTAGAAGTATTAAAATAAAAGAAGTTACTAATGATATCAAAAATATAAACAATACATTAATACCATTTAAAAGAATATTATAAGTAAAACAGAAAGTGCAGTTTCATAAAGTAAAAAAAAAATTAAAAACTTTCATTAAATACATGAGCTATTTTAAATGTGTCAACTTTAATGATATATCTCTATTTGTCAGTGTTTACATTTCAATCTGGGAACTACGCATTATTCAAATGATGAAGTTCAAACAGATATGCCTATAATGTCAGTTTTACCACCTACAGATGTTACATAGGTTACTATTGAATCAGGAAAATTTAATTTGGTAAAATTCAAAAATGAAATAAAAGAGTACAAGGATTTCAAATGATAAATGATAATGGTAATTAGTTTTTCAGCTTTGATGAAAAAGTCATACCTAAAATTTCATTCCAAGACATACAATCAGACTCCAAAATAATTCTGAACAGAATGATAATCGATAATTTTCCAGAATCTGTCAATATATTTAAAATATTGTAAGAGTTTGTAAAAATTTGTTAATTACAGGATGTTAGACGGATGCCAATTTTTAAATATTTAGAGTTTGTTTTTTTATTAAGTTCAGTTTTAACTGTTTTAAAATATATTGAAATTACATTAGGAAATCATTGTGTAATATGATCTTTAGCAATTACATCAGATTACAGGTAAAGTAGGGGGTATTATTCCATCTTAATTCAACAAATGATCAGTGCATCACTATTTTTGATTTTGATGGTATGTGTTATATGATAACTACCCACCTTGCAGTGGCCAAAAAATATTTAAAAAAAATGTTTTTCTTGAGTAATAGATTATTTTCTAACTCGTCAACAGGTAAAAACAACCAATTTCAACACTTTTTCCATGAACTGTAGCATTCTTATTTTACATCGTATAGGGGCCAAAAAGGCTTTCTGGAAAGAGTAAAGATGGAACTTCATCTTATTGTACTTAAAATTCATTTTGTTACATAACACCAAATCTTGTAATGTTTACTTAAATTTCAATTACAAACTGCTTTTTCAAATTTTGGGCCCAAAATAAATAATGAAGGGCTTAGGGTAACGGGCCTGTTGTTTACCTTTTAACTCCTATGTACTAGAATTACTAATAAAAAACAAACTGGACTGTGTCCTTCACTAAAAAAAAAAATGGCCGCCAAATCATAAGATTTTGAATATGTATCATTTTTCGGGCCCAAAAACCACATTTGGAATAGGTAGCAAAAAATTGACATTTTTACAGCAGTACTTTTTATGTACTTTAAAACCATTTATTTTGTTACTGAAAGGGGTTGACAAGTAATGAAATCAACAAAACTGCTAAAAATACCATTCCTTCTGTAAACAATGTACCCAAAAATACTGATGTTGTGTATTTTTTTTTTCAGATTATAATAGTCAATTATAAAATGATAAACAATTTAAATACATTAACAAGTTGTTCAATTCACTTTTACCTTGATTTTACTTCTGCTAATAGAAGTTACAAATAAATCTTGCACTTTTTGATAACAAACTTAACTAACGTAACTTAGTTCTCTTGCCATTTTTTTATTGAGTAGAACTGATAAGTCCTCATTCATGTTTGGTGTAATGTTGTGTCCTCTTCCAGTAGTTGATAAAAAAAGCTCTGAAAGCGTGAGAATCTTAAAAATATTTTCTAGTTGAACCCATGTTTCATTATCCCTCAATGATTTGTTGAATGAAGTACCAGGACCCTGCGAATGGAAAGAGTGTATTCAATATTCCTCTTCATTTTATGTTTTTTGACTTCAATGACTTCGCCCAACCACCACTTGTCATCGTGTACGCAGCAGACATAATTTTTACATTTTGGCTTTGATAAAGCAATCAGAAACACTAATGTCCTTGTGCACCAATACTAACATAAATGTTTCTGATTCAGAGATCACCTGGACTTTTAGAATACATTTCTGACTTGTTGGAACGTAACTGTGAACGGTTCTTGTTTCTGGGACTGTTGTCATTACCTGATAACAAGAACTAAGGTATTCTTCAGTCTCTTAAACATCTTTATTAGAACAGAAAATAACTGTTATATTTTTAATATTGTCTTTCCAATAATTGTAAATTGCAGAAGGTGTAACAATTTGATTGTTGACTGTCTTTTAAAGGCTTGTTTTAGTCATACACCTTTTTACAGTTCCACCAATACTATCACATGATCCTTTTCAATGGTATGAGGCAAAAAAATGCCATTCAGCTGCGATTTCAAAATCTTCTTGACAGTAGTACTGTTCTGACAGGATCAGATGGTCTGATCCTCTCAGCACATCAACATTATTTAAAGTTTGTTAAATTTATAATTATACCAGAAACGCAGAAGAGTTTATGCATCAACTATAATAAAGGAAAACACTAAGGTAAATAACATTTATGCTACAAGAACAGAAGACTTAACTGAGAATAATTGAATAAACATTACATTCACAAAATAAAAAAAAGAACAGGAATTCAAACACATAATTAACTTACAGCACGAAAAAACATAGCACGACCAGTCTTACCGAGCACAACATTTTACTTAAAAAATAATCTAATTTTAGTATTTATATATTATATATGACAATACAGAAACAGCCGTGAGCAGTAGGTAAAAATTAAATAAAGTCTTTAGATATCTTAAATCTTGTAAAGAGCTTGACCCGACGATTTAATAACAAAAAAACAATGTACACAGCACCGAAGCTAACACACCCAAGGCACGATGAGAACTGACTGACAAAACAGCTGACATCGTCATTCGCACACAGGTCAGAATTGTAATAATAAACAACCTTGGGTTATGTTGTTTATAACACCATTCACAGATTTGTTGACAAACCCTAGCCCGTTATTGTGAAATCGACAAAACTGTGGTTTCTTGAACAAAACTGTGTCTGCGACCTTGACCAAAAATTGTAAAAGTACAAATTTATGAAATTTTTTTGGTTTATATTGGGCTGAGGAGCCATCAGAAAAATAAAAAAATTGTTTAACTTCTGGAAACAGTGTTTTACTTTATTTATAACTCGCTTTTGGTAGCGGAAGAATGATGTAGTATTGGCTTCAAGTACTCACTAATCACACAGTAACTTTGGCTTTGTAATTTCCTTCTTTTTTAAAATATATGAGAAACGGATGTACCTTGGCATAAGTTTTTGACCACTGATATGACGATTTCATCCTGTATCACAAAATGAAAATTTTGTGATACAGGAGATGTCTCCTATTTGAGAAGTCTCCTATTACAATACATTCATTCTCCAGCAAGTTTTCCTTTTTAATGTTGAGGAAATTAGCTTGTTTCTTTGCAACAAAATTATGCATGCCTTTTATGATTAATTAAGTTTTCAGTAACTTTATCTAAGTACTCTTGAAATGGAAGCAGTTGAGTAGTTAGTTCACAATGGTGAACAGAAACCCACTGTTTGAAGATAATTTCAGAATAAAAATCATCCCAGCTCTCTTGCAGTAATCTGATCACTTCATTAGTGCCTGGATATCTTTCACATTGTGACAGCATGCAAGTTTCATTTTCTACATCACATAACATGGTTGAAAGGAGAATTTTATAATCAAATTTCATTTTTAGAGCAGATAACATGAGTTTTATATTTTGGTGGGTAACACACAATCACAGTACCTGACCCACCAGCCAAAACTCAAAATTTACATCTTACATCAGTAAATTTTGAAAAACCAATTTTTAAATTATGTTTTTCTTTGAAGGCTCTGTTACAATTCTTTTAAGTTACATAAGAGAAGCCTTTTTTGAATATTAATTTTCTTGCCTTCAGCTTGTCTTACAGAGATACAATCCTTCTTGCCTGGCATCATTCTGGTAAAAATCTTGGACACATTTAATAACATTATCATCAGTTATTGACTGGGTTTCTTTTTGCCAATTTGTGGCAAAATTCCATGTTTTAACTAATTTTTTTGGATTGACAGGGTATACACTGACTAACACTAAACTCATTTTGAATTTTTTGAATGCTCCAGCTCCTTGGTAATAAACTTAAAATATTCATTTTTCCGGGATTGATGTAACTGTTTTCATTTTATCCTTTATTTTAATGATTAATTCTTCATATTCCCTACCTAAATCAGCATAATTTTGTGGTAAAACTGGTTTCTTCTACAGAAATATTTAAATCCAGGGAATCATTTACTGATAACTGAATTGGCTATTTTTGTAACTTTCAAAATTGGTTCCTTTGCACTACTCTATAATTTTTAAGCTTAACGGCGGAAATGCCAAGTGCTGAACAAGCTTTATTCACAGACTCAACTATAACACATTGAGGCTCAAACATATCTTGACATTCCAGTTCGCTTTCTGTATCTTGTGATTTTTGTATTTTGTTTAAGCATTTTGTACAGTGTGCTCTGCCTGGAATTAATTTTAAATTTGGATTGCTTGCTGAAAGTGTCAGAGATTTCTTAACCTGTTTAGTATGACAGCTAAATGGGTCAAAGTAACTTTTCCCATTAATATGAAAATATTTATCTAAATATTCGATTTTATGAAAAGTACAGATATTTTTTGTTACAGTGCATCCACTTTTTAAAGATAACAATGTTATTTGCTGTATCTTGACAGTATCATAAATTTATGAATTTTTTTTGTTTTATATTCGATTGAGGAGCCATCAGAAAAATAAAAAACTTGTTTAACTTGTGGTAACAGTGTTTTTACTTTATTTATAACTTGCTTTGGAAGCAGAAGAATGATGTAGTATTGTGCTTCAAGAACTCACTAATCACACAGTAGCTTTGGCTTTGTAATTTCCTTCTTTTTAAAATATATGAGAAATTGATGTACCGTTGCATAAGTTTTAGAGTAACTCTACAATATCGTCCAATACCAAAGATCTATCGTAAGTCAATTTGTGACACTGTTTCAGTGTGAATACCAATTGAACACTCCATTATCCGTTTTTATGAAATGCAAGGGTTCCTACAATAACAATATAGTTAGTATAAAATGCAAAACGACCCATTGTACCTCACTTTGTCTTATCCCAGTTTCTTTACAGCTAAAATAAAAATTTCTCTAATTAAAAATATTAAAAATAAAAGATATCGATTGCATAAAAGAGAAGTTCGCTGCTAATAAAATTGCTTTATAAACAAGTGTACATTACCTAACCAGTATTAACACTAGTAACAATAAAACATATCACATTGAAATAAAAACAGTTACTGAGCCTTCTGCAATGTTTACATTCAGGATTACGCAAACATTTATGTCCATGCATGTTTATTCACTTTCGTGTTTAAATATGAGTTTGTGTGTATAAGTCATACTTTAAGTAGCAAACTATCTGAAACATACGCTATCTCATTATAGACATATCAAATATTTTGTATAGTAGGCCTACAATATTATCTGAAAAAATACATGCTGTGAATTTTTTGGATACATTGTTCATGGTTAGAAGGAATGGCATCTTTAGCGGTTTTGATGACTTCATTACTGGTCAACGCCTTTCAGTAATAAAATAAATTTTATATGGTTTTAAAGTATGTAAAACATACTTGCTGCTGTAAACATTACAGATTTTTGCAACCTGTCCCATATGTGGTTTTTTAGCCCCAAAAATTAGATATTTTCAAAATCTTACCATTTGGTAGCCATTTTTTTTAATGAAGGACATACAGTAACACCCTATTTTTTTTTATACGTACTACTAGTACCTAAGAGTTAAAAAGTAAAAAAAAAAAAACAGGCCTGTTACCCTAGGTTATTCATTATTTATTTTGGGCCAAAAATTTGAAAAAGCAATTTGTTAACATAACTACAGTAAACATTACAAGATTTGGTGGTTATGTAACAAAATTAATTTTGAGCACACCAAGACAAAGTTTCATCTTTACTCTTTCCAAAATGCCCTTTTTTTGACCTCTGTATGATGTAAAATATGAATGCTGCAGCTCATGGAAAAAGTGATAAAAATGGCTGTTTTTACCTGTTGGCAAGTTAGAAAATACTCTATTACTCAAGAAAAAAATTTTTTTTAATATAAACAAATATTTTTTGGCCACTACAAGATGGGTAGTTATATACCAAATGTACCGTATTTATTCGAGTACTCCCCGCTCCCGAATAAGCCCCGCACCTCGATTTTCCGGACCGAAAATCTAAAAAAAATCGAGTATATACCGGTACTTGCAAGTAGATAAGTGCAACAGATATGATAAAAAAATACGTAAATACGAAAATATTCAAAAAGTAAAGCATTTAATTTTATCTTTTAAATTACAATATTATTTAATTACCGTAAGTACTAGTTTAGTTCAGAATCAGTAGCCAGTAAAACGAAAAGAAAGTATCATGTTGAAAATGATCACTTCAATACACTTTTTAATATGGGATTTTATTTTTAATTGATCACTGTCACTCACTGTCAATGTCTGTACAAGAGTTACTGGTAGTCTCCACGTCGCTCTGCCAAAGGTGATCGTCTTCACTACCATCAAGTTCATTAGATATTCCGCATTTTTTTAAACTTTTCCTTACTAATTCCGTGGAAATACCTTCTCAAGCATCTTTTATCCAAAGACAAATCTGGTTAAAATCTGGGCGTTTGATTCTTCCTGTAGGCGCGAGAAAGAAATTTTCATCAGCCATCCATTTACAGTACAGTTGTTTTAATGCTGATTTGAACGGTTTATTAATGTAGACATCTAGCGGTTGCAATAGAGATGTCAATCCGCCTGGAATTATTATTTGGTCTGTCATACCCTTTTTTAAAATGGCTTTCACTTTATCAGTCGTATGCCCCCGATAGCTATCCATTACTGGCATACCGGTATTTTTTTTATTAAGTAAATCTCTTGATCGCTTTTGCCATACACACCTGATCCAATCTAAAATTAAGGTTTCGTCCATCCAACCTGATTCCTGTGCTCTGATAATAACTCCATTTACCTGTACGGTAGGAAGAGTTTTTCTTTTAAAAACAATGTACGGAGGTAATTTTGATCGATCAGAAGTAATGCAAAGCATAACACTACACCTTTGTTTTTCAATACCACCAGTGCGAGTCGTAACACTTTTTTCACCTTTTTTATTTACGGTTTTGTCAAATGGCATTTCAAAATATACGGGGGTTTGATCAGCGTTTCCTATTTGAGAAGGCAAATAGCCTTTATATTTTCTAAGATTTATTATGTATTTGTGAAAATGTAATATTTTTTGTTCAAAAGCGTCTGGAAGTCGTTGAAAAATGGTCTTTTTGTGTGTTATTGACAAATCATTTCGTGCAAAAAATCGTGTTATCTATCCACGGGTTGCTTTAAAATCAACTTTGTTCAATGATTTAGCGATTTCACGAGCATATGATTAACACATTTCTGGCGTGACAGCATAACCGCATTTCCTTTTTTCCATAACAAAGCCATAAAATCTTTTTTCTATGTTTGTGTATTTTGGTTTTAAGCCACGAAAATCCCTTTTATTACCACTGCATTTCACCGGAAGTTGTTTCTTCTTACGCCAGTCTCGAATGCAGCTTTCATCTACGTCAAATTTTCTTCCTGCCGCCCGATTTTTTCAGCCTCTTCCATAACGCGTAGTTTTTCATTTACTGTAAAAGATCGTAGACGCTGTTCTTTTGTACTCATTTTAATGCAGTAATTAAAATAAATCAACGTGTGAAAATTTACAAGATAAATAAACAGATAAAATGCACGTAACCGTGCACATATACAAACAGTACAATGACTATGGCGAATAGACAAGACGACGATGGGTAACTGATACTGCAACTGTAGTGTCATTAGAACCGGATCCAGCCTATACAGAATGAATCAGTTTTATAAAAATACCGTAACTTCGTTCCTATCGATAATATGAAGAGGATGTTCATATAATATGAAGAGGATGTATTCTGTATAAGGTATTGATCCGGGATTGATAAACGAAACCTAATGTAACTATATTTATGTGATTGAATTTAGGTAATTCTAAGAAAACGTTTACTTTACATAAATTATCCTGGTAAAGGCTATTTTTCAAGTAAGCCCCGCACCCTTACTTTTTCTCTCCAATTTCAAGAAAAAAAGTGCGGGGGGTACTCGAATAAATACGGTAATCAAAATCAAAAATAGTGATGCGATAAAATTTTTGAAAATTTGTTGAATTAAAATGAAATGCCCCAGTAACAGTCATTTTGGAAGTGATGATGTGGTTAAAAAAAGTTGTCATTAATTGGCTGACAAAAATATAGCTAGGTTTAGAAAGCTACCAGTAAAAATAAAGCTTTCTTTCTTTACAGAAAGAAAGTTAAAAAAAAATATATACATTTTTCAGTTATTACTTGTTGATAATTTATTACAGAAAATAGATTGTTGCTTTCCGCATGACAATGATTATTAATTACTCAAAAAATTTTTGAGATACTGGAACGTAAGGTTCCAGTATCTCAAAGATGATTGTAGGAATCATCTTTGGACAATTAACTATTATAATAAATTTTACAAGGATATAGATATAAATCATTTCAATAACTTAAGTACAACAGTAATGCGATAAATATATTGTAGTTCTCTATTAAAATGTCTAATTGATAACTAATAACAAAAATTATAATTTTTTTAATTTATATTATTTTTTATTATATAACAAAAACCTTCCTTAATGAAATATCTATAGTTTTTGCATAAACAAGATAAGGGAAAACTGTTATGATACCAGTAAGTTACAGCAAATAAGTGTCTGAAGTCGTTGAGAAATGGTCGTCTTTCGTCTTATTGACAAATCATTTTGTATCTGTTAACGATGCATACCAATAATTTAATAAACAAAAAATAAATTATCTAATGGAAGGTAATAATAAATATAAATATTATCTTCATCATTAATCACAACTCATGCCTGAAAACGATATAGCCATTTTCAAAAATGTAACTCAACTCAAGCTTTCTAAGGAAGTAAGAAGAAAAATGGTTTCCTGCTGTTTTTTTTTTTTTTTTTTTGGCGTTACAAATGACACTTTCAATCTCTTCACAAATGAGTCTGTTCAATTAAACTGCCAGGGTCTAGCTGTATAGTATTTTGTTGTTGTGTGTAAGTTCTTACTGTTTGACCACATTTCTTAACCACAAATATCTAATTTAATAATAATTATGTATTATTTGCTAAATACAACATATTATTGATAAGGAAAATATATTTCTGCATAAAAAATTATTTACTTATCCATGTAGTAGATTCCTAAATAACCAGAATGACAAAAATAATGTTTAAAGATTAACAATGAAGATGATTTTTAATTAAATAGTTAAAAAAAAAATAACATGGAACAAATTACAAAAAATTAAATAATTATATATTATACATATACAATTATTCACACAAACATGAGTGAATATGTAGAAAATACAGGCAAAGCCAAGAAAGTTATGTATTGTCAACTATTTTTTGTTGTCTAAGATGAAATGAGATGTTAAAATAAGTTTCTTAATAAAATACTACAATAAAAAAATGAAGATATAAATACGATAAAACAAGATATAAATGTAATCATAAATAAAAATTGCCTAATAAGAAAAGAGAACTTAGTGAAATGTATCATGTTGGTCAAAAAAGTCATTAATTTGTCATTAAAAAAAAGATTTTGATGAATTGTGCTTTCCTTCTATGGTGGCTACCCTTTTGGTAATAAAAAATATAAAATTTCAACCAAATTGTATATATATAGGACTCCTAAAAAAATTTTTTTACACTTTGGGTAAAATTTTGAGATTAAAGACACATGCTGATCTGTATCTTTTTACTCCTTTGACCAAATATAATCACAAATACAATTAAATTGCATCAAAGACCCATATTCAGAAGTCATCATACGCAACACATAAAATCAATTAATACAGTCTGAATACATCACGCCAAACAACTGAGAAAAAAATATTATCTCCTTCCACTTCTGAATAGTATTGTCCAAGTACGTAATCAAAGCGACATACAACTTTAATGGAATCATCTAATTAATACAAGAATGTGGGCAAAGAAATGACAAAAAAAGGAAAAAATTGTTTTTGGCTCCATCTTTATGGGAGTTTGAAAAGAGCAAACATAATCAAAACGCTGTTATTAAATTAAGAGACATTAAATCCCATGAAAAAAATCACCTACACTCTATATATATATATATGTTCATACACCCATCTTTCCAAGATTTTTCAATGCTAAAATTCCACATAATAAATATATGTATACTTAACCCATTAGAAATCATCTTAATAATTTTAATAATTCTTTGCTTCCCTTTCTGGTTATTTTCAGGCTATTTAAATCAATGTTTCATATGTTTAGATAAATGTGTAATTGATTACTGTACCGAATTTAGATTAGATCGTATCTAACTGTGATTTGAGTTTCTGTCACCAGATATCTCTGAGTATTCCATTGAGGAAAATACTTTATTTCATGACTAAAATTTTCTAAACAAGGAACTGAGTGATAAAGGGTTTAGAAAGATGTTAATCAAATGTAAACATAGGCTATTTGACTTTGACTGGTTTCTGGAAACAACCTTAGATTATTTAGTGGTGTTTATCAAGACCAAAAAAGTCATTACTTTTAATTCTTTTATGTATTTCCTCAAAAATAGCAAATAAAATTGCACTATTTAAATAAACCATCAAAACACTATCTTGAGCAACACGGCGTCACACTGGCATCAGTGACATCACATGTATGTTTAGATAAATAAACATTAATAAACATTTAAATAAATAAACATCAAAAGTCACAAGCAGAGTTGGCATTCTGCTGTTTGTGTTATTTTTTACGGTGATTTACCTAAGAAAATGAGTTACAAATGGCATGTAGTGCCAGCATACACAAATACGTCAATAAAGAAACTGGAAAAACTAATTGTATAAGTTCCAAAAATGCCAAAATGCATATAATGTGGTTACAACATGCTCGCAGAAATCCAGATGCTATAGTGGATAATTCAACTTTTCTTCTGTGAAGACCACTTTGATTTAAGTAAGCATATTATTATTAATGAGTATTTCATTGTAAAGACATAAAATTTTGATTACTGATGGTCTACTTTACCGATTGGTAAAGTAACAAACAGATTTGTTTGAGGTTAGAATTCAATGTGGTCTTACCTAAGGGGAGTCCTGAGTCACGCCTGATTCAGGCCTTTTTTTTATAGTCACATCAACAATTAAAGTCATTAGCGACTTATAAGTGTAATGTAACTGTACCAGTAAATGTCTGTCTTGATCAAACTCAGGCCAACCATTTCTGAGACGAATGGTTAATAAAACCCCAACCAAAGAAGAATTCTTAATTTAACAAATTCAGCAAAAACATGTCATGTTGTCAGCTCAATCTCAGTCTGAACACATTTTACCGTAATTAAAAGTAACAAGTAAAAAAAAGTAATAATTAAAAGTAATAAGTTCAATCCAAAAAATATTGCTTCATTAAAGCAATAACATGTGTAATAAACAATAAGCTAAACCAACATCTTCATTGTGATTAATGAAGACAAAATTATAGGCCTATCCCATAAATCTTGCTCCATTAAAATTATGCATCCAAATTTGACTCCTGCGTAGTTGAGTCAAACTAAACTAACATAACCTATAATATTTTACATCATAACAACCCAAATTTATGCTATAGCTACATATTTCACCTTAACAGGTTTATGGTAGGTTAGTAAGTAAATTGGTAAGGTACTTACATTGCTGTTTTCACATTTCTCAGTAGCATAAGAATTGGGGCTACTTTTAAAGAAAACTCTGACCATAATGGCATCAATTTTAGGCAGGTTTCCACTGTCTGTCGTCTTCACAAAGTTGCTCTCCATGATCGGATAAAATACAAAAATGTAACACGGAAATCATAAAATATCACTTGATATTATAATAATTAAGTTTGAAGGTCGCAAGACACCAAGGAACGCAAAGGAATGGCAATCATTAACAGACATATTTACTGACGTGTGAAGTCATCATAGATTCTGCCAATCCAGAACATTTTTGATTACATGGCGCCAGCTAAAAAAAAATTAGGTTTTTTCGGGGTTTTTATTTTTTGATAAATAATCCATTATTTTGGTCAGATTAATGCAAATTGCTTTTAAAACCCATAATCTATGCGGATAACAATAATTATGACATTATTTTTCACACTGTCAAACAGCCTATTAAGAAAATTGTTTTAATATATATTAAATATGAAACTGCAAGAACTATTAAAAATGATGAGATTTTGTGCAATGTAGCCATTGATTTTGATGTAGAAATTTCAATAATTCAAGACTGGATTAAAGACAAACAAAAATCTGAAAGCATAGTTCCAAAACATCCAACAGAATAAGAACAAAACCATCCAATTGTGAAAACCACAATCACAAACTTTTTTGTGATTCACGCAATGTAGGAAAAATGACTTCCATTATCTGGCATTCCTACACAAAAAATCTGCTTGCAGGAAGGTTTGGTTTTGGTGAAAAACATAAAGAATTTATGGCTAGTTTTAGATGATTAAGCAAATTGGAAAACCAAATACAAAGTCTGATAGCAAAAAATATATATATTTTTTAAAAGAAGTAATTAGCTAGTGTAAATATAAGTGAGCTTCTTAAAATAGCTCTAATTACCATAATTTTTGGTATATCATCTTCTTTAAATGTATATTACAAAAGCCGTTTTTCTGAACAAAAGAATTATTATCATAATGAATTAATATTTATGGTTATATAACTTAGTAAACCTGACTTGTTTGAAATTTTGACTGTTCAAAATCAGTCCATTCCCCCTCATTAAGGATAACTGATCCTTGCATCTTCTGAATGCAAAAATTTCTAGAATCATTTCTATCTATAAAAAAAATTATCCAAAATTGGTAAATCATTTTAAACCCTTTTCTTATTACTCCTTTGAAAAGGTTATAAAATCTGTGATTTACAATCAATTAGCCATTTCTTTTCTACTTATATTAATTAATGTTGCAAAAACTTTAACAAGTAGAAAAAGAGCAAGACCTTTTTTTGACTGTGTTTCTAATCAGTTCCTTTTTGACAAACTAAGGAAATAAGGGGATAAAATAATTTTTCTGGATAATGTTAGATTATTTGACCAGAAGGTATATTATGTCCACAATGAATGCTCTTCAAGAATTCTATATGTTATAACATTAATTCTATCAGAAGAGTTCTACAGTTTAATACTCTAATTGGTACTAGTTTGTTATTGCACCGCTACTTTTTTTATACAACTTCTTCACATGAGAAAATAAATAATAATGTTTATTTATGATAGAAAAAGTAATATTTTAATGAAAAATAAAAATTACAAAACATTTCACTTTAGGTTATGTAGACTCCGTGTAGTGTGGAATTGTACATATATCAACATAATGTAACCAAATATAACCTACACTCGCTAAGCTCATCTAATTAACTTCGCTTTAGGTTATGCTGATTGCATGTACTGACAAATCGTATGTATATAAACATAATCTAAGCTCGTTAACCTTATCTAATTAACATTAAATAGCATACATCCATAAAAATGAAATTATATAATTATAGTTCATCAATATATAATTATATATATTGATATATATACTATAATTGATACTATAATTGATATATGAACTATAATTATAGTTCATCAATATATATAATTATAGCACATCAACTGAATGAGGACAGTGAGCAAAGCAAGTGTAGGTTATGTTTGGTTAGATTATGTTGATATATGTACAATTTGTCAGTACATGTTGTCAACATAATCTAAACAAAATGCTTGTTTCGCTCACTAACAGATAAATTTTTGGTTTAATACATTGTAATAATATGTTCAATACCTTGTTTTTTGACAAAGAAGTTGCATCAAAAAAGTGAAAAAAATTGGCGGTGCAATAAACAAATACTCTCAAAGCTTTAAGCTTTACTCTCAACTGCTTTAAGATAAAATTACATCGGCATGGGCATATGGTTTCCACTAAACAATCAACAATAAACAAAAGTTATGTACCTTCTGAGTAAAATTGGTTACAGTAACCTGTAAGTTTGTGAGCACTGCTTTTCATACGCCTGAGAATTCTAACCTCTACAATCAATATACAATTTCTTAATGATGTTAATTAAGAATTTTACCTCATAACCAATCAATATAGAAATTACAAACACCAAAAGAGCCAAACATACTTATGTTCTGAGTGACATTCAGTTCAATCATAGTTTTCCTGTGGCTGCAGTTATTGATTACATGGCTTTCTGTTTTGTTATTAATCTGTAAATAAGTCAGTTAGGGACAAATTTGCATCAGGTACCACTCAATTCTCATAAATGAAACATTTTGAATTTTTAAATTTACTCTATTATTTTGGTAATTAACTATATTGAGTTGATTTAATTCATTTAACCCCAGCACTTGTTTTTTCTCATGATTATATGCTAATGCATATATGTGTTTATGTTCTAATCTGAAATTATTCAATGCTGAGAATTCTAATTATATAATCTGATACTATTTATCCAATTAAGCTGATCAAAAAATATACATGGTTGAAAATGACAACATACATACATATGGCTGTTTGTTCTAAAATCTACCCATCACAAATAACAACAATTTTGATTACTGATAGGGAGTACACCTTTCACACAACAGAAAGACTTAAAATTCCTCACCATTTAACACCATTTTTATGGTTTAAAATGAATTTACTTTTTAAATAAAAATGCTGATTAAGAGCAAAAAATAATTTACAACTTTTTACGATGAATATTATCACGCATCATTAAATACTATCTTTAGGCTATACAGTTTGATATAAAAATAAGTATAAATATTACGTCAATTACATCAATGGCGCGCTCAAATACAATAGATTATACATTCTGTACTTAAATATAAATACTTATTTTATTATAGATAATACATCATAGATTTATTTATTATCGAAACTTTGTAACCAACTTTTCAACATCTAGTGACTGCGCATTATGTCTTGCTTAATAATATCTGCCAACGAAGTGACAGATACAGACAAGGAAAATTAGTAACAGATATTAATAATCACGTTATAAATAAATATTACTAATTCAACAAATTTTTTAATTAAACTTACCTCTGTGAACACAAAATCCCACTTCCCTTCATCGGGAAAAGCACTCTCCACAAAAAATAAATGAGAATGTATTATACAAAATAGTGACAGGAAAATAAAATTAACACTACCGCCCATAATGGGGAAAATTAACAAATACGTCGTTTGAAAATGAACTTTTACTACCTTACACACATTCTGGCTTCTGAGTCACGTCATCTCACACCGTCAATGAATACTCTGAAACATCTGTTTAGGGTTAAAGTAACTACAGGTTCAGCTGTATGACCAACGTTACTTCTTATAGACCAAGAAGAGACAACTCTAAAATTAAAGAAAAATCACAAAATATATTTTTTATGCAAGCAATAACTTTAGCCAAAATGGTAGTTGTTTTGCATCTCACTTAATTTGTCATTAATTTTTATTCTCTTAGCTTCCTTTCTTTGATTATAAGTGATGTCTTTAGCGGCAATTTTAAAATGTATAAACTTTAAAATAATTGTAATAATTAGTACATGTATTAAATAAAATCAATTAATTATTCAAAGAACGAGAAAAGTAATAAATCTTACAAAGAAGTATTATAACTGCAAAAATCTTTTCCTGGTATATTTTTAAAATCATAGCTTATATTTTTTTTATTTTTAAGTAACTAAAAAAAATCAGAAAATAACATATGACTGGTTTATGATAACAGAAGGAAATATTTTTTCAAATGATTGTTGAATAATTTAATTTAGTGTAAATAATCATTCTTTTGCTAATGACTTAAAACGTAAACAGTTAAATTATTAATAAAAATTAAAATACTGTAACTAACTTTGAAAATTAATCTAAATTTACATAACTCTTGTCTTAAATTTAATTAGTTTCAGATTTAGCATATAAATGTTTGTGTTGCATGGTTAATATGGAAAATAGTGCTGGTGATTTTAACCGAGAAAAAGGGAAATTACTTGCTAGTGCAAAAAATTCAAATCAAGATGAAGAAACATCAGATATTATCTTTCAGCATTTTCATGAACAGTATTTAAAACTGAAATCATTAACATCAAATAATGCTGAAGAAAACTCTAGAGCTAATCCAGAATCTAGAATTTTATTGGAATATATGATAGAAGAATTAAATAAAAGAATTAAAAGCAATGGTGAAAAACATGAATTTTTTTTTAGGCTTCTAGGAATGAAAATATTTTTACAACATATTCTTTCAAAAGTTCTCAGTGAAAATGAATCTCATGCTTTACTTGAAAAATTATACAAAGAATCAAAACCTTATTTAAGTAACCCTGAAGTAGCTTACAGTGGATTTTTAATCATAAATAGTCTTTCAGCATTAAAAGGGAAACTAGAAAATTCATTAGAGAAAATAAGAGATATTTTAGAAGAATGTCAGATTTCCTATACAAAATTAAAAAGTACTAACAAAGATGATAATTATTACTCAGGGAATGAATTATTCTCTTCGAAAAAGAAAATGTTATCTAATAAAGATGCAAAATTAAAATATGAAAAGTTAGTAGTGACTAATCTTTTATTCTTAGGATCAATTTATGAGAAATTAGGTGACCATTATAAAGACACAGTGTGCTATCATACAGCTTTTAACAGAATGTTAAACAAAGGTTTAGTGAGTCCTTATAAGTGGGTTGATTTTACAACAAGACTTGCATGTGTTTTCATTGATGACAATAATTTCAAGTAAGTTTAGAACTTATTACATGTTATTTTATTGTTTATTAATTTATTTGATTAATGACAATATTAAGTTTAAAACTTATTTTTTTTACATATATGAGTATATATGTAAAAAAATAATATGGATGACTATCCATTTTATTTTTTTACAAAAATATTAATTTAAAAAATAAGTGCTGTAAAATTTCCACTTTCAGTCACATAGATTTAAAACAGGTTCATCATTATCCAATGTTCTGCCTGGTGCCAGGTCCATTATGCCACCATTGTTTCTATCCATTCCTGTCTCAAGCCTTCTTGTTGATCCCCTTTTTCCATCATCATTAACTTCATCCTTCTTCCTTACTTCCACCCCCTCCCTTATTTCCTTCCTTTTCCTTCTACTACTGGATCAATCATGGCAGCTACTTCCAGTGCAGCTGCCATGATTCCACTTCTAACCAAATGCTCCAACCAGTTTTCTTTTCTTTTGTCTCTATTCTGTATAAGTGCTCTTCCTTCTTTAATCCTGTTCATTACTTCCTCTTTCCACACTTAATCCATCCATCTTACTTTCAAACATCCTTCTCCACCACACTCGCATCTTAAAAGCATCAATGCAGTCTCTCTCCCGTTTCTTTTCATCACACATCCTTTACTTACATATAACAAGATGTCCAAAAATAGCATTTGGCTAACCTCTTTCCTTTTACTACATTTTAATTTCCTCTACTTACTGAAGACTTCCTTGCCATTGCTTGACCTACTTTTATTCCCATTATGCTCTTCCAGTCCTCTTATCACCATAGTCTCCAAATATTCGTAACTTTTTCTTCACTTGTCCTTACAAATAAATCCGTTTTGTTATTTTTCCGTTACCTTAGTTTTCCTACATTCATTCCATGTTCTTTCATTCCTTCTTCCAGAGCTGTTAGAAATCTTTGAAGCATGTGTGTGCCATCAGCTAGAATTTCCATACCTTATGCATTTTATTTTTTGCTCTCCTGTATCCTCTTATTATTCTTTTTTTCTTCTAATATATTCCTTATCATATCTTAATGTAGATTTGGAAAATGCGAGAACCATACCATCCTTGCCTTACACCTCTACTACACCCACCTAGTCAGTAATATTCTTATTTACTTTTAAATTGCTGTTGTTTATTTTGTAATACATTGTCACATGTTTAATTTATCTATGTGTAAAACAGCTTATTTCAATGTTTTGAATAGTCATTGACTATGATGTTTATCAAGTATGATACTATAGATGTGTGCTGCAAAGTTATTCAGCAAAAATGTAACCTTGAGCTGTTACTTTGTTTATTAACCTTGTTTTGAAAGGTTTAACTCTTTAACCCCAGCATATATACAAAAAGAGATTTCCCTTTTGTTAGATTGTTCTCATTCATTTTTGGTGGTAAAGAGTGGGTTTCTGAATTTTAACATGGTCATACATCCATTTAAGATTGTGGATGGTTTAGACTTCCAAAAACCATTATGACTGATGAAACCGTCACAGAAATCTACAATACTGTTAAATGATCTCCAGCTGAACGTATAAAAGTTAGCTGATCATCACAAATACTTCGATACTACACTTTACACAATGTTTTGAGAATGGAAAAGCTATCCGCTTGATGATTTTGCATTCAACAGTCGACCAAAAATGCATTTGACTGAACATTCTTGAGGGTGTTATACTTATTTAAATGCTCTTCTACAGAGTTTTAGACATTTCATAATACAAGATGAAACATGGAATCACTATTATACACCATAGATCATTTCTTTTTTTGTTTGGATTTTTCTGGCTAATAAACACTTTTGCATTATCATCACCCAGGCACAATATATTTGTCATATATAAATAGATGTTAAAAATGGACAAATAAAAATTAACTAAAAATCAGCAATATAAAAATATCTTAAAACAAAAAGCCTGCATATGTTAAAAGCAAACAAAAAATACAAATAAAAGCTACAGTAAAAACAACATTAAAAAGTAATTTAAAAGAATAAAAATTACTATCTGGCATATGTCAAACAGTGTACACCATTGACAATGACCATATAAATAATTAAATTCTTGAATCAAGATTCACAGTCTTTATAAATCACAAGACAGTCAACAACATCTTTGCATTGTTCCCCAACAATTGTCAGGGGCTTGTGAACTTGCGATGCAATGCCACATAACAGATACAATTCACAAGGATGTGGTGCACTGTTAGTTGGTAGTCCCAGTGAACACAAAGGGGTGCATCTGTTTGCATCATCAGATATCCATGAGTGAGCCTAGTGTGCCCTATTCATAAATGACAAATAATAACCACCTCCCAACGATTATTTCTGCATGAGGAGCTCCATAGTGAAACAGTCCACCTATTTGGATGAAGTTTATTGTCAATAGTAGCACCTCCCCCATTCATTTTGCCACTCACAATGAACACTCATCTTCAGAAAACATAAAAGATCATTAGAAGCAACATGATTGGTAAAAGTAGGCTGAAAACAAGCCTCTTTCACTGCACTATCTGCGCGGTCATTGCCTGAAATTCCTATATGGCTCAGAATCCACCAGAAGCTCACATTTGTATTATGTCTAGTCATTTGTGAAATAACACACTGAATTTCACAGACAACAGAATGTCTGGAGTGCACATCGCTAATCACCTGTAAGACACTCATGGAATCCGAGCAAACAAGTACATGTCAAAATGTTGGGCTAATTTTATTTGACCACTACATGATCAATAGATGATCTACCCTGATGGAAACCACATTGTTCTGGGGTAATTAGGACATTTCCCTAAAGGTACATAATAAACAACAGTTTACCATTCGCTCAATGACCTTGCACAAGGTACTGGTCAAGGAGATAGGATGATAACTTGTGGAGATGATTTATCTTTACCAGCGTTCAGTATGGGGATCACCAGTGTCTCTGACCAAGAATCTGGAAACACCTGGTCAGAGATTATTCTATTATAAATTCAAAAAAGATGTCATATTGCAGTATTTGGG
The DNA here is from genome assembly GCF_047948215.1 of Lycorma delicatula. Classification (NCBI taxonomy): domain Eukaryota; kingdom Metazoa; phylum Arthropoda; class Insecta; order Hemiptera; family Fulgoridae; genus Lycorma; species Lycorma delicatula. The sequence goes on from NC_134460.1 coordinate 26,944,130, forward strand.
AGGTGTGACATCACATTGAACCTGATATTATTGTTTCCAGGGTCACAAATTATTCAGGGCACACCTTACTTCATTATAAGAAAAGGGTATGTTTAATTCATTTTGTGATTTTTCCAATCAACAATGGGATATTTTCTACTTGCAACTTATACCTCACAAATTCAAGGCACTATGATATAAGTGAAACTGTCCTAAACAACCTTCCAGATGTGGATGCTACATCAACTGGCGCAGCAACAAGGTTTTTGCCGCTTTGCAGTAAAATTGGCTCTGGTGAGTATATTGATTCACACATGATTCGAACCTTTCTCTAAACAAAGATGATTGTGTTGCCTGAGAAATGGATTCCATGTAATTCAGCCATGATTTTTATTTAGCATATCCTGACCCTGAAGGGGAGATCCCGCCATGTGGCGATTCCGGTTGCCATGCCACCACCTTCGTAACTAGTCCTGATGGACTTTACCGGAGGTCATCTTCAGACCCTCAAACTAATTGACATGTCTGTCATTAACAAGCCTCTGTCAGGATGCCACCGATGCAAATGTGGTATTGACATTTCCATCGGTGTCTTAAACCGATAAATTACCTTACACACAAAACAAACAAAATCCTATAAATGAACTCTACCGATAAAACGGAATACAGAAATCATGAGCCAAAAAGCACAAAATAATAAAAACAAACAGTAACCCCATGCAACACCACACAAACCTCACAAACTAAAACTAAGCGTGCAAGTGTCGCAATAGCAAACTACTAAGGAAAAAGATATCTAACAACGAAAACAAATTAAAAACAATTCAACTAAATATCATAAAGGAGGTAAAGCCCAAACGGGACTCACTATATCCTAAACGCCCCTCAGTAATGTTCTCCAAAACCAAAAACTTCAAAACTCCTCTACTATACTCCACTCGGCCTGGTTTTTTCCATTAAATCAAAGGTCAAGACGATAACATCAAGCCTGCAAATAATCTTCGTACGTTTCAGATCATACTTCATACAATACGTGAAAGGCGTCATCCCAACACCTGACACTGAGGACATAATCCTGAATCCAGCAGGCAGAACAGAGCCAGCCGGCCCTAAAAACACCATTCCCAGAAAGAAACTGCGGCACATATTTATTTGGACATACTCAAGAGGTACCCTGCAAACCTCTAACATCAGGGAAGAGACCATCTGTATAACGCCCATTTACTGTCTCATCCCATCTTGGCTACCACAAGTCAAGCCATGTTGTTCAATCTCCCTAAATTTCTCCAAAGTTAACTCACCATCTTCGTAGCAATATAACGCTGCTTCCTCTCAGACGCAAGAACGTCTATTAGTTTCATACCTGCAATCATCATGACTGCTTCTCTCGAGATCGTTTGATAACCCCCCTCCCCCAAAGTTATTATCAATAATATGGCGGTGGAACCTCAATAAAATATCCTGATAGGTCTTAAATTTTAGCCTACCAGCTCATACCGGTGCAGCATAACATAACATAATCGCCTCACATACGCCCTTGTAAAGGATACTCATGTTCTTAAAATTAAAAACCTTAATTAGGATTGACCACTTAATGTATTCCAAAGAAAACATTACAAGTATTTCCTCCGATGTATTTCAAGTGCTCCTTAAATCGGAAATCTTTATCAAAGTACATCCTGAGGTACATCTGAACCTAAAAACATTTTATTCGTTGGACTGACATTGTAACGCGGGCTTGCCGCGTCACAGCCAAACAGACTTTGAGCAGCATCATCGTGGTCTTTACGAAGTTAAACATCATTTTTTGTTGATGACTGCACAACTCGAGTATCCGACAAGCTTCATTAGCTCTGAATTCGACCTCCTCCTCGAACATCCTTCAACCAGCAGGAGTCCGTCGTCTGCGTAAGCCACCACGCAACACCCACTAGGCAACCTCAGCCGCAGAAGAGAATTGAACTTTACTATCCACTACAGAGGATATAACATACTGCCTTGGGGGCAAACCTTCGACAGTGTCTTACCCACTGCATGCTGCCCTCGCGGAGGAACACATTCCGATAACTGAAGTAACTACCCAACACACGCGACTCACTTTCAGTTCACTCCTTCCTTTGCAGTTGATAAATAGCAGAAAGCCACCACAGGTTGTTAAAGGCTCCGGAAATGCCAAGGAAAATTCCCAAGACATATTCCGCCTCGTTAGAAGAAACAATAGTTATCACTCGAAAGTATCGCATCCTACGTACCCTTACCAGGACGGAAGCCATATTGTTTATCATTCAACAACTGACACGAGGACAACCTTGTTTATACGGAGACACAAAACCTTCTCGAAAATCTTACCGATAACCGGCAGTAACGTCAAGGATCTACATGAACTAACTGTGGGATCCTTATCGCCGCCTTTATAACATGAGAAGACCATTTTTTAAACACCTCGGGAAATATCCTTCAAATAAAAGCCTATTAAAGACAAGTTTAACTGTTAGAGCGCGCACGCGCGCGCCCACACACACACCTACTGAACGAATAAGGAGCTCCACCGTTATTCCATCCAAACCAGGAGCTTACCCTCGCAAAACTGCAAATTACTCGAAGCACCTCGGCCTCAGCCATCTCCAAAGATATCGATTGTATTTCCCCAAACGTGGCAACCTCCCTCCGCACCCGCAAGTGGTATGCGAATTCTTCTACCTTAGAATCATCAGAATCAAGTAGTCTACGTAAGATTTGTCATATTTGAAACCTCACCATGCCAGGTCGAGAGAGCGGACAGAAGAACGTTCTTTTTCTGTGTGTGTCCCAAAACTCTGTACACTACATCCCATCGAACATTTTCCCTTGCTCCTTTACAAAAGAACGCCAAGATTCTCCATCTTACCCGTCCTAACCAAGTGAAAGTAGTGACACATGTTCCCTATAACTACTCAACAGTACCGCCCGCTGCGGCCTTCGGCCGCTTCGGGATTACCCTCTCTCTCAGCGGCCCTCCGCAAACGACAGGCAGTCTGCTTCAATTACTGAAAGTTGTATGGTGTTCAGATGGTGTTAACCTCTCTCGACCAGAACTGCGGGGAATCGGACACTCAGTGGCCTCAATAAAGGCCGCGGACAACTTCTCTGCCAACTCCTCCAACTCTAGAACATCCAGACTCCTCTCAAAGACGTGGAGCCTGGCCGAAAGCGAATCCACAAACGTTTTCCAGTCTGCACGCCTGTGCAGAAAACGACATTACATGAACTCGAACATTACATCGGTAACAATCACTCAAGCCACCAAAGACCTCAAAACAATAAATTGATGATCACTTGAGCAATCGTCAACCACCTCTCAGCCACAAATATTGGCAGGAAGAAACTACCAATGGTGACATTAGTTCAACAACAGACGACCGTCCATTTACCATACCAGCATATGTGGAGAGCTCTCCAGGACTATTAGGAACATCCAAACCATACTGGGCAATGAACCTTTTAATCAAACTGCCGCCATCACCGGCGAGACGCTATGCCAGAGAATCTCAGGATCTTATCCGAGACCTCTAGATGACGATCAGCAGGGTCTCTACACTGAAAATATGAATTTGCATCATACAGATGCAAGTCCCGAATATCCACCCGAGCAACATGATTATCTAAGAACTGCCGCAAGAAGACACAATCAAGCTCCCATCTGCACAGAACAGCAGCATGCCACCAGAACCGTGGTAAAACCCTTTCCAACCAACAAAACCTGGCAGATTACCCGACACATCATAAGGATGCTGTAACAAAACACCAAGTCTTCTCCGTAAAGCAACTTCACCTGATTCAATCTGAACAATATAGGTCACCTCGAGCACACCGTGGTAGTGCTCTTCATCGTGACTACCCGATTTAAACAAGAACCTAGATTCCGACTTAAAAGTCGCTTCGTTCACTCGTGTATTCTGTTTTTACAAGAGACATGACTTTCTCTTTAGTCAATCATCGGTCAATGTCAGAAACTATGACATGGGCGCAACTTCCTTTATGGATTAACCCTCATGTCAGACTTCCTAACTTTGAGAGTGTCAGAGAACACCTGTACGGTATGTTTATCATCTGCAATGACCACCAACCCGTTCTTGGTTTCTCTAGTGTTGCAAATTTTCAGGTTCGGCCTCTTGTTTCGAAGGATTACCTGAAACTCGTCCTTCATCTCTTTGCTGGTTTTTGTCGTCCTTTCCTTCATATTGACGAAAACAACCTCCGGCGGCTTCCGGAACAGAATAGCTTCTCGTTTTTCCTTCAACAATACAGCGTAACGCTTACGCTACATAAAAAATTCCTGCATAATATCTTTACCATGACGAGAAGAGGTTTCGGCCTGCGATTCCTCTACCCCCGAAAAGCTAGGCGAATCATCAAGCCTTAACTCAAGCACACTTCGGTAGCCTTAACCAGTTTGGGTTTACCTTGCTTTTTTCGGATACAGACATCTCGTTGCTCGCTGTCTAGGGAACGCAATACCACAGATTACAGTGAAACACATCCAAAGGTATGACAGACTAACAGTCGTTGCCACTTTTTCGCGACGCACCCTTCAGAACCTGAACAAATAGTTTTGAAGATCACCGAAACACTCGACTGCAACAGCCCTTAACTTGCGGAAGACGCAGAGCAATTCAGTCGTCGGTCTTTGATTGAAATTGCATAAAGCCTTACGACGATCCCTTAGTGCCCGTCTTGCAGTCTTCACCCCACCAAGGAACAACAGGCCGCCTTGGCTTTTCAGAAGTTAAAAGAGATGAATGCATTGGCGCTATCGAGAATCTGGTGTGTAAACTTGGTAAATTGGTGGATCGCGCTACCGCCTTTGTCGAAATCGTCAAAGAATCCTTGTATCCGATCCAGTCCGGTTTCTGAACCACCCACCTGCGTGGCTGACTCTGAAGCACTATTATCGACTGAGATTACAAGCGGTCTATGATCACTTACAAAAAGAGGTTTTTGGAAACGCGCCAGGTAAGGCGAGGAATTTCTTACCTGGTGCATTTCCAGTTAGCTGAACACAGACAGATCGATGCACGAAAATTTACCTGAAGATGACTTAAACGCGTACGATCCATAGTTCAATAAGCAGAGATCTAAGTTCTGCCGCAGTCTATCAACTTTATTGCCTCGGGGAGAACATGACTGTGAGTCCAAGAATGATGATGGGCGTTGAAATCGCCAGTTATATTAGGCAGAGTATAGGAATTTGGGAAAACAAACTGGACAGATCATCCTCACTGATATCAGAATTTGGAGGAAGATGTAAGTTGCAGATACTCATTTTAAATGGCGCCAATATCACCACTGCGACTGCAGGGATGTTTGTCACTAGCGGAATACGAGTGGCTATTAGGATTTCCTTCAGGAAAACAGCTACACCCTCACGTCCTCTGACCACAGTTTGACGGTCACATCTTTCGCATACGTATCCGCGAAAGGACACATCATCCTGAGGTTGGAGGTGAGTCTTCTGCAGACAAGAGTATCAAGTGATTTTTTCCTTTATTAGGATTTCAATATCCTCACGGCGGTAACGGAGACCGCAAACATTCCATTGAATAATTTTTGTACCCATAAATATTCTTTTCCTAATACGTATTACAGAACTGCGTGCATATTATTTGTCAAATACAATCCGGTTTTTTTTTTTTGCTGTTTATAACTTTTAGGAAGTGCTTTGCTTCTTCAGGCTCTTCATCGGTCTCTATATTCTCGAAGACATCACGAGATAGTGGTGGTGGGTATTTGGAAGTCTGGGTGGCCGGAGGTACCGTACCAGGCGACGATTTTTTAGTTAATCTCTTCATAGTGATCTTTGTAATTTGCTGGGTTGTTAGTGCAGCGGCAAGTTTACTTATGGCGTACCGACTAAAGTGGTTTTTGGAAAACCACTATCGGTTCCCACCAATAACACTTTTATTCTTACTTCATACTTTGTTTCAATTCACTGCAGGATCCGCATTCGCACTGTTGATTCCCCACATTTGTAGGGGTTGCTTTGATATGGCTGCTGGAAAAGAGACGTCTGTTTTTACCAGGTTGCAGGAGTTTAATATCTTTTTCGTGCAGCCAGAAATTATTACTTCAACTCTGTACAAATTTTGAGGATTGCCTTCTCTTCTTTAAAAGTTGGGCAATCTTGTAAGCGAGCTGAATGTGATCCCCATAGTTAACACATTTTTCTTCCTCACCTGCCATTCAGAATCGTTGTTGTAGCCTTCTTTTATGTATTGAGCATATATTGCAACTTTAAGAAGTTGTGTAGCCATACCTTTGACATTGGAAACATCACCTAGGATTGAGAAAGAATGGTCGGACTCGAATAGACAAGTAATCAACTCTTATTTTCTCCAGTGGTTAAATGTTAAATGCTAAAGGTTAAATGTTAGCATAAGAGAGGGTGGAATAGGTTCTCCTCCATTCCGCTCTGACGTCTCATAATTCGTAAATTTGTATCACCTTTACAACACCTTGGGGATGAAGTTCATCAGAAATCTCAACCTCTATCTCCAAGAGGTCCTGACAAAAGATTACTCTTCATCTGGTATTCAAGGATTTGTGGCATACTGCTTTTATACTAATACCACCCACGTTGTAAGACGCAAGAGTATCACTCTTGCGTCTTACGCAACAGAGTCTATCAGACTCTGTCCGTCACTAAATGTCTCAACAAGTATTGTGCCATCCTTCAACTTACTGATGTTTTTAGGTGAAGTATACTTAACCCTGTTATAACTAAGGAAAGGTGAGAGCTTTTGAAGGGAGCGCCCTTCCTGATTATTCTTAAGAAAATAAATCGTACATTATTATACTCTGGACAAGATGTCACCAATCAAACGTTTCTCTTCATTAGAGTTTTTATTCTCATAAAAGCTCATCAGAAAAAGCTGAGTGAGGTCTTTTCACATGACTTCTGGTGATGGCTTTTTCAGATAGATCACCGACCGTCACAGGATTTTTTGTAAGACTTCTAAATTTTGGTCCCAAGAGTACCAGGGAAATACAAGACCACCTCTGCAGAGCCGACACATACAAAGGCTAGAGGTAAATGCAACTGGGTTTGCCCAGGTGCCTAGAGGACATCATTTACGACTCACTATGTAAAGCCATTCAGCCATCGGCATGACAGTTTCCACATTGGGTACTGGTTGTGTTTGTTGTAAGGTGTCGCACACCACAGAGTGTAAGTGTAAGAAGAAATTGTGTAACATGTTGTTGTGTACTTGTTTAAGGGTATATGTTGTAATTTGTGTAGTGTATGTGTATAGTGTAAAGTGCTGCAGTTCTGTATGTATTGGAAAGAAAATCTATAAAGGAGGCTAGGGCTATTGGGACTCCATCCCCCCAAAGTCTTAAAAAATAAGACTACCCCGTCAGGGGCCACAGACCAAACAGGAGTCCAAACAGTGGGTGGAGTAATTGAAAGTGCATCACAGAAAGTAAAATCAGTTCCATCAGTTTTTTTTGGGGGGGATTCTTGTGGTGCCAGTGTTCATAGGTTACTGGAGAAAGGCAGGAGCATTACCTAGGGGTATTACTCTAACCGCTGGACCGACCGCTAGCTTGAAGGGTACTTTTCAGGCTAAACATTCACATTTGGCCAAAAAATGCTTTCACTAAATGTACTTAGTAATGTACTCAGAAAATGTACTTAGTTTTGGGTTGTTGCTGCTAAATCCATGACTTCAAAATGCTTTCACATGCCCCATATTAGCCAGATTTGGTTGTTATCAATTACTTCTTTTCAAACCTAAAGAAATGCCTTTTGAACAAAGATTCACTTCAAATGTCAAACCTTCACATTATACTGATTGTATTAAAAAGTTGGAAATTCATTAGTTTAAATTCATCGAACTACAAGGTAACTACAGTGAAAAACAAAAAGAAATTTTTTAAATCTTGTGTTTTCTTTGTCAGGCCTACAACTTTCCAAATAATCCTTACAACATTTCTGAATTTTTAAAAAAAATTAAAAAAATTATTTTAAAACAAATCTAAAATTACATTAGAAAAACATTTCTCAATCTATATTATTTAACTTATTTTAGAGAGCTGATCTAATATACCTGGAATTGTTTAGTTAACATTTATTCTGGTTTATATTTTTGCATAAGTATTAATATAAATATATATTATTTCTGGGGCTGATTGGATCAGTTTTTGCTCAAGATGAAGCTTAAAAAAAACAATTTAAAAACATTTGCTTGCCCCTGGGTTTTAAACATGTAAAGTTTTAAATTACTTGTAGCCCAAATATTTTTTAAAGAATCAATTTAGACACAAAAATATTTTTGTTTTCATTTTGAAACTTATGTAAACAGGACTTTTTGACAAATCAGATATTGGACAAAAAAAACAATTTTTCCCCAAGATTATTAATTTAAAATTTTCAAAATAAGGTAATTAAGGTTTAAGAAAAATGGGCACTATATGGTAACAACAAAATTAATATTTTTACAAATCTTGTTTTTGATTAGTAGATCACCTGTGATCCATTAACAAACATTTTTTACCAAAAAAGATATTTTTCCTTCTTTGATAAAACAAGTAATGCCTGAATTTTTTCTTATCTTGCTTTAGCAGATGTTCTACAGGTGTAGCAGCATCCAACTTAAAAAGGACAAAATTGTCTGACACTAAGATAACTGTGTGTTGAATACTCACTCTTAAAAAAGCAGGTATTTTAATTCAGAAAGGCTTATACTTCACAAAGATTCCCTGAGATATTAATCTTATTCTGTACATGAATGTTTCTTCCACCTGTATTTATCATAATATTGTCACTTGGTGGGCAAAACTGTCATTTTTAAAAAAATTATTTAACCGAACATTCCCTTTAAAAATTATTTAAATGAAATAATTACTTCAAATCAGTAATAATAATAATATTACTATTATTAATTAATAATAGCATTATTATTATTATTTTCAATTTTCAAATGAATAATCCTAAATTGCTTAATAAAACAATGATTAATTTCACTATTACAGCATAGATTGTGCACATCTGTCATAAACTTACTTATATCATTATCTTCAGTATTATCTTGCCCATCACTTATGATAATATTATGCTTTTCTTGAACAGTCTCTTTATTAATTAGCTCACCTTCTGTATTACTTCTCATATACATAGGACATTTGTTGCCACATTTAGCAATAATTCAGAAAAAGTTTAAGTGCATAATAATGCACAAAAAAGGAGCTTCTACATGGTACAGTATAATTTTTTTGAAAAATCTCTAATGTGTAGTAACAGGGTTACAAGAGATTTTCTCCAACAAATAATAAGAAAGCTTGTGCTTTGGAGGCTTTGAAAATTATTTTATACTTTTTAAACGTGGCTTAGTACATTGGAGGTGTCTTTAACATTACACCTTTTTATGACTGTGATGCACTATCCCTAAAAAGGCTGACAAGGATGTTTTTTATTTCAAGGATGACTTGTTATATTTTCAAGAGTATGGTAACCTAGGTCAACTAAACTGTTGGTAATGGCAACATACAAAAAAATTTGTTTTAACAAATGACTTATTTTACAGAGATGCCAGACATCATTTATCTGCTGCCACTCATGTTCATGAAATGCTGGAAGTGAGAAGTTCTTCAATAAATGATCCCACAAAGTGAGTGAATAACAGATAAAAATGTAAATTTTTCTAATGTGTACCTACACAATAAATAGATAACTTTGGCAGTAATGAAGTAAGATTGCACCGATCTCCTTAGAATAGAAAACAATTACTTTAATTAATTTTTTTTTTAATACACAATTTTCAGAACATCACTTTGGTATTTCTTAATAAAACAAATTTATATTTTTTCACTTGTTTGTTCACAGTAAAAACTTAATATAACTTAACCTTCTTCACTTTTTAAATACATAATATTACTATGTTAAACAAGAAAAAAAGAATATTGCTGAAAATAATTCTATTTTTTAATCTCTAAGTGGTATTTAAAAAATCTTATGAATTCAGATGCACATACTTTCTGATATTAGGACAGGGATAATTGTATGCTACTCAGTAGATTATTAAAACATGATTTTGTTTTGTTTAACAAAACTATTTTTGTTATTTTAATAAATATAACTTCAAACAACGAACTTAAAAAGTAAAACTGTATTTAAATTTATTCAAACAATGTTATGTTTGGAAGTCTGAGCCGCCAAGTTTAAAACAATAACAAATACTTAACTAACTTTTAATTTTGTGACATTCTCAAGAAAATCAAAAAGTATGGAAAGATTGAAATTTTGAATTATTTTTTTACCAGTTTTATGAAGTTTATTTTATTTTAATCATCAGTGGTGGCTCCTTGTATAGTCCACTTGATATTATCAATAACATTTAGTATAATGAGTCCTTTTTTCTTTAATTCTTTCTCTATACTTATACAACATATAATCCTTAAGCTTAATGTCAGTAGCCAGCCTTCCAGTTTATGAAAAAGATAGAAAAATCTTTGTATGGAACTGCACAGTTCCAGCAGCATGGTGTTTGGTTGTGGTGTGCATGTGCACATAGGAAGCTGCACATAAGGATGCGAGAGAGAGAGAGAGAGAGAGAGAGAGAGAGAGAGAGAGTGTGAGTGAGACTGTCGATCCCACAGTGCCGACCCTGGCATGCTGGTGGAAGGTTTTTTTACTCCACATGTGTTGTACTTAAAAACCATGTACCATATTCTTGAATGTGATAAAGTGTAGAATTAGATTATTATCCTGCTTCCAGGCTATTCTATATGATTCATCTTTTTTATTGGTTATTTTATTTTACAGAAAACTTTAACCATGGTCTTGGAAAGGCCCAGAAAAAAATTTTCTGGAGCAGCACCCACACTAATTTTAGCTATGAGTTGCCACTGCTTATATTTACATCTTTTTAATTTCAAACGTGTTCAAAAGAAATACAGAAAAACTTGCATTGACTAAACTAAAAAAATATATGGAGAAGTAACATTAAACAGCTGTTACAGAGTATGATACAATAGTTATTTTTAAAATATTTTATTTAAAAATTAACCTACATTTACGATATTTTGAATGCCAGGATATAAACCATTACACTTTAACAATAATCTAATACTGAGCAATGATAATGGGGAAAAAAATCACCAAATCATCTATGTTTTTACACATTAAAAACTCTCCCTACTTGAATTACCTGGAAAACATAATGCGACTATTAGAGAAACTTTACTCTACAAAAAAAAATTGGGTAGAAACAAATTGATTGAATCCTTTTCCTTTATGAAGTCTGTTAAAAACATCAAGTGAATCACTGACTAATTTACTGTGATGCCTGTACAAACCTTTGCTCACAGATTATATCCTATTTTTGAAGTTAACGCTACTCGAGTGTGGTGATCAATAAATTAAATTATTTAATAGCTGACCATTTAAGAAACATCATCTTAGTATAAATAAAAGTAATTTTATGTATGTAGATATCTATGTTCCACATGCCTTCTAAACCACAGGACCGATTTCAACCAAACATAAGACAATTATTATGTACTAAGTGAGTAAAACTGCTGTGAGTGGTAGTCATCCCTACCACATACAACGGAGGATTGAGGGGGTGTGAGAACCATAAAATATTAAAATTCTGGAACATTTGGGAATATTCTGGAATATTTTCAAATACAATTACATATTGGAAATCTATAGAACTTCCTAAAAGTTACTACAATATTTTGAAACACTAGATCATTTTCAAATATTTTTTTACATTGGTTTTTCGAACATCTATAACATAATATAATCTTTTTGTAAATTATATCATTCTGCACATTCCAAAACATTTTCATTCTGAAATGTTGTAGAAGGATTTTAAAGAAAATTCTGAATTTTTGAGAGTGTATAAACTTTAACTTAGTGATTTGACGATGTTTAAAAGGAAACGTATGTCCATCGCTGAAATTCAACTAAAAGTGAAAAAACAAACCTTTTGTGAGCAGCGAAACAATTGATAAATGACAGCAACGGTTTTAGGCTTTGTGGGAGCGTGCCAGAACACAGCTGAAACTGAGGACAAACGAGACATCGTCGTTTATTCATCCGCCCTATGTTACTTATCACAATAAAAGTTAAGTGACCATTTTTGTAAAAAAAAAAGATATGAATGAGCCCATGACGAAAGTATGATCCCGAGCAAGGACCCGGTTATATAAGCTTATAGAATGAATAATAAACAAACCTTGCATTTGTGTGAGCGAGTTCGCCATGATTCTACTGAGTCATGTCCCATGTATCAGTGCCGATTCAGAAAGTGGCCATATGTGTATAAATAACACTACTCCCTGAATAATTAGTCAAAAGTAAGTCATGCAATCAAACGTTTAATTAATGTTATATCCTCAGTTCTATTAAAATCCTTGATCTTTTCATTTGATCACTCTTTTGTTCTCGTGATCAATTTCAATTTTTGTTTCTCTTATTTATTTGTTTATTCTAATGTTATTTGACGTTAATATAATGCAATTTCTTTTAAGTTTACTGAAAAGTGAGGGAGTGTAATACATTCCTAGATTTGTGTCTGTATGACTTGAGTTATACCATTAGTTTGACATCATGTCGGACGCCGATTCAGATGATAATAGTGCACAATCATTGATATCCCCTCCGAAAAAAGACCGCGAAATCTACTATCTATAAATCTACTAATGAATTACGGTCTCCTAAGAAAACTAAACTCCGCAGGTCTATTGAAGAAAAGGTTGACGATTAAACAAATGGTATCGATAAAAACGCGTTTCGTAAAAAAAGTACATGAATTTTATTTTTCAAAGACTGCCTGAAATAGACAGTGTATTAAGCGTTATAAATGAAAAAGCGATCTACCAGATTTCTTAAAAACATTTTTTATAAATTGTTGAAAGTATGAATTTTAAATACGAAGAACGGGTCCGGAGAAATGCTTTGACAGAATATCAATATATGGGGAAGACATAACCTCACAGAAATAAAGAAAATGAGGTAAGAAGGTCGTAGAATATATTATATGGATGAAACTTGGGTCAACAAAGGCCACACGAAAAGTTTCGTTCGGAAAGAAAAACGCTGTGAATTCGTTAAAAGAAGCCTTTCTGTGTGACTTATAAACCGGTAACAAGGCTCCATCGGGTAATGGTAGGCGTCTCATAATTTCGCATATCGGCAGTTTTTTAATTGTGGTCTCGGGATTTTTTAATCTAAAACTACAGGAGAGTACATAATGAGATGTTTTACCTTTTCTGGATGATAATTCCATTATTGGCTTAGAAAACGAAACGCTCCTTATCATTCATTAAAAAGGAAAATATTCTAGCCGTGTCTTGAAAAAAGAATTATATTAAAATAGGGCTTAGTTCAAAAGAAGTGATTTTTGAAGAGGATGAATCTAAGGTCCAATTACCGCAGAGGGTTTCGCTTTAAAAGTATTTTTAATGTGTATAAAATTGATTGAGTTAGCAAGATCTAATGGTAAAACCGTGCTTCGATTACCTACCTATCATTGTGAACTCGACCCAATTCAGTTAATTTGGAGACAAATCAAAAGTTAAGTAACGTCAGAAAATATTTTTAAAATATTTGATGTATAAACATTTATGCTTAAAAGCTATCGATAAAATGGGCCATAGGGAATGGTAATTCTACATAAAACATGTATACAGTTAAATAGAACCAAATTATTTAATTTAATTAAATTTAATTTAAAACACTGGTGAACTTTTACTGTTAAGAGCACAATAGACAATTATATAACTCTTAAACTACATAACAATGAACAACTTTAATGAATAAAATACTCATGGGTTATCAGATGTGCCGAATAAGGTATTTAAATATTTATTAATCATTTAACATCTCTTAATTTATTTAAATTTAAAATATATGTATAATTTTTGTAAAATATGATTGCGAGTGGTTACTGAATATTAACGTGCGTAGTTTTTTTATATGCATCAGGATTTACAGAAGATGTTTGTGAATCGGCCTCCTGAACACTCGTACGCGCAGTCTGTTTGAACACCTATACGCTAACTGAATGAGGTATAGTTATATATGAACAAATTCTAATTTATACCTATCGTGAAACTAGAATTTTATATTTACCAAAAACCCAGACATAAATTGATTTAATTAAATAACTATTAGAATACTTTTGTGAATTTTTGAAAAAATAAAACATCTTTTGTTTCAGAGAAGAATTAATAAAAAGTAATTCTATTCATCTTGCATTAGCATGGGTTAGATATTGTGTACTTCTTTTTGAAAAATCTAAAGATGAAGACAGAAGAAAATTCTCAAATTTGTTTAAAAATGGATACTTGTATTCAAACAGTAGACCAATAGAGAAATCAATAATAAATGACCAGTATAAAAGTCTTTTCTTACATAGTAAAAATTCTAATTTACAAAACAAAGTATTTATGGAAACAATAAATACAGAAATAAGTGATGAGTGTGATGATTACGATAAAATCAATAACCTGTCATTTGAAGATTTTCTGGATGTTGTGAGATGTCATCTAAATGAAACAAAAGAGCAAGAAAATAATGAATTGAAAATGCCAGAAATTGACTCTATAACAAAAAAAAATATGAATGAAGAGCATAAAACAAATTCACAGTATGATAATTTGAACAAAAAACATGAAATTGAGGGTAATTCAAAAAGTAAGGTGATTATGAATGAAGCTAATGAAAAGCTGATTACAAAAGGTTGTGAGAATAATAAAGGTGAAGGAGAAATTGAAAAATTTGATAGTTTCAATAAAGAAAGTGAAAAAGAAATTGATGAAACAGAGGAATCGGATCATCCAAAATCCGAATCAGAAATAGAGGAACTCATTTTTTCAAGTTTAGGTTACTTGCCGATAGAACAAGCAGTAACCAAAGATCTTATACAAACACCTGAACAGGCAAAAAGACTATTTACATTTGCTTATAGATGGTCGAAACAAGCCCAGTTATTCTATCCAAAGACAAGTGATTTTTATTCATATGTACATGTAATTTTAAACCTTGTTTCTCTACATAGGCTTTGTGCATATTTTCAAGGACGTGACAATCTTGACTAGTAAGTAATAAACATTTGCCATATTTACATTTTTTTTATTGTAGATTTTTTTACTACTTTTAAAGAAAATTTTCATATAATTGAATAATTATAAATTTATTTATCGATCAGATGGAAAAAATAATCTTAAGTAGAACTTTTTTTACTTTGTAGAATATTCATCCCTTAATCTTCCATTTGCCCTCTATAAATCATTAGACCTTGCATATGGTGTGGGGGCTTGAGTCCTCAGTGATACAGAGCAGCTGGACCGAAGGTGCAACCATATCGCAGAGATATCTGTTGAGAGCCAGACTAAGGAATAATTCCTGAAAGAATTACTGAAAGCAGCTCTTTCAGTAGTTGTTAAGGGCATAGGTCAGGATGACTTAAACGGCCATATCAACATCACTCAATCTTCTGAGTACTGCGCAGATGAAAGCAATGGAAAACTACAGCTGCTTTTTTTCCAAGAAAATGTACCTCTCTGCATTTTCATATAAAAAAGATGGAGGCACCTTCCTTGGTAGAATATTCCGGAGGTAAACTAGTCCCCTGTTCAGTTCTCCGGGTGGGGACTACTAACAAAGGGGTCACCAGAAAATTAAAAAATAACATTCTACAAGTCGGATCATTGAATGTTAAAGTCTAAAAAAGGTTGGTAGGTTAGAAAACGTAAAGAGGGAAATGGATAGGATAAATGTAGATTTAGTAAGAATTAGCGACGTTCGGAGGGAAGAGGAAAACTACTTTTGTTCAGGTGATTTTAGAACAATTAACTCAGCTTCAAATAATAGGCAGGTAGGAGTAAGTTTCATAATGAACAAGAAGATAGGAAAGAGAGTAGATATTTAAAAATGCATAACAATAGAATCATTGTAATAAGGATAAAATCAAAACCTAAACCAAAAACCACTTAACGTCTATATGCCTACAGCCGCCCATGATGATGATGAGGTAGTGTGTATACAAGAAATTGACAAAGCAAAACACATAAAAGGGGATGAAAATTTAATAACAGCTGGAGATTGGAATGCAAGCATTGGAAAAGGCAAGGAAGGAAATATAGTGGGTGAATATAGACTGGACAAAAGGAATGAAAGAGGGGACTGACTAATGGAGTTTTGCACGAAGTATAATTTAGTAATTGCCAATACCCAGTTTAAAAATCATAACAGAAAAATAAACCCATGAAAAAAGCCAGGTGATACTGCAAGGTATCAGATAATTATATCATGGTTAAGCAAAGATTTAGAAATCAACTCCTCAACTGCAAAGCTTACCCTGGAGCAGGGTAAGCGATCATAATTTAGTGATAATGAAATGTAGATTAGGGTTTAAAATCCTGAAGAAAAAGTGTCAGATGAATTGGTTGAATTTAGAGAAGCTTTAGGAAGAGGAGGTTTTGAGGAGATTTCAAGATTTTTGAGGAGGACATCATAAGAGATCTGAGTAAAAAAGATAGGTAGAAAATGTAGAAGAAGAATGGCAGAATGTAAAAAGGAAATTCTTAAATCACAGAAGCAAACTTAGGCGGAACAAAGAGAACTGGTACAAAATCTTGAATTTCAGACGATATATTGCAGCTGATGGATGAACGTAGAAAATATAAGAATGCTAGTGATGAAGAAAGTAAAAGGAACTACAGACAATTAAGAAATAATATAAACAGGAAATGCAAACTAACGAAAGAAGAGTGGATTAAAGAAAAGTGTTCAGAAGTGGAAAGAGAAATGAATTTTGATAAAATAGACTGAGCATACAGGAAAGTTAAGGAAAATTTTAGGGTACATAAATTAAAATCTAATAATATGTTAAACAAAGAGAGTACACAGATTTATAGTACGAAAGGATAAGTCGATAGATGGGTGGAATACATTGAAGAGTTATACAGAGGAAAGGAATTAGAAAATGGTGTTATAGAGGAAGAAGAGGATGGAAGGGGAGAAACAATACTGAGATCTGAATTTAAGAGAGCATTAAAAGATTTGAATGGCAGAAAGGCTCCTGGAATACACAGAATACCTGCAGAATTACTTCGCAATACAGGTGACGAAGCGATTGATAGATTTATACAAACTGGTGTGTAATATTTACAAAAAAGGGGAAGTTCTGTCAGACTTCAAAATGTGCTATAGTTATGATACCAAAGAAAGTAGGAGCACATAAATGTGAAGAATACAGAACAATTAGCTTAACTAGTCATGCATCAAAAATCTTAACTCTTATTCTGTACAGAAGAATTTTTAGAATTGAGGAGAGTGGAAGAAGTGTTAGAAGAAAACAAATTTGGTTTCAGGAAAAGTATAGGAACAAGGGAAGCAATTTTAGTGCTCAGATTTATAGTAGAAGGAAGATTAAAGAAAAACAAACCAACATACTTTGCATTTATAGACCTAGAAAAAGCATTCAATAATGTAGACTGGAATAAAATGTTCAGCATTTAAAAAAAATTAGAGTTCAAATACAGATGTGGGAAGTAGAATTACTAAAGATGGACGAAGCAGGAGCAATATAAAATGCTGAATAGCACAGGCAAAACGAGCCTTCAGTCAGAAATATAATTTGTTTACATAAAAAATTTTTTTACATAAATGTCAGGAAAACATTTTTGAAAGTATGTTTTGAGCGTAGCTTTATATGGAAGTGAAACTTGGACAATTGGAGTAACTGAGAAGAAAAGATTAGAAGCTTTTAAAATGTGGTGCTTAGGAGACTGTTAAAAATCAGATGGGTGGATAAAGTGATAAATGAAGAGGTGTTGTGGCAAATAGATGAAGAAAGAAACATTTTGAAAAATATAGTTAAAAGAAGAGACAGACTTATAGGCCACATATTAAGGCATCATGGAATAGTCGCTTTAATATTGGAGGGACAGGTAGAAGGAAAAAATTTTGCAGGCAGGCAGCGTTTATAGAGTATGTAAAACAACTTGTTAGGGATCTAGGATGTAGAGGGTATACTGAAATGAAATGACTAGCACTAGATAGGGAATATTTTAGAGCTGGATCAAAACAGTCAAATGACAAAAAAAAGTGCTATTATTTTTTTATATATTTTTTTTAATTAACTCTAATACTGTTATTATTTTATGAAATACAAGAATATAAATGACATGGACCAATATTCAAGTTCATAACAACAGGGACATTCCAATTAACAGTTGGAAAAGGTTTAATAGCTCCAAATATCTGATGAAGTGTAAATTGTTGTATAGATTGAAACAGTGATAACATTAATCATTAACTGATTGTAATGATTCGTAAGATTGCATTGTATTGAAAAATGAGATTCGCAAAAAGATATTTTGTGTAGGTTTCCAGAACTGAAAAAAAGGAATTTTCAAGTCTAAACAGTGTACCAAAGATTCAAAAGACCTCATATAATTTAACTTGTGTGAACCAAACAAGCACAGATTAGTGGCAGTAATACAAATATAAGCTGGTTGTATGAGAGTGGTGTAAATCAGTAAAGATCTCATTTTGAGTTAAGTCCATAAAGGTTATCCTCAATGCCTATCTATTCTATTTAGTAAGACTGTGAAGTAAGTCAATAGTCCAATTGTTTTCCACTAGGAACAGCACATTATTATTATTACCAAAAACCTAGTGTTGGTTAGAATGAAAGTGGTGTTAGTCAGGTTGAAGTTTACGTCCTCATTTTTGTAAAAGTATCCTTTTTTTTACTGTTGCATGATGGTATTAATAAATAGTTGTTAAATAGTAAAAAATATATATTATAATTGTGTTTGTAACTAAAAAATGAAGTGGCCTATGTGAAGATATTTTTGGATTGTGTACATTTTTTAGGTTATATTTTACAAGTGGCTTGTTTCTTTAGTAGTAAGTTTTCTTATTAGATCTCAGGAGTATATTTATTATTCTTTAGATGTTTTATCTAGAATTTCAAAAGAAAAATGAATGAGCCTGTTCCTACATGAAACTGGTTTCAGAGGTTAAGGGTTTTGAGTGATTCAACTCATGACATTGACGATTCTAACAAAGACACTGACTTCTCTCCAGACTCTTCTGATGTAAGTAGGCCTTTGATGAGTAATTTAAGCAATAATGTAAGAAGTCAATGAAGTCAATAATGTAAGAATAATGTAGAAGTTACTTTCAGATTCATCATCTCAGTCAGGTTCAGACACAGGCATTTATAGGGCCTAAAAATACATTAAAAAATAGAAAAAGGGTAAGAAATTCAAATGACTAGAAGGGAAACAGAGCAAAACGCATGAGAAACTCTGGCCAAAGATACATAAACAAAGCAGGTCATGTTATTGAACAAAAAAATTTCCTGATAACAGTTGCAGTTATAAGGAAAAATGTATAGAAAAGATTTTGGAAGAAGAGGCAGTCTATTTTCCAGACTGTTTGGAAAATGAGGAGACTTCAGGAAACAAAATGCTTATATCTGTGGACTAATACAAAAGCAAGAAATTAAACAGAAAGGCCAAGAAAGGAAGAAGGAATAGTAAGAAGTGGGTCAAATATCATATAAAATTGAAGTGGCAATTTCAGTTGCAGTGGGTGAGAAATTTTTTCTGCAGACATTCTCTGTATCATTGGAGGACACCTACCATGTTCTTTGAGTGCTTGAAATATGAGTTAATGCATACGGAGACCATCTGTCAGCTTGATCTTATCAGGTCTGAATTGGATCTCAGTGTAAACTGGAGGAGCCAGGCCAAATGGCCAATAGTGGAGAGTTCTGTAGTGTACTTAGCAAAGGAAAGGATTGCTGAGAGGATCTAGAGCTCTGCTTGGATTTCTCTTATATTTTATTTTTGTTAATGTTTTGTTTTATAAATTGTTTTTGTTGTTCTTGTCCTTGTTTTTTTTTTTTTTGTTTCAGTGTTACTATGTTGTTATTGTTCCATGTAATATTTTTATGTTTAGTGTTGTGCACTGAACTCACTTTTACCTCTACGAGTAGGTATTTCAATTCCTTTGTTAGTTAGGTATTTTCAGTCTTGCTTAAGACTCTGTAAGCTGTGTGAGATTGTTTTGAGTTCATTAATTAGCCAGGATGCCACGAGTGACACTCCCATCGGTGGCATCCTAGCTGAGACAGACCTGGAATATATCAAAAGCCGAGGTTTCAAAGATGACCCCAGTAAAGCTCATAAGGGCTCAGAACGGAGGGGGTGGCCAAGAATGTCTTCCCCTACAAAGTCAGGATGTAGAATATGAAATAGGGCCACTAGGAAGAAGAAGAAGCAATGCCGGAAGAAGAAACAGAATCTGTCTCTCCTGATCTAAGAGAAGGCTGTTAGTAAACTTTGATCACTTAAAGGGTATTTTTCAATTTTATTTTCTAAAATGTGATTTTGTTATGAAAAATGGACTTTACACAATTTTACATATAAAAAAAAATTTTATCTCTTGTAACAAGTACTGTAACAAGTTTTGTTTTCATAGTAATAAAATGAAGTGAACAATATAATGCTGATTGTTGTTACTTGTACTGTAACCTTGTCAAACAATAAATCTGATAGTAGTGTAATTCATTTAATTCCTATTTTTTATAAAGGCCTTAAATATTAAGATTATGGATCATACATACAATAGATATTTTGATACTTGAGTAAATTTTAGATAACAAATCACTAAGATAGTGATTAAAAAATGTTTAATAACCCCCCCACAACTATATAATCAAATGATATATTTGATCAGTCTTGTTTTTGTTCATTTAATATGTTGATTTGTCAGATTTTATGTTATCAAATTTCACACTTTTCAAGTATGTATAGAATTTGGTTTGATATGAACTATATTTAAAGCTCAAATGTTGGTGTCTTACACATACATATGTTGCCATGAGGGAATCTGTAAAATTTGATTTTGAGTTGTTTCTTGTATATCTATGAGTGAATGTGCATCTCTTTAATTTAGTATTTAGGCAAACATTGCTAATATTAATTTGTATATTGCTGGGTTGTTTTCCTGTCATTGTTTGTTTTGTCTGGATTCAGTATTTTGACATACATTCATTCATAGAACAGAATCAAAGTTTGCAAATCACCTCATAGAAACAGAACACTCAAAAGGTTTTGAGCATTTTGAAAATTTTATTCATAACATACATAAACAAAGATCTCAACAATGAAACCTCACCTCCACAGCTTCTAAATAATTGACAGATATTTAATCTTGGTGTTAAAAATTAATGAGTAATATTAACATGAAACAATTATCATTTTAATATAGAATTCACCTTTTTTGAAAGTTTTTCAGTATAAACATAATTCAAGTTTAAAATTATTGAAATTTTTGTAGATCTACATTTTATATTTTTGAGCTATTTTAGTTATTCTATTTAATTATTTTATTATAATAAATTATTTTATTTTTTTTTTAACACAGCAGGATTAATCTAGAACAGACAAGAGAAAATCTTCTAGAACATTTAGTAACTGAGCTAAGTGAGATACAACCAGAAAATCATCTTCATGTTCGTTTATATCAAGAGATGGCACTATTAAATATTGATCTAGCAATGCTAAACATGTGTAATATCTATAACATTCATGCAGATGACACTTACAAGCTGTTCGCCTTTGCAGAAATTCAGTCGCATATTAATCATATATATATAGTAATGATTTTCTTTTATTGAATACATAAAATAATTATTCTCTCTGAAT
Source organism: Lycorma delicatula (assembly GCF_047948215.1). Taxonomy (NCBI): domain Eukaryota; kingdom Metazoa; phylum Arthropoda; class Insecta; order Hemiptera; family Fulgoridae; genus Lycorma; species Lycorma delicatula. The sequence continues at coordinate 26,965,826 of NC_134460.1, forward strand.
TTTGCACTGTTTTTGTTTTTTAAGAACTTAACAAAGAAAATGTAACATTTTTATTTGAAGAATTTTACCATTTTCTAATAAGAATAAGAAAAATTGTATTTCCATAAAAAAATAATAGTATTTTCCTTCTTTTTAAATTTAAACTAGTTAAAAACATTTACTATTTTTATGAGAGTAACTTTGTAAAAAATTATATTTTTCAGCCATTATAAAATTAAAAAAAAAAAAAAAAAACAGTGTACGTTAAATGTAGTTTTATATTTATTGTAACTTGCGATGAGACTTTGATTTTGGCCTATGAGAAAATTTTTCCAATTTTTTGAGTTTAAAAAAAAAATATAAACTAACCTGCATGGATATAAAGGCTGTATGAAATCTATCTAAATGAATTGTTGAAAAAGAAATTATGCAGTTATCAGATTAGTATGGGTATTATTATTAAGAGGAGAAATAACTATGACAAGGATTTTAATTTTTTAGAAAAATTTTCACGCAACATTCTTCATTATTTACAGTTCTCTATTTTGTTGGTTTTAAATAAATGATTAATATTTTTAGATCAGAACAAAGTGTATATATATATATATATATATATATAAAACAAATATAATATAAAATTAATAGGAGGTCTGATATTACAGTGTCAACTGTACTGAGTCACACAGTTTCATGGATAAATATTGATAAGGTTTATTTACATTATGGTTTAAACAATTTACAAGATAGTGTTATAGAAAATTAACAAATTAATACAGTACATTATCAATAACATATATATATATATATATATATATATAATTTTCTTTTAAGAATCATACTCCTCTGTACTATATACAAATATATTTATTTTGTTTTATTAGATCAACCAAAGTACAGAATAAATAAAGCAGGATGGCTTATCTTATTCCACTATATATGCAGGAACAATTTAAAATATGAAAAATTAATTAAAATTAACATTAATATTGAAAATTAAATAAAATTAAATTGTAAAAATTTTTAGATGTAAAAATATGACACCAAGGCATAAAATCAAATTAAAATTAAAAATCAAAAATTCAAATTAAAAAAAAATATAAATAATTTTAAGTAAAGCAATTATGCATGTTGTTCATTTAACTGAACTTACTTTATTACACCTATTGAAATATATTAAATTACACATCACTATCAAATAGGTTCGATCTACTGCAGTTTTCAAAATACTAATAATGTACGCATGATATTTTATTATGGACTAGATAAGTTGACGGTATTTTTGTAGTCTATAATCCAATTATATGTAACTAGCATTAAATCATTTTGAATTAATTAAATTCCTGGATTGAAATTTATCGTTGAAATTGATAATAAAAAAAATTAATTATTTAGATGTTAATATTGAAATTAATATAAAAGTAATCAATGTATAACTTCAGTATATAGGAAACCACATCTAACAAAACCACTACATAGATCCTCAAATCAGCTATGGTCACACAAAATTAGTACTTGCTCTATTTACCAGTTCTAATGTGTAATTAATTATACAAAGTATAACGAGAATAAAAATAAATTAAACAAAGAAATAGGTATTATAAAACGAATTGTCATATATAACGGTTATGATAATTCTTTACTAGATAAAAACATCACACCAAAAGTTGACTTATGTATATTTAAAATATGTATATACTGATAAAACAGTTGAACATATTACAAAGGTTTATGATAATAATAAATTTAAACCTGTGTACCAGACAAATAGCCACATAATAAAACATCTAATAAGTAATAAACATAATGTTCATCTGATTTAGATAATATGAATGGTATTTATAAAATTGAATATAATAATTTTGACCATGTTTATATAGGAAATACCACTAGATCTTTTAAGGCTAGATTATTGGAACATTTTAGAAACCCTTTTAGAAAGGGTTTCTCTAATGTATGTAATCATCGGATTAGGAATAAACATACATATCTGATATTAGGACAAATTTATGAATACAAATAGTAAGGAATTATACATTTTAGAAAGATACTATATATACAAACATAAAAAAAAATTGAGACAGAATATGAGGATGACAGTATTTTGAAAGCTGCAGTAGATAGCACCACCAGCTGATATTGATAGTAATGTATAAATTAATATATTTCAATCAATATAGTAAAGTAAGTTCAATTAAATGGACAACAAATTAAATAGACATAATTGCTTTACTTAATTTTTAATTTTAATTTGATTTTATGCCTTAACGTCAAGTCAAATCATTACATATGTAAAAATTTTTTACATTTATCTTTAATGTTAATTTTTCATATTTAAAAATTTTTTTTTAATCTTTAATTTAACTGAATAAAAGTTTAAATTCTTTAAATGAAAAAATTAAAGGTTTTAAATTAAAATAAAATAAATAAATGCATGATAAGTTATATTTTACAAAGTTTGTAATGTAATTTGAGATGAATATATGAACATGTAATGCAGTTGATTATATGAGTAAATCGCAAAAGTACTCCTGCATATATAGTGAAACAAGGTAAGTCATCCTACTTTATTTATTCTGTACTTTGGTTGATCTAATAAAATAAAATATATATATATATATATATTTTATATAATTTTTTATATTTTACAATTATATTTTATAAACCAAATTGATCCAGCCAAGTACAGAAATATACATTAAGATGACACTTACCTTATGTCATATTTTACAAGAATGTTTTTGTGGAAACCCACATCTTCAGTTGTATTTCTTATACTTTAAACTGTTCGTATCAAACTACATTCCACACTTAATACATTCAAATTTATCAAAAATACAAAATCTTATATTTTTAAAAACTCTTTTAAAATATAAATATAGAAGTAAAAAATTAAAAACTACATATATAAAATGACATAAAATTTAGTAAAAATTAAATAAATGAATAACTAGAATTAAAAACATGTAACTTGGTCGGCCAGCATATATTTCTGCGGTAGGTAACAGAAGAAGTGTAGTCTGTATGTCTGCATAAACTTACAATGACAGTACAAAGAAACAAATAGAGATTATTGGTATACAGGAATTCCTTGTTGTTTATTCTAATTAATATTACTTTGTAAATATTCCTTCTCTAAAACTAGATCTTTTAACAAAATATAAATTAGTAAAAAGATCTTTTTATATCATTTGCTAATTTATTAGAAAAAACAACTGAAATATAAAGATAGCTGTAAAATATGAAAATAGTTCTGTTTTTGTCCATTTTGAGGCAACAGAACTTTGGTAAGTAGGTTGGTTCTTACCAGTGAATATGTGACATTGTATTCCATTTTGATAGTGAATTTATTTCTTAATGTAATAAACTGAAATGATTGATAAATGGATAATTGTTATGTTCTTGTGTTAAATGGTTATTCATTTTAGCCAGTTTAGCAGACTTAATCCTACTGGGTTGGTCTAGTGGTTAAACGCATCTTCCCAAATCAGCTGATTTGGAAGTCAAGAGTTACAGCGTTAAAGTCCTAGTAAAGCCAGTTATTTTTACACGGATTTGAATACTAGATCGTGGATACCGGTGTTCTTTGGTGGTTGGGTTTCAATTAACCACAGATCTCAGGAATGGTCGAACTGAGAATGTACAAGACTACACTTCATTTACACTCATACATCCTCTGAAGAATTATCTTAATGGTAGTTACCAGACGCTAAACAGGAAAAAGAAAGAAAGAAAGGTTAGCAGACTTAAAAATTAATATAAATACATGGGAAAGTAAATTTTTAATTTCATAAAATTCAGGAATTATATCAACAGTAACCAAGACCTGGTTATTGTTTTAGATAAATAGTTTACTTTTCCCACTAAAGTTGTGACATCTTTGGGTTTATTTACAAAGATAATAACTTTAATATTATATATTACCAAAGACAATGAGAATGAATGTATGCATTTATTAGCAATTAATGGATTCAAAACATTCTACAGAATCAAATTTGACAAAAAAGAAATGATTTTAGTACATCACTTTTTTTTAGAAGTTGATGTCATACAAGTTTCAAGTCCTGCTAACAGCAAATCTATAAATGATAAAATCAGTTACAGAATTTATCTTCTGATAATTGTCTTCTGAAAAGCTATTTTTAATTTTTATTGCAATCCTCTTGAAATCTGAAAGTACATAAAACAAATAATACTCTTAATATCATAAAATTATTATGTACTTTCTTTGAACTCCTCTTATAGTTATTTCATGTTGTCTGATTTTCACCATCAATATAAAAATAACAATATATATTGTAAATTATATAGGTAGAAGCACTTTAGTGATAAACCAAATTCATTTTAAAATTAAATATCTCTAAAGCAAAATAATTTCAAATTACCAAATGAATTAATTTTCTGGTATTCAAAATAAAGGACAACGTTCTGATTTTTCAGGTAGGAGATATGCTTGAGAGATCAACTAACATTTTTGAAAAAAAGAAAACAGAAGAAACAGGTTCTGAAGAGAAAATCGATTCATTTACTACATCAGCAAGTTAAAACAGATTTTTTTTTTTTTTAATTTAGAACTATTCTTATTTGGATTATAAATTGTAAATAAACAATTTTTATACGATTATTTTTTGGTTACGTGAATATTCATTTATTAATTTATTCTTAACTAAATAATACAGAATGTTTATAATTTATTTGAACATGGTAATTTTTATAAAATTACTATTGGTTTTTTATGTTTTTGTCTGGCTGTTAACAATTTTAAAACTCACTGAAGGTGGTTAAGAGATCAAAAGATCAGTCAAGTAAAGATCACTGCAGTTGCAGTGGTCTATGGGCCAGCAGGGCCTGGCCTACATCCATAGATATGAAAATGAGAGAAACCCCTTTCTCCTATTTTCATGATCTTCAGATCATTGATAAGGGAATCTGGCCCATCATCAAAGGAACCACAGTACAAGAGAAACAACTACACCAGAAAAATATCAATGTGCAGCAGCAGATGCAGCAAAAATATAACAAGTTGTCATGAAGATGCATTCCAATGTAAAATGTGTTAGAGAATTGTTTTGTAGTTTAATGAACTGTTCATCTCTCTTCACAGGTAATTCAAGAAAAATTATCAGCAACAATTTTTTTCTTGAAATTTGCTGTGTATCGTACAGGACAACCTAATCATGATATGCATCCAATTGGAAAGTGTGATCAAACAATTTCAAGACAGAACATAAAATACAAATATAAACAAATTCAGATCAGTTTAGAAAATAATAATTTTCCTGAGCCTACTGTGTGAACAAGTTTAAAAAGTGAGTGAAATTGAAAAATGAACTGAATGCTTGTGAGAATTAACTGAGGGATCAGATAAAAGAAGCAGTCAGAATTGATATGAAATAAAAAAATGTTATGGAGTGAAATTCAATAATAAATAATTAAATAATAAATAAACTTTTCTTTTATAGGAAAGTAACATGAAGAATTTTCAGTGATTATGTAAATCCTCCCAAGTTCATTTTCCATTTATTTAATAAGTATAGATTTATACAAGCATTTCTTCAGAACTGGTTAAAGTCAGGGCAGAAGAAAATAAGTACAAACCTTTCTTTGGAAGCATTATGACCATGTCTGCGTGACTGCAGTTAAAATATCTTCTCAATTACCAAACTTTGAGCCATGCTTGAGATGTATCTTAGTATCTGAAGAATCTTGTCTGTTAGAGGGATCTTCTGGTTGAACCAGACTTAAGGGAAAACTGCTTTCTATTAAAGACCCAGGTTTATGGGGCCTGTAAAGGAAGTTCAGTGAGGTCGAATTGTTCAACTATCTTTGCTAATTTCTTAAAAGTAGTTTCTATCACACTGCAAAACTGTGGCCAAACTTTATTTAAATTCAACTTTTTAATTTTAAGGAATAAAATTTGTGGTACACAAAAGACTTACTGGACTGCAACCAAGTTTGGAAAGTATAAATTTAAGTTTGGAAACATACATCCCAATCTAGAATTCCTTAACAAATAAACATTTGTTCCCATTTTATTTTTTTATGAAAATCTGGAGGGATTAATATACTATTTGACTAGGGCTAATTCAGGAATCCCTTCCAAAATCTGCTGTAATGTAATGCAAATGCTTGGCTAACAATTTTAGTATTGCAATAGCTGTAAATAAATACAATTTACCATTATAGTTCTATGAAATATGATCAGCGTTTATTTAGTTTATCTTGTATTAATGTTTGCACAATATTACATTGTTTAATATAATTTTAATATAATTTAGAAAAAGCTTACTGTAAAAATGCTATTTACAGGATAGGAAGAAAATACCATCTTAAATTGTTGTAGAAAATTGACAATTTTGTTACAGTTAGTCAATGATAATGAAAATCACATTAAATTTTTCTCCAGTTTTAAATAACATTACTATTCGTGCAAGGTGATGGAGTCAATATTGTTTTCTTTATACTACGATAATATAACAAGTTCGCAAGTTAATACGTATCGCAACTGTTTCATTTAGTGTGAAGTGAACAAAAATATCATTTTTCTTTTACCTTTGTAAATAATGACCATCTTATACTAAAAGGCTGAAATTTTGGAAATTAATTCAGTAATACTCTGAAAATAAACTTCAAATGGTAATTAGATATTTTTTATGTTTGGAATTCTTATGCTACTTTGTCTCAAATATAATCTACTTAAAAATGGGCCAAAAATCTGGTACAAACAACTTTTATAAAATATATTTGGACATAAATAATCTAAAAAAGGGTAGCTTTGAAACAAATTATAAATTTGCATGGATGTAAGTTTCATATTCATAATAGTTGTAAGAGTTACAAGTTGATAACAAAAACAATGTCATTCTTCTTAAGAAGAATGAGATTCTATGCCAAATTTACTAGGGAAAGTAAGCAGTGGTGGTTTCCAATTGCCTTTTTCACAGAGATGCAGCGCTGACAAAGGCCCATGTGATACATGTGACTGGTGAAGCCAGGTTCCTCCCTTCCTCCATTACTTCATTTCACCATTCCTCTGTTCCTCCCTCCATTACTCCGTTCCAATGTTCCTCCCTCCATTACTCCGTTCCTTCATTCCTCTGTTCCTTCATTCCTCCGTTCCTCCCTCCATTCCTCTGTTCCTTCATTCCTCCGTTCCTCTGTTCCTCCCTCCATTCCTCTGTTCCTTCATTCCTCCGTTCCTCCCTCCATTCCTCTGTTCCTTCATTCCTCCGTTCCTACATTCCTCCGTTCCTCTATTCTTCCATTTCTCTGTTCCTCCAGTTCTCCCTTTCTCCATTTCCTCCTTCACCCTACAAAACCAACCTTGGCCTCCCAACATATATGAAAAAAATAATAAACCAAATCTATCGAGTGCCTGCAGTAGAGAAGTGCATGCTGCTGGTATACTAGTACCCACTAAGGCACATGGGGTAGCTTCCTCCCTGGAGTTCAGTGTGGATTTTAAACAAACAGAAAGTACCAAAGCTAGGTGACTCATTGAACAGGTTGGGAAATATTTTGTATTTGTGAAATATTTTTTTGTTTATAGTTTCATATAAATGATTAAGTTCACCATTTTTATGCCATATTATGAAAATTTTATTGTGATAACATGTCTGAAAAAAACCTGCGGGTTTTATAGAAATTCAAAGCAATTTTGGAACAAGAGCTCAAGAAGCAGGCCAAAACATTGAAGTAACTTTTCTCTAGATCTGGACCATCACTGAATGGTGCACAATCTTTAGCTGCAAGCAGTGTTGAAATTCCTAGCAATGAACAACAGTGTTATTGGTAAGAATGTATCCTTACTTAGATTTGTTATCTTAACACCACTTTATTATTCTATTTTATTTATTTTTAAGCTTGAAAAATAACATGTTTTCTCCCAAGTCCAAATTGAGTAAGTAGGCTACTAGGTGTAGTTTTATTTAATCCTGGTAATGTTGTTATAATGTTTCATGCTTTGTATATAATTGGGGAAATGGGTATATTAAAACTATATCTAAAAATTTTAATGATATTCAATACAGGAAGAACTTCAAATACCTCTTGATGAGTGTGAGAACAACACTGAAGCATCTGAAGAAACTGGCCAAGACAGTGCTATGTTTTCAAAGACGTCATGCTTAGATTTGGGAAAAAATCTACCACCTCAGGTTTGTTATTATTTTTAGTTGTTTTATTATATTTATAACATTATACATTAAACATTATATTTGTTGGTGTTTATAGCATTAACTTGCTAGTAAGGAGTCATATATTTAGATATAATTGTAAACCATTTCTATTGTAAACCAATAATTATACTTATTCCAAATATGTTGACACAAGTTGCCAAATTATATAGTTTGATATCTCTTTCAAGCATTTCCCCCAAAATTAGAATATATATATATATATTCTATAATACTAAAGTTCAACAACTTTAGTAAGTTTTCTGAATAAATAAATATAAATACAAATTAAAGAACATTTATTCATTCGAGAATCCTGAGGAAGAAGACATGACCATATCATTATTATTGAGCTTATCTCAAGATTGCAAATAATGGCTAAATAAAATTACGGATGATATTTATCAAATATTTTCAGGGAATGACTAGTACTCGAAATCAAGAAACGCAATATTTTGTTTTTCTTGCAAGCTTTTTAGCAATGAAAATATATCACTTTCTGGAACATACGGGTTGTTCTCCGATTGGCAAAACATGTCAATGTTTTTATCCCAGAATGAAAAGTAATCCTCTCACATAAAATTTCTCCTGGCTTACCAAGAACTTTCTCAAAGGTTGCAATTATGGAAAACTATTGATGTTAAAAACCAGCCTCATTAAACCAACACTGGTGTGAAGTTTTGAAGCGACTTCTTTTCAATGTGCAGTTTCTTGGTACTCAAGGACACTAGCATCTTATGGTGTAAATAACACAATTTTCAAAGAAAATAATGGACCAAAGTTAGTTGACCACATTTCTAGATTTTGATGTTTTATTTGAACCCTATGCATGATAACTTAAGAATTCATGTACATTATTTGAGTAAAAGGATTCAAAGTGAGTTCATTTCCGTACTTTATTTCAGAGTCAATGAATGTATATCGGGTGAACTACAGAAAACTGTAACTTACTCATTATCCTCAATTGCACACTGTTGTAAGCTGTAAAGAACAAATGACAGTAGTTATTTGGTTTATCATATCAGGAGAAGACATATAGTGAGGAAACAATTTCTTGGATTTTTGGGGTTTCGGATACATCTGGTGAGGGGTTGACAGTATCCTTATTAAGTGAGCTCTCAAAAAGAGAAGCAGCTGTTTACTGCTGAAAACTTCTTCTGCAATGTTCAAGAGATACACAATTTTTTTCAGCATTTACTCAAGTTTAACAAACCATGTCACAAATTAGACTCTTGCCAATGTTTGCTGGAAGAGCAGGATATACGCCCTTGAGCCTCTGCAATACCAAAATGAGGTATATAATGCTATCCATGAAGCAACTGCAGATCCCATGATTGATTCTTTTGCATGAAACACAGCCAATGTAACTGAAAAGAAACTTAAACATTTCCAATTGGTCTGCTGTTTGGTTGCATGGAATATTTTGTTCAAAATAAACATGTCAGCAAAGTGGTACAGAGACACATTGCTAATCTACAGAGCATTTTGAAGCTAATTTAAAGGTGAAAAGAAAATGAGATCAGCCAAGGAAAACAAAAAGACAGTTTTCCTATGAGGAAGGTGAATATGAACCTGTGCAGTCTGGGAAGGAATCATTCAAAGTCAACTATTTTTATGTAGTTCTGGATTCAGCAATCTATTCCAGAATGGGTCTAGCCTCTGCAACTTCTCTACCCACAACACACAGAGCTACAGAACACTTTACACCACACCCACGTGATTAGACCAACATGGGTAACACATTTGAAGGAGCTAAAGGTAAAATGTTTAAGAATGTTGGACATGCTGAGAGTTATATCTACATACCTGTTGGGAGCTGATCGTATATGCATGTTGCGCTACTATCGAGGTCTATTCTGTTCCTGATCAGACTACAGCTGTGTGGCTTATTCGTCGGCGCGGGCCACCCACTAAAAATGCTTTATGCAGTCCAACATTTATTCATCCATCTTGCCACGGGTACTTTTCGCCCTAGCCATGCGGTAAGCCTGCTGGTGTACAATAGTGAGCCATTTCTTTGTAACAGACGGAAGCAAATGATGTGCTCCTACATGGCTTGCATTAAAGCACAACCAACTCATCCAACCTTTGATGTGGTATTCTCAAACCAGCATGTTAATCGATACCAGCAACAGCCGAGATCTACTGCTCCACTAAGCAGCAGAGCTCAACATCTTTTCTCAGCTCTAACTACAATTACTTTCAGTTCTTACTATTGCTCTATGTTATAACCCTCCTTGGTAGCCTTCTTTCGTTAATTACTGCTTTGATCTTTGCCATTACAATAAAAAGTATAAATCTAGTTATTTTGCAAAGTGAATTTTATAGTTATATAAATAGCGTTAATCCTGATATTCCAGTTTATATAGATGGCTCTAGAAACGTTAATTCTGTCGATTGTGGTTTTGTGATTGGCAACAGAACTAAATGTATGGCCTACCCAGCATAACCAGTATTTTCATTGCAGAACTGTATACCATTAATAAGGTCTGTTCTAGTTTGCTCATATTCCATGAATGTCTAACAGGCAATAGTGATGTACATTCCAGACATCCTATTGTTTGTGAGATTATGTGTGTCATTTTGCAAATGACTAGACATAACACAACAGTGAGCTTCTACTGGATCCCTATCCATACAGGGATTTCAGGCAATGAGGACACAGATAGTGCAACAAAAGAGCCTTTTTCAACCTTCTTTTACAAGTTGCTTTGCTTCTAAAAATCTTGTCTGTTTCCTGAAGAGGGTAGTTCATGTTGAGTGGCAAAATGAGTGGGATGCTAGCATGAACTATAAATAAACTTCACCCAATTAAGGACAATGTTTCACCAAGGAGCTCCTCGTGCAGAAATAACTGTTGAGAGGAGGTATGGGAATGGGGCACACTAGGTTCACTCATGGATATCTGATGAGTGAAAAAGTTGCACCAGTTTGTGCTCACTGTGACTGCCAACTAACAGTGCACCACATCTTCGTAGATTGTATTTGTTTTGCGGCACTGCATCACAAATTTAAACCAGGGGCTAACATGCAAACTATCCTGGGGGATAATGAAACTAAGTTATCTTATTGATTTACAATTCCTTGGGGCCGTCCATTTATATATATATATATATATATATATATTTGAATTACTGTGTTTCAGCTATTTATGCCATTTGCATTAAGCATTTTATTATCTTAATCAGATACTGGTATATCTTTGTTTTTTTTTTCAATCTTAGCATATGCTACAGGTTTTTTCATTTTAAGATTTATTTTTAAAGATGGGTAATTTTTAATAGTGAATGTTTAACATTTCGTTTTTTTTTAAACATATACATTGTGTTCGGGTGATAATGCCAAAGCATTTTTCGCCCAGAAAAAGCCTAAAAAAAAATCCATAAAAGAAAAGTCTGAACAGATGGAAAGTCATAGCAAACATTTTAGATTTCTATATGACATGAATAAACAACTAGAGAATTGTTAAAAAGATGATATAAAAGAAGAGTGAAGATATTTCTAGTCAGTTTTGACCAATGGTGATGAATTTGACATCAGTGGGAATGACCTACTGGAGGAAATTATTACTTTGATACCAATGTTGTCTAAAGACAGCTGCCCTGAAACAACTTCATCTTGCATAAATACAAACTTATGGGCTGTCATTTTACAGGAGCACAGTAGTGGATAGGTAAGTTACTGAAAATCTAGTTATAAATACTATTGATACTGACTCAATTTTAAAGAAAAAAAAATTTTGAATGCAAGAAAAATACTTTTTTGACATTTTTCTCATTTAATCTTACTGGTAGTTTATTGATAAGACCTAATTATGAGCTGGTAACTCTTCTCACCCACATCTGATCCAGTGATCTGGAAAAATTTCATTGAGGCGTCTGTGAATATTAAAAGCAAAATGCACTGGATTGATGGCGATTTGCTGAAACGTAATGATATCAGCGATCCCTTTTGCTGGAAGCAACCAATCATTGTTCATTCTCAGATAACTGTTTGGTTAACTGGGCCATTGAAAAAATATGGACCAAGGAAATGTTAAGCTGTCATCCCAACCCAAACAAGAGACAGATCGTGTGTGATTTCCTCGAAAAGGCAAGGATTATCTTTTGTCCAGAAAAAATCATTTCAGTTACAAGAGCTTCAATAAGTCATGCACTCATCTGAGAACACGAAGTTCTTTTTAATGTTTGCTTTCTGAAAACATTCAAGTAATAAATGATATGCATAAATATGTTGAGCAAGGTCATTGTCACTCATCTCATTAACTGTAGCTGGACAAAAACATTTAACTTCTGCAAATAGTCTTGCATTGTTGATCTTGGAATACCTTACTGTGCAGAATTTTTTTGTGTTGATTTCATTGATGAATGTAGAATCAATGCCTTCACACAACAGCACAAGTCTCAGCTCAAGTACTCGGCCTCCCACTGCATGCCACATGAAGAACACATCCCTTTGCAAAAGCCTTTTTCTCCCATGTCAGTAACATTTGCCATGATTGTGATGATCTCCCAAAACACACTAAAGTCATTGATAATGATGTGTTTGTTTTGCCAGTACGTGGACATTTGTCGACCTACACACTAGCTAACGAACGCTCTTCGACAATGAGTGCACTCTTATCTGCAATTGTTCCACATTCGACTGTGACTTAAGGTTATCCCACCACAAATAAATGCACCGAATGAGTGCATTTTCCTCCTCCCACTTTTTCCAGCAGCAGTGAGCAATACATCTAAGCAGTGAGAACTGGCAGCAGTAGAGCCCAATTAAGCTGAATTTATTATAGAAAAAAAAGGGTTTTTGCCCAAATGTACACTAATACAACTCAAAATGAGAAACTGATAAATTAAATTGTAACTGATAACACATAATTAGAGCACTCTTTATGTTGTCTGTGAAGCATGCAAGCTCTAGCTAAACCAGTTTAAGAAAATGTATTTCAGGATAAAAAGTAAGCCTGTTAGTTCATAGAATCATCCTTTCCATAAAAATTCTTACTCTTCCAAGCTCATTTTGTGTTGTTAATGCTGCATGTGTGCTGGAAACTTTGTATTCCTGTGTTCTCAAACATCAGTTTCCTTTTAAAATGCATTAAGTAAAAACCCAGTCCTTTTCTTACATTATGTGCAGTATAGTTTGAATGAAGTTTAACCTTTTAAGTATCTGAAAATATGTCATTTAATGTTTGCTATTTCATTTTCAACAAGTTGTCAATCATGAAGAGATTGTTGGTATAAGTGTTCTGTTATTGAAGAGCAGAAACAAATAACCGAAACACATTATCCTCTTCTCTGGCACAGTCATCCAAAATTTAAAGTGACAAGAAGAAAAACCTTAAATTGTATTTTCAATTTAAAGTACAAGAAGACCAGCTTTTCATTTCTGATGCCCTCCCTATTTCTCAGTCAGAAATGTACTGATTTTCAGAGTACAACACACTATGCATGGTCGATTAACCAGTAGACCCTACTCACAAGCATCAAGTTTCAACTCACTGCATAAGTGTGTATGAAAAATACACCACTATTTAGTCAACATAACTTCAATTTATTTTTTTACTTTAAATTGAGTATAACTCAAGACAACTTAAACTAATCTTCATCAAATTTTCACATGCACAACTTTACATGCACTACTATAGCATATTAAAATTTCACAAAAAAAACACACACACAGTAGCATGCAGGTTAATTTGAATATAGGGAATTTCTTGTTTATATGTTGTGGCTATACTGCTTGATTGCATCCACTTTTTAAGTTGTCTGTGTAATAACAGTAACTTCAACCTTGGGCAGTAACTTTATTGTTATTTGGTTATTGTTATTTTTTAAGTGAAGTTATTGTAATTTGGTTATGTAGTAATTTTCAAGTTATAAATAGTATTTTGTGAAAAATTTAACATTTTTTGTTACAAAATTATACTTTTTTTTTGTGTGTGTGTCTTGAATATATAATAATGGACATAACACCAAAAAAGCATTCAAAAATTGTTGCCCTTTCAGAGAATATAAGTATGACAAAACAAATAGCTTCTGAGTAAGGTGTATCACAGTAAATACTATTTTAAAACAATTTAATGAAACAATTTTAAAACCTTTCTACTGCAAAGGAAAGGTAAATGTGGCTGTAAAAGAAAAACTGACAGAATGCTCATTGACTAGTTAAAAAGCAGTCTTTAACACCAGCAATGTGCAAAAAAATGCATCTTGTGGGCCAAAGCATATATGCTAACTGAACCAATGAAGACTGGAAAAATGTTTTGTTTTCCGATGAGCCACAATTTTATGTTCAGGCAAAGGGTTCCACACATTAGAAAAGCATCATCTGAAAATAAAACACCATATCCAAAAATCAATAATACATCCCCAGAAAAAAATGTTTCAGGGATGTTTCACATTTGAAGGCCCTTGTTCATTACTTCCAGTAAGTGGTAAATTTAAAAGTGATGGATATACCAAGATTCTGAAGGAAAGGGTTGTGACACAACTTCAAAACAAATTCCCATAAGGGGTCAGCGTGTTCCAGTAAGATTTGGCACCATGCCATACTGCTAAAATAGTGGAGAAAATCTTTGAAAAAACAAAACATTAATGTGCTTTCATGGCCAGGTAACTCTCCAGACTTAAACCCATTTCAAAATCTTTGGGCAATACTCAAAAAAGACTCTCAAAAATGAACTACAAAAATTAACTCAATAAAGCAATAATACTGGTATGGTTTCATTTTAAAAAATGTGTAGTACATTTGCTGAATCAATGTTAAACTGTGTATGTTTAAGTGATTAAGAATGAAGCAGGACATATTAATTACTAGATAGTCACAAATTGTACAGGTATGATATTTTTCTAAATAAAGTTACTTTTTATTAAATAATGACTATGTTTAGATTCATTTGCACGCTACTGTACCATATATAAATATGTATATAAAAGGAAACCTCAGTTTATGTGAATTATACTTTAATACTCCTCATACCTCAAAGCTAAAGAAAAATTCATTTTAACCCTCACCCAAACTCACTCACTCACTCACTCGCTATGCAACCAAAAGTAATACCATACTTTTCTTCAAAAAATCTGAAAAAATTAAGCAAATCAATTAGTAGGTTACATGATTGTATTAAATTATCTAGATATGCAGAGAAAATAAACAATACAACAAATCAAACACTTTATTGATAAGTACCATATGTTTGATTTAACATAAAATTTGTTTATTCATATTATTTAACTACTGTAAAATTATATATAAATATAAAAATACTTATTTAATATATACATATATTTTCGTGAATAACTAATCAATAAGAATTAAACATTTTGCTATCTCTGCTGAGAAAATCAGTTAAAAAAGAAGAGAAAATTTAAAATTAAAATATTTTCATAATTTTATTAAGAAATTGAAGGTAAAAATTAAAAAAATTATTGAATAAAAAAAAAGGAAAAATTTTGAAATAAACAATAATAAAAATAAACTACTTAGTATATAAACTATAAATAGAAATAAATATTATACATCATATTTATAAGTAAATATAACAGCATTAAGGGAGCTAATGAAGTATAACTTTATTACATATTTTTTATCATTAAAAATGAACTTATTTTACATTTTTGAAAAGATAAATACAACGAGGTGGATTATCTATATTAAGGTGTCTACATCACCTATATTAAATAATGAGACTGTGTTTTACCTCTTAAAAGAAAGTAGTGAGAACTGATGTTAAGATTTTATTGCTTGAATCTGCATAACAGATATTAACATTCTTGACCGAACAATTGGTTGCGAATCATCATTTAATGCAGTTGTGTTTTCTGTTATATGGTAGAAAAATGTTATTAAAAAGTTGAGCAATGCATCAATTTGAAGTTTTTAGTCAAATTGAATGAGACATCTATACAGTGATGCCTACTGAGGCTTATGGGGAAACTGGAAGTCTTGTTTGCTCAAGTACTTGAATGTCATATTCAGTGAAGGATATCAGAAAGTGGAATAAAATAAATATCCATCCTGGTTGCATTCTACTAAAATTACCGAAGAAAAATATAGAAAAAAATTAGCCAGATTGTTTAAGAAGACTGCCGACTCAATGCCTGAATGATAGCCGAGGTAGAAAACACTGACAAAGAAATTGTGAAAAATTTTGCATGGGGATGTCAACATGAAAAATGTTTATATCAAGATGGTCTATAGGGTTCTCACACCAAACAAAAACAAAAACTCCCAAGGAAATTTGCACTGACATGCTGCTGCAACTTGATGATATCCCCAACCTTTTCAAAACAACCAAGAATGTAAAAGCTCATCAAAGAAGTCAAATTCAAAGTCATGCTCATTGTGTTATTTGATGAGTAATATAATTTTGAAAGAATGTATCCCGGAAGGCACAGCAGTAACCAAAATTATTATAAGAAAAGAAAGACCAGAACTGTGGTAAAAGGATTTCATTTTCAATAGGATAATATACCTACCTATTCATACAGCACTTTCTGTGAAGCAGTTTTTAGCTGACAAACACATGTACAGTGGAACATCCTCCACATTTGCCATACGACTTTTTGGCAGATTGGTACCAGCCATATGACTTTCTCTTCTCCATAAGTAAAATGTGTCCTTAAAGGAACATATGCAGTAAAAAAAATGGCAGATTTGTTAAAACGAATTACAGAAATTGTTCTACTCCACCTTGACCAGCAGAAAACAAAACTGCATTGGAGTGTTTCAAATGGAACAACACTGAAGGTGAACATTAGAATCAAAATATTTATAAAGGTGAGTGATTAACTGCAGGATAGGATTACTAAGAGAATTATCGATCAATTTTGGTATTTAAAAAATCCGCCATTATGGATCAAAGAAATTAAAGAAGACATGCAAGAATTAAATTTGACTTACGAAGATTTACTTAATAAATCCGAAAAATTTAAATTTGTTATTAAAGATCCGAATACCAACTTTAAAGTAAGAACTTTTAATTATACAAAAAGGGTTTATTCAGAAGAGGATCGTAAAGCAAGATCATTAAGAATGACTAAATATTGTGAGAAAGTAAAAGCTAAGAACTTAAAGGCCAAAAGATTGGCAAAAAAGACTTGAATTATTCTGACTGAAGTGATCCTGTGCGGCCTTAAAAGTGAGTTCTTTTATCAGTCTCGTTATTTAATAAATTGTACTTTAAATACAATTTAAACATTAACATAAATTGTATTTTAAATATTTAAACTTGAAAATGTAGTACAACAATAATACAATTTAATCATAATAAAACGCAAGTTAGTAAACACTTGAAGAATATAATTTATATAATGCTACAAACAAGATTAATTTACAATTTTCTTATTAATTATCTGATATAGAGGATAAATATTTAACTAATTAATAATATGTAATTTATTAAACTGAAAAAAAAAGCTCTGAATTCATTTAATTTCTACATATAGTTAAAACACTATGATACATTATCATAAAGAAAAATCACTGCTCAGTTTTAAAATATATTTACATAAGAAAAAATAAAAATAAATTTTCAAAAATATATAATTTATAGAAAAATAAATGAAATTGTATATACAAATTTAAATGACAAAATAAATTACTCAGTACTTGCGAAAATATTTCAAAAGGAATGTTGTTAGATTTTAAATATGTGCATGTTAGAATATACATGAATGACTCAATAACACCCACAAATTGTCTGATAAAACATTTTTCACAAAAAAATAATTTAATAAATGATGAAAACAATATTAATGAATTCACCTCGCCATTAATGATAACAGTATGGAATTTATACAGTACATAAATATTCTCAAATGTCACTTGCTTGGTTGTAAAATCTAAATAGTAAATATCAAGAAGATGCAACTTTCTATTTTCTATCTATTTTACTTTCTATCTATTTTCTATAAACAGAAAATATGTGAATTAGACATAAATAAAGACTAAAATGTATTTTGCATAAAAAGTAAAGTGTATAGTAAAGTGTACACTAACACACAACCAGAAATGGAATAAAAAAAATGGTGAATATTTTCAAGATAAAATTAACAGAAAAATATTAAATAATTTAAAAAACTAGTTTGAAAAAAAACAATGTTTATTAAGATATGCATACGTTGTATTACATAACTACTATTTATAAAACATATTTCTTATAAATAAATTTGTTTTTAAATGGAGTACATAACTTCACACACTCAAAAATAAATAATAATAATAACAATAATAAAATGAATGAATGAAATAATTTTACTAACAGTAATGTAATTAATTTATATACTATAATATGAAGTAACAGTCTAATATATACATTTATTAAATAACACCTAACAATCTACAAATAAAAAAAATCTTAACATACACACACACACATACACACACACACATATATATATATATTTTTTTTTTTACTGGTACAATAAAAATTAATATAATATGTAACTGGATAATTGTAATGAATAATCCAAATGTATTATCCAATACTCCTCTTCTTTTTAAATACTGACTTAAAAATCTACTATAAAATTAAACATTCATTTATTTAAAAATAGTATTATAAACAATGCCATGATAATATTTAAAAAAATATTAAATAAAAGCAAAAACGTGTGTGTAATTAATATGACTTAGATATATTAAAATTATTAATTTTTAAGCAACAGACTAGTGAAAAACAGATTTTGAATTCAGGTACTACATTAAAACTATATAAAACAGTTTTAAATAAATAAACAAGATATTTATTAACATCAATTTTAATTATTTTTTCATTGTATAAAGTCCATATTATCTGGATATTACATTAATATTTAAATGTTAATTTATTATTTCTTTCCTGAAACATGAAAATTAATAATTTTGTACAATATACAAATCTTTTAAAACTAACAATTAGTCAAAACAAATAGCAAATATTTATGTTTTTAATTTACAAATTCAGTTACTGTACATATGCTTTAGAAATCTCTTTCAGATAATAATTCTTTCTTTCCTGAATATATAAAATTTTAATTTATGATTGAAGAGGAATAAAGTAAGAAAATGTAAGCATGATCAGTTTCACTAAATTTTTACTATTCTCTTATCTTTAAAAGAGAATAAGCATACTTTATATTAATACATTTTGGTTTGAATCAAATAATATGAAGTGAACAATTGACCACAATAAAAAAACTTAATTGACAAGAATGTAAATTCATGCTTCTAAGAACAGTGATGAATCTACATTTAGTAAATTTCATTACAAACAGATTAAAATGTTTGACATAATTATATTAGTGACATGGTTTTCGTCTGAATATGAAAATGAAATCTAATTTTTGATAACTTAAAATCAGAAAATTAGATAAGACATTAAAAATCAAAAAATTAATTTGTGGATAAAATAAAACTGCCTCAATAATAAGATTTTAAGTAAAATACAGTATGCATATAATTGCTAAATTTTGATGCACTGAAAGAAATAAGAATAAAAATTTTTAAAAGGTAAATTAAAAAATTTTAATTCTACGAACAATTAGTTGATATGTTACAAAAGAAAGAAAGTTACAGTAAAATTTTATAAAATGTTTTTAGAAATGAAATAATTCTATTTTTTTTTTCTTTTTTACAAAATTTTGTGTTTGAAGCTGTAGTACAATGTAGCATGGAAAATATGACAATGTACGAGTATATTTATATATTTAAGTAAATATATACAGTACTTTAAGTTAACATTCATTAACTTTTTAACAGTTTGTATATTACAGGGTGATTATTTTGAATTAAAAATTAAATAATAATAATAATACACTGATAAAAATAAGTAGTTTATAATCACAAGTCATATCAGAGAGAAATACAATTAAGGATATTTTGTATATAATATTGAACTCTAAAGCCTATAATTTCAGGATTCTACAATCATATTTAAAATTACAATAAAAACAGTAAAGCAGTGGTAACCTATTAACACAAATTACAATTCTTCTGAATTATTCTCTGGGCTGGATGAAATATCAGGAAGAACTGGAAGTAATGTCTGAAGTGAGAAATACCTCGTTCGATCATTAAGATCAACATTAGTAATATGCTGAAAAAAGCAAGGTTGTGATATGTGTGATTTTTCAGGAAGAGGTTGATAAACAGGTTTTTTCTGTTTTTTATTTCTAGATCCTGGAAGTGACAAATTGATATTTTCAGGACAAGCTGTTAGACGTTCAATATGTTGCCACATTTCTTGTGCAGCTGAAACACAATCAAAGCTTAGTCCAATAAGTTTAGTGTGATCAGATGATAAACACATCGTATGAAATCCTCGACCGGAAACTTTGTATGATGTGAGATTATCGATTGTATCTTGCCAGAGAGTAAAACATGTACCACGTTCAGCCAATATTATTTGTATCTTTCTTTTGTTACGTGATTTTGTTTCTCCTGTATCTAATAAAACAACTGGTACACCAGTAAAATGTAATTGCCATTCTTGTTCGGCCGTAGATGAGCCCATGTATAAATTTGCAAGTGAACTGCAAACAAATACCTGTAAAGATAAAAGATAATAATAAATAAAGGGATGAAAATAAAAACAAAGAAATACATAAAAATAAGGGGAGCAATATAAAACCTAGATTTTCATCAGATTCAGTTCAAACCAAATTATATTCTGCTGTAAATTGATAATTACTAAGATGCAATTCAGATAAAAGGTTTTTGTAAATTAATTTAATAAATTATACATTATACATTTTTTTTTTTAGTCTTGCGACTACATGAATTCACGAACAAATTGTTCACTTCATCCATTAATGAATTTTAATTAAATTAAATGAAAGTTTCACTCTACTTAACCATACAAACAAATTCAATCTGCCACTTTATTTAGCAGAATTAATTCATTTACATTATAGATGTTTTTTCAACTCATGTGATTTTTTCCTATCTCATAAATATTACTTTCATAATTGAAGTCATTATCAATTAAGACATCACATCAAGTATATGTAGAATTAAAATGATCATTTCAAAATTTCTGAATTTCATTGGTATTTACTTTAACATAACAGTGATTTTTATCTTTTTTAAAATAAATTACATTACATCTTCCAAAATATAAAAAAATAGTTTGTAAAAATATTTATTAGTTTATTTTTATTATAAATATAAGCATATTTGATATGAAAATAATGAATAATGAAAATAAGCCAGTCATTTCCAAAATACATAATTTATGTTTATATTGCAGAGTTTATGGGGCTGGTCTAGTGGTAAACTCATTACAAAATCAATTATTTAACAGCTGATTTTCAAATTATATCATTTAAGGAAGTGATATCATATTTCTTACAATGAATAATTATGTTAAAATAAAATGTAGGGACTTAAGGTAAAACGGATTTTATATGAAAAAACAATTCTTCATTTTTCTCAAAAAGTAGTACCATAACAGCATTCCAACACCAGAGCACCCCTTGCTTCAATTAAAGAAGGAGGTTCTAATCTCAAGTATACATATTTCTAAATGTACATGTTCAAAACTTACTTTTTGGCAAGTGGATTGTTTTCAATGAATTGTTTTTTATTTTTTAAAGGAAACTATTCTGGTAGTCTTGCTATATCTCTAATATCTTCAGTGAAAGACATTTTAATGGAAGTTATGTGGTGTGATGTATGGGATTAAGTATTGTTTAACACTGTAATATTTGAGATGAGGTATAGTTTGATGCATGAAAATTGGTTTAATACATTTTCTATCACTGCTAGAATTTGTTTCATACTTCATATCCTTCATTTTCCAGATTCTACTTTGTGAGACATTCTTTCAGATCCTGCAGAACCATTAAGTTGTATCGAACACATTTTACTTATCTACAGTATTGAATGTTTTTTAAAAAAATAAAACATATAAACACTTATAAATTTAAAAACAAAAAAATGTTTAAATTTGTTTTTTTTTTATTTGCAGTTTCATTTTTTATTATTTTATATTTTCTTACAATTTTATTTATTTCTGGTTACAAAATATTTCTGTCAATTTCTACCTACAGAAAAAATATAATAAACCTGAATTTTAAGATTACAACTGATTAGATCCAAATTATAGTAAATGTCCAGAGTTTATTATCACAGTTGAGATCTTAGAGATGTAGTCAGTTTTTGGGATTTATCTTTTTGCAGTAGTTAGGTATGAGGGGTATCATTCAGAGCAAAGTTGTTTTTTTAGACATGAGAATGTAGTTTAATGTCAAGAAAAAAATGATTAAGTTTGGCTTTATTTAGATCAAAGTTGCATGAAGGAGGTATGAGCATATCGGTGTGATTTTGGGTTGGATGGTATCTCTTTTTTAGGAGTATTTTATGAGCAAATGCTTAAATGAATTCAGGCAAAGTTGGCCCAAGCTTCAAAGGGGCAAGGGTAGCCGAGATGTGCTCTACAGGAACACTGAAGGCTAGTAATTTAAGAATATATAACAGCAAAACTATCGTGAATAAAGATATTTGTTTACGCCATTGTGTAAAGCTGAAACCTAAACATGTTACATTCACTCGGCTCCTTTCGGATGCACTAGGTGCCTGACGATTCAGCGGCTCATCACCGTTCACACAGCTCCTTTCGGATGGAGTCGGCTTCTATCAACATCACTCAGCTCTTTACAGTTCAGTTGGCTCCACCTACCCTATATAAGCTGGCTCGCCACCAGAGTCAGTTCAATTCACTTGCACTTCTCTTCTGTTTCTCTTCCAGTTCAGACTCCGTACAACGTGAGAAATGCAAGCTGGTCCTCCAGGCTGGAGGACCAGCTTGCATTTCTCTCTCTCTCGCTTAATGTGTTATTTCTCTCGTCATCTTCGTGCCTTCATATATGTTGGTAATTCTCTGTCGTCACATTCGTCTAGTTCTACTCGTCAGTGTTTTGTGAATTTACCGATTTCTATGTTCATTTTGCCTTGTTTCTTTGATAAGTTAAATTTTGAATTCAGTAGATATCGTCTCTGTTGAAAGTGGTTCAGTTGCTACAAACCAGCCAATGTTATCGATGCAGAATCTCTCCAAACTCGTTGCTACATATCTGAGACGCTCCGTATTGTTCAGTTTCTAATCACAAATTGTTACCTCTGTTATTTTTGATACAACATTGTAGCCTACACCAAGAATAAACTGTATGTATATATGTGTACTTTAATTTCACGAGTTCATCTATTACAAATATTTATGTGTGGTTAAGACAAATTCAAATCATTCATCATTTATTATATTAAACAGTTTTATTAGTAAAATCTGTGAAATATTTATTAACTGTACATTATGTATTTGAATTTCAAGATCTGCTTAAACAGCCATTTCTTCACTCAAGTATAGCCCTGCAAGGTGGCTTAGATAAAGGTTATGTTATTATTCCTCATGTGTAACATTTTCTATGTGCTATCATTCATTACTATAGTTATTATCAAATCTACCTGTAATTAAATACTACTTCAGAATTATAAAAAATATGTATGACACAAACATTTTTGAACATGAATGTGTTGGTTAATAACATTCTATATACTTCTTAGCAACTTTCTAGAATGTTTTCTATTGTATTTCATTGACTCTTGTAACTACACAACCTCTTGATTTCATTTGGATAATAACAATTTAAGTAATAATAACATCAAAGTATGTTGATGTTCATAATTCAGTAAAGGCCAGTGCAAATGATAAGATTTACTGTAGTATATTTTTCTAAGTTAATGACATTTGTTCATTGCTAATTTTCATTATTACAGAATATGTCAGTAATGCAACAGTTTTCCAGTTACACTATGTTTATAAGTCTATAATTGTAAAAAAGGTGTTTAAGTTCTCTTGTTCTCAGACTTTGTTAAATTGCAGATTTTCATATTATTAGCCTATATGCAGTTTATTTGTGTGATAAATTGTAGATTTCCATAATGATTATTTGAAAAATGTATGTTTATGTATTTCTCATTTTAATATCATAATTATGATATGTTAATTTCAGCTGATATTCCTTGTATAAATTCTGTATAGAATTAAGTTATGTTTATTCTGGTTATAAGGTTAACTTGTTGTTTTTCTCTAATTTAAGTCCAATTTCTTTTGGCAAATACGAACTGTGTCATTTTATTTTTTCTAACTTGCCCCAACAATATTACTATTATTATTTTTATTATATCAAAACAATCAAATAATAAAACAAACCTGTGTCTTTAGGCCGCGAAAGCAGGATTCAATCTGAAGCTTTTCATGTTCACTAAGTTCTGATGTATCAACACTTCCAGATGAGCTTGAAGATGAATTTGAATCAGTTCCTCCAGACGATGATAACCGTCTACGTGGATAATCATATTTGGCACTAAGTCTGCGTACTGCTCGTTCTGATAAAGTAATATTATCCTTGGAAGTATATTGACCGTCACCTCCTCCAGATTCCATTAGAATAGGCCCAGGTGGCATTTGTTTCTGTAAAAAAAAATAAGGAAATGCATGATAAATTTAAATTAAGTTCTAAAAATTATTTAAAACAAATTAAAATAAATATAACCATTGTACCTGATAAAAAATCACAGTAAATCATTAACTTGAAAAACAATACAAGATTAAAAAATGTCAAAATATAATGAAGCTTGTTTTTTAAGAAATACTAATTCTCAAGATGAAGTTATGTTGCTGAACTAAATTTAATATTTTACGTCGTTACAAAGTATTCTTTATTTGCAATGGAGTCAGAGAACAGAACTGGTAATTACAAAAATCGCCAATAAAAAAATAGCATCCTACAAAAACTAAAAATAAAACTAAGTGCATAATACTTTTTTTTTTAGTTCTTAATAGCATCAATAAATGGTAAAACTTAGTAAAAAGAGACATATTTAAACGATTTAAGAAATAAGTATTAGGTTATAACTTCTAAACTTTAAAATATACAAATAACTGGAAAACAAGATGTTCATCAACTGTTTAAAAAAATGGTCCTTTTGAGTTCAAGTTGGAACTACAGTACCTGAAAATTTTACACTAGAAAACTGCATACCACAGGGAAGTGTCAGTGTTAACTTATTTGCCATAGCAGTAAACTGTGTGCAAAAACCCATCATGTGTTCTTTATTAGTTGATGATTTTTCAATTTACATAGCATCTAGAACTTTAGCTACTAGTGGGGAGGCTGCTCCAGAATAAAGTAACCCGTTTAGAATAGTGGTGTAAAATGACTGGATTCATGTTTTCTCCGAAGAAAACAAAATGCATCTGCTTTTCATGCTTGAGAGAATATGCTGACCCTCAACTGTTTTTAAATGGTGAACCAGTTGAACCATGCACATGCATTAGAATTTTAGGAATATGGTTTGATCACTGACTAACATGTGTTATACATTTAAAGGAGCTGAAGGGAAAATGTTTAAAAATGCTGAAAGTTTTATCTGATACTCATTGGGTAACTGATAAAGTTTGCAAATTGCACTTCTAAAGAGTTCTGGTCCATTCTCACATAGACTACGGCTGCGTGTCTTATTTGTCCGCTCAGTCCACCACTCTTAGAGTGCTCGATGTAGTTAATCATTCATTCATTCATCCATCAGTCTTGCTACAGGTGCATTTCTTTCAAGCCCTGTGGTAAGTCTACTGGTGGAAAGTGGTGAGCCATCCCTTTGGAATAGACAAAACCAAATGATTGCCCTTATGTAGCTCATATTGAAGCGCAATAAAATCATCCAACCTTTGGTTGGATAAATCGTTATTAGGAACAGCAGTGAACTATTAGGAACTCCTCTGCTAGGCATCAGGGCTCAATGCCTTTCCTTAGCTCTAAATATAAAATTACTTCTAGTTCTTACTGTTGCTCCATGTTATTATTAACACTCTTGATGGTCTTCTTTAGTTAATTACTGCTTTAGTCATTGTCAGTATCATAAAAACACAAATCTGGTTATATTGCTAGAAAAAATTTATGATATTATAAATAGCGTGAATCCTGATGATATAGTGTATATGGATGACTCAAAAAACGTTAATTCTGTTGTTTGTGCATTGGTGATTGGCAATAGAACATACATGTTTGATCTTCTCAGTATCGTCAGTGTTTTTGTTGTAGAGCTGAATGCTATTAATAAGGCCTTAAATATAATTAGCTCAAAATTTCAATATGTACTTATCTGTTCAGATTCGATGAGTGCCTTACAGGCGATTAGATACATGTAGTTCAGACACCCTGTTGTCTGTGATATACAGTCTCGACTTAATACAACTATGAGCTTCTGCTGGATCCCAAGCCATGTTGAAATTTCAGGCAATGAATACACTGACAGTGTACCAAAAAAGACTTGTTTCTAGTCTCCTTTCAATAATCATGCTGTTTCTGATGAGCTTGTCTGCTTTCTGAAGAGGGTGATTGGTGATGAGTGGCAAAGTGAATGGAATGCTACCATCAACAATAAACTTTGTTCTGTTAACAATACTGTATCACCATGGAGCTCAATGCAGGAATAATATCGATAGAAAGTTATTATTTGTTGTTTGCACGTAGGACTCACTCATGGATCTCATGACTCAGACTGACACCCGTTTGTATTCACTGCCACTGACAACTAAATGTACACCACATCCTTGTGGATTGTGTGTCTTATGCGGCATTCCATCAGATATTAAAATAAAAACTGTTAGATTTTCAAAATATACAAAAAGCACATAACTAACTATGTGAGAAGTGTAGAATTAAAGATCTTATTTCATTTTATGAACGATTAAGAATGAATAAAGAAAAAACCAATAACAATTATATAAAATCCTTACAAAGTTATATTACTGCGTTTAATGAATCAAGTCCATACAATAAAAATAAATTATAAACAATTTTGTATATAATATAGTATAACTACAAATCATATACTACTATCTTATAAAGAACTGTTATACAGATTAAGATAAAAATTTTACCAACTAAACACCTAAGTTAACACACACACTCAATTATGTTAAAAGAGAGTCTTAGACCTACTTTTATAAAAACAGATGATGTTGAAATGTATAACTTTTAGCAAGCTACAAGAAAAAATAAAAAATAATGAATAAAAAAAAAGGTAAAGAAAACAGTGAAACACAGAAAAGATGAATAATGCAACAAAGATTCATCAGTCTTTTTAAATTTTATTAGTACAGTAAAATGTTGATTCATTTTAAATTTCTACAAATTAAATTCTTTTTTCTTTCAATCACTTGCTTAATAAATCATCAGTCTACAAAGTAAATAAATAAAAGCAAATAACAATAAAATATACAAAAAATTCATAAAATTTATTTGAAATATTTTTTTTAATTATTTAAATTTTGCTATAATGCAAATAATCTCTTTAGTTGTTATATTTATTTTTAATAAAATTTTAAAATTTCTAATTAATTAAATTTATACACATTCTTTCAAATCGAAAGATTTAATGACTGAATAAATATTATATGCGCATTTTTTTAAAGAAAGTATTATTTATTTTTGTTCTTAGTACCATAAAAACAAGATATATCACTTACAATTTACATACCAATACTTGTGAATCATGGCATATGACATGAATAATATTAAAAAGCAAATAAAATCTTTACATATTTTAATTTTTGTTAAACATTATATTGTGCACCATTATTCATGTATTTTAAGTGCTGTAACCATAATGGTCATACACAACCACCTGTGACTTGTGAAAAAGTCACCAGAAAAAAATACAGCTCCTCAAGAATGACATGATCCTGTCCAGGCTTAAAGGAAAGTAAGAATGAAGTGATCTTTCTTCCCTCTTCACTGAGCTAAACAAATACATAATGA
This sequence comes from Lycorma delicatula, assembly GCF_047948215.1. Taxonomy (NCBI): domain Eukaryota; kingdom Metazoa; phylum Arthropoda; class Insecta; order Hemiptera; family Fulgoridae; genus Lycorma; species Lycorma delicatula. The sequence continues at coordinate 26,993,778 of NC_134460.1, forward strand.
AATATGAACTTTAATCTTATAATTTATTTTTATATTCATAATTTATCTTACATTGACATGATCTAAATAATGTATTTTTATGAACTAATCAACATAAAAATTGTATTTATAATTATTAATTTACATACATGGGAAATACATGATATAGACTTAATGGGAAGTGGACATAATTCAGCATTACTGAATGCTGGTGATATCCAGCCCTACAACTGCATCCTTTCACTCTGTTCAAAAGAGGGCCTCTGGTTGCATAGTGAATATCACTACTCTCAAAGAAAAAATCCTGATTGGTGTCTCTTGAACCTCTGATGAAACCATTTCATAAGAAGAACTGTGACAGATAATGTAAAAAACAAATTAATGCACCCTGTCTTTCTGTGAAACAATGCATTATACACTCTGCCACTGTTCAATGAAGATCCTAGATTAGCTGAATATGAGATTATTAAAAATTATTTATTACTTATATCCGGGTATATATATATTTTTTTAAGTTGTATGCTTAATGATTCTGATGACTAGCTACTGTCTTCAGAGTACTTTTTTTATTATTGAAGTTGTAATTAAAAAGTAGGAAAAAAAATACTTAGTTCTACATAGAAAGATAAACATGAAGATACTTGCATTATTTTAACAAATTTGACTCTTTTCAATTATTTTTAATATCTTAAGAAAAACAAATATGCTACATAGAAAGTATTAAGTGTTGGCTAAAAACACATGTTGGCCAACAAAGAAATAATTTAATTTTAAATAAATGTTATTTACTATACATTAACTCTAATCAACGCTTTACTATGAAACATAAAATTTTGCTTTGGCCTCTACTATTTTCTGGCTAAGTATACAGAAAACTGATCCATAGTGATTATACAATTTCATTTCAATTTACTACAAAATCAAAAAAGGTTCATTCATGGAAGGAGAGATGAGATTCACTTTTTTAGTCTAATATACAAAATCTAATGTTTTTACTAAAATTTTCTTCAGAATACAGTGAGAGAGATACAACCAATGTACTACTGTACCTTAACAAACAGAAAAAAATTCTTTCTTTTTTCAGTTGATGTATTTTTTCCTAGAGCAGAATTTTGTGAGAAGTGACTATCCGTAGTGCTTCAATTAAAACTTTACTGCTTCCATTCTCTATATTATTAACAGCTTTGGAAAAGTGGAAGTGTACTGAAAGGGGTTGATAGTTTTATCAATCGATAAAAAAATATTTTAAAGTTTTTCATTGATTTAAAACTATAATATTAAGAAAAGTTATAATTTCCTGTTTAAAGGCATTAAAATAATTTCATTTCTATTATAAACAACCTTTTTAAATAGAACAAATTGGTTTTTAATAGCTAATAAAGCAATATTGGGAGGCCAAGGTTCACATTGGACTTTAGCACCAGTGAAAGAAAGAAGAATAAAGCAATATTAACTCTAAAACAAAGTAACTTAGAGGAAGCTATTGCTGGTTATAAAACTAAATTGATTAGTTTAAATGCAAACTTATTATCAAATGAAAAAAGAATTGAGGAACTTGTTGTAACTGACCAAGAGTATAATGTTCTTTTTGAAGAGATCAGTGAGTGTAACAGGAAATTTTAGTTCTTCAAGAACATCACCAAATTTTAAAAACTGATAATTTAACTCATCAGTTAAATCAGTAGCTTTATCAATGTTGATCAACTGTATGATAAGTGGACTGCATTTCTAAATTCATATAAAATTCAGTCACTTTTAACTCAGCTGAAAAGTACCTGAGATGTGGTCAGCCTCATTTTCCTCAACAAAAATATCATAGTTCTCTCAACAGGGGAGCTATGATAACTTCACTGAAAAAGAAAAGATGTGGTTGGCAAAAGTAACTCAGAAAAGAAAGTGTACTACAAATTAGCAAAGGTTTCTGGCGCTAATGATAATTAATGTAATAAGTTTTATAGGAAAAAAAAGAATTAATTATACAAATAATAATTAAGGAAAATAATAATAATAATATTAATAAAAATAATAAGGAAAATAATAACACTGATAGACAAAAAAAACTTTTTTTAATGTTTCTCTAAGTGTGATACCATATCTTGAATTGATTTTTTACGTACATTACAGATCTGTAAATACAATTTTTCTATCACCTTTAGTTTTAAGTAAATTACGATAAAAAAAAAAATCTGTAAAATTTATAATTTTGCATGGCCATACCTGTGTCAGAATGATTTTCCTGGTGCTTTTCTTTTATAAATAGCCTCAGGCACATCCTGAATTAATGTCCAACAGTAATTGGCTAGCATGTTAGTGTTCCATTTCCCTTTTTAGCGGCTTTCCATCACTGAAATAGCTTGGTGGAAACGTCTTCAAGGTTGTCCGAGAAAAAATCCAGATATGAGTGGAGGAAATGTATTGTCAAAGACATATTACATTTCACAGCTCTGTATGAAGTAAGAAGTTCATTAACAATATTGTGGTAATTGTCAAATTTTTGTTTACTGAAAAAACTTTTGCAAATGTCTTAAAATGAAGCCCAAGCTGCACTTTCTACATTATTTAACATTGAGTTAAATACATCAAATTTGATCAACTCTCTTATTTCAGGACCAACAAATATTCCTTCTTTAATTTTTCCTTCACTTACATTTGGAAATTTCTGCCTGATGTACAGAAATCTGGGACTATCCTTCATCACTGCTTTTACAAAATTTTCATTAGTCCAAGCATGATATGGAGAGGGGGTAAACATATTTTTTTTTGGATTCAACTTAGGGCTCATGAATAATATTTTTCCCATTTGGAGTTAAGTTGTCTCATTTCTTCCACTCTTTGGTAACATAATGTTTATCCCTATTTCGGCTGTCCTATTCACAAAGAAAACACATGTACTTAGTATAGTTTAACTGCATGCCAAACAAAATAGCTATAACTTTCAAATCACTACATGTGTTTCTTTTAGTCAGCTTTGAAAGCTGAAATTTTTGTATTTTTTTAAAGTAAATTGCAACCTTGTAGTCTTGATCCTAACAGTTCAGCTTGATTTTTTGATAAATTTAAATCGCTAACTAAGTCATTTAATTCACCTTGTGATATAAGATGACTTATTGGAAGATAATTCAAAATCAAAATCATTGTCTTTTTCAGTACTGCCTGATTCTTCATCACTGCTTACATTCACAGGTGTTTCAGGAACTGGAATAATTTCACTGTGAGGTACAAGCCTGATTGCAGATTGCAATGAAGGATATTTTACAGTATGTTAAGATTTTTTAGAAATTTCACACTTGTTAAACAAAAGTAACAGTCAGTTACATGATCCTTTGGTTAATGCCAAACCATAGGTACACCAAATGGCAAAACCTTCTCTGTATTTTTCAGCCATCCTATTAAATGTACAGAACAATTAGTGCATATGGTATGAGGAGCCCCCGTCTTATCCTGATCACCAATTTTACATTGAAAGTACAAATGATATGCTTTTTTAATTAAAGGTGTAATGTTTTTTCTACATAACTCCCCACGTACATAACAAAAGACATCCACATCATTTACACAATTTAAAGGCATTATGACATGACACTGGACTGTTAACATACTTAAGCAAAAAGAGTTAACAAAATTAAGACTGAACAAAAGTAATTCATTCCTAAATCCAGTGCTTAATACAAACAACACAGTTGTGTTTCCAGCTACATGTTTTGATGCGGAGACATGATTAATCTTGTCCATGAAGGCTCACTCTTCAGTATTAGATATGATGTCAAAATATGTGACTATGATATGATTTAATTCTTTGTCTAGTGTTGTTTATTTATAGCTTACAAATTACATTAATAAAGTTAAAAAATTAAAAAATGAGCTAACAAAATATAATATAGGAGCTTAAAATGCTAACTATATGATAGAAAGATTCTGAGTTCATATTCATTTCCAGCATAAAAAACAGATTAAAATCATGTATTGCATGTTAGGAAACAAAAATTATGTTTATCAGTGTAATTAAGGAAAATTCTGAATAAATTTTAAATAAACAGAGAATTCTCTTTTTCTATATGTTTTTGAAGGTTATATACAAATGAGAATGATTTCCCCAATAGATATTCATATGAATACAAAATATACAATAAAATTAGCATAGGTATAATACAGATTATTAACATCCTTTTTCAAGGCAAAGACACTTTGTAGCACATTCACAAACTTTAAAAATATTACTTTTTAACTAACTGTTTACAAAGTAAAAATATATTAAAGACAATAGATAAAATTTTTTCAATATGAATACATCAAACATTAAAAAAAAATATGCATTACTGCAAAGAAAATTAGAAAATAAAACAAAAGAATAAGTACAGAAATATTAATTCATGTAACTAACTTGTGTTATGAAAAGCACAAGCATAGACAAAAGCAAAAGAAATTCTTGATCCTGGACAAGACATAAAATACTCTGATGTAACCTAATCAGAAGCAATTTCTGTATGGGTTGGTAATGCATTATTTTTACCACTTCCTTTTCCTTATTTTTCTTTCAGACAATATTTTTCATGGAAATTATGTCAGCTCAATTTCATCTTGTCAATTTACTTCTTTAATGCACACAGTGAATGATGGACACAGTGTATGACTTCCAGAGATACTATTTCTCATATTAAGTATGCAAAAATGATTAAAAGTTTTGGTGGCTTACATCTGACAGACATTTTTTGTTAATATTGATATCACTTGAAGAGTTCAGCATAAGTTGACGATAAGAAATAAGTTGATTCATTTATTCAGTTTTTGGTAGAATAAATAATTAAACTCTGAAATATATAATGCATTATTGGCCACATATATACTGCACATTAACAAAACAATATCATGTAATGCTGAATTATAATGCAACCACCAACATCCTTGGCGGAGTGGTAGCATCTCTGCCTTTTATATAGAAGGTTCCATATAAAAGGCTTCAAATCATGGCTTCTAATTCATAAAAGGATTTTTGTTCAAATACCACACAGAAATGACAATTTCCATATACTAAAAAAGTCATTTCTTACCATTAAAAAAGAACAGAGTAGATGTAATTGGGTGTACTCCAGAGAAATATTAAATAAAAACACAACTATCTGCTATATTTGAAATAACTGAGTTCAAGTTTTCTTTTTTTTATTCCTTATGTATGTTTTTGTTGATTATTTATAATCTGTCAGGAGATTTATAAATACTATGTTAGAGACTAAAGTTTATAATTTAAAAAAATAAAAAAGTTACATAATGCAAATTAAATAATCAGAAAGTTCTATAAACATTTGCCTAAATTGATTTAAAAAAAAATTCTTTTACTTTTTGATTGAAGAAGAAAAGAAAATGATCCCTATTTGAAAATGTTAAGTAACAAATTATTTGTGCATATTATTAAATGCCATAACCAAAAAGTTTGTAAGTGACCTGATATAAGACAAGCATCAATCCTGAAATTAATATATTCATTTCCACTATAATATGCATTCCGTGCTGGTCTTATTAGAAAAAGTGAGGAGTGAACTGGTCTCCAGTTGCCTTCTTCTTTAACTGAGCCAAACACACTATAGTGAATTGGCATGCCAAGCCCCCCAAAATTCAGATGATATTCAGTCTTATTAATGACACTTATACTGTTTATTAAATGTGATCAGGTGTATAGTTAATTTTTGGAAAGAAGGTAATTACAATTCCTGAATCTCAGATGTTTTCTACATTGAAGTCATATGAAAGACAGAGAAAGTAGTGTATAGTAAGGAATTATTGTTATAAAAAACCTCTCTTTGTTATGAAATAATGCAATATATCCACACTGCCTTTATATTGTAGGGAAAAACAGATTACACATAAAGAAAAAATAAAGAATGAAAAGTAATTTTGATGTTGATTTTTGTAGGTGTCGAAGTCATATGTGACTAAATTATTGTTTTTTCAAGCAGAAAATTTTTCTATTATTTATTTGATATATTTTATATGTAAAATTTACATAGTCATTAGTCTTATTTTAAAATTTGTTTACATAAACTCATCCATCTGATTATTATTAACCTTTCTAGTACAACTAGTTTCGTTTAGCATATACAGACTTTCTGCCTGTTTAATAAGTACCAAGTGTACTTATCTAATCAAATATTTAAATATAGAAACCAAAATTGTTATTCATGTCACTTCTCTGAAGATGATGTATTCATAGAGGTAACTATTTATTTTTATGTATGATTAAATATATTGCAAAGGAAATAAAATTTATTGTGTTATTATAATCACACAAGGCCAACTAGAATCAATAATAATAGTAATATTAATAATAAATGATGATATAGTTAATATCCTGTTGCTGAGGGAAGTGCAGAAGAAATAGGCATATGTTCAACAACACTCCTTCCTATGTACAAGAAAGTAGTGTTGTTTAAAAAACAAACACATCAACAACAGGATTCTAAACAGATGTAGTCTTTATATAATTACAGTAACTCTACATTCAAATGGAAATATATGCATCAAGCTTTATAGATTATCAAATTAAAATAAATAAGTTTTACAATTCATCTAAATGAAAACTGAACATTTAAATAAGAAATTATATATATTTCAGATTCAGTAGAAATATATTCAAAAATTTGTAATATAATTCTTTTTCAAATTGTATATAGTGTAAGATAGTAAAATTTCAAATCTGAATCAACAGTTTTCAAAACAGATGTGAAAATAACTATTTTTAAACATTATTCTGACCTTAAGTTTTTTTTTATACATATAATTTTTAATTTACTTTATTTTCTTAATAACTTTCTTTTTCCTGTTTAGCCTCTGGGAATTACCATTCAGGCATTACTTAGATGATGAATGAGGATGATATATATGAGTGTAAATGAAGTGTAGTCTTGTACAGTCTCAGTTCGCCATTCCTGAGATGTGTGGTTAATTGAAACCCAACCACCGAAGTACACCGGTATCCACGATCTAGTATTCAAATCCGAGTAAAAGTAACTGCCTTTACTAGGACTTAAATGCTGGAACTCTCAACTTCCAAATCAGCTGATTTGGGAAAATGCGTTCACCACTAGACCAACCTGGTGTGTTATTTTCTTAATAACTAAATGCTTTAAACCAAATATAATTTTTTTATGAGATGAATGTAATTATATAAGAAAAATGCCTAAATTGACAGATACTTGAATCCAGTATAATTTTGATAAACAAAACCATTGAGCAAGGAAGATAATAAGTATAGCAGTCAAACATGTTCTTCTTTGAAATCAATTAAAAATGAAAAATTAGATGATACATCATAGAAAATAAAAACAAATTTGTTTTGGCCAATCTCTATGTGATACTCACTTCTAAAATTTACCTTTAAAAAATTGGCCCTGGAGTTCTAAATGTTCATAACAAACAGTTTAGATTCCTGACTTCCTCTAACTCCCCATTCTGTTTAAACAAAAATTTAATAGCTGCAATGCCCACACTTATAGAACTAACCAAATTTGAAGATTTTTAGTTTAACCAATACTGAATTATTCAAACTAGCGAAAGTAAACAGAATCAATCTTCATTTTTCTTAATTGTTTTACAAATCATAATCCTCACTATAAAATCCAAAAAAAGTGGAAAAGTGATTTTTAGCACGGTTACTGTACTTTCCCTTTTTATAATGCATAATACACTGCCAGGATAATAAAACTGAACATGAAAAAAAATCTTATAAAAATTTTACATTTTCATTCTTGATATCTCTTATCAAATTTATAATTAAATATAAATAAACTACAATGTAACTGTAAAATACATAATGTGTACACAAAATAACACATTTACATTATTTGTACATGTATACCTAATTAATATTCGTTTGAAGTCACAGAAAACAAAACAGTTAATAATCCATACTGTGATTTTAAGCTGAATTTATGATAGAATATCAATACACATTATAGGTAAAATGGTTCACTGCATCATCAGCAATGAAATAGTTCCATACCAAGAATATTTTATGAAGCAGTGAAATTACCTAAAAGTAAGGATACAATTTCAACATTTCAAATCAGGTTTAACAAACCAGTTCCTGTAGATCAGTAAAATTAAACAATGCATGGTGCAGCTTAAATGCAAACTTTTGGGATTAATTAGTAACAAATGGCTGTAGTAGTCTGTATTTAATTAAAAAGATAACAGGCATCCCATGCCATATTTATTAAGGGAAGTTGTTTCCTACTGCCTTCTTTATTTAAACTGAATACATCAGTATTACTATACCTAAGATGCAAACAAGCTCAATGTACTAATTCAGTTCTACAAGGAGCAACTTCACTCAAATCACCAAAGGGACAGATGCTGACTTCATAATCAACATCATTAGTCTCAGAGAAAGCAATTTTAACAAGTGGATTCATAATTTAAGTTCTTTGCAGAATTTTTGTTTAATATCATAGATCATGTAATACATACATACATACGTACGTGTAGTACATAATATCATGTAATACTATGAACGCTAGTTTTAAAAGTATGATTTTCATTATCATTAATTTTCAATATAACTTTTCATATCTGCTTCATACTAAAAGTAAACATAGTCACATTACAATCAGTTCAAATTATCTTGTAGGTTAAGTTTTACAGAAAAAATAAAAATAAATAAATATAAAACATTGGAAAGTTTTTAAAAAAAATAAAACTTCTTGATATATTTTCATGTAGAAATAATGAAATAAAATTAACAGAAAATAAAATAAATACATATACATCAAAATGTATATAAATGTAAAATAACGAAATGCAATTAACTACAGTTGGAATTTCTTGTTTAACAGACAAGCATACATGATAGAATAAATAAATAAACATTTATGCACCACATGCATGCATTTTTATTGTCAGTAAATAAATGACTAATAACTTAAACAAATGTAATTTTAAAAAAAATAAAACAAAAAAAGCCTTTTATAAGAGAGATTATATGATGACATGTATGATGATACATGGTAAATTAAAAAAATTCACAAACAAACAATTAAAAAAGAAAAAATAACACAAGTTTATTTTTTATTATTCCATGCAGGCAAATACTCTCTCTAATTGAGCAGAGGCAATTGTATAAAAAAAATACAATACTTCTAGACAGAAATGAGGTTCTAGTTTGTTACTTAACAATATTTGTTCCAGCTTTCTTATAGTTGTGGTTACATGTAAAGCACCTGAATTATAAGAAGAATTCTTTTTTAGTTGCTTTCTCTGAGAGTAATGTTCATTATATATCTAATCTTGTGGTGAAAATAGTGACAATAATATTTAAAGCTCACTGAAAAAAACAATTATTGGAAATAATTTTCTTTAATAAATCTAATATTAAGTTTCTTGTTTTTGAGAATGTCTGTATCATTTTTTATATTTCACGTCAGGTTGCTATTAATGTAAACATGTGGTGTCTAACATATATAAATATAAAGCTATATCTCTCATGATTTCTAGTACACGACAATAATAATGTTATAAATTATTATAAACAATTACGGATGCAGTCTCACCTTGCGCTACTGGTGGCCAGTGTCTATAACACTTGACGTCAATTGATATTTTAAAAATAAAAGTATATATTTGTTTTTCTTCAACAAGGATGGTTAATAGCCACTATAAACTTTTACTATTTTATTTTCTATTAAATTATATTATACTGTAATGTATTTTACAATATGAAAATACTTTTTTAAAAAAATTAATATTTATAGTATCGTTATAAATAAATAAAAAATTTAAAGATCAGATTCAAGTATTTAATGATAGAGTATATTGCTCAAAGAATATAACAGAAAGTGTTATTATATCTCATGTTTGTAACTACATTAAAAGTTACTCTTATAATTAAACGACTAATGTGTTTCATAATTTAATTTTTTCTCTTGCTTTATTTTAAAACGCATACAATGAATAGATGCAAACAAAAATAAAATGAGAATGATATAAAATGAAAACAAAGCAACTGAATACATTACATAGAAAAAACTGAGAGGAGGAAAATATATTTACCAAAAAAATAATAGTTTTAAACATCATTTGTGAACAAGTTTGATAAATTATACCCATAAAGAGTTAATGATCTTAAAAAAAGAGATCTGAAGACCGACTACAATATATTAACTACATTTTTTCCTTTTAGAAAAAGAGTATTAGTTTAAAAATATCTCCACACCATTATTATGGATTGAATGCCTTAGGGTACATTCTTAGAGAAGTACAAAAAATGCACCCTCCCCCTCTTAAAGATGATAGTGGTTTGGGGTGGTGTAGGTTATAATGGTAAAATAGCATCCTGTTTGACAACATCTGGAACCAGACCTACTTGTATTATTAAACCACTCAACAAATGAAAAACAAAAAATTAAACCTGAACTTAATAAAAAAAAAAAAAAAAAAACTGTGAATCTTAAAATATTAAATAAGATAAAGATAACTTGTTTAAAACTTTTTTTTAAAATAATTTTTATCAAAAGAGTAAGCTGTTAAAAGTCGGGTTAAATTAAGAATACTGAACCAATTATAAATAATTTACTCTTGAGTTCAGATGGATTTTATGAGTTCCATTATCTAATTTCAAAACTGACAATTTAATTTTTTATTATTAATATAACAATAAAAAAAATCTACTTAATTAAGGAAACAAACACTACAAACAAAACCTAGCAGTAATATTTCCTTCACAATAAAGAGCATATGTTTTAATTAAGATTAAATTAGTTTATATAATAGTGTATTTATTTAATTAACTAAATTTTGTTTCAGAAGTTTTCTGAATAGCAAACCACACACACACACACACACACACACACACACACACACACACACACACACACACACACACACACACACACACACACACACACACACACACACACACACATATATATATATATATATATATATATATATATATACACGCACACACACACACACACACACACACACACACACACACACACACACACACACACACACACATATATATATATATATATATATATATATATATATATATATATATATATATATATATACACACGCACACACACACATTCAACAGAGTGTGCGTGTGTGTATATATATATATATACACACGCACACACACACATTCAACAGAATGAATTTTTTTAAGTTAAAAGGTAGAAATAATGACAATTTATTATTTTCTATACCATAACTGTAGCGGTGAAAGTACTAATGTGAAGTGTACGATATTTTTAAAAATGGCACAGCCTATCTTAGGAGCAATAATATTCCACGTAGGAATATCAAGAAAAGTAAGGAATGAAGTGGTTTCCTAATACTAATTTTTATTATTATTATTTTTTTAATTTTCTTCAAAATACAACTCTTTTAAAATTAAATTTGATCACCACTTACATACTTCTTTTTAAAATCAAGTAAAATGTTAAAAAAATTCTACTAAAGATAAACACAGTTACTGTTTAATACGCTAACACAAATAAACTTAAACAAAAAGCAAAGTACTTATCATGGGAAAAGAGAAAGAAAAAATCGGGCGGGGCTGTGTCGGGGCACACGGCCGTTGGTTTAACGTGAAACGTTACAGACCTTGAATGAAATTCCTTCGAGCTACACATCGACCAACTTATCTGTAGAGTTAAATGGGAGAGCCACCATCGTATTTTTTTTAACAAACCTAAAGTCTCCAATAGAAAATTTTAGTTCCTTCATTTAGCCAACTCTACAGATAAACTGGTCGTCTGTGTGCCAGCAAGTCACTTTTGGTGTATGGGATTGAAATAAAAACTACACACGTTTGTGACGTGCACTAAATTTAATTTTAATATAAAACAGACACTAAATGGTACGATATTTATTTCGACTAATATTTGACGACAATTTTGTTCAACATCGGTCTGTGGTATGAAAAATAAGAGACACAAGGCATAATAAGCAGCAGTAGAGGTGCTCGCGCTGGCGGCGTCGTTCACTGATCGCGCCGTACCGGTTTTGCGACACCCCCGAAACAGTCTCGCTAGCTCGGCACCGGACATTGGGGTACCTGTGTGTGTGGCCCATACCTCCCCTTTCCAACGGTATGCGTAATTTATATTTCCGGCTGGCTTTTGCGCGGGCTGATACTGACATATTGAATTTTTATACGTTTTTACGTATTCTTCTTTAAATTTCAAGCTTTTTAAATCAGCGTCAAATTAAGAGTTGTTGGAATTTTGTAGTTAGTTGATTTGACGTTCTGAAACTGGAAATGTAAAGAATTGCAAAAGTATTACTTTCTACTTTTTTTATTGCATATTTTGAAGAATAATTCATTATTTTCTCTAAGTTTATTTTACTGTAATAAAACTAAAAAAATCAATATAACAGTAAAAAATTGTTATTTTTAATCATACAACATACATAACATCATAAAACACTTAAATTGTTTCGTAATAGTCTGTTTATACATTAAAATACAGAATACTAATGAAGTTCATCTTACCAAACCGAACATATTTAACAAAATTTACGAAACAGGAAACAAGTGTCACTTCTTAACACAATTGTGCATGTTAAACAGATAGATACGTATAACAACAGTAAATTTACCGCAGTATTTAAATTAAACTTCAAATAAGTCACACGGCCCATAGAAAAGACAAAACGGAATCAAAACTTTCTCTAAGGTATATAGTAATTTCAACCGTCAGTTTGTAAGAAAATGTAACAATACCTGGGTAAGAGACGTCGTACAACTATAGCTTGATTTAACAAAAGAAAGTGTTCTCAATAATAATATGAGAGACAAAGACTACTTCAACCCAAGAAAAACAACATCGATAAAAATAATGTACAATAAAGTGCGTACACCGCTCGCTACTTAGGGAAAGAAGCATTACTTCCTTACGTTTTAAATTTACAAGCAAGCACGATCACGAGGAATCTATGTTATTTCAGAAATCTCTTCGTAGTAGTAAACCGTAAATCATAAAATATAATAAAATGAATTCAAGACAGAATGTTTTCATGCAAACTTGTGTATATAAAATGCATTATAGAATGTTCGTGAATCTCATGACTTCCATTTGAACAAAAACCTTTTTTTATTATTACAATCTAAATATCCGTTTTTCTGTACTTAAAATAGCTAACAACCTTAGTATTATGAAAAATAAAGTTTTCTTAACGGGTGGAAATACAGTCGTTTAGTTACTTCGTCAGGTTTGGACCGTAGCTTTATCCAGTGGAGGGATTAGTCCGTGAAGACTAAATTAGGGAAGGTCATGGTTTGACAATACGATCGTCAGATGATACGAAAACCGAGCGGAGTTTCTGATTCCAAAAGTGTAAGCGACCCGGAGATAACGTCAAAACATTTACTGTATCAATCGATGGAAATTAATCTCGTGGAGGCAGTGGTGATCCTTATCGTTTAGACAGGCAGAAAGGCTGCACTTTTAAATTCTGAGCGGGATTTTAACTACCGGATTGTCTAGTGTTTAAGTTTTACTTTATGGATGATGGATTCTGTCTCTTTCTCTTTAAGTCAGTCCTGGTTACCACGCTACGTAGCTGGCGGCCAAAGTTTCGGGCCAGGATTTTGTGATCGGTCGTTCATCGGAAGATCGATTCTGCCTTGCGCAGTGATTCGAATGGGTAGTACTAAAATGGAATCGCATGGAACTGAGTCAGCACCCACCGGGTTGGTCCAGTGGTGAACGCGTCTTCCCAGATCAGCTGATTTGGAAGTCGAGAGTTCCAGCGTTCAAATCCTAGTAAAGGAAGCTACTTTTTATATGGATTTGAATACCAGATCAGGGATACCGGTGTTCTTTGGTGGTTGGGTTTCAAGTAACCACACATCTCAGGAATGGTCGAACTGAGACTGTACAAGACTAACACTTCATTTACACTCATACATATCATTCTCATTCATCCTCAGAAGTAATACCTGAACTGTGTAATTCCCGTTGGCTAAACAGGAAAGAGAAAAGAATGGAACTGAATCAGAAAAGAATTTGGCATTGCCGTAGCCACTGGTGATTCCGAACTAGGTCGGCCCGTGACAAATATCCATTTCTTTCGAGGTTAACTCCGACCTGAAGGGGGAAGAAGAGATTTAGGCGTTCCTCGGGCGGGCATGCTTACTTCGTACTGAAATTTTTTAAAGTTAAAATTCCCGAACTACGAAATGTAAATTAAATTCCCCAACTAGGAATACCAATGGATGAACAGCATTAAATCTTGTCCGGCGACCCACGCTGAACTGTAGTTAACAGGATACTAATCCTGTTAACTACAGTTCAGTAGTTAACAGTTTAGTTTAGTTGAGTTGTCAACTAAAGTTGACAACCTACGCCTCCTTTACATACGTCTCCTTTGAACTACCACAAGGCGTGATGATTGCACTTCAGGAAAGGTTGGCGATTGCTGTGTTGTAGTAAGAGTGACTATTAGTATAGCGTGATGCACATGGAAAGGTTCTGTACTGCACACTTTGGAAACATAGACATTAACGATTCCAAGCGGTTTTGAAACGGGTTATGGATAAATTTATATAATTTCTCAATGAATATGACACAATAAAACAAAAATTGAAAGAAAGAACTCTATATTAAACTAATTGATCATGTATTTATATTTATATGTATACATATATTTATTTATTTTATTTAACTTCCCGGACCACCGTTAGGTATTATACTTCAGAGGATGAGATGAATGACAATTTTTTTAGCGGGTGAAAATCCCATGCGTGACCGGGATTCGAACCTAGGACCTCCGGATGAAAGGCCGAGACGCTACCACTCGCGCCACGGAGGCCGGCAATTGATCATATTCGTCCCCACCATGTTAAAGTAACGAATGAGAAAAACAACAGTTTCAATGTTAAATTTTAAATAGGAATGCGTATTCGTAAAAGTGAAAAGGTTTAAACTAGCCTTCCTAAAAGTAAATGGATAATTTACTACAAGATTCAGGACGTTCAGATAGTCGTAAACTGACGAATCTGCAAAATAGGATTTTTCACATTCGTTACTTTAGCATGGTGGGGTGACGATATATTGTATTCAGTCTACGATTAACTCGAAGAACAAATGTTCTTGAGAAGGACCTTCTCCTTCCTTTTAGATACAGATATGTAACTTTTTTTGGGCATCTTGTTAGATTAAAAAGTTTCATGGGATAACCAAATTGATTTCAGTTTCAACTTGATCAAACCATATTGTTTAAAAACAGTATCTAATCACGTTACAAAAAAAAATATTCCTAAAAAACATAATATTCACTTGAATCACATCAGAGAAACAATCATTTTCGCGTTACAATGCTTCGTTCTACGAGACAGAATCTTATCAATCTCCATTTTATATTTTTAATATATTTGTGTACAGACTATTTATTTATTATTTTTACATACTTTTATTAAGAAAAAAAAACAATTTTTTATGTATTAATTAGATTATAATCACATTGTTTTTATTTATTTATAATTCTATACTTTATAATGGTGTGATCAAATATTTTCAATAGTTTCTCCAGATCCTTCCAAATAAATTCTGAAGCAGTTCCTTGTGTTATCCGTAGGATCGAAACCTACGATTCCTGACGTGATCTAGATAATTTATATTATGATTTAAATAACGTACTTATTTATGGGCCAGGGGAAAATCACTAACTGGATAGAACGATTTCGACAATAAAATCCGAATTTCTATTTTATTTCCGAATGTTTTACGCACAAACATCGTACATATAAAATTTTAATCACCATTAAAAAACTTTAGAGAATTAAAGTTTTAACATGTTATAAAAGAGTAATAAGGAAAGATAATTCTAAAAACATTTATTTTGTTTTTCCTTATAGTATTTCCAATTAAAAATATGTCATCAAAAAATAAAAAACCAGTTTAACTCCGGGAATATTATTTTATTTAATGATAAAAAAATCTTATCTAAAATCAAAACTATTCATTAGTTTTTAATAATAACAACTAAAATACTATAACATTGTTTGTTTACCACGCAATCTCAAACATCTATCAATTCGCTATTTCCTCTCTAATAAAAAAAAAAACCATTGCGTGTTTTACGTGTAAAAATTATAAAGAAAATAATTACTTAAGTTCAGCATTAGTATACCAGTACTGAGTATATGATTTCATCATATATATATATACTACTATAATAATATACTTTGATTACCACATACTTTAAGTAATCATATTAGAATTCATTCTCATATCTTGTCATCACGTTTTATCAACTACAAATACAGTGAGTTTGATAAACATGAAAAAAAAACAAAAAACCTTTACCTGTCATTCTGCATTTATATAAGGTTAATTATGTGCAGTCAGGATTCGCCTCTATTTGAATCTTATTAAAGATTAAAATAATAAAAAAACATTAAAAATACTAATTAAAATATTTTATTATAAGCTAATAAAAATGTAAATACGTAATTTTATTATATAAAAGACTTAGATTTCTTTAAAACTCATAACTAATTCACGAGTTCAATGGCAACGATTTTAACGATTTTGTGTTTTTCGAAACCTTCACTTGAGTATACTTTTCACAAATTATCTAAATGCCAATTTTTCCGGGAAAACCTACTAAATTTTTTAACCGTTCAAGGTACTGAATTGGAACCTTTTTTTAATTGAATCGTCGACCTAGAAAACTAGAAACCTTTTCTGTCATAAATAAAATCCGCAAAGTGTTTCGCAGACTTTCTTGAAGAAAAAAAGAATTCAATTAATAATAATAGCCGACGCTTTCCTGTTCCTAGTTATGAAGTTAAATAATTAGTAGTAAAATTATAGGCTTGGTTGGAATGTGAATCTCGGCTGCAATGATGAGATTGATTGATGTAGAAAGGAGCAGATGCATACAATTTACAAAGAACATTTATATTACCATCAAACACAAATATTAAGAGTAGAGTTCAGTATACGAATAGAAAGGAATGAAAAAATAATACAATTTGTTCGCTTACCTTTTATTAATTTCCTCATAAAATATTCAATAAATGAATTAAAAGAAAAGTTTTCATTTTAATTCAAATTAAAAAAAAAAAATATGAAAAAAATATTTAAAACACCACTCTTTAAAGTTAAACGCACTAAAAGGTAAAAAATAATTATGGTCGGTATCTCAGAATGGACTTGACAACAAGCTTTGATGGTGATATGTAAGATTATGTGAAAGTCATAACTTCAAATTAAAAATTCCACGTTTTTGGCAATTTTTTCATATGCGTGATGAATGGCCTAAAGAGTGGGGAGCAAAGATTTGTACTTTGATATGAGCTCCCCACTTTTTAGGCCATTCGTCACGCATTTGAAAAAATTGGCAAAAACATGGAATTTTTAATTTGAAGCTAAGACTAATTTAAAACTAAGACTTTCACATAATCTTAAATATCAACATCAAAACTTGATGTCAAGTCCATTCTGAGATACCGACCTAAAATTATTTTTTACCTTTTAGTACGTTTAATTTAAGAAAGGGCGTTTAATTTTTTTTTACATATTTTTTTATTTTCTACTTTTTAGTGCATTTAATATAAGAGTGGTTTTTAAAAAGCTTTGTTTTATATATTTATTATTTCTACTTTTTAGTCTTCATAATTTTATACTTTACAGCTGCGCTGGCGCACAGGTTTAAGCGAACTTTCGAAGTTTTCATGCCTCCAATTTCCAACACCACAGAAAAGAGTATAGGCAGCTTTAAAAGTTCATATATCTTAAAATATTACTGCATATACTCACAAACACTTCAAACATCACAAATCTTAAGTCTCTAGTCTCACGTATTAAAATTTCTCATGCATTCATACGCTGAACCAGTCAGTAATGTCACTCAATACACCAAAGGAAATTCCGGATTTCCAAACTCCAACCACAATTTAACAAAAGTTGCGGGCAATTTTTTTTTCCACCGTGTGTGGTCACCTGTTCAAGTTCTGTCGGCAGCAAAATTATTTTTTTTTGTACTTTTTTGAACCTTTTTCATGTTTTTTTTTTGCAATTTTAAGGTGATTTTGATCTTAGTTTGTAATTTACGCGGGGAAAATGCGCACTTCTCACTTATGATCGAAGAGGAGTAATGACTTTTATTTATTACCTCATAAGTATCATGAATCACGGTTATATGAAATTTGAATTTTTGCCTCAGACGTAGAAAAAATACTTTCGTTCAGTTTAATCAATTGGAAACGACAATATCACAAATATGGATAATTCTTTCACTAAGAAAATATGCATTTAAACGAGGTTGAATAAGTTCAAGGAATATTTTTTCCACTAACTAACGCATCTTAACGACTTGAAAATGTTGCTAAAATTTGTTGTTACCAGGAACAAACCTGTATTCAAAATTTTTCAGAGCAAATGAATAAGCGGAAGTGCATCAACTGAAAGGTTCGTACCATGAATCTCACATACAAAGTCCAAGAACGTGTTAATATAAGAGTAGTAAAAAAGGAAAGACAACAACGGGAAATTACTACAACTGTGAGTTGTTTCTGATTCATACCTTACACACACAACTTAATTAAAAATATTTATCATTTTATTTAAATAAAATATTTTGTCGTTAATTTAATTCAATGATTCTAACTAAAGCGCGCGCACGCATACAGTATTTAACTCGCGCGGGTGAGGCAGTACTAGCGACGAGGATCAGCACTAATTAAACTAATGTAATTTTACAACTTATATAGAACAAATTTCGCTGAGTGGTCGGCAGACGAGCGTAGTCGCGAGGCTTAATGCACCAGAAACCGAATCAACCCGGAGGTCGAGTTCAAGACAGAGGTATTTTTTTACACTTCAAATATTATCCATTTATTTAATTCTACCGCTAACATGTGACGTCACAACATAGCAGTAGTTTAGGGTATTTTTTGGGGTAGGAGTGCGAGTTTGCAAAAAATGTTTTATGCAAATATTGTTATTTTTTAATTAAAAAATGTGTCTAAGAAAAAATTATCTTCATTAAGGTATCTCGAGATATTGAGGGTGATCTTGCTCTACAGCCTCACCCTTTTGTTCTTTTAAGTTGAAAATTTAACGGCATCAATATCCTGTATATAGAAGTAATCTGACCAAGTTTGATCAAAATCATCCAGTAGTTCTGGAGATATTAGGTGATTTAGAGGCCAACATCGAACACACGTACATACGAACATTAACATCCGGAAAATTTCCATCCGGTTTTTTTTGGGTTCCTTAGGCGTCAAAACGTCAAGATCCGGTGCAAACCGCATATGCCCAAATTGGCCCGATTACAATACTTTCCCTTCTAGAACTATAGAGCCATCTAGTCGGGAAAATAAAAGTATCAGTCCTAGGACAAAAAGACAAAATTTTTACGGTTCAATCGACAATGTTATTATCCTACAATATTATTTGTCCTTTTGTAAATTGTGTCTCTTCTGTTTGCCACATCGATCAATCTCCATCATTTGTCAAGATTCAAATTCCAACCAAACCTGTACTAAGAACTCAGAAGCCAAGTTTTAGAGTTATTTGTTAATTTACACAACAGAAAACTTTACAGAAAATCTTATACGTAAAAAAAACTTTCAAAATGTATGACTGATATGTAAACAGTTGTAAAATATAAATAAAATATATGCTAAGAAATAATAAAGATAAAAAAAAAAGAATTTAAAAACGCGTCAAAAAATAAATAAAAATCATGAAAAAAATAAAATAAACAGAAAATTTCTGAAATACTTAAAACGAGAGACATGTCCCTTTTCTCACCACGGGTTAGTCTAGTGGTGAACACGTCTTCTCAAATCAGCTGATTTCAAAGTGGAGAATTCCAACGTTCAAATCCTAATAAAGCAGATACTTTTATACGGATTTCAATACTATATCGTGGATACCGGTGTTCTTTGATGGTTGGGTTTCAATTAACCAGACATCTCAGAAATGGTCGAACTGAGACCGTACAAGACTACACTTCATATACACTCATACATCCTCTGAAGTAATACCTGAACGGTAATTCCCGGAGGCTAAATCGGATAAAAAGAAAAAAGATTCCTCAGGAGCATTATCATCCAAAAATCCCTTCCGTATTATGGATTTTACTGAATGACACTGGTAACAACAATCCGTCGTATTTTTTCGTGCAATGGGATTTTATTGGTAATAGAAAAATAAAACTGGAAAGTTTTAAAATACATATATATATATATATATATATATATATATATCAACGAACAGTCCTAATCTATCAATATAAATGAAATATTTTGAGTTACAAAAGAAACAGAATTTATAGATGAAAAAATATTGAAACAACCATAAATCCAAGGATTTAACATTATCCTGAAGTTACAAAAATTCTGCACTCTCTCCCTGTTTAACCGAAATAATCAATCAAATGCTATTTTTCTTTTAAATAAGTAGTTACTTAATTCATTAAATATTTAAAAATATATTTTGAAAAAACACTGAGATATATAGTAAAATTTTTTTTTTTTTTTAGAGGCTGATTTATTTTTTTATATGTATATTGCGTATTTTGGATATTCTAATGGAATATTTAGGCAGTAAATTAATAAAAAATATATTATTAATTACAGCATGAATTGAAAAATTTATTTTATGAAATACTGCCGAACACAAAGAATTTTCATTATAATTTAAAGTATTCTTTGGAACAAATGAATTTGTTCCATGCAAGTTTCATAATATTTTGCTGAGTGATGCATATAGATTACAGAGGGAGTTATTTATTTATTTATTCATTACATAACAAAAAGGTACATTATTATTTCTATTAAAAAAATATTTTATATTATTAATTAGGGTTTTTTTTATCAGATGGCAAATTAATGTTGTAGTTATTAAAACAACTAGAACTAATGGGTTCTGACAGTTTGGGAAATTAAAAAGAAATTCAATAATTGTGTGTGCTGAATTCAAAATAATAAACTTAATCTGAGAGCATTCGTTATTTAAGGTTGTTTATAGTTTACCATGTGACTTTCTCTACATTTATTCCCAAGATACAAAGAACTAAGTCTAATTGGGACATTTGTTGAGTTGTTGTTTCCTTGCTATATATATATTTTTTTCTTGTGTGCGAACGTATTGTACATTGTACAATTTAGCGACATTAGTTACGGTCTTTTCTATAACGCTAGAATGTATTCTGGTTTCTTATATAGAATAAATCATATTACACTTACATTATATATAAACCAACACATATCATCATAATCTGTTAATAAATTGCTGTCCCACAAAATAATGGTACCAAAGCTTTATACTTATTGTGCATGGATCTGTCTCTCTCTCTCTCTCTTTTTCTCTCTTCTCTGTGTGTGTATGTGTGTATATAAATGCTTTTCAGAATTAACAGTTTCTAATTTATTGTAACACAAAAGTATTGCCGTATTCTTTAGTAGACAAGGCAAAAAACAAAAATATAATATTATTTATAAAAGTAGATATTACCTCAAAAATCTATTTATGTAAAATTTTAAAAAGGTTTTTTTACCGGGCTTAATTAGAAAGATTAGTTTCTTAAATTCTATAATTATTTTCATAACATTTTACTTTTGCATCTGAGGTAAAAGTAGAACCAATCAAGAGTTTCTAAGAATAATAATATTCGTTATATAGCCAGTCACTATGGTTAATACATGTAGGCATGAATATCAGGTGAATTTTGGTGGTAATTAAATGATGATAAACAACACTATATTCAGCTCATTGAAGAAGCCCGGGAAATCCTTCATTCCTCATTTTCCCTGGAAAGCCCAAAACAAACGATAAAGGTTATTTTTGGTAATGACTATACCATTTCATAAGAAACAAGTCCTAAAAATGGTTGTAGCTTTTACATTTATTAATAAATAAAATCCAGTATTTCTTCTATCAAAGATCTTTTATGATTATCGGGGATAGAAGGCAGGAAGTGGTGAGTGGAGTAACAAAAGAAGAAATTTATACGGCATTGAGAGAGACAAAAAATAGGAAATTACCAGGTTCTGGAAACATTCCAATAGAATTCATTAAGAATAGTCCGGAATATGTGATTAAAATACTGCAGAGTATTTTTTAATGGATGTTTTACTGAGGGACAGGAAATTCCCGGCATATATTATTTTAATATATAATAAAGGAGCTAGAACAGACTGTAGGAACTATAGAGGGATAAGTATCACGTCGTCTATCGGGAGGTTATATGGACGCATTGTAAAAATGAGAATAGAGAGAGAGATAGTGATCAGAGAGGAGCAGGATGGTTAACAGCATGAAGGTCATGTGTGGATAATATTTTCATTCTGAGACAACATTTATGTAAAAGGATGGTTAGAAGTTGGGAGACCGACATGGTTTTTGTAGACTTTTTTTTGTATCTTTTAATCTGCACCCCTGGACCGGATCTGCAGTCGAGCATGACTCAGTTCAGGGGCGTGTCCCTAACGTTTTTGTAGACCTAGAAAAACCTTACGACACGGTGCCGGTGAAGAAATTGTTTGAAGTTGTTAGCAATTGTGGTGGCCTTTATCCGAAGTACGGAAGAGCAATTTATGACTTTTATAGTAATCAAATAAGCCTTGTTAAGATGATAAAACATTTGTCAAAGCTGATAAAGGTTTACGTCAAGGTGTGGAAGAAGGAGAGATTAAATACCATTCTATCTCGTATTTTTATATTCTCCATTGCATAAAGTAAAGCTAGAATTTATTACAATAATTGAACTAATTAGTTTACGGAAATTACTCAAAAAATTATCACCGTAGAAAACTTTTTTCTTTGTATATTAAAACATCTTTCGTGTTTTATGGATTATTAACTCTGAAAAATACGTTGCAAAATAGTTTTAAGTTAAAAATAGTCTAGTTGTAATTTCTATCATTAAACATTTATTCTGAAATACAAGCCTACATAATTATGTAATATAATAAATAACTAAATTTACGAAATCGACCTAATTGTATGTGGAAGTAATCAAATGTCACATAACACCGGCAAAGCACAATAATACTAAATAACATAATTAGTTCATCTGTTTTATTTAACAATTCACGTATTTTTATACTATAATAAAGATTAAAACGTATGTAGTAATGTTGGTATAGAAAAAATATTTAATTGAAAAAAGGATATGCTTTCGAAAAATAGGACTGCATGAATTCGGGTGAAAATAATTTGTTCATCCTCTGTCAACATATAAAAAGAAAAGTTAAAAAGAGTGTAATGATAATCAATGAATGGCACCAGTGAGGCTATATCGTATGGAAGCAATGAAATAAATTGCAATAGTTTGCATAGTAGAGGCGCTTGTAAAAAACTTTCTTTATCACTTTATTTCTAACTTAACGTTAGAAAAGATGTTATTCATTCAATAAATAAAATTAAAAAAAAATTCTATCAGTAGTAAGTTAAGGAGGGCTCCTACTTTATATAAGAGAAAATAAGGTAGCTTCCGTAATAATTAAAAGGTTTACACAAAGAAACACCGATAGAATTCGAAATGTGAACTTTAGTGTCTGTTTAACAACTATGAATAAATGTGTTGAATGTATAATTGCATTAATCTTTATTGTAAATAACAAATATAAAATTTCATTCAAAAGTAAGTATCCAACAGTTAAACTAATTAACACAACAAAGAGGATTCGTAATTATATAATATTTAGAACCGAAAAAACTAGAATTGTAAAACTGGCAGGTATATTCCTCTTAATTATTAAGTTACTACTAAAAATAGATTTATCTCTTTCTAGCGTATGAAGAATGCCATGCCTAACCGGATTTCCAACCCAGGACCTCCGAGACGCTACCACTTCCCCATTGAGACCGGCGGATTTTGAATTTTATTTACTTATGCGTACTAAATAAACGGTTTACAAAATATTTCGAAAAACATTTATGTCAATTTTGATTAAATGGCGCAATAAGGTAAAAGATTTATCTGAATATACGCCCGCGAAGGTTTCTGGATTAGTTTGGACCCGCTAGGTGGCGTTAGGGGTCAAGATATTTCGAAAAATTGTATTTATGGTCAGATTTGTCTCATATTCAGAATATATATTAGTTACATGGAAAGAAATACCACTGCAGAAAATGAGTGGGTTGAGATAATTGGAAAAATTGCATTTAAGGTCCGATTTGGCTCATATTCAGTATATATATATATATATTAGTTTCGTAAAAAGAAATATTTTTGCAAAAAATGGGCCCGCTAGGTGGCGCTGGCGTTGAGATATTTATAAAAAATTTATTTATGGACCAATTTGGTTCATATTCAGAATACATATTAGTTATGTGAAAAGGAAAGTTTCTGCAAAAACTATACCCGCTAGGTGGCGCCGATGTCAAGATATTTACAAAAAAAAACAAGCAAATATACAGACTTTCTTGGCTATGTTCGTATTTCAAGGCAATGTTCGCATGCGGGTCCGCTAAAAACTAAAAAACTGCTGAACCGATTTACGCGCGGTTTTTTCAAAATGGTCCGTGTTTAACGCTATTGAAATCCTCGATCTGACCAGTAGAAAGAAAGTTAAGGGTATTTTGAACTGACTATTGTGTTTAGAGAGTAGTTTGAATTAAATCTGATAGGTAGTGCAGTTTTGACAATTGGATTTATTTTCATTCTGACTTTTATAAAGTGAATGGTTAAATTTTGTGAAGTTCCGTAATGTTTTGTAAGTTTCTTAATATTCAATATTAATTATGATGATTTTGCAGCCATACTTCTTTTCGTTAAAAAGTTATTTTCCATCGACTCCTGTGTTTATAGATTGGTTTCAATTAAAACCGATAGATAGTGCTGTTGTTTTATCAGTTGGATTTATTTACATTCTGAATCTTTATAACGTGAAAGTTTAAGTTTTGCGAAGTTACGTAATGTACAGTTTTTTAATGTTTTATCAAAATTTCAATTGTGTTCATTTAATCTGTATATAAACACTCAAATCTAGCAATAGCGAAACATTGCCGGATCTGCTAGTAATGTATAAATATACAGAATAAAGTATCTCTTACACCATGTATAATCCTACAAGATTACTTTCGGTGGATTTCAGAGAATGTACTAAAAGTAATCGTTCCAGGAGTATGATGCAAAGAAACAACTCGTCGATGTACAAGTTTATGATACTCGTTAAGAGTATCATAAACCAATATACCAACAATATATATCAATATACCAACTCTGCATTTCATCATTTATGATTTGAAGAATCAGAATATAACCTTCCATAAATTCCAAAATTATGAAAACCTGTTATGATAAATTATATTATCATTTCATAAGAAATATCCAGCAAAAAGGGGGAGAAATCTAGCCTGTGGGATGTAAAGATTGGTAACGAACCCGTAACACACTTATGTTTCGTACTTTTTTCGGAAACTAATGAAAAAATTTTCACCAAATATATGTTTGGACCACTGATCCAAGAAAGCCTATAATTATTTCTCCTTAAATTAAGAGAGGATTAAGTTCCTTTTAGAGTGGAGCTTTTCAAAAGGTTTTATTAGGGAGAACCAAGGGCCTAAAAGGAATCGAATAATCAACTTTCAGCCTTTTAAGTGATTGAATATACTCACAGGCGCGCGCACGGGCACACATATGCCTCCACTTTCATTGATCACTGAGTAATTCATCACTAATTATCACATTTCTAAAGCAGCGAAAATGCAAAAATATTTCCATAAATATTCCTTAAGAGATCTTTATGAAAACTAAGATATTAGTGTTATGAACAATCATAGGTTTAAAGAAGATTTGCAAGCTAAAAAATAAAACAATATTATAAGTAGTTACTTGGAAAGAAAAGATATTTCAGTTAGCAACATAGTAAAATAAATAGTATAACACAATCGGTAATGACATTAGGGAATATTTTAAATCATCTAAAAAAATGTAATATAAAAACGAGCAATATTACTTATATTTCTTAACTCTTTTGAAATCATTACGTATTTTAAAAAAAGAAGATATTTTTCAAGGATAAACCACGCACTGGTTCTTTTTAAATCATTAGCATTGACTATAATAAACAAATCGATAGATAATTAAATATTCACGAACACACTAATTATGCCTCTATAAAGTAAAAATCTATTTCTAATTAGAGGTAATGTTTATAAAAAAAATTAATTTTCCTTGAAAATTTGCATGCAACCTAAAACATTAAAAATTCTCTCTCACTCTCTCTGTGTGTGTGTGTGTGCGCGCGCGCGCGGGTGAGCGCACACTAACACACGTATGAGTGCTTCCATAAGCACGTTAAATAAGTAATGAGAATGGTATAATGTATAAATCGTAACTAGTAATTTACCTTCAATTAATTAAAGAATAAACGTGTAATCAATAACCAAAATAATTATAAATAAATACGAAAAATAAATTTCTTAATCACTAAAAAATAAATTAAATCAAAGTCACAGTAAGTAATTTTGTACATAACCATTTTGTAGGCGATTTGAATATTAATAACTTATATTTTTGTTAACAGGTACTAAAATTAACCAATACGGGGAGTCTTTCACTTTAAGACTTTAGGGGTTGGAAGTCCCCACGACCATAGCCTCTGCAGCTTTTCTTCCCACTACACACCAAGCTGCTGACCCTTTTACACCACTTATATACACCACACCAAGAATACTAGACAAATTACATCATATACCCTTACACAGCTATACATCAACATCCTACCCTGTCTTCTTAACTTACACTTACAATCGGTGTTGTTGCGACACCTTACAAAACGCAAGGTGAAAACTATCGTGCTTGTTGAAGTCAATAATGAAGTTCGGTGCCGGAAATTGCTAGTCCTTAAGTATAGAGGGAAAAATGGAGTGTAGTGAAACCCCATAAGACGCTAAATTTCAGCAAGGGGGTGATTTTTTCTGTGACTTGACTGATGTAGAGTTACTTGAAATTACAGAGGAGCTGTCACCGCAGTCAGTCACGTCATTGTAGACAATTCTGAAAAAAGGTAATGGTGTTGATGTACCAACATCTTTGGTAGTTCTAACGTTTTCCGATTGCGACGCTAGTCCGATTGTCCCTGACAGAATAAAAGTTGATTACCTGTCTCTCCGTGTGCGACTATATATATATATATATACCTAACCCCAGACGCTGCTTCCGGTGTCAGGGTTTTGACCACAATAAAGATTATTGCACGAAGGAACAAGTTTGTGCATGTTGGGGTTGTACGGGTCACGATGAAATCACATGCACTATTTTGAAGATCTCTATTGAACAGAAAATGTTCTTTCCTGTAGCTCGTCGGGAATACAGAAAATCCCTCAACTGTACAGAATCCTGTACAATTGTTACTTTTGCTCCGGCTTTCTCAAACTTAAACCCACCGGGTTGATCTATGGTAAACGCGTCTTCCCAAATCAGCTGATTTGAAAGTCGAGAGTTCCGGCGTTCAAATCGTAGTAATCGTATAAAAGTAACTACTTTTATACGGATTTGAATGTAGTTCGTGGATACCGGTGTGTTCTTTGGTGGTTGGGTTTCAATTAACCACACATCTCAGGAATGGTCGAACTGAGACTACACAAGACAACACTTCACTTATACTCAAACAGATTATCCTTATTCACCCTCTGAAGTAATACCTGAACGGCAATTCCCGGAGGTTAAACAGGAAAAAGAAAGAAAAGGCTCTCTCAAACAATATACAAAAAGAGAACGTATGCGGATCTTCCAAAGAACTGACTAAATTGGTTGAAGCTTTATCAGGCCAAGTACAGTCTCTCACGGCTGTAATTACAGCATTGAATACTGGCAAAAAGGTAAATTCTGTTAGAAAGTCCGATTTATCTAAAACCACTTCAGTCGGTACATCACAACATAAAGTTCTTGTTGCACCGATTACACAACAATTTACCAAGATCCCTGTGAAGGGGCGATTAAAATATCGTCCTTGGTACGGCATCTTCGTCCTCCCAGGTTTCAAAATCCCCACCACCATCTCGAGGTCTCTACATGCATGTCGGCGGATGAAGTGCCGAAAAAAGCAAAGCACTTTCTAAAGGGTATAAAATCTAAAAAGAAAAACCGGATAGTATTTGATAAGTAATCTGCACGCAAAAGTTAACAAGAAAAAGTATTTTTTATGGGTACAAATCTTATTCAGTGAAATGTTTGCGGCCTCCGTACTCACCGTGAGAATATTGAAATTCTTTTAAAGGAAGAAAAGTGTTTATGATACTTTACAGAGAAGTTTTCTTCCTCCCTATCCAGGAAATTAACAAAATTAGATTTACTTGTACTTAGAACTAATTTATTATTGTAAAACCAATGTCTGATAATAATGAGATCTTCCATCTAATAATGAGATCATCTTCTTCTATGGCAGTATCACCTGCAAAGAAGAAAGATTCCCTCTGAAACTGTCATTACATAAGTCATTAATAAATATTAAAAACAGAACAACGGAGAGGACAGTACCCTGTAGAGTGTCACATGTCAAATCACACAAGTCAAATCACTTAAATTGCCACCCATTTTGTCACATTGTTGACAATTTGACAGATAAGATCCAAACCAAGTTAAGGCGACACCCCTAATCCCTTCTCTCTCCATTTTAGCAAGGAGAATTTTGTGATTAACTGTATCAAATGCTTATAGTATATGTAAAAGAAGAACTGAGAATTTTTCCCCTATTTGTGCTGTTGTTTGTCTTTAAATAATTCATTTAGTACCATTTCAGCACTTTTATTCTTTATGAATCCAAATTGACCCTTACTAAAAAAAAAAAAACTGTTTTTATAAAGAAAATAATTAATCTTTCTTTCACTATTCGTTTTATTATTTTGGATAAGACAGGGACCAAAGACATTGTCGGTTGTTTTCTACCTATCTTGGATCACCTTTTTTGAAAACCGGGATGACTATAGAACTTTTGAGCACTTGCGGGAAAATACCGGTTTCGAATTTTATTAATGATAGATTCCAATATATGCACAATATTTTTAAGATATATTTTTTTATAGAATTTGATGGATATATTATCATGTCCCCTTGATTTTTATTTGTCAGGGATTGAACGACCCTCTTTAATCTCCTCTTTACTGATCAGAGGTATAAAGAAAGATCCACAGATCGGTTTTATCCTACCGCCAAATAATTACGACATATTGCCGTAAGTTTTAGATATTAATTTACCTTGTTTTTCCGCAAAATATTCATTAAATACTTTAGTTATTTCTGCTTTAGCCGTAATTTTCCCTCTGTCCTTGTTACAAAACACGTTGAAATCGCTGTTTTTTTGTCCTACAATAATATTTATGGCTTTTCTCAAGATTAACAGTTATTTTATTATAGTATTTTCGTAATTTAGTATGAAACGGTCTACTTCGTCGGAATTTATTCAGTATTTCAATTCTATTTCTTGAAATGTTAATAATAGTTTGGTTTTATTTCGCATTTGTATACCACATAGGCCGTTTTACATCTGATCTTTAAGGTAAATTTTAATTATTTACTACAATAATAATTATTTACTATAGTAATTTTGTGTTCGGGCGCTGATAACGACACCTTGTTTTGCACCCAGGAAAAAAGTAATTTAAGTAACACTCTGTACATAATATAAAAATACTGCAATCTTATCTTATTTGTAATGTTAATGTATTTCATCTTACATTTTATTAGTTTTATACCATCTTTAAATATATTATTAAAAAAAAAAAACTTAATATTAAATTTGCTACAGAGATATAAAATGATAATTTAGTATTAAATTTCTAGTTTAATTTTTTTTTTATTTATGTTATTATATTCATCTGATATTTTAAATTTTCTCACTTATTTTAATATCAAGAAGGAACAATTATTTCCGTAAAAAGTAAAATATTTAACATGTTAAAAATAAATCGAAAAATAAAATAATTTAATCTTTTATGAAGATTTAATATCGAGGATAGAATTACATTCAATGAAGTTAAAACAGAAAAATAAATAAAATAAACCAACATCTTCTTACTTGAAATACTCAACTAAGACGTTAATTAATAGAAATAATAAATGCGTAACCTAAAAGGTGTAATAGTGTTTATTGATGCCTTCACCTAAAAATTACAGCGATATCAAATGTATAACTAATATTTATTCAATAAAAAACTTAATGCTGTTAACATACAGTAAGTTTTTTCTTATCAATGCGATTTAGTATTACTAAAAATTATACAAATAAATAAATAATTTTCTTTATAAATAATAATAAATTTCATTGTATGTTTATAGAAAATACCATAATCGTAATGGGTGAAGGCGGACTTAAAATGAATCAGACGTCACTTCAGACAATGATATAAGCCAAGTATTTTCTCACATATAACAAGCATTTCATGCCAGGCTTAGTAGGAAAAGCTAAGAGTGAAATGATTACACGTTGTCTTCTTCTTAGTCAGATTATATAGTTGCATATCGGTAAACCAAGCCAATTGAAATCCAACCCTGAAAGTTATACTTTCAGTATATTAACTACAATGATTTGGTGCACATTGAATACCGTTATTCTCAGAAGATATTTTTCATGAAAATTCACCAACGTGTAATCGCTGCAGCCTTCGCGTACGCGAATAGATTGATCTAATATTTAATTGTAAATTCCCCTACACTCTTATAAGCTAATAAGAGGAAAAATAATAACGCCAGATGAAGAACGGAGAAGAAATCCAGTAGCCATCCGAGAGGGAGAAAGAATAGGCCTGCACTCTCCAATGTGATATCCTTCTCAGGGCTCATAGGTCTTTCAAAGGTTAAAATTGTACATACAGTACAGCCCCGCTATAACGCGGCTCGATATGCCGCGGATACGGATATAACGCGGATTATAGCCTGTCCCCTCAAAGAATATCTGAAAAATATCGTATCTTCCGCACTTAACTTGTTTCTATGTAAGTACACATTATACTGTTTTGGCTTTTTCTATTAAATCATTATTACCTGATTTTTTGCCTATTTTTTTAATTGATCCCCTTTGTGATTTAAAATTTACTTCTCAAAATAACGCGGGTGTTACGTAAGTCCCCCGATAACCGCGTTTATAGCGGGATTACACTGTAATTACAACCTATTATCATGGAGAGTCAGGCAAAAGGAAGAAAAACATACGAAAGAAGCAAGAAGACCGTCCCACGATAGCGAATTCAGATTGCCAGAAGAAGAAGAAGAAGAATCTCCACAACCTAAATTTCCTCCTATCTTCCCTAATCTTACAATAACTAGTCCGAAAACCGCCTATAGACACCATACGCGAAGGGAATACACTTAACTCTCTACAAAACTACGGGACCACCAGGCGCATTCCTTCTAAATCAAAAGACTTTTAGTAGACGGACTAAAGGGGAATCGCGTCGGGAGAAGGACGCAAATATCCCTAGCGGGATTAGCAACAACTAATATTTCGCAAGGAATAACCAGAGTAAAAATATTTTCACAACACGATCTACAAAGGATCGGAACGCAATCCCAAACTCCATCCATCTTAAAAACAAACTAAAATTAAATAAACAACCGTCATTAAAAATTAAACACCCGCTAGATAAACAAAAAGACGCAGCAGTAAGGGACTAATGTCGATGTCCAGGCTTAGCAATAAGGGGATAAAACATCCCCCCTACATCCTTGCGTTCCATTCTCAGAAAAAAGTAGTGCGACTGATGTCTCCAGAACTTTAGATGCTTTACATTTATTTTATCCATAAGAAAGAATGGGCAGATTTGTACTACCACATTCAATTTTGATATCTCTTTCTTTCATTTATTTATTTTTAAATAAAGTTAATGAAAAAGGGATCTACATAAAGCAGGATGTTTTAAGGCAAATGCCACCAAATTTTTTTCAAATATTTCCAGTATTTTTAATCATGAAACTAAATAATGCCATTAATGGTTTAGGCGCACTCTCTCTCTCTCTCTCTCTCTCTCTCTCTCTCTCTTTCTATAGCTGAATAATAATGTCTCTGTCTTTCATCCAGAAGGTTTTAGGTTTAAATCCTGTCATTTTTAATACGTTACAAAGTTTCAAGAACAAAGTTTCAAGTTTATATCATCGATCAATCATATAAAAAAAATAAATTTAAATTAAAATAACGTTATAAAAAAATATTTACTATACTGCTTCTTTTAAAAAAGAAATATTCTGTTACATAATGTTAAATTACCTGTTTTTGTGATTCGTTTTTTATCTAATAAGTCTATAGCGGAAGCTTAATTTACAAAAAATTACACAATTTTTGGAAAACAAAAACGCTATTCGAAGCATGCTTCATCGTTAGTTGCAATTAAAAAAGTTAAGATAATTTTAAAATGTAAATTATAAAATATTAATCATAGCACAAATGAATAAAATACGAATATTTAAAATGATCAAATTTTAGAAGAATAATTTGTACAGGCGTTCTAATTTTTTCAAATTCTTTATATTAGATAATATAATTATTATGTTTTATCAAGTATTATTTAAATGTAAAATTGAATAATTTATCATATCTAATCGGATTATTTCATTAATTACCTTTTTGGGAATTTCTTAAAAAAATTTAAAAAATAACTAACGAATTAAATGTTAAATGTTTTTGCCAACTGTATATAAACATTGCTCGTGAATTTAGCGTACTAACAAAAACTTTTACAACGAAAAGCTTCAAAATCCTGAACATTTTTAACTCTTTCTTGAGTTGTGATTTTGTAATACAGCTCTAACCCCATTGGTTTCCTTTTTTATCCCCATAACACAAATATAATTTTATATAAATCGTTTGTGTCAAGAGGTATAAATCGTTCGAACGAATGAATTGTTGATGCGCTACGTGCACCACCATTGGTTCGCTCTGCGCCAATAGCAGCTAAAATAAAATACAACAAACAAACCCACGCACCATCCTTTTTTATGGGAAAAAATCTGATGTGGGCACCACATGATTTCCATGTACGCCTATTAAATTACATATACACATTTTTTTTTTAATGAAATTACATGAAATTTTAATTCATTAATAACTTCTGATTTTTTTTTTTTTGTTTTTATTGAATTATTACTTATTGTAAAAGTTTTTTTACAACCAGAGGTTAATAATTATCAATAAATCAATATATTTAAATTAAAAGAAGAAGATGAAATCTGATTCGAACCGATGTGCCTTCCCCTGTAAGATCTAAATATGTCATTAAATTTTTATTTGCATATAACTTTGAAACCAATGAAAATATCATTTATTATATATCGTTGAAAAGCTTAATAAGGACTTACTATTGCAGTTAAGAAGTCCAAAATCCAACTTTATTGGATTTTGGGCTTTTTTTGACACTTTTGGTCCAGTCGACTGTAATCAAAAGGGGAAGTGCACAACTAGATGTTACAACAGTCATAAATCCAAAATTCCAACATCCTACGGCTAATCAATTTTGATTGCAATAGAATGAACCAAACGTGTCAAAAAAACCCAAAATCAAAATTTTTTGAATTTTGGATTTTCTCTTAACTGTAGTAATAATACCTCATTCAGAGCTTTTTAACGATATATAAGTGGTACTTATTTTCATTGGTTTCAGAGTTATAGCCAAATAAAATTCTAATTAATGAAATATTTGGATCTTACAAGGGGAAGGCATATCTAATTTAACTATTTTTTTTTTTTTAATTTAAATATATTGGTTTATAAATATTATTTAAAATAATATAATATTAAAAAACATTAACCAATATTTAAAATTATTGGTTTAAAAAAAAATTACGATAAATAATAATTCAATAATAACAATAAAAGAAAATATGAAAAATATCAGAAGTTATTAATAAAATAAAATTTTACGTACTTTTACTTTTAAAAAAATGTGTGTGTATGTAATTTACTAGGCCTACAAGGAAGTAATGGGATGTACACATCAGATTTTTTCATAACATGTATTCAATTTAAATTACCTATTATACGGAATTACTTTTACGTACTATTTTTTAAATGTTATTTTTACTAGTAAAAGCTTATCAAATAATCTATTTTTATACGTTCCTTTGAAATAATTATTATTTATTTAAAAAACAATCTTTGTAAATAAATCTTATTACTATTCTTATTTTTATTTATCAACTTTTTGTTGATAAATTGTTTCAAAAAACCTTTTAAAAATCTATGGTGCGGCTTAAAATCGGGGGCGGTTTAGATTTAGAACAAATACGGATATACCTTTCAGAAAATCAAAAGTGCATAATGAAACAAACTACCAAAATCTAACCAGCAATAATAGAAAAAACAATTTTCAAATCGTATAATAACAAATATTTGTCAAATTTATAAATATAAAATTTAAAGGGATTTCAATTAAAACAAATTTTTAAGGAATATCTTTAAATGGTATTATTATTTCCTGCATGTACAGATACAATTTTCTTAAAAACTGACACCTTTATGACACAGTCTCCTCATTTTCTGCCCACTCCTTATATAAGGAGGATGCAATTAAATTGAAAAAAAAAATATATATATTTTTTGATTTTGGGCTTTTTTGGACACTTTTGGTCCAGTCGATTGCAATCAAAAGGGGAGGTGCACAACTAGATATTACAACAGTCCTAAATCCAAAATATATATATATATATATATATATAGATGAGTTCCTTCAATATATAAATAACTACATCGAATTTTACGATTGACGATGTCTTAGTGATTTCTTAGATATTACCACAGTCAATAAAATAAAAATAAAAAAAAGTATCGGTGCTATTTTATCTTTGGTTTTCCCGAATCCTTGGTTCAGTTTCAATAATTATTTAATTGCTTTAATGTCTCTTAATCTTATTCGTAACATTATATATATATATATATTTAATTAAAAGTCTGTTCAGGAGATAAAAAAATATATAAATGAGAATATATACTATATAATTACTTATAATCAATCATTACTCCTATTGTAAGCAGCGTATTATTTTCTTTTGCAAATATCATCAACGTTTCACAATCCCCTGATTTCAATACTGTGGGTGAGTGAGCCGATCGATTTTTTAAAAATATGGATTTTTTGAATTTTTTCAAACTTTTTTTGGCTTATTTATATGTATCATTATTTTTCCACTATATAAGAATAAATAACCAATACCAGGAAGGTATTACAATTTTGTTGTCAGCTTTTTATAATGAATATCAATTTTTTTTTCATAATTACTGATGTTTTTTTTTTCATGAGTTAAATCAAAATAAAAATATTCAGATCAAAGTAACTGCATTAATTTTATATTAAAAAAAATGTTTTGAGTCAACCAATCTTTCAAATTATCTAAAAAGAAACACAATCTTCGAACTTTCTTTAAAACTTTTCAGACAGTTTATGTAATATTTAAAATACGAGTATGTTAGATAACAAATACTATTTCACATTATCATATAAATGATATCTTTGAAATTTTAATGCAAATATATTCTTTCAAGACTACGTAACTTTTTCACTCTATGTGTTCTCATAAAAAAACGATCCTCTATGGTACAAAAAAAAATCTCGCTTGAAACTCTTCCGTAAATAAATAGAATACATAAATTTATAAAAGTTGCAAAAATGTTAGTTTCTCTGCTACTTACGTCAAGATAAGAATAAAATTTTATTATTTATTTATTTTTATTACATTTTCATCATTACATATACTTGCACGTACTCTACCCAAAATAAAAGGCGACGAAAAAGTGATGGTAACTATTTTATGGCAACTGTTGCCAAAGTTATCTTACTGTCGTTTTTATTCTCAAAATATCCCTCTTCTATTCCCTGACTTCAACAGTGGTTGTAGAAGTAATGACTTACAACTAACAAACCATTCTCCCTACCACGTAACCTACAACGTTCATCCTTATGTAATTGAACAATATGAAAATAGATTTGGCAACATTGTAATCCGATGTTCTGTAGTAAAGAACTTCGGAACATTAAACAGTATTTAACGTTTTTTTTTCTTTTTTTTAAATCATGTAAAATCAGTACACTTTTTTCAAACTACATTAATTTATCTTATTTATTCTTGATTATAACGTTTTTCTAAGAACAGATTTTAAGTAATTTGTTAAAATAAATTCAAGTAAAATTTATTTTTAATATCGTTTTGAATCCAACATTTCAATTATTTTTATTTAATAAGTACTTGATAAATTTCGAAAAGAATGTTGTTTTTTCGAAGTTTATCTCGCCCTTAGTTTAAAATTCAGCTAACCCGATGGAAAAATGTTATAAATATTTATTTATTCTATTAAAAACAAAAAAACAGTCTTAGACGGATATACCGTTAATATTACATAATTGATAAACTAGTTAAATAAATATTATATCAATTTTATGTTAAGAAATGATTACATTAATACACACATTAAAAAAGTAATATACTCGTAATAACAATAATAATATCTAAAATTTTCTGTTTGTAGATTAATAGAATAACAACAGTTATTATGGAGGCTTTGGACCAACCGTCATACTAGAGTACAACAAAGCTGTACAAAGGAATTTTAAACATTCCAGACATGGTGTAAAACAGAGATCTTCCATTTGCATGTGGGAAACTATGCATCCGGCCAGGTTTTTCAATCCTTTCTTTCGTATGTTTATTAAAATAACCATTATACAAAACACAATAAGGGCAATGACTTTAATAATAATAATAATAATTTAAAACGAAAAAATACCAGAGGAAAGGTAATTTTATCTATTTATTAAAATAAAACTAATGATAAAATCTAATTAGCTAAAAAATGCTACAATAAAATTAATGATAGTATCAATAATCTTAAAGATAAGTTAAACGGTTAACTGTAATTAATAACAGTAAAAAATTTAAATAAACATCGCATAATAAGAAAATTACAGAGTCGTTTTACGATATTTCTTTATCATCAATATTCTAGAATTGCTTAGTGAATCAATTTAGGTAAATTTTATTTTAGAAATATTCAAATGAATGATTTAACTTGTCTTGACTTCGATAATATTAGTTATCAATGAATGATAATAGAAGGAACACTAACATTTTATCAAACCGTTACAATCCAACGACAGTTAAAGAGCTGATTTAATTTCTCCTATATTGTTCCATTAATTTTCATTTATAATCTTATTTACTCAAACTGATTTGAGGGAAAGATATCAATCAATTTTAGAACAACTCGCGATACGCGAGAGTGCGAAGAACTAATCTGATTTTCAGAGCTTACTTCAAAGTTTATAAGTATACATCTATACAGAGAGTGATTAAAAAGAATATAATAAATTTTATGACATGTTTTACTGATGAAAATAAATAAAAAAGTTAGTAAAACATAGGTTCAGAAACGCTTCGTTAGCGAGTGTCGGCTAGCGAAATATTTCACCATGATTTATTTCCTCGCCTTTGGTTAAGCCAAACTCGTTAATATTAAGCCAAACTGTAATTCTTAGGTCCAAAATTAAAAGGTATATTTAGTGGTCTACAAAGAAATCACGCCTGAAAAATTTGAAAAAAAAAATAGGTCCCAGAGCTAGTTAGTTTTCGAGTCGAGAAACACACTATTTTATGTTTAGCGTAAAATAACTTCGTTAAATAGGTAATAAACACATAAAAATTTTAAATAAAATTTGTAGAGAATTTGATTCTGAATAAAATGGTAAGAATAAAGTCTACAGAAAATAAATGCAAATATAAGAATTTTGAAGTTTATTGAAAAAAAAAATCATATCAAAATATGACAGATTTTAATTAGAGATTAAAAAGACAAAATTTTCAATATTATAAAACAGAAGAATGAAATACTTTAGAAATATAAAAACATTTCAATATTTTTCAGACAAATTTTCTTGACACGAAATACTCAGTTAAAGTAGCTATTCTTTAATAATTGTTAAAGATATTCAACTTTAAAAATGCATAAAAAATTGTTAATTACTACAATGTAAAGAATACTTGTTAATATAACTGATGTATAGTTTTATTTTGTTTTTAGTTTTATTTTTCTTATTTATTTAATTATTTTGTTTTTTAATACCTAACATTTTGTTTTGCTTAATACCTAAAAATCTGTCATATTTTGATATGTTTTGTTTTAAATAAATTTTGAAATTCTTACGTTTCTATTTGGTTTCTGTGGACTTTATTCATACGATTTTACTCAAAATCAAATTTTCAACACGTTTTGTTTAAAACTTTTATGCATTTATTACACATTTAACAAAGTTATTTTACGCTAAACATAAATAAAATTGTTTTTTGACTCCAATATTTTGTCTTTTACACCAGATTTCTCGAAAACAGCTAAAATTATAGGTTTTGGGACATTTTTTTTTTCAATCTTTCAGATAAGATTTCATAAAACTCAACTAAATTTACGCCTTAAGTTGGGCCTGAAGAATTACAGTCCGGTTTAATTTTACCGAAGACGCATAAATCAGGGCGAAATTTTTCGTCAGCCGACACTCGCTAACGAAGCGTTTCCTACGGTATTTTTATATGAACTTTCTTCTTTATTTTCGTCAGTAGAATATGTCTTAAATGTTTTTTTGGATTCCTCGTGAATCGTCTTTCATACGAGTATATTTTTTATTCGTGAAAAAAAATTACATGATGTTAATTTTTTTATTTACACTGTACTTTTGTTAGCTGATTTAATGTATTTAAAATAAACAAATAGGATAGTAAAGTAAAATAAATAAATAAAATAAACTTTAAAACAACTTAAAAAACTCATTAAAATGTAAATACTTATAAAGTAAAAATAATATTTCATTTTTCATTACGATACGGTTCATAATATTTTTATTTAATACGGAGATCGCCTTTTAAGTTTTTAAAAACGACCACTAGATGGCGCTGTTGAGATGTGAAATTACTATTGCTGTAAAATTTTACTTTTTTTATTGTTACAACACAGGCAGCTCAGAAATCAGCCGAGTAGTTTGTTTACAGTGGACGTTTAAAAAAAAACAAAATACAGTTCTGTGAAAAATGGAAATTTCACGTGAAGGTTTTCGTGAATGATTTTAATAAGGGCCTAACTGAACAACAATGACTCGAATCGCTTTGTTCAGCTTGGTAATGAATCACCATCAGAAAAGGCTATTTACAGTTGGTTTGCAGAATTTCGTCGTGGTCGTGCTTCCGTCAGCGTAGTAAGGTCAATCAAAATCGGTTGTTGTTCCGAAAAACATCATGCTGAGCAGAAAATAATTGAAGAAGATTGGCATGCGACTTACCGGAATAGAGGCATCCTTAGGTATTTGTTTTACTGGCATTTCACCCACCACCACCCCTTCGGTCGGCCTAAAGCATGAGACCGAATGTCCGGGCCTCGAAAGATTAGATTTTTTATCCTTAGCATATCGAAGACTTTAGAGGATCAAAGAACAGTCAATGCTGAATGGTATACAAAAATTTATTTGCCAGAAGTCATCAATGAAATCAGGAGAAACAACCGAAAACATCGCATCATTCTTCATCATGACAATGCCAGCTCTCCTATAACACGTCAAACAGTTGATTATACAGAACAGTTTGACGGAGAAAACCACTGAACTGATGTCTCATTGCCTGTATTCACCTGATTTATCGCCTGATGATTTCTTTTTATTTCCGAATCTCAAACAAGAAATGCGTGGACAGTGATTTTCATCACCTCAATAAGCTGTTGAATCCTTAAAAAAACCACGTTTTTGAGGTACCAATTTCAGAGTGGAAAAAATGTTTCGAGTATTGGTTCAAACGCTTGCGAAAGTGTACAAATTTTAGAGGCGAATATTTTGAGAAACAATAAAACGATTTGTACAAAAAAATTATTTTTCTTTCATTGTTTTTGTAAAAACTTAAAGGCGGCTCTCGTAGATTATTAATTAAAACCATATAAGCTAATAGCTTATGGAATGTAAATATGAAACAGAATTTTGTAGCAAACGAAAAATGCACGCCGGAGAAAAATTCAACCCGGGATCTTCTGGATGAAAGGATGAAACGCCTTGACTCGAGCGTAACAACTTGAATTATTAATAATAATTTAAACCTAGAATCATAATAGCGCAAAGTGGTATTATTATCTTATTTTGCTCAATTTTCAAGAAAACTGTTCTCTATTTTTATTTAATAATATTGTAAAATGTACTAAATTAAATTATATTGAATATCTGGATGATGATTGAACTGATTAAAAAAATTATAAAAGAATTTTAAAAGAAAATTTTAAGCGATTTATTATTTTTAAATTAAAATAATAAAAATAAATCCACAAAAGATTTTGTTTAATATAGTTTAAAAAATAAACAATGATTATGTCAAAATATAGTATTAAAAATGAAATATTCATTAGACTATTTTAGTTGATTTAAGTCAAAGCTTAATGACACAGAATACAATATCTTTAAACTATATCGTATTACACCAGGTTTTTTAAAAAAAAGAATAACAATCAGTATTCCTAACGACTTTTTCTAACCATATTAAAAAACAAACAATTTACAAATCCTTAATTTGTCATTGACTTCAAAATGTCATAATTAAATGAAATATTATTTTCTATTTTTTAGTATATTTTTATGTTTGTTTCACTATTATTGTTTAAGTTCATATTTAAAATTTCTTAATTTTATTTTTATTTTAAACATGGATAAACTTACAAAAATCTTTGTCATAATAAAACATTTATACAAATAATAAATAATTTAAACACTATTGTGGATTCACTTAATTTTTTCCCCTAGTAGATTATGTTGCAATCTGTTCAATTAGTGAGCAACCCAACCCCCCACTACGGCGCAAAGAGATGAGAATAATATATATTTTAAGCAAATGAGGTGTAGTCTTGTACAGATTCCGGCCGACCATTCCTGAGACATGTAGTCAATTGAATTTTAACCACCAAAGCACATCGGTATCCACTGTCTAGTATTCAAATCCGTATAAAAGCAACTAATTTTCACTAGGATTTGAACCTCAGAATCTTCGTCTTAGAAATTCAGCTGTTACACAACTGATTTGTGACGACAAATTAACCACCTGACCGGCCCGGTGGGCTTGGCAATTTTCTTAATAAATAAAAATTTTCATTCTTGCTGTTTTTTTTAATTTATTTTAGGTATGATTTGAGGGGCTAATTCAGTACGGGATTAAACCCATATCAAACCCAGGACAAAATGTAAATTTGGGGCCTCATTTATATAAGTTGCAGTTAACTTCAAAAAAAGTTTAAAGGTAGTTGGGAAATTCCCTTTTCGGCATCAGAAAAAAGACTGCCTTCTCATATTTTTATTTGATTTAAAATAAATTTATAGTTTTTTGCATTTTTAAAATTTTAAAGGTATGACTTATTAAAAAAATATACTACGTTAACCTCCATGGATCCGGCATTAACACTAATCTGATTTTATTACTTTGTAAATTATTATGATAACATTATTTTGCATTATTTAAAAATAATAGCATAATATTCTATGTTTTTCTTTTCGTTCCGACCACTTTTGTTCAGGTTTGCATAGTTTTTACTTTTTTCTCTTCCCAAAAGGTTTTTATTCTTTTGCTCTGTTGTGGTCGTCTTTCTTCCGTCCATCTATTCAGGTTTATATCCTTCTTTTTCTTTTTCTCTGGAAACTTAGATTCTCGAATCATTTTCCTAAATTTATCTTTGTTTTTACGCAAATTCTTAGAAATTTTTAATGTTTTTAGATATGTTTCGATTTCTTTAAACAGTTGGTTTTTGTGGCTCTGTTTATGTAGAGATTAAATTATTTGGTTTTGTTAATCTTTGGTTTTTCATTCTGCATAAATGTCCATAAAACTGTGTATTCTTCTTTTCCGGATTAAGTCACCTATTTTTTCTGTATATCTATATATATAAAAATGTTAAGTTCGTTTGTGACGGCTTCAAAAACTCAAAATGTTCTGCACCGATTGAGCTCAAATTTTAGCACGTTATATAACCCGCGTCAAAGATTGTTTTTCATCTATTTTTAATAAATCTATCTATCTATTTTTAATTTGTACATTTTTAATTTGGAAATGTAAATAAATGAAAACCAATCATGTCAATGCAAGATGGCCACTGTCAAACACAACGACCAAATTTCTTTGAATTATATTTAACAGCTAAAACATCGGTATTTTATTTTAAAAAAAAA
This sequence comes from Lycorma delicatula, assembly GCF_047948215.1. NCBI lineage: Eukaryota > Metazoa > Arthropoda > Insecta > Hemiptera > Fulgoridae > Lycorma > Lycorma delicatula. The sequence continues at coordinate 27,035,879 of NC_134460.1, forward strand.
CACGATAAAAAACAATTTTAGCACGATATACAACCCACATCAAAGATTGTTTTCATCTATTTTTAATAAATCTATCTATCTATTTTTAATTTGTACAGTTTTTTAATAAGTAAGAGGCTAATAAATCAGATAGAAATGTAAACAAAGGAAATCCAATCAGATCAATGCAAGATGGCCGCTGTCAAATACAACGACCAATCACAAAGAGCCCGTATGGCCGTTGCCAATGTAAACAAAATCACAACTGATTAAGTAACAAATTTCTTTGAATTATATTTAACAGCTAAAACATCTGTATTTTATTAAAAAAAAAAAAAAAAAAAATACACCAAAACAAAAAGAAACTTGCTATGTACTACTTTGCTATGTAAAAGCAAAGAACAAAATTCACAAATAGTAACACTGAAACCACACAACTAAGTATTCGTTTTTTTTTTGTTTTTTCTAACCTCCGAAACCACCGTTATGCATTGCTTCAGATGATGATATGAATGATTTAAAGCGTATGAAACTGCCATGCCTGACCGGGATTCCAACTCGGAACCACCGGATTAAAGTCCGAGACGTTACCACTCGCGCCACGGAGGCCGGCAAACATATTCGTTAGGAGCCGAATAAAAACACGACTTACCAATATGGCGTTGTGTGTCAAACCAATTTTATACGGACTGTAATTACTTTTAATACGAGAAACCCTTTGCAATGATTGAACATTAACTTAAACCTCTTCAAAAATTATTCCTTTTGAACTAAGCCACATTTTGATATCATTGTTTTTCTATAACACGGCTGGAATTCTTTTCGTTTAATGATAAGAAGCGTTGTCGAAGACAATAACCGAATTCTCTTCCAAAGGACATAATACACCGCTAAACTATTTCTAAATAATTCCAATTCGTGTAATTTTTTTACGAATCGTGTTTTTATCAAAATCTCACCTTTTTCTCAATTGACCTGCGGGGTTTTGTTTTCTTTGGAGACCGTAATTCATTAGTAGATTCATACTCGAGAATCACGTTGTACACTGAAGCAGCACAACTTCTACTTACGTTAGCAGTTTATTAACATCTGAAATCAACGCCGTTTGATTATTCTGTAATTTGTAAGCATTACTCTGCTTTTGTAAGCATTTAAAATGATGTGTTTTTTCGCACGACTTAAGGGCTTTTTTTGCAGCCCACAAATCTTTATATATAAAAATGTTAAGTCCGTTTGTGTACGCTTCAAAAACTCAAAATGTTCTGTATCGATTGAGCTCAAATTTTAGCACGATATATAACCCGCATCAAAGATTGTTTTTATCTATTTTTCGCATCAGTCACACACCCGCAACCGCGAGAAAACAGTTTTTTTAACGGTCAGCTGTGTACCAGTGACCGCGCCATCTGCCGGAAGCGAGAGGAACACTCGCCATACTAGCTAACGAAAACCGCAGTCACATGTGAAACAATACCTGTTCCCAATTACAATGTTTATTAACAAAAAAAAAAAACGTATCCACTTGAATCTGATTCAGATTATTATACAATCTGAATTAAATATTCACTTTAATCGAGGTACTTTTGTGTGATCGTGTCGTGACTGAGCTGCGCCTTTCACCAAGCTCTGAATTTATTAGAAAACGACCAACAGTGGGATATATGTATTAATGATGCGTGCAACACTGCACATCCAAACCAAATTCGCGCATTATTCGCAATTATATTGACCGCTTGCTTCCCACAGAGTTCATCTCCCACAGAGTTATGGGAAAGATATCGATCGCATATGGCTGAGGATATGTTGCATAGAGTACGCCTAGAAAATACTAATATGACCATGGAATTTACAGAAGAAATTTACAACGAAGCATTGATAAATATTGAAGACAAGTGCTTAGCTATTGCAAATAAAGTTCTTAGTCAATCGGGAATGCCAGCACCCATCCGAGCTGCGATTGCTTTATTTGATGTGGATTTACGCCGTGAACAGAGTTACAACATTGGTGATCTTCAGTCATATGTCCAATCAAACATTCCCAAATTAACGCGTGAACAGAAAGGCATTTATGATCGCATAACGCAAATGATAAATGACGGAGTTGGGGGGACCTTCTTCTTGGATGCGCCAGGAGGAACTGGGAAAACATTCCTCATTAGATTGATTCTAGCAACGGTTCGATCAAAAAATGACAATTATCCTGTTGCGGAATATTAATCAGCCAAAACTCTGCAACGGCACGCGACTTGCAGTTAAGAAATTGATGAATAACGTAGTTGAAACAACGATTTTAACGGGGCCTTTCGAAGGTGAAGATGTCCTCATTCCTCGTATACCCATAATCCCGACCGATACACCATTTTAATTTAAAAGACTGCAATTCCCAATTCGATTGGCATTTGCAATCACAATCAATAAAGCTCAAGGTCAATCTTTAGAATTGTGTGGTTTAGATTTAGATGCGGATTGCTTCTCACATGGGCAACTGTATGTTGCGAGTTCCCGAGTCGGCAAACCAGATAGCTTTTATATCTAAGCAGACAGTGAAAAAACAAAAAATATTGTATATCCACAAGTATTGCAAAATTAAACTTCTATGAAACGTGTGCTTCGTTTTGTTTCTCATTTCTCATCCATGCAACCACAATGTGCCACAGCGAAGCGTGGCGGGTAAAGCTAGCTTCATTTTAAAAATTCAATCTTCATATTTTTGCCAATAAATCTTTCTTAAAATTCTTTTTCTACTTTTGTTATTTCTTGTTCTAAAAAAAAAAAAATGCAGACATTCTCCCCCATAGAGTGATTCTGGTGGGATTACAGTTTTATAATGCAACAATTTGTTATTTTGAGTTATATGACAGGATTTTTTTATTATAAATGTTCTTTGTGAGATGATAGTTTTTATCTTTCCTATCTATTCTTCCCTCCATTTTTCCATTTGTTTTTCGTATTATGATTTCTCCCAAATATTTACATTTTCGAACTCCACTTGCTTCTTTGTTGTCGGAAAGTTTCAGGGTTTGCGTTCTGTTCTCTTTGTCAATGGAAAACCAATTAGTTTTTACTTCCTTAACTTTGTACAAGGAAGTATTGTAATCGCGAAAAATGTCGGTTTTCAGATTTCAACGGAAATAACCATTTTGACCATCTTTGAATCCATTTTGACTAGTTTCGGCGTGACGTCTGAACGTACGTATGTATCTCACATAACTCAAAAACGATTAGCCGTAGGATGTTGAAATTTGGGATTTAGAACTGTTGTAACATCTAGTTGTGCACTTCCTCTTTTGACTGCAATCGACAAGACCAAAAATGTCCAAAATAGCCCGAAATCCAAAATATTTGGATTTTTCTTAACTCCAGAAACAAGCCCTGATTGAGAGCCTTTCAACGATATGTCATAAGTGGTACTTATTTTCATTGGTTCCAGAGTTATTCCCAAAATAAAATTTTAATTAATAAAAATTCTGATCTTACAAGGAAGAAGGCACATCGGTTCGAATCCGACTTCATTTCCTTTTTCTTAATTTTTTTAAAATTTAAATATGTTGATTTAGTTATAATTATTAACCTGCGACTGAAAAAGAATATGAAAAAATCACAAGTTATTAATGAAGTAAAATTTTATGTACTTTACATTTTAATTCAAAAATTTTTACAGAGGTTAATAATTGTTGATAAATCGATATATTTAAATTAAAAAAAAATATATATAAATAAATATATATATATATGTACGAGGGTTATTTTTTTTCAAGGTCCGATCGGTCACGAATTTAAATCACAGTGTAAATTAAAAAAATTTTATTTGTAACAAGTACTTACATAGTTACGCTATTTCTCTACATAGTCGCCACTTCGATTTAGACAATTGTCGTAGCGTGGTACCAACTTTCCAATACCCTCGTCATAGATGGAGCCGTCTGTGTTTTCAGCCATGTTTCTACGCTGGTCTGCAGCTCGATATGTCGGTGCCAAAATGTTGTCTTTCTAGCCAGCGTTTCATGTGAGCAAATACGTGAAATCGGATGGTGCCAAGTCCGGGCTATATGGAGGGTGATCAAACACTTTCCAACGAAAACGCTGCAGGAGCTTCTTTATTACAGCTGCAGTGTGCGGCCGAGAATTGTCATGGAGAAAGACAATGCCTGATGACAACATTCCTCTCCACTTATTCTGAATTGCCCTTCGTAGACGTGAAGAGTCACGCAGTATGAGGCTCCAGTGATGGTCGTGGCACGTTCCATGAATTCCACCAATTGCTGCAGACCAGCGTAGAAACATGGCTGAAAACACAGGCGGCTCCGTTCTATGACGTGGGTATTGGAAAGTTGGTACCACGCTACGACAAATGTCTAAATCGGAGTGGCGACTATGTAGAGAAATAGCGTAACTATGTAAGTACTTGTTACAAATAAACAAAAATTTATTTTCACTGTGGTTTTAATTTCGTAACCGATCGGACCTTGAAAAAAAATAACCCTCGTATATGAAGTCGGATTCGAACCAATGTGTGCATGGTTACGGATCCGACACGTTCTCATTTACTCCACTAGAGCGACGTAAAACAAAATTAATATATAAACTAATATAAAATGCTGATACGGACACCACAAAAAAATGTGATGCAATGTGGTTTCCACCAAAATGTACTTGTGTAAGTGTCCACTTTATTAAAGAATTGGAGGATTGTATCTCATTTTCAGATGAAATAAGTTTAAATCAAGTGCAGCAAAAAATGTGTATATATAATTTAATAGGCGTTCAAGGAAGTCATGTGATGCCCACATCAGATTTTTTTGTAAGAAATTTGAAGACCAATTTTGTTTTTACCATCGCTTAGTTTTTGAATTTTGATTTTAGCCTCGTTTATATCTCTTGCGAAAATTGCAATATCGTCTAAAAAGGCCAGAACGTTCGTACTTATGACTTTAGTTTTAGTGCTCATTTTTATGTTTTCATGTATGTTTAACTTAAGTTAAAATATTCTATACTATTAAAGATAAAATATTAAAAAGATATAGAATATATTAAGAATACAATATATATAAAAGAAAATAATTTATTATTATATATTTTTAAGATTTCCTATATCGAAACCAGGCTCCTCCGAATTAGGGCCCTAGATATTTTTCTTATTTGTCAATTGGATAATTCGGCCCTGGGTTGATTAATTGTTTAAGAGATGGAAAGTACTCGGTTTAGTTTTAGCTGAATGCAATACTATTTATCCATTTGTTACATATATATACTGTAATATATATATATATATATATATATATATACATATGTTATGCACAATTCGTTATGTATGAAAACCGTTATTAACTGCAAAGAAGAAAGGAAGAAAGTAATACTTTGATCGTGTACTGAGTATTGTAAGTACAACAAAAAGTATACAGTAACGTAATAATAAAATGCTTCATAAAACCTTCCTATACATCAGATATGCTCTACATAACATACACATATATTATTAAATGATACAGCACATCGTATAAATAAACAGAAAATAAATAAATACCACATAAGTATTATATTCATCAAATATTTATTTGACCAAATATGTTAAAGCATACTAGAAATATTTCATAACAATTTTATTATTATAATATTTTCATTGCAAAAAATTGTATTCGCGAAGACATTTTAAATTTAACACAGTATAAACTAAACCTTCCGAGAATATTCCAATTGAGAGTGTTTAAGATAATATTATCCAGTTTAACATTACGGTAAATGAATGCATAATATTCTGTATATATACACAATAATACAACTGTTTATAATTCATAAATACCGTATCCAATAATATAATCGGCTAGTAAAACTGGGATAAATAACAGGGGGAAAAATGATATCAACACTATTTCTCAGTCGTGACATGAATTGTTCGTAATCGAATCGATGTTATAATAATTCTATATCGATTCTGAGTTCAAAATATGTGAATTTATTTAGCAATGCTTTTTTACCTGTTAATTTACAAAGTACAAATGTATAGATAAAGAGAGTTTTCGTTTTTTACTTCCTTGTACGAAGTATTGTGATCGCGAAAAAGTTCGGTTTTCAGATTTCAATAGAAATATCCATTTTGACTATCCCTGAGTCTTTTGACTAGTTTCGGCTTGACGTCTGTTGTATGTATGCATCTCGCATAACTCAAAAACGATTAGTCGCAGGATGTAAAAATTTTGGATTTAGAATTGTTGTAACATCGTAAGTGAAATATTTTTAAAATTTTTTGGGCAGTTATTCCAGCTTGAAAATTTTTTATATAGCTTAAACAATAAAATAAAAAAAATATTTTTCAAAAGTTGTATCTTATGAACCGTTACATGTAAAAAATTGTTTCATAGCATGTATAATGGTGAGTAGAAATTTATTTGAAGAATAGCTTAAGAAATAAGATTATAGCAATTACGCGTGAAAACGAAGTACGTTTTTATCTATCCTCCTAGATGTACAGTGTCAACGTTCTACAACTTAAAAAAAAGTTCTACACTTTTTTTTGCAGTTGACTGAACCAAAAGTGTCCAAAGAAGCCCAAAATCCTAAAAAAAATTGGATTTTGAACTGTTTCTTAACTGCAGTAATACGCCCTCTTTGACAGTTTTTCAACGATATATCGTAAGTGGTACTTATTTTCATTGGTTCCAGAGTTATAGCCAAACAAAATTTTAATTAATGAAATATTTGGATTGTACAAGGGGAAAGCATGTCGGTTCGAATCAGACTTCATCTTCTTTTCTTTTAACTTTTTTTCAATTTAAATACATTGATTTATTAATAATTATTAATCTCTGGTTGGAAAAAGGTTTTTGCGATAAATAATAATCAATAACAAAAAAGGAAAGAAAAAATATCAGAAGTTATAAATGAAATAAAATTTTATGTACTTTTTATTTTTGTAAAATGTGTATATGTAATTTAATATGCGTATAACAAAGTAATGTGCTGCACATCTAGGAATATAGATAAAAACGTACTCCGTTTTCACGCGTAATTGGTATAATCTTTATTTCTTAACTTATTCTTCTAATAAATTTCTACTCACAATAACAGCAACATTATAGATGCTATGAAATTTAATTTTTTACATGAAAAGAACTTTTGAAAAATATTTTTTTCTTTTATTGTTTAAAATATATAAAAACTTTCCCGGCTGGAATAACTGCTCAAAAAATTAAAAATATCTCACCAATGACATTGTTCGTTTGGTTGATACTAAAAACGATTTAAAAGTAGCAAATGGTATGAATATATTGTTACAAGGATAGATTCGTTTTGAAAGTAAACGAAAGAAAAACAAAAGTAACAAATTATTACGGAAGGAAGATAAGATCGAGTTAAATATAATAGAACAACGAAATACTGCATCAGATTTCAGAATTTTTAATGAATTTTATTTTTACGTTATAGAATGCTATGAAGGATTGATGAAGAAAAAAAAACCATCAAAATCAGAGACTTGTAAAAGCCAAAAGAACATTTGTGTAAAAAAACATTTTAGTAAACACGCTGCAACTGTATTACGTTTAGTGCAAAAGCAACACTACGTGCTTATTTGTAATAGTGAAAAATTCAACAGATTTCCATTGTAGTAGATCATAAAATTACAGCGGAACTTATTTAACATTACACTGTAAATGAATATAAGCAAGTTTTAAAATATTATTTTATTTATTCCTTATCAGTATCAGATGATGTAAAAGATTTGTAATATCTTATATGTCACTGTTTCTTGCAACACATTTTCTTATATCACAAGCAGACAGTTCTTAGTTTAACGCAGTAAAATGTGAAGAGGGCGATACGTCACGAACTTTCACGCCTACCGAGATCAAAATATAGTTGTCACGTTCAACCACAGACGTAACTACGAACCTATATACGCATCGACTACAACTATAATGTATGTAAAATCTAAAGGCGGGTCCCCCCTACAAGTTGTCTCTACTACACCGCTCCTATAACTCGGCATATGGAACCCGTGCTACTGGTTGTCAAAAAAGTAAGATCTCCAAAATGACACAGACTTGCATTTATTATTTTTTTATTGCTGTTTATTCTACCATATTCTTTTTTTGCTATTATTTATTTATTTAAATTAGTCATTTAATTATTATTTATTTCATCTATTACTTATTCATTCTATTGTATTTACTTATTTGAGCTATTATATAAATTATTTTGTATAAAATCATTTTATGTTTTACGTTTATAAAATATAGTACGAATTAACGTTTTAATTAAATTAATAAATTTTACTTTTATTATATTCCGTTCGTTAAGACTTAATATATCTTTAGTATTCATGTTTTTTATATCAAATTTAGTAATGATTATAATTACATTACTTTCATTAGTGCGTGCACACGTGCTATTAAGAAATAATTTTCGTAAATAATTACACCATGTCAAAGAAAATCATAACATTATAGCCTATAATAAATAAATCATTTCATATACTTTTGTATTGCGTCATTGTTACATTTTATTTATAGCAAAACCTTAGTTTAACATACTTGAAAAGAAAACATATACTTTCAAGAAATAAATAAATTACTTCATATAAATCTTGAACAAAATATTAGGCATAAATAATTTTATTTGTACTCGTAATAACAATTTATTACAACATATTTCGTTACTATAATAGTGACGTCATAATTAGATGCAGTGCAAGTTATTGCAAATTAATTGATGTGACTTTTGGAATACACTACTTTGGCTGCTGGTGTGAAAAGTCGCTGAGTGATGTTAAGAGCAGCGGTGGGGATGCCATAGCGTAGTATGGACCCGCCTTCAGATATTAAACACACTATAGGAGACCTGTTTTTGGTGTTTCCCTAACGTCTCTCCGCCTCCCATTATATCTTTGAAAATTTTGTACTTTATCGAACATACGTAAATTAGGAAGAAATTCTTACAATAATATATATTCAGAATTAGATTCACTTTAAGAAAGTAAAACAACAATGAAATAATATTATTAATGAATAAATATAAATTGTTACAGGCTTTATTTATTTATTTTTGTCATCGTAAATCATTATTTTTGCATAAAGTAAAAAATTTATTTTATCCATCAGCAAAAAAAAAAAAAAAATGGCTCAAAATTTTCAGTTTGTTAAACCATATTTCAGTTTGTCAATTCATACCATAAAACATTTAGCTTTCTTTATCAAATTTAAATTTCCTAATACTTAGCACTGTTAAAAGTTCTTTTCCCTTACCGCACTATACGAGTTCTTTAAAACTCGGTGCCGAAGGACTGTCACTGATGATCAGAATGTAATGTGTCACTAGTAAAGTAAAACTAAACAAAAATTCTAAGTGTAAAGGGGGAAAATATACTAAATAAAAGTTTTATATACTTATTTTTTAAAATTCTTTTCGATACATTCTTTACTGAATATCGGGTTGGGTTTATATTTAAAGGTACAGTTTGGTCGTTTATTGTTGGCAACTGGACATAGCTGTGTAAATCGTAAAATTACTCCCTCCAAAACGAGGAGTGCGCATGCGTTTTTACCAAGGACAAAAATTCAGTCAGCTACAGAGACGGTACAGTCCAGTCACAATATAAACACAATATAATACACAATATAAACACAACTACACGGTAATTCGCATTTCACTTCTTGTGCTGACTGTACAAGCACTGACGTTGACAGCACAAACCCCGTTACGGAATGAAATGCGCATGCGCAACTATTGATAACCTCTAACGAACACCTTAAAGCAAACAATCCGCAGCCTGGCACTGGGTGTCTGTCTAAAACCGAGTTGCCAAAAACCAACAACCAAACTCTATTTACTAAAGTCGCTGACCTTTTTTTTTTTTTTGTTTAACCTCCGGGTCCACAGTTAAGTATTGTTTTAGAGGATGAGATGAATGATTCTTTAGCGTGTTGTGTGAAAATACCATGCCTGACACCGGGATTCGAACCCGGGACCTCCGGGTGAAAGGCCGAGATGCTAAACTCACGCCACGGAGGCCGGCAAAGTCACTGACCTGCCGTAGGTTGATGTTTCTACAAACCTATCAAATGCCGGCCTCCGTGGCGCGAGTGATGGTGTCTCGATCTTTCTTCCGAAGGTTCAGGGTTCGAATCCCGGTAAGGCATGGCATTTTCACACGCTACAAAAATTGTCATTCATCTCATTCTCTGAAGAAATAACGGGGGTCCCGGAAGTTAAAAAAAAACCTATCAGATATTGTCGGTTAGTAGGCCTTAATCTTATTGCACTTTTTATAACGAAATTATCGAATCTTCCCTTAAAAAGTCACATTTTCGAAAAAAAAATCCATTTCAATTAAAATAAAATCTTAAATGTAGCTGCTGAAAATCACAGTTATTTCTGGGTTAAACCGATACAGATTTTAAAGGAAAGTATTCAACAAGCAGTAATTATCCTTCCATTTTATAATATATTACTATAATTACCAACGACACATAAACTTTCTTCTGTTTGAAAAATAAATACTGTGTACAATTATGCATACATATTTAGAAATAATAATTACACCAATGCATAAATTTGAAATTAGACGGAACATCCTGATAAAATAATAACAACCGATAAAAGTAATAAAAACAGAGGTTGAATTTGTAAATTAACAAATAAAAATAATAATACTAAACATTTCATGGCTGAAATAATTAAATAAATTACAAATATACAACTAACGTAAGATAAAATAACTATAATTATCTAGCGTAAATAAAGAAGGGTTACCTTTATACTGTCTTTCCTTTTACGACATACGGTTTTACAGCTATAATCTCAAAATATTTATGCTATCCGTAAATTAGAGGTCGATAAATTTGACAAAAAATTTCTTATATTTAATTTATATTTTTCTAACCAAATACAAATCAAAATCTTCATTTAATAATTTTCTATCTTTTGTTTAGTACGATCATTACTTTCCTTCATTTCATTAATTTTTACTTAAAATTGAAAATGATATATTGTAATAGTAATTAAATTTTAAAAATAACTAATTTATTTTATGAACTTATAAATTTAGTAGATTAAAAAACTTTCAATACATAATAATAGTAATAATTCGGTAAATACTATAATGAACACCCATTATGACTAACGATTAAAAAAATTGATAAACTTGTTACAGAATACTTACAAATAAAAACCTACTAAAAAAATTAAATGAACTTACAAAAAAAAAAAAAGATAAAAAACGCATAGCTTTATCTCAAATGGAAAAATACAATGTCATCATCAAAATGTACAATGATATGAAGTTTCTAGGTGGGTGTTTTACATTGTCAACAACTTACGGAAGTTGCGATAAAAATATGAATAAATTCTGAGTTATATTTTTTATTTGATGTTACAAGCATTTGAGCTTCCTCCCAAAATTATTACACAAGATAATTAAAATGAAACAATAATTTCGTAAAATTAGTTCTCAGAAATATTTATTGGTATCATTCAATACGAATATTTTCTCAGTGTTAGGAAAATTGGTAAGCGAGGTCAGTTTTATTTATATACAGTAAAATCTCCTTATTCGCGGGCGGATTAGAGACCGTAAAAATCCCGCGAATATAGAACGGAACTAATACTCATTTAAGGAAGAATGGTTAGGTTCTATGTAAAATGGAAAATCAAATCATGCATACTTAATCAGGATGATGTTATTTGATGAAATATCGACGGCAACATTAATTATAAGCAATGGTTTAGTACAGTACATAGGTACACTACACAAAACATATTTAAAAAATACAGTTTATTTCCTCATTTACTCGTAAACACTTGCCGAACTGTCTGATTTAAAAACTCACTATAATATGTACTGTATTAGAAAACGGTATTACATGTTCAAATCGTACCTGGTAATCGCCTTAAAAGTCAAGAGAACAGTACTACAGTACTACAGTACTACGTACACTAAAACTGTAATTACTGTAAAGGAAATTTACAAAACTAACCGTATTTTGGATTGCATTTGCAAAAATTGTAATTTTTCCTTGTCTCACACTCTTGTTTTTAAATACGTGTATAGTTCTATGTATTCTTGCATGGCATTTTCAATTTTACGCTTAAAAATTAAATTTCTATTTAAAGATGGATGAGCGTCTATAAAAAAAACTGGATAAGATCACGGGATAGTTTAATGTGTTTGGTAAGCGTTTTGAAATTTAACTGTTTTCCAGGGATCGTATCATCTACCTCTTCACGTTCATATTCTACCTGTCCTTTTTCTTTTTTAATGTCACTACATAATGTAATATACGCGAATATGGAAAATTTTAACCGCGAATATAGAAAAGACATCGCAAAATATTGCACCGTGAATAACGAAATCGCGAAAACGGAATGCGAAAATAAGGAGATTTCACTGTATTTATATATATATATTTTTTTTTTCTCCTACATGTTTTGCCGCATCAGTGTATCAGCAGGGTATAAAAATTATCCACATCACGTTTCGCTGATCTTGACAGAAAAAACATAACATCTTATCGTAATATTTTATATTAAAGTATCTATTTACAAAAAACACGCAAAATTGCCGTGTTTTCCGGTCTAAGTTTAGGCGTGAACTGATTAAAATTTTACTAATATGCCAATGCAGGAAACATACTATCAGATTCAAAATTTATTTGTTCATTTATGAGTTTTGAACCGAGTGATTTTTTATTTTTATATTTTTGTAAACTTTTCCACGCATTCATGTTATAGCCTTTATTAACGTAAATAGCCATTATTACCTTGTGATATTAGCCATATTACAAGTTTCTATTACCTTTATTGTTTTATCAGTTACATTATATTCATGTCCCGTATTCAAAATATGAATTGCATAATTTGTTTTTTTCTGGCTGATTCAATCTTATAGCAGCTATGTGCTGTTTGTATTTTCAAAATTTGTTTAGCCAACCTATATACATTGGCACGATGTATGAATGACACGATTCGCAAGACATTTTTTATGTACCATAATCGTTGTACTTGTCTTTTTGATTAATGTTCACGTTAACTTTTATTTCTAAATTATTAATATTTTTTATGGCTATTTGCGTACCAAATCCTTTTCTGAATAAATTTGTGATTTTATAAGTTTCAGGCCCTAATATAACATGGATAACACGGCAATTTCGCCTACTGCTTGTAAATCAATACCTTAATATGTATGTAATATTGTAATGTGATATGTGTTTTACTTTCCCGTCTATGTAGTGCTATAGCATAGCTATAGAAGGGAAAGAGAAGTAAGTATCCTTATTTTAGGGAAAGTATTGAAATCGGTCCAATTTCGGCATATGAAATTATCACAGAATCTTGACGTTTTCACACTTAAGGAACCCAAAAAAACCCGGATAGAAATTTTCGGGATCATAATGTTCGCGTCTATGTGTTCGGTGTTGGCCTCTAAATCACCTTACTTCAGAACTACTGAATTGATTTTGACCAAGCTTGGTTAGCTCACTTCTATATATAGGGCATTAATGCCATTAAATTCTCAACTTAAAAGGTCAAGGGGGTGAGACTGTAGAGCAAGGTCATCCTTAGTATCACGAGATTTCGCTTAATTAAGGTAATATTTTTGTTAGGCACATTTGTTTACAATTAAAAAATAATAATATTTGTAAAATCGCACCCCACCACAAAAAACGCTGTTGTAGTCGTCTTTCATTTTCCTGTTTAGCCTCTGGTAATTACCGTTCAGATAATACTTCAGAGGATGAGTAAGGATGATATGTATGAGTGTAAATGAAGTACACACAGTCTCAGTTCGACCACTCCTGAGATGTGTGGTTAATTGAAACCCAACCACCAAAGAACGCCGGTATCCACGATCTAGTATTTAAATCCGTGTAAAAATAACTGACTTAATTAGGACTTAAACGCTGGAACCCTCGACTTCCAAATCACCTGATTTAGGAAGACGCGTACACCACTAGACCAACCCGGTGGGATTGTTGTAGTCGTCTGCTATATTGTGACGTCACAGGTGATCAGTAGAATTAAATAAATAAATAATGTATAAAGTTTAAAAACTAACTCGGTCTGGCTGGGTCTCGAACTCGATCGCCCAGGTGATTCGGTATCTGGTGCGTTAAGCCTCGCGGCTACACCAGCCTGCCGACCGTACAACCGAAATTTGTTCTATATAAGATGTGAAATTACATTCGTCGTCGCTAGTACCGCCACATCCACGCAAACTAAATACGGTATACGTGGGTGATTTAGTTAGAATCAAAAAACCAAAAAAATATTATATTTAAATAAAATTATAAATTGTGTTGTATGTGTGTGTAAGCCGTGCATCAGAAACAACTCACAGTTACAGGACTTTCCGAAGCGCGGCTTTAGCCGCGTGACGGGAAATTCCTACAACTGTGTTGTCAGCTTTTTTTGTGTATGTGCAAGATTAACAAAATTTGATGTCGATAATTTTCATTTCCTGATGATGCTGATACAGTGATGCGGCGAAACATGTTGGATAAAATATTCCTGTGACAAATTTATGGTGAGACCATAATAAAAATGAGACATGTTTTCAATTTATATATATAATACCATAAAAAAATTCTGATCAAAACATTAATAATATTAGATATAAAGTTAATATATATTAGTAATATTTAGTATATAACTGTGTATGTGTGTGTTTGTGCGCGCGCGCATGTTTAAATTAAGTTTCATAAATTTTTACACTAAAAACATCAAATATAAATGATCTACTTCTAATCTTCTGATACAAAGATTCCTGGGAGATACGGTTAGTTGAAATTTCGACATTGCCTATTTACGTATAATACTATTATCTAATTAAATTTGTCTATTTTTACCTCAAAATGTCAAAACATAAATTATTCGTTTACATTTTAATAAATAAAAAAAGACAATTTGATAAACTAAATCATAGCGACTTCGTTTGTTATGCATGGTAAACGTGGTTTTTTGATACCAAAATTACAGCTTCATCACTGATTATATGTAAACAAAATGTTATTACGTCTAAAAAATTTGATATATTAAGACTATATCTAAAAATTTTATACAAGTAATTACTTTCCATATATCCAAGAGACCTTGAGAGAGAAGATTATGAGGAGCAACCAGGTGATGTCATACATTTCAATTAGGCTACATGCTCCGATAAGAACGATCTTGATAAAACAGCAATATTCATTAAAGAGTTCTTTAAAACTCATTAAGTTAGCTTCTTTTTTTTTTTTTTAAATAGAGCAAGGAAAACAAATTAAAATTTATACGTAAATTATGCGACAAAATTCAATAATCTATTCAATTTCATATTATTCCATACTATATTTTGATAACAATGGATATGCTTGTACATATCGCATTAATTTATAGCATATTTCATTTTCATTATATTGCTATGAACTATATTATACTATAATATTAGCATACAATTCTATGCGCAATTATTTCGCAAACCCAAACGTAACAATTCACAATAGTAATAAATATAAATAAATAAATATATATAAACTAGTACGGGCAAATAAATTCACAACATTATCGTATAATCTACTACATACATTTACACATTTTGTCTATTCTCGACTGTCACGCTCTTTTTGTTTCTCATAAAATAATTATTTTTTTATTCTTATGCATAGAAAATAATCATAATTATCAATGTTCGCAAAACTATATGGGAAAAATCGGCATTGAATGAAATTATACTAAATGACACGTTTAGCTGAGACTGTTGTTTAAATGGAGATGGCTTGAAGTATTATTTTGTTAAAGAAAAATTGCAATTCACGGTCAACCGCAGGGAAAGAAAATGAAATGATTACATTTGATATCGCATATTGTTCAACATTTCCATGCGTATTTATTCTATCATTAACGTGTACTCGTCATTCTTTTTACTCGTAATACGTATTTATTTATAAATCAGTTGACAGATTTCAAAAATTAACTTTGATTAATAATTGATTATAATGTTCTGATTCATACGGAAAACTTTTCCTTTACATTTAAACTTCCTTAATTGATATTTTTCTACTTTGTTATTATATTGATAACTTAGGCGGAAATGTGATGAACTGCTGATAACCT
Organism: Lycorma delicatula; assembly: GCF_047948215.1. Lineage (NCBI taxonomy): Eukaryota > Metazoa > Arthropoda > Insecta > Hemiptera > Fulgoridae > Lycorma > Lycorma delicatula. Next base: position 27,051,941 of record NC_134460.1, read on the forward strand.
GATAACTAGATGGAATGTTTTTATTGCGAATAGTAGTTATAAACTCCCGTAAGAAAGTCACGGTTATGCTACTTCGTAGTCTCAACTAAACGTGTCGTTGAATATACGCTTTTAAAAATTCTTTAAACAAAAAACAATTTAAATTAAGATTACAGTACTGGTTCCAAACCGGTGTCTCACTCAGACCCTGGTTGTGTCGCGAAATTTTACAATTTAAAAATGAATTTATGCCATTCAGAATGTCTCTATACGATGTAATTTATGCTTACCATGAAACCTTTAATCCGGCAAAATTTATATTGAGACTGTTAATACATCCAACAATGCTGAGTTTAATTCTTCTTCCTTCGATTAATTGTGAGTGATATGAACACCTTATTACAGTTATTTTTACACGGATTTGAATACTAGATCGTGGACACCGGTGTTCTTTGGTGGTTGGGTTTCAATTAATCACACATCTCAGGAATGATCGAACTGAGACTGAACAAGACTACACTTCATTTACACTTATACGTCATCCTCATTCATCCTCTGAAGTATTATCTAAAAGGTAATTACCAGAGACTAAACAGGAAAAAGAAAAGATATGATCACCTACAGCAATGCTTAGTTTGCTCTTTCCACTTGGTAACAAACAAAGTGTTCATTGCTGCCACGTTAAGGTATTTACCCTTTAGGAAAGGGATTTTTCAAGATTGAGGGAAAGTTTTGAAAATCAGCTTACACAAAGTAGCAAAGAACGCCTGAAAGATTAACAATAGAACACCTAAAAGTGTTACAAACTCCAGTAACAAAATACTTCCCTACCTTGTTTTAAAGTTAGAATTGGTAATTTCTACTTTTGGTACAACTGGTGAGATCAACAAACAAAACGCCGCCACTAACCAAACTGTCAATGAAAAACATGAATTGTTAAATTTGTTCTATTTTGTTAAATTCTACCATGAAAAAAATTTCTAGACACTTCAGTACAGTCCTTATGGATTTATGCGCGATGTCAGTATCCCACAATCACAAAGAAAGCCATAAAGGTTTCCCTACCGTTTTCAACTCATAGTAGTGCGAATCACCGTTTTCTACAATGAAAATAGTGAAATCTAAACAGAGGAATAGACTGGTGCATTTTGAAGATGATTTGGCCATGTGTTGACAAACCCTGTGTAACATACTTAGTGCAGACTTCACATTTATTGGTGAGTTTATAAAAAAACAGTAATATATACTGTTTAGTGTTCGGTTTCAATTAACCACACATCTGAGGAACGGTCGAACTGAGACTGTACAAGACTACACTTCATTTAAATTCATACATATCATCCTCATTCATCCTCTGAAGTAATACCTGAACGGTAATTCCCGGAGGCTAAACAGGAAAAAAGAAAGAAGTAATATATACTTTTTTTTGGACTTCCGGTATAGATAGGTCAGTATTCGAGGTACTTACCTTTGTCTTTTTCTAACATCGCTAGACATGCTGCTTATGTTTCGAAAATCCCAGCTTGCGTGTTAACATCAGTCTATCTACACTGGATATCTAATTCTACATCATAATTATTATTAATCAAAAACTAAAAAAAACCGGCCTACGGCCCACCGCGAAAATGTTACATGGTTTATATTTCATTACATATGATTATGTTAAATGTTTTTGACAATTGTTACTAAATAACGTTCATGAGTTTATCGTACTAACAACAACAAAAACTTTTATAACGATAAGCTTCAAAATCCTGAACATTTTTAGGTCTTTCTTGAGTTGTCATTTTAACACAGCTCTAACCCCAGTGTTTTCCTTTTTTATCCCCAAAACAGAAATATAATTTTAGATAAATTGTTCGTATCACGAAGTATAAATCGTTCAAAAGATTAAATCGTTCGGGAAGTATAAATCTTTTCCAAAAGCGAGGATGGTGCATCGGCTTGTTTGTTGTATGTGCTAACATTTTTATTTTAGCCATTATTATTGGCGCAGAGCACATCTTACCCGAACTAACACTGGTCCGCTCTATGGCAATAGCGGCTAAAATAAAAATGATAACTTATATAACAAACAAACTCATGCACCATCCTTTTTCATGGCAAAGAAAAAAAAACAAAAACAAATAATTGTGTCCTGATATCGTGAGCGTTCTCAGTATCGTATGTCGTCGGTCAAAAAAGGTTGGGAACCACTGGTTTCCAGAATTAACGAATCGTTACCACTAAAATTGAATTTATTAATATAATAAATAAGATTTTTAAATAAATAGGATGAATATTCAAAATTTATTTTTTTTTAACATGAAAAAATAAAATAGCGTAGATAAACAGAAATATTTTTTAGTAAACAAGTTTCTTATTTTAACAAGGTTAAGAAAGAAAGAAACTTGTTTTATCCACATCACACGGAAACTTCAAAAGTTTTAAAAAAAAAATTCAGTTCGAAAGTAAACAAGAAAAGTGCGAATAATAATTACTTCATTTAATTTTCAGAACCAATAGTAAATGATTTATTTCTAAAATGTAATACGAATACAAGTAGTTAGTTTATAATTTTTAACAAATGATACGATATCGACAATAAATGCCGATCCATTTACTCCTCCTTGTACGAGTACTGTAATCGCAAAGAAATTTGGTTTTCAGATTTCAAAAGAAATATCCATTTTGAGCATCCCTGAATCCATTTTGACTAGTTTCGGCGTGACATCTAGTCACGCCGAAATGTACATCTAGTCACATACATATGTATGTGCGTACGTATGTATCTCGCATAACTCAAAAACGATTAGTCGTAGAATGTTGAAATTTTGGGTTTAGAGCTGCTGTAACACCTAGTTGTGCACTTTCCCTTTTGATTGCAATCGACTGGATGAAAAGTGTCTAAAAAAGCCCAAAATCCCCAAAAATTGGATTTTGGACTTTTTCTTAACTGCAATAATAAGCATTGTATACTACATTGAGAGCTTTTCAACAATATATATATCATAGGTCGTACTTATTTTCATTGGTTCCAGAGCTATAGCCAAATAAAAGTTTAATTAATGATACATTTGGATCTTACAAGGAGGAAGGCATATCGGTTCGAATCCGACTGCATTTCCTTTCTTTTTTTTAACTTTTTTTTAATTTAAATACTCGATATTGATTTATTAATAATTATTAATTTCTGATTGTAAAAAATATTTACAATAAATAATAATTCAATAACAAAAAAAAAGAAAATATAAAATATGTAACAAAAAATATATGTAATTTAATAGGTATACAAGGAAGTCATTTGGTGTCCACATCAGATTTTTTCTATTTAAAATACTTGAACGTATACCTTACTTATAACTCCGTCAAATTTGTAAAATTAAGTCAACTCTAGTCAAAGCTATGTATCAAAATCTGTTGCAAAACATATTCATAAAATTAAAACATTCAAAAAGATGTTAAAGGATGCGTGACTAACTTATCTTAATAATGTATTTTTTTTCTAAATAAACGTTATTTTTTTCTTTTAAACAGTCAGGGAATTAAAATTTGTATCATATATTCCAGATAGACGATTTACATACATATACCTTCATACAAATACCCGTATTTGATAAATTTAATAAAATTTAATAAAGATTAGATGATTATGTAGAAAAAATTACTCATTTTTTTCAGTTTAAAGATTAGTAAATTTATTAATCATAAAATCAACTATTTTAGTTCATTTTCGTCTTCAAGTCATCTATAATATAATTTTACACTTTCACTTTACAAAAGAAAATATATACCATCTTAAATTTAAACGTTCAGAGTTTAATTTTTCACAGTTAACAAACGAACATTAAGTAGTGAATAAAATATTATTTGTAAAAGCTTAGAAAGCAAAATTGAAGCGCACGCGTCAAGTTTTCTAAATCTTAAGTAATAATTATCTGTATAAAACAACGTTAAAATGTAATATCAACCAAACATTTCATAAAAAAGTTTCTCTTCTAAGTAATAACAAAACGATAGAAAATATTTTTTGAAAAAACAACAAGATTTTAAGACATAAATAAAACCCTTTTACTCCATGTAAATCTACAAAAAAAAAAAATATTTAAGTTAGCGTTTAATGAAAATTGATGATACTCGTTCATATAATTGCTCAAAACTAATGGGATTTTCTCGAAAGCGGGTACAACTTACTTCTTTTTTTCTCAAAAATAATAATAAAACCGCACAATTTTTACATTTATATAACAATAACCAAATAAACCAATAAACAAACAAATAACATTTTTATCGAAAAAGGACCAATTCTCCATATTAACAACCAATCATGGATTAGTCTTCTATTTTTTTTATTTTTATTTCTAATCGTCGATTTTATTCAAACATGGGTTTCCCAAATGCGCCTGAGAAAGGTCCATTATAAGCATTATTGGCTTTTAATTATAAATATAATCTAACCAAAGTACGCTCGCTAACCTTGACTAGCAAGCAAAACGAGAGTAGTTTGTTTGGTTAGATTATATTTATAATTTCTCTGTAAATACCTTCAAATGCCAACTGATTTGGAAGAAAAAAAGAAAAAAAGTGGTACCCGCTTACCGAAAAAAAGGTACAAATAATGTCTTATAGCATAAAAAAATCGATTTTTTCCGATTTTCGATAGTCTTGTTCCGCTTAAGAAAAATTCATCGATAATTTTATACAATGATATAAAAAAAACCAGCCCAAACGGCAGGCGGGTTTAGCCGGCTAATAATCCGGTTCGGTATTTCCTTCACTTCTTATTCCTAGAAATTTTACTTAAAAGGAAATAAAAAGAATTAACGAATCAAACATATATATACTTAAATGAAATCCAGTAAAACATAGTTTTGATTAGTATTTTCTATTATTTCAGTTTAATTTTGCAAGTAATCTTACGCATCAAATATAATTAATTAATTAATAATCACTGCAACAAAATTTTATCAACATTCATATGAAATAAATATTTGCAAGCAATTAGCAGTAGAATTTTTCTATTTATTAATTTCCCTTCCTAATTTCTTAAAATTGAATACAAATAATTTTAAATCTTATAGTTATAACAAACCAGATGGAATTCAGTAAAATAAATTTCTATCTTTAAAAAAATAATAAATAAAATCTATTAAAAAAATACAAAAAAGCAAAAGCATAACATTTTTTTCAACTCTTCTTTCAATATCATTGTTTTGAGGCTTGCATCAAATTAAATCAAATATTAACAACTTACTAACAACTTTAATCTGGCATCACTTCCAAATATCGAAAAGAATTGAAAAAAAAATTTTTTGTTTTACTTTCTGAAGCGTTTTTGTGAGATAGTTTTCTATTTTAAAATACGAATAGACTTTAAAAAAAAAAAAAGCTGACTAAATCAACAAAAGCAATTTGCGTAGGTGAGAAACTTAAGTCTTGAAAAAAAAAGAGAAGTAATACAGTGAAACGACGTTAAGTGACTCAATAGAGAGCGAGTTAATATTCTATAGAATACAATAACAATTTTCCCTTAAAATGTTTGTTCATGTAAGATAATCTAAAAAAATTTTTCCAAACCTTTTTTTAATTTTGTTATACATTTACGATGCTTTAACGCAAATTTTTGTTTAATTCTTTGTTATTTTCATAAGTTCGCGAGAATTATTACAATTAATATGCTGTTATAATTTATTATAACAGCTATTTAGCTATTACAATTCATGTGATGTCATATGAATGACATCAGGTTATTTTAACTTTTTATTTACGGTATAGGCAATTAACTTCAGATCGAATCTGACGAGGAATTTATAATCCCCTCACATATACACACTCAGCACAAACACACACTCGCTCGCTCACTCAATCACTCTCTCTATCTCTTCCTCTCTCTCTCTCTCTGTTTGTGTGTATGTATGTGTTTAAATCTGCTAAAACGTAATGTCTCATTCATATTTAATTCTCAAATTTATGATGTCATCACAAAACAATTATTTTATTTGTTGTACATTATAACTTTCTACGTGTAATAAATATTACAGTATGCATATATATATATATTCAAATTGTAAGTTTACTTTGTATAGTGTTATGTTATATTACGTGTAACATTTAATTGTAATTTTCGTGTCGATGGACAGAAAGAAAAATAAAAACGAAGAAATATTGACGGAATAGATTATATATATATATATATATATATATATATATATATATATATATATATATATATATATATATTATTATAAAATATATTTTATATTTATTTTTAAAACAAATAAAAATTAATATTTTGAAATTCATTAAAATAAGAAAACTGTAATGTCTTATACATTTATAAATCGTATAAAAGTATGTGTTACTACCAATATTACGTCACATGGAAAAGAACAAGAAGTTATATTCATAAGAAACAAAAATAAAAAATACATGCCGACAGACAAATATATATACCACATGCACACAAATATATCCTATGAAACTTATCGTCATCATCAACAAAGTAATTTGTTCTAATTACGAATAAACTAGCGCACTGTAACAATAAACAGAAGAAAATATATAGCCTTAACAGATGTTGTCATGAATAAGTATTACAAAATTTAAAAAATGAAAAAACTACGTAAATATAGACTCATATAGTTGTACACGATCATCTTTTTAAACTACGACAAACAAAAAGAAAAAAAAAGCACTAGAATACCATGTAATAACTAATTTATCACACAATTTACAAAGCTATTCTTTAGTCATAGGAAATAGCCCGGAACTAGATTGCACCAATCCAATGGTTCAATGCCAACAAATAAGGATACACATAGACTGAGACTGGAGAAGGTTTTATATGGTCAGGAGTTCAAGGAGGTCGCCTCCCTTTTGCTTGTACGCTAAGTATACTAGATGTATTTAAGTGATATGTTCCTTGTTACGGAATTATACAAACAGAAATACATTATTATTTAGATTAAACGTAACTTAAAAAAATATCTTCTAACATTTTTACATTTTATTACAAGGTAGTATGAATCATACATTAAATAATTCAATAACATAAAAAAAAATAAACAAATAGGCAATACATAAAAATGAATATCATAAATTATTTACTGTATCTTTTTTTTATAAAACACTGGTATGGCATTGATAAATAAATATACATAAAGAAATGTATTACAACGTTTCTCATGTAACGTAGCGATCGCTAAATTGCGAAGAATTCCCGCATTTTATCAGAATTATAAAAATAACAAATTATGTGATATTTATTTACTTATTTTTAATTAAAACGGAAAAAAATATAAATAAATTATAACGAAATCAAGCGCTGCATCTTTTCCTTTTGTATAAATGAGACTTTCGCCGAAATCACCTTTTTCATCGATCTTCTCAGCACTTTCCGTGGGGATTTTATTTCCAAATAAATTTTGAGATTTTCGATTTATTCATCACCTCTAAATATTCCTTCTACTTCTGCTTACAGAATATAAAAATTCTGTCATAAATGATTAAGAATTGTAATTCCTTTGAAATTAGCCGATATATTGTTGTACCCTACTTGACAATTCACAAGCATCTAATATCATTTAATTCAATCAGCTACCTATTATGTCGATTTAAAATCCAGCTTTGAAATCAATAAAATTACAAAGGAACAGCCTTAATTTTAATAAATTACATATTCCTAAAATCTAATTTTCATTATTCCGTGATCTAAATGTTTTGCATACAACCTTTGTATCTTACAACCTTTTCTAATCTTTACGTGTAAGATTTCTTTCAAATTTGCTCCTGAAATTGCTACATGGTGTTTTTGAAATTCACCCAAGAGTTGATTAGGAGACTAATAAAAAGGTATTTGTAAAAGGAAGGGTGCATCCGGCACGGGCCATTCCAGCTCAGCTTTTAATTCAGTTAACTGGATTGGCTTGTTTTGGACTCGAATAGTTTGGTCTGGTCTGGCCAAACCAAGCCGGTCCAGTCCAAAATTGGTTTAGGAATGACTGGTTTTGTTTGGTTTGGTCAGGCAGGGGGTCAGGATGAAAATTTGATTTTCACTCTCACCTGATATAGATTTTCACATTATAATTATTATTATATATGATTTTTTCTTTATTTACGAAAAACAATAATCTTACATAAAAGAGTAAGTAATAACCGATATATGTTGTTTTTTCGGTTAAGTACTAATTCCCTGTTATTTTTTGATACCGTTGGTTTATGGTGTTTTTTAGAAACCCAAAAAGTTATAAGTTAAAGAATCTTATGAAAAGTAATTAAATAAAATTATAAATTATTAAAACAAGTTCTAAATTTTGAAAAACAAAAATCCACGATTCCCATGGTTATACAAAAATGAGTAAAATGATAATTTTATTTTAATTAAATAATTTAGAACTAAATTTTATAGACATGTATGTGTAACCATATGTTTAGGCTATGTTAAAAAAAGTCTTATATTGAAATAAAATTGAAACTATGGAGAAGGAAAATTATCGAACGCAAGTTTAGGGTTGACAGAATGTGTTTTAATTTAATTTTTGCATAGAGTTGAAGATGTATGTGGAGTAGGAAGCTTCCTCGTCTTTTGTTTTTAATAAAAATGTTGTATTTGTATTTAAAAAAATGAATTACTAACATACGAAAATAATTTGAAAATAGATAAAATATAAATACACTTGAGATTTTTTGTTGTTGTCATCAGTTGTTTTACTTTCCTGGAATCATAGCTCTAGAGCTATTCTGCAAGAGGAAGGTATGTCGACGTTTCATGACCCAGGGACCAAAACCAAAAAATCTGATGTGAACACCACATGATTTCCTTGTACGCCTATTAAATTCCATACACATATTTTTTTTAAAATGAAAAGTACATAAAATTTTATTTCATTAATAACGTATCATATTTCTCCATATAAATTTTTTTTATTATTATTGAATTATTTTTCACCAGAAAACTAAAAAATAACATTCTCCGAGTCGGAGCGTGTAATGTTAGAAGCTTGAAAAAGGTTGGTAGGCTAGAAAATTTAAAAAGGGAAATGGGTAGGATGAAGGTGGATATAGTAGGAAATAGTGAGGTTCGGTGGGAAGAGGAAGGCGACTTTTGGACAGGTAATTTTAGAGTAATTAACTCAGCGTCAAATAATGGGCAGGCAGGAGTAGGTTTCATGATGAACAAGAAGATAGGGAGGAGAATGGAGTATTCCAAGACGCATAGCGATAGAATCATTGTAATAAGGATAAAATCAAAACCTAAACCGACAACGATTGTTAACGTCTATATGCCTACAAGCGCCCATGATGATGATGAGGTAGAGTGTGTATACGAAGAGATTGATGAAGCAATTAAACACGTAAAAGGAGATGAAAATTTAATAATAGTTGCAGATTGGAATGCAAGCATTGGAAAAGGCAAGGAAGGAAATATAGTGGGTGAATACGGGCTGGGCAAAAGGAATGAAAGAGGGGACCGACTTATAGAGCTTTGCACGAAGTATAATTTAGTAATTGCCAACAACCAATTTAAAAATCATAATAGAAGAATATACACTTGGAAAAAGCCAGGCGATACTGCAAGGTATCATATAGATTACATCATGGTTAAGCATAGATTTAGACATCAACTCGTTGACTGCAAAACTTACCCTGGAGCAGACATTGATAGCGACCATAATTTGGTGATAATGAAATGTAGATTGGGGTTTAAAAACCTGAAGAAAAGGTGTCAGACGAATCGGTGGAATTTAGAGAAGCTTGAGGAAGAGGAGGTAAAGAAGATTTTTGAGGAGGACATCGCAAGAGGTCTGAGTAAAAAAGATAAGGTAGTAAATGTAGAAGAAGAATGGGAGAATGTTAAAAAGGAAATTCTTAAATCAGCAGAAGCAAACTTAGGCGGAATAAAGAGAACTGGTAGAAAACCTTGGGTTTCAGACGATATATTGCAGCTGATGGATGAACGTAGAAAATATAAGAATGCTAGTGATGAAGAAAGTAAAAGGAACTATCGGCGATTAAGAAATGCTATAAACAGGAAGTGCAAACTGGCGAAAGAAGAGGGGATTAAATAAAAGTGTTCAGAAGTGGAAAGAGAAATGAACATTGGTAAAATAGACTGAGCATACAGGAAAGTTAAGGAAAATTTTGGGGTACATAAATTAAAATCTAATAATGTGTTAAACAAAGATGGTACACCAATATATAATACGAAAGGTAAATTCGATAGATGGGTGGAATATATTGAAGAGTTATACGGAGGAAATGAATTAGAAAATGGTATTATAGAGGAGGTTGAGGAGGATGAAATGGGAGAAACAATACTGAGATCTGAATTTAAGAGAGCATTAAAAGATTTAAATGGCAGAAAGGCTCCTGGAATAGACGGAATACCTGTAGAATTACTGCGCAGTGCAGGTGAGGAAGCGATTGATAGATTATACAAACTGGTGTGTAATATTTATGAAAAAGGGGAATTTCCGTCAGACGTCAAAAAAAGTGTTATAGTAATGATACCAAAGAAAGCAGGGGCAGATAATAGTGAAGAATACAGAACAATTAGTTTAACTAGTCATGCATCAAAAATCTTAACTAGAATTTTATACAGAAGAATTGAGAGGAGAGTGGAAGAAGTGTTAGGAGAAGACCAATTTGGTTTCAGGAAAAGTATAGGGACAAGGGAAGCAATTTTAGGCCTCAGATTAATAGTAGAAGGAAGATTAAAGAAAAACAAACCAACATACTTGGCGTTTATAGACCTAGAAAAGGCATTCGATAACGTAGACTGGAATAAAATGTTCAGCATTTTAAAAAAAATTAGGGTTCAAATACAGAGATAGAAGAACAATTGCTAACATGTACAGGAACCAAACAGCAACAGTAATAATTGAAGAACATAAGAAAGAAGCCGTAATAAAAAAGGGAGTCCGACAAGGATGTTCCCTATCTCCGTTACTTTTTAATCTTTACATGGAACTAGCAGTTAATGATGTTAAAGAACAATTTAGATTCGGAGTAACAGTACAAGGTGAAAAGATAAAGATGCTACGATTTGCTGATGATATAGTAATTCTAGCCGAGAATAAAAAGGATTTAGAAGAAACAATGAACGGCATAGATGAAGTCCTACGCAAGAACTATCGCATGAAAATAAACAAGAACAAAACAAAAGTAATGAAATGTAGTAGAAATAACAAAGATGGACCACTGAATGTGAAAATAGGAGGAGAAAAGATTATGGAGGCAGAAGAATTTTGTTATTTGGGAGGTTGAATTACTAAAGATGGACGAAGCAGATGGATTTAGCACAAGCTAAACGAGCCTTCAGTCAGAAATATAATTTGTTTACATCAAAAATTAATTTAAGTGTCAGAAAAGATTTTTGAAAGTGTATGTTTGGAGTGTCGCTTTATATGGAAGTGAAACTTGGACAATCGGAGTATCTGAGAAGAAAAGATTAGAAGCTTTTGAAATGTGGTGCTATAGGAGAATGCTAAAAATCAGATGGGTGGATAAAGTGACAAATGAAGAGGTATTGCGGCAAATAGATGAAGAAAGAAGCATTTGGAAAAATATAGTTAAAAGAAGAGACAGACTTATAATTAGGCCACATACTAAGGCATCCTGGAATAGTCGCTTTAATATTGGAAGGACAGGTAGAAGGAAAAAATTGTTTAGGCAGGCCACGTTTGGAATATGCAAAACAAATTGTTAGGGATGTAGGATGTAGAGGGTATACTGAAATGAAACGACTAGCACTAGATAGGGAATCTTGGAGAGCTGCATCAAACCAGTCAAAAAATAAAAAAATAAAAATTGAATTATTATTTACTGCAAACGGTTTTTTTTACAATCACAGGTTATTAATTATTAATAAATCAATATATTTAAATTAAAAAAAGGTTAAATAAAAAAAAAAAAAAAATGGAGTCGAATTCGAACCAATGTCCTCCCCTTGTAAGATCGAAATATTTCATTAACATTTTATTTGGCTATAACTGGTAACCAATAAAAATAATTTCCAATTATGATATATCGTTAAAAAGTTCTCAATGAGGGCTTAAAAGTCCAAACCAAAATACAGTTTTTTTTTTTATTTTGGGCTTTTTTGGTTCAGTTGATTGCAATCAAATGGGGTCCTAAATCCAAAATTTCAACATCCTACGGCTAATCGATTTTGAGTTACGCGAGATACATACGTACGTAATGTTCGTACGCACGAAATAATGTACATGTGTTGGTATATTTGACGCTTAATAACCTTTAACTGGGTTAACAGATTTTGATGGAATTTTGCACAGAAATTCTTGTATTTGAAGCAATTTATTAGTTGGGGTCAGTGTCTCCAGCGGCTGTGGTAGATAGTTTCTTTGGAGTAATTTTTCTCAAAATTTTGCAAAAAAAATCCGATTATGTTAAGCTCAATACAAGCATACATAAAAAAAACTCTGCCCCAAATTCTCGCCTTTCCCAAAATCGATAAAAGCTAACGTTTTATTTATTGCATACTTTTTCAACTTTTCTATCTCTTCCTGAGCATAGTAACATTGAAAGCGGCAAAAAAATACTTTGGAGGAAATTTTGGGAGTGGGAGAGCCGATTAAAGTAAAATATATAGATTTTTTTTTTAGTTTTTAAAACTTTTACTATGTAACACTAGTTTTCCAGTAGTTATTTTTTTACTGTATAAAAATATTTATTTAATATAGGTTTTTTAATAACACCTTATTTTATTTTGCCATATTTTTATTTTATTTATTTTCGTATAGATTTGTTCATTATCAGTTGATGACTATATAGTTTAAATTTAAATTATTCATATTTTTATTTTTTTGTAAACGCTATTTACGTTTGTCTTTAAGGTATAGAAAATAAATATGTCTAGATAAAACATTAGTACAGATAGATTTTAATGAAGTTACTGTATTAAACCATTCAAATGAAAAATTAATAATAGTAATAATGATACAATTTTTTATTTTATTATTTTTTTTAAATCGATATCCTTGAAACATTGTACTTTGCCAGTAACATAAAACAAATGTGTAAAAATATTACATAAAAGCATTTATGCATTATTACTTAAGAAGCATTCTAATATTTTATAATGAGAAGTTATTTTCTTTATAACGTAATTAATTAAAAACCATTACAAGGTTTATTAATGAAAAATAAACCAGTCATTGGATCCTTGATGATATATATATATATATATTTGCTTCAATGTCAAGGTTGTTATTAGAGAACAGATTTATCGTACTTCGTGATGAGTTAATTAGGAGTAAATATAACTTTTGGTCTGCACTACTTTGTGGATTAAACTTTCATTTGGTATTTTTATTAATTTTACATGGACCTCTATGGACAATACCATATATTGTCCATATATTTGTCCAATATCTTATATAAAAAATGAAATCAAAACACATTCTGTCAAGCTTAAACTTTCATTCCATCATTTTTCTTCTACATAGTTTCATTTTTATTTCAATATTTTTCAACGTACCTAAACATAGGCTTACACATGCATGCCTATAAAATTTAGTTCTAAATTATTCGATTAAAATAAAATTGTATTTTTACTCATTTTTGTATAACCATGGAAATCGTGGTTTTTTGTTTTTCAAAATTTAAAATCTGTAATAATTTTATTTAATTATGTATCATGAAATTTTTTAACTTTGTACCTTACTGGATTTCTAAAATACACCATAAACCAAAACAGGAAATTAGTAATAAACCAAAAAAACAACATATATCGGTTATTACTTACTCTCTGATGTAAGATTATATTTTTTCGTAAATAAAAAAAAAAATAATAACCATATATTATAATAATAATGTGAAAATCTGTCAGGAGAGAGTGAAAATCAAATTTTCATCCAACCCCTGAATGACCAAACCAAACCAGTCATTCCAAATCCCGTTGTGGACTGGACTGATTTGGTTTGGGCCAGACCAAACTAGTTATTTTTACTAAAAAAAAAAAAAAAAAAAAAAATAATTTGTAATCATTAACGATTCTCTACGGCTCTTAAACGTCATAAAGTTATTTATAGCTGTTTTCATATAAAGTAAATATAATATATTGGTTTAGAGAAGGATTAAAAATTAAATAAATGAAAAATGGAAGGTAAATTCTGTTTTTAATTTTGCAGGAGAAAATTATTAACAAAAAACAAGTTAAAAATAAATAAAAAAGTAAATTATTTAATCTATTGAAACAAACAAAAAACTGAATAGTTCCATTTCTACGGTTACCGGTTTCATTCGACAAAACAGAACATTTTATTGTACGTACAACATCCCAAACAAAAATCTTGTTATAGTCAGCCCTATAACTTCTATAACATCACTTAGACCAACACAACAACGTCGTGTATAATTGATATCAATACTCTTAGAGATAGTAATTCTTTGACTTATATCTATCGAAATGCCGTGCTTTCTATGCGTCAGCACGGGGATAAAAAATAGATTTAAAATTAGACCATCAAAATAAAGTACTTTTTGTTAGCGAAATAATGCATTATAATACTTCATAGAGTCGATTAAAGAAAACCCAACTTATTTCATTTTTTTTTGTTCCAAATTAATTAAACATTTTTATTCACAATATAAAATTTACTTCAGAAAATGATATAGACAAAACTTTTTAACTTACATTATATCAAACCCAAAATTTAATCGTTAAATAAAAAAATTAAAAAAAAAAAATAGTTTAAAAATCTGGATGTTTATTGAAATGGTATTGTTTTATTTAATGGAACAACTTTTTACGACAAACATACATAAACATATACAAACAATAATAGAAAAAGCTTGAAATGTAAAAACTGGCTTAAAAATCAAATGGGTTGAAATAATTACGAAATGAAAAGATTGTAAAAGGAACGGTAATGTAAAAATACTTGTGACACAACTCTATAACAAGTAGAATAAGAAAGTTTTACATTAAAACACCCCAGCATCAATTAAAATTGCAATTGAGAGTACCGTAAAGATGTATCTTAAGTAAAAATAAATATTACAATACGAGAATGAGATAATTTAGGATATAGAATATAATAAATATTTTGAGTTAAGCATAAAATAGGAAAAATAAAGAGTAGCATCAAACCAGTCAAATGGCTTCTGACTTGAAATATATAGCAAAAGTTATTTTTTAAAAGCATCCGGGATATAAAGCTTTAGCTTTCTTCCTTATTTTTTTTTTAACTTTAAAATAGATAATTATTATGTAGATTCTAGGACAGAAAACTTTTTAAGTAAACGAGTTTAATAAGAATTTAACTAGAAATACTTCGTTAGTTTATTTAACAGCCTGTAAAACAATAAAAAACCAATATCGTGTATTCTACACGAATTGTAAACTCGTAGTCCAAGTGATGAAAAATTGTTCACAAATAACCTTTCATTTTTAGAATACAAAAGCTAACAACACCACGGCCCATGCCGGATGCACCCTTTCTACGAACACATTTAAAGTACTCTGTAAAAAAACATTTATGATTTAACAATAATATAAACATTTAATAAAATGTAAATTTATATATAAATAATGATAATTAAAAAAAAAAAACGTTGAAATTTCTTTCAAATCTCCAATTAACAGGACTGATACTCTACATAAATTTGTAAATGATTACAAGAGATGAAATAACCATAACAGTTTAACATGAAATGATAATAAAAAATATATATTTTACTAAAAATATACAGTAGCTGTTTAGAATATTTTTAAGTCCTTTAACCATAATAAAACGATGTGAATTACGTTATTTTATTTGTGGCTGACTGACTTTCAAAAAAAATTATTCGTTCAAAACGGTTTTTAAGATTTTCTGATTTATTAATTGATCTGGTGTGTTTTTGACTTCAGTTTTTAGACAAGTATGTTATTTCTTCTATAAATAATCTAACTGGAAGTTAAACATTTTTATTCTTATAAATATATCATATTTAAAGGTATATTTGCAAAAGGTAACCCGCAAATATTATGAACCTACAACTATCCATCTTTAATTAGAATAATTCAAAGCCGAATTGTCAATAGACTGAAGTATTAAATATAGTGTATAATTAATCGATTGGCATTAGATTTTAAAATAAACAATACAATCAGTAAAGCGTTATAATTAACAATTGTAAAGGAAAGAATAGATACAACAAAAATGTATATTAAAGATATATGATATAATTATAATTTATACCTGCAGGGTATTCATCATTGATGAGGCTTGATTTCTTTCAGTAAGGTCAACGACCTAATGTAAAGATCTCCTAAAGGGAACATTCTTCGAAGAAACCATGTATTTACACGGTATAGTGCATCCGTATAGATTAAGCTATATACAATATGTATATTTACAAAATATACCAGAGAAACGGTCCATGATATTTAAACAACTATACTTTAACGTAATCAGTTGGTTTATACATAAGAACCTTCCTGTGAATCGGAACGTATGCTTACGTACGGATATAAATACGTTACGACAAACAATCCGATAAAAGAAGGAAACACGCACGCGTATACTCATACACGCACTCTCACAATTAGGGGCATAAAAGTATTTATCTCATCTTTCCCTTCTTTTTAAATTATCTAACTAAAAAGTATGTTTACGCTTGATACATAACCCTCACATTTACCTAACAAGCTGCAAGATATGTTTATCAGAATGAAGTTGGTTATTATTTTTTTTTTTAGAAACGAATTTAATATACTATATATGTTGTTTTTTTTTAATCAAAGAAGTAACTGTAAAAAGAGAAAAACATTTAATTATAACAAAATTCTTTTCATTAAAAATATAAACAGGTAATACTCGTAAATACCGTATAAATGTGTGTATAAATAATTTTCAGTATTTAAAAAGTTTATACAGCTACCGTAATTCTTTCCAAAAAAAAAAAACACTAACAACTCTGAATTTAGTCAAAGGCTATAAAGTTTTTTCTGTCTACAAAAAAAAAGAAAAGAGGAAATAACATGATGTTAATACATCAAGCCTTCTGTGTAAGAAAAATCTACCTATGTTTTTTTTTAATATTTCATATAAATAACCACATTTTTATATACGGTTATTAGGTTATTTATATAAACCTCTTCAGAGATTTTTTAATACATCTGAAGAGGCAAATTGATAAAGAAAGAAGCATTTGGAAAAATATAGTTAAAAGAAGAGAGACTTATAGGCACATATTAAGGTATCCTGGAATAGTCGCTTTGATATTGGAAGAACAGGTAGATAGCAAAATTGTGCAGGCAGGCAACGTTTGGAATACGTAAAACAAATTTTTAGGGGTGTACGATGTATGGGTTATACCGGAATGAAATGACTAGCACTAGATAGCGATCTTGTAGAGCTGTATCAAACTAGTCAAATGACAGAAGACAAAAAATAAAAAATAAATAACAATTGAACATAAAAGTTATGAAGAAAATTGATCTAGCTAAATGGCTTGTAATCTAATTGGACGCTTCCAAGACCATTTATTTGTAGGGGTAGGCGTGGATTTTTAGTGAAACCTGACCTGTTCTCGAGTGACTTCTTCTCGATAGTTGTAAGAAATGTAGTTTTTTACAGTTTATATTTGAACAAATCAAAATTGTTGATAAGTTAAGATTTTTTGCTCCCAACCTGCTGGGTAAAGACATAGAAATCTCTCGTAGAATATCGAACGATATGGGCATCCATAACCAAGAGAGGGTTTCAAACATTTTTTTCTCTTGTTTTACTCATTGTCTGTAGGTAGGTAAACGGTCTATTTTTCATTATCCACTTCTGACCATTATCTTTTATTCCTTCTTTCTTAAGGTCGATTTTGGTTAGATGTATTATCCATGTTTAATGTATGAATTTTTTATTTTTTTATTTGTTTACTTTAATGAGGATGGATCTACACCGGTTAATCAATTAACTGAATGGTTAAAATGTACTCGATTACATTCATTAATAAAGATTATAAAAAATAAAAAAATTTTAGGAGCGGTCAATGCGAACGAACGAATGTGGTCTTGAAGACGATGCAGAGCATACCTTTCTACGCTGCCAATGATGGACTCCGAATAAACCGTTTGGGGAGAGATCTCTCCGGAGGAAATTATGAGCATTATGCTTTGCTACAATGACGGTTGAAGTCGTTGTTCTTGTTGGTTCCCGGAAGTACTGTCCAAGAAAATGGAAAAAGAGGAACCAAGGTAGGGTGATGTATAGTCCGAGAGTAGTTTGGGAGTATCCCTTGGGGGTGGGTAGCGGGGGTCCTACAGGATCGTCGCTGCTGGGTGCCCTCGGGGGGCACTTGAAGCCGCTGATTGAGGACGACACAGGTAGAACAAGAGACACTCGTGGGGATGATGTGTGCCTGCTTAGGCGATTACATCCCCATGCTGTGTAAGGGGGAGGGTTTCTTTAGTGGGTCCCTGCTTCGGCAGGAAACCCTCACACCCTCACAGTAAGGGCTGCTGCGCGTCTGGTTGCAGATTTTCCTTCCTCCGACGTAAAACAAAAAAAAAGGGTCGGAACGGAACGAAAGGGTATCGGAGGATATTTTATCCCCTCCCCCAATTAATCGCAAAGCGTGGAAATCGGTCCCTTGCTGTCGGGTATTTCTAATTATCGGACGGGTATTTAAGTTTTAATGGCGGTGGTTATATATTGGTTTTTAAGATGGGTCCCAATATTTAACCAGTTGATATATAGAGTTGGGGATTTTGCGTTCCGGTCCTTTTTAAATCGGATTTTGAAATGTTATTTTAATTTGGATTATTCCTGGGAAGATTAGCAAGATACATGCGTCTTTCTCCCGACGTAATTCCCCTTCAGTCTGTTCATTGAAGGTCTTTCGATCTAGCAGGAATGCACCAAATGGAACCGTAATTTTCTGAGGGTGCAATTTACTACCTTTGCGGAGAGAGTCGCAAGAGTTATCTGTAGGCCAATAATTGTAAGATGAAGGAAGGAATAATGGTGAATCTAGGTTTAGTAGATTCTTCTTCTTTTTCTTCATCTGTTCATCTTCTTATACTCAGTAAGACTGCAGATCCCGTACAGAACTGGAGAATTGTGTGTGAAGAGAATTTTGAAAAGATGAGGAAAACCAAGGAGATAAAGAGAATAGTCCAGATATCCGCAGAATTCATACGTTGAATAAGAGACCAGTAGTTTAAGAAGATAAGAAAAAATCTACACCAGCAGCATACGTATTTTTAAAGAAATTTTCAAGTTTTAAAATATGAAAAAGGTTTCTCATAACATCATATGATGACACGCCAAACTAATCGGTTTTTCTTGTTAACTAGACACTTCGGTAGTAGTTTGTAATGTGTTGAAGATTAATGACCAGAATCTACAATAATTACCAAAACATTCCTTAATTTATTTGCAAAAAAATAAAATAAAATTTCGTAATTAATTTAATTTGTATAGATAAATAAATCACCGAAGATAAAGGTTCCTTTTAACTTTCTTGTACGAAGTAAAGGAAGTGTTGTGATCACGAAAAATTTCGGTTTTCAGATTTCAACTGAAATACCATTTGATCAGTTTCGGCGTGACATCTGTACGTATGTATCTCTCGCATAACTCAAAAACGATTAGCCGTAGAATGTTGAAATTTTAGATTTAGGACTGTTGTAACATCTAGTTGTACACCTCCTCTTTTGATTGCAGTCGAATGAACCAAAAGTGACCAAAAGCAGCCAAAATCTAAAAAAAATGGATTTTGGACTTTTTCTAACTCAAAAAATAAGCCCTCATTGAGCGCTTTTCAACGATATATCATAAATGGTACTTATTTTCATTGGTTCCAGAGTTACACCAAAATAAAATTTTAATTAATGAAATATTTAGATCTTACAAGGCACATCCGTTCGAATCTAACTTCATCTCCTTTTTTCAACTTTTTTTAATTTAAATATTTTAATTTGTTAATAATTATTAATCTCTCGTTTTAAAATAACGTTTACAATAAATAATAATTCAATAATAACAATAAAAAGAAATATGTGAAAAAATATCAGAAGTTATTAATGAAACAAAATTTTATGTACTTTTCATTTAAAAAAAAAATGTGTATATGTAATTTAATAGGCGTTCAAGGAAGTCATATGGTATTCACAAAAGATTTTTTTTAAATGAATTTACTTGATAATTCACCCTAATTTAATCAACATATGAATGCAAAAAAAAGGAGGAAGGGAAAAAGAAAATGACGAGAAATGTATACACGTGTAAAAAAAAAACAATAGCAAATTAAAAAAAAAAACCGACTTAAAATATTTATCAAAAGAAATAAACTACGGTAAACAAGACAGTATGCGATTAATATTAATTGTGTAAAAGCAAACGAAACTGATCGTAGTTCTTTTTACTTCAATTTGTGAAATGTATTTTTACAGTAAATCAATAGGCCTACTTCAAATAAAATATTAACAACTTATACACTAAAGTATACTTATATATGTGGTTGCCCGATTTTTTTATTGTCAAATAAAATATTAAATTTAAGCAATTCTACCAACTTAGCTACATTAAAGTAATTTTTCTAGATTATAGATTGCTTATTAATAAAATACATAAATTTATTATAAGTTTACAGTTATCCTTTGCATCTTTAAAACGATAGTTCCAGTAACTACTATTTATTTTAGTTAAATATTTGATATTAATATAATTAGTAATCCGTACTTAGTGGGGAGATTATATATAATGCATTGTTTCCTAACCTTTCTAACTACATCAACAATGTAAAAAAATTAAGAAACAAATGACATCAAAGAGCTCTCTTTCTAAGATTAAACTCATTATCTTAAATCAGCTGATTTGGAAGTCAAAAGTTTTCAGGTTCAAATCCTAATAAAGGTAGTTACTTTTATTCGCATTTGAACACTAGATCGTGGATACCGGTGTCCTTTGGTAGTTTTTGTTTTCCCTCTTCTCCCCCGGGCCGGACCCACAGTTAAGTATAACACAGCCCGGGGGAATAGATATATTGAAGTGAGAAGTATGGTGATCATGTGAAAAATAAGGTATTGGGTTTTGAAAATTTTTTTGTCTAACTGTTGCCTCAAACGTTTTTTAACTTTTATTAATTTTTTTTTTCATTTATATCAACGAAACATATGCACAATGTGCGTAAGTATGTATGTGTGTCGGAATGCTTTTGGAGTTATATCTCAGAATTGACCACACCCATTTTTTCAAATTTGGGTCAAATATTTCTATATATGGGGCATTAATCCTACTCATTTTTTGACAAAATTCGTTTAGCGGTGGGGGTTAACATAAAAAAACGAATTTCGATTTTCTTCAGAGCTATTTTAGGGAAAACTTTATTGAAACAAATTATTTACCCTACTATTCAGACAATTAGTTAAATTTATTAAGCTCAGCCTATATATGAATGTTTTCAGAAAAACTTTCTTAAAGTTTTTTGCAACTCTAAAAAATATATCCTGTTTTTCTGCCTCAAAACTTTTTAATATTTATTATTATTTTTTTTTGTATTTTTCTTCATCACTTAAAAGGCTATTAGAATTAAATTTTGGCACCTATATTATATTCTAGAACCAAAATGAGAAGCAATTTTTTCATTACTTTTGTAAATGTTATACTGACTGTATTTTTTCAATATTTTTAACAATTTTCTTTAAATAATAATTTTTTTGCTGGAGATCACTTGATAAAAGAATATTTCCTAAATTTTTCCCACAGAATATTAAGTAAAACCCTAAAATAAAAAAAAAATTACTCGAAATCTGGGAATTTTGATGCTTAATCTTATTTTGGTAATCACGATTTGATCGGCATAGCCGCGAAAGTCGTGCAATACTTGACCAGTTTTTATCAATTTATTGATAAATTCGTTTGATAAACCTATGAAAAAAATATTCTTTTTTCGATGGGCATCGACTGTTTTGTTCATTTTGACCAATGAGAATAGAAACGTTTAGTGTATGAAAAATACCATGCCTGACCAGGATTCGAATACAGGACCTCCGGATGAAAGGCTGAGCGAGACGCTATCACTCCATTACGGAGGTCAGCACCTCATTTTTAAATCAATTTGAATAAATTTTCTCTAACGTAATCGGTTACACTTATACCAAATTTATAACGAATAAATAAAGATAAAGTTTACAAGAGCGATAGCTTAAGTAGTTATAGTATAATTTATATAGCTTGCCGCTATCTTATTAATAGAGTAATATATATATCGCCTTATAGCCTATCTTTAAAAAACAAGTTTTCTGGTTAATAAAAACAATATTGATCATGGAAATATCAATATAATAATACTATTATTAATTTTGTGCCAAGTCTCACGTCAAATAATTTACTATTTAAAAGTAAGCGCGCGTGCTTGTAGTAATTTAATGTACTGTATGTTATACTAGAAAAATATTTGTTGCGTTGTAAAATAGTATAAATCAGCCATAATGCCATAATGTCTAACTATTGTCAAACCATAATGCCATAATGTCTAATGAAACGCTGCTAGATAAGCTCATTTCTTGTTCATCACAAATATGTATTCATTTATATTTCCGTTAAATAAAGAAACAACACGATAATTCTTGAAAATTTAAATAAATTCTTTGAGGAATTTATAAATAAGGAAGATTTTTTTATTAATTTTGCTTTTCTGGTATCATAGTTCTGGGAGCTATGCTATAAGAAGGAAAGTATGGTAAGCGGTAAAAAAAAGGAGTACGAGTTTTGTTTTGCATTTCTAGATGTTTCAAACCCAGGGAAACCAAAATACAAAAAAAAATCGAGGGGTAATTTTCGTTGGCGAGTTTGAAACTTTAACAATTTTTGACTGGAAAATCCGATTTTGATGAAATTTGGCACAGATAGATGTATATGAGGAAATTTTTTTAGTAAAACTTTAGGATAATAACTGCTGGGGTTGGGATATGTTTTCTTAAAAAAAACCATCTAGGGTGGGTTTGAAAAATTTTCTCAAAGTTTTTCAAACACAATCTCTCTGCTTAGTACAAGCGTACTAAGCTTACTACTAGTTGTTGTAGTAGTTCAAACGATTCAAAAATATAATTTGGGAGCAATATTATGAATAGGAGACCCATCACAATTTAAAAATATTAAATTTTTGAGTTTTTTAAAACTATTTTGGTTTATATAAACTTTTAATAATAATATTACGATAAAAGTTCATCATAATTCACCCTCATCCCCCAAAACAAAAATCTTAGGTAGCTTTTAAATGGTTAAACATTTTTTAGTGGAATTTTTTTAGTTTTATACATTCAACATAGTAAACGTAGAAAAATAAAAAAAAAATTCTTGGAATGTGATTTTAAAGCGGAAAAAATTATCGATTTTTTAAATCTATAAACTTTAAAAAAAAAACTTTTGAAGAAAAAATAACCAATGCCAGGAAAGCATAACAACTTTGTTGTCAGTTTTTGTTTCATATCACTATTCTTCAGGTGATCAGACGATCATGAAATAATCGTCTGTAGTTTTGTATAAAAAAGGTTTTTTTAAAGTAATTTTGCTGGATTCTGATTTCTTTTTAATTATTTTGAGTGTATGTATGGTACAAATTACAAAAATTGTAAATTTATAAAATATTGTTCTAATTTTATATTGAAATAAAAGATAACATTATTATTTTTATTATTATTATTATTATTATTATTATTAACAATACAAAGAAGGAAAAAAAACGAAACAAGACAAACATTTTTTACTTGCGTAGCGCTTATAATTTTATAGTGAAACCTATTTCTTTCTGAATAAACCCAATAAAAAAGAGATAAGCTAGTTATCAGGAACATTTTTTTTCTTAGGTAAGTAACTTTTTTTAGAGATCATAGTTCCAGGCGTACTTATTTACTTAAATGTTATCATTTTTAAAATGCTATAATAAAAGAAAAAAGAATCTTCAGATATTTTTAAATACTCCTATTCGTTGTTTATTCTCTTAAATGTCTTCCTCTTTCTAAAAAGCCTAAATGGTGGTAATACTTAATAATTGATTAAATACAAAGCTATAAAATAAAATTAACTCCATAAATGTTTTACTATTACAATCCGATTTTATTATTAAAATGAGAAAAAGTTATACAATACCTCGAGAAACATCAACAGAAGTGTCACCTTTGATAATCCTTTTATACAATATACTGTTAAACGGCTTAAAATACAGTTAGTTCATTTTCTGACTGTCACATACAAAGTATAAACTATGATAATAACAAAATGGAATACGGTGCATGCAGCACTAAATACAGATGAAGAAAGATAAGATGAATAAACGGATGGGAAAAAAGAAGAAATAAAGTATTAAGATAAAAAGGTAAAGAAATCATCGCCGCAGGTCAATCACACAGTATGGGGTCGTGATCGTCGATAACAGCAGTCGTCGGAATGTAAGTGACGACTATCGTCCCCATCTATGAACGAAGATGTTCCGTTAAGTGTGATGTCCTCACGATATAATGGTATATAGCTGTTATATCAATCCCATATATATAATTCACAATTATGAAAGATGTGTCATCCGATCGCCCGACATATCTAAACGATATCTTCTTAGAGTCTATCTAACTGCGACATGTACCCTTGTTTATTCTGATTTAATTGGCACTTACTCAATAAATACTAATCAGTAATACGTTTATTTTTAGTTATAAATGAAGAGCACCTAAGGAAACTAATATTCATCACGAATAGAATTATGAACCGTTATAAATTATAACAAAATTACGATTCATAGAAATTTAATTATACAAATGTTTATTAAATTATTATACTTGATTAAATAAGTTAAATACAACAATTAAGAATAATAAATAAAATCAGTAATGTAAAATATGGATAAAAACTAACAAAAAAAAAGAAATCATTAAATTATTAAAATTTCTACATCTTTTTTCCTGTCAAGCCTCCGGGAATCATCATCAGGTAAAACTTCAAAAGATGAATGACGATATGTATGAGTGAGTCTAGTCTTGTACAGTCTCAGGTCGACCACTGAGATGTATGGTTAATTGAAACCCATCCACCAAAGAACGCCGGTATCCACGATCTAGTATTCAAATCCGTATAAAAGTAACTGCCTTTACTAGGATTTGAACGTTGGAACTCTCGACTTCGAAATCAGTTGATTTGTAAAAACGTGCTCACCATTAGACCAACCCGATGGGTACAAATTTCTACATCTATATCTACACTATTATACGTAGAAGAAGAGGGCTTTTGTCTGTTCGAATAAATAAAAAAAATATAAAAAAACTATTCGATCAATCGCAAACACATTTTTATCCGTGTTTCTTTGCATAACTAAGAAGGTTTTTACATATATTTCATCTCGAAAAAATTTTTTTATATTGTAGTAGTGGAGATTTGCCAGTTGAAGCACAAAGTTAAATGAATTGAATTAATGAAATGTGAGAGCTGGGTTTGAACTGAATGGTTCGAATCAATCCAATGAATAATATTACAAAAATAATAGAATTAAAGTTACGTTAAAAAAATAATATTAAATAAATTAAAAAAAATTCTCTTTAACAATAATGGGCATCCCGAGGGGAATGCGTGTGAGGCTAGAGTGATGAGGTATGTGAGTACCTCGTAGAAGGCTAGACCAATCATTATCATCAACTGGTAACAAACGGGGAGCCTCCTGAGGCGCTGTTTTGGGAGGTACAAGAGGGTGCTCTTATAATCTATGCTGTAAACAATCGTCCAATTTTTAAAATCCAAAGGGAAGTAGGTTCCCTTTAGTAGGTTGAAGACTAACTTTTGCGTGCGTCAAGTAGACTTTCGAGATGAAGTCTGATTCAAACCGATGTGCCTTCCCCTTGTACAATCCAAATATTTCATTAATTAAAATTTTATTTGGCTGTAACTCTGGAAACAATGAAAATAAGTACCACTCATGGATATATCGTTGAAAAGCTCTCAATAAGGGCTTATTACTGCAGTTATACAAAAATAAAAAAATCCAGATTTTTGGGGATTTCGGGCTTTTTTTGGTGGACACTTTTGGTTCAGTCGATTGCAATCAAAAAGGGAGGTGGACAACTAGATGTTACAACAGTTCTAAATCCAAAATTTCAACATCCTGCGGCTAATCGTTTTTTAGTTATGCGAGATACATACGTAAGTATGTACATACACACATACTACGTACAGACGTCACGCCGAAACTAGTGAAAATGGATTCAGTGATGGTCAAAATGGATATTTCCGTTGAAATCTGAAAACCGAATTTTTTATAATTTCGGTTATAATCTATTTATTTCGGTTATAATTTCGCACTATAATCTTTAAAGCGGGATAACACATACAAACAAACAAACAAACAAAAAAATAAAAGCTAATTTAATATTAAAATTAGCTTTTACACACAATCCTGTAATAAATTTATAAAAAAGGGAAAAAAAATAATTAAG
This sequence comes from Lycorma delicatula, assembly GCF_047948215.1. NCBI lineage: Eukaryota > Metazoa > Arthropoda > Insecta > Hemiptera > Fulgoridae > Lycorma > Lycorma delicatula. Next base: position 27,078,324 of record NC_134460.1, read on the forward strand.
GAAAAAACGATAGAGGAAACAAACAAGTAAAATGAAAAAAATCATTTTGATGCATTTTTTTCTTTGTTTGGTTCATATTAGAGTTTCCTTGGTCTACTTTTTCAAAGTCGATGTACGAGACAGTGTATCTAAAAATGAATTTTGGTTTTTTATTTATTTACAATAAGTAAGTTTACTGTTCAATTCAGTTGATCTGATAGGTTCTTTTTTTGTTTTTATTAAAAGTTTTTTTGTCCTTTCTTTTTTTATGTAATTTTTTTATAAATTATTTAATTGTACGTAATGGATAAATTCGTTCTTTTGTAATTTTTTTTTATAATGCCTCATGAACATCATTTTACAATAAAAATTTTAATTAGAATAAGATGAATTCATATAATCTATATTGGTAGAATAGTTGATTGAATAAAAAAAAATATTAAATTTATTCACCAATTTATTTAATTATATTTTTTATTTGGTTTATTTATCTACTTCATTTAATATATTTAACTTTATTCATTATCTATTTGATCTTATATAACGTGCTTCCTTATTTTTATATGCGTTTTATTATTTTTTTCCATAAATTTTTGTCCTTAGCTTTTTTTTTATTTTTATTAATTAGTGATACTGTTTTATTTCTTTTTCCTTTTTATTTACTTTTTTATGTTTCGAGTACGTTAGAAAAATTTTACGAATTTTTTGTTTTTTATATAGTTTGATATTAAGCAATAAAAACTGAAAATTTTAATCACTATTTCCAACTTCACATTGAAAATTTTACACGATTTATTTTGTTTAATTAATAATTTTTTACAAAAATCTGAAAAAATACACTGTAGACAGGTTGTTTTACGTTAAAAAGTTAATCGCTGTTTAACGTTAAATCGTTTTGCCTTTTTTAATTTATTTTTTAAATAAATAAAAGTTTTTTAAATCTTCAAATCGTGTATGTAGATATTGTAATTTTCGTTAAAAAAAACCCCATAGAAATAGGTATATATGGGGTACATTAACTAGAAAAAAAGTAAATAAATGTATACTATTATGTACTAAGTGATGAAATGAGAACCTACCTTTTAAATTTCCCAGCAATTATAGCTAGAATAGCTGTATTAAAGGGAAAAGTATTGTGATTATGTCAAAAAAAGGGTATCGATTTTTAAAATCATTATGTTTTAGGTTTCAACTAGTTCATCTAGACCAGAAAAACATATGTATGTATGGCAAGTATGTACGTATGTGTGACGCACTGCTTTTGGCCTTATATACAGAATAGGCCAAATCGATTTTCTTTAAATTTCGCTCAAATGTTTATAAATATGGGACATTGATCACATTAACTTTTTCAAAATTCGTTAAGGGGGTGGGGGAATACCGCGAAAAGACCGATTTTGGCTTTCTTCAGAGGCTTTTTGAAAAACTGTATTAAAGCAAATTTGTTACAGTCTATATAACAATCATAAATGACAAAAAAAATTTTTTTCAAAACGTCAATCCCCTCCTCTTCAAACTGAAATATATGTTTTTTTGGTCTTTTGCTCTATCTCCCTTAGGTTTAACTATTTTTCAAAACTTTTTTTTAAGTTTGTAATTCACGTATAAAGCTATCCAGAAATGACTACAACGATTTTTAATTATAAACCCAGTAAAATGCAGAAACGTTTTTTAAAATTTTATTTTTCTTATTTTAACTTTCTCGAAGGAGGTGTTAGATATAGAGACAACATTACTTAAGCAAATTTGTTACGCTTAACCTATATATGAATATTGTTTTAAACAATTTTTTCTTAAAATTAATAATCTCAGCTCTAAAATACTTTCCCGCTACAGCAGAGCTGTACCTCTAGAAGGCCAATAATCGGCCATATTATAAACGGTCGAATTTGGGCATATGCAGTTTTCACCGGATCTTGACGTTTTGACACTTACGGAACCCAAAAAACCGGATGGAAATTTTCCAAATTTTAATGTTCGTATGTACGTGTATTTGGTGTTGGCCTCTAAATCACCTTATATCTTCAGAACTACAGGACCGATTTTGACCAAACTTATTCAGATTACTTGTATATATAGGGGCACAGATGCCATTACATTCTCAACTTAAAAAATCAAGGGGGTGAGACTGTAGAGCAAGGTCACCCTCAGTATCTCAAAATTTCGTCTAATTAAGGTTATATTTTTCTTAAGCACATTTGTTAACGATTAAAAAATAATATGAAATTTTTTTTTTTGAAATCGCATCCCCACCCCCAAAAAATTCTTTAAATTTCTGCTATGTTGTGACGTCACAGGTGAGCGGTAGAATTAAATAAATGAATAATAAATTGGAAAAATGTAACTCGTTCTGGCTGGATCTCAAACACGATTGCCCGATTGACTCGGTACGTTAAGGCTCGCGGCTACACCAGTCTGCCGACCGTACAAGAAAAATTTGTTCATCTCAGTTGTAAAATTACATTATTTTAGTGAGTGCCGACCGTCACCGTTAGTGCGCGAATTAAATACGGTATGTACGCGCGATTTAGTTAGAATTATTGAATTAAATAAATTAAAAAATATTGTATTTAAATAAAATTATAAATATTTTAAATTAAGTTTTGTGTGTATTTGTATTTAAGTTTTGCACCAGAAACAACCCACAGTTGTAGAGATCTCCCCAGAACGCGGCTTTAGCTGCGCGAGACGGGAAAGTCCTACAATTGTGTTGTCCGCTTTTTTTATAGCTGGGAAAGTCACTGTGTCAGCTGTTTTTTAAAAAGTAATAATCATCATATTATATTACATCAATGAATAATATATAAAAATTAACTTATTTAAAAAATATATATATACGAGATGTATTTTTATAAAGCAAAAAAAAAACTTCGCTTACATAGTTACATGAACTTTAATATTTAACATTTAAGTTACAATTATGGCGAATTCAATTATATAATCTAAAAAATAAATCAAAGGAAATAGGTAAATGTTTCAAGAAGCTGAAATGAAGGTGTACTTATGTAAATTCTTTAACATTTGCCGACTTTTTTGAATGAAAAAAAAAATGTATATACATAATGATTAGCAAAAAGAAAGTGGGATAAATTTCTTGTTTTAAGGAACGTTGGAAATTTAATATTTAAGTTTACACTTTGTGCTGCATACATTTATATTTAATAATATATCTAGGCCAATATACTACAACTAAAACATAAAAGGCATCGTAACACTTCAAATCACTTCCTGACCACCTTATACGATTAACATAAAGGCTTAACAATTATTTACCGATAAAAATAAGTCATGTGCAGTATTGGAATATCGATTTTTGTGATTAACTTCTTTTTTTTTAAGTTAATTACAAGTGTGTTGTTTATACCTAACCGTTATTTCTCGATAAGCTTCAGCGGTCTAACAAATTAATACTTATTAATCTTTGTACAGAACAAGAGCAATCTTTTAAAGATATTTACTGTTATTGTACAATCCTACTTTATTATTTACATACAATTATTGTACAAGATCTTTAAATGCATGCTAATTGTTACAATAATTCCAATACAATACAGTATATATTTGACCTACATCTATAATATAAAACACAGTATTTTCTAAATAAATAAGGTTATAAAATATATCTATAAGTATAAAGTTCCTATTTCTAACATTCTAACGGGTTGACTTTCATAATTTTTATGGGAATACAGCTCCCTATTTATATCTTATTTAAAAAACTCTGATGTGGACACCACATTACTTGTACGCCTATTAAATTACATATACACATTATTTTACAGAGGTTAATAATTATTAATAAATCAATAAATTTAAATTAAAGAAAGAGTTTAAAAATATTGTAGAAAGGTTAAAAAAATTTGTTTACAATTAGAGGTTAATAATTACAGTACAGCCCTATAATGCGGCTCGATATACCGCGGATACGGAAATAACGCGAATTATAACTTGTTCCCCAAAAAATATCTGAATATCTAAAAAAATAAAATAGGATGAAGAAATAACTTGTATGCAAGTACACATTATACTGTATTGGCTTTTTCTGTTAAACCATTATTGCTTGATTTTTGCTTATTTTTTTAATTTTAAAAATTTACTTCTCGAAATAACGCGGTTAGCCTACAATGTGGGTGTCACGTAAGTCCCCCAGATAATCGCGTTATAGCAGGACTGTATATAAATCAATATAACTAAATTAAAAAAAAAAGGACATAAAATCGGATTCGAACCGATGTGCCTTCCCCTTGTATAATTCAAATATTTCATTAATTAAAATTTTATTTGGCTATAACTCTGGAACCGATGAAAATAAGTACCACTTATGATATATCGTTGAAAAGCTCTCAATAAGAGCTTATTACTGTTGTTAATAAAAAATGCAAAATCCAAATTTTTTGAGATTTTGTGCTTTTTGGACACTTTTGGTTCAGTCGATTGCAATCAAAAAGGGAGATGCACAATTAGATGTTACAGCAGTCTTAAAGCCAAAATTTCAATATCCTATGGCTAATCGTTTTTGGATTACGCGAGATACATACGAACGTACGTGTACATACATACGTATGTACAGTCGTCACACCGTAACCGGACAAAATGGATATATCCGTTGAAATCTGAAAACAGAAATTTTTCGCGATCACAATACTTCCATATTCGTACAAGGAAGTAAAAAACTCCATATTTTTCCGTATGACATTTACTTCGTCTTATCTCGACTGTCTGTGCGAGATAATTCTTTTCCTTAAAGCATTCTTCTTCTTACATAATATAATTTTATTATGGAATTTATTAATATAAATTTATATGAATATTTTTATCACGTAATCAATTTTGAACAAACTTCCATAATAGGAAGAAGTTCTAGATTCGAAATGTATATATTTATTATTATATTTTAAATCATTGCTTAAATCCTACTTTTTAATAAATGGATCAATAATATTACTTATGATTCTATACAGGAAGTTCCTCCGGTATTCATGTTGTAAGTTTTTCTAATAAATTATATCAGTTTTTTTTTTTTAAATTCAAAATTAATTTGTCTATGTACATGATTTGAAGATAACTTTATATCTATTTGTCGTTTTAATACTTTTTATTGGATTGTTATAATATATCGATATATATCCTGTTGTCATTATGATTTATAAAATATTTTCAGGAGAATATTTTAAAAATAAAAAAAAAGTCAGGAAAATTGGTTGAAAAACTTGAGTTAAATATTACGCATTCCATAACGCCTTAACTAAGCCCGTAGAAGTCTACCTTCACCCTTACATACCATTTCTTATTATTATCAGAAAGTAGGAGAATTTCTCGTTTTTGAGTATCTTAAGAATAACGTTTTTTATGTGGGCAACGTTATCTGTTGGGCTACAAATTTTAAACTAAAATATTTAAAAAATTAGTAAAAAAAAAAAGTATTAAAAACTGAGAAACAATGTTTTTTATATTCTCATTTAACAAATAAAGAGTTAATAAATTGTTGAAAAATAAATTGTTAATTTGAACAATTCTAAATTTAAAGAAAAACTGAATAAATATTATTTTTCCCATTTATATATATAATTTCTTAGTGTCCAATCAAATCTTTTTCTTTAACAGTAGCTACCTCTTACAAATTTTTTATTTGGTAAATTAAATTTAAATAAAATACAAAATTTAATTCAGGTGTAAAGAATTAAATCGATTGAAGTATTTACGAGTTCCATTTTTAATGAAAAATGTTATTATAATACATTTTTAAGGTTAAGATTTTTTTGTGTTATTTTTTCTTTCCTTTTTCTGTTTAGCCTCCGGAACCACGGTAAGATATTACTTCAGAGGATGAATGAGGATAATATGCAAGGATGTAAATGAATTGTTATCTTGTATAGTCTCAGGTTCACCATTCCTGTGACGTGTGGTTAATTGAAAAGCCAACCACCAAAGAACACCGGTATCCACGATCTAGTATTCAAATCCGTATAAAAGTAACTAACTGCCTTTACTAGGATTTGAAACGTAGAACTCTTGACTTCGAGATCAGCTGATTTGCAATGACGAATTCACTACCTAGACCAACCCGGTAGATCTTATTTTCTTTAAAGAAACCAGAGGCTGCTACTCAATAGCATTTTTTTAATGGTAAAGGAATTTTTAAAGCATATTAAAAAACTGCCCAGCCAGACCGGGATTCGAACTCAGATTTTTCAAATGAAAAGTTGAGATCTATCACTCCGCCATAATGTTCAGCGAAGTACTTCTTCAAAATTATATACTAAAAAAAAATTGTTTATTTCAAATGGAATTTTAAAAATGAAAAATATAAAAAACACAAGATGAATCCAAGCGGTTGAAGAGGACCGTTGAACGTAAACACAGTACATAAACTTTCAAATAATAATAAAGGTACAAAAAAATAATAATAAAGGACTTCCTCAACCAGACGGATGGAATGCGCGTCACTGGACCGAACTTTTATTTCCAACCTTTTTTGTAATCCGTTATTAATTTTAATATGACTATTTTATTATTAGATTTTGGTATATAATTTCGACGGTTAACAGACTAGCTGAGGACGCCAAGTCGAAGTCTCTCCCCCACAATGCTCATCAACGTGCCGATTGGAATAAGTATTTTACGGGTCCAACATAATTTCAGCTAGCAGTGAAGAAAACTAAATCGATCGCTACGAAATAATTTTTATATCAAATTACAAGTATACGAGTACAACGTGTGTAAATGCCAAGCCTTAATATTGACAAATGAGGTCATAGAGACTTTAAAAAAAAAACCATTATCTTGGCTCCAGTAGGTCGTAGAGCAAAAAGTTTTTTTTTTTAATTCGTAGAAAAATGGCAGCGATCTAATGGCAATTACGCCATTTCAATGGAATTCCAACTTTAAAAAATAATTGAAGTTTTTCGAACCGAAAAAAAGTCGATGTTTTGCTTGATTTTTCGCATTGTTTTGCAATATGCATACTATTTGCATAGGTTAGTACAAATCTTTAAGAAAATTTTAAGTCCCGAGTGGGTCACGTAGGTGTGTTACACAGTATGAGTTATTCGAATTTTAAGAAAAAATTTTTTCTCGAAAAAACACGATTTTGCAAAAATCAAAAAAGGTACTTATTCTACTTGCCACGGACCACATATTCTGGAAGTTTTGTCAAAAAATCGTTTTTTATTTTAAAGATGTTAATAATTGAAGAAAGCGCTATTTTTAGTGTTTTTTTTTTGTGCAATAACTAATTTATTTGTTGATCAATCGTCATCGATCAGGGCTTAAAAGTTTGGTTTTAAAAAGCTCTACAACTTCTATTTAAAACTGTTTTTTTGTAAAACGTCTAGTTTTTCATTAAAACGATAAAAAACTGTTTTTCTCCAACTTTGGACGCCATTTTGAAAATGATGCGGAAAAATGGGAGGGTGGAAAAGTAGTTCATTCAATTCTAAGGAAGTTTTCCTATTTTTTACATATCTTACCTAATAGAAGTTAAATTTGGCACGTAAAAACCTAATCTGATTGGCCTAGATATGAGAACCAGTGATTTTTGAGAAAGGCATAAACAAAAATGAGAATCATTCCAAGTCAAGCCTACTGGGGAATATAGGAAAAGAAGTGGTTTCCCGTTACCTACTTTACTAAGCTGAATATTCTATTACAAAACAAAATCCCAAGTTAACGGGAAGGTTCGAAATATTCATTTCTACACATGACACCTTCAGTCTTTCTGTCACAAGGAATGGCAATATAATGAACATCATAACTCTCATAAAAAGCAACTCTAATATAGTCTGTACCGCAGATGATTTACATGCGTTTAAACTTTAAAGACAAACTGTTTAAGGCTTAAAACCGACTTTAAACTTGAGACTTAAAACAAAGTTTAATACTTAAACCGATAGAATAAAGAATTAAATTAATGTATCTCTTTCTGTGGAAAATAACGTATTCACCCGTCAATATCAGGTATTGTTTGAAATTTATTGAATTTTAAAGAAAGTGATTTCTGTAAAAAGTTTTTCTTACTTTGAAAACAACAGACTTACAATTACTGCTTAATCATAATAGAATAAATATCAAATTAAAACACTAAAACACTTTGAAACTAATAAATTACATAACATTTTTATATCGTTTAGAAAAATAATTAAAAAAAAAAGTCAAACGATATTATTTATTTCTAAATGTTAGTATTTTTTATTCGTCATAATAAACACTGCAGTATTTCATTTAAAAAAAACTTAATTGCCACTATTATTTCTTGAACTCCTTTCATTTAAAATGACATCACCTTAAAAAAAAAAAAAACATTTTTTTTAATTTAGGTCAACAAAGTAATCAATTAAAAACTATATATTTAAAAATCCTTTTAAATGAGTAACAATTTTTAAATATAAACAAGTTTCTTTAAAATTTAGTGTTTTTTATCTTTTATTATATGGACAAGTTTCATTTGGAAAAAAATTACTATTTTAAATTGAAGGATATTGTAAGAATACGAAAAATATAGAGAAAAAAAATAATCGCATTACCACTACATTTATGTGACATATACATAAAGTAATAAATGGTGGGAGAAATAAAATGTTTAACTGTTGACAAATTTTTTAAAAATAAAATAAAAAGAACTTTTAACAACTACAAACATTTAAAACCATTAAAAGCTACCTACTAATTCAGAAAAAAATAATTAACTGACAACTTTTCCTTGATTTTTATCTTATTCTAACTATATGCTTGAACAAATAAGGAATTAAACATTATTTACTTTATTTTTAATTTTATTTTTATAAAAATTATATTCAGATTTTATTTGCGTCATGGTCAATAACATTATAAAAATATAAATAAACAACTGTCATAATATAATTCAGGAATAAATTTTAAATAACTAGTTTTTTTTCCGCGTGAGAAAATAAAACATCTTATCAAAGCTAAGCGTAAATTACAGAACGTTTTATTTTACCATTTACTGCGCAAAAAATCTTCTTCTTGCTATCCTGGATAGCATACATAAGCTGCTCTATTATAATGCGCTGCAACAGAAAATTAATTTTTTCACTCCAAAATCTAAAAGTAGCCAGCCCATTTTGCAGTTATTTTGAATGTAATATATAAAAACGTAATTGTAATATTTACTGATATGTTTAATCACTTGTAATAAAAAAGACTTGTAATAAAAACGTTTTATCAATGTATTTGAACATTTTTATAATGCATTTTAGCTTTTTTTTTCAGTTTAATGCTTTTAAACCTGTACAAAATTTAAGCATAAATCATACCACCTCTTCAGCGGTCTCCCCACACTTCTCTTTCCTTTTGGTTTATAATCAATCACTTGCTTAACCCACCTATCATTATCCAATTTAGATATATGCTGCAGCCAATGCTCCTTGAAATGCGCAATTCATTTATTAATACAGAATATATCTAATTCCCTTCTTAAATCGGTCCCATCTAGAACAACTTCTTACCGATCTAAGAAACAGCATCTCTGTTGCCTGAACTTTTTATTTAGTCATCGCGCGATCAATCCTAACCATTACTTTGTATAATTGTATCATTGTACCTGTTCTAATTTTATCTCGAAGTAGTCTTCTTATTGTTTCACACTAGGGCCAGCCCTTGCGTTTTTGCTACTGTAGGCAAACAAAGATATGCCATCCCCAGCTTCAAAAAAACTTTAAAATTAAAAAGAAAAAACAGAATCATAAAAGAACCATGTTAACCAGACAAATGACATATAACTGAATTAGGACAATAATACTAATATAGATTTACAGAAAATTGTATTATTAAAAATCAAAATTTACATTTTTAACGAGCTAACGATGATGTACTTACAAACTAAAACTAGTAACTACTATTTTTAGAGATAATTTAAATATACGTTTAAAAAAATAAAACTAGTACAATAATAATACTATTGTACTAATAAATAGTTTTTTTTTGTCTTCAGTCATTTGACTGGTTTGATGCAGCTCTCCAAGATTCCCTATCTAGTGCTAGTCGTTTCATTTCAGTATAGCCTCTACATCCTACATCCCTAAAAATTTGTTTTACATATTCCAAAAGTGGCCTGCCTTCCAATTTTTCCCTTCTACCTGTCCTTCCAATATTAAAGCGACTATTCCAGGATGCCTTAGTATGTGGCCTATAAGTCTGTCTCTTCTTTTAACTATATTTTTCCAAATGCTTCTTTCTTCATCTATTTGCCGCAATACCACTTCATTTGTCACTTTATCCACCCATCTGATTTTTAACATTCTCGTATAGCACCACATTTCAAAAGCTTCTAATCTTTTCTTCTCAGATACTCCGATCGTCCAAGTTTCACTTCCATATAAAGCGACACTCCAAACATATACTTTCAAAAATCTTTTCCTGACATTTAAATTAGTTTTTGACGTAAACAAATTATATTTCTTACTGAAGGCTCGTTTAGCTTGTGCTATTCGGCATTTTATATCGCTCCTGCTTCGTCCATCTTTAGTAATTCTACTTCCCAAATAACAAAATTCTTCTACCTCCATAATCTTTTCTCCTCCTATTTTCACATTCAGTGGTCCATCTTTGTTATTTCTACTACATTTCATTACTTTTGTTTTGTTCTTGTTTATTTTCATGCGATAGTTCTTGCGTAGGACTTCATCTATGCCGTTCATTGTTTCTTCTAAATCCTTTTTACTTTCGGCTAGAATTACTATATCATCAGCAAATCGTAGCATCTTTATCTTTTCACCTTGTACCGTTACTCCGAATCTAAATTGTTCTTTAACATCATTAACTGCTAGTTCCATGTAAAGATTAAAAAGTAACGGAGATAGGGAACATAGTTGTCGTACTCCCTTTCTTATTACGGCTTCTTTCTTATGTTCTTCAATTGTTACTGTTGCAGTTTGGTTCCTGTACATGTTAGCAATTGTTCTTCTATCTCTGTATTTGAACCCTAATTTTTTTAAAATGAACATTTTATTCGTCTACGTTATCGAATGCCTTTTCTAGGTCTAATAACGCCAAGTATATTGGTTTGTTTTTCTTTAATCTTCCTTCTACTATAATAAATAGTAAACAATACCATTTTCTAAATTCAAGTAATCAAAACATATATTTTTGTGGGTTGTGTTTTTTCGCGCTAGTTTAGGCGGTTTTGCCGGTCCTAAATTTTTCCGCCGTAGGCAGTCGCCTACCGTCTAGGGCCGGCCCTGCTCACACATATTTTGAAAATTCTGATTTTATTTTCTACATCTATATCTGATCTAAAGTTGATGTCACTTCCTAAATATTTAAAATGTGAAACCTGTTTTATCGGTTTGTTTTCCAAAATTATTTTTGATCTTATCAGATCCTTGTCTCAGAAGGCCACAATCTTTATTTTATTCACATATATTTTTAACGCTAAAAAACAATTGTACCTTACTATTCCTAAAAATAATCTTTAAAGGGAAACGAGTATAAAATTTTAGGAGCAAGGTATCCTCCAAAACAAATTTGAATTAACCTAAATCAATACAATATTTTTGGTTTTAAACCAATAGAATTACAATAAAAAAGTGAGTAGAAACCAAAACAACAGAATGACACCATTGAAAAAATCATGGAATTTCACTCGTGGAAAATAGGTATGAATTCAAATCAGACAGAAATAGCAGGTTCTTGCATACGCTGAGTAAGCATAAATCTGGAATTTATTTGCGTAGTGTAATTTTGATTGCCTGAATAATGGTAAAATAAAATTATCTTTAATATTTTCCTAACTAATAATATTCTACAATTAAACGAATTAAAATTGAAAACGAATTTTTATGAGTTTTTTGATTCGAAAGTTAAAGTAAGTTAATAACGAAATTTTTGTCGTAAAGTTTTACAGCATGTGATAACTATGACTTTGCATTTTGGAAGTGATTAATAGCACCTATTTTGTTTAACCGAAAGGCATTTCAGTAATTAGTTTTATTCTGTAGTCACCAGGAAAAATGTATAAGCAACTAACTTCATTACAACACACCAACGAAGTATTTCGAGAAGTCCCCGCTACTTCAGCATAAACCAAATCTAATATAAACCGTCTAGCGGGGTCTAACACACTTATCCCTATAAGAGATCAAGAATTAAGATGTATTCAGTAAAAAAGCAAAATCCATTCACGAGGGAATAGTTGCATTAAATTACCCAAAGGACAGCTGAAGCACCCATTTAAGAAGCGGTTGCTGACTTCGGTTATAAACCTTAGGAAGAGGTACCTTGAGTAGAGAGAAAATATATAATTAATTAACAATTTTCGTTGACCAACTTAAATATAATCTTTGCCCATCTCGAGAATTGTGTTTAAATATTCAACTGAACTTCATATGTGATAACAACTGTTATCTCGTAATTTTTCGTTCAAATAATGAAAATTATTTTATTCAAATTTACAAAAATGTTAAAATGCTTCATTCAGAAGTTTTACTATCTCTTTTGAAATAGTATAATTATTTTTACTTTTTTATACTCGTATATTGCCCGTAATTGATATAATACATAAATTAACTTTGTAAATAAGTATATAATTTCATTCTTTGATTTTTATTATTGTTTTCGTCCTCTGTAATTTGAAAAAAGTTTTCATGTGCGTCCATTCTTGTATGTATATATATATATATATATATATATATATATATATCAAAACTGTACCACGTTAAAATGATTAATCTGTCTCTAGTAAAGATATAAGCACCATCCTCCGCTTCTGCATCTGTTAGAAAGGGAAGATGGGTTACTAGTTACGGATATAATAAAAATTGAATTATAAATTCATACAAGATAGGTTTTACTATGTAATCTAAATGATTTAAGAGCTTATGAAGGGGTAAAACCGTATGTGGATTACTAAAATCATGCAGTATTCGATCTGTATGACTGAATAAAATCGGAATTGAATATTTCCAAACCTCTATACATGATGTAGATACTAATTTTCCGAAGATTAAAATGTAATCTTTATATTTTGTATATAATACTCGTATTACCAGTGATATATATTAAAACCCGTAATTCTTTTTTCGTATAATTTACAAAAGCTTTATTTGGTTAATCATACCATACTTACAAATTTGAAAAACGTAATTATAATTAAAACAAAAAAATATAAAAAACTACGTATGTATATGTAGTTATATATATATATATATATATATATATATATATATATATATATATATATGTATATATTACAAAAAAAGACTTAAAGGTATCAATTATATATATATATATATATATATATATATATATATATATGTGTGTGTGTGTGTGTGTGTGTGTGTGTGTGTGTGTGTGTGTGTATACACCCTTAATTTTTTTCTTATAATTCACAAAAGTAATGTTTGGTTAATCATACCGTATTCAAATTTTAAAAACTTAATTAGTATCAAAACAAAAAAAACTTTGCGCAGTTCTGCACAAGAAGACCGAATTTCGTTATTTGAAAATATGCAATATAAAGTTACATATTTTCTAACTTATTCCGCTTAAATTTTTTCGACCTTAAATTGCTCGTAACTCAAGTACGACTCAACCACTCTTCATAAAAATTTCACGTACACAACTTCAGATACATTACTACAGCATATCTAAATTTCAATGAAAATGATTTAGTAGTTTTGGAGATTTTCGAGCCATAAGATTTTATACATCCGCCTACATACATATATATAAGGAAAACCTAATTTAAGTTAACGGTATTTTTTCGTATTCCTCGTAACTCAAAACGCAAAGAAAAATTCATTTTCACCCTCTCACCCATCATGAGACCGAAAGTAGTTCCGTAATTTTCTCCGAAAAGTCGGTTGAAAATATTTCAACAAATCCAATTCAAATATTTTTTTCTATTGTGTACCAAACATATCAAAACATATGTTTAATTACAATTAATTATTTAATTACAATTATAATGGCATTTCTACTAAGAAAAGTTTTACTGCGTGCAAAGGGTAATAACATCCGTAACCTCGCATAGGGATTATACATTCAACCTTGTAACCATATTCATTAATTACCTACTAAAAAAATATGTCCAAAATTTTGATAATTGAATAATCTATAAAAAAAGGGTTAATATATTAAAATTTAGTACTCTTAAAAAAATAAATAAACCTTCATGAAAAAAAGGAATCAGTTTTTACATTTATCAAACTAAATAACAAATTTTAATAATCTTAAATCTACTTAAATATTTAGAAAATTGGATTTCATTACTATATTTCTTAAAAAAGTTATTTCTCAAATATTTTAAACCCTCTTCAATTCTTTTATTTTTTATTTTTTGCTTGATGATATAGCTACATAAGCTTGAAGTTTGTACGTGGGATATGGAAATGGAATTTTGTAGCGTATGAAAATGCCTTGCCTGACCGGAATTCGAACCCGGGACCTCGAATGAATGGTCGAGACGCTACCACTCCGCCAAATACCATATTTTAAAATCCTCTGTTCTTTCTTTTTGTGATTTTCAATTGTTCATCTTTCACAACCATTAATCGCACATTCCTCATAAATATTTTTAAGAATTCATTATAATTTTTAAATCTGTGTTTTTTAGTAGCACATATCTGAATTTTTTTTTTTTTTACTTTAAACAATCATTTTCTGTATTATGCGTTTTGATTTTGAATCTTGTTTATTTCGTCCATTCTTAGCCAAAAATGTAATAACAAAAATTAAAAAAATCCTGCCGCTTCTGGAATATTAGTTTTTCTAATGTTAATTTATTTACTAAGCGGATATTTAATTATAATTACTAAATAGTGCAATGATTTAATTAACCTAATATTCAATAGATATGTACATGCAAGTATTTATATATGCAATACACCGACTGAATATATAACTGTAACTCAGAATACGCGGATCTACTTAAAGTTTGGAATTCAACAACGTTTAAGTAAAACTTACTGGTGTACAGAGAATTTTAATCTTTTAATAAATATTCATAAGATTTTCAAAAGTGTTTTATGGTGGGTAGTGATTCTTTTTATGTTTTTCCCATTTTTATTTAAATGCTTACAAAAGAGCATAAAATCGAATACAATGAATTCGGAAAGCTTCTGTGCACAGGAATTGTGGAACTCTAATGACGAAATTTTCTTAATTATTATATTGTATCATTCTTTCATTATTTTAAAGAAAAGGATATTACAATAACTGGAATAATTTAAAAAAGCTATTAAAAATGACCACCTCAAAATCAATACAACACTGCACACGTTCCAAATTGTTTTCAAACACTTCAACCAGCAAATGTACTGGAATGTCTCGTACGTACACCGTTATTGAGGTTTTTAGTTCGTCAATCGTGCGTGGTCTGATTGTTTCATTGCCCCCCATAGAAAGTAATCTGAAAGAGTCAGATCGGGCGACCTTGCAGGCCACAAACCACTCGAAATGATTTGTTCACCAAAAATTTTGTGAAAAAAATGTACACAGCTAACAGGTCATAGATCTGTTAGCTGTGTGTGCTGTGGCGCCCTCTTGTTGGAACCAACCGTGATTGATTTTCAGATCTGTTAACTAACTAATCCAATGAGTTTATTAAAACAGCACAATAACGATCACTATTAATTCTATTTAAAAAAAAAACGGACCCATAATGGACGTTCAACTCACACCGACCCAGACTTCAATTTTCGTTTCGTGTAAAAATTGTTCGTGTAATTCATGGGGATTAGTTGTCAACCCCCCGCTTGAAGTAAATTGAGAAGTTAGTTGCGGTTATCCTGACAAGAAAAGGACAGGATTTCACAAGATAGATTGGAGAGGAGAGGTTGGCTGTATAAGTCTTGTGCTGATGTGCTGATGGACTCAAACAAGGCGGAATGGAAGATGGAAGATACCGAGAATGTAGTGGCGGAGCCCCGGGAACAGCATAGCCGGGTACGGTTATCTCCGTTACTGCGGTCAAGGTAGTGAACGCGCAAAAAAAAAACCCGAGGTTGTGGGGCAAGGGGTGCTGCGAACGGCATCGCCGGGTCCGGTAGCCCCCGCCTCCCGTGGCTGAGGTATACGAAAGAGTAAATGGATTAGTTTCAGTTTCGATGGGCCGACCTGCTGTGCCGGAAATATAGCAGGTGGGCGGTAAGGCCTTCTTTCTTTTTCCTGTTTAGCCTCCGGTAATTACCGTTCAGATAATACTTCAGAGGACGAAAGAGGATGATATGTATGAGTGTAAATGAAGTGTAATCTTGTACATTCTCGGGGGCGGTAAGGCCTGTGGAGGCGAAAGAACACTCCCCTGGATTGAGCACATTCGGGAATGCTCACCCGCTTATTCGAACTAGGGGAGGATTAGAAGACAGAAAAAAAGTTGTCAATCCCCCAACCCACGGGTTGGGGGATTGACAACCCGAATCAGTTGATTTGGAAGTCGTGAGTTCCAGCGTTCAAGTCCTAGTAGAGAGACAGTTATTTTTATACTAATCTGAATACTAGATCGTGGATACGGTGTTCTTTGGTGGTGGTTGGGTTTCAATTAACCACACATCTCAGGAATGATTGAACTGAGACTGTACAAGACTAAACTTTGTTTACACTCATACATATCATTCTCATTCATCCTCTGAAATAATACCTGAACGGTAATTCCCGGATGCTAAACAGGAAAAAGAAAGAAGAAGAAGAAGAAAAGGTTATCAACCCTCCATGTCGTGTATTTTGTGAATTAATATACCCTCCCAGATGAAACCAAGCTTCAAATATACATATCTTCGAACATAATATCGAGGAAGCCTACGAAATTTTGATCAATAAAATGTTTAAATCACTGAAAATAATTTAGTCTTTTGGCATGATTTGTAGGTTTCAATTCTTGAACACACATTACTTTAGAGGGGAGAAGTTTCAGTTCTTTTCTTACAGCTTTATTTGCGGTATCAAGTTCGATGTCTTGCTGCTGCGCTAACTTACGCGTTGACTTTGATAGACTTTCGGCCATAGCATCCAAAATATCAAGCAGCTTCTGTTCGTTTAGTTTAGATGGTCTTCCGCTTCGATCAGGTCTTTAATAGAGCCTGTTTTCCGACATTTTTGGACAATATTTCGAACCGCATTGCGGTAAGGAACAGGAGTATTATGAAACTTTTCAGAAAACTTGTGTTTCACGAAATCAGTATACTTGCCACCCTCACGAAATATGAGAGAAAATGCGTTCTTCTACCGAAAGAACAGTTACGTTTCTCGCAAATATTGATTGCGATAAACGAAACGAAATGAAGCACGTTATTCACAAGTTTACAGTTGACGTCGTGGTTTATTATTGAGCAACGCTCAATGAACCCACAGGGCAACCAACTCAACGGCGAAGGAACAGAATGCACCACATAATCCTAACCATACTGCTCAGTGACTTTCCGAACGCTCTGTACATTCAAATAGAATACAAAACAATTTTTTATTATTATTATTATTATTTTTAATTATGGTTAGTATCGTAATTTTTTAACATAATTTACCACTTGACATTAACGATCACATCCAATTGCAACATAATAATAAACCAACATAAACAGCAGAATAAACCGGAACATTATTAATTTGATAAGTGGCATATAATCTTACTTTAAATTGCAAACGTGTCATAAAATAAGTAAAAAATGAATATATACAAGTATTTTATGACATTTACTTAATGCATAATTTTATAAATGGTTATAAAAATTTTATGATTATTGCAAAACAATTTAGTTAATAATTTTAACATAAATTAGCCAATTAATATAGTAAATCATAATATAAATTAGTTATAATAATGACCAATAAATAATGATTACGATTAAAAATTTCATTAGGCATAATGAAGATAATAAATTTAATGACCGTAATACAAAGTCGATTAAATAAAAATTGTCCTTCAATTTAAAAAAAATGAAACCAGGTTTAATTTTGTGCAATAGAATTATTTTTCTCTGCACCTAAGAGAAAACAGTTGCAGATAGCTTGCCATTACATCATTAAACATGCCCAAACTCTACCTTAGCACGATTCTAATATGAACTGACTTATATAAACACAACCCAAATGAAGGAAAAAAAATTCAGGGATAAAGGAAAGGAAAAAATAGCGAAAGGATGATCTATTAATGGAGAAAACGCAGCACAAGACAGACAATCCTATCCAAAGGATAATTTCAGGCCTTTATTCAGACACCTATCAAGCCTATAATTCCTAAGGAGATCTTTATGTTGGATGGAAGCTACAGATAAATGATTAACGATTTTGCGTTATTCAGTTTAAATATTTGTTGTTTTTCGTCATATTTTTCTTGGTTAATACCATCAGAGTAAAGTTATCTTCCTGACATCATAAAAATATGCATATTTTACATTAATCTAATAGGAAGAAAGTAAACATTTATTCGACCAATATAGAGAAATATAAATTCTTACCGCCGTGTCTGAGCAGAATGTCGGAATTTCAAAAATAGCTGATAATCAGCTAACTGCTGTCAGATACTGGACCTGCAAACAAAATCAAACATAGAATGATTTAATTAATTACGTTACTTAAATCATAACACTTTATTAGTTCTATAAACAGTTGATTTAAAATAAATAAAAAAGCAAAAAAAAAAAAAAACCGTAAAGTAAATGTAACTCATAAGATTCCAGTTATTGAAATTATAATAATTAAAGCAAGAAGATTATCTGGTACGGTCACGTAGTGAGAGGAAGTAAGACATTTTTAAAATACGACCAAATGGTAAAAACTGACGAATGGACAAACGGACGCAGGTTGAAAGGCTGGATGGTATGGAAGAAGACCTGAAAACTACAAAAATACAGATGATACCAATCGGGGTTGGAAAATAAATAGATGGACTCTTCATCAAGGGAGTACTTATGGGTCAATTTAAAATCCACAAAGTATCCTAATATTTAAGTCAATTAATTATCCTTGAAATCTCTAAAAGTAGTTATGTATATAGAGTAATTATTCTTATCAAAACGAATAAACAGCTATTTCCTATTAATAGTTTATTCTTGTAATACTGTACAAAACTACCATTCCATCACTCATTTTAAATAACCGACAAAGTATTTCGGCCAGTTTTAAGCTTCTTGTATTAAAAAAAAAAACAAAAACATATAAAGTTCGTATTTCACAGTCGGCATGTTCCTTGATTGCCTTTCAAAATTGTAAACACAAAAAGCAAACGTTAACACTTTTATTGTTTAGTTTTTGTATTAGCATTGGCGGTTTGTTAAAGCATGAAGTCAGTCCAAATGCGTGAAATGATAAGCTCAGCACTTCTGCCGAGACTGTCTTAAACAGCACTTACTTTCTGAATATCCATAATATTAATAAAAAAAAAACATTTACGAAACTTGTGATATGAAACCTAACTGTATTAACAGTATTAACCCTAAATGTAATGTTTAAATTTTAAGTCGTAAATAATTTTTAAAAGCAATTTCATTGACACATATTATAGTTTTGTCATCAATTCATTCAGGATGAATTTTTGTAAAAGAAAAAATTAAAACCCGTAAAATATTCAACAGTCAATTTTTTTTTTTTTGTTATAACGACACAGCAACTTTACAATCTGTTCATCAGGAGAATTGAACAATAAGTAAATAAGATGTATTTGAACTAATATTAAGTTGCCACAGATCCAGCGGCTTGTGACTTAATGTAATAGAAGAGCACTCCGTACGGGTAGACCATAAAGTCACCTAACTGAAACGATAAGACAAACCAAGAATATTGTTTCTCAGCAATCTTAAAAAATCACTGATCGTGTTATCTAATAAATTGACCGCCAAATAATTCGGGTCCGATTCAAACGATTTTGATACCGTAGGCTGACCAGAGAGATTTCCTGCCGAACGGTTCGCAACTTAAGATCATTATATATAAGGCTATTATTTATGTACCAGAGTATGTCGAGCATTTTCCGCAGTGTTTTTATTTGGTAGCGTTCAAGTATGTCAATACTGAAGTTGCACGCTGTACCCCACAATTCAAGCCCGTGAGTCCAAACAGGCTTTAAAAATCAATAATTTACTTTCTGCTGAAGCATGAGATCAATGTCCTTGTGTCCTATCAGCCAGTACATGCGTTTAAACTTGAGATCCAATTGTTTCCGCTTAGAAGTGATATGTTTCGCCCAAATAAGTCGTCGATCAAGATGAAATATTTACAGTCTTGATATCTCGGAATCGGAACATTGAAGATAGAAACAGGACAGTTTCCTTACGAAGGGTGAACGTGACGTACTTCGATTTTGTTTCGTTTATTTTTATTTTCCAACATATAAGCCACGATTCGAGGAGAGTGATAAAATCTTGAATAAAACGACGAGACGCAGTAGTCGGATTTTCGTGGACAGCAAGAATTGCAGTATCGTCAGCAAATAGTCAATTAAAAAGGATTTTTTCACTTTGAACTGAGGCTTCAATCCCTTTTTATTAAAAAAATTGTATTTACTACTATGGATGAAATATAGGTAGATCTTACGAACAAAAATTAAAAGGGATTATGAAAAAAATTGTTGAACTATCTTCTACATTTCTCTCATGTTTTATGTAAACATATTTTTCTGATTTACACGGTTAGGATGCAATTATTAAAGTGTTTCTACAGAAAAAATACACTTTTAAAAATTTTCCTTGGAAATATTAATTTTTACTTTTAAACGAATGTTCCATTCTTCTAAGGGAATTTTAGAGAAAGATTTCAAGAAGAATAAAATACTTTTAAAGTATTTTTTTATAAACGAAACGGTTTTAGATTAAAAAAAAAATAAGCAAATAAAGATTGAAACAACTTTCATAGAAACTTCTTTTCTGTATTTTTGTAGAGGTGGTATTTATTATGTAATAGATATAGGAATCGGTAACCGAACGAAATTGAATAATTTAAAAAGCATGCAGAATAAAACAAAATTGTTTTTCATACTTTTTCAGTGATATGCAGCATTTAAACTGATTGTTTTAATCTATTCCACAAAACAGAAATTTAAATTAATTATGTTTTATATGTTTTTCATAAATTTTACTTAACTATCTTCATTATTTTAAGGGAATATCACATTTTATTACGTTGCAAAAAAAGAAAAATACATTTCACGTTTTAATTACTAAATATAGCTACAATATATGTGCGCATCCATAAAAATGATAATTAAATAAAAAAATTCTGTAATTATTAATTAAAATAACAGTATTAGAGCATCGCATGAAATTATACAATAAATTATACTTTTTCATAGATTTTATCAAGCAAATGAAGTAATTTAATAAAATAAATATCAGTTAAACTAATAATAAAGATAAAGTAGTGAATGAATTATAGCTAATTCAATATAATACTTCTATGTAAAAATATAAACAATCTTTTTTCAAACATATTTTTAGACGGGCTGGTCTAGTGATTAACTCGTCGTCGCAAAACAGTTGTTTAACAACTGATTTTTGAAGTCGAAAGTTTTGAGGTTCAAATCCTAGTAAAAGTTAGTTGCTTTTATACGGTCTTGAATACTAGACAGTGGATACCAGTATGCTTTAATGGTTGAGGTTCAATTAACCACACGTCTCACAGGAATGGTTGGCCGGAGTCTGTACAAGACTGCATCTCGTTTACATTTCATATATATTGTCCTCATTTCATTGCGCCGCGGGGTTGTTGCATATTGTTCAGTAGTTAGATTACAACGTATACATTAGGAATATATTTATGTCAAATACATAAAATATTTTACATAGTTAAAGACAGCTGTGAAGGATTTGAAAAAATTGCGGAAGCAAAATACATAGTATTCCCGATTTGGAGGGGTTGTCTCCCCATCATATCAAACAATTATTTTAAGTCAAAAATTAATTGGTATCGCTTTCACATGCATTATTCCAAGAATACACACGTTTCCAAATTCCAAGTTTCTGTGTTAAAGAAATTGAGAGATATGAGCAATAACTGAAATTCGTTATCCTTTAGGAATATGTCAAATTAGAATTACAACACTCGTAAATTCTATTTTACATTAATAATTAAATTAATTTACTATTAAATTATAATATAGTTAGTAAATCTAACTCTGATAGAAATTTATATATTTTATATATTTATGGACATAGATGATTAATTTTCTTTTTAAATATTTCTTTCTGTAAAATTTGCCAAAAGAAGTCATTAATACTATATATCTGAGCAGAACATAAGAGCTCCAAACTTTGATCCGAGACATTTGTGAATAAAATTCACTAAAAAAAGAAGTTTGCAGTATAGACTTTTCAGATGTAGAAAAACGAAACAGGGGGATCTGAGTTTGTTCAGATCTCAGTTTAGAGTTTCTTTATCTGAGGTTCCTTAAGATCTGAAGCAAAACATATAAATATAAAATGAAGATTTTTTTAAAAGTAAACCCATAATAAATATTCAGAATATTTAGAGGTTAGATCTTTACTTAACAGACGAGTTTTAAATTAGACAAACAAAGTGACTTCAATTCCGTAAAAAATTAAAATCTATCACTAGAAATTAAAAAGTTGCAATTGTTAAGAATTATAAACCTCTTTAAATTATTACATCGAACTTTTTTATGAAATCATAATTGTTATAATGAACAGGACTGACAACAAAATTGTTCTTAGAGTAAAAATAGCAGACACAGAAAAAAAGAAATTTAAAAATAGTTATCTCATAAATTATCAGAATAGTTTAAATTCACTTAAAAAAATTAAAGATACATCAAGCGATTTAAAATTAAAATTGCAATACAAGCAACTATCCTTAGGACTTGGCGGTTTCTAGTCACGCACGTCTACAACTAGATACTACTCATAATGTAATTTATCATTAGTAAGAGTCTGGTCAGATGTTCCGACCACAAAATATCATCACGCTACACCATTAATAATGCAAATAAATGATTCAACAACAACTTAAGAAAATTGCATCTCTGTATAACACCATCGAAAAAAATCATAAGCATAAAAAAATTACCCTTTGTACAACACTGTTTTATTATCCTACAAACAGAACATTTAAAAATTTAAATTACATAATTTAACATAACAAATGACAAAATAATTATCAAAAAAAGAACTGTCAAAAATAGGATACAATAATTTACATTGATTTTGAATTAAGTAATCTTTCTCTAATAGTTTAAGTGTTCGTATACTCAGTATCACGTTCCCAGGTTTTATCTTCAACCAATCGCAAATTATTATAACACTGATGTAAGATATTTTTATAAACCTGCCGGGTTGGACTAGTGGTGAACACATCTTCGCAAAACAACTGATTTCGAAGTCGAGATTCCAACGTACAAATCCTAGTAAAGGCAGTTACATTTAATACGGATTTGAATACTAGATCGTGGATACCGGTGTTCTTTTGTGGTTGGATTTCAATTAACCACACATCTCAGAAATGGTCTACCTGAGACTGTACACTTCACTTACACACTCATACATATCATCCTCTGAAGTAATACCTGACGGTGATTCCTGGAGGCTAAACAGGAAAAAAAAATGTTATCAGCCAAATTCATTTTTTAAATTTCATCATAATATGTAAATATCACGCTTTCAACATGATTTTATTATCACTTCGTTTGTATATAATTTACCTCTCGCAACGGAAATATGATAAGAATTTACGCAATAGATACAAGTATAGCGAATACTTATATTAGTTATTTTACATCATCGTCAATGAATCTGTAGTAGAATAATTCACGCTTCATAACAGTTTTAAAAAATCGAGGGTAGTCATATTTTAAATTTACGAAAAGTATATCTAAGGGATTTACATTCATCAAAGCCATAATTAATTTTGAGTCTCTTAATGTAGATTAATTTCGTTGTGAAAAAATGCATTATATATGCTACTTCAAGACTGTAGAGGAAATAAAAAGACATGTATTTGGATAAATATGTTATATGCAAATAAATATAATTATTTCAGGACAAGTAGTTAGTCCTTTCCCTTTTCAAAAGAAGTTAACGATGGATAAATTACTTGTAGTGTATCATATATCAGATTTCATTTACTATTTATTATTATTTGTCAGCAATAGTTTACGATTTCACAGGATCATAAAACACTTCTTTTTTATAGACTTTTTGAAGAAAAGTACGATATTCTTTACGGTCTCATGGTGGAAGAGGGTGAAATTGAATTTTCTTTACGTTTTGAGGTATGAGGAGAACGAAAATACCATTCACTTAGATTGTGGTTTTCTTATATATATTTATATAAAGTTCTGTGTAGAATATTTTTTTACTCGAAAATCTCCAAAACTACTGTATAAATTTCATTGAAATTTAAATATACTGTAGTAGTATGTACATGTAAAAATTTGATGATGACTGGTTAAGTTATTCTTGAGTTACGCTCAATTCAAGGTCGAAAAGATTAGAACGGGGCGCGTTAGAAGCGTGGTTCAATATTATGCTGCATGTTGGAACGTTTCTTTATCTGATGTATCTATTGTTAGCATTATTGTTCAGCGTGTTCAGGTAGGGTTACATACTTTAAGGGTCATAATGTTTGAGCGGGGCAAAAGGAAGCAAAATAAAAGTCTTCTTGCGCAGAACTACGCAGAATTTTTTTTAGTTTGACTGACTGGTGATCATGTGAAGCAAAATTTTGTATTAATTTCATTTTCCTTTAATCGTTCTCTTACTTGGTCGTCCAATAGTTCTTCATTCTTTCACTTTGTTTTTTATCTTCTCTTTTTCTGTTCAGACCAGTCTTCAGTTTCTTTTTTCTTCTTCTCTTAGAAATCCTTGAAATCTTGTACCAGTTATCTAAAAATGGTTCTGTATTATTTCTTCACATATTTTCATTTCTTTTAGGTATTTTTGAACAGCTGAGGTCCTTTTATTTGCTTTTTTGTTGTAAATGTAGTTTAAAATTGTTTTATGAGCCTGATATCAGTCATTCTGACAACGAGATGGTCTTTCACCAACGCTTTTCAACTTGGTTTTCCGTTAAATCATGAAAACCTTATTGGAGAATAATAACTCAAGTGTAAAAATAGGAACAAAAAATCAGAACGTCAAGATTTAACGTCTAGCATTTGCCTATATCTTAGTACTCTTGCAGAATCAGAACAAGAAAAAATCAACCAAATTAATCACTTGAAAGAAATAGCTGAAAAAAAACCGGCTTGCAGATCTTCTTTTCAAAAACAGAAATGATAAGCCAGTAAATATCCCAAAAAGACAACAGAAACATGGTATCGCAAAATTAAGATCACGGACTATTTTAAATATCTTTAGAAATAATTAGAAAGAACGAACAGATAAACTAGTGATTGAGATCATAAAACACAAATTATAACTACTAAACGTTTACACAAAAAATATTTGTAATAACAAGAACCTTTCTATAAATTTAACATTAAGGCATTTAGCACAGCTGTAAGACCAGTATCTTGTACGGCATGTAAACTACAAATCTAACTGGAACAGAACATTTACTCAAAATAGAATAAAATTTTTAAGAAGGATTTGAAGAATTTTTCTATGGTCCAAGAAAGGCTACAGACTGAGATTAGATAAAGAGATAAACGATAAAATTAATGACCTGCAAGTAACATTAAGAAAACGGCGACTAAAATTCTACGGCCATACAAGTGAATCAATCAAGGCTAAAAAAACGAATTTTCAATAAAATCTTGAACTACAAAAGTCAAAGTAGCTATATTAAACAGATAAAAGAAGAACTCGAAAAATCCAATATTACAACAAAAAAAAATAGATCGAAAAGAATAGAATGAGATCTTTTGAATTAAAGGTTTCTATAGGTGAAATGAAAAAACTCAACAGAGGAGAATGGACTGAAGAATGAAGATCTAAATAATTCGAAAGAATGAAGAAATCTCTCGAAAAAAGAAAGAAACTACTATACATGAAAAATGACACCGTGTTGGGTGATCTTTGAAGGCCTGTCCGTAGAGACAAAAAAACATTCATAACCTGAAGAAATAAGTAAAACTTTCCTGTTTGAAACATATTTTGTTACATTATGATACCTCTTTTTATTTTATCATATTTAAAAAAATTTGATGTGGATACCACATGACTTCCTTGCATGCCTATTAAATTAAAATTAAACGCATTTCTTTTTAAAATGAAAAGTACATAAAATTTTATTTCATTAATAACTTCTAATACTTTTTCATATATTTTTTTTATTATTATTTATTGTAATTTTTTTTAAATCAGAGGTTAATAATTATTAATAAATCAATATAATAAAATTTAAAAAATAAAAAGGAGACGAAGTAGAATTTGAACCGATGTTTCCTCTTGTAAGATCCAAATATTTCATTAATTAAAAATCTTATTGATTTCGACGAATCTTTTTTTACTTTCTTTCTTTTTTTTATAGAGAAACAAATAAGCTAAAAAAAACAAACATCAAACGTTAATTTGTTACGAAAAATGAAGAAATTATACAATTTTAGAAATATTTATACAATTTGCGAAAGGTAAAAATTTCTTTATTTCGCTATTACTACTGCACTAATTTAGATGAACTTTTTTTATAGGAAAAAACTTATTTTATTTTACAGGCTACATTCTTATAAATACGAGTGCGAAGCCGCAGGGGATAGTTTTATATAGATTTATACAAAACTTTCGAAATAAAAAAAATAAAAAAATGGCAAAATATGGACAAATCATTAAGAGCAGATCATTAATAACTAGAAGGATATTTTATCAAATAGAGATACAAAGTATATATACATTAAGAAAAGAAAAGAAAAGTTTTCTTCCTTGAATCTAAGAGAGCAAAGGAGTTTTTTAATTTCTTGTACAAAGTAAAGGAAATATTGTGATCGCGAAAAATTTCAGTTTTCATATTTCAAAGGAATTATATATTTTGACCATCCCTGAATCCATTTTGACTAGTTTCGGCGTGACGTCTGTATGTACGTACTTATTTATGTTGCATAACTCATAAACGATTAGTCGAAGAATGTTGAAATTTTGGATTTAGAACTGTTGTAATATCTAGTTGTGCACCTCCTCTTCTGATTGCAATTGACCGGACCAAAAATGTCCTAAAAAGTTAAAAAAAAACAAAAAATATGGATTTTGGACTTTTTCTTAACTGCAGTAATAAGCTCTCGTTGATTTTCAACGATATATCATAAGTGATACTTATTTTCATTGGTTCCAGAGTTATAGCTAAATAAAATTTTAATTAATGAAATATATGGATCTTACAAGAGGAAGGAACATCGGCTCAAATCTAACTTCATCTCCTATTTTTTTGTTTACTTTTTTAAATTTAAATATATTGTATTATTAGTAATTATTAACTTCTGATTGTAAAAAAAAGTTTTACAATAAATAATAATTCAATAATAACAATAAAATAAAAAAATATCAGAAGGTTTAATATAATAAAACTTTATGTACTTTTCATTTAAAAAAAAAAATGTGTACGAGTATATGAAATTTAATAGGCGTACAAGGAAGTCATGTGGTGTTCACATAAGATTTTTTTTTTGATTAATCAATTAAATTTTATTTATGTTTTATTAGCTACAAAAAATCTTTTTATAGAAAAAACGAATGTAACTGAATTTATTCAATGTATAATCATAACAAAAATAATTTTTTTCACATTACACTCAGAAGCACATTAGAAAAATGTAAGCAATACGCTTTCAAGTACGTGTACACGACTCCATTTCCGATGTCAAACATCAAAACATACAACCCCTTCTCTAGTTATAACACGTATCAGCTGGGGAAGAAATGACTGCTCTTTTGTCCTTGCTTCAAATATCTGCACGTACGAGGACAATAGCTGCATCCGTTCTGCAGTATAAGTTGGACGTAGGGGGGTCCATCTTCAGACAATGGGCCCTTACCTCAGTTAATTCACACGTGTTCATACATGTGTTTATTACATACAAACAGGATGTTAATAAAATCTCAACCCATCGCCTCGTGTATATCAGAATGCCTAAAATTAAATTAGGTTTTTTTTAATTTTGTATTTTAAATCCATATACAGATCCTCTCTAAAATATCTTTCTTTCAGTAACGTATCAATTAAACAACAATAAAATTAGATTCAATTCAACGATAAATTTTTAATATTTTTGAACGGTTCTTAATGAGACAGTGAGACATGTGTTACAAACAGATGGTTTCAAAATACTTAAGTAAAATTGAAAAAAGAAATAAATTTATGTTCTAAGAATAGAATTTCAAAAGATGAAGCCACTTTTTTCCATAGATATCTGAGATTTAATAACATACGTTTTCTTGAATAATGATGGAATTCATTAGTAAATGATCGTAAAAATTGGCATTATCTGACTACATGTATGTATGACCGCCAATTAACTCTGTACCCCATTCTAAATGCTGTACTCTGTCTTTGATAAAAGATACATTCCGCATTCTCTAATTTCAAATTTTACTTGGAACATTTTCGTTAATCAAAACGGATGAAAAAATTTTAGATTTTTTTTTTATAAGAATCCAAAATATTGAGTTTTCCATTTCTAAATGATTTAAAAATCGAATTCATTATATTTTCCAGGAACGTGAATTCAATTTTAACAAATAATACAAATGTAGTTGGAAATAAAATAAAATCTGGTGTGGACACCACATGACTTCCTTGCACGCCTATTAAAACGCACATTTTTAAAAGTACATAAAATTTAATTTCACTAATAACTTCTGATGTTTTGTCTTTTTTTTATTGCTATTATAAGTGGCGGCTTGCGTATAGGCCTGTACAACTGCAGCACCACCTATTTCTATTTGATATTATCGATAACATTCAATAAAATGAGTCCTTTTTTTAAAATTCTTTCTGTATACTTGTACAATATATAATCCTTAAGCTTAATGTCAGTAGCCATCCCCCAGTTTACCAAAAATCTCTGTGTGTAACTGTGCACTTCACAGTTCCAGCGGTGTTTGGCTGTTGTACGCATGCGCACATAGGAAGCTGCATGTGAGGCTGCGAGGGAGAAAGTACTGACGCTTCCACAGTTCCAACCCTGACGTGCTGGTGGAAGGTAGTTTATTTTTACTCCGCGTGTGTCTGGAACGTTCCCTTTTCTAGTTTTCATATTCCTTCCACCGGAATATAAATTTTTTATTGCCAAATCTGTCCAAAAACACGCTGGAAGGACGTAAGAGAAGATAATTAGTAAGCATTAATTATGTATTTGTTTCTGTGCACATTATGCACATTAATTAAATTAAGCACTACTGGATTATAGTCTTTTTAAGCGAACATTTTATTAAATTATTATCTAGTAATAGTGAAAAATATTATCTTTATTGACATTTATTAGGTCAAACCGAATACGGTTTTAAAACACAATGTTCCTAATAACCGTGTACCATGCTCTTGAATATGATACAAGTGTAGAATTAGATTATTATCCTGCTTACAGCTATGCAATTTGATTAATTTTTTTTGTTCTTTTATTTTATAGAAAATTTGTATGCATGGCCTTGAAAAGGTCCAGTAAAACATTTTCTGGAGCAGCACCCTCACTAATTTTAGCTACGAACTGCCACGGGATATTATTGAATTATTATTTAGTGTAAAAGGTTTTTACAATCTGAAGTTAATAATTAATAATAAATCAATATTTTTAAAGTTAAAAAAAAGGAATTGAAGTCACAATCGAGTCGATGGCCTTCCCTCTGTAAGATCCACATATTTCATTAATTACAATTTTATTTGGCTATAACGCAGTAACCAATGAAAATAAGTACCACTTATGATATATCGTTGAAAAGCTCTTAATGAGTGCTCTTAAAGCACTTATTACTGCAATTAAGAAAAAGTCCAAAATCCAATTTTTGTTTATTTTGGGTTTTCGTGGACACTCTTGGTCCCGTCGATTGCAATCAAAAGGGGAGGTGTACAACTAGATGTTATAACAGTCCTAAAGCCAAAATTTTTACATTCTACGGGTAATTGTTTTTTAGTTATAGAGATACATACGTAAGTATGTACATACTACGTACAGACGTCACGCCGAAACTAGTCAAAATGGATTCAGAGATGGCCAAAATGGATACTTCGTACAAGTAATAATACTTTTGGATTTTAAATAGGATATATACTTTATATAAACTAAATCTTGACATTTATATATTTTTTTTCTATTAGCCGAATTTAAAAAGGAGATCCTCAATTCGATTCGCACGTTTGTTTTATTTTCTTTTCTTTATATGCTCAAACTGCTTTGAATCGATAATTTCTATTTGTAGAAATCCCTCTAGTAGTTCCGTTCTATGTTTCTTCCCGATGATATCGGAAAAACATATTTTAAACGAAAAATTGTTTATTCGATTGAAAATACATTTTTTTATCACCGCTACTTTATATTTGGTTGAAATGGGTAATGATATAAAGCGATAGTCTAAATTATCAAAAGAAAGAGGAAATTGCTGGAATGATTTTGTGATCGGTTTTTTTTTGTAAAAATGTATATTACATTATTTAAAAAAAATATTAAAAAAAGTTGCAGTTTTAAATGTTGAATAAACAAAATTTCTGTAGGTGGTATTTATATCAATTTTGTTTTTGTCTTCAGTCATTTGACTGGGTTGATGCAGCTCTACAAGATTTCCTATGTAGTGCTAGTCGTTTCATTTCGGTAAACCCCCTACATCCTACATCCCTAAAAATTTATTTTACATATTCCAAACGTTCCCTGCCCGCACAATTTTTTCCTTCTACCTGTCCCTCCAATATTAAAGCGACTACAAGTCTGTCTCTTCTTTTAACTATATTTTTCCAAATGCTTCTTTCTTCATCTATTTGCCGCAACACCTTTTCATTTGTCACTTTATACACCCATTTGATTTTTAATATTCTCCTATAGCACCACATTTCAAAAGCTTCTAATCTTTTCTTCTCAGGTACTCCGATCGTCCAAGTTTCACTTCCGTATAAAGCTACGCTCAAAACATATACTTTCAAAAATGTTTTCCTGACATTTAAATTAATTTTTGATATAAACAAATTATATTTCTCCTGAAGGCTCGTTTTTTGCCTGTGCTATTCGGCATTTTATATCGCTCCTGCTTCGTCCATCTTCAGTAATTCTACTTCCCAAATAACAAAATTCTTCTACCTCCATAATCTTATCTCCTCCTATTTTCACATTCAGTGGTCCATCTTCGTTATTTCTACTACATCTTTAACATTCCACACTCCGATTAGTAGAATGTTATTTTTTAATTTTCTGGTGACCCCTTCCTTAGTAGTCCCCACCCGAAGATCCGAACGGGGGACTAGTTTACCTCCGGAATATTTTACCAAGGAAGTCGCCTCCACATTGCCATATGAAAAATTTAAAACTTTTTTTGTTATCGACATTATTAGTTAAAACACGAGGAAGTTCACAATTACGATTTATTGAGGCAAAAGGAAACAGGAATAAATTAACCTCTTCACAATTAAATTATATAGATATGAAATTATTGTTTAAAAAAACGTTAACACAACTTACAAGTGTTTAAAAAAAAATTGTTAATTTACGCGGATGAAATATGACGCTTACAACCTCTTTACCAAGTATGGAAAAATAATTACATAATCAAGGTAATAGATCATAAAGTACATGAACCCAAGGGTAAAAATAATAGCCACCGACGTACAACTAATATATACAATAACTAGAAGACATAACAAACACATTAGAAAGATCAAGGTTAACACATGCCGTAACATTACTGACCTGTAGAAGGAAATATAAGAAACCACAAATACAACGTAGGTAAAACAGTAATTGTATTAAAACTGATCGAGTCTGGTATGGTTGCTTGAACTAGTCAGAACAACAAAACGACCGTATCAAATTAAACAAAATAAAACATAACTTTTAATTTCACGGTAAGATTACCGATTATAATTAAATTACGGAATTCAATAACTAACTGTATTACAAAAAAGTTCCTATGTAAATTTTTTTTTCTTTTTTTTAAATTTTATTTGCACGTAATTTTTTCTTACGAAGACAACACTCACTGGTTTGATAAAAATAATATTTTTAACAATAACAAATTCTGATCGTAAAAAAGATTGTTCATGAATAATCCTTAAGATTATTTTTCATAATCAATTCATAAATTAACAAATCTCAAATCTTTTTTTTTTACAAGGAATATAAATTATTACCCATAAGTCTTAGACATAATCAAAGAAAACAATTTAAAATGAATTATTATAGCATTTATAAAATCTTTCTTTTGTAACGACTTTTCGTGATATGGAAGGCATTGACATTTTAATTTAATTGTAAAAATGCATGTCAGGAAATGAATAAAGGACCTCTGGGTTAATAATCAAAAGCATCCTTACCAACTACGCAACTAAAATGGCAGCTGAGAACTTTTAAAAAAAGTAGCGATAAAGTCCGTAAGGAAAATTTAATGTTTGAAAATAGTTTTAAACAATCTGGAACTTATTTCCAATTACATTTCCTTAAAAACGAAAAAATTATCATGTATCTTTTCAACTAAAATATAGATATTTAAAAAAAAAATAATTTCAGTAATAACTTTTTTTGATAAATAATATCAACGTAAATAATTATTTTGGTGTACGTGTCTCAAAACTTTAACTATTGGCACAATATATAAACACGCTACGAGTGAATTCAAGTCAAATGAGGATCAAACTTTTCCATTTTAAATTAACATTTTACGAACATAGAGTAATTTAGGTAAACGGGAAATTTTAAAATTTGTGTCAGCATTACATAACTTATAAAAAGCCAGCTTTTTAAACCATTGCCAAAAGAAGAAAGAACACCAGACAACAGTCTGTCTCTCGCCCGTCTATTTCTCTCCAGAACTAACTGGCCTGTTATACGGTTAGCAAGAAGAAATGAGACAGACACGACAACAAAATACCAAATTCCTTACCAACCATCCCAACGCCACTTTGGGGGATTCCATCCTTGGCTCTTGTGGTGAAAGGTTGTATCTTTATTGTGCTCTGAATTGTGAGTGTGTTAGTGCAGCCCACAGGGTCTACGGTTTATACCTGCTTCACCTACCATGTGAACGGGTTCCGCTAGGGCACCAGCGGGGCGGCCAGCTACCTGAATTCCAGGCCATTCAGTTAAGATTAGGATAATCCTTTCTTTCATCAATTCTTTTATAACATGTAAAGCGAACTTTTACAAAGTCATTAATATTGAATTAGTTTAATAGTCTGTTATTATAGGACTATTGTGATAATATTTAAAATAATTTTATTTTAAAAACAGGAAAGATTAACTTTCCAATTTTATTTTCTGTGTATTATGTTTATTACAGGAAGTGTAGTTTATAATTAGCGCATATTTAAGTTTTAATTTTTTTTCTTCCTTAATGGAAGGAAAAATAAGACCGCCTCCACCCCGTTCTCCCTACCGGAATTATCCGTCGGAGGAGTGGAAAGCGGGGCTGGCGCCAGAAACGTAGCGGGCTGCAGCAGCCGCCACCTCACAGGCTGATGTGGCCCATCACAGCCTGCTACCGTCAGGCGGGATAAAATCCCACCGATAATGCTGGACTGCCCGAAGGAGTGGCCAGCAAATATGTCTCTAAATCTCTGAGGCACTATTAGAGTGCCTCATGACTATACTGTCTAGGTATGGTTATTAGGCCCACCCACAGACTCTTGCAGTGGAACGCCAACTCAGTAGTAGGCCGGACGGAGGAACTATGCCGTCTGACCGAGGATCTACTGGTAGACGTGA
This sequence comes from Lycorma delicatula, assembly GCF_047948215.1. NCBI lineage: Eukaryota > Metazoa > Arthropoda > Insecta > Hemiptera > Fulgoridae > Lycorma > Lycorma delicatula. The sequence goes on from NC_134460.1 coordinate 27,112,030, forward strand.
TGTCTGAGACGCGCTTGAACCCAAACAAGCAACTGACCCTTCGGAACTATTTCACATATAGGACGGATAGGCCAGTACGACCCGGACACCACACCGCCGGTGGAACCGCGGTTTTAGTCCATAGACGCCACATGCATACGCGCATTGTTCTTCATACAAACGTGTGTGCATGTGGAGCATCTAGGCACGATGTATCGGCTGGTTTCGGCTTATAGCAACCGAACGATGCTGTAACCGGCGCAGATCTGGATGCCGTGCTGGAAAATTGGGATGGGCCCATGATACTCATGGGCGACCTCAATGCCAAACACGTGTCATGGAACAGCAATCTGACAAGCGCGAATGGCAGATTGCTGTACGAAAGGGCGAGAGCCCGCCGCTTGGTCGTCGTACGCCCTGAGGTGCCCACGTACGTGCATCGAACAGGCAGAGCGAGGCCTGACGTGCTGGATATCGCAGTCATGAAGGGGGTTACCCTCCCGTTCATGATTGAAACGATAGAAGACCTCAGCTCAGACCATTCCCCTGTCCTGTTACAACTAGGACAGGCAGGGAGCGGCCGAGATCGCCCACCTATACCCCGAAGGTCAGTTAACTGGAAAAGGTTCTACGAGACCCTCCAACGGGAGTACAGGCCGGTGAATCCTGAGCTCCTGAACACCCCGGAGGAAATCGACGACACTGTCGCGCGCGTCACGTCGTCAATGACCGAGGCCCTGGCAGGCAGTTCATCGGCAAAAACTCGAGCAGTTGTTCGAAACGACCTCCCTCCTCATATCTCCGACGACTGAGGAGGAGATATCGAATCACCCTGTCCCCCGCTGATAAACGGGCTTTTTATAATCAAACGAACAGGGTGAAACATCTGTTGACAAGCCATCGAGAGGATTCGTGGAACGAATACCTCGCCTCGATCTCTGACGACATCTCTTCGGTGTTCAGGTTGAACAGGAGACTGCGAGAAGGGAAAAAGCCTCGCCATCCGGTTGTGGGGCAGCGAGGTTTTCTTGCATATTCGGAGGCGGAGAGTGCCGACGTTTTCGCCGACACCTTGGAGGAGCAATTTACTCCAAACCCCCCTCCCGCCACGAACGACGAGCACACAACCGAGGTGGAGTCCTTTCTTGTAGATTATTTCTCACTGTTGAAGGACGCCCCTCTAGAAATTGACCAAGTCACTGAAGCGGAAGTTTCCGCAGCCATTAAGGCCAGAAGGCCCCGGGTGTCGACGGGATCAGCGCCCGTGCATTCCGGAACATACCGGCCTCCGTGATTACAACTATTTCGGTGATATTCACGTCCATTTTGTACGTTGGATATTTCCCGAATTGTTGGAAAACGGCCAAAGTCGTATGTTTACCCAAACCGGGGAAAAGTTTACTTTTCCCACGGAATTATAGGCCAATCTCCCTGTTACCGGTATTGGCTAAGTTGTTCGAGAGAATTTTCCTCAAAAAACTGAGGCGATACATGGAGGGAGAAGTGCGGCCGGAGCAATTTGGGTTCAGGGAGGGTCACTCAACGACCCTCCAACTGGTAAAAATAATAGATGACCTTGTCGGAGGCCTGAACAGGAAAGCGGTGACTGCAGCCGTTTTTCTGGATGTGGCCAAGGCCTTTGACAAAGTTTGGCATAGCGGGCTGCTTTATAAACTAGCACACTCGGCGATTCCATACCGCTATGTCAGACTGATGCGGTCATATTTGCTAGACCGACGTTTTGTCGTGCGCGTAGGGGAAACGATTTCCTCCACCAGAGAAATAGCCGCTGGGGTTCCCCAAGGAGGAGTGCTTTCTCGTTTCCTGTACACTTTGTACGTGAACGATATGCCGCTGTCGGAAGGGGTCAAAACGGCCCTTTATGCAGACGACACGGCATATTTCTACGAATCCGCAAATGTGGATTACGCGGTCCGGAGGCTTCAAAGGCAACTGGACTTAGTGGAACCGTGGCTCGATATGTGGAGAATCAGGGTCAACGGTGAAAAATCGGTGGCCGTGATGTTCACATACAAGACATGCAAACCGGCCAGGCAGCTGGAAATCTCAGGGGAGAAAATCCCTTTTGAGAAAACGGTTAAGTACCTGGGGGTGGTCTTGGACAGGCGGCTTACCTTCGGCGAACATGTAAATTATGCGACCCGGAGGGCTAAGGCCGCCAGAGCCTCACTATACCCAGTGCTGAACAGTGCCAGCCCGTACCCACTGGCAACTAAGTTACTTATTTTTCGGCTGTAGTACTGCCGATTCTGACATATGCTTACCCGGCATGGGGGGCAGTGTTGAGTTCCTCGCTTCAAAATAAGATCGAGGCCGTCCAAAACATTGCGTTGCGGACGATATTCGGAGCTCCGTGGTTCGTCAGGAACGCCACTACGCCCATTACACAGCAACAAGGCTACTAATGATGTTTTGTATCACCGTATGCATAACAGACTTTTATTTTTTGAAAACAAGGATGGTCTCACGACTACAGTCACAACAGATTGATACGTCTACGTGATGAAAAATTTTGTTGCGTAACACTACAGACATTTCCATAAGTTATTGACAACGCCTAGTTATTGCCAGCTCTTGGTTGCAAGAAGATGGATCATCACACACAGCACAAATATTGATAGTTTTTGTACGCCAATTATTACTTGGCAACCGTATAATTTCGAAAAGTTTTGACATTTCATGGCCTCCCAGGTCTCCTTATTTCTTATCGTGGGATCACCTTATAAGCAAAGTGTATGACAGAAAAATTAAAAGCCAAAATCCAAACAGCAATTTTTGAGATTCTTGTTGAAATACTGAACCATGCAGTTTCATTACGAGAATGCAGGAATGTCTAGCCCAACCCACTTGGTTGGTCTACTGGTCTTCCCAAATCAGCTGATTTGGAAGTCCAGAGTTCCAGCTTTAAAGTCCTGGTAAAGGCAGTTACTTTTACACGGATGTGAATACTACATTGTAGATACCGGTGTTCTTTGGTGGTTGGGTTTCAATTAACCACACATCTCAGGAATGGTCGAACTGAGACTGTATAAGACTGCATTTCATTTACACTCATACATATCCTCCGAAGTAACACCTAAAAATGGTAATTCCCGGAGGCTCAACAGGAAAAAGAAAGAAAGAATGTCTAGGCCGAACGAAGCTCACCTGCAAGATGTGATCTTCAAAAAATAAATTTTGTGTATATATTCATAAATGTTTTGAATACATTTAATTAATATAGTTTTTTCAAAAGAGTATTTAATTTTCATTATCTTCTGTTTCGGTGGATCACACTGTATTAAACAGTAAGCTATTATGTATGTATTAAATTGTAAGCTAAATCAGCTATTTTTCGAGTTTATAAATATTAATGACATAGATTACATAAATTTTCATAATCAGATTTCAGGAATTATCTTATTCGTGAATTAACGAATAATTCTACATTACGAAAACGTTTAAATTAACAAAAAAGAGTATAAATATAAATTTACTACAAAAATTTGAACACAGATGAAATAAAATAAATTAATAATAAAAATACTTATACTGTTATGTCAGATGCAATAAGTAAATATTGTAGACGAGATGAGATGAGATTTTAAGTTACGAAAATAGTATACCATTTTTATAGATATATCCAGTATTAAGAAACATCGCATAATATGATACGAAAAGTAAAGAACAGTATGGGGTTCCCAGTGCCTTCTACACTGAGCCAAGTATATTATACCTGCCGACGTCTAGATTTTATTTAATCATTCAATTTTACAAGCACTAACTGTATAATAAACATTTTTACTTTCAGAGAAGAAAATCCGATTAGTGAAACTTAAATCTAATGCATTATTAGTGTCACCGTCTTTCTTGAAAGATTGGATAGTGAAAAATCGATAAATTACATAATGGATTACATTCACCGTTTCCATTCAGTATGAGAAAGAGTAATATACTCTTGTCATTTTAATAATTCATAACATTTCCTTATGTTTAATGAATTGAGCATGTATACCATTCGTGACAGATTCTCAGTAACTTAATACTCACATTTTCTTTGGAACATATAAAAAATAATTCCATTAGTAACTAAAATGAAGATAATTATTGAATAAATCATATTTATCATTTTATATAATAGTGAAACCTTTAAATATTATTATAATAATTTAGTAATCAGATTAATTATCAGCGAGCTTAAACATATTATTACATTGATTTCCATTTATCATCAAAGTTGAGTAACAACGGTCATGATTTATTAATGGTTATTCATTTACGTCATAACCTGTTGAGATCTATAAAAGTTTGATGTCAGGAAGAGTACTGGACCGTAAAAAATCCATTCGGCAAAGTAAAAAATTGAGAAAAAATTAATTGTAAGTAAAAAAAAAAAACATGAAGATACCTTTCATAAATTCACGTAACAAAACCATTTTATAACAACACCACAGATATTTATGATATTAATTCAAAATAAAAGGCTGATTAATAATATTTAACTTTTTCTTTGTTTGTAATCCAATTTCTTCAGAGATTATTTATTAACTGATGTTGGAAAAAAAGATAAGATTAATACTTAAAATAAGATGTGCACGATCTTCAGTGACACAGTAATTCAAAGACATAATCTGCTGTGACGAGAGTATAATTACGCTGATTATTACAAACTGTTACAAGCTGCGCTGTTTTGTTGAAAAAAGAATCTGTGGTAAGAATTATAATAATTACAAACGAGGTCCGTTTATTTTGTGCGATATTTTTCCGTTTTTATCTAACAGAATTTTATTAGCCTTTATAGGGCATTAGGCTGAATTGTTACTTTTATATATAAGCATAATTTATCATGTGGTTATGTATAAAAGTAAAAATTTCGACCGATATCCTAATAAAGTGACCGCAGGGCACGAAAAAAATTTGTAGGAGAAGAAGGAAAAAAATCTGAAGTACGAAACGGGACGTTTATTAATACTCCATATGAACAGTCATCATACCTTTAATCAACTCGCAACTTTGTAAGCGTTTTATATTGGTTTAAACAATAATTTTTTGAAAATGACGGAAAGGTCAACTTTTACTCTAAAATGAAATCATCCAGATGTACTGTTGACATACATGACTATTAAAAATCACGTTTTGAAAAAAATTAAATATTTTTAATCATAAAATATATTAGTAGAAAGGAAATCTTTAAAAGCAAAAAAATATATCGGGTACCTACTATAGTGATAAAGAAATAAATGATGCATAAAAATATAAATTAATATATTACGGCTCACGTTACGTCAGAACTACAGTAAACTACTGAAACAAGTTACCATAACATAATAAATCACTGTTATTCCGGGCCTTTTCAAGTCCATGGTTAAAGTTTTCTGTAAAATAAAAGAACCGAAAAAAAAAGAATCAAATAGAATAGCTGGAAGCAGGATAATAATCTAATTCTACACTTTATCACATTCAAGAATTTGGTACACCGATTTAAAGCACATTGTGCTTAAAAACCCGTATTCGATTTAACCGAATAAATCATAAAATGTCAATACAGATAATATTTTTTAGTATTATTAGTTAATAACTTAATAAAATATCCGCTTAAAACACTATAGTACAGTGGTGCTTAATTTAAATTACTACGTATACAGAAACAAAATAATTAGTTTTTACTAATTACCTTCTCTTTCGCCCTTCCAGCGTGTTTTTGGACAGATTTGGCAATCAAAGAGCCCTTGCTTTCTGTCACCTTCTGATCGCTACTGAAAAAACAATTAAACCACTTTCATATTCCGTCCATCGTCTAAACTAGAAAAGGCAACGAACAAAAAACGTTCCAGACACACGCGGAGTAATAAAAAAACTACCTTCCACCAGAACTCCAAAGTCGGCACTGCAGGAGCGACAGTGCTCTCTCTCCTTCGCAGCCTCGTGGCAGCTTCCTATGTGCGCATGCGTACAACACCCAAACACCACGCTGCTGGAATTGTTAAGCGCACAGTTCTATACAAAGATTTTTGTATCTTTTTCGTAAAATGGGGGATGGCTACTGACATTAACCTTAAGGATTATATATTGTACAAGTATAGAGATTGAATTAAAGAAAAAAGTACTCATATTAAATGTTATCGATAATAACAAGTGAAGTTAGGGGGTGCTGCAGTTTCACAGTGCCTATACGCGAGCCGCTGCTGACAACAACACGAATTATTAATTACTTTTCTTCATTTATTGACGAATCATAATTGCAACAATAAATCACGAGTTGTCAATTTTTCCATCAAACTCTGTCCTGTTCTCATGAGAAACATTAACCTTAACAAAGACGGACATGAGAATAAAATCTAAATTGCTTTATGATAACGCTAAATTATTTTTAATGATCTCTAAAAAGAACTTGCGTAAGTGATTTGAAAAAGAGACTTAAGACGTAAGAGACTTGAAAAAATAACGGAATAATCTTTTTTGCTTAGTTAAAAATTACTATCGTCTCACATGCTTCGATTTTATTTCTATATGGGTAAATCAGAAGAAGTTGATTCAAGCAACAAAAGATGTTCACTCAAAAATACTTTTATTCTGTCCAGCCAATGATATGTTTTATACAACTGAGTCTGTACACGAAAAATTAGGTAAAAAAGGTACAGAATTCAAAATAAAAGATTTTAACATAACCTGGGAAATAACTGATCTGTGGAAGTCTTATAAATTTAAATTTATCCTGGATTACAAAAATCTCCTATTAAATTCCCAATTTAAAGACGAAGTCATGAGATGATGTAGCAGACTTACTCCGGATATTCTGCTTGCTTACAGCCCAAACTTTACACTTACAATGGCCGTTATTCTCAATAAGGTATACTAACTTATTACTTACGTACCTTCTATTTCATTTATCTTTATTTTAAGATAAAAGAAGAGAAATGGAACACAATTCCGATCCTTCATGAAAAATCATGCTACTGCCACAGTCAATAATTATTCGAGCGAGTAGCTAACAAAGATTTCAAAATAGTTTGGTAGCCTAATTGGACATAACTTTTTTCTAGTTATATTTGAAGTCTTCGATTTGTACAAAGTTAAAAACAATAACAGTTACCTCAGTGGCATAAAAACGATTCCTAACAAAGCATACCGCAGGAAAATGGGTTAACTGCTAACAGAGCTCGCGAGAGATTACTACTGAGAAGGAACTTGGAAAACACTTATTAAAGCTAACGACTAATAATAACATATTTCAAACAATGTAAACTTAGAGGAAAAAATCTGATGTGGACACCACATGACTTCCATGTACGCCTATTAAATTACATATACACTTTTTTTTTTAAATGAAAAGTACATAAAATTTTATTTCATTAATAATTTCTGATTATTTTTTAACTTCTGATATTTTGTATTTACTTTTTATTGATATTATTGAATTGTTATTTATCGCAATTTTTTTTTACAATCAGAGGTTAATAATTATTATAAATCAATATATTTAAATTTAAAAAAAGTTAAAAAAAGGAGCTGAAGTCTGATTCGAACCGATGTGCCTCCCTCTACGATCCAAATATTTCATTAATTAAAATTTTATCTGGCTAAATAACTCTGGAACCAATGAAAATAAGTACCACTTATGATATATCGATGAAAAGCAATCAATGAGGGCTTATTAGTGAAGCTAAGAGAAAGTCCAAAATCCAAAATTTTTTGATTTTGTGCTTTTTTCGACACTTTTGGTTCAATCGATTGCAATCAAAAGAGGAGGTGCCCAACCAGATCTTACAACAGTTCTAAATCGAAAATTTCAACATCCTACATCTAATCGTTTTTGAGTTACGCGAGATACATACAGACGTCACGCCGAAACTAGTCAAAACGGATTCAGGGATGGTCAAAATGGATACTTCCGTATCTGAAAACCGAAACTTTTCGCGATCACAATACTACCTTTACTTCGTACAAGGAAGTAAATAGACTTTACTACGTACGGGAAACCAAATATAAAGAAGGAAACCTTACTTTGAATAGGAACAATACGTTTGAAACCACATTTTTCTCTTTGTTTGTAAAGAAATTCAAAGAAATTCTAGAATTTCTTTGAATCGATTTTGCACAAAGAAAACAGCCATTGATATCATACGGAAAATCAGAAATTGCTCATATAACCGGCACTGATGTTCTTGATTATAAGGTGACTAAGCGATGGGAATCTATGAAATCATCTGGGTCTAAACAAGGTTTTATGAAGTGCAGTTGTAATAAAGATTATTAGTTATTCTTGTTCGTGTAAAAAAAGGAAATAATAAAAAGTATAATTACATTCAATAATAAAAATTTCATTGTCATAATAGCTCATAGGAAAAAACCAATAATAATATGAACAGCGTACCATAGAAATATTTTCCATTACATTTAAAATAAAACTTGACGTTGACTTTTATTAAGTTATATATATTTTTTCTTATAGTTAATAATAAATGCAGTTATAACAAAACTCGTTTTGTTGTAAAACTGAAGAATTTTATATACGAGTAAATAAAAGACAATCAACAGAATATTTGTAAAAGAACGCTACGGAACTTCACAAAATTTAACCTTTCTCTTTTACATTTTCTCCTTTTCCTTCTCCCATTTTATTTTTACCTTATTCCCTTTCCCCCGTTTCCCCTTACCCTTTCTCTTTTTTCTCCATTACCCTTACCACTTCCTTTCCCATTTTTCCTTTTCCCGTTTTCCCATTTTATAATTTTCTCTTCTTCCCTTTTATCTTTTCCGATTTTTCCCTTTCTCCCTTTTTCCCAGCGCGTAATCGGTCCAGTAGTTTTTTAGTCTATAGTGAACACACAATCGGAAACACTGAAATAAAATCGTTGTGTCAAAATTTCAAAGCAATCGGTGAACAACTTTCGGAGATTTAACATTTTGAACAAACGAACATTTAGATTTTTATTTTTATAGATTACATGTTATTGATGCAGACAATGATCGATATAGACAATGGATATAAACGATGTCTTTCGATATATACAACGATATTAAATTTAGTAAAAAAAGTTTCAGGATATTTATTTATCCTTTTTTTATTATTTATATAGTAGTGAGATTGGTGAGATTTGAACTGTAGTATACACCCCGGGGGTCATAAGAAGAAAGAAAGAAAATTAATACAGAGTTAATATTGTAAAATTTATTGGTTTCCTAATATTGTCCGTTTTATTGTTTTCATAAGTTAGAAAAATGTAAAAAAAACTTCAATAATAATATTAATACAGAAGATAAAATTTTATTATTTAAAAATAATAATGTGTCCAAAACTACAAAATATTGGTCGACACACAATTCGAGCCAAGAGAATGAGAGAATACAGAAGAATTGAAACAAAGGAAAAACATCACTAACAATTTCCAATTAAACTAGGTTTTTTGTCTAATGGCAACAGAACATACATTTTTGGCCTTCCCAGCATCGTCAGTATTTTCGTTGCGGAGATGTATGCTATTAATAATAAGGCCTTAGTATAATTAGCCCAACATTTCTACACGTACTTGTCTGCACGGATTCCACGAGTGCCTTACAAGCGATTAATGACATACACTCCGGACACCCTATTTTATGTGAGATTCAGCGTGTTATTTTTCAAAGGACTCAACGTAATAAAACTGAGAGCTTCTGCTGGATACCCGGCTATATTGGAATTTCAGGCAATGAGCGCGCTGATAGTGAGGCAAAGGAAGCTTGTTTCCAGTCTCCTTTCACTAATCGCGTTGTTTCAAAGGATCTTTCTGTTTTCTCAAGAGGGTGGTTCATGATGAGTGACAAAGTAAACGAAATACTACATCAGCAATAAACTTCGTCCATTAAGAACACTGTCTCGTAAAGGCAGTTATTTTTATACAGATTTGAATACTAGATCGTGGACACCGGTGTTCTTTGGTGGTTGGGTTTCAATTAACCACGTCGGTCGAGTCGGTATAAGACGGATCGAAAAGGTCGATCTGAGACTGTAAAGTCTACAAATTCATTTACATTCATACATCCTCATTCTTCCTCTGAAATAATACCTTACGGTGGTTCCGGAGACAAAACAGAAAAAGAAAGAAAGTTAAGAACAAAGTGTTACCGTGAAGCTCCTCGTGCATAAATAACCGTCTAGAGGAGGATAATTTTTGCCGTTTGCGAATGGGACACACTAGGCTCACTCATGCATATCTGATGACAGATGCATCAGTTTGTGTTCGCTGTGACTGCCGACTGACAGTGCACCACATCCTTGTGGATTGTATCTGTTATGCGGCATCTGTTATTGCGGCATCCGTCGCAAGTTTAAACCGAGGGCTAACATGCGAAATATGTTAGGGAACAATATCTAAGATTTGTAAAGGCCACGCATCTTAACTCAGATACTTGATTATTCATATAATCTTTATGGCATATTTATATCGTTCGGTGTATGCCATCGAATGGTTTTTTTTTTGTTCTTTTAAGTTAAATTTTAATTATTTTATTTAATTGTGGTTTTATTTCAATTTTAACGTAGGTCATAGGCTATTTCCATCTATGCTGTTTTTATATTACTGATGTTTAAGTTTTAATTAAAGTGGAGTCCGACAAGGATGTTCCCTATCCCCGTTACCTTTTAATCGTTACATGGAACTAGCAGTTAATGATGTTAAAGAACAATTTAGATTCGGAGTAACAGTACAAGGTGAAAAGATAAAGATGCTACGATTTGCTGATGATATAGTAATTCTAGCCGAGAGTAAAAAGGATTTAGAAGAAACAATGAACGGCATAGATGAAGTCCTACGCAAGAACTATAGCATGGAAATAAACAAATACAAAACAAAAGTAATGAAATGTATTAGAAATAACAAAGATGGACCAATGAATGTGAAAATAGGAGAAGAAAAGATTATGGAGGTAGAAGAATTTTGTTATTTAGGAAGTAGAATCACTAAAGATGGACGAAGCAGGAGCGATATAAAATGCCGAATAGCACAAGCGAAACGAGCCTTCAGTCAGAAATATAATTTCTTAATATCAAAAATTAATTTAAATGCCAGGAAAAGATTTTTGAAAGTATATGTTTGGAGTGTCGCTTTATATGGAAGTGAAGCTTGGACAATCGGAGTATCTGAGAAGAAAAGATTAGAAGCTTTTGAAATGTGGGTCTATAGGAGAATTTTAAAAATCAGATGGGTGGATAAAGTGACAAATGAGGAGGTATTGCGGCAAATAGATGAAGAAAGAAGCATTTGGAAAAATATAGTTAAAAGAAGAGACAGACTTATAGGCCACATACTAAGGCATCCTGGAATATTCGCTTTAATATTGGAAGGACAGGTAGAAGGAAAAAATTGTGTAGGCAGGCCACTTTTGGAATATGTAAAACAGATTGTTAGAGATGTAGGATGTAGGGGGTATACTGAAATGAAACGACTAGCACTAGATAGGGAATCTTGGAGAGCTGCATCAAACAAGTCAAATGACTGAAGACAAAAAAAAAAGTTTTAATTGTGTCTTTTAATATTTGTATGTTTACTATATAAATATCGTACCCGGGCGCTGATAACGACACTTGGTTTTGCCCTCAGGAAAAAAGTTTATTTGGGGATTTCAGTAAGTTTATTATAACAAGAATAATTATGGATTGACTAACTGGAGAGTACTTCTAAAGAGATTATTAAGATATTGTAAGCATAGCAAAATCACTTTATAATGATATAATTAGCTGGAAGCCTATGACGTACAGATATCTTCCACTAAACAAAGAATTTAACAGTTTATATTTTTCGTATTATTTAATAAACTTAATAAAAACATGTTAAGAATAAACAAAGTAAATAAATTTCTATTCACTACAAGAAAGTATTGATTCTGAAAGTAATCATACATTTTAAAAATATACGACTTATTTACCTTGCTTAAAATGTTTAATATTTTGCAAAAACAAAAACGATTGATAGATTCACAAAGTAATTTTTCAATTTCGGTGAATTTGTTAAGATTTAATTTTATATTATATAAGATTAATACTTTCCTCTACAAGACTGATCACCGTGGGTAGTCTCGATGTTATAGGGAGGCTTATTTATTATCGAGTGAAAGCATGCGAGAGTAGAACCATTAAATACAATTATGAACAGCTGAACAATTTAATATTTTATCTATGTTATTATCAGATTATATTGATATTAACGGATGTATTCATGACTAAATAAAGGATAGATAAATATATATATGATGGTTTAAGATGGATTATTAGATGAATAAAAGAGGTTCTTTTTAATACATCTTAAGGATAGTTTAAAGGAAAATCCCAAAATAAAATCTTATATTGAGCACCTGTCGTACAATGTTAGTTTTTTCAAGGTAAAAGAGAAAATGAAAGAGATTAGGAAATCCATACTTATTCCATTTCATCCTTTTACGGGTCGTTAAAAGAAGTACTATTTTAAAATTACTTTTTTTTATCTCAGATATAACTGGGAATTATTAAATATACAAATAGATAGATATATAGCTAGATAGTTAGATATATATATTATATCTACTTTCACCGTTTTACGGTTAGTTTAAAGAAAAAAGTGTTTTTAATAGAATGTTGGGAGTATGAAGTACACAGTAAATGATTGTAGAGAATAGAAGTTAATCTGTGCTGAATTGAAAGCTTTTATTAAAACAGGTTCAGATGATATATAGAGATTAAGGAATATAATTTTAATACCGATTAACCATATTGGAGTCCGATTTTCAAGGAAAATTATAGGATCTATAATAAATATTACGCTTGATTGTTGAGTAAATACTGGGGACAAATTTCAGTATTTATCTCAATTGAAAAATGCACTGTTTGTGAAAGAAATTTTTAACTTTTATCATACTTAGGAGTGAATAAAGAAAATAAGGATAGTTTATTAAATAAGAACCAATACATTTGCTATGTTTCAAATTTCCAGCAATTACTGTACCAGTACCCCTTTAACTTTTTCTTAATTCAACCCTTTATGGATAATTATTTAAAAAAGAATTTTGCTTAATTTCTTAGATTTGGGGTAAACTAAATTTCAGTTTCCGTTATATATGTGTGTATGTTTTTATATGTGCGCGCGCGTTTATGTGTGAATGTACGTATATACATATCTATATATATATATAAAATTTATGTATAAAAAAAATTTAAATGTTGGTTTGTTCAAAAAATCTCCGAAAGTTCTTAACCGATTGCGTTGAAATTTTGACACAACTTGCATTCGAATACGCGCGTCATAGCGAACAGCGCTATCTGTTGGACGTAAAACCAACACTCGCTATACTAAATATTTTACGATTCCATTTCAATGTTTCCGATATGTGTGTCCGCTGTAGACTAAAAAACTACTGGACCGATTTACGCGCGGGGGAAAAAGGGAAAAATCGGAAAAGGGAATATCGAAAAATGGAAAAAAGAAAAACGGGGAAAAGGAAATGAAAAGGGGGAAGGAGACAAAAGTGGAAAGGGGGAGAGAGAAGGTAAGAAAAGGAAATATGAGAAAGAGAAGTGGGAGAAGGAAAGGGAGAGGAAATGGAGAAAACGGGGGGAAAGGGAAGGTAATATTGTAAAAATGTGAAAAAAGAAAAGGAAACTGGAAAGGGGGAAAGGAAAAGGGGACGGGGGAACCGGAATAAGGGGAGCGGAAGATGAAAGGGAAAGGTTACATTCTGTGAATTTTCGTAATGTTGGTTTTGTTAATGTATTATCAGACTTTCAATTGTGTTCATTTAATCTATATATATATATATATATATAAATACTCAAATCTAGCAGTAGCGAAGTATTGCCGGGTCTGCTAGTATATATATATATATATAAAACCTGGTAATAGTAATAATGTATATTTATGTGTGTGTGTGTGTGTGTGTGTGTGTGTGTGTGTGTGTGTGTGTGTGTGTGTGTGTGTGTGTTTGGAAAATAATTAATTAAATAGGAGATAAATTCAGTTACCAAAAAAATCACATTTACCAGTTATTAGGTGATGTTATTATAACTTAATTAGTTATTTGAGGTATGTTTATCAATTATTAAGGTAAGGGATAACAAGATACCAAATTTGCAGAATTTTGTTAATCAAGTAGTAAAATTTTTAAAAAGATGGTTGATATAAAGCCAGATATTTACAGTAGATTGGCAGATGCTACGATTCTTAATGAAAAAAAAAAATTGTAATCAAATATAAATGAAAAATTAGAAAGTAATTTCTTTAAACATTTGTGTGACATATGATAACGAAAAATAATAGGAAAAACAGAAACGTATACGAGCTTTCAAATTTTATGTTACAGAAGTATTTTGAAATTTATGTTGGTTGAAAAAATTCGAAATGAACAGATCTCCAAACAAATGGACACCAGAAAATTCGAAAAAGAACCTTATAAAACGAAGAAATACGATTAGTAACCAGTGTATTGACGCATCCAGATTTAGTTAATTTGATGATGGGACATTTGACGAGGGACATTTAGAAGGTAAAAACTGCAGAGTAAAATAAAAGTTGGAATTTATAAAATTGATACCTTAGGATGTAGCAAATTATTTTGAAGTAAAAAATCAGAGAATAGAAAATAAAGAATAGAAGAAAACCAGTCATCACGCTTCCTGATAACAAATATATGTATATACAATTATAACCGCAAGACCGGGAAAAATATTTCATTCATATGAACTGAATTTTTTGCTACCTAAAAAACGTAAGTAAGTAGTATGCGAATTCAGATTGGTAGAATATTTAAATCTTAAATATTTACATTTAACAGTCGGATTAAATTATTTATATATTTACTTCAAATAAGATTTTATTATTGTGTGTGCCTGTACATCCCACGTACACGTACACGGACGTAAGTGAGCATACTCGCATATTCTAGCAGTCAACAAGTAACCAAACTTATTGATGAAAAAAATAGTAAGTGTGCAAACTGAATATTTTAATTTATTAAGTTTAATTATACACGAACCAGTGTAAATTATTCACACGGCAAAGAAGTGAAATAGTCGATTTAAACTTTACAGAACAGAATGTATTTGAAAGTGACTAGCATCCTCATGCATGATAATAAAATAAGCAACCAGCTGAGCTAAAGTTGTAGTAAGAATATTCGAGGTCAATAACCTAATAGATGTCGAAGGTCAGGCAGACAACTAACTAGTAAGAGTTGTTGTTTTTGTTGAGAATAAGAAATGGTTAGAGAAGGTGAAGGTATGTACGGTGTATTAGGATCAATATATATTGGTGTATTAAACCGTGTTTATTGTTAACCGCAGGCAATTTTACATACATTAATGGTATTCATTCAATTAAAAAGCTAAGATTCGTAATTTATCCAGCGTTTTCTCTTTTACCATTTATGTTACGCTTTAAAAAAGAACGTAAAATTGATCTTCAGTTCCATTAATAAAGAAAATTACAAATTAATAAAAAGAATTAAAAAATAATAATTTCCTATGATTGTTATCGGAATCAAATTCCATAAAGTGTTATTATGGAAAACAAAATATTTTCTCTTCCTTAAAATATTTAGATATCTAAAGAAAATCGTGCGCAGAGGCAATTCCGACTTGCGTAGAAACAATCATAATAAATCTAAGAACGTCTCTTAGTTGAAATATTCGGATAATTCTATTTGCTGATTATAATATACACAAACATAATTTTAAAGAAGAAACGAAAAAGTGTAACAAAATTTAAAACTTGATTAGCAATGTCAAACATTATACAAAAATCATATTAATATGAAACATGAAAATAGCCATATCAGCCGTCACAAAGCGCGGCGACGTATATAATCAAGATCAAAGCACAATTAATTTAACCTTGAATTCAGCCAAAATTATTCTGAAAATTTTAAACAGAAGACTAAAAAAAAAAAAAACTACACGAGTTAAAATAATTTATTAATACCTTAGTCGTTTTACGCGTTTTCATATTATAGCTAAGTAATTTTTGTGTCGCATTGTTGACTAATATTCAATATTAATGTTTACTTTTAATTTTCAATAAACTGATTTAGTTCAATTCTTGGCATTTCCCGGTACGAATGGCGTACTTGTTTTCGTCTGTAATGTGTTAATGAATTCGTACGTTTTTAGCAGTAGGCGGAGGATAGGTGGATAGTGAGCGAATTTGAGTGATGAATGAGTGGAAACCCTGAACAAATTTAAGATAATAATTATTGTAAGCGTTTTTTAGGAAGAGAATAAAAGTTCTTAGCCAGACTCGTGAAATAGTTAATAATGCATACAATTTTATAGAGAAAAAAGCTATAAAGTTAGGAAAATTAGATGACAAACATCTAATCTAATAGGCGTTCAAAAATGTGAAGAAAGAACCGCTGCTGCTGCAGCTTGTGAGATTTCAAGATCACAAGTTAAAAACTCCGAAAAAATGTAGAATCTTCTTAAATCTAAATCGCAGTAGTGCTCATTGAACACATCAAAAAAGTATAAACAACGTTCAAAATCAGTTAGTAGATTATACAATTTTGATCAAGGCGTTGTAAGAACAATTTCACACAAAACATACCGAACTACCTACATTAAATAAGTTACGTGAAAAACTTCAAAAGAGTATTCAATTTGAAGGTTCTAGATAACACTAGCAGCTATCCTGAAAGAATTAGAGTTTAAGTAGTGTAAAAGTAATAATAATAAGACATTTTTGACTGAGAAAGAAGACGTCCGGTGAAAGAAGATAGAATATTTAAGAAAAAAACCGATTTCAGAAAAGAAAATTCTTCGATTGTTTGTTTGGAAAAATCGTATATTTTCATGTCCTATTCGACGAAAAAATTGCGGTCGGATGACAGTGATGCAGGAGTAAAAGTGCCAATTAATAAAGGTAATCGGTTAATCATAATCCACGCTGGAAGAGAAATGGGGTTCATCTTGAACGCGATGTTAACTTGGAAAACGAGTTCAAAAAGCGGTGACAGAACAGCGTCAACAACAACAATTTAATGAAGTGGGTATCTGAATAATTAATTTTTGATCTACCCCCCCCCCCTTCCACGGTGAGTTGTTATTAAAAATGCGCCATACTACCCTTCTAGAGATGCCTCCGAATTCATATGATAGGAAAAGTGACATGATTAACTGGTTAGAAAAAACAATATTCCGTTTAATAAAGCAATGTTAAAACCACAATTGTATGACGTAATTAAATTGCATAGAAATACAATAAATAAAGTACCATTTTGATGAACTATTAAAAAAACACGGGCATCAGTTCTCCGACTTGCATCTTACCAAACCGATTTTTAAATCCGTTCGAGATGGTATGGTCGGCACTGAAAAGATATGCTGGTAATAACAACACACAATATTTATAATGTCAAATATTAAAAAATCAGCTGAGAGAAAAATGAATAAGACTGATCGGACACCATATTGCGATCATGTAAATAAAGCTGAAACTGGGCTTAAGGTCGGTAATCGATAAAATGAGCAATAAATTTATCATACATCTAGAAGTATTAGTGAAAATGACTGTTCTGATGAAGATAGAGAAGATGTTAAACTTGCACAGGAACTAGACATACGAGTATAATGAAAATTTCAGGTGAGAGTTAATAATAATAATAAAAATAGTACAATCAACAATGAAAACAATAGTACAAAAAATAAAAAAAATTGAAAATTTTAAATAAAAAAATTCTAACAATTGTAAAAAAGAGCTGTACAACATACATTCAAGCAGTAGTTAAGATTTTTTAGTTTAAAAATACACCTAAACTAAGATTCTTGTTTTTCCAATCTTTATTTATTGAATTATTAATACTAACTAATTTGATAATGATGAATTACAACTAAACAAAAAAAGGGGGTAATGAAATAAATGTGCATAAATAAACGTACGATCATTATTGTTCTATTAGATAGATGTAAATGTTTCAAGTTAGTAATACAGTCTCGACATTCACCAACACAAGCAGTTATATTCATTGTACTCACTATACTTAATTGTGATTTTAACTGAAGTAGCGAATACCGGAGCAATTAGAAAATTCGAAAGGTTATCTCTAAAGTAACGACGACCTTTCATTGTAAAAAAAATATACAGAAAACTTTATAAATATTTTTTATTTCTCTTAAAATACATAACTTATACTACTTCTCTATATAATCACCACATGAATTAAGACATTTATTGTAGCAATACACCAGCTTCAATATACTCCCGTCGTTTTCTTCTGTCGCCAGTCCATTTAGCCACTGATTAACAGCATTTTTAAGTTCGTCGTCACCCGCGAATTGCCTACCACTCAAAAATTCTTTCAATTTCCCAAACAAATGGTAATCAAAAGGAGCCAAGTCCGGACTACATGGTCGGTGATAGTAAATTTCCTATCCAAATGTCGTCGCCGATTTTGAATGGCACGCCGTAACTTAAGTAGAGTTTCACAATTATAATCTTTTGCAATTATAGTCGTTCTACGTGGCATGAAATCGATCAGCAGTATGCCAAACCGATCCCAGAAGACTAGCCATCAGTTTGCGTTCAAATGGCTGTGGTTTGACCTTTGTCGGTCTGGTTGGTGATTGAGGATGACGCCATTCACGTGACTGCCGTTTTCTCTCTAGCGTGTAATACGAAATCCATCTTTCATCGTCGGTAATTATTGAA
The DNA here is from genome assembly GCF_047948215.1 of Lycorma delicatula. Classification (NCBI taxonomy): domain Eukaryota; kingdom Metazoa; phylum Arthropoda; class Insecta; order Hemiptera; family Fulgoridae; genus Lycorma; species Lycorma delicatula. The sequence goes on from NC_134460.1 coordinate 27,130,653, forward strand.
TTAAGGAACTCATCACCTTTTTTCCTGTGTAGTGCATCAAAAATTCCAAAGCAGATCGCATTCGGATTTTTTGTAATATTCCGTTAAGACGTGCGGCACCCAACGTGCACAAACCTTTCTGAAACTAAATGGTCATGAACAATGCAACCGATAACAGCTCTTGAAACATCAGGAAAAATAAGGGCCAGGTCGGAAATCGTTGAGCGACAATCTTTTCTGATTTCATCATCGACTCGTTTCAACAAGTCCTCGATGAATATCGAGGGCCTCCCCGAAAGTTCTTCATCGTACACATTAATTCTGTAACTTCTAAAACTTTCAAACCATTTTCGGACGTTTCTTTCACTCATTACATAATCACTGTACACAGCAACCAACTACGAATTTCAACCGGCTTAAGGTTTTGATGGTTTAAAAAACGTAAGACTCCGCGTATATCATAGTCGACGGCAACAACGATTTTCCTTTTGATTTTATAACGTAATAACTCACACGAAATCAAAGATACTACAACGCGACAACTTACAGACAAAAATTCGGTGTGAACATTACTAGCGTGGCCATGAACGACAAAAGTTCGCCAACCTTAAGGAGAAAAATTTTCCAGAGGTCTTTACATTAGAGATATCCTTCGTATAAGAGAACGGAGAAAAGATAAGGTGCAAGGACCGTGACTGAGGTCATTTAATCGTAAAATCATTCAACCCCAATGATGATGATGATGATTATTAATATTAAACTACTGATAAATAAAAGAAATCAAAATTAACAAAGTATGTTTTTTTTTTAAATATATACAAGTTGTTGGTTTATTTATATACAACAGTCTTTTAGTAGAAGTTTTATGGTTCGGAAGAAAGCTATTTTATAGAAACCTTTTCTCTTCCTCTCAGTAAACCAAATCTGCTATTATATATATATATATATATATATATATATATATATATATATACATACCTTATTTTAATTTATCTAATTTAATATCTTATTGAAAATTATCTTTAAAAAAAAATCTGATGTGAACACCACATGATTTCCTTGTACGCCTATTAAATTACATGCACATTTTTTTTTTTTTTTTAATTAAAAGTACATAAAGTTTTATTTCAATAATTACTTCCGATATTTTTTTATTGTTATTATTGAATTATTATTTATTGTAATTTTTTTTTTACAATCGGAGGTTAATAATTATTAATAAATCAATATATTTAAATTAAAAAAAGGAGATGGAGTCTGATTCAAACCGATGTGCCTTTCTTTGCCTTCTAAGATCCAAATATTTCATTAATTAATTATACTTCCTTTCCCTTGTAAGATCCATATATTTCATTAATTAAAATTTCATTTGGCTATAATTCTGGAACCAATGAAAATAAGCAACACTTATGATATATCGTTGAAAATCAACGAGGGCTTATTACTGCAGTTAAAAAATGTCCAAAATCAAGATTTTTTTGATTTTGGGATTTTTTGGACACATTTGGTCCAATCGATTGCAATCAAAAGGGGAGGTGCACAACTAGAAGTTAACAGTCCTAAATCGAAAATGTCAGCATCCTACGGCTAATCGTTTTTGAGTTATGCTAAATGTGTACATACGTCACGCCAAAACTAGTCAAAATAAATTAAGGGATGGTCAAAATGGATATTACCGTTGAAATCTGAAAACCGAAATTTTTCGCGATCACAATACTTTATTTACTTCATACAAGGAAGTAAGAAGGAAAAGAAAAAATTCTAGGATCAGTAATAGTTGAAAACGAATTAAAATGTAGAAGTAACAAAGATTTTTACAAATACAATGAAAATGAGAGATTGTCAGATTCAATCAGAAAAGATAAGCCATATTCTTCTGTTAGCTTCTGAATGATAACTGGCTCAAAAATCTTCAACCACCTTTAAAACAAAAAGAACGCAAATCAATGGACCTCCATATTTCAAAAGACCTAAAAGAAATGAAAATATCTGAAGAAATAATACAAAATAGAATGAGATTTATAAAATTGGTACAAATTTTCAAGGGATTCAAAGAGAAAGAAAAAACAAAAACCAACAATTCAGGTCCAAACAGAGGAAGAGAAAGCAAAAGAATGGAGAATTATTGAATGACCGGAAAGAAATGACGCAAAGATGAAAGAGAAATGAATGCAAATGTTGCTTCACGTGGTTCTCAGTCGGTAAAACTCAAACAAAATAATAGAATATATTTCTACCTGTCTTAAACGGCTGTAAGATCGAGTTAAATGCAATCAAGAAAATATTTTGTTTTATTTGAAGAAGAAGAAGCATTACGAGCCACAATCGTATAGGTTAACACCAAAGTTATGTTGAGGAAAAAATAATATCACCCTCGAATTTTTAAATGAAATCAGTTTTATTAAGATCGCCAAAGATATAACGAGAGTAGAACAATTTTGTTTATAATAATATTAATAAAATTTAAGCAGTACTTTTTAGCAACTTAAAATTAACTTAACTTAAAAGACGGGGAAAAAATATAAGCCAGAAGATATATTTTCAATTTATGTAAAAATATAAATGCACCATTGTTATTAAAAATAATTAAATGTAATTAAACTAAGCTAATACTTCCAAGTAACTAAAATGTTTGCATAAGAAGAAAATAAACCGTATTTAAAGAAGTAATAAAAATATTATCATATATTTATACCAGCATGTGAAACACAAGCAGGTTTAAACAATGAGTCATTAAAAACATTTTCTATACAAACAAAAATACATACTGAGCGGACGTATAAACGTACATATTTAATGAAAAACAGTTTTTGAAAACTTTCACTGCAAAAAACATATTAATGAAATAAAATGTTTATTATAATAATAAAAAACATTTCCTCAATTTAACAGATACAATTATTATTTCACAACAAATTGTGGGTTTTATCTTATAACTTAAATTACAAAAGTTACAATTACTTTTATTAATAAATATTTTCTTAACATTACGCACATTTCTCACAGTTTATAAATTTTATAGTATTTCTAAACACCCACAACATATTAATACATTTTATATACCATTATTATTTTTTTTTAAGCAGTACGCCTAAATCGTGACTGAAATATTTTAAAGTTAAGTAACCCTTGTCGTGACTGTGATTATTTAATATGAGGCTAAATGTTATAAGTCAAAATAAAATTGAAAATCTTATTGGACAATAGGTTTTTAAATATAAATTTAACAAAAATAAAACGAAATAATTTAGAAAAAATCGAATAACATAAGTTTAATGAGGAACAAGGCTATGTAATTTAGTTTTAGCTTAGTAGCGGAACGAGATTAACCTAAGGGAACAAAGCCGGAACTTGTTATTAAATTTATGACCGTGAAAATAATTTTTCATATTCAAATTAGATGACATTAACAATCGAAACAAGATTGCATTGATTTATAATTCTCTGAATAGAAGTTAATTTCTTGTTGCTAAAGATAATTTTGTTACGGCCATTTATTAAAGTCTCAGGATTTTTTCTTCTTTTGTACTTTATTTATATAAACAAAAATGTAAATGTTCGTTTGTTCAACATTTTAAATCTCCGAAAGTTCTTCACCGATTGTTTTGAAATTTTGACACAACGTTGCATACGAATAGACACGTGTTTTTATATACCTACTATTTGTATACCTAATATGTCACATATGTGACAGGTAAAAACATGCTTTTTTTAAAAACAGCGCAGTGTTGAACGTAAAAACAACACAGACTATACTAAATGTTTTACGATTCCATTTCAATATTTCCGATATGTGTGTCCGCTATAGACTAAAAAACTACTGAATAGATTTACCCGCAGGGAGAAAAGGAAAAATCGGAAAAGGGAAAGAGAAAAAAATCGAAAAAGGTAAAAGGGAAGAAGACAAAAAAGGGATGTAGGGGAAAATGGAAAAAAGGGAAAAAGAGATGTAAAGGGAAAAGGAAAAAAATAAAAGGGGAACGGGGAAAAGTGGAACAAGGGAACAAGAAACTGGGAGAAAAGAAGAAATAGGGAGGGGAAAACGATGGTAAGGGAATGTGGTAAAATGAAAATGAGGAAAGAAAGAAAGGAAAGGGTGAAAAGAAAAGGGTGAAAGGATAAAAGGGAAAGGTTAAATTTTGTGAAGTTCCGTAATCATTTTGTTAATGTTTTGTCAAACTTTCAATTGTGTTCATTTAATCTATGTATATATAAATATATATACTCATATCTAGCAATAGCGAAGCATTGCCAGGTCTGCTAGTATTTTATAAAAAGTAAAATTAAGTAAGTCGTTAACTATTGTTACTGGAATATTAATCTCTGATGAACTGTATTCCTTTTGAGAATAACTTTAACTTTTTTCTTTTTTTTATATCTCAAATTATATTTACAATCAACTGGTCAAACCGTAAATTCTAAATTTCATTTGGAAGTAATGAAACGCATGATGCGTCGCATTCGTCGAATCTGGCCCGAGTACTGGGACCGGGCAGTTGGACTCTCTTGCACGACAATGCCCCGGCATACATGGCAACAGTTTTAACACGTTACTAGGCCACAAATCAAATCGCCGTTTTATCCCACCCGTCCTATTCATCCGAATTGACTCCTGTAGTCTATTTTCTGCTCCCAAAACTCACGTTGAAGTTGAAAGATCCCTTTTTCGACGACATTCTGGCCATCCAAAGGGCTTGCACCGAGCAGTTGAAAGCGATCCCATAAAATGATTTCTTCAGAGCTTTAACGGGCTCTAACGGCGCTGTAACGAGAGTATAACTACAGAAGGGTTCTATGTAGAGGGCTGATGTGAGTAAATTTGTTAATCATTAAATCTATATTTTTATTTAATTTAGTTCGGGAACTTTTCAGATATACTGTGTACTTAGATAAAGCACAACTCAAGAATTGAAGCCTCGTCCCAGGTATCACTATTAGGTTCCTAGGTCTAATTCATGCAGTCGTTTTAACCGCCTAACATCTTCGCCATTGTCCAAGAAGTAAACAACTAGATAATTCACTTGATCATAAAGTTTTATCTTATAATTTATTTATGATTGACTTCTTTCCGAACATACGGTAATCCTAAGTACTCACGGATTTCGGTATTTCGAAAGAATCATGGCGCCTAAATATAGAATCTCGCAAACCTATCCTGGCAAATTCCATATTGCTGGGACTTGCAGTACCTCGAAGTTGAATTTCGTATGTCCAAATCGGTTTTAGAATCACTTTGTACAATAGTAGCTTGTTAGATATGGTTAATCGCGATTTCCTTCTTATTAACCAGCATAGCTCTGTAAATTTGATATCTAACTGCTTTATTTCTCTTTAGTATGAACCGTGCATGTTAGACTACGATTTAGGTGATCCGTAACGTACACTCTCGGTTCGCTGGATGTAACCACAATCTAAATGGATTCCTGGGCAGTCACCCTTTCTCAACGCAAACATCATATGAGTCAAGTATATTTTCCATTTCCTCAACCACCCGGCTGCAACATTTAATCCCGATTGTAACCTAAATGAGGCTTGCACCTAACTGAGGCTAACTGAGTCGGATCATCATACACGGCCATGATTTTCGTATCATCGCCCTAAACGATGCGATAATGGTATCGTCCGTAACCGGAATGTCCGCAGTGAAGACGGAGTAGAGGATATTTTTAGAATTTTTTATTGACTTTAGAAACAAGTTGTTAGTTTGATGGAAGAGAAAATGGAAGTTTGTAATTCAAATAAAAAAAAATGGTAATTTAATCTTTAAAATACAATATCATCCGTGGTTTTTATTTTATCATTTTCAAGAGAATATTATTAAACGTCTCTCTTATAATTTTCCATTTTCTGTGCTTGCCTCTACCCTCTTCAGTGTAACGTTTTTTTATCTCCCCCTTACTTCCACATCACTTTCCAAAACATCGTTAAATATAGGTTACAATCATTTCTTTACGTATATTATACCCAGTTCCCTTTATTCTCTTATCATAAACAATATATTACTAATAATATCAATAATAATTCTCTTTAGCGCGCTCTGTTTTTATCACATAAAACTCCTGTATATACCCGAAGGAATATTAATTTTTTTATTAACTTATTAATTAATAATTTTTTCCTATATGATTAGCTATTATTTCTAATAAATTTAAATCTTATGTAGAGATGTTTCCTGTTAGAAAAAGGATATTCAATGAATAATCAATTGCTACCTTGAACAGAGGGGGAGTTATAAATAGCGTTAATATAATCTGTATCTCGATAACACAGAAAGCTTCTTCCTTCAACGTGGCTCTGAAGTTTGATTCGGGACTCGTATCATTCATTCGCTTACAGAAAAAATGCGTAAAAAGTAAAACGTTTATTATAAACTAGCCGATCAGAGCTCGCTTTCCTCGCTTTTCACGTCTAGATCAATCTGAACTCCACTGTGTTCATTATCCACATGCTTGTGAGAATACAACTGATAAATAACTATTATAGTCTGTTCAATTTATAAAAAAAAATCAATGTATTGTAATTTCTTTATACCAACAAATTGTTGACAAGACTCAAAACTTAAGAGTGATCTGAAGTACGTGGATTTCAGAATAATCGACGCCCACCTTAAAAATAATATTTATAGCTGATTACTCGTCCTACGTATGGATAAAAAGTATTTGCATGATTCTTAGCCTTGTCTGACAAACACCAAGAGGAGAAGATCGTACTTCGTTTTTCACTTTTAATTTATTTATTTTATGTTTTTTACCAAGCAGCCGGAGGTAAGCGCAGCCAATCGCTTTGCACATAAAGTAACAGTGGCTGTCTTGGTTGAGCCGCCGTGCCGTACACTATCGCACCTTTAAATATATATTTTCGGTTATCTTTTAACGATAACCGAAAGATATATCGAAAAAGACCTTTTTTTGTAGAAAATTTAATTTTAAATACTGAAAGTGACCTCCGAATTCGATTTGGCCAAAGTAAAGTTAAATATGGCAAGGAACGTAATCCGCAAATCATTAAAACGGTGAAACATTTCTTACCGGAAGTGGTCCTATTTTCTTTTCAGATATAAAAACTATATTAAAAATTTCATTTCAATCGGTTGAGTAGTTTTTTCTTGAAAGATTAAAATATTCAAAACATCACTAATTTTATACATCATATAAACCATATGATATTTCTTTCAGTTTAATACCATATTTTAAATGTAAACTGAATTTCTGTATTATGTTTTAACTTCAGAAAAAAGTATTTCATTTAAAAGAATGACTGATAACAATATTTAAAAATATTTATAAATTATATAACTATGAATCAATCATGTGTACGACTCAAACAAATAATTTAAATATTTTGAATAACATAATACTAAAATATATGAAAAAACCATTTTTATAACCAATGCAGAAAGGTAAATATAGTTAATTTTAATAGAATTTCGGTCTACTTGTGTATGTTCCGTTGTCAATACAAAAAGTGTATCATATATAACCCTTGATTAAAAACGAAAAACTGATTAAATACTGAGGTTGAATCGCTACAAAACTGCATACGTTTAGTCAGCCTTATAGACTAGTGTTCTACATTCGATTATCAGTTAAGTTCTGTTTTCAAATTTTTTTTTACAATCTTTAAAATTAATTATACAATTACAGAAAAAACAAAAACATTATTATAAAATCAGGATTAAACTGTAATTTGAAATGAATTGTAATCAATTAAAATTGTGATTATTAAATAAAGGCTTAAGTAATTAAAACCGAAATTTAACTTGAACACTGTTCGTTTTGGAAAATAAAAATAATTAATCTAAAAATGTGACTTACCGTAACTTGAATTTTATATATATACAATTACTAGCAGACCCGGTAATGCTTCGCTATATATATAGCGATCCTATATATATACCATATATATATATATATATATATATATATATATAGATTAAATTAACACAATTGAAAGTTTGATAAAATATTAACAAAATGACCATTACGAAATTTCACAAAATTTAACCTTCACTTTTTCCCCTTTTACATTTTATCCCCTTTCCCTTTTTACATTTCCCTTTCCTTCCCCCATTTCTATTTCCATTATTTTCCTTTCCCCTTTCCCTTTTTCTGTTTCTCCTTTTCCTTTTACATTTCCTTTCCCCGTTTATCAATTTTTCTGTTTTTCCCTTCTTTCCTTTTACCTTTTTCGATGTTTCCCTTTCTCCCTTTTTCCCCGCGCGTAAATCGATTCAGTAGTTTTTTAGTCTACAGCGTACGCACATACTGGAAACAATGAAATAGAATCGTAAAATATTTAGTATAGCGTGTGTTCCTTTTACGTCCAACAGATAGCGCTGTTTTAAAAAAAAACATGTTTTTACCTGTCACAGATGTGACATCTTAGGTATATAAATACACGCGCATATTCGAATACAACGTTGTGTCAAATTTGCAAAGCAATCGGTGAAGAACTTTTAGAGATTAATATTTTGAACAAACGAACATTTATATTTATTTATATAGATTGTACCTTATATCTTAAAAGATATAATCCAAGTTAGGATATTAGACAATTTTACCAAACAGATAAATATATTACTAACATATCATAAAATTTTAATGAATAAGTAGTATTCGGATATACATATTTTATTTATTTTAACAGCAATAGTTTAATCTATAAAATGTTTGTAACGTTGATTCAAATAATAAAAAAAAAACAAATTAATGAGTGATTGAATGAAAAATTTTATATTAGTACACTAATTATTAATAAAGAAGTTACTAAAATATAAAATAAGCTACAAAAAAATTAACACTAAATTACGATTACAGTAAATAACTACATTTAAGATAATAACGTAATTAAGAAATAATGTTTCTTAAATTTTAGTTACTGTTAGAATTATAGGAAAAAATTTAGGAATCGAGGTAAAAGTTTTCTTTTCGGTTTCATTATTCTTTGTTTATACGGAAAAATACACAGAGTTCTACTTCTTATCCAGAAATTGCTATTCCTTTTTATAATATAATTTATGAACAACTATTAAAAAAAAACTAACTGTTTAACGTAGTGACCAGAGTCAAAGAAATTTAAGTGTTCATGCTATTATAAGAAAGGCAGAAAAATAAGCCGAAGAAAAAATGAATGAAGCTTTTTTTCTAATCACAGGAGCAGACAAAAGTAGGTCTGGTAAACAAAATATTAGTCTTCTAGGTCAAAGAAAATTATATGACATTAGTGTTCGTAAAAAAAAATTGGGAAAAAGCAGGTGGTTATAAAAAAAGATTCTTTCAAAACCAACGAATAAAATATAAATAGAAGATTATGAATAAATTTTCATCAGATTTTGTAAATTTACACACCAAAACACAGATTCATACTATCTTTCCTCTTTTCCTAAGTTAAAGAATAAAAATAATCTTGTACATTCTTGAGTGTCGAGTAGCACTTAAAAGATGAGTTACTTCAGGATCTGTGCGTAACGATGTCGGTGTTAGTGACACTTCAGATAACGAGTTAATGAGCGAACCAATAAGTTTCTTAAGTTACATTTACTCACTTTTTTATTCGGTTTTTCCAATTGAAATAACAAATCAAACGTCTTATTTTTTATTTAATATTTTTATTACGACTAAACATTTTATTTCAGTTATTTATTCGATTTTTGTATTTTAATAGCATCCACTACTATTATCATTCACCATTAATAAACGCTAAATTTTTAATTTCTATAATATATGGTAATTAGTTTTGATTGTTGACGAAGCTTATCTTTACTTCATACATTAAATTTTTAGGATTCCATCATATGACAAGTTTGGCTCTAACGCGGCAAGTTTCAAATGTTATGAAACTATTAGATTGTAACATATTTTGTGTTATATTTCGAAAAATATTGAACGACTTTTCCAGCTACGTCAGTGAAATCATACAATACCTTGCAAAACTATTTATTGTGAAATTTTTTTCTGCATTTTAGGCCCGGGATTTATAATTTTCGAATTTTAGACAGAAAAAGAGTAAACATATATTTCAATTTTAAAAGATGGGGTTGAATTTTTTGAACACATTTATAAATTTATTTTAGGTAACAGATTTGCATTAATAAAGTTTTTCCTCTTAAATGACTCTGAAGAAAATCGAAATTAGTTTTTCCGCGATATCTCCCACTCCGTTAACAAATTTTTTCAACAAAATTGATATGATCAATGCCCGAATAAAGGAATCTTTTTGCCAAATTTGAAGAAAATCGGCTTAATCAGTAAATGATTTTAAGATTTTTGAAGTTTTATATTCCGACAAAGAACCTTATAGTTTAAAAGATCTTAATATACTAAGCGTATAACTGCATCCATTGAGAATTTTTATTAAACACCCTTAAAGGATTTGGATTCCACACAAAATTAATAAATCTGATTAAAGCAATATTTAAAAACAAAAACTCCAAAATAAAATTTAGAGGAGAATTCTCCAAACCGTTCAAGATAAAAACAGGACTAACTCAGGGAGATGGGCTTTCCCGCTTCTCTTCAACTGCGTATTGGAAAAAATCATGACGGAATGGAAAAAGCAGAACAAAGAACTCAAAATTGAGAATCAAACAAAGGTGAATTGTCTAGCAATCGCGGATGATCTTGCGTAGCGGTCAGAAAATTGGGATGGAACTAAAAAACAAATAGAAACCCTGTAACACATAGCAGGGAAAGTCGGATTGCATATCTCCTTTGAAAAGACTGAAGTAATGCCCATCACCAATAATAAGCTGAATCACATCACCCTTAACAACCAACAAATAATAAAAACCACAGAAAATTTAAATACCTCGGAGTAATAATATCAAGAAACATAAATGAAAAACCAACAATCCAAAATAGAATCAATAAACTCCAACTGGTACAGAAATTAACAGGGCCCACATATAAAAAGAAGTCCTTCTCAATAAAGACAAAAATTAGGCACTACAACACTGTAACACGACCAAAAGTAACTTATGCATGTAAAACTCTATTCAATCTTAGAAGAAAAAACAGAACAGAAGAACTTCTTCAGAAAGTGGAAAGAAGAATTCCAAGAACAAAAAAAAAAAAAAAAAAACAGTAGATGGAAAATATCGACTTCTCCCTAATGAAATCGTACGTCAAGAGAACGAACCCTTACTGAACATTATCATGAAGAAACAAAGATTAACCTTCTAATCATCTAGCAAGGCTCCCAGAAGAAAGGTTAACCAATAACTACTAACCTACCGACAAGAAAATAAAGTTAAAAACAACTGGCTAAAAGAAATGGAAGAACTTAAAATTACAAAAGAACAGATTTTGAACAGGGAAGAAAAAATTATCCCAAAAAGCTAGAAAACAAAATTATAAATCTGAACTCCGAAACAAAGAAATTACAATATCACAAACGAATAGAAATTCCAGGTCTTAAAGAATGAGAGCGTGTTAGGCAAAGAAGAAAAATTCCCAGAAATGATTTTCCAAACATTTAACTAAAATTGCTCCAATGAGGGCTTAATTCACGTAAAAAAATAATTAAAAAAATAAATTGTCATGAAAGTGACAGTAACATAAAGATGTAGCATTATACACGTAATTATACGTAATATTTTATAACAGTATAAAGAAAAAGTAAAAGAAAGCAAATCGGTGAATCTCAACTTCGCTTCCAAAAATCAAACTAATAAGCCATAATCTATCACTCCTTTCTGTTTTGTTTGTTTGTGTGTGTGTGTGTGTGTGTGTGTGTGTGTGTGTGTGTGTACGCGCACGCGCACGCGCGCTCACTCTCATAAGAAGCTAACGCTTGCTATCTCAACTCCTCACTCACTTAAACAAAATTTAAACACAAGATTGTAAATAGTATATCATTTTATGTATAAAAAAGGTAGTGTCTTACTTTTAATCCGATGACCAGTAATTTAACGTGTCCTGTAACAAAAAAAAAAAAAAAAAAATTATTAATAAATGAATAAAAAATGTTAAAAGTATAGATCATCCATATATAAAATAAAAATAAAGACAAAACATACAAAAAGAATAAATAACTTAAAATTTAAATAGATGGTACTGTAAAAATAAATTACAGGAAGATTATTATTTTCATTTAAAGGGTGAATGAACGATCAATCGAGATTCAAAATTTTCATAATACATACTTTTAAATAATCATTAATTGTACGTAAATCATCCTAATTAAACTCAACTAGGTAAAAATAAATTGTTTTCAATAAATAATCCACACAGGAAATCGAGTTTTTTAATTCACATGGGTTGAAAAACAAAATGAGTAATAAAAAAATCCCTTTCGGCACGCCGGAAGGTGAAGGTAGATTTCACCGGTGCTAAGTAGGAAATAAAAAAGAGTTTGAAACATTTTGGTCATTCCTTGCCGTAAGGTCATATCAAAAATTGTTTCAGAAGTTTTATGTAATGTTTAGACTACTAACGACCACTTTAAACCGATTCGATACTGTGCCTATTAACGGAGGTATGATTTTTTTGTTTTCAAAACCCCATTTTTTCTACCTCCTGGGCCAATGGTTGGTAAAATCAAAAAACGTTTAGGCTCTTATCCAAAGAATAGTTGGAACTTTAAACGAATTCGATATTTTATTTAATAAGAACGTTATAGCGATATTTTTTTTTCGAAAAGGCCCTTTCATTTCCACCCCATGGGCCAATTTTTCCCATTAACGAAATCAACTGAAATTTTGGGTCGTCATATTTTATGCATCAATTTGAAAATGATGGACGCAGCAAAATTACGGCAGTTATCGTGTCAACAAAAAAGCGACATATATATATATATATATATATACAAACTTTTGCACTGACGGTGGTTTTGGGGTCTGGGGGATGTGAAATGCGAAGATATGTTGAAATTTACCGGAAGTCGAATTATGGTACCCATTACAATAAATAGCTTTCTTATGAAATCTACACAATACAAATTTGGTATTTAAATTCAATTTATTCGAGTAAAATAATAATAATAAACTCCCCAGAAAAAATTATTGTCATAAATCAACAGGAATTAATATTTTTTCTTTTTTTTAAAATAAAATATAAAATGCATAACATTATTCAATTTCTTCAAAACCTTATCAACCAAGGTTGTAAATACGCTGCTTAAAAATTGTAAACAAATTTAAAAAAAAATTACACCAGTCGTTGTAAATGTTTGTACAAAGAGGAAAAGCTATTATAACAAAAAAAAAAAAAAAAACTAAACTAGAAAAATTAATTTATTTTTCTTTCTTAGTTCTATCCTTACATAAACATACTAAACTCGTGGAGGTTACGTTGACAATGCTTCCTATTTAACATAAAATAGTTGAACAATGCACGTTGTTTACGTTACAGCCATATTATCCGAACATTGTTTATTATTTATTAAATAATTGCGTTTATTTATTTATTTATCTTACTCAATTTTTAATTTAATATGTTACTTCCTTACATTACGCGTCGTTATCGAATAATTTTATTGTTAAATTAATGTCATTCTTATTTATAAGGTTTACAAATTTTTTATTTCCTTTTTTTGCTAAAGTACTATTGATACTAAAATTATTTATCCAAAATAAATTAGTTGTTGAAAAACGTTTCTAATGCAAATTTTAATCTCATAACTTTACAGTTATACTAAAATATTTTCGTTGTTCAATAAACTTATAAATAAAAGACGTATAAATAATATCATAGAACTTTTAAGTTTAAAACAATATTCTAACCACTTGACTATTCATTTGTTAAATCGCTACATTCGTCTATTGTTCCAGAACGTGAGTGTACTTCACGCACTGCGTAGGTTCTTATTCAATCACTACTGTTTGACGAACAAACTAGAAAACGTTTCATGACGTCACTCTCTTCACACCGTTACGAAAAAATTAAAATAAATTGGTTTTTTCTTAAAAATCGATTTATAACTATGACATTTACAATGACATTTTTTATTATTTTTTAACTTTGTACTACTCATTTTCACAAGGTTTTATTTTCTCACAAGAAAATGACAACTCGTCTTCATGTAACCAGTCAATTAGCATTTTATATTGTAACATCGATAAACTCTTTATATCTTGTACCCTCATTAACGATTAAAAGAGTACATGGTTCTGGTAATTAAATTTTAGTAAATTTACGTTAACAACCGATGTAATAAACATCAGTATTCAACAAATTTTCTATTCAATCAGTTTTTTTTTCAGTTATTTCACGGATATTCAATAAACATATCCTCACGGGCATTCACCCTATGCATATATAAAAGCATTTCTTACCGTTTCGAGATATCTTTTATAATATTTTGTGAAGGAAGTTCTCTTGGTGATCCCATAAATAGATAGTTAGGATTATATTACGATCATAATGTAATTAAACATTATATAAACTTAATGATAATGTCAGAAGTGGAAAATTTCTTATTCCGCGAATAAAAAAAGGAACTGTTCCACTATTTGTCAGGAACGATCAAGACCAAGAAAAAGCTGGATCAGAGCAGAATATAAAGTAAAAGATTGTAAATAAAAATAATAGAAGAGGTTATTATAATTTATACAGCAATAAAGTCCTTGTGTATATATATATATATATATATATATATATATATATATATATATAATATAGAAAATCTAAATTAAATTTAAAAAATTAAATTTCTGAAAATAAAATAAAAATTTTAAACAGTTGATTGCTAAATATCTAAGTATTTAATTATTTATCTATTTAATTACATTTTCAATAAACTGTACAAAAACCTCAGGTTTTTTGATTAAATTAATTACTATTACTTAAAATTCATCAGTGGAGAAACACTATTAACACAAAAGGAAATATTCTGCTTTAATCTTAAATAAATATATCACTACATAATTTATTTAAAAAAAAGAAGGATATTAAGGCTCTCTTCTTAAGGATAACGATAAATACCTTCCTATTTATTGCAGAGCCTGGACATAAGTCTCTTTCTGCTGGATCTTTTCAAATATCGGGCGGGTATTTGTTTAATAATGACGGTTACATATTTATTTTATTTGTAGACGGTATTGTAAATTGCGCTCCGATCTTTACAGATCAATTTTAAATACCATTACTAGTGTTATTCTAGGGAGACTAGCAAGGTAATTTCGTCTCTCTCCCCTCGCGCGATTCCCCTTCAGTCCGACGGCTGAAGGCCTTTCGGTTTAGCAGGAGTGCGCCTGATGGGACTCCAGTTAATTGGAGGATGCAATCCACTCCCTTCGCCGTAGAAATCGTATGTTCTAAGGATAGACCAGAATTGTAAATTGACGGAAGGAAGGATGGTTGGTGAATTTAGGTTTTGCAGATTCTTTTTTACTCTCACCGTCTTCTTCGTCTTCAGCCAAGTCGGGGCTGGACAATGTTCGTCATTGTAGGATGTAGATCCTGCTTCTTTCTTCTTTGGCCTGACTTTCCGTATTTAGGTTGTAAATAAACACACCTTTTACCTTAGAAAGACCTGTGAGCCCAGAAAAGGGCAAAATAGGGAAAAGTGCAGGTCTCTTCCACCGGGCGACTGCTGGGTTTCTTTTTCCAGCGTCGTCGCTATCTTTCGACAGTCTTCGTTAACTTTTCTAAATAGGATAAAGGATTTTGGAAAAACGTTTCTACGTACAATTTATATAAGTAAAACATTCCCTTACACGAGGGTACATCAATCGCTTTGTACCCTCTTCGTCATATACGCCTGCACCGTATATGACGAGAGGCAAGAAAAAATCATTTTCTTCTAGACGTACGTGTATCTAAGAAGGTTTTGGGAGACCACGTGGCCAAAAAGGTGTCCTTATAGGTATCTCGTTGTAGCACCTACTTTCTCGTAGGCCGAAATATTTAAAATCAATCAACCTAAATCATACTTATATATGCTCCAAACGATTATCTAACTGCTGTTTTTTTATTCTGTAAATTCATTTTGATTTTTTTCAAGTAGTCTTGATGCAAAATTATATTTTGGATCGGAATACACATATGCATGATGAATATTTAACAATAATGCCGTGTTTAGGAATTGATTTAACACTCTTTAAAACGAATTAGTATGATTTGATATTGTAAACGAAATTAACTTATCATCTCACCAAAATACGTCATCCGACAAATCACCCAAAAAATGTATACTATTTATTGAAGTTATACTTCTTTTGGCGCGTTAGGAGAAATTGATCAGAGTGTATTTTCAGCAAGTAACGGAAGTTGCGCGCGCGATGTAACACACCATGAAGATTTGCGCAGGCCCAAGTGCTTTTTTGTATGTCTACGAACACTTCAATACTTTTTAAACTGTATAAAATAAATATTATTTAATTTAAGTGTTATTTATTCAAACTTTTATTCATGGTATTTAATGTCGTCTATCGATCGTTTAACTCAGTTCAAATCTGTTTGAATGCGTAAAAAAATTCTTTTTTTATTCACGCCAAAGAAGTATAACTTCTTACGTGCGAACATAAGTACACACGAGCTTTTTTTTATATTATTATTATTTACACTATTAATTTATGCTATCACCCAATAAATTTAATACTATTATACAATCTACGCAAATTGTGTTATCTAACTAAGAAACAGATTGCAGAGGATTTATACACTTATTTTTAAAAATAAAGGTACAATTTATTTAATGAAATGATTGTTATAGTAGAACTTCTAATTTTGTTAAGAAATTATCTTCTGGTATAGATACAATTGGGTCATCTGTAAAAATGATAACAATAAATGGTCTAATATTTTGGTGAAGATCATTCCTACACACTAAAAAGAGTAAGGGACCAATAAGTATATTCTTCTAAGTAACATTTGCATAAGATTTTTCAAACTAAAAATTACGTGGTCATCAACAGTTAAAAATACTTTTTATTTATTTCTCGAATCATTACTATAGATTATTATTATTATTATGGAAAAAATTATGACTGAAATTTATTCTGATGTTTGAAATATTTTAAGGATAAACATCAAGATAATTTTTTTAAAAAAACTCAAGATAAACGATAATACATATTCCTTCTGGATTCAGATAGACTAAGCTTATGGTCTCGGTAGTGATTTCCTAATATCATCTTTAAGCAATTCTGCTTGCATTTTTAATCAAGATGCAGAATTCTCATCTTTTGCAATTCTTGCGAACGGGTTTCTTACAGGCTTATTTTATAACCTTATTTTAAAAGTAAATAAAAACAAAAAATCTAAATTTATAGTAAACTTTCACTTAACCGCTGAATGTAATTGAATAGAGAAAGTATGGATCATATAAAAAATGGGGTATCGAGTTTTTTGCAAATATTTACATTACTTTACATTTTAGGATCCTACTTACCTCATATAATATAATATGTTGTGTGAAATCACACTCACGCGTTTGAAATCAAAATTAAAATTATTAATTATTTATACTACTTCTTTGGCGTACCCCCTGGGGTGATAAGACGCGGGGTCTAGATAAGTGGGAGACCACTTATCTAAACCAAAAACCATATGTATTTAGGTTTGTCGCACTGATTTTGGTTTTAAATCTCAGGATTGAGCGAGCCGATTTTCTTCAAATTTTCTTGAAATATTTTTTTTTATATCAGACATTAATCATATTAATCTTTTTTGCGGAATTCGTGAGGGTGTGGGGAAAATAGCGAAAAAACAATTTTGATTTTCTTTACAGGCATTTTAGAAAAAAAAACTGTATTAAAGCAAATCTGTTACCTACATTGCGTACTCGTACATAAACAAGCAATCATGTTTTTTCTTTAAAGAAACAATCTCCACCTCTTAAAATTGAAATATTTGTTTCTTTTATTCTTTTGCACTATCTCCCTTCAGTTTAAATATTTTCAATTTTTTTTTAATATTTATTCTTAAAGCTATTGACAAGGAATTTCTATATATATTTTTTAAAATTATAGACCTAGAACCTAAAACGCAGAAAAAGCTTCGGAAATTTTATTTTTCTTATTTTAGCCTTTATCAATAAAGATTAAGAGAAAACTTTTATCAAGCAAATTTGTTAAGTTCAGTCTCTATATGAATATTTTTAGAATAATTCTTCTTAAAATTAATTTCCCACCTTTAAAAAAAAAAAAAAATGTATACATATATATTTTTTCTGTTTTTGGCTCTAACTTTTTTAGGTTTTATTATTAACAGCCGGGCAAATCATGCTAGCTTTCTTTTATTTAAATCAAGGTATAAGAAGTTGCTGTTTTTAAAATTGGCACTGACTCTAAAAATGCATAATTAGATAATAAACTAAATTTATAAATTATAAATTGAATACCAATGGTAATTTTTGGAAATCATTTTGTTTTTAGTTCTACTTTTTACATCATTTTTATAAGTTTCTTGTATGAGAACAAAATTTTGGAAATTTGGTAGCTAAGATGCCTAAAACCAATGAGAATATCTTAAAATTAACATTTTACATCTACTTTTGACTTCCTGAGGAAGAGTAAAAAAAAAACTACATCTATAAAATCATTAAAATTTTTGTTTTCAATAGAAATTTTTGTATGATAATAAAACGAAGTTTCAAAGCTATTAAGTATTACCAATATTACAATCATTGAGCAGCATGACGAAATATGAAAATACTTTACATTTTTTTTTTTAAATATAGAATGATTTTAAAAATATAATCAAAGAATATAACGAGGAAAGAAAACTCTGAAATTTAACGGTTTTTATCGTTATTATCTCAGGATAAAAATTTATAAGACAGTGTCAACAATTTAACACCACCGAAAAATCACATTATAACTATATAAACATAATTTAAAAAATATAAATGTTAAATTAAAGTTTAACTATTTAATTTACCTCCAACTATAACGTAATAGCACAATAAAACCATTACATGAATAAAAGACGTCTTGGTTGGCTTATCAACCAAAAAATATCGGTTTATTGTAATTTTCATTTTTAAATGTTACTATTATTATCATAAATAATAAAGTCAAGGTAAATAATATCAAGGCCAATCGTGTGTTCATTCACACTTTAATGAATATCAATAGCTGTTATTTTTTTATATAAACTGAAATTTCATAAGTTGGTTTGATATTTAATATTTCATGCATAATATTTAGCAATAATAATAATAATAATAAGCCAGCAGTTATTACTTTATTTTATGCATATTTTATTTATAAAACTTTTATTTCTTCAATATTTGGTTAACTGAATAGTTTCATGGTAAGAGAAACCGTATTGACTTCTGATAGCTTATATTTTCCATCTAATAATTCCAATTTAGTAACGTCGCCGGCCTCCGTGACGCGAGTGGTAGCGTCTCGGCCTTTCATCCGGAGGTCCCGGGTTCGAATCCCGGTCAGGCATGGTATTTTCACACATGCTACAAATCATTCATCTCATCCTCTAAAGCCTAACGTTAGACCCGAAAAAAAAAATTAGTAACGTTATTTCATATAAAATATGATAATAATATATGTGTGTGTATATATATATATATATATATATATATATATATATATATATATATATGTGTGTGTGTGTGTGTGTGTGTATTTTTAGCAACTTTTTCCCATAAATGTTAAAAATCACACAAATTTAAAATACGTTCTTTTTCTTCTTAAAGTAGATGAATATCTGCATATAAAAGTTTTTCCGTTTAGGTATTCTACAAGCTTCGTTAAAACAACTTCACTTTACATTTTGTTTTTTGTCTTTGATATTTTATCAATATTATTTCATTCATTCACTTTGAGTTAGTTTTTTCTTCTGTTCTATTTGCCCCTTTTTTCTCTTGATTATCCTGGAAATTTTTTAAATTTCCTATTTTTTTTTCTAATTTTTTCTCTACCATACGTTTCCTTTTCCTTTATGTAAAATTTTTTTTTAGTTTTTCTTTTTTTTTAATCTATTAGGTTTCTTTTAAGTTTTGGAAAGTAATTAAAATATTTCTTTATAACTCTTTTTTACTTCCTTACGAAGTAAATGAAGTATTGTAATCGCGAAAAATTTCGGTTTTCAGATTTCGACGGAAATATCCATTTTGACCATCCCTGAATCCATTTTGACTAGTTTCGGCGTGACCTCCATACGTACGTATGTATGTATGTATGTACGTAGGTATGTATGTATGTATGTATGCTAAGTATGTATGTATGTAGGTATGTATGCTATGTATGTACGTAGGTATGTATGTATGCACAAATGATACAGGACAATTGACATATAGACCGTTGAGCCTCCTCAACATGATGGGAAAAGTGGTTGAAAAAATGTTGGCTGGCCGCATAGTGCAGGAGGTGGAAGATGGTGCGAAAATAAGTGCTAATCAGTTTGGTTTTTGGAAAGGCAGGTCAACAGTTCAGGCAATTAGTAAGGCGATTAGTTGGGCTAACGAAACTAGAAGAGGTACTTGGCGGACAAGGCATCAAAAAGAAGAGTTTTACCGACAACCGTAGTGTCAACAATGATGTATGCCGTGCCGGCATGGAGTTGTGCTCTCACTATTAGCAGAAATAGAGACAGGTTGAAGAGAGCACAGAGGTGGATACTACTGGGAGTAGTATCTGCCTATAGAACTGTTTCTTACGAGGCCCTCTGTGTGCTCTCGGGAATGTTACCGATTGACCTTATCGCCAGATATAGAACTGACAGGTTTTTAGAGAGAGCAGAAAATGAAGTCAGGGAAAACATACATAGAATCTGGCAGGAGAGATGGGCGGAGGCTGGATGGACAAGAACCTTAATTCCAGAATTAACAGGATGGATTAACAGGCGGCATGGAGAAACTGACTATTGGATCACCCAGTTCCTGACGGGACATGGGTGTTTCAATGGTTATCTCCATAAGGTGGGAAGAAGGAATGAACCCACGTGCATGTACTGCGAACAGGACGATGATTCTGAGCATACGTTTTTAGTATGTAATAAATGGATAAGACTAAGACACGACGCGGGTATTCATGGAAAAACGCCGAAGGAGACCATGGATTTCATGCTCAGCAGTAAGGAGAACTGGAGGAAGGTAGCTGATTATATAAAGACAGTACTAAAACAGAAGAATGAAGATGAAAGAAGTATGGGCTTCTAGTATGTTAGGTTGGGTGGACAGCCTCAGCGGTGAGAGCCAGCATGCTTAGGTGTGCTGGTTTCAATGATCCGCTGAGGACTCCTTGGGGTGTGCTGTAGGGACAAGAGAGTATTATAAAAGATCCGGGGGTCACATCACGACTTATAGGTATGATGTGGTTCCATAGAGGACATAATAGAGAATAAAAAATCTCAAAAGAGCCACCGGTAGGCCTGACCTGCCATGCCGGTATATAGCCGGTAGGCGGGGAGGGCCTATTAGAATAACGGACACTCCTCTGGGTGGCGTAATACCATCAAGTCGGTCAGGCCCAGGGGAAAAAAAAAAAAAAATGTATGTATCTCGCATAACTCAAGAACGACTAGCCGTAGGATGTTGAAATTTTGGATTTAGGACTGTTGTAACATCTAGTTGTGCATCTCCATTTTTTATTGCAATCGACTGAACCAAAAGTGTTCAAAAAAACCCAAATCCATGTATTTTTTTGGATTTTGGGCTTTTTTTTTTAACTGCAGTAATAAGACCTCATTGAGAGCTTTTCAACGATATATCATTGGTGATATTTATTTTCATCGGTTCCAGAGTTGTAGCCAAATGAAATTTTAATTAATGAAATAATTGGATTTTACAAGGGAAGGCATATCGATTTGAATCAGACTTCATCTCCTTTTTTCAACTTTTTTAAAATTTAAATATATTGATATTAATAATTATTAACCTCGATTGTAAAAAAAAAAATTACGATAAATAATAATTCTATAATAACAATTAAAAAAAATATCAGAAGTTATTAATGAAATAGAATTTTATGTACTTTTCCTTTTAAAAAAACGTGTGTGTCTAATTTAATAGGCGTACAAGGAAGTCGTTTGGTGTCCACATCAGATGTTTTAAATAAGTATTTTTAAATATCCAAAATGTATAATGTATTTTTTCGTATTGTCTTTAATTTTTTAAAATTTCTTTACAGCTAATGAGAATGAATGATAAGAGACTCGCAAACAAATCTTCAACCACATTTACAAAAAAAAGAATATAAATCAACCAACTCCAAGGTTCAAAAAGATCTAATAGAAATAAAAAGATCTAAAGAAATAGTTCAAAATACAATAATGTACAGAAAACTGGTACAACATTTCAAGAGTCTCCAAGAGAAGAAGAAAAAAGAAACAAACAACGTCTAGTCAAAAGAGAGAAAATAAAAACAACCAAAGAATGAATTATTAGAATACCGGGAAAAAGAACGTAAAGAAGGAAGAGAAACGAATGCAAAATGTTGCTTCATGTGATT
This sequence comes from Lycorma delicatula, assembly GCF_047948215.1. NCBI lineage: Eukaryota > Metazoa > Arthropoda > Insecta > Hemiptera > Fulgoridae > Lycorma > Lycorma delicatula. The sequence goes on from NC_134460.1 coordinate 27,152,986, forward strand.
CTCAATCGGCAAAACTCAAAACAAAAAAAAAATATAGCATACTTCTACATTGTTTTATAAATATAGAGTGCTCTTTATTTGACCTTAGTACATATACTTTTATTTTCTTTCAACCTTTGCGTCTAATACATTTCTCTTTTTTGTTAATCACTTTTTCCATTCGTGATTTATATGCTAACGTCATTGTTTCGTCTGAATATAAAAATTCAGCTTTTATTGTACTTTTGTAGTGCCTAAATTTTGTTATAGAATATAGATCTTTTTGTTGTAAACGTTTCTTGTCAACTGACATACTAATTCAATTCGCTTTGCTTTCTAGATTTAGTTCTTCCTTCTTTGTTTTTCCTGTTTAGCCTCCGGTAATTACCTTTCAGATAATACTTCAGAGGATGAGTGAGGATGATATGTATGAGTGCAGTCAGTCATACATTGTCTCAGTTCGACCATTCCTGAGATGTGTGGTTAATTGAAACCCAACCACCAAAAGAGCACCGGTATCCACGATCTAGTATTCAAATCCGTGTAAAAATAACTGACTTTGCTAGGACTTGAACGCCGAAACTCGCGACTTCCGAATCAGCTGAGTTGGGAAGACGCGTTCACCACTAGACTAATCCGGTGAGTTAGATTTAGTTCTTCCAAATCGTTGTTTTATAATATATAACATATCTTCTAAGTATTTATATTTTTTAACTACTTTGATTTAATAATATTTTGTTACTAAAAGCACAGTTTAAAAACAATCTATTAAAAAAATAATAATAATAAATGCAAATATTTTTTAAGGTATAAGAAATATATATATATATATATATATGTTTATATATTATAAATATATATAAAATGGGATGAAATTTAAATTATGTTATAATACATTCAATGAATTGAAAAAGTTATTTATTTTGATTACACTTTTGCGTTGTTTGAAAAAAAACTTTCAATCCGGAAATCATTTTTAACTGTCTTATCAAAACGCAAATAACCAGCATTTAAAGTCAAATTGTTATTCCCGTTTTTATACATGATAAAATTCATATTTTATCTCTTTAAAAACCTTAAACATACACATGTTTTTTTATATTTGTGTGTGATGACATAAATGCGTACATACAATACATATACAGTATGCGATATAAGTATAGAAGAGTCAATTTATGTTGTAATCACTGTTAAATTTACAGCAAAAAGAACTGATGTGGACACCACATGACTTCCTTGTACGCCTATTAAATTACATATGCACATTTTTTGCTGTACTTCATTTAAACTTATTTCATTTGAAAGTGTGATACGTCCCCTCCAATTCTTTAATAAAGTGGACAGTTACACAATTACTAAAATATTACTTTTTATTAACATCAAATATTTATACAATTATTATAGAGTAAAAGTACCTTTATTACTCTTTAAATAAATGTAAGTCTTATATCTAATACGATGTTTTAGGTAGATTTCATAAGAAAGCCTACCTACTGTAACTGGCACCATAATCCGACTTCCGGAAAATTTCTACATATCTTTGCGTTTCACATCCCCCAGAACCCAAAACCACCGTCAGCTCAAAAGGTTATACATACATTTATACATATATATATATATATATATATATATATATATATATATATATAAATAAATAATTCACTTTCTTGTGAACACGATAACTGCCGTAATTTTGCGCCAATCACATTCAAATTGTTCCATAAAAAAAAAAGACCCAAAATCTCGGTCGAGTTTGTTAAAGGCCAAAATCGGACCATGGGAATAGAAATGGAATGGCTTTTTCGAAAAAAATAAAAATGTCGCTGTAATCTTTTTATTAAGTAAAATATCGAATTCGTTTAAAGTTCCTACGATTCTTTGGATAAGGGCCTAAAACTTATGTAAGTAAAAAGTTTTTTTGACATCAACCATTGGCTAGGGGATGGAAAAATTGGGGTTTTGAAGACAAAAAAAAATCATATCTCCCTTAATAGGCACAGTATCGCATCGATTTAAAGTGATCATTAGTCCTCTATACATTACCTAAAACTTTCGTCTGAAGCAATTTTTGGTATGACCAACCCTTACGGCAAGGGATCACCAAAACAAAAAAAAAACAGAAAAAACAAAATATCGCTATAGCGTTCTTTCTTTAAGTAAAATATTGAATTCAATTAAGCTCAAACTATTCTTTGGATAAGGGTCTAAAACTTATCTAAGTAAAGTTTTTTGATATAACCAACTATTGGCCCTCGGGGTGGAAAAATGGATTTCGAAGACAAAACAAACCTACCTTAATAGACTCAGTATCGATTAGGTTTAAAGTGGTGGTTAGTCTTCTATATATTACCTAAAAAATTTTTCTGAAATAAATCCAAATAATATATAAATCCAAAATAAAGAACATATAAATTATATAATATATAAATCCAAATTTTTTGGATTTTGAGCTTTTTTGGACACTTTTAGTTCAGTCGATTGCAATCAAATAAGGAGGTGGACAATTACATGTTACAACAGTCCTAAATCCAAAATTTCAACATTCTACGTTTTTGAGTTATGCGAGATACATACGTACGTACAGGCATCACGCTGAAAATAGGCAAAATGATTTCAGGGATGGTCAAATGGAGATTTCCGTTGAAATCTGAAAACCGAAATTTTTCGCGATCACAATACTTCTTTCAAGGATGTAAAAATCGAGATTTATAAATAACAGTTAATTATTTTAATTCGTCCCAAATTATTTTGTTTGGTAACTGGTCTCTGGTTATTGAATTCACTGCTGTAACAATTCGATTTTTCAGATCTTGAAGGGTAACAGGCTCAATTGGTAAACCCACCGGGTTGGTCTAGTGATTAAATCGTAATCGCAAATCAGCTGATTTCGAAGTCGAGAGTTCTACGGTTCAAATCCTAGCAAAGACAAGAATAAAGTTTTTACGAATTTGAATAGTGGATACCAATGTTCTTTGGTGGTTGGGATTCAAATAAACCACACATCTCAGGAATGGTTGACCTGAGACTTTACAAGATTACACTTCATTTACATTCATACATATTATCCTCTGAAGTAATACCTTACGGTAGTTCTAGAGGATAAACAGAAAAAAAGATAATAACCCTGAAGTAAAAGGTTACAAATATATATATATATATATATATATATATATATATATATATATTTGTTGTTTATATTCTAATGTCGACATATTACAAAATAGAATTATAAATGAGTGTTCCGGTCTAAAATAATAAAAAATATTATTGCATTTGTTATTTAAAAATTTAAAGAGATAAATCAATCCATTTAATAGAACGTAATAATATTAAAAAATACCTATATTATGAAAACAAAATTTATTAAAAAAATACGAACAATACACGTGTAATGACACGCTTATAACAAATTATAATATGTTAAATTTAAATTTAACATTATATTATATTATATTATAATGCAATACGATTAGAATAGGGCAGCTTACACTTTAATATCAACGCATCACTTTATATTTAAATAACTTGAAAATAATGTCGTGATATTTAATAATTAAAGGTCCGATCTACTCTAATATAAACGAGGTCAAGGTTTTAAATAGACTTTTATTCAAAATCAGTAAAAGATCTTTAATAATAAAAAAAAATTATTGTTTTTATTTTTATGTAATATATCTATTTTTCAAACCGAATGAATTATCCAATTTTACGGGGTTGTAAATGGGTAAAACTCCCCAAATTACAAAATAGTTTATTTCATTATATTTTTGGACATCTAATGTTTTAGATAGATTTCATAAGAAAGCTACCTATTGTAGTGGGTATCATGATTCGACTTCCGGTAAATTTCGACATATCTTAGCGTTTCACATCCCCCAGCCACCAAAACCACCGTCAGCTCAAAAGTTTACATATACATTAATATATATATATATATATTTCACTTTCTTGTGGACACGATAACTGCCGTAATTTTGTGTCAATTTAAAGTTTAAAGTTCCTACTATTTTTTTGGATAAGGGCCTAAAACCTATATAAGTAAAATTTTTTTGATATCATTAACCATTGGCCCAGGGGGTTGAAAAAATGAGTTTTCGAAGACAAAAAAATCATACCTCCTTTAATAGGCAAAGTCTCAAATTAGTTTAAAGTGATCGTTAGTACTCTAAATATTCCCTAAATATTACCTAAAACTTTTATCTATAACAATATTTAATATGACCAACCCTTACCGGGAAGGGGTTTTGCTGGAGCTGTAAGAAGATTGTCTTGTCGTATGTTAAACATGTGAAACTTTTTTTTACATGCAACCATTATCGTATTGAGTAAATTTTAAGTTTTTCTTAATTTTAAAGTAGAAATTTTTTTTATCCCCTACTTAGCACCGGTAAAATCTACCTCCAGCGTGCCAAAAGGGATTTTTTTTTAAAATTATTATTATGTAACCATAAACAAAATGACAACAAAAACGAATTATCAGATGTTTCACCAAATTTGATATGGACATTATATGACTTTGTACGCATATTAAATTACATATTAACTTTTTTTTTAAATGTAACGTACATAAAATTTTATTTCATAAATAACTTCTGATATTTTTCCTTATTGTTATTATTGAATTATTATTTGTTTTTTTTTTTCAATCAGAGGTTAATAATTAATTATTAATAAATCAATGTATTTAAATCAAAAAAAGGAGATGAATTCTGATTCGGACTGATGTACCTTTCCCTTATAATAGCCAAATATTTCATTAATTTAAATTTCATTTGGCTATAACTCTGGAACAGTTATGTGTACCAGTTAAATATGTACCAGTTATGGTATATCGTTAAAAAGTTCTCAATGAGGGCTTATTACTGCAGTTAAGAAAAAGTCCAAAATCCAAACGTTTTTGGATTTTGGGCTTTTTTTGGACACTTCTGGTTCAGTCGATTTCAATGAAAGGGGGCGTTGCACAACTAAATATTACAACAGTTCTAAATCCAACATTTCAGCAACCTACCGCTAGTCGTTTCTGAATTATATGAGATACATACGTACGTACATACATGCATACGTACTAGACGTCACGCTGCAACTAGTCAGAATGGATTTAGGAACGGTCAGAATGGATATTTTCCTTAAAATCGAAATTTTTCGCGTTCACAATACTTGCTTTACTTCGTACAAGGAAGTAAAATTCAAACTATAACTAACATAGAATATCTGTATTTTATATCTTTGCATTCTTATAATATTAAAACATATAATCCACTTTTTAAAAAAGCGCAATATCTTACATCTAAAGATCTGTCTCCCCCTACCATCAACAAATGAATGACAAATGTTTTATGTTTAGAATACATTTTATTCCAACAATTATTTTTGAGGCAATAATTAAAACCCGTTAATTTTTTTTTATTATTGAAACTTTTTTACGGGTAAAACGTTTTGAGTTAAAAAAAATTCAAGGCACAAAAGTAAATAAAATTTCAGATACTTTCGTTGTAAGCATTATTATATACAACTAGAATCCCCGTCTCAGCTTCCTGATGGAAATGAGTTTCCTGTCGCGGTCATTTTTATTTTATATTTCTTAGTCAAGTAACCGGAGGCAAGTATAGCCAGTCGCGTTGAACATGCAGTAAAAGTAGTAGTGGCTGTGTTAGTGGAGCCGCCGCGCCGTACAACGTGCGTCTCTTAAAAAAAAGAAACCGAAAATGGTTTTCAGATATTTATCTGAAGAGTATTTGTAAGCCCATATCTAGTGAATATGTTGTTCACTATATTCGGATACGGGGAAAATTTTCAATTATTCATCAGAATATTTTTACCTTTCTTCACCCGTTTCGAAATCGAATTTTGAAAAAAATTAAAAGATATTCCCATGAAGATTAAACACACCAAAAATCAAGTTTATATCTTTATTTTTTACCGAGAAATTAAAAAGAAAAAAGAAGTAAATTTCAATGTTATTTCATTTTAGCTCTTTAGACTCAGAATTTAAAAAAAACTTTCTTATAGTGCACTTACACCGTGAGAATAACATGTTTAATTAAATAGATTATAAATATACACACGCGCGCGTGTGTATGTATCTGCGTGCGTGCGGGGGCGCGCATGTGTATATAATATATTTATTTACTTTAAATATGGAGGCGCCAATCATTCTGATATCAAATTTTTTTGTCAGGATTTACTCTTAAAATTGCATTTATTTAAACAATTTTTGTGCAGTTTTTTTATTAGCTTTAACTTAATACGTAGTTTTTAATTAAATTCAAAAAAAAAATTAATTTCAAAAAATTATGAGTTAAATGAACAATCGTATTACTTTTTATCTGAGCTTTATCTTTTTATTAAATAAATCATACTAAGATAATAAAAAGCATGAAGAAATTTATCAGCTCAACAGCAAGATAAACAGCAAAAAAAATAATAAATTTCCGGTTACGTGTAGGATGAATTAAAATGGTTTTGGAGGACACTTGATAACTTAGAAAGCTTAAACCTTTTTTTTACAAAACATTAACATGGTATTTCTTAACTTCATTTAATCTTCCTAGTGAAATAGAGTAGGCAAATAAATTGTCAATTTAATCTTCAAGGAATTTATTATTATTTTTATTTATTATCTTATTTTTAATAGACTATTTATTTTGAACTTACATTACAAAGAATGATAAAATGCTTTAAAAATTACTTTACTTAGAACAAAAATAAACAAAGAAAAAAACCATTAGGTACGTCTAAGCAGACCTGTAATCTGGAAAAAAGATTAATTCTATCCAAAATAATTTCACGTAATTTTTTAATACACATATCTGTTGTTTTGATATATATTATATAATTTTCATAATTTTTCTTAGATGTATACATATGCATTTTATATTATAGTAGTAATAGGATATATATATATATATATATATATATATATATATATATATATATATATATAGAGCGAGAGAGAGAGTGAGAGAGAGAGAATGAGAGAAAGAGAGAATATTATTTTAGTAGTAGAATAGTTTTTATCAGTTAGACGATTACAAACACTGCAACTGCTACGCCTTGCTGATAACCAGTGATTTTCTTTAAAACTGTCAACAGTCTCCATAGAAAAGCAAGCTCTTGTCAAGATGATTAGGCTACTACAAAAAAATAGTGTGGGAAGTGTTGCTGCAATGTTTGGTCTAAAGATATCGTACTTTTTTTTACTGATGAATTAATTTACTACAGTAAAGCTTGCGAGTGGGAATATGAAACTGGAAATTTGTAGGGTATGAAAAATTCCATGTCTGGCCGAGATTTAAACCCAGGGCCTCTAGATAAAAGGCCAAGCCGCTATCCCTCTGCCACGGAGATCGGTGAATTTCTTTTTGATATTTTTGTTACGTTAAAGGTAATGGACAATAATGTTTTTGGTAGTGATAATCTAATTGATAGATTATCGTGATCGTTTATCATATTTTAATAATAAACTGATTTAGTTTTAAAAATAGGTATAAATCGGGCAACAGTATTCCAGTTTCCTTGTAATTATTAACATCATTTTAATTCTAACAATACAGTAATTTTTTTCTTCTAATTCGAAAAAATATGTGGATAGAAATTTTTACTGCACTGAACAGGAATATGGTATTTTTACAGTTTAACGTATCAATCTTTTCTGATTCAAGCACTAGAATAATACTATTCTGTATTTAACTATAGTGTTTCAAACAATATGCCAAACTCACTACTTTTTATGACAAAATTATCCTATAAAAGTTAAAGTTGAATAACTAAAAAATAAGTTCTTTTATATTACGTAGAATACATTCTTTTTTCTTCTTTTTTCCTGCAAGGAAATTTCTTCAGTTATGAAAAAATAATTATTTTTTTATATTATTTATGTTTGGCTATTTTGTATGATTTTGAAAAAGTAATCTAATAATTACTCTTGTGTGAAAAAATTATAAATATTTTAGCAATTAAAAACTTTTCATACATTTATCGCAAGTTTTTTTTTTTTTAGATAAAACACTTGAAAATAAATGGTTGTTATTTCACGAGTATTATTCGGTTAGACCACATGCTGACGCAATGTCAAATAATTTTTACTAGAATAGTCCAATAATTCATTAGAAATAATTTTAGTAATAATTGGATGTTTAAAAATTCGACACTTTGTGCTTTGCTTTAAAAATACTGCAATATATTGTTTATTTTGCAATAATTTTTAATTTGGTTACGACCTAAGTAGTTGTAAATATTTAATTTCAATAAAAATAAGATTTAATTATAATTATTATATTACAGCTAATCATCTTGGTTAAGTAGTAACATCTCTGCCTTTTATTTGGTAGGTTCTAAGTTCGAATCCCAATCAGGGTTGACATTTTTACATTCTACCACAGTCATCTTTTATCAGCAGTTATAATTAAGCGGTCAGACTGTAGTTGCTAAAAAAAGGAAGTAAATAATTAATTATGTAATATTACAAGTGATAAAATTAAAAATTTTTAAAACTCACGAAGCCGTTTTGAAGAATTATATCTACTGCAGGGCCTCCTGACGACTTATAACCGTAAAACTAATCTAAGGACCTGCTCTGAGGTGATACCTATGTAATGCATAAAAACCGCTTCAAAATCGGCCCAGCCGTTTTAGAGAAGCACATCTGCTGCAGCTCCTCCTGGTGGCCTATAACCGTAAAAGATGTCTAAGAACCTGATCTGAAGTGATACCAATGTAATTCAAAACAGCGCATCGAAATCGGTCCAGTAGCTTCTTTAGAATAATGTTATCACACACGCACATACAAACACACACATACCGTCTCCTTCCATCGTGGATAAAAAAAGAAGAAAATTGTTGCAAAAAATTGGTGTAAAAACAAATTTACACTAGTATGTTACACGCTGCGAGTGGAGTAGCCATAAAGAATACTTAAAAAAGTTTCTTACAACTAAAAAATAAAAAAAAATATATATATATATATATATATATATATATATATATATATGTATATATATTTTCCAGAAGCTTACGTTTTTTGATGATATTTAACTTATTTTAGACATTATTGTTGGTCATACCTAACAAAGAAGAACTGATAATTATAAAAAATATCTTTAGTTTTTACTGTACATAAAATTAAACATTGTAAAGAAACTAACATAATTCTATTAAATCTTCTTAAAGAAAAATAATAACTAGCAATTACATGTTGTAATAACAATTAAAATATATTATAATTAACAATTAAAATTTTAATTTATGAATAAAAATTTTTAACAATCAAAATACATAAAAATAATTATTAATATTTTATAAAACTAGATATGAAATTTAAAATAAAAATAAAATAAAATTAATAAGAGCAAATAAATAAACGTAAAACATATAATGCTTATAAAATTACACAAAATGATAAGGACAATATATTCCTCAAAGCATTGTAGCACTGTAGAATTCTGAATGCGTTGTCTACTAAGCATTCTTCTCTCCTCAGAATTACAGGTTCAATGAACTTAGCTTGTTAAGTTGAAAAAAAAAGAAAATATTTAAGAGCTTCTTTTACAGCCCTCGGCTCACCTTGAACTCGGCAATGAATGAGCCATGAATACGGATTCATGGCTTGTTCTTAACTCTCCCTTTCTTTTATTACGATTTCGAAGAATATTAACAAAAAAACGTTTCTTTTCTGATTAAAAGAACCTTGCAAAAATGTTATTTTCAAGAAAAAGAATTCCGAACTTTTAATTTAGTAAAATAGTACGGTTTACAAACTAAAATAATCAGTCTACGAAAAATTACTAAAAAATTAACATTAAAATATTCTCTACAAAAACTAGAATCATTCATATAAATTAACTAAAGTCTGTACACTCTAATTATATTTTATATTATACATTATGTTACATAATTATATGTATATATTTCTACAACAATGTAAAAATACAACAAAAAAAAAACATTTAACACGCAACCTAGAATTGGCTTCTCGCCAGCATCTGTAAGAATATTAAAATCATAAAGTAAAAAAGTATACAAATATTACCGAATAAAGTAATAACACACGTAGATCATTACTATTATAAAATTACTATTAATAAAGACGTGCATTACTATTCGTATTATATATTATATTTATTTAAACGTTTTATTATTATTAATAAAAATAAACCAACCACAAACGGTACTAAAATAAAATTGAAAATAAAAAACGCTGAAAACTTTTTACAAAGCAATAAATAATTATGAAAAATTTGTTTAAAAATGCTTCTACTCGAAAAATTCACAAAATAAAAACCATCAAAGAAAATACAATTAATGAACAAATAAAATTTGAACAGGAAGACTGGATTAGAAAACAAATAAATGTAATTTAAATTATTCAAAATTTACATTATCAAAAAGTAAATTTCTATCAGTAAATTGAAATAAAAATAGAATTAATTCATTTTAATTGTGAAGAAATTACAGCTTCTTTCTTTTACAAAATAACGCAATAGAAAAAAAATCATACATAAAAAACTACTTAATTATGTAAATACTTGCCGGTAGTAAACGATTTATTAAATTATTTATTAAAAACTTGAAAATAGGTGCGATTTTTAAACAATCATTAACAGGTCCATGGAATTACTAAAGATGGATGGTAAATACCTAATTTAATAATAAATTTTATTTTTATATTTAATAATCTTCCTTATCTACTGATGAAGATTTTTAAATCGAAATGCGGATTAGGTTTAGGTTTTTTTTTTATTATAACTTTTAAATTATTTAAAATTGATGTAATTATAGTTAATTAAAATACGCATTGGTTGCTATTAAAATTTTGTGTCGTTTGAATTCCATACGAAAAAAGCTGACAACACAGTTGTTTCTGATGCACGCCTTACTTACACACAAGTATAAACACAATTAAAAATATTTATCATTTTATTTAAATAAAATATTTTTTCGTTTATTTAATTCAATGATTCTTACTAACGCACGCGCGCATACCGTATTTAATTCACGGGGGTGTGGCGGTACTAGCGTCGACAGTGGGCACTAACTAAACTAATGTAATTTCACAACTTACATCGAATAAATTTCAATATACCTGCTAACGGATTGCTGTAGATACGAGACTTAAGGCACCTAAAACCGACTATTACGGACGATCGGGTTCGAGACACGGTCAGACCGCGTTACATTTTTTTACACTTTAAATAAAATTTAATTAATTAAATTATTTATTTAATTATTTAAATTAATTAAATATTATTTTTTAATTCTACCACTCACCTGTGACGTCACAACATAGCAATTGACTGCAACAGAATTTTTTAGGGAGAGGATGTGATTTTTTAATTTTTTTTGCAAATTTTGTTATTTTTTAATTGTTAATAAATGTGCCTAAGAAAAATATGACCTTAATTAAGAAAAATCTCGAGCTACTGAGGATGATCTCGCTCTACAGCCTCACCCTCTTGATTTTTTAAGTTGAAAATTGAATGGCATCAATGCCCCATATATAGAAGTAATCTGATGAAGATTGGTCAAAATCGGTCCGTTAGTTATGGATATATAAGGTGATTTAGAGGCCTATACCGAACACGCACACATACATATGAACATTAACATCCGGAAAATTTCCATCCGGTTTTTTTTTGATTCCTTAGGTGTCAAAACGTCAAGATCCGGTGAAACCGCATATGCCCAAATTGAACCAATTACAATACTTTTCCTTCTAGATCCATAGCGCTATCTAGACGGGAAGGTTATTATATATATATTTTTTTTTTTTTTTTTTGAATGAAAGAACGGGCATCAACCAGCTATGGACTTTAGCCATAAATTACCATACTTTAGCCACACTAAAATACCGTTTTATTATTCTTCATAAGAAATGAGAATACAGTTTTTATTTACTGCGATACAGAATAATACAACACAGCAAGATTTTATTTTAATTAAATGCTTAATCTAAACTATTTTATAATAAAAAATATCTTAATAGTACTAAAGCATGTAAGTGAAGAAAAAAACCGACCTCTTTATAATATTTTTATACCAGATAACCTTCATATTTAGAAGCATTATAAGCTGCTATGCTTTATTAATGTACAACTTTAAGACGGCTGATCACGAGGAAAAAATATAGTTAGTTGCAGTTTCATATTTAAACATAAAAAACACACAAAAACCAGTTTAAAAAATTGACATAGTAGAAATAAAAAAGAAAATTCCTGTGAATTCGTGTCAGGACTTAAGTTTGATATTTCAGAATACACTATTTTTTTTTTTTTTTGAATGGTTTGTTGCAATTCTCAAATCTTTTCTTTAATTTAAAGATTTTTCTTTTTAAAATTTTATTGATTCTCCTAATTTTGAATATGGTTCTGCAACATTACACTTCAAAGGCTTCATTCTTTTCGTTTCTGTTTTCCAGTTGTCTATGTTACACTATCCTAAAATGTTATAATCTATATGAACTATTTTTTTAAATTTCTTTCTAATTCTTATTCCTACAATTGATGCTATCAGATTTCATCCATGCATTAAAACATTCCTTGTTCGTACCACTCTGCTTTTGATATCTTTTTTACTTCCTCCAACCTTTTTACTTCCTTGTACGAAACGAAGAAAGTATGTGATCACGAAAAATTTCGGTTTTCAGATTTCAACGGAAATATCCATTTTGACTATTTCCGGCGTGACGTCTGTACGTACGTATGTATCTTAAAAAACTAAAAAACTATTAGCCGTAGATGTTGAAATTTCAGATTTAGGACTGTTGTAACATCTACCTGTGCACCTCCTCTTTTGATTGCAATCGACTGAAGAAAAAGTGTCCAAAAAAAGCCAAAAATCCAAATAATTTAGATTTTGGACTTTTTCGTAAATGCACTAATAAGCCCTCATTGGGAGCTTTTCAACGATATATCATAAGTGGTACTTAATTTCATTGGTTTCAGAGTTGTAGCCAAATAACATCTTAATTAGTGAAATATTTGGATCTTTAGGGAAGGCACATCGGTTCAAATCAGACTTCATCTCCTTTTTTTTAACTTTTTTTTTTAAATTTAAATATACTAATTTAGTAATAATTATAAAACCTCTGATTATAAAAAAATTACGATGAATAATAATTCAATAAGAAAAAAAGAACTGAAAAAATATCGTAAGTTTTTAATGAAATAAAATTTTATATAACTTCATTTTAAAAAAAAATCTGTTAATGCAATTTAATCAAAGAAATCATATCAGAAATTTTAAAAATGTGATTTTTTTTTGTAAGTAAAAATGGAGTACTATGTTTAAATATTACATGAATGCAATGATATCATAAAATAAAGATATTCTACGTAATTTATAGCTTGGCTTTTTCTTACTATAAATTTAACGTTTGTTTAATGTATTATAACATCTATATATTTTATACATACTATGTATAATTCATATATTTATACATGTATTACCTTATGTATAATCTATATATGGATTGTATATACATATTCATGTCCTCACATACAAATATATAGAGATTTGTATGAGATTTTTAAAGAGATAAAATATGAATTCTGTCACCCATAAAAACGAGAATAATAATTTAAGTTTTAATGCTGGTTATTTGCGTTTTAATACGAAAGTTAAAAATGACTTCCGGAATGACCATTTCTTTTTCAAACAACGCAGATACAAATAAATATGCAAAATTAATAGATAGATAGCAATATTTTATAGATATATATCAAAATATTAATGATAATTTTTCTTGTTGTGATATAAAAATTTTTGAAAAGAAGGAAAGACTTTTAAAACGCACCTCAATATGTTCCGATGTGTAATTAATTTTTCTTATTATTATTATTTCCGACTGATATAAAACTGAGGGCAATATAAAAATAGAATTTATCAGAATTAATTAAATAAAGATAAACAAAGACACCGAGATTTTGTTATCATATTAATAAACCGAAAGAAATTGTAATCTAAAATGACTCAACTTATTTTATAAGCAACATGATCATTTCCTTTTGTAAATAAATACTTTATTGAATAGAATTATTCATAATTTTAAACTAAACATTCTATTTTTATATTGAAAATTCAGCTTTCTTTTTCAAGATAAAGTAAATATAAATATAATAAAAAATGACGATGAATTATTTTATTCATTATCATTTACATTATTTCTTTAACAAGAATTATATTCAGAATCTATTAATATATAAAAGAAATATAAAGAAAACATGTAATTACATTCATAGCGAAAAGTGGTGTCACTACTGTGCAATATATGTATAATGGGTTAGATACATTACCCAGAACTATTACATTGTCTTCATGAAGTGAAATTTTTCTTTGTGTATGCTTTACAAAAAAAAAGAAGAAATTTAATTTATAATTCACTAACAATTTCTCTATAATTTTTTTATTATCCAACGAACACAACTTTCGATGACCGAACAGTAAAAAAAAAAAAAAACAAAAAAAAACGAGTAGGTATGTTTATAGGCAATGTAAATTATTTAATTAGAAAAAAATTATTACATAGTTACAAGGAGAGAAATAACATTCTCCTGAAAATAACAAATTTGTTTATACTTACTATTTTAGAAATAAAACTTATTATGTTAAAGTTTGACGTAGATTTTTTCTTTCTTTTTAATTTTAAAATGAATATACTAAGAAATTATTATAATGAATACCAAAATATAAGAAACAAACACTTCTATCCAGAGGAAAAAATTGACTAAAAAATCCGAAAAAATATATTAAAAAAAAATCGCAAACAAAAATTTTCTTTAATTTTTATAATTGGAGAAGTTTTGACGATTTTTCCTTATTCAATCAGGGGTACCTCAAGGAAGCGTTATCGGTCCCATCTTGTATGTTCTGTTTACAGCTGACTTGCCAATTACGGCAGATACTACAGTTGGAACTTTTGCTGACGATACTGCAATTCTTGCTGTCCATGAGGATACGGCTACTGCGTCTCGTTTTATTCAAAATTATATTACTCTCCTCGAATCGTGGCTTACATGTTGGAAGATAAAAATAAACGAAACAAAATCAAAGCACGTCACTTTCACCCTTTGTAGGGAACACTGTTTCCTGTTTCTATCTTCAATGTTGCGATTCTGAGATCTCAAGACTATAAATATTTGGGGTTTCATCTTGATCTATGACTTACTTGAACGAAACATATCAAATCTAAGCGGAAACAATTGGATCTCAACTTTAAAAACATATACTGACTGATAGGACATAGCTTTCAGTGGAAAGTAAATTATTGAATTATAAATCAGTTTTGAAGCCTGTTTGGACTTACGGGCTTGAATTGTGGGGTACGGCGTGCAACTCCAGTATTGACATAATTGGACGCTACCAGACAAAAACACTGCGAAAAATGCTACACATACCCTGGTACGTAAGCAATAGCCTCATTTATAACGATCTTAAATTGCGAACCGTTCGGCAGGAAATCTCTCTGGTCTGCCTACGTTATCAAAATCGTTTTGATCGACACCCAAATTATTTGGCGGTCAATTTATTGGATTTTAATCACAATTTAATGTGATTTTTCAAGATTGCTAAGGAACAATATTCTTGGTTTGCCTTATCGTTTCAATTAGCTGACTTTATGGACTGTCTGTACGGAGTGCTCTTCTATTTTGTTTCTTTCATTTCGTTATCGATAAGTCACCAGCCGCAGGGTCTGTGACTACTTAATGTTAGTTCAAATATAGATCTTATTTACTTATTGTTCAATTCACTTGCTGAACAGATTGTAAAGTTGCTGTGTCGTTACAATAAAAAAAATAAATAAAAAAAAATTTAAATAGTTTTGTAATAAATTCAAGTTGGGTGCTAAAACAATATGGTAAAACATGTATTAACCGTTCAATTTTTTATAAATGAATCAAACAATTTAAATGGGCAAAACATGTGTCACCAATTTCATCGTAGCGGTCGGTAGTAGACACGGTGAAAATTTCGACTGATGCTTTTCAGCACCTCATAACGATCTTATTCGCATGGGCAAACGTATAAAAATTTGGGAGACTGGTGAAATTTATAACGCGAGTACCCATTCAATTAACCATGTTAAGTTAAAATCCTGCAAAATATGTTCAAAGTGGCTTCAGAGATAGTTGATTCAAAATCACAGATACCCTAATTCACATTTGTACGGAACATAAATAACGGTTTTTAGCGAAACGTAATAATAACTTGTAATGAAACATGGATTCATCAGCTTAAAACGTAATTCGAATATCAGGGTATGGAATGAAAACGACTGAGTTCACCTCCCAAGAAAAATCCAAAACCTCGCGTCAACCGATAAAGTGATGCAACGATGTTTTAGGTCTATAAATGTCCAATTAATTGCGAATATTTGAAAGAAAAATTTACAATCAATAGCGAGTACTATTGATTGAGTTTTCTATGCTAGAAGATAAAGTGAAACCCACAAAAAGGAGAAAACATCCCGGTTCTTTCATTCTCAAAAGGCGTAATTCTTCTGCCTGATAATGCCCGTTTCCTTACCGTTCAAAAAACACGGAAAACTACTCAAAAGTTGAGTTGGTGATATTACCCCATCCACCTTACACTCCCGATCTTTCACAATCAGATTTTTTCTGTTTTTTCGTTCTTCTCTTAAGAGTTTTTACGTAGAACCAAATTCGGTAACAACGAAGAAGTCAAGAATGCAATAGAAGAATAGCTCAAACATGGTGGTGAACAATTCTTGACCTTAACTACTGGATAATGAAAGCTAAAAGAATGCTGTGGCTACCGCCCAAATATAATCGGGGATTATATTGAAAAGTAGATAGTTCCATTGTCATTGAATAAACAATAATTCTTCTATACTCATTTGTCTAATTATTTAACGACTCTCTTACAAAATCTAATCATAACTTCAGATTTATCAACTTTGATATATTTTATCTCGCAAACGTCTACAAGTTAATAATATTACGTCATTTGTAAATATTTTTCGTACAAGTTATTTGATTAGAAGTTATAGATGAAAAAATGTATGAAAACTGATTTTTTTTAAAGGCTAATTTTTAGTAAGTATATATACTTTTGTTATTAAAAAAAATAATTATTCGACGACCTTCGTATGATATCACTAGAAAATTATAAAAATTATAAGATTATATATTACGTACACATTACGTTACATAATGGATTATACTAGCAAATTTTAATTTTATTATTACAAAATATTATTTTCTAAATCTGTAATTTTATTTTTAGGATTGTATATTTTTAAATTTACAAAATAATCTCGAGAGTATAATACCAAAGAAAGGAGTAAAAAGATATGAGATTTCTTCAATGGAAGCAAAACATTTAAAAATACAGGCAATAAAAGTTAAAAATATAAAACTAATTACATGTAGTCGTCGTATTATTTTTTAAATTTATAATTATAGAACTTCCTGATCGTATTTCCAAATCTGTTTTCTCAATGACACAAACAACAAACTTCAAGGTGTTTTTAAAAGTTAAAAAGAAATTAGTCCAATAGTTACTTTGAATGTACTGTCTCAAAATCGGTTCACCTAATAATAATACTAATGTATGTAATTTTTTAATTATTATCCTAGATAAATCAGTATTACATATGGATTTAATTTAAGTACAAATTATGTTCTTTTTTTTTTAAATAGTTATTAAAATTTAATGATAATTATTTTCATATTTATATGTAATAATAATAATTATTATACAAAAAAGTTATCCAACGTTTTTAATATGAAACCTTAATAAACGCATAAATTTTAAGAATGAAAGGGTAAAGTTCAAAAAGCGTTTATTAAAATCAAATACGTTTTAACACCCATATATGTATAAGTATATGTACGTGTATCCATGTTTAAATTGGTAGTTAAAGACGGGAGTGTAAATTAAATTAAATAGAAAGTGAAATATATATATATAACGAAAAAAAAACAATGAAAGGCTTTAATTTTAGTAAATTTACGACAGAGATGCTGTAAATAAAACAAAAATTTAAATTTCAGTTAATAAACTTTTCAAGGAATGTTTATTAAAAAAAACATAATACTTGAATCAAAGAAAACGTAAACATAAATAATTTGAAAACCATTTTCTTTAGATAATTATATCAATCCACTATTTTAATTGAAAAATCATAAGATGGAAAAACAGGATCCCTAGTAACTACAAAGTGTTAAAAAATAACGCAATCTTATGGAAGAATGTTTCATTTTTTTGCAGGTTTAATTGAGGAAAACTGGGTTACACAATGCAGCAGAGAATATTCATTGTATTCCAATACAATATTTGTACCAGGTATGCCCAAACGCAGAATACCTTCACAGAAAAGTATGGTGTGAATACACCAAACAAGACCTCCATCAAGCGGCTGTACGACAAATTCCAAGAGACAGGGAATGTGGCAGATGCAGCTAAAAATGGTCGACCGAAAGTGCTAACACCAGAAAAATTATTTGACGTGCAGCCTGCATATTCTGTTAGTCTCAAGAAATCTGTGCGACGCCTACCTAGCCAGTCTGGTCTCTACGTTCGTAGTGCCCACACGGCATTGATAAAGTATTTAAAGATGCACCCGTACAGAATTCGTGTTGTTCACGAGTTGTTCTTGCAGAAACTATAACACGTATAGCTTTCTGTCAGTAGTTCATGTCATCTGTAACGCTAGATGGGAAAGAACTCGATGATAGGTTCTAGTCTGACGAGGCATGGTTCCACCTTGATGGATACATGAATGCACGAAATTTACGCATTTTTTGTACGGAAAATCCACATCAGCTGCACAAGTCTTCTCTGCACGGACAAAAAAATGGGTGTTTGGTATGCGATGTCATGTAGGCGAATCTTCATAACATTCTTTCATGACACAGTGAATAGTGAGCGCTATATATAGATGGTGCAACAATTTGTAATCAATCACTATACCTGCAGACCGGCTAGTACAAGTAGTTTCAGCAGAACAATGCTCATACAGCCAACAACACTATGACTTTCTTGTATCAGTGTTTTCATAGACAAGTAATTTCGAACGGGTTGTGGCCCCTCGGTCACCTGATTTATCACCTCCTGACGTTTTCCTGTGGGGATACCTTAAGGATGCTACTTACAAAACTTATCCTCACACCATTCCCGAATTGCATAGAGAAACTGAACAATGTGTCGCTGCAATTTCTCAACAGACGTTTCAACATGTGTTTAAGAGCATGTAACGTTGCATTCAATTATGTGAATCGCATAATGGAAATCACTTTCAATAATTATTGTAACTTACTCATTTTCCTATAAGGTTGCGTCACGTTTTGAACACCTGAATATAAATTGATGATTTTTAAAAACCAATAAAAATTACGTAAAACTTATTTAAAATAATTTAAATCTGACATTTTAGATGAAAATAATATTGCTTAAATTTATTTTTGGTAGATTATCAAGTAGAAGTTTTTTAACCAACTTTATTATAAGGAGGAGGTTCGACATTATCGCTTAATTTTGTACTGTAGCTTAATGATGCACAGCCTTAATTTGGATAGATTATTTTTATGTGAACATTCTGGAAGGTTCTGAGGTTCACATCCTAGTAAAAGCTAGTTGCTTTTATACGGTTCTAAATATCAGGTACTGTGATACCGGTGTACCTTGGTGGTTTTTTATTTATTTTTTTCCCCCGCCCCTCGGATCCGGATCTGAGGGGTGCCAGTGCCTCAAACTACCTCGGAAGGGAGCAAGATCCTGACCAGGTAGCCGGGAACTCGGGTCTTTTCTTGCTTGCCATGCCTCCAATGGGTAGCTCCCAAAAGGGAACCACCCACCCATCGTCTTGAGCCACGCCTCTAGTGAGTAACTTCCAAGGGAATATCCTTGGGAGGGCCTTTACATTGGTGGTTGAAGTTTAATTAACTGCACGTCTCAACAATGGTCGGCCTAAGTCTGTACAAGACTACACCTCACTTATATGTCATACTCATTTCATTGAGCTCTAGGGGGAAGGTTTTGCTTATTGTTCACTAGTTGAACAGATTGCAACGCAAATTAGGACAACAAACATTAAGGAAAAAAATTCTGTAAAATTATTAATGAAACTTAAGTAAATTCGCTTAATATATATATATATATTCCAGAGATCTTAGCTGGCGCTCAGTAATTAGTTTACGTTGTCTTCTAAGGAAAGGGTCTTCCTAGTCTTTTTTATTTTTAACAAAATGTGCATCAGCCTTTAATTCCTTCCAAATAACTTTTTTTTTTACACGAGTAGCATATTTGCAGTACAGATTTTAAATAAAATATGGAAAATACGTTTTTAAGTAAATAAATAGTTATTAAAAACCACCATAAATATTAAAAATAGTACTTTTTCAATGTTTTATTGAATCCTGATTTTTTTTAAGTCTGCGTTGTCAAATTAAATAAGAAATTTGGTTACTTGTAATTATTTTCATCGATTACTACATTGTTATAAAAAAAATTATACAAACGAATATAATATACGAATGTAATATACACAGAAAATTAAAAAAAATTAGTATGAAAATGTGGTGTAAATTTCCGCCGAGTAGTATCAATTCTACAAAATCTTAATTCACCGCAAACACTATATTTCTTACCTTCATTTCCTGTCAGCGGTTTTTTCACATATTATCCCTGCATTACTTTAATGTTATCTAAATTTAAAATAAAACTAAAAATCTAAACAATAATAATAATAGAAACCAATCAAAAAAATTTTCACTATAAATTAAAAAATAATACTTTTCAAATATTTTTAAACAAGCAACCACCACCAAGTAACAACTCTTTTTTTTTAAATCAGTGTTTAATGTTTTAAGTTCATTTTGTAATAATAAAAATAAAAAAAATCTATAACGAAAACCAGTATATTGCATTCAATCTTATTAAATTAAGTGAAAACATCAATTAAAAAATAAAATAATTATAATAAAAAAAAGGTAGAAAAAAACACATAATTTCTGATGGATTCTCTGAACCGGAAATGATTGTATAGTAGCAGGAATACGATATTATCTTGTTTTATAATCATTTATTTTTTCCAAATTAGCACACATATCCTGATAAAATTAGATGATAAAGAAAAGAGATCGTAGATAATTTATAAAATATTTTTTAAACGTTTTTTTAAACTTTTCAAACGCCTTGACTTAAAATCGATAGTCAATGAAAACAATCTTTCTGTCTTTTCTTATTTTTATGATAATGATAGTTTCTTTTTCATTTATATTCCTTACGAACATTTTTTTCTTATGGGGGAAGGTTTTTTTGTATACAGGTATTATAGAATTAAACTAAAAAGTGCCTATTTAATTCAGGGATCCTTCCGGTACTCCTTTTTGAGAAAACTAATACATTATCCTTTTGCATATAATTTATTTTATCTTAAAGTTTGGCTTACGTTTTATTTTAACATAAACATCAGATCGCACGAAAATGATCCTTGCTTTTGGATATCCATATGCAGACAGCACAAAATAATACGCTAAAAATTTAATTCATGAAAAAACGATAATATTTGACATGAAAAATTGCTTCTTATTAATGCAAACATCGAAATAAATGTACATTTTTCATAATGTTGCCAAGTAGCCAGCTGCCCATTGGAGTGGACCGTATTCTTGTGGTCTGCTATAATATAAAAATACAAAATTAAAAATTCCGTTACTGGAAAATCTACGAGTGCACGCACACTGCAAACGGGAGGCTAAGAGAGGTATAGCCCCTCCCAAAAGTGTCAATTGTTGGACAGTAATTGTCCCGAAATTGACAATTATTAGACTTTATTATTCAGGAATTAAATCTAGTAAGTTGGGTCCAAAAAATTCATTTTTAGCATTTCACATTTTCATCTCAAAAGTATTTTCACAAAATTTGAGATAAATCGGTATATAATCATCTTCTTATTCATTAATCCCCTCCTATATACCTTAACCCTCGGTTACTCAACCCTGCAAGAGTAACGCCGTTACTCGACATGAGAGCGCCGCGCTCACTCTGATGCAATACCAATAAAAATAATTGATTACTGGTGATTTCTCGCAAGCCAAAGGTGCAACACTTGCTTATCGCATTTCAAACACATGCGCGAGCAGCTATACGGCGTTCCAAGAATCTACCGTAAGCATAAAGACAGTAGGAAAGAAAATCATATCAGTATGAGCGTGGCGTTCACTCGTCGAGTAACGCCGGATTAATCTTAAAAATGTGTTATTTTTTTTGGGCAGATAGTTAGCTTTATTTATCTTATGAGTAATTATATCACCAGGTTGATCTAGTGGTGAAAGCGTCTTCCCAGATCAGCTGATTTGGAAGTCGAGATTTCCAGCGTTCAAGTCCTAGTAAACGTTACCTTTATACGGATTTGAATACTATATCGTGGATACCGGTGTTCTTTGGTGGTTGGGTTTCAATTAACCACACATTTCAGGAATGGTCGAACTGAGAGTGTACAAGACTACACTTCATTTACACTCATACATATCATCCTCATTCATTCTCTGAAGTAATACCTGAACGGTAATTCTCGAAGGCTAAACAGGAAAAATTAATGAGTAATTTAATAGCACATGCCATAAGATTAATGAGTATTTAATGGAACAATTATTGAGGTTTTAAGTTTAATTATTTTCTAACCTTAGCGATGAAAAATCAGTCAAGAGTCTTTCAAGCTTTGGAAGAGTGAACGTCTAAAAGTGAATGCATGCAATAGACCGTTGTTTTGGACATTTAATCATTATTCATGTTGGTTTATTTATAATTTACAAGTACGTCAAATCGTAAAGCGACACCTTCAATTACACCATTTTTTACTAAAAATAATAATAAAATAGATGAAACCTTCAGTGCTACAAAAAATATTACTGAGGGAGAATTTACAAAATATCAGGGCAACTGGAGCTGTAGATCACTAGAAATTAGAATTTGTTGCTAATGATCAATTTTAACCTTAAGTATTTGATATGACAATGGCATCAGGGAATATTTTATGCCAGAATAATCGTTTAAAATTGAAAATTTTGACAACTGTTCTGTTACCTGCAAATTCCTTTGTTTATCCTGTTACACAAATGAATAATGAAACGCGTCGATTTCAACCAATTTGGATTAAAATGTACCCCTGGCTAGCTTATTCAAAAAGAGAAGATAGTGTGTTTTGCAAAGTTTATGTCTTGTTTGCAAATGAGCGACTTGGAAAAGGAGGTTACGAAATCTCAGGTCAGTTAATTTCAAATCCTTTCAAGAACTGGAAAAAAGCTGTGGAAAAACTGAACAATCACAGTAATCACGCATATCATCGATACATTATTGTCAAGTCTGAAAACTTTTACGCGTTGTGAGTGAAAAAAATCAAGATGTTATAACTCAACTCAACTGAATTCTTTGAAGGCACAAGAAAAACTTGAAAATAGAGCAGCAATAATCCCCATAATAGAAACAATTTTATTTTGTGGTGAACAAGAATTACCCTTGCGAGGAAAAATAGACAGCGGACCTCTTAGCTTAGAAAAACCTGCTGTGAATGACGGAAAGTTTCGGAGTATTTTGCGATTTCTAACTAACGCAAGTGACGCGGCGCCCGTTTGGGTGCATAAATTGGATATGAATAGAGAGCATTTAAGGAGTGCCCAGCGCAGAACATTAATTTTATGCACTGGTGTTTTTAGAACTACCGCCTAAGAGTCTACTACCGTATTGGGAAAGGCTCTCCCAACCGATTTAGTGATGAAAGATCGGGTAGTCATGTAAAGCTTGCGAAGAGGCAGGGAGACCGAAGTATATGGGATGCGGTTTCAGGCCAGTACCGGAATGGAACGGTGATCTCAGTGGACCGGATCCAAATTTCCAAGTCGCCGATCTCCCGCATGCGGAAGAAACTTTAGAGCCTTGCGATGGAAGCATGGCAGCTGGAATGGCACACCACGTCAAACGGAAGATCCTTAATAAATTGATTCAGGATCTGGAGGATGACATGGCTCGAGTTTGTTTTTAAGGCCAAGGGGTGCCCAGGTGCTCACCAACCACGTCAATCTGAACCAATATTTCTGTTTCGGTTCCGCCTGGCAGCTGATGAGCTGTGCGTCTGCAGGTAAGTCCAGTGGAACGCACTCCTGATGTTTGACTGCTCTGCTCTTGTGGGGGAGGGGGGGGGTTGGTAGAGACCTGGCCATTCTGGAACTTAGAAATCAAGGGAAAAATTGGCCACTCACAAGCGAGTCAATGTGCCGAGAGCTGCATTGTCGGAGTTCCTTGATGCGGTTGCGTTGTTTAATCGGTATCATTAGTTTAATTAAGGGAAAGACTCTTACCGCACTGGTGTGGGAAGCTAATCCTGAGTATGGCTGACCACCGGCCAATTATGGCTCCAAGCGTTGTAAAATGGTGGACAGGTACTTGCTGGCATTCAGCGATCTAGGCATGGCAGCGAATTGCTATCTATATGATACAAATTAAAATTTATTGATGTCATATATATTTTAGTAGTTGTCGGGGTGCGCCTAACCATTTTAGTAATATATGACAAACGAGTGGCGTATAGCACTGCGCTTATTCCGCTGACGCTGTTAGGTAAGCTCTAGTAAGTAATTAGAATTCTGGTCACTAAACTGTTTCGAGGCTCAATTGCCGTTTGTGGCACAGACATTCAATCTTATGCTTTGGGGCGACTGAATGCGGTGGTGGCAGAAATGCCAGACAAACCAATAACACTAGTGAAATCAACTAGAAAAATCATCTTTTAAATTCTAAAAACAATGCTTCTTACATAAGTCCTGACATTAAAAACGAGACCATCGACACAAATGCTCACAAATAATACAAGGAAAACATAAATACAATAAATTGTGCCGAGTGTTTTTCTATTTTAGGTGATGAAATGGCGGATGTTTAAAATACTGTTCAATTGTGTTTATGTGTCAGATACGTTGATTTTGAATTACACAAACTTAAACTGGGAAGATTTTTTATGTTTAGTTCCGCTTTACGATGTAGGTGCTGAAAATGTAACCAAAGTAAGATTTTATAAAAATCTGGTACTATCGGGCTTAACATGGAACATTGTGTCGGCCAAGGTTAGGGATGGTGCAAGAACAATTCCTGGGCATTTTAGTGGTGTTTATACCCGATTTAAAAAGGATTATCCTAAAGCCATATATATGCGCTGTGCTAGTCATCGTCTTAAATTAGCCATTATGTATGTTATGAAAATTCTCGCTTTTAAAAACAGTCTGATTCTTGTTGAAGAAATAACTATTTTTTTCGTAGTAATTCATATGCAGTCGATGTGCTAAAAAAACCAGTGAGTGTTTAAGGACCAGATGAGAAATCAAAAAAACACTTATAGGCTTGTGTGAGTACGAGTATTGATGTGTTCCCCGAATTATTTGAATGTATTTTCGTGAGTCTATAAGAAATCTCACAAGCATCAAAAGCAATCGCATCGCCTAAACCTTATACTTTTCTCGCAGTAATAGAAAAAAGTGAATTTATTGTTTCATTACTGGTTTGTGAATATTACACTACCATTGTTAATACTACTTCAAAACAAGACTATTGACTTGAATAACGCTATTCAAATTGTCAAATCAACAGTATCGTTATTGCAAGGAATGAGAGATGACGCAGAAAATATTTTTGTAAATTCCGAACAATTCAAAAAATCTTACGCGACTTTTGAAGCCGAAATAAAACCTCCGCGAATAGACAATAAACAAAAACATAGAGAAAATCACAATAATACGACAATAGAATACTGTCGAGTATCTTGTTTTATTCCCTGCATCGGTACATCGATGAGCGTTTGGAAAGTAAACTCAGTGAGAATGCTATCTTCTTATAAGGTTTTCAAGTTCTTTTGCCAGGTTCATCTAGTCCTGGAAAAGTGGATGAACTAAAACTCTTAGCGATAAATTATGATAATAAATGTTCTGAATCTGTGCTCCAGATTCAGATACGAAGTATCTGATACGAAGTATCTTATTTGGTGCAAGGAGATAGTCATTAAATTTAAAATGCGATCTAGAACTGATTAAAGTATTGAATCATTGCAATAAAGAATATTTGCCGAATATTCATTATCTCTTGCAAGTTTCAGCGACTCTTCCGGTAACAAAATGTACTAATGAACATTCGTTCTCCACAATGAAGAGAGTCAAAACGATTACGCGTAACAAGTCGGGGGATGGAAGACTGAGTTCGTTAGTTTCTTTGTCAGTGCGTAGAGATATTACTGTTAATCCTGATGAAGTTTTAAATATTATGGCGAGAAAGAAAATCGACGACTAGCTTTCTAATAATTCATAACTTTTATTGAGGTGTAAATGTGTGAGAGTGAAGTATAAATGTGGATCATTGAAAAAAGTTAAATATTAACACTATGGTTCTTATTTGCGCAGTAAGTGATGTACTAAATCTAAACATATGTTTTCTATTTTTCAAACGTAATAAAGTATAAAAAAACCGTTTCAATATAAAACGATTTTCATTATTATTATTATTTTATCATCAGCCCCTTTAGCCCCCTCCGAAAAAAAACCCTAGCTACGTGTTTGGAGTGCAACCCTGATATATATCTGATACTATTAGTTCCGATAATAAAATTAATTTCAATCTATTTTGACACATTAATGTAGATCACTTAAAATTTCTAAAATTTGTACCAGTTGAGCTATATTTTTGTTGATGAATTTGAGGATTAATAATTTACTTCATATTAACTGTAAAAAACCGAAGATCTTATTTTATTCTACAATAACTTTCCTGTAAAATATCCAACTTCATTACATTGCTGAAATCTCTTCAAAGATACGTAAAAATATAATATATATTTATTACTTTTAAATTTAATTTTCATCTAAAAATGAGCTAATTTTTTTTTTAATTTTCCCTATTAATTGTTAAACTTTTTTCACTGCTCTCGATAAATCTGGTTATTTTTCGATGAAGAGATTCTCCGGTTATCAGCAATTGTTGAAATAATTATTTCAATCAAATTATTATTTTTAGATTAAAACAAATCCGGTATACTCATTTAGATAAACTGAATGAGAAAATATGATTAAAATAATAAAAAAATGATGTTATTTAAACAACATTTAAGAGAAATTTATTCATCCTGAAATATGTTTTTAATAGTTCAATCAAAAAAAGAATTCTTTTAAAGCAGTTTAACTTAACTGCACTAAATACTTACCTTTCTTAAAAAATTAAAAATATTCTTTGCAAATATATTTATGTAGACTCATAAAATGATAAAACGATATCAACAATAGAATAGTACTAATTAATTTATTATATTTTATTCAAAGAAAGCAGACTAACTGATGTGAAATCCACGTCAAGTAATGTTATTTATAACCAAATAAATTAGAACACACTACTGTAATTAGATATTTATAAAGAGCAAACAATAATCGTGTATTTGCAACTGAAACTAAATAATTACAAATGAGTGAAAACTGATGAGAAAGCATTAGAGAAGATTTGCTTGAACATCAATTTTCATTATTCAATCAGGTTTTCTATAACTCAATATAGAAGGATTTGCTACTTATTCACAAAGTTATAATTTAGTAAATGTCGTATCTCTAACTTATCGTGAAAGCTATAAACACAACTCGAAGATAAGATGATACAAGACAGTAAACTAACGACTAAATTCATAGATTTGATGTATAAGCAAACAGAGATTAACTAACATTACAGAAATGATGACAAGCTATTTTCTAACTATAAAGTTGTTTAATTGCAGAAATCATACTTTAAGATATTGAAGTACAATTTAACTAAATTTTAAATGAAATTCAATGATTTTTACAACTAGTGAGTGATTCAACTAACTACTAACCGAAATTAGTTTTTCATTTGATAAATGATAATACTATTTTATTCTTTTAAAAAGTTAATGTTAAATATTCCCCCTCCCCACTCTAAAACCGATTGACTTAAAACTTAGGAATTGTAAATAACTTAATAAATATTTTCATCCTATTAAACCTCAGTTTTCTACGATCATTCTACATAAAGTCAAAAATTAACCCTCTCCCTTTTTTAATTTTGTCCATAATGTAAGGCCTTCGTTCTTACGTATATACATTTTTCGAAAATTAGGTTTTTTGGACTCAAAGATCGTGAAACACTGTATTTCGCAAAAGATGCGAAATCGAAATTTTGAAATTATCTATGCACTTTTATTTTACAGCTAGCTACAGCCGAAAAAGTAAAATTCTTAGGAGAAATATCATGAAATTGTAATTCGATAACAAAGAAGTGCTCAATTTACCAATTATGAACCACGCTCCCAATACAATCTACTTTATAATACACTAGTGGCCCCTTGCTGCTCCACAGCGTTAATATTACAAAGTAATGTTACATATTTTTAAAAAATCGGTTAAAAACCTATTCCGTTTACAACACTGCTCACACACAGGTGACAGAGAGAGGGGTTAGGGCAGGAAGATATTCAGGGGGGGTTAGAGCAGGGAGATATTTAGCCTACCAGGCTGGTCTAGTGGTTAATTCGACATCGTAAATCAGCTGATTTCGAAGTCGAGAGTTCAAATCCTAGTAAAGGCAGTTACTTTTGTACGGATTTGCGTACTAGATCCTGGATACCGATGTTCTTTAGTGGTTGGGTTTCAATTAACCACAGATCTCAGGAATGGTCGGCCTGAGATTGTACAAGACTACACTTCATTTAGAATCATACGAATCATCCTCAGTCATCCTCTGAAGTAACACCTTAAGGTGGTTCCGGGGACTAAACAGAAAAAAGAAAGGGGGATATTCATTATTATTTATGAACAGTTTTTGCCTCATATCTCGAACACGAAAAATCTCATGTATGATTAAAACAGTTGAAATTTGGCATAAATATTTGGCTATATAACTCGGGTTTTGCCTGATTTTCGACCCCATCGGACAATGGGGCCATCACATTCTTTTCTTTTTAATAAAAAATAATTAAACAAGGGGCTGAATGGGACCGGTACTAAAAATATCAATTTTTTTAAAGTTTAATTTTTAACTCAATCTAATATTGAGACGACATAATATAGACGACGTGAACTTTTTAAAAAAAGTATATTTTATTCATTTCTGATAGTTGTTCTTTTCATCTTTTTCAAGCTGTGACTGTTATTAAAAATGTTATATGACTGCCGAGCAAGAGGGTCAAACAGGACTAACATTTTTTTTTCTATTATTTTTAGCAATTATATTTTAAATACAATATAATTTTGATGATCAAAACGTCATTCGATCAAGGGAATCAACTGGGATTCAAAAAGTATCGATCTGAATGAACGAAAATATGTATAGATAATACAACTATATCTGCATTTCACATTTGAATGATTATGAATTTCATTTTTGGGTTTTATTCCCTTCTATTTTTTTTTGTCTTCAGTCATTTGACTGGTTTGATGCAGCTCTCCAAGATTCCCTATCTAGTGCTAGTCGTTTCATTTCAGTATACCCTCTACATCCTACATCCCTAACAATTTGTTTTACATATTCCAAACGTGGCCTGCCTACACAATTTTTTCCTTCTACCTGTCCTTCCAATATTAAAGCGACTATTCCAGGATGCCTTAGTATGTGGCCTATAAGTCTGTCTCTTCTTTTAACTATATTTTTCCAAATGCTTCTTTCTTCATCTATTTGCCGCAATACCTCTTCATTTGTCACTTTATCCACCCATCTGATTTTTAACATTCTCCTATAGCACCACATTTCTAATCTTTTCTTCTCAGATACTCCGATTGTCCAAGTTTCACTTCCACATAAAGCGACACTCCAAACATACACTTTCAAAAATCATTTTCCTGACATTTAAATTAATTTTTGAT
Organism: Lycorma delicatula; assembly: GCF_047948215.1. Taxonomy (NCBI): domain Eukaryota; kingdom Metazoa; phylum Arthropoda; class Insecta; order Hemiptera; family Fulgoridae; genus Lycorma; species Lycorma delicatula. The sequence continues at coordinate 27,182,820 of NC_134460.1, forward strand.
GTTCCCTTCTATTGAAACCTTTTATATAGATGACATTTGCATTATGCAAATGTCATCATTAGTCAAATACATAGAGATGCATTTCAAATAACATTTTTCAAGATTATTTTTTGATATTTAAAAAAAAAACATTCTGAAACAAAATTCGTCTGAGATTTGGATTTAATATAATGGAAAATAATAGTGAAATCCTCAGTGATTTCTGTTTTAACTCATCTGGTGCGTCGTCCTAAAATGTTTTTTTATTTGTGATGAGATTATGACTAAGCTTGTTTTCCGATTTGTATAAAAATTTATAGAAAAGTTACTATAAAGTAGAACGAGGTATGTGTAACGAATTTTCATTAAATTTTTATTTTTCAAAATGGCGGATATATTATCTTATTTAGAAAGAACTGATGGATATATGTGGTAAAGGAGAAGTTTAGTAAATGTATTAACTTTCATTTTTATTTCTCGTAAAGCTTAATTTATAATAACATCAAGGCGGTCTATTCTTTACAGAATTATTAAGTTCTTTATCATTATTTTAGAAATGGTTGGAGTTTTATTTTGTCTAATTAAACGAATCACCAAATTTGTAAGTGAATTCCGCCTTAACTTATGATGAAAACGAAAAAATTAGCACCTGAATGTTGAAAAAAGGTAAGAAAATGTATAAACAATGTTTTTTTTACTATTCCGTTCCTAAGAAATAACGAATATAATTTGAGTAAAAGAAGTAAACCAAATAATATTAACAATTACGAAATAAAACTACTTATTAGCTACCACTGAAAATTATTTTAACACAATTTTTTTTTTAACTACAAAAAAAAATTAAATTTGACTACAAAAATGTTCTTGTACAATAAACAATATATGAAGAAGTATATTAGTAAAGGCGTAAAACAAACGATCAACTAATGACCTTCAACATTCTACTATACTAATAAAAACGTTTATAAACAATTACGTTAGATGGGATTTTTTGTCGAATAAAAAACAAAATACAAACGTAAGAAATATGCACTACAAAAATAATTTATAAAATCCACACATACAATAAATACTGGTATTAAATCAACTAAATACCTTCAAGGAAAATAATCAATAGCATGAAAAACCTATTAAGCATTACTTAAATTTAAAAAACACGACCTAAAAAACTATGTACACGTGATATCATATTGCATAATAAACACCTATCGAGAAACTAAAACAACGTTAAATAAATGTCGAAACAATATTGAGACTGACATAAAAGTAGAACAGGTGGTTGGTATATTATAACAAAATATGCTTTAATTTTTTACAACATTAAATGATTTTTATTGATAAAAAACTAATAATAATAATATTTGTGGATAATTAAAAATGTTTTCTACTTCTTAATAATTAAATATAAATCATTTAATTTGATTATAAGCGTTTCACTACAATATTCAGTGGACTTTATTTAACACACCCCTAATTCTTGAGCAGAAGATCTCTTACAATCTGTAAAAGGAATTTTTTTTTTTATCACTATAAATTCTAAAATATCTGTTATAGCTACAAAAAAGGAAAGAACTCGTTTCTACAGAACATTTTATTTAATTCAAGAAAATTCTCATCGATCTTAATAATTATCATTTCCCGTAATAATCAATACAAAAGCTGGAAATAGAAAACGAAATAATTGAATATCATAACTAAAATTGAATTGTAGTTTTCCACATAATAATTCGATGGTCCAATTCTAAAAGTAATTTGTTTCCTTCAAAGAGAGGACATTATATGTAAGTTTAAAAATCAATGTAGCTAAGTTTCATGTCGGAATTATTTTGATAAAAAAAAATCTCGAAAACTTTCCAACAACATTTAAGAGTACCCATTAGAGAAAGTTAATGTTTATTCAGGTACTAATTAACGCACTAAACCCACCGGGTTGGTTAACGCGTCTTCCCAAATCAGCTGATTTGGAAGTCGAGAGTTAAAGCGTTCAAGTCCTAGTAAAGCCAGTTATTTTTATACGGATTTGAATACTAGATCGTGGATACCGGTGTTCTTTGGTGGTTGGGTTTCAATTAACCACACATCTCAGGAATGGTCGAACTGAGAATGTACAAGACTACACTTCATGTACACTCATGCATATCATCCTCATTCACCCTCTGAAGAATTATCTAAACTGTAGTTACCGGAGGCTAAACAGGAAAAAAGAAAAGTAATTAACGCACTGGGTTGGTCTAGTGGTGAACGCGTCTTCCCAAATCAGCTGAATTGGAAGTCGAGATTTCCAGCGTTCAAGTCCTAGTGAAGTCAGTTATTTTTACTCGGATTTGAATACTAGATCGTGGATACGGGTGTTCTTTGGTAGTTGGGTTTCAATTAACCACACATCTCTCGGGAATGGTCGAACTGAGAGTGTACAAGACTACACTTCATTTGCACACATATTATTCATATTATTACATATTATTCTCATTCATCCTCTGAAGTAATACCTGAACGGTTATTCCCGGAGACTAAACAGGAATAAAGAAAAAACAAAAAGAAACGTAGTAATTATGGGTATATATTCTGTGGTGCAGGACGTGTCCATTAGATTTTTAGCCTTAGTAAGTTTTTTAACCGATTTTATCAAATATAACATTACTCTGGGTTCTTTTTCGGAATCCGATTGTCACTTTTTTCAATTTATTAAAGTTAGCTTACGTAATTTTGTTTTTTTTTTTTCATTTTAAACATTTTAGCATTTTAACCAACAGTTATTCAAATTAAATACACCACTTTTTTTGTTGTATTACGACTACATTTCACAATTTATTTTTTGATGATATGAGCATTCTGGACGTTTTTCGCTGGACGTGAGTATTTGCTGGACGTATTCTGGACGTGTTTGAAATAAAAGAACTAAATTTGGACCTTTTTCGGTAAGAGGGTACTACTTTTTTCCTTTTTCTTCTTCAAAATCAGTGGATATTTGGAGATATTTGCAAAGAAATTGTAAGTATAATCTAACCAAACTTAACCTACGCTCGCTTCGCTCACTAGTCAAGGTTAGCGAGTGAAGCAAGTGTAGATTAAATTTGGTTATATTATATTTATAATTTAAAGCTATAATTAAGGATTCAAAACAAGCCATTTTACAAGTATAAATTTAAAAAAATTGACTGTCGGATTCGGAAAAATTACCTTACTTTGTAATAATAACGCTACGGAGCAGCAAGGGGCCACTAAGATGCTAAAGTAGAAATGAATTTGGTACTTCAAATTAAAAATGGCAAAAATTATCCCCCCTTTTTTAATTTTATCCAAAATTTAATCCCATCAATGCTTCATTTATAGAACCTTTATGAGCCATTTTCGAAGAGACTTTATATTGAGCCAGTCTCAATATATTATTGAGATAATCAAAATACAAATTATATATATATATATATATATATATATATATATATATATATATATATATATACACACACGCATTAGTCTTCATATTTTTTTATTAAATACAGGAGAAGGTATTTTACGGGTGGGATATTTTTAATGTTGCTTATTGATTTTTTATCACTTCTTTAACAATAATTTTTAATATCTACTGATGATAATTGTTTACAAACAAAACATATATCTAGTTATACTTTTCCCCTTTTGATAACCGTTATGCATACCTCTTTTTTTATTTGTTCTAAATAAAAGTTAGATTTTTTCAAAATGTGAAAAAGGTTATTCAGATGGTATTGAAGAAAATCCTACAAAATCTTAGCAATAAATAAACAAGTGGCAAACAACATCGCACAGTATTAATTATTAAAAACCGAAATTAATACGAAAAATAATTAAAAAAAGAACTTTTATTGCTAAGTTTTTAAATCGATCAACTATTATGATCATTAATAAAATGATGGGATAAGCTCACTATGAAATTTAAAAAAAATACTGAGAACCTAACCCGAGATTTCCGATGTAACAGGCAAACATCGTACTATCTGTACCATCAAGTTGGTAACAGTATTCTTTTATTAATAAAATTGCTACTTAATTTATTAAAACATACAATGAAATATTTTTATGTTAAAAGTATATTTCGTATACATCGTCTATATTTTTTATATTATAATATGGAAAAAGATGTCAAAATCAATTAAAAATTATTCTTTTAAACTTACCAAGCTTTTACATTCCAAGCTTTAGAAAAGGGCGGAGTACAAACCCTCACATCCCTAAATGTCACGCCTGATATATTACACAACGTTATAACCCAAGGCACCACGTGCGTAAAGCTGCGAAAGAATTCTCATAACCTTGAAAGACCTTTTTCTTAACCATAAATTAGAAAATTAACTCCTGATAAATGTTTTTCAAGAATTTACTTAAAACAGTAATTTACAAATATTAAAATTATAATTAGTGTTATGTTATTTTTGTTTTCCAAATTGAAATAGAGAATAATTAAAGATAATTTAAATTACCGCCAGTAGTTTCAGTTTCATTTAAATACAATTTAGCATTATTATGTGAAAAGTTAATAACGTTGTAACACTTGCAGTGTACAACGTAAGTAGTCATAATTATTCTCTCTTTATATATAACTGGTTGTCGTAATCGGTAAACATTATAATCATGTCATGATAAAAGAATAGTAAAAATACGAGATAAGAATGTGTTAACTCGGATAACGATTCTGGTTTGACCTCCACTTAAAAGACATAAATATAAGACAAGACAAGGGGGATTACTCAACCTTAACCTACATTTATAAATATTATTTTGTCTTAAAAATATTAATCAGCCGACATATATCAATTCTATGTTTAAAAGATATATAAAATAATAATCTTTTTTAAGTAAACTCTTTGTCGATGAATAACTTTAAGTAACAAAATTTTATAATAAAAGAATATGAATAAATTATAAGGAAAATATTTTAACAGAACAAGAAAGTTGGCAACATTACAATTTATTTTTTCATACAACAGCTGTTAAAATATAAAAGTTTTCAGGAACCTAAAATAAAAGCAAAATTAGCTTTAACAAACTTTTCAACTAAAATAATAGTAATAAATAAATAAACAACAAAGTGTCCACTTGAATATTCTACGGAGTATAATAGTTTTTATTATAATTATATATTCCGAACGAGAAAATGAAAAAAAAATGATATATCAAAATTAACGGTATGACTTATTTTCCTTTTTTTAATTGAGATTTAATTAATTTTACCATAAAATAAAACTACGTAATTCTAACAGAGATGGAAAAATCATACATAACTATACGACTATATAAAGACGAAGAGTGTTTTGTTTATTCAGGATAAAGAAAAAAAAACTACTCGATCAAATTGCCACATTTTTACTCATGTTTCATGGCATAACCGAGAAGGTTTTTAGATATATTTCATCTCGAAAAACTTCAAAAAAAAAATATATATATATATATGTATATACACTAGCATATCCGGCAATGCTTCGCTATTGCTAGATTTGAGTATATATATATATATATATATATATATATATATATATATATATATATAAATTAAATCAACACAATTGAAAGTTTGATAAAACGAATAAAATGAACATTGCGGAACTTGAAAAAATTTAGCCTTTCCCTTTCATTTTTCCCCTTTTCCTTTCCTCATCTTCCTTTTTCCTATTTTCATTTTTACCATATTCCCTTTCTTTTTCCCTTTTGCGTCCCCCTTTACCTTTCCTTCCCTCATTACTCTTTCTCTTATTTCCCTTCCCCTTTCTTTTTTTCTCATTTCCCATGTCCTTTTCCCGTTTTTCCTTTCCCCATTTACCCCTTTTCTTTTTTCCGTTTTCCCCTTCTTCTCTTTTACGTTTTTCTATTTCCCCTATTTCCCTTTTTCGATTTTTCTCTTTCTAACTTTTCCCCGCGCGTAAATTGGTTCAGTAGTTTTTAAGTCTATAGCGGTCACACATATCGTAAAAATTGAAATGTAATCGTAAAATACTTAGTATAGCATGTGTTGCTTTTACGTGCAGCAGATAGCGCTGTTTTTCAAAAAAAGTATGTTTTTACCTATCACAAGTGTGACATCTTTGACATATAAATAGTAGGTATATAAAAATACGCGCGTATTCGAATGCAACGTTGTATCAAAATTTAAAAGCAATCGGTGAAGAAGTTTCGGAGATTTAAAATTTTGAACAAACGAATATTTACATTCTTATTTATATAGATAGTTGCAGTAGTGGAGATTGCCAACTGAAACACAAAATTTAATGAATTGAATTAATGAATTGTGAACTGTGAGTCTGTATCACTGTGTGAGCTGGGTTTTAACTGAATGTTTCAAATCAATCGAATGAATAATATTATAAAAACAAAATAAATAAATTTATGTTACATAAAGTCTATATCTATACTAATATATAGGTTATATATATATATATATATATATATATATATATATATATATATATATATAGTTCGGGATAAACAAAAAAACAATTGTTTCAATCGCAACCAAATTTTTACCCATGTTTCTTGGCATAACTGAGAAGGTTTTTGATATTTTTCACGTCGAAGAACCAACCCATCGATTCCTTTAAAATTTTTAGAATAAATTCTTATTATACCATAGAAGATTTTAAGCCACAGACCGATGCCTAGCTCCCTTGAAGGTTAAAATATTAAAAATATTCATTATTTCTTCACCTCCTAGGAACGTGAAATTGTAAATTAAAGAGAAAAAAAAGATTAATCCTTTTACTTCATTATTATATTTATGTCTCCATCTCAAAAAATTAAGTTAGAACTTTTCGCCGTTATTTTTCTTTTATGCACTACAGTTACCATAGCTATTATTTTTCTGTCTTTTGTATCATAGTTTCTTTTTCATGTTTCTATAAATCCTGAATACTTTAATAGTTATTTATCAGTAATGTTCACACAATCATGAGGATAACGAACAGTGCGAGGATCCAGGAGGCGGAGCCCTCTGGGTAGACGGTAATGGCGACCAAAGCGAGCTATGCAGGTGTTCAACGCACCGTCCTGCATGGCGCTGTGTTCCCGCAAAACAGAAATGGCGATCAAAGCGAGCTCTGCGGCTCTGGGGTAGGCCTCGAGGAGCAGCTGAGTTGACTCCGGGGTTCGCCTGGGTCGATCTAGGCCCTGAGGGTCCTGATTCTGGCTAGTTCATTAATATATAATGTACTAAAATTACTTTGTACTAAAAATTATAATGTACTAAAAAAGCACTTATAAAATATATAAGAGAAACACAAAATATTCAGATCCCAAATAAGTCGCTAACAAATAATAGAAATAAATATGAATACGCAGATAAATTATTTAGATCACAAATATTCCATATAATTCTTCAGGTAAAAAGAAGCATTTTACAATTTTATGATATTACTTAAAATAAAACAAAATACTTCTTTATTAAAAATACAGTTTTTCCCTTTCGTAGGACAATTTTTGTCTTTTGAGTGTTATTGTTTTAAATAATAATATCATATTGTAAAATGGTTGTTTTAACAACCAAGAAATCTTATAATATGAGATATAAGTGATCTGTATATTTCATCTGCGTATTTTATATTTATTTCTAATATTAGAGTAGTAACTTATTTGGGTTAAGTTTATCGAACATGGCATCGTTTAGTATATTAACTATTACAATACGGACGTAGTCACTTTAACTTAATTTTTTTAATTTTGACGAATTTTAACAAAATGATGATCAGTTGTAATATATAAAATTTAATTATGTAAGTTTTATTATTTTATATATTTTAATCATAATTATACTCTTGAAGATGACAGAATAGCCGAAAGCGCTGGAAAAAGTTAAATTGGAATTTTGGTAAGCTGTTCTTAAAACTATAATAATAATAATAATAATAACTTATTTGAAATCTGAATATTTTTTACTTCTGTTTTTAACATCCAACCGAGAAGTTGATTTATTATATATATATATATATATATATATATATATATATATATATATATATATATATATATAAATATTAGCATCTCAGTCGCAGCTTCACCGGGCTATATGGTTACTTACGTTTCCCGTCGCGGTCAATTTTTTTTATCTAAGTTTTTTAGTCAAGTAACCGGATGGCAGGTGTAGCCAGTCGCGTCACACATACAGTAACAGTGGCAGTGACTGTGCTGGTTGAGCCGCCGCACCGTACACCGCTGCATCCCTTAAAAAATCGAAATTCAAATAAACCCGAAAATAGTTTTTAGATATTTATTTGAAGTGGATTTGTTGAATTTCCAAATCTACTGAATATCACGTTTAGTACAGCCGCGAAAGGGGGAAAATTTGCTATCATTATTCAAAATTTATTTAACTTTTTTCACTCAATTCAATGTCGAACTTTGAAAAATCTAAAAATTGGTTTTTAGAAATTTACATTAAGATGACACAACAAAAATCAACATGAAATATCGATTTGTTACTGAGAAATTTAAAAAAGAAATTAAAAACTCAGTGTTACTCCATTTTAACCTTTTAATTTTAGATTTAAAAAAATTCTTTCTTCACGCGCACTTACACCAAAAAATGAACGTGTATACACATTTTCATAAATTTATCTTCAGTAGCTTTTGCTGGACGTTGACTATGAATCATTCACAACATGGTGTTTTATATATATATATATATATATATATAATTCCATAAAAATTATATTTATATATAATATATATATATATATATATATATATATATATATACATATAACTAGATAGTTAAATGCTAATAATATGTAAAACTAAATGCTGAGGAAAGTAATATGAAATTCGTAAGGTCCAAAAACTGTTCACAAAAAGTCTTGCTTAAAATTATTAAATCTAGATGACCATTTCTAATGTTAAAAAACCATTAGTAGACGCTACAGAAAAAGTAGAAACAAAAAATGTAAATAATAAAATAAAATCAAAAATTAAGAAAATAAAATTAAAAAAATGATAAAAATATTAATTTATAAATAAAAGGAATTACTGAAAACATTATAAAACAAATATTTTTAACCGGGATTTTAGATAAACAATAGAAAATAAACGTAAAAAACATTCTCAGATTTGGCACATTTTAAATTAGATTTAAAATATTTTAAAACTAAATTTACACTTTCTTTTGTTATTTCCCAGAACGTCATCAGTTTTTTGTATTTTTTTTAAGTTTATTTTTTATTGGTATTTTTTTAAAATCCCGACTCAAACTACTTGTTCCACAGTGTTTTTTAACTACTTTTTATTTATCAATTAATATTTATTATTATTATTTTTATTTAAATTTGTTTATTGTTTATCAATGGAAATGTCATCATACGTAAAATTTCAGTCTTGATTTCAATGCTATTGAATCAAAGATATCATGTTTATTTCCATAATCATTTTTCGTAGTTGTTTATTTATATTCTTAAGGTGCATAATCTGAATCACTTCTTTATCATACCTGGCTGTACAGCCTAGTCACATTTACAAATAAATAAATTCTTTTTTTTTACGTTTAATTTAATGCACATTTAAGTATAGAAATATACTTTTTTCCTAGTAAAGACATTTACTTTCATTCGGATTTGAATACTAGATCGTAGATACCGGTGTTCTTTGGTGGATAGGTTTTAATTAACCACACACCTCAGGAATGGTTGACCTGAGACTGTGCAAGACTATACCTCATTTACATTCACATATATCATCCTCATTCATTCTCTGAAGTAATACCTTACGGTGGTTCCGGAGGTTAAACAGAAAAAAGAGAGAAAAGTACAGAAATAAATAAATACAGTGTAAACATTCTGTATGGAGCTATCAATAAAAGATTATATTAATATCTAAGTTTTACCTGTAAACCAAGAGGTTTTATAAACATAAGAACATTTACAATAAATTTTTTAAATTTTTAGCCAATTTGCTGTTGATAATTTTAAAATGAACTATAACAGATCAAAAAATTCTGATTGAAACAGAGCGTAAAATAACATAACACATAAATAACGTTACAAAAATATATTATAACTTTAAGTACCGTAACTGCTATTAAATAAAATAAAATTACTTGACATTACTGCAACAGACTTTATTCTTTAATAAAACTTACTTGTCATGAAACAGAATTACTATACGCTTTTTTTTTTAAACCAATTAAAATATATATATATATATATATATATATATATATATATATATATATTCATAATTACTTCAACAAATCTACGTTTACTTCCCTCTCTCTTTTTACGTTGCATATAATTAAATAAAATTAATAGCTATTAAAATGTATTTAACAAGGATTATATATCTTGTAAAAACTGTATCAACACTACTACCAGTAAAAAAAAAAATTACGGATCACCAATTAATAAATTAGCCACACTCATCTTAAATTTTATACATACTAGCGTTACCCATTGCGGCTTCGCTCGTGATATCTGTAACCAGAATTTGAACATGAATACAGACATTTGTTGGTATAGTTTGTTTTTTTTCTTAATTACAAAAATACAGTAATTATTCAAAAATACAAAGTATTTTAAATACGAGTATATAAGGGTACTCGTACGTATATAAGGGTATTTACGATTTTAAATAAATAATTTGGTATGAATATATATATATAGCATCTCTGTTGCAGCTTCGTCCGCGCTATATGGTTACTTGCGTTTCCTGTCGCGGTCAGTGGATATTTAGCCTGTCATGAGTAGCTTCGCTCACCCTTTCCGTCTAGCCAGAGGGCTTGGCGCCTTGAATCCCGTTTTTTCATTAAGCTCATGCTTGTAAGAATAATGATGATAATTACAAAAAGCCTGTTCAATTTATAAAAAATATCAGTATATTGTAATTTCTTCGGAGTAACAGTTTGGTCAGTACAAGACCCGAAAATAGGAGTGATCTAAGAATTTGGGTTTCAAAACAGTCAGTGACCACTTTAAAAATATTAATTATAACGGGTTGCCCGTACAAAGTTGGGTAAAAATGTATTTTTTTCCGTTTTTAGTGTTACCCAATAACACCACTACGAGGTGACCGTACTTCGTCTCTCTTTTTTTTTTTATTATTACTTCTAATTTGTATTTTAGTAAAGTAATCAAAGGCAGGTTAGCCAGTCGCAAGCACATACAGTAACAGTGGCTGTGTTGCTTGAGCCACAGTGCCCGTCGTACCTCTTAAAAAATCGAAATTAAAAAAAACCCAAAAATAATTTTTAGATATTTGTTTAAAGAGTTTTTGCAAGGCCAAGTCTAGTGAATATCTCGTTTTGTATAGTCGGAAATGGGGAAAATTTGCAATTATTGTTCAATTGTTTTTACCTTTCTTCACCCTATCAAGATAGAATTTCGAAAAACCTATAAATTGGTTTTAGATATTTACATGAAAACTACACACACATCAAAAATCGAATTGATTTCTTCATTTGTTACCAAGAACTTAAAAAAAAACTAGGTTTAAAAAAAATTCATTCATTTTAACCCTTTAAACTCGGAATTTCAATAAATTTAGAAATTATTTTTCAGATATTCACGTGAAGATTACACACACCAAAATAAGTTGATATCTTCATTTTTACCTAGAAATTAAAAAAATAATAAATTCATTGTTACTCCATTTTAACACTTTAAATTCAGAATTTCAAAAATATCCTTTCTTACCGTAAACGTACACTAAAAAGAACAAACGAACATGTATAAAAATCTTCATCAATTAGTCTTCAGTAGTTTTTGCTGGGCGTTGATGAATCAGTCAGTCAGGACAAGTTGCTTAAAATATATAATATGAAATAAAATACGTGAAAATATAAAATATATTTAATATATATATTAAAATGATATATATTTTAATATATATATATATATATTTAATATGGAATACATTTAATTCAAATATATAATATGAAATATATTTAAATGAAAAAAAAATTATACATTAAAATATTAACTATTGAAGAGAAATATTTTCACTATGCATCTGTAATTTTGAATAAGGATTGAGACAAGAATGCAGTAAATTTTTATTTTGTTTTTTAACAGCAGAAGAGTAAATAAAAGAAGAAATAAAACCAATGGCAGTGAATGGGACTCTGCTATCTCGCGCCGGAGATTGAGTTATGCTTTTTGGCGGGTCCGGTCTTCGAGTGTTCCCGAGGGGGAGGGGTTTTAGTCGGTAAGAGCCCGACACTGCCGTTTTGTGCTGGCAGACGGCGGCTGGTAGAAGTTTCCCCACTTGCTGCGAAAAACAACTAATGAATGAAATGCTTATAATCAGGGTAACAATCTAGAGGGAAAATATTCAGTGGTAATGTAGTACAACAAAGGTTGCAGACGTTTTCTATAGTAAAGCTCTGTCTCAACATCAACAAAAATAAAATAGGCAACTACTTTAATGCTCAATTTCGGAAAAAGGATTTAAAAATTTAAAAGCATTTCAGATTTCCGTTACTTTTTTTGCGTTATCGACAAATCGTACAAATAATGTGAATGGATAAAGGTAGAAACATTTATACTTTTCTTTAAAATAGTCAACCAACTTTGAATTATTATTCGGTATTCTGATATTCATGATTAGAAAATATACACGGTTCTTATGGTAAAAACAAAAATTATTTAGATAAAAGGGCTAGTTGCTCAAATGTATAAATGATCGATGTCGAAACTTTGTTTTAAGCAAAAAGTTACAAAAACGGAAACAAAATTAAATACTGGCTGAATTGCTGAGAGCGCTGACCTGACCATGTGCACTTATTAATTGCTCGCATGCAGGTCTGGACCCAAATTTTTCATAATATTTCGTGTAATATTGAAGGTAGACTGTAAAAAGATAAAGTAATGCGTAACTAGAAAGACACGTTACTAATACTAATCAAACAATATAAAAATGTATTTTTTTGTAACCATTATAACAAAACGCCCATTTGAATGAATACTTAAACAAAACTAACAATATATTTTAGTACAGAAATTCTAACTTTAAATAAGGAAATTAATTCTAGATGATTTATTTATCTATTCTACATTTAGCTGCAATGGATTTTTTTATATAGTAGATTATTTATATTGTAATAGATTATTTATACTTCCAATATATAAACAAAGCCGTTAAAGTTATTCAGTAATCAATAACAATGTTAAAAAATCTGTAAAACAAATTACCTAATAATGAATCATATGTATTATACATACCGGAAATTTATATTTTCTAACGAATAAAGTTAACATTTATGTTAATGTACTTATTGCGATAGAAGATGTTCCACGTGGTTGTATAATTGCAGTTTTCAATACAAAGTTCTTATCAATACAGTAAAAAACCTTCGATAAAAAAAGCAAATTTAGTCTACATGATAGTGGTACACTAAATGCATTGCTATAAAATTGTAATTGTTATTTTTTGTAGCAGACCAGCGTTCCACATACCTAAACCGAAATTTAATTAATTTAAAAAAAACTTCACACGTCACGTATATGACATCGACTTACAAATATCAGATTCTAAATATCCCTAGTCAGGGACAAATATCAAGCAAAAAACTAACCGTTGTCAGAAAGCTTATTATGAGATCGTAAATTATAAAGATAACCTTGTTTTCTAAGTTTCAAAGTTTTAGTATCAACATTTTATATACATATAATATATTTTCTTTTGTGTATACCTAAAAGTAAAATCGTAAAATCTAAAAGTATATATATATATATATATATATGACATTTGCTTTATTTGGAAGCGAAAAAAACCATTTTATTTATCTCCTAACAATTCTTCTTTGAAGTATTCTTCATTTCAAAGCAGTCTCTAGCAAAGGGAGGAATATTACTTCGAACTGGAAAGTCCAAAAGTAGACATCCTAAAGAAGCAGGATGAAAATGGTTAGTGATAAACAAAATAGTTAGCGTAATTTTTCTAAAATATTAAACTCTTTTGTTGCATTTAATACCTCGTTAAAATCTGTCACATTTTGATATGCTTTGTTTTTAATAAACTTCTTTATTTTTACGTTTGTATTTAATTTCTGTGGAGTTTATTCATACTATTTTATTCAGTAAGTTTTGTTTTAAAACTTTTATGTTTATTCCCATTTAACACAGTTACTTTACGCCAACCATAAAATAGTGTGTTTTTCGATCCCAATCTTTTAGGATCGATAAAAGATTAAATTTACCCCTTAATTTTTGGTCCCAAGAATTAAAGTCTGGCTTAATTTTTAATGAAGACGCAGAAATGGGGGAAAACTCTTTTGCTAGCCGACACTCGCCTACGAAGCGTACCCTATATTTACATAAATTTCTTCTTTATTTACACCAGTAGAACATGTCCTAAAATTTTTTATTTTCTTCATTAATCCCTCAGTATATTTTATAAATTACAAAATATTTCTAAATTAACTTTCTATAGAAATATTATCGCATAATTAAGTACAAATTAATACGTAAAGATTATTTATTTAATTTCAATTCTATTTCAATTAAATCGCTTAAAAAGAATTAGATAAAATAACTAACTGAATAGAAAATAAAGTAAAATTAAAATAAAAAAATATATAATAACAATTTAACCTGTTAAATTTTATATAAAAAAAGAATCTTACACAGTTCAGCTGAAGAAAACTGAATCGTCTTTAATTTAATTAGGTTTTTAATTTTTCTTTTTAATTTGGTTTAATATCGCTAACAATAGATACTGCAGATAAATAAACACCAACATTCCAATTTATAGCACAGTAACGAACCACACTTCTAACTTGTCCCACTCAAACTTTTTCGACCTTAAATTGAGCGTAAGTCAAGAACAACTCCACCAGCCTTCATCAAATTTCCACATACATACCTTCAGATACACGAATGCAGCGTATATAAATTTTAATAAAATTTATCCAGTAGCTTTGGAGATTTTCATGCCACAAATTTTTTTACATATCCCTATATATATATATATATATATATATATATATATATATATATATATATATATAGGGATATGGGGATATATATAGGGGAATGTATAATTAAACCCCAATTTAAGTAAGTAAATGATATTTTCAGACTCTTATGCCTCAGAACAAAAGGAAAAGTCATTTTCATTCCCCACTCACACTATGCGACCGAAAGTAATACCGTACCTTTCTTCGAAAAATCTGTAAAAACTATTATGTTGTTACGAATAATATCGGTAAGAAAAAAAATATATATATATATATCCATGCGCGATAAAAAGGAAATAAATTAAGATAGAATATTATTTGTTCTAAAACGAAAATAGAACTTAAAAAAAAAATTATTGGGTATTTTTAAAGATTACAGACATATTGAAAATTTTTAATTTACGTACCTAAATCAGTTTTGAAATAAATTCCTATTATAACTATAATAAGAAAAAAAAAATTTTTTTTCTTTTTAATAAATATATTATTATTTTTATACTACAATAAATCTTATTGGTACAGATATATAAACTGTATTTCGAAATGCCCTGGTAGATTAATAATCTACTATACCTAGAAGCATCAATTTGATTATAGGAAAGGCTAAATTTAAAATTATAACTTAACGTAATTATATTATACATTTATAATAACTATAACTTGTACTTGAAAAAAACTTCAAGTAAAAACCCTGAAACAGAATAGAGAGTAAATTAATAATTATAGAGAATTAAAAAATACGTATTATCAATTTTTTTTAATGTAAATAATTATACTTTGGAATTATTATACATTTAAGTCATAACAGTAAAGTTAGTTTTCGCGTTAACAGCATATTGATAATTTCTAAAATACTGAAGTTGGATAATTAGGTAGAACTATTTAATATTATTATCAGTTATTTAAATAATTTCTAAGTATAATTTATTCTGGTATAAAAAGTAAATATACTTCTTGCAGATATAAAAGTTAATTACCTGAAGGGATCTGCCAACATTCTTCCCTCCAAGTCGACAAATAAATTGGAAAAATATAAAATTTGAGATTCGGCAGATTTAAAATACAATTAAAACACTAGTTCGTTTAGTATACTGAATAAACACCTCACAAATATCTCGATACATCGATGTTTATTCTTTGAAAATGGTTTTTCTTGGTCGGGATGTCTTAATTAGAACCAGAAATACAATTTTGACGGGAGATAGTATCCAGGACGTTTTTAGCATGTTCACTTCTCGCATGGAAAGACAACCCCTATTCATAAACGCCATTCCTGCAAACGGTAGGCAGGCAAATAACTGCTTTAAATATCATACCAATCGGCAATGGCGTCTCGTGTATACGCACTGTGGAACTGCAGCACCCCCTCATTATTTCCACTTGATATTATCGATAACATTTAATATAATGAGTCCTTTTTACTTGAATTCTTTCTTTATACTTGTACAATATATAATCCTCAGCTTAATGTCAGTAGCCATCCCCCAGTTTATAAAAAAATACAAAAATCTTTGTATGGAACTGTGCGCTTCGCAGTTCCAATTCGCGTGGTGTGTGGCTGTTGTACGCATGCGCACACAGGAAGCATCACGCGAAGCTGCGAGAGAGAGAGACCACTGTCGCTCCCACAGTGCCACCATGGCGTACTGGTGGAAGGTAATTTTTTTTTTACTCCGCGTGTGTATGGAACGTTCCTTGTTCGTTCCCTTTTCTAGTTTAGTCGGTGGAAGGAATATGAAAGCGGTTCAGTTTTTTTCAGTAGTAATAAGATGGCGGAAAGGAAGGGCTCTAAGATTGCCAAATCTGTCCAAAAGCGTGCTGGTAGGGCGAAAAAGAAGGTAATTAGTAAACATTAATTATGCATTTGTTTCTGCGTACATAGAAATTTAAATAAACACCATTGGACTATAGTGTTTTTAAGCGGACATTTTATTAAGTTATTATATAATAATACTAAAAAAATATTATTTGTATTGACATTTTATTATATATTCAGTTACCGAATATACAATACAGTATAAACCGAATATATAATACAGTAGATTATTATCCTGCTTCCAGCTATTCTATTTGATTCATTTTTATTTTCAGTTTTATTATTTTACAGACAAAATTTAACCATGGCTTTAAAAGGCCCTGAAAAAAATTTTCTGGAAAACCCCACTAATTTTAGCTACTAGCCGCCACTGTCAATCGGTCAATTGTTCTTGTACTTAAGGATCTGTAACTAACAAGGAAAATTCGATTATCTTTTTAAATTGTTCAAAAAAGATAACGGACGGATGTCTAATACAGATTATTATCTCACAACTATATAAACAGACAACGTCTTTTTCATTTGTTCCCGATAACCGCGAAATCTACTGAACCAGTCGATACGAAATTCTAATTGTAGCATTCTTATGATTCCCGAAATGTTTACCACAGTTCAAACCTCACCAATCTCACGAATGTATAAATCATAACTTAAAAACTTTATAAATAAATATCTAGAAGAAGTTTTATTAAATTTAATGTCGTTGTCTATATCGATAAATACTGTTTTTACCGATTGCAATTGTCTATATCGATCGTTGTTATGTCAATATCGACTTCTCCAGAAATTTATTATGTGATTTACGAATTTTAACATCATCACTAATATAGTCTAACTAGACTAAAATAGTTATAATAGTAATAGTATAATAGACTAAAATATATAGTAATTTGTATTACTATCGTAATATATATTAAATAAAGTTTGATAATACAATTAAACGGAATAACGGCTACTTACAAATTTAGATAACTAAATTTCAATTTCAGATATTAATATGCACTTCTTTAGAAAGTTATTATGCGTTTTACTAAATTTAATATCATTATCTGATCTAGCGGCGACTCACAAGAACTGCTCATGCGAGCAAAGTAGCATTCTGTAGATTTTTATATAATGAACTAAGAAGTTCTGTCAGAGGAAGCCATAAAATTTAATTGGCAGAGATTCGACTTTCAAGTATTTTCATGACGCCTAGACCGTCGATTTCAGAGATAGGAAGAAAAACTTGTAGGGCTACTAGAATTTATGATCGTAGAAAACTTGAATCTACGTCAGAGCGTTCTTAAAAACTTGAAAAGTAAATTACGCTCGGCTCAAAAACGAGAAATAATGATAGGTTGGAGAAATATTATAGGTTGAAAATCAAATTTTGATTACCACCCTGAAACTGACTATCTCAATTTGAAAGATAATCAAATAGGTAACACGATTAATATATGGAACCACTGCAATAACAAAAAATGAAATTATGAAATTCTTGCTCTTACCTTTCTTTCTTTTTCCTGTTTGGTCTCCGGTAATTACCGTTCAGATAACACTTCAAAGGATAAATGAGGATGATATGTGTGAGTGTAAATGAGGTGTAGTCTTGTACAGTCTCAGTTCTACCATTCCTGAGATGTGTGGTTAATTGAAACCCAACCACCAAAGAACACCGGTACCCACGATCTAGTATTCAAATCTTTATAAAAGTAACTGCCTTTAATAGGACTTGAACGCTGGAACTCTTGACTTCCAAATCAGCTAATTTGCGAAGATTCGTTCACCAGTAGACCAACCCGGTGGGTTCCTGCTCTTACCTGGCCGACAGGAAAGTAATTCTTGAAGAACAACTTCAATATCCTCCTGATTTCATAAAAATTTTGATTTTTGGAAAATAAAAATTTATCTGAATAATTTATTGTATCCGATAAGTTGTGAGTAGCAATAAATTTGAGAGCATCAGCCCAAACATAATTATTAAAAACTACTTCCAATTTTTTACGTTATATACGCATATAGTTCGGAAAAAGGTGCAACGATGAATGCTAGTATTTGTTATAGATTCAAGATTGATGTATTCAAAGATAATAATAGAACAATTTTTAAATCCTGATTGTGTTTCAGAATTAGTATTTTAGTACTGAATAAAAGCTTTATGGAATTATTATAGGTTAAATAATAAGCCAATTATACACAACGAATAAAAACAGATAAATCGTGATTTTTATTTCACTGTTATTATAATTAATTACATTTACGTAACTTTTTATACATAGGTATGTAGTACTCATTATTATTATTTTTTAATGCCTTATTAATCCATTTAAAATATTTTCGTATTTTTATAAAAGTGTTATGAGTTTTTATATCGATACAATAACTGACCATCTTTCAAATATAAATTAAATTAATCTAACACAAAAATAATTAACTTAAAGATTAATTATAAAATGACCAAAATATAAAAAGATGTATTTTGATTTAAGTAGAACAATATACAACGGAGATATATTCGGTAAATCGTCAATTCAATTTTTGTGTTAACCTTATTTTTACTGTTTTTTTTTTAAGTTCATTTTTATCTTGTTTTTTTTTTTAAAGATTATCGGTATGTAATGTTTGCTACCGAAGAAACAAAATTCGTTTTGTCGAAATCATTTGTGCTTATAGTGCCAGTTTTAACGAATACTCTTATTGTTAAGTCACTAAATGGCATCATCAACGGCGAGGTTAATCTTATCCAACCCAAAGGCATACGCTGTCTTATATTATGTTTATTTTGCTATTTTGTACTCCTTTATTGTTTATTTATTGTCTTGGTTTTATATGTTTCTCCTTATTATAATTATATTTTCTTATCACATGTTTTGCTTTCCTGATATTTTTCATCTATAGATGCAACCCTATAAGCGCTTGTCGTAAGAGGTGTTTAGGGGGGACTGCTGTATGCCTCATAGGCGAGGCTGGTGCTGGTCCTTTTTTTGTGTTTATTTTATATATAATTTATAAAAAACAAATTATATATATATAAAATTTAAAAATAAATAAATAATAATTGGAAGATGACTAAAAAAAACCCTAAAGGCAAAGTAGATAGTTGGCAGCTGAAAATAATGTAAGCCATATTCTACAACAAGACACAGGAGTAGATTTGAAAATCGAAAAGTCCCCAATTATAATTTTTCTATTCACAAAAATGTTTTAATTTAACTAACGATTTTAACAGACAAATAAGAAGAGATTCATGAGAAATCTTTATGAAAAGTCTTTAGATCGGTAAAAAAATGAATATTCTTACATGTGAATTTAAATATACATATAATTTATTTTAAAAGTTTTATTGAGTTTTTGTTTACAGTTACGCTTTACCAATCACAAACCGGCTAGTCGGTACAGATATTAGAGCTCAGGCCTCTAAATCATTTGATCTGCGATTGATTTCTGAAAATAGTGGAATTTTATTAACTATTATTTCATCTATATCATCTCATCCTTGTAAATATATGAGAAATTATCCAGAAAATAAGTTCCGAATGGTTATTAAAAAAGATCAAGAACATATTCGCGTAAAAATGTTTATTTTTTAGTACAATTTTTACTGTATTTTTCTACATACTTAGCGACATTTTGAGACGCTTATCATGAAGTGAACACCAGAAGTTATAGCCCTTCGTCATAGGCTTGCCGCCTGCGACGCAAGCCACATATTTACGACTTATTTGACCTCGTCGTCATCGTGGAACTATCGGATAGCAAGGAAAGTTTTAAGGCAAAGGATCATTTGGTACAAGGTCTAAGCTCTGCAGGGGTTGATAGGTCGTGACGAGACGTAGTATCGTGGCGGCAAAGTGTGTGCGTGCGTTGTCATTAATCAAATACCCCGAATTAAGCAGGCTTCTTGTTCTAGACCGCAAGACGAAAGTTGTTCAGCGTTTCGCAATAGACATGTAAGTTCGAAGCAAGAAGTCGACAAGCAAAATTTTTTCTAACCAGGTAATATACACATGATCTGAACAGAAAACATCAGCTTGCAATTTTTTGTTCTAAGTGCGTCCCCATTCCGAAGATTGTCGTTTCGTTTTTGGTGCCGGCAATGTAATCGAATTCGTAAGCAAAGGTCAATAACCGAAGATCGTGTACGCAACACACACCGAAAACCACACATGCCTTGCTTTTTTTACACTTGTAAAATAAACACTAAGAAGAATACAAGGTAGGTAAGTGAATACGAATGGCGTCAATCTCTTCCTAATATATCAGGAGACTCATACCGCATGCGTGTGATCACGATCGTAGAAATGCAGCGGCAATATTTATAAACAGAACTTACTTTCTGGTTGTATCATATATATAAACATATCCGCCTTATAATAAAAATAAACTAAAGAAGAATGTAATATATAATTCGATTTTTAAAAAGATTTATTTGCGTTTTAGAACCGATTATTATGTGTTAAATTCCCTGTAAGAACAACGTTCCGCTTATAATTTATTCATATTTTCGATTTTTTAAGTATATATATAAGATATTTGAATGCAAGTCCAAAATTTTATTAAGTTCTAATATTATACAGAATACGCTTAATAGAAGTTATATTTATCGCATAATATGGCAGTATACAATCATTAAATTCACACAAAGTGTTATAATGTATACAATACAGACCAGAAAGTATTTATTAAAACTTTTTTTTTCTTTTTTTTTAATCACGAAAGAGAAATGATAATTATATAATAATTTTGCTCATATAATCTGATCCTATTTTCTTTTTATTAGTAATCAGTAACACAAACTTGTAAATTACAGTATCACGTTAAGAAGAGATAATTATTTTTTTTTAATATATCAAATAAAATTCAGTTTTATAATTTAAAGTGGGTGATACATGGAACCAGTTTTTAACGAATAAAATATTGTCATAACAAAAGTGAAAGTTAACAAATCATAAAGTCATTTTTTTTTTTAACGAAAAGAAGCTAATATGATATTGTAAAATGTAACAGGTTATTTAAACCGGTAATTCACCTTAAAATACAAAACAAGTAACAGTTATTGTTATTAGATAGTGAAAAAAAAAATTCAATTTAATAAGGGAGTTAATATAATAAATCTTTAAAAAAAGAACAGATATTTTAACTAACTTTATACTACATAAATTTTTAATTACATATATATATTATAATAAAAAATGGAATAAATATTAAAAAAAGCTATTGTATTTTATTACACGACTGCCCAAAAAGGAGTGTGTATTTAGGGTGTATGTATGTTTGTATATATTTTTGTTCCACTAGTGGTGGTGTATCAGTGGTTCCCAAACTTTTCTGAGTCGCGGCGTCCTTTTTCAATTAAACATTTTCCATGGCACCCTATCCTATGTAAAAATATAAATACTTGTATATAAGAAATAAAAATAAATAAAACTCGTGTGTCTTCATTTTTTTTTTTACTTTATTACGATTAAATTAATAATTATAAATGTCTTGGTTCAATTAATTATGAAACTTTTACAATATTTCGCGACGCCTCTGTGAAGAGACCGCGGCACCCCGGATCGCTGCGGCGCACAGTTTGGAAATCACCGATATATATATATATATGTGTGTGTGTGTGTGTGTGTGTGTATATATATATATATATATATTTAAATAAATTTAAAAAATGTGAAAAAATATATAATATACATACTATGTACAAAATTGTCACCCGCACGCTCTTTAATTATCCTACGTATATTAGAAAATTATCATATATGAAAGAGCAATGTCTTTTTTTTTGGCAGTCATGTTTTTTAATTTTCTATATTTATCTCTTGTATTTATAAGGAAATAACTGAATTGTTCTGTCAAAAGATTATATGAAATAAAATTTTATAAATTTATACAGACGTAAAAAGTAAAAATTAAACTTAATTCTAAATAAGATAATTTTCTCTTGCATAGAAAATTTTCGCACAAAAGAACCTGTTTAATCAATAATCATATATAAAAATGTAGTAATACAGAAAAAAATGTATAATTGATTTCATAAAATTATAACAATATTCAATAAAATGAGCGCTTTAATATTTCCAACTTAATTATTATCAATCAATCTAATTTCTATTCCTTTCTTAACTTATTTCAATTTAATATGCACATTACTTCAATTCTTCTTTAAACTTCGCTACAGTATACCTCCTGACATTGTGACAATAACTAAATTAAATTAAATTTGTTGTAATTTGACATAAAATGGAAAGAAGCTTCTGGGATGGGTTACTAAATGAATATTATTATACGCTTGATTCAAAAGTTCTTTTGTCTACCCAACGCAGTATTACTTAACTTCGTTATAAAACTTGTATTAAAATGTCTGACGAACCGATTACAGAAATAAAAGTTAAACAAAAGATAAATGAAGTCTCATAAAAATGGAAATCCACTAATTTATATAATTCAACAATAGTACGTTTTAGTCTAAGATAAGACATACACTAGACGTTTTATTTTTAATTTATCAATAAGACGTATACTTTACGATTTGATAACTTATGGATTGAAACTACCGTTTAGTCCTTTAATTACAGTAGATAAATCTCTTCAATGGAGTTATAACTAAAGAATAAAAGATCGGGAAATGTTACCAAATGTGTCGATACAGTTGAATATTTTTCAATAAGCCAAACAATTTTGAAGATGAGGAAACGTTGTTATCTTATTCAGGTGGAGACTCTTCTAGAGTGGATCTCTAAGTTTTAGAAAAAGCTCTAATAGTTTCAGTATGTATATTTAAGCTGACCAATGTGTCGGAAATCAATTTGGAAATTCCAAAGGAATTATGGTGGAATGAGCAGCACTCATGAGGGTCTTTAACAGTCAAGTAACTGTCCTCCTCTAGGCAGGGTTATTTATTTCATGCTGCAGTTTCTCAATAGCGGGTTGTTTTTTCTCACGATACACCCTCAATTCATCCTTTTTCTTTACCTTCATCCCTTTTTTGATTAGCCCCTATTTTGATTAACGTACAAATAGGTCAGACCCGGATACATCCTCACACAATAAGGTTATAAAAAACTATAAAGCCCATGGTTGCTTGAAAACCTGTCCGGAAATTATTTATTATTTGGTGGATTCGTATAAGAATTAAAAAATACACAAAAAAAATCGGATATATGATTTACACTGCTTTCATTGTTATTAAATATCTTTCAGTTTTTGGGTACGTTTGAATTTTAATACTGATTTGGTTCAATCAGAGTTTTTCCAAAGATGAAACTTCTGATCAGAGTTAAATCTTGTGATTTATAAACTATGTAAAATATAGAGGCAAGTACATGACTGCCTAATTCATTACATCCTTATATAAATTTTTACCCGAAGAGATTTTTTTTTTTTGCTCAACAAAACAATTATAATTACAATCGGCTCTCCTGCGGAGCCATAAGTAAGTTTCCTGACAAAACCACGTTATAAGAGGGTCGTTAAGGAACCTCCAAATAAGTAATGCACAGTAAATAGTTGCAACTGAAAGTCCAATATGAAATTTCAAGTTCCTTTCAAAAGTAAACAAACAAAGAACATTCCTTAGCAACAGAGCGGTGGAACGAAAAGATCCTCAAAAATTATAATTGGAAAGAAAAAATAATAAAACTTAATACCTAATGAGAATTAACTTCCAAAACGCAACCGCAAATATAAAATAGAACGAAACACAACATAATATAACACAAGAATAACTTTTCGGTTAAATAAAAACATCCGACTGACCCGAATATGGCGAGAAAAAAATCTTTTTGTTCTCCAGTACCTGAAACTAAGAAGGAAATTCAGAATTAGAGATTAAATTTTCTAAGAGGGTGTAGTCCATGTAGACTTATTTTTAGCGTAAAAGATCATAGAAGAAAAAAAATTTTAAGACATGTCCAGTTATTCACAAAACAGTTGGGCTAAACCGGATTGCGTCCTCTCCAGAAGGACTTGGACTTCGAAAAAATGTTTTTTTTTCGCAAAAAAATTAACATACACGAACCTTTTTCTTCCTTTCTTTTTCCTGTTTAACCTCCGGTAATTACATTTCATACAATACTTCAGAGGATGATATGTCTGAGTGTAAATGAAATGTAGTCTTGTACAGTCTCAGTTCGAGCATTCCTGAGATGTGTAGTTAATTGAAACCCAGCCACCAAAGAACACCGGTATCCACGACCTAGTATTCAAATTCATGTAAAAATAACTGACTTTACTAGGACTTAAACATTGTAATTCTCGACTACCAAATCAGCTGATTTGGGAAGACGCGTTCGCTACTAGACCAACCGGGTGGGCTAACATACACGAACCTGGCGAAACAAATTGTAGCACACTATCATTTATATTACAGAGTTGAACGGAAAGATCTTCGATCGTAAAATAAATAAGAACGTTTTGTATTGAATACTATGGGAGGAAAACTGAAGATTTAACCTCCTTCAGGGAAGTTTGTAGTTCTAAAAAAAGTTTTTAAATTTGGTAAGAAGCATCTATAAATTTAAACAAATAAAACGAACTTACAGCAATCAACTCTACAAACGTTTCGTTTTCCTAAACCCGAATCTGAAGGACCGTACCATGAATCAAACATTCATGGAATAAACTCCGGTGGAGTGGGCCAAAGTCCCTGCAGAAATATTTTTGGAGTTTAAAATAGCAAGGATCTCTGGTTCTATTTGTTTCAAAAGTCATGCAACCACTAATTGCACCAACACCCAATAGGAAGGAAACATCTTTCTTTTTGAGCTTAATGTAACAAATGAATAATAATTGCCATTTTTTTCTGTCCTGAAAAGTTTTTTACGTACATTTCTTAATTTCATGGCTTGAAAACATACAAAAATCGACATAAAATGATTTAATCAGTTTCCAAATTTTTACATATTACCAGTTAGAATAGAATTTTAAATTTAATATATTTTTCAAATATTTTAATTTTTTTATATGTAATTTCATCGTAGTTGACGATATTTATTGCAGAATTGTTTTAAATGTAGTAAAATAAAATTGGTTTTATTGTAGAAGACATCTTCTATTATTTTATTTGATGCCATTTGGAAGAATTTCGCAGAAATAAGACTTTGATAAATATGTAAATTGTAAGAAATACAATGAAATAAATCAGTCCATAAGGACCGGAGGTGTTACGGTAGGGGTAAAGGGTGAGAATATTTTAAATGCTAATAAAAAATTGATTTCTTTCCGTAAGTTTACAATAGAATTTTCTATTTAATATTTAGTGTGTTTGTGTGTGTACGCGCGCGCGCCACCTATTTACGTCAACTGAATAACTTAGTTTTATAATAATTGATATAAATTCTTAAGGTAGATTAAAGTATAATACACTGATAATAAACAAAACTACGTAGATTTAAAAATTTATTAAATTATAGATGTAAAAGATATTATTTTAAAAACTGATAATAATCTGTAAGATCTCAAGGAAAAGGGAAGTCATTATGCAATAAAATGCTGCCGAAGACCTACTGTCTAAAATGAAATTACGCAAGTAATTACACTTTCTTTCTTTAAGCTTATTCTTTTCTTTTAAGAAGAATATTTAATTTCATTACATATAATCAAATTTTTTCCAAAAAATTAGAAGAGTAATTTAATAATAATAATGTACACAGAAAACACACAAATAACATTATCATTTCATTTATAGCCCATTAAATTTTTAAACATACATATAAAAATAATCTGTTGTAGGCACCACATAACTTCCTTGTACGCCTATTAAATTACATATACACATTTTTTTTTTTAAATTAAAATTATATAAAATTTTATTCCATTAATAACTTCTGATATTTTTTCATGTTTTTTTTTTTTTTTTAATTTTTTATTGTTATTATTGAATAATTATTTATTCTATTTCTTTTTACAATCAGAGGTTAATAATTATTAATAAATAAATAAATTTAAATCAAAAGAAAGTTAAAAAAAAAAAAGGAGACGAAGTCCGATTTGAATTGATGTGCGTTTCCCTTGTAAGACCCAAATATTTCATTAATTAAAATTTTCTTGGTCTATAACACTGGAACCAATGAAAATAAGTACCACTTATGATATTTTGTTGAAAAGCTCTCAATGAGGGCTTATTACTGTAGTTAAGAAAAAAATCCAAAATCTTTTTTTGGGATTTTGGGCTTTTTTGAAAACTTTCGGTTCAGTCGATTGCAATCAAAAGGGAAGGTGTATAACTAGTTTTTACAACAGTCCTAAATCCAAAATTTCAGCATCCTACGGCTAATCGTTTTTGAGTTATACGAGATACATACGAACAGACGTCACGCCGAAACTAGTCAAAATGGATTCAGGGATGGTCAAAATGGATATTTTCGTTGAAGTCTGAAAACCGAAATTTTTCGCTATCACAATACTTCGTACAAGGAAGTAAAAATATACAACTAACTTAAATTAATAAAATCCATATACGTAAACCAACGTTAAATATGAATAAGTTGTCGAATACATCACGTAACCTGTAAATGATAAATATGATTGACATTATTGTGTAAAAAATAATTATAAAAAATTATACTGACATTTCAAAACAATTTAAAAATGTGATGTTTTAATTTTATTTACACATTTTAATATTAGTTTCTTACAAATAATATGTTTACACAGCTGTTTTTTTTTTCACTTAATCTTTGTTTTCTTCATAATAAAAAATTAAGTTACATTTTACAACTAATGAATCTCACAATGTAGCAATAAAAGAAATGAATTACATGTTTATCGGTAGAAAAATTAAGTGACTGAGTCAGTTACAACGTGATTCTACATTGAGCGACTAAAAACAAATTAAAAAATCTTTTTGCAAAATAGAATATATTTACCTAAATTGAGAACTATTAAAATTTTTTAATTTAAGCTGCAACTTTAAGATTTAGAATTAAAAAAGTAATGTTTGACGTTACCAAAACTAGAGCATTCAAGCAGGATTAAGTTCTATTAGTTTGTCAGAAAGTTTTATGTACATGCTACGGTGGTCTAAAAGGTGTCTGTTCCAATTACGTTTGAGCCGCCATCTAATTGGTAGATCGACAGACAGAGATGTTACGAAAGGTTACTGTATACAGTGGTTTTGTTGTGCATTTTCCGCTAGTTTTGTTTAATGCAGTCTATTACAGTCGGCAATTTTAGGCCTTTGTGAAGTATTCGGTTAATGGTATAAAGAGGTTCGTAATAGCCTGATGCACAATGGATTGGACTCTTTGTAGAATATCCGTGTTATATTTATAATAGTTAGATATTGACCCATAGTACGCTCATGTGGGTCTGATAAACGATTTTTTTATATGTTTAAATATTGATCTGCGGTTCAATAAACTATTTTGTAGGAATTTAGCATTTTCAAGTTCACAAACATGGGGTTTTCCTTCGTTAGTTATTTATTTAGAGTTAGACTCAAATAACGAACAGATTAAAAGAGTGTTAAAAAACGGTTTTTGATGTTTATCGGAGGGCAAATTACAGTTTTAAAGAGAAAAGTCTTTTGTGTTGATTTTTGTGACGTTTATTTTTATTTTCCAATTAGTTAGCCAAGTTATTCAATACATTTAATATATAAACTTATTACACGGAATCTATTTTATATATATATATGGCAATCGGACGAACCAGTCAAACATGTACATGAAAACAGCTCTTTCATATAAATGAGTGCATAAGCAATTAGAAATATAGATCTAGATAAAGCAATAAGTTAAATGTAAAATATAAACACAAGAAGCAAACCAGTTGTAAAAAAATTATTATTGTATTAATTAATTAAATAATAACTTTTTTATTTCCTTATCATTAATAAAACTGATGCAAAAAATTAAATAGTTATTTAGTATAAGAAAACAGGTACAAAGTTTTTTGTACAAAATTAACATCAAAAACGTACAAAATGATAAAAATAATAGCTACATTCGAAATTCCTCCTAATTTCAACTTTCTATGTCAATATTAATTTCGAGCTTTATTATATTGCGCCTACTAAAAATAAAAGCTAACAACAAAGTTGTAATTCTTTCCTGGCATTGGTTATTTACTCTAATATTGTGAAAAAATGATACATGAAAAAATTGATTTTTTGGTGCGGGCCGATTTATGATGAATTTATATAGTAAAATTATCAAAAAAGGTTTAAAAAATTTAAAAAAAATTATATCAATTTTTTGCTCCCTTACGTCCAAAATCATCTTCCAAGTAAAATTTTTTATCAAATTATTTGAAATGGGACACTAAAAAAAATTCCACTGAAAAATCTACAACCAATACAAAGTTACCTAAGATTTCTTTTTTTGGTGGTGGGGGTGAATTAAGATGAAATTATTATTATTATGATTATTTTTGTTATTGTTATTAACATAATCATATAATATAATTATTATATTATTGTCATTTAAACTTTTAATATTACTAAAAGTTTAAATAAACGAAAAACATATTTTTTTAATTAAAAAAAAATATATTTAAAAAATTTTATTCGCTTTCCACCCCAATACTGCTCCCAAAATATTTTTTTTATGTCACATGCACTCCTACTATGCCTAGAAAGACATTAAAAAAAAAATCGGTTAAAAAATATGCAACAGATAAAAAACCATTTTTTTTTTTTTTGGAGAAGGGAGAAATTTTGGAGCAAAAATTTTTTTTAAATTGTAAAAAGCGTGCACGCATGTGCCAAGCTTAACATAATGTGAGGTTACGTTGCAAAATTTTGAGAAAATTAATCCCAAAAAAATATTTCTTTCCACCCGCTGGAGATATTGACCCCAAAGTTTTACCAAAAAATTGCTCAATTTACACAAGTCTCTGTAAAAAGTTTTATCAAAATCTGTTCATCCGGTCAAATGTTATTAAGCCTCAAACGCCAGAAAGACTTACATACGAACACTAACCCCACTTTTTTTGTTTTTTGGAGTCCCTTGGTCATGAAACTTCAAAAAATGGAAAAAACACATTTTTTTGACTGATTACCATACTTTCCTTCTTAGAGCATAACTCTAGACAAGTAAAAATAAACTGTAATAAGAATTAAACAAAATACAATTGATTATCTTTTTATGGAAGGTGTTTTAAAAAAAAAATGGTTTTATTTAAGTGAAAAGTGAAATACATAAAATGATCTTCGGATAAGAAAGCTATTCTTAAGAAACGCAAAGTGTGATGATAAAAATATGAAAAGGAATGCGTAAAAGTTACGTTAGTAACTATTACGGGAGTTCAGTTAAATGCATAATAGTATATTAATTTTTACCTTTATATTTTCGTAATTTTTTTATTTTTATTTTCATATAAATATACTAATAATTATCACAATGCTTTCAAGATTATATAAATATTTATTTATTCATACAGAAACAAATTGACTCCCAATAGCAGTTACTGTGCTGATGGATGGCCAATCAATATTTATAGCATGTGAAAAATGGTCTGACCAGAATTCGAACACTGAATTTCTAATGAAAGGCAAAGCCGCTCTATAAAAAACCATCAGAGGAAATGCCTCCATGATATAAAAAAAAAAAATTAACTAGAATCGAGAATCACCTTTTCCCATCGGTTAAAAGTATTTATTTTGCAGGATTTTTAAATTTTTTAATAGATTTTATAAAAATCCGAGAAGGGGCAATAAGTTTTAATTTTGCTTTCAATCAGCTATGTGTTGTTATATGTACAACCAAAAATTATGATATAGATAATCTTTCATTAAAATTAATTTAAATAATTTTCTTACTTATTGATTTTCATTTTGTGATTTCATTGTGCACTTTCGCAGTGATATCTTTATTTCAGAATGGATTCTTTATATTAAAAAAAATTAATTTTAAAAATAATTAAATTTTAATATTTTAGAGATAAATATTTATTATCTAAATCATTGATAATAAAATGAATAATCTCGAAAAGCAAAGATCTTTGCGGAAGTACTGATCATAGATGCCGAAAAAAAACATTGAGTGAAAAAAATGTTTTAATTTTTATAAATTAATATACGGTTTTCTGTTAGGATGCAATTTGTTAAATAATATATTAATATAGTAGCCTACTTACTATAAATGCATTTTAAGAGTGCCTTTTTTGATAACGGAACTAATTTAGTCTATAATAATTACAGTTTATTATAAATTGGAACTGTACGGTAATAATAATGTAATAAACCTTAGTTCTTTCACGTAATTTTGTGATCAAAATTTGAAAGGAATTTATGTAATATTAATGGATATAAAATGCATTAAAAATATTTAATAACAGTAACTTTTACGTCCAACTAAACTGAAATATTACACGTATATACAGTATATTCTGTCTATATTGCACATACCGGTAAAATGTAATTATAGTAACTTAAAAGTAAGAAAGATGATATCATTAATGCGCCAAAGAATAGAACAACTTAAGCACATAGTTCGTGACTAAGGCTGACGAATTAACTCTTCATTCACTAACAATAATGTTCATTAATTTTTATTACACGTTTATTTAATTAAATACGTAAAGGTTTCGTCAGCTATTTAACCAATATAACTGGGTGTAATCATTTTAAACACGAAATTAAACGTTTTTAAGAGTTATTACAAGATACATAAATATAACCTATTTTATTTCAGTTTTTGTGTGAGTGTATGTGTGCTAGTTCTAGTTATTTCATGAACAAAAAGCTCCACCCAATCATTTTATCACAAGCGATATAAGTATAATATAATTTTTTATAAATAGCCAACCTTAATTTTTTTCCAGTGGAACATAAAAATATGATGTTGGATAACACGTTCAATAATAAAAATAATACAGTTAAGTGAATAAAAAGTTAATAATAACTAATGTTAGTTATTACAAAGTAATTTTAGCAATCAGGCAAAATGAGTTGAATAAAAAGATGCTAAAACTACATACTAGTAAATAGTTTCAATTTAATATCTCTCGGGAAAAACTTAAGTAATAAATATACTTAGTAACTAATAAGTTTGCTTTTTATCTAATTGTTACTACATTTTCGATGAATCACAGTGACACCTTCTGACATGTTATGACACTTTCTGGTTGCTACTTGCCATGAAATAATCTTAAATTCATATCATTTGCACTGGTCATCTGTCAGTAAAGAAGTGTCGCGAGTTGATATTTTACAATTATTTTAAAATGACGTCTTCATTAGACGAAAAGGTAATAGGCAAAAGGATTTGTTTGTAAAATTATTTACGGAAAATAAAACAATATATGAAAAGTGTGAATTGCCGGAAATGATATCGTCAAAGAAACAGACCTAGGAAATAATTCTCCGATTTTCAAAGTAAATAAATAAAGTAAGTAAATAATTCTCCGGTATTCAAAGAATTTGGTAAACTAATAATAACCATGAAGTTAAAAATGTTAAATAATATGAAATCTGTTGTAAAGAAAATCGACATTTAAAGCTAATGAAAATCCGGCGTTCAGTTAAGTTCCGCCAATAAAAAGGCAGTTAACCCATCGGGTTGGTCTAGTGGTGAACGCGTCTTCTCAAATCAGCTGATTTGGAAGTCGAGAGTTCCAGCGTTCAAATCCTAGTAAAGCCGGTGTTCTGGATACCGGTGTTCTTTGGTGGTTGGGTTTCAATTAACCACATATCTCAGAAATGGTCGAAATGAGAATGTACGAGACTGCACTTCATTTACACTCATACATATCCTCATTCATCCTCTGAAGTATTATCTAAACGGTAGTTACCGGAGGCTAAACAGCAAAATAAAAAAAATAAATTTAAAGGCAGTTAACCCACCGGGTTGGTCTAGTGGTGATCGTGTCTTCGCAAATCAGCTGATTTCGTAGTCGAACGTCCGAACGTTCAAGTCCTAGTAAAAGTAAAAGTAAACTTTTATACGGATTTGAATACTTGATCGAGGATACCAGTGTTCCTTGGTTGTTGGGTTTCAATTAAACCATAAATCTCAGAAATGGTCGACCTAAGACTGTACAAAACTAAACTTCACTTACACTTATACATATCATCCTCATTGATCCTCTGAAGTAATACCTCACGGTAATTCCCAAAGGCTAAAAAGGAAAAATAAAAAAAAATTTACTTTTATATGGATTTGAATACTAGATCGTGGATACCGGTGTTCTTTGGTGGTTGGGTTTAAATTAACCATAAATCTCAGGAATGGTCGACCTGAGAATGTACAAGACTACACTTCATTTAAATTCATACAAATCATCCTCATTCATCCCCGGAATGGAGCACCATTTGTTTGATTTTTCTGGCAATTATTCAGCTGTTAAAAAAATCGGTCGTCCCGTTTTCAAAACACAGAATCTACTTTCCTTCGTTCGCGGTATACTTTCTGTTACGTATATTAAAGAACATCAGCATGGCTGGTACTAATAATAAAAAAGTATGCCTTCTGCGATAGCCAACCGGGCTGGTCTAGAGTTAACTTGTCGAAAATCAGTTGTTTAACAGCTGATACTCGAAGTCAAAGGTTCTGAAATTCAAATCGTAGTAAAAGTTAATTGTTTTTATACGGATAATACTAGTCAAAGGATACCGGTGTACTTTGGTATTTGGGGTTCAATTAACCACACGTCTCAGGAATGGTCGGCCTGAGTCAACATCTCATTTACATGGCACACACATCATCCTCATCTCATTGGGCTGGGGGGGTTGGTTGCTTATTGTTCACTAGTTGAACAGATTGTAACTTACTCATTAGGAAAATTCTGTGATACTTTAAAAAATCTATTGTTTAAAATCATGTAAGTTGTTTTTTATCCACTTTGTTTTTAAGTAGTTATCTGGAAAAATCAATTGATAATAAGCTTAGTTGTAATTAGTTTTTTATTCACACAAAACCGAGGAATTACATAAAATAACCTAGTATTAGCTTTAACTTTTTATTCACTTCATGCATAATATTTATAACCGATAGAAATGAATCCACTTTTGTAAGTATTAAATACCTCAATTATTCGTAAATAACTTGTGTATCTTTTTTTTCTGTTTAACCATAAATTATATCAAAATATAAGATCAATAATTTAATTAATCAAATGTAATTACAGATTAAAATAAAACCTTCAGTTTAATAATAATTATAAAGAAAGTAGACAATAAAATAATATAAACTGTATAAAATATACTACTTAAAATATTTAATGTTGATTTATGTAGCAAAAAATTGAATATAACTTAATCCGTCAAACGTATAAGTAGAAGAAAACTATTTGCAAAATTCATAAAATTTCCGTTGATGATTGTATTAAATAATTTTTTTTAATGAGTCATCATAAAATTACGCGTACTACTTGTATTTTTATTGCCGAATATAACAATATAAACTCATTTATTCAACTAGCACTCTTCTCGTATTACAAAAAAAAAAAGAAGAAAATAATGTGAACAATAAAATTAACAAATCAATTTACAATATTAACTGATGCTATATTTTTAAAAATGCAAAGTCAAAAATTGTTATTATTAAAAAATTGAAATAGCTTACATTTACGTTTAAATTACAAAAAAATAAATAAAAACTTTTGTTCAGTTAATAAGACGAATTAGTAAAACAGGTAAAATTTGATTAAAATTCACGTATAATTATTGTATTTTATTTGTTAAAAATAAATATATTACCCGGATGTATTACTAATAAACACTTACTAAAAGGGTATATAATTCATTTTTCCCAAAAAAAGGGATAGATTAGCTCATGGCTTTACACTCTATCTTACTATTAGGGAGGTTTTATAAGAAAGCTACCTTGTAATGGGTACCATGATTCGACTTCCGGAAAATTTCGACATATCTTCGAGTTTCACATCCCCCAGACCCCAAAATCCCCGCCAGTTCAAAAATTTATATATACGTTCATAGGTGTACATATATATATATAAATTTCACTTTTTTGTGGACACGATAACTGTCGTAATTTTGCGCCAATCACTTTCAAATTGTTTCTTAAAAATAACTCGTCCGAAAATCTCGGTCGAGTTCGTTAACGACTAAAATCGGACCATGGGAATGGAAATAAATGGGAGGGGCGTTTTTCGAAAAAAATAAATAATCGCTATAACGTTCTTATTAAGTAAAATATCGAATTTGTTTAAATTCCTACTATTCTTTGGATAAGGGCCTAAAACTTATGTAATAAAGTTTTTTGATATCACCAACCATTGGCCCAGGGGGTGGAAAAATTAAGACAAAAAAATCATATCTACCTTCACATGCACAGATTGAATTGATTTAAAGTAGTCGTTAGTCCTCTAAACATTACCTAAAACTTTTGTATGATCAATTTTTTATATGACCAACCCTTATGGGAAGAGATAATAAAAATGTTGCTGGAATTGTAAGAAGATGGGGCTTGTCGTATGCTAAACATGTGAAACTTTTTTTCGCATGCAACCATTGTTATATTGAGTAAATTTGAAGTTTTTCTTAACTTTACGGTGGAAATCTTTTTTATCCTCTATTTAGCACCGGTGAAATCTACCTCCGCCTTCCGGCGTACCGAAAGAGATTTTTTTATGGTTGTGACATATAAATGATTTGAGATACGAACAACTATCAAGATTTTTTTCACTGAGCGTAATGAAGTTCATTGCATAGTAAACATCTGTGGTGAAAAGAATAAAAATGTTATTTGTACAACGAAACATAAAACTGAATTTTGTTAAGCGAACAGCCAACGTAATAACCAATAGTTTATTCAGATCATTGTAGAAATCAACAGGAAATTATTTCAGTCCTCCAATTATTTTATTTTAGTAAATCAAGTAGTGCTGTTATTCTTGTTTGTAGGTGATAACATATACCTCATATCAGATCTTCTAGAACTATTGTACCACAAAAAAATAAATAAATTCATTATTATATAAAATCATTAAGTAAAAAATTAAATCATTGATCAATAAAAGAAACTTTTCAAGTGCTAAAAAAAAATAAAACTGAATAAGCAAGCAAATCAATCAAAAGATTTGGTTTCAATCAGTGATTAAATACACTCGATTCTAATCATATATATTACTCTATAGTCCAAATTTAAAAAAAAAATAATAATAAAAACATACGTAAAAATTTAATTCCTTATAATCTCCAGTGATAGCATTCTGAAAATGAAAAACTAGCTCGTAAGATAATAAAGATTATATATCGATATAAAGTTTGTTTAAAATAAAATATAAAATAGGGAAAGATTATAAACCCATTTTCCACCAATAGAGAAACTGAGAGTAGGAAATTAAAAATTAAGCTAGAGGAGCTCAACATATAAAAAGTGGGAGAATTTTATTGATGTAGTAGTAAAACTACAACTGATGGAGGAAGTGATACAAACATAAAAAATAGATGGCACAAACAAAGAGAATTTTCATGTAGAAAAAGATTATTAGTATAAGATATTGATAGAAGTATTAAAATAAATTCTTGAAAATATTTATATGCGGAGTGTAATGCTTTATGGTAATGAAACGTGAAAGAGATACATTTAAAAAGTAGTATAAAATAGATGTTTAAAATTAAATGGCTTAATAAAATTCGAATTGAAGAGATCTTAAAACGAACAGAACAGAGATATTTGTAATTAACTTGTAAAAAGATGAAATAGCAAGGTGAGGCACGTATTAAGTCATCCAGGATTAGTCAACTTATGTAACGACGTGTGGAAGGTAAAAGAAAAAAAACTGCAGAGGAAGATATGAATAGGAGTAAAAAAAAAAAATTAGCAATGTTGGGTGTAGTTAATAACTAGAAAATAAAAGATTAGTACAAAATAGAAGAGTGGAGAATAACACGAAAAGGTAGCATGAAACCAGTTAAATGATTGATGACTAAAAACAAAAAAGAGGGACAGAACTTCAAGCAAGAATTTTTTGACAGTAGCTGTTACGAATCGTATGAATAACTTTTTTATTTTAAGAATTCAAAAAAAAAGAAGTGTTGTACTAAGAGTATACTACATCGGAAATATTTAAAAAATATTTTACAGTCTTATTCCTTTTTGAAAACAAAATTTCAAATGCAGAATGTTTAATTTAAACTGAGGTAGGTTTTCTTAAATTGTGTGTATCTTAAATGTAATAAACATAATAGTAGTTGAAATTGTGACATTTAAAAAAATTTTTTTTTTTCTTTAAACACTCCCAAGGCAAGAGTCCTTGCCATTAAGCAAAACACAAGTCACCTCGAAGTGTCGTGGCAACAGTCTTTGTCCAGCCTCGCTAATCCCCTTCTGGAGCTTTCTCACAGGTTCTCCTCAACTTCACTAGGACACACTGACTTGCTCTTCCGGATAGCCAATATGCCCTTCCGCTGAGGAGCTACCCATCCCGTCCCTACTCAGTTCCAGACGTAAGTTTCGCACATCCTTAACTTCGCGACCCACTCATACCTCTAGGGTTCTTTATGCCATCATCGGAGAGTACCCCCCCCCCCCAACTCTTGAGTGTGGGCGGACCCGATCACCTTAGGCAAAAAGACTACCTTCCTGGTCTGCACATCACCACGCTTGAAATGGTAACCTGATATTAGTCACAAGTCACTCCCGAAAATTTCATAGCTAGTTTCACGAGTTACAAACATTACATGTCAGGCTTATTATAGAAAACGAGGAGTTGAGGCATTTCCCACTTTTCTTCCTCGAGTCAAATTATATCAGTACATCAGTATGCTAGGTCCAACGAAATGATACTCAGCCCTAAAAATGCCACCACTCTGTTCATCACAGATACTGGCTGCAATCACTATGATGAATACAAACTCTGATCTCTGTTCCTCATATGCTTTATACGCGTCAAAAATATACGAAAGACTGGAACAGA
Source organism: Lycorma delicatula (assembly GCF_047948215.1). Classification (NCBI taxonomy): domain Eukaryota; kingdom Metazoa; phylum Arthropoda; class Insecta; order Hemiptera; family Fulgoridae; genus Lycorma; species Lycorma delicatula. Next base: position 27,220,322 of record NC_134460.1, read on the forward strand.
TATTAAATTAATTAATGTAAATTACAAAGTAGAAACAAACAAGCAGGCAATAAACATTATAAAACAGCGTTCCCACCGAATTTTAAGATTCGTTTTCCTGACTTTTCCTGACCAATTTAGTAAAAATTTCCTAAAACTCATAATGTTAATGTACTGCCTTTAATCTTCAAAATATGAACATATTTTATTTTTTTGTATTCTCCATCTTCCCCATAGCTGCCGAACTCATGCCTTTTTTTTATTATTTATTATCACATTATTTTTCAAGTTTGAAGAATTTTTATAATACATTTTAAAATTCTGCGATAAATTGTTTCAATAGATTACATTGCGAAGTACAAAAAAAAACAACAATATTTAATAAGTTTATTGCATAAAAATGAACATCATGGTTGCTAAAAGTAACACAGAGAAGATATAAAAACTAACTAATTTTTAAAAATAATTGGCTCGCACTTAAGATTGCTTAAAACGTTTTCAGAAAAACTAGCCTACATTATTTTGGAAAGTAAATAAAAAACAATATTTAAAAACTTGGTTTGCATAAAAATACTACGAAACACAATTTCAATTTAAAAAAAAAAAATATATATATGATTACAACTTAAAGAAAAACTAAAATCACTGCTACTAAAAGTAATACAGATAATAAAAGTAGAACAGAACACCTTATTTTGAACAGAAAACAAACATTATTAACATTTACTTGAAAAATATTTTGTCATTATTATTCTAACGTATACCAAAAAATAAAAATATAAGATCTCATTACATACGTATTATTATGCAAGTATAAAACACAAGGCAACTTTTCTACAATATCATTTATGTTCCTAATAGTTTTCCCTTTGATAAAAGTTTAATTTTGGCAGCTACCTGTTCTTTCGCCAAGATAGTAGCTGTCGATGTTTTCCTTTCTTCCCCGGTTTTTTAATCTCTGCTTGGATTTTCCTTTCAGAGCTCTATTCTGTTCTTCCTGAAAGAAGTTTCATTTCTTTCTACAAAACATTCTTCATATCGCCTCTTCATGTAACTTTTCACTACAGTGAGCATTTTTTTGAAAATGTAAACATTCTCCTTACCCCCAGTATCTACAATTGCAAAAATTTTTCGTTGATAAATTATTGTCTTTTCGTGCAAGTTTTTAACAAGATGAGATTTTTTAATGGAAAAGCCACCTTTGAAAATGCAATTCTCTGGAAGTTTTTGCAATTTTTCTTGACTTTTCCTATTTTTTTTCTAAAAAATTCTTGACTAAGTTTATATTTTCTAACATTTTCTGACTTTTTCTGCCTGCGTGTAAACATGATAGAAATCTTCTTTATGTAATAAGATTGTTAAAATGAACATTAAAACGTTTGAAAAAAATAATGAACAGACTGACAGTCAGATCATATTTTAATTACAGGCCTATAGAAAATTGAACACATGCAAGGTAAATTGCAATCACTTCACAGAAAGAAATTAATTTAAAACGACCAAGTAAAAGTTTCTAGTTTTGGATTACGTCCATATATTTATTTCGGTTGCATAATTTAAAAAAAAAATATCTATGTTGTATAACTCCTTTCTAAATGACTTTTTAATGTTATTGGCTTTTATATTTATATATATATATATATATATATATATATAAGGATATAAGGAATATATATATAAGGAGATTATTCATTTAATTAATGATTTAAAAATCTACGTTTAAATATTTTATTATAAATAACGCATATTATAGGTGATTATGAGCATGCGTTTGAGGGTTCATATAATTTAAGTATCTTAGTGAATGAAGAAATTAGATACAATCAGATAATTAATCTTCATTATAAAAAAAATATGTCTAGTTTTGATATTCCAACACAATTAGATTGGACATTACTCACATTCGTCTCCCATCAACATTTTTTAACCATAATTTTACCCAACTCTTTTTTTTTTTAAGTGTATCCAGAACTAAATCCGAAATTGTAATTATAAAAATAAATATTTTTAAAAAGTTGAATAATACCTAGTAAAATTATATCTAAAGATGGATTTTGTAATTAAATTAAGGTTTCTACAGAACTGTGAAAATTCAAGCCCTAATATACCATTAAAAGGATGAAACATAAACAATTATAAGAAAATATCTGGAAAATTATTGATTTTATCAAAAAGAAAACGCATATACTCGTAAAAGAGAAACTTAAATTTTCATTTCGAATCTGATAAACGTTTTTTAGTTAGAATATAATATTTTTAGTTAGTTGATTTAGTTAGAATATTTTTTCGAAATAAAATTTCTCTTTTATTGAAATGGCTATTCCAAATTATACAATAATAAAAATGTAGGAGCATTTGAAATTATTTGTATATATTTTAGAGAAACAGGATAAATGTTTCCTTTCAGTTAATTTAAATAGGTTTTTACGTTTGGATGATTAATTTATTATCTAACCTTAAGAATTGTGCGTGGAAATATAGGTGAGAAATATGATTTGTTGCGCATGAAAAACACCAAGCCTTACCGTGATTCGAACCCAGAACTTTCCCGACAAAACGAAGGCCTAACCCTCTACTACAGAGTCGGCGAAGCTGTTAATAAAAAATTTGAATTAAAGCAACTTTTTGTGAAAAATGTACACTTTTTATGATCTAAAGTATGTTTTGTTTTTCTTTAAAGTATATGTAACACTTAATTATTTCTCTAAAAAAACCTGTGAAAAGAAGTTTTTTTTTTTTTTATTGTGTCATTTTTCTTAGCAGTTTGCGGGTTTATACACACTTATAATTACATTTTTTTTTGTAATTTACAACATAAAGAGGTTTAATAAATCATAAATTAAATTATCTTTCATTTTTGTAGATAAACGTTTTTAAATTCCAAAAATAATTTATGTAATATGTACAAGAGAAACCAAAATATTTTTTTTTTTTAAATCTTGTAGTTTAATTTCTGATGAACTCAAAAATTTTCGAGCTAAAGAATTTTTTGTGAAATTATTTATTTGAGATCTTTTCTGCTTAAATTTAATAGTTTTTTAGATATTTATATAACAAAAAACTAGTCTTCATCCCTAAAAAGATGAATTAGAGAAAATAAGTCCGAAATATTTTTTTGACTACTTAATAGTTTACTTATTCTCTATTTTATTTGCTATTCGTAATCAATTTCAATATTAATTGAATTTAATAAAATAAACATTCTTAACACAAAATCGGTTATTTTTATTACACTGTATACGCTATCATAAATCGAAAATATAAAAAAAATTTTTTTTTTTAATCAGCGTCCATAAGTACAAATAAATACTGAATTCAATTTCTACCACCTGTATGACGGGAAAAAAGTAAATATAAGTATATATAAATCGATTACGAATATAAACTATTTAGGTTGTTTATCAAACATATACGAACAAAGTGAACGTAATCCAAAAAAGACTGCAAGTAAAGGATAAACTTCCTTTATAACTATATCAAAATAATTTGAGTGATAATTTGATATCCACATTTTAAGACTGTGTAGCATGTTTTTCGATCATTCTAGATTTTGACATAAAATTTAAAAAAATTATTATAGATTTTTTCCTTGCTGATTTCCCCACATAAGGTTGAATGAAGCTTGTGCGTGGGAATATGAAAATGAAATTTTGTACCGTTTGAAAAATGCCATCTCTGGCTGGGATTCGAACCCGGGACCTCCGGATGAAAGGCCGAGATGCTACCACTCCGCCACGGAAATCGACATAATTTTTTTTTTTTTATTTTTTATTTTGCTATTAATTAAATTTAAAAAGTTTTGACCAGATTGTTTGCTTGATCCATTTCACTTTAATATAATTTATAAACTACTAATTTTTTAACAAACTGTTTCGAATGAAAACATTGCTACACACAGTCACTAATTTTTAAATAAAAATTATTTCAGTTAAGTGTAATCATTAAGTTTTAACAAATGAATAATTAAACGTAAACTCCTTATAATAAAACTAGCTCCTCGTCGCAGCTTCGTCCGCGCTATACGGTTACTAGCGTTTCCCGTACCGGCCAATCTTTTTATTTTATGTTTTTTAGTGAAGTAACCGGAGGCAGGTGCAGCCGGTCACACATACACTAACGGTGACACTGGGTGTGGTGGTTGAGCTACAGCGTCGTATACCTTCAACTCCCATAGAAAATCGGAATTAGAAAAAAACCCGAAAATGGTTTTTAAGTATTTATCTGAAGAGTATTTACAAATACCAAATCTACTGAATATCTCATTTACTGTAGTCGGGATTGGAAAAATCTACAATCATTGTTCAAAAATATTTACCTTTCTTATCCCCTTTCAAAAATTTGGAAATTGGTTTATTGACATGAAGATTACACTCCCTAAAAATCAAATTTATTTCTTCTTTCGTTACCGAGAAATTAAAAAATAAAAAACAGGGTTTCAAAAAAAATTCAAAAATAAATTTTAACCCTGGAAACTCGGAATGAAACTCAAAATTTAAGAAATCGGTTTTAAGATGTTCATAATCAAACAGTTCAAACCCAGCCCAGACAGTGATAGACTTCACAATTCACAATTCATTATAGTTTATGCTTCAACCGGCAAATCTCCACTATTTTTAGACACTTTTCGAGTTAAAATATATCCAAAAACCTTCACAGTTACGCCAAGAAACATGGGTAAAAATTTAGTTGCGAAAGATCGGGTAGTTTTTTTTCTTTTTGTTTACCCCGAAAAAAAAACCCTCTTCCTCTTTATATAATAGTACACATTACTTTATTTAATGTAAATTTAATTCTATTATTGTATAATATTATTCATTTTATAGTTTCGAATCATTCAGTTCAAACCATATTCACAGTTCATTAATTCAATTCATTAAAATTTTGCTTTATTCTGCAAACCTCCACTACTATATATATATATATATATATATTCTTTTCGAGATGAAATATATCCAAAAACCTTCTCAGTTGTGACAAGAAAAATCGATAAAAATTTAATAGCGATAGATCGAGTACTTTTTTCGTTTATCCCGAACAAAAAAATCCTCTTCGTCTTTATAATAATAGTATACATTAATAAGGACAAACTGCATGATAATTGGGGATATATATATATATATACATTGTTTTTAAATTAAATAAAATATTTTATATTTTACAATTATAAACGTATATATATATATTTTTTTTAATTTTCTCTTGTAAATGTTAAATTTCTAATTTGTGCTGACGTAGGCGAGACGTGAAAGAAAAAAAATATTGAAAGAATTCAATATAAATGTCCTTACATTCCTATGTAATAAACCTAGTTTTTTCCAAAAAGCGAAATCAGCACTCCCATCAAGACTTTTTTAACGACTTGATTGCGCGTAAAAAAATATTATCGGTTTGATGAAACATAAGAAAACCATTCATGTGTCAATTACGTAAACTTTCTTTGATTTTCAAGTAGTGCAAAGTTATTAACTTTCAGTCAGTATCTCTTACTATTAAAAATCGCACATGTGTTATATGCAGCGATCAAATTTTGCTGTGTGACAGTATTTCAAAAATCCAAAATTGAAATATTTGAGAGCTTTCGTTTCTATCAATATGTTGAATATACTGAGTTAAAAACGCTTTATATTAATAAGGAAATATTACTTACCTAGCTTGTAGAAAATCCATTCATATTTCAACATCAACCATATTTCAACATCATTTACGATTTGGAAAAGGAAAAACTTGGGAAAGATAGTTTTTTGGATTGCAATTCCAAAAAGAATTCTTAACAACTGACGAGTTGTGATCGGTGAGCTTAGTGAAATACTTACATAAAATATTTTAATTTTTTCTGAGCGTACATTTTTTCGATTTTTATGACGGAAAAATATGTTAAATATTTTAAGTTCTTGTTTTAATATTTTATTATCAGATTCTTGCAGTAAATTTTATGCTCGGACGATGCTACTATATTTTACTGAATTCTCAATAAAGATTTTTAAAATATTTACTTATTTTTCGTTAGTACACGTAACTGATAGATAGCAGGAATGTAAATTATATTAAAAATTTATAAAAGATAATATTTACAGACAAAAAAATAAATAAAAAAGGATCAATTTTTTTACACGATTAGATTCTTGCAGTAAACTTTATGCTCGGACGATGCTACTATATTTTACTGAATTCTCAATAAAGATTATTAAGATATTTACTTATTTTTCGTTAGTACACGTAACTGATAGATAGCAGGAATGTAAATTATATTAAAAATTTATAAAAAATAAAAGATAATATTTACAGGCAAAAAAAAAATAAAAAAGGATCAATTTTTTTACACGATTTGACAAGCTTGATATATTATACTATATAAAGAAGATTAAAAAAAAAAATTAAAAAATGTAACATTTACTTAAAATAAAGAAAACATAATTGCGCCAAAGCCTAGCATTTAAAAAAAAAATTCAATTTTATATCGGTAAAATAAAATTTAATCTTACCTAATGTCAATAAACTTACATCATATTCCTAATAAGGTGTTTCTTTTAAGAATATTTTCAAAACCAGAATTATAAACATAATCCAACTTCGAAAAACTTTATAAGCTTAAAAATATGGATTAATTTTTTAAGTAAGATTGACTGATCAGTTTATAAATATATCTCTGTACCTTTTTTTAAAATAAAACACGTCCATGAACCAATTTGCATAAAAGACAAGTGAAAAATAATTGTTTGAGTTTCAAGGAACGTAAATTATAAATGCGATATTATATTAATTTATTTAAATACTGTTCATATTAGAAAACAGTTCCATTTCTTTTTAAATTTATTAGTAAATAAATTACGAACATTACTGCTAAAATCTGAATAAATGTACAAAAACATTGACAAACAAATTTTAAAAAAATCATATTCAAAACGATTATTAATAAATCCTTAAGTTACAAAACAATAATCTAGTTATTAGTTTTTTACTGACCTTAGAAAAGTTCTACGTCTTTATTAATTAAATAACTGGAAAATTAAATTTATACTACAATGGATTTTTAACATTAAATTTATACTGGAAATTTATACTGACACTAAATGTCAGATAATTTCAGTTGTTTCTTTATTAAAAATATTTTTTTAAAAATCTGATAGGGACACCACATGACTTCCTTGACCGCCTATTCAATTACGTATACACATTATTTTTTTTTAATGAACAGTACATAAAATTTTATTTCATTAATAACTTTTGATATTTTTCATATTTTTTTTATTATTGTTGAATTATATTTTATCGTAATTTTTTTTTACAATCAGAGGTTAATAATTATAAATAGATCAATATATTTAAATTTAAAAAAAAGTTAAAAAAAAGAGATGAAGTCTGATTCGAACCGATGCGCCTTTCCCTTGTAAGATCCAAATATCTCATTAATTAAAATTTCATTTGGCTATAACTCCAATGAAAATAAATACCACTTGTTGATCATTGTTGAAAAGCTCTCATGAGGGCTTATTACGGCAGTTAAAAAAAATTCCAAAATCCAAAAAAAAATTTGGATTTTGAGCTTTTTTGGAAACTTTTGGTTCAGTCGATTGCAATCAAAAGAGGAGGTTCAGAATTAGATGTTATAGCAGTCCTAAATCCAAAATTTCAACATCGTACGGCTAATCGTTTTTTAGTTATGGAAGATACACGTACAGACGTCACGCCGAAACTGGTCAAAATGGATTCAAAGATGGTCAAAGTGATATTTCCGTTGAAATCTGATAAACAAAATTTTTCGCGATCACAATACTTCCTATACTTCGTACAAGGAAGCAATACATAAAAATACAAAACATCGAAAAATATAATAGATTTCTAAGTACGTTGCAATATTTGGAAAGAATAGATATTTACAATATGCTTTAAAAAAGGAAGCGCAAACAAATTGTAATATGCTATATAAGGAAACAAGCGCTATAAATATATATTATTCTTTTTCAGCAATTAGTTAATAAAAAAAAAAAAAAAAACACACACACACATAACTGGAAATTAAATGCGCACGTAGCGCAAAACATAATGTATAGAAAAAGTAAAAATTATATTGTTGGGAAATTATAAAAATATAAAACTATCTTCGTTCCATTTCATAATTATAATCGCAGTATTAGCTTTTAATTATAATTTTTAATAAATAAATGTTTTTTAAAACATGCTGCAATATTTTCATTATTTTTAGTGTACAAAGATACTCTGGTATAGGCGTCGAACAAGCTTTTGAAGTCTCTTCTGGAAATATTTTAATGTATTATTCAGTATTACCACACTGGAGTAGCAATATTCATAAAGAATTATATAATTTGAAAAATATTTAATCTACTGTAAAATTCTTTTAAATGGTTAAGTGTTTTTGAAGCATAGCGTAAAATATTACGAATGTATGTTATTGAAGTAGAAAAATTTCATTTCAATAATAAAATTAACTATGTAAGGCTAATATTTCAAATATAATTTTTATTTATCTAATTTTAAATGTTCCATGATATGTTTATATTAAATTTTATTGACGAAAATAACTGCTTTTTGAGTTTTAAGACTATATAAATGAACAGTGTTTTTTCAGTAATTAAAATGCATCTTTGATAACTCTGAAAAACTACTCGCCCACTTAAACGTGGAGAAGGATCTTCAATGAGGAAAACTTACATGTAATGTAACAGGAAAAGTCGCTATCTGGAGTGAAAGAATGAAGAGATAAAAATATCCACGAGAGAAGTCTAAAGGATAACTAAGCGATAAAACTTACCTCGCTAAATTGAATAATGAAAAGAGAAACGAAGAGTTAAAATATTTTATATTAATCAACCCTCGCACATTTTCGGCTGTTATCGGGTGAACATCGCTACTCGGTTAAGTCACGTATTCGCATACGTTACACAACAAAAATCTTCTCTTCGCTTTTCTCAGCAATAAATATAAATGTATACCATTGAGTAAGTAATAGCAATAAATTAATTAACACAATGACATTTTTATTATTATAATAAGAGTATTTTTAGAAATCAAAAAAATGTTGTCAAAAAGTAATGTTATATTTTATATTAAGAAGTGATTACAAACGTAATCGCTTTTTGTTAATGCTTGAATAGGACTAAATGAATAACTAAGCATATATTGGGACGTAATTACATCCACTATTTTTTAAATCGCAACTTTAGTAGTAGACTAATCAATCAAGATTTAAATAACAAGGCCGTTGTAATTATAAACAATGTATTTAACGATATAAAAATAATGTAAATTAAATAATACATTAACATGATAAAGAACTTTCATATTCTGTTAACAACTTCCCTCTTTAATAATTTTAATGAATTAAATAACTTAACCTGATATTTATTTTAATACCTTAGTTTTAAAATACAGAATAAAAAATACAAACACTTAAAATTTAAAATTTTTTTAAATATTCAAAGTAGTAAAACTAATCGATTTTTTCCTTAAATAGAATTCGATAAAATTCATGTTGTTAATATTCTTTGTTTCGTAATAATAGATGGATATAAAATAAAGTTAAATTTCTTTTCTAACTTTATTGATATAAGTACGAAAAAGTGCCAGACCATTACCGGAAATTGAAACTTAACATAGAATGACAGGGAAATATACTGAACACAACACAAACTGACCAGCTTATCATAATATCTTCTTAGTACAGCTGAATCACTTTATTTAAATTTTAAAAAACTGTATACGTGGAACAAATTAATAAAGTTATGCAATATCAAAAACAGCTGACATTCATAAGAAGTAACCAGTTTTTCAATCATTTATTTAAATCAGTTAAGCTACTATGGAATGTATTAAATTACATAAAAATTTAAAAAATACCAAATATAGCTATGGATATGATTTTTGTGAAAGTTGAAAGAAAGTTATTTTGGGAAGTTCAATACTCATAGTAATTAAAATAAATGTTTACTTAACATCGTTCTCCATTTTAACTCCAACCGTCGTAATCTGGTACTTAAATTAATAACGAATACATATGAAAATTATTGCCATATTCTATATTATGTACCTTGAGCCAAAAATTGCTTTCCCGAAGTATTATTCTTAAGAAAAAATAGAAGTACTTCAAAGATTGCTTAGCAAGTTGGTTTCGTAAATTTAACTTTTAAATTAGGAGAAGACCAATTTGGTTTCAGGAAAAGTACAGGGACAAGGGAAGCAATTTTAAGCCTCAGATTAATAGTAGAAGGAAGATTAAAGAAAAACAAACCAACATACTTGGCGTTTATAGATCTAGAAAAGACATTCGATAACGTAGACTGGAATAAAATGTTCAGCATTTTAAAAAAATTAGGGTTCAAATACAGAGATAGAAGAACAATTGCTAACATGTACAGGAACCAAACAGCAACAGTAACAACTGAAGAACATAAGAAAGAAGCCGTAATAAGAAAGGGAGTCCGACAAGGATGTTCCCTATCTCCGTTACTTTTTAATCTTTACATGGAACTAGCAGTTAATAATGTTAAAGAACAATTTAGATTCGGAGTAACAGTACAAGGTGAAAAGATAAAGATGCTACGATTTGCTGATGATATAGTAATTCTAGTCGAGAGTAAAAAGGATTTAGAAGAAACAATGAACGGCATAGATGAAGTCCTACGCAAGAACTATCGCATTAAAATAAACAAGAACAAAACAAAAGTAATGAAATGTAGTAGAAATAACAAAGATGGACCACTGAATGTGAAAATAGGAGGAGAAAGATTATGGAGGTAGAAGAATTTTGTTATTTGGGAAGTAGAATTACTAAAGATGGACGAAGCAGAAGCGATATAAAATGCCGAATAGCACAAGCGAAACGAGCCTTCAGTAAGAAATATAATTTGTTTACATCAAAAATTAATTTAAACGTCAGGAAAAGATTTTTGAAAAGATGTTTGGAGTGTCACTTTATATGGAAGTGAAACTTGGACGATCTGAGAAGAAAAGATTAGAAGCTTTTGAAATGCGGTGCTATAGGAGAATGTTAAAAATCAGATGGGTGGATAAAGTGACAAATGAAGAGGTATTGCGGCAAATAGATGAAGAAAGAAGCATTTGGAAAAATATAGTTAAAAGAAGAGACAGACTTATAGGCCACATACTAAGGCATCCTGGAATAGTCGCTTTAATAAGGGAAGGACAGGTAGAAGGGAAAAATTGTGTAGGCAGGCCACATTTGGAGTATGTAAAACAAATTGTTAGGGATGTAGGATGTAGAGGGTATACTGAAATGAAACGACTAGCACTAGATAGGGAATCTTGGAGAGCTGCATCAAACCAGTCAAATGACTGAAGACAACAAAAAAAAACTTTTAAATGTACTAAAAAAATTTAGTTCCGAACATATCGAGAAATAAATTATTAACAATTTTAATATGTAAAAAAAAAGAAGAAACAGCAGACATTTTGAAAGAACTAAATTAGGTATTTTCGTTTTGGTCAGTTGATAAATAAGTAAATATTTTTGGAAAAAAGAATAATCATGATCGAGACTTTAAATTTAAAAAAATAGAATAATTGAGGGATTAAAATGCTATTATGAATTTCACTAAGAAAATATTATACAATTATTTGAAATATATATATTTGATATATATATATCAATTTGATATTATTAATATATATCTATTAATATTATTAATATATATATATATATATATATATATATATATATATATATATATATATATATATATATATATATATATATATATTTGATATTATATATATATCTATTTGATATATATATATCGATAAATTATTTTCTAGCAAGTGTTTCTTATTGCCGGCCACCGTGGCGCGAGTGGTAACATCTCGTCCTTTCATCCGGAGGTCCCGGGTTCGAATCCCATTCAGGCATGGCATTTTCACACGTTACAAAAATTTTCATTCATCTCATCCTCTGAAGCAATACCTAATGGTGGACTCGAGGTTAAAAAAAAAAATCGTTTGTTATTTATTTTCTAAACAAGTGCGTAACTATTAGATTAACCCCGGTTTGGGGACATACAATTAGTATTAAACGGAATAAAGGAAAATTGAGAAGCGAATAGACTTGCACTGTTGAGGGTGGCCACTAGTTACAGAAAGGTGTCCTATGACGCGCTTTGCCTAATAACAGAAGTTCTACCAATATACCTGCAGATTAAAAGCAGGATGCTTAGATATGAGGGACTACCACAAGACGAGATAGCGGCTCAATTGGAGCAAGAATGGCAGTTGGAATGGTCACGCTCAATAGTCGGGGATTGGACTAGAAGACTAATCCCTGATACAGGTAGGTGGTATGGAAGTAGACGCGGAAACGTTGACTTCTATATGACACAGTTATTATCGGGGCATGGATCTTTCGGGCAGTACCTAGCCAGAATTGAAAAAAGGGACACACCACAATGTGTTTATTGTGAGGAAACAGATAATGCGGAGCACACTATATTTGTATGTCCTAGATGGGCTGAAAACAGGAGAGTAATTATAACAAATCGATTAACACCGGATAATCTAATTAATTGGGTGGTACAAAATCAAGAGAACTGAGACTGGTTCAGAAGGTTTGCTGGAGAGATCCTGAGAACTAAGGAAGAAGAGGGCGGTAGACTGTGATTAAGTTAAGTAGGGAAGGATGGACAGTCTCTCCGTGGAGGGCCCGTATGCCCTGGTATGCGGATTCCTGCGAAGGGGGAGAACTCCAGGGGAGATGGGAATAAAAGAAAAGACCGAGTCCCGGCCGGCGGTGTGTCTCCCTGCGGGCGTCTAGGCGCTTTGTGGGGTGGGTACCGTCGGTTAGAGGCATAGGCATAAAGCGAGAACCGGTTCCCTGCGGAGGGGCTGTGGGACGGCATCGCCGGACCTTGGCCCTAACGCGGGGAATTTGAGGCAGGCAAAAAATAAAACAAAAGATCCAAGACCGGGGGGGCCAACCTGCCGTGCCGGATGTAAAGGCGGTGGGTGGGGGACGCCCCCTTTGAGTAGAAGGACACTCAACCCGACTGAGTATACTTAAATGGATATCCGGTCGGGGAGAGTAGGGGGAAAAAAAAATTAAAAAAAAATAATAAAAAAAATAAAAAAATAAAATAAAACATTTTAACCAATATTCATTTAATTTAAATATTTTTTCCTGTTAAGCAATTTGTAGAATAACAAAATATATAATAAATCATATCATAGAAACAACATAATAAAATCTAACTTACCAAATTAATGGTTACTTGTTTTTTTTAATCGGGAAAATTAGTTGGATTAACGTAGTTTCGGTTATCATCGCTGTTTTTCCAGAATGTAATTAAAAAATTAAATAACAAATTACATTAATATTTACTCTAATATGATTTTATTTGTTTAAATAAGATTAACATGTCAATTATTAAATGATTCACTTCTGATTGACAGATTTCAAACACTTTACTGGTGCAGAGTGTGATACTATAGATTCTGAGAAGAGATATCATAGCAATCAAAGATGGCTAATATTTTTAAAGTTTGTCTAGATAATTTAAAAGGATAGTTGGAATAAAAAATTGATGTGGACACCACATCACTTCCGCGTACGCCTATTAGATAAACACATTTAAAAATAATTAAAAGTACAGAAAATTTTATTTCATTAATAACTTCTGCTATTTTTTCATATAATTTTTTATTGTTATTACTGAATTATAATTTATCGTAAATTTTTTTGTACAATCAGAAGTTAATAAGTATTAATAAATCAATACATTTAAATGAAAAAAAGTTAAAAAATGAGATAAAGTCTGATTCGAAACGATTTGCCTTCCCCTAATAAGATCCAAATATTTCATTAATTAAAATTTAATTTGGCTATAACTCTGAAACCTATAAAAATAAGCACCGCTTAAGATACATCGTTGAAAAGCTCTCAATGAGGTCTTATTACTGCAGTTAAGAAAAAGCCCAAAATCTTTGTTTCGGATTTTGGGCTTTATTGACACTTTTGGTCCAGTCGATCACAATCAAAAGAAGAGGTGGATAACTAGATGTTAGTACAGTCCTGAATCCAAAATTTCAACATTCTTTGGCTAATCGTTTTTGAGTTATGCGAGATATATACGTACGTACAGAAATCACGCCGAAACTATTCAAAATGGATTCAGGGATAATCAAAATGAATATTTCCGTTGAAATCTGAAATCCGAGATTTTTCGCAATCACAATACTTCCTTTACTTCGTACAAGGAAGTAAAAACAAAATAAAAAATTTTAAAAATTCCCGTCAAAAAAATCTTAAAAAAACGTGAAATAATTAAATAACTGTATTTTTACCTTATAATCCTCTGGGACATTGTGATGTTGTTTTTAAGACAATAAAATTTAAGATTTTGATTAACCGTCGGGCGTCACTATGATGATAACTAGAATATCTATGTAGTCTACGAGTCACGCACGACGGTCATTCAAAATCTTAAATTTAATTGTCTTAAAAATAAAATCACAGTGTTACAGGTAAGGTAAAAATACAGATATTTAATTATTTCACGTTAAGGTTTTTTCGTCGTGGATGTTTTAAAATTTTTTATTTTATTTTTTATTTATTGCTTTTTAAAGATTAGTAGGCCTGTGCCGAACAGCGGGGCTTTTATAGGCTGATGATGATGATTAAAGTTTAGTGTACTTGACCAGCCAAATTATTTAATAATCCACACAATAATGTAGCCTAGCTGCAATTAAAAGACTTAGAAACATTCAAAAGCCGTTTTGAAGATCTACTGCAGCGCCCCCTGGCGGCTTATAACCGTAAAACTAATCTAAGAACCTGCTCTGAGGTGATAACTATGTAATGCAAAAAACCGCATCAAAATCGGCCCAACCATTTTAGTCAAATTAAACGTCGTCTTGGAAAGCATAAGCCGAGGTCAAGTTATGTACGGAATATTGTTTTGTGTTTCTCATTGAATTACTTTATAATCGTAAAAAGATGTCATTGAATATAGGGAATTCAAGGTATTTTGTAGTCTGATTTAAAAATAAAATCGATCTATCATGATAAAAAATAAACAGAAAGTATTTTAAATTAGCCAAACTACTAATATCCGGTATTTTAATCTTTCAAGAATTTTATATGTAAGTTGTCAAGTTCAGTTGTATCATATTCAAATCATTATAACTTTAAAAAATCTACGTAGGTTAACATGAGAGAATATACGGATACGAGTCCTGTATATTAATACAGGACTCGTATCCGGCGAATTTAAATACGAGGACATATATTATTTAATGTTCCACAGTTACCTACAATTTTCTTTTGATAGTTTATACATAAAAATAAGGTAAAAAATGGACACTATTTTTTTACACAGAAAAATAGACCCCATGTTTGCACATTTGATTATATAGATTAATGTATTTACTTCATTTTACATTTAGTAATAATCTAAGGAAACCCCAAACAGTATACTATTCTATTGATTAAAATTAATAAATATAATCATGCTTTCGTTACAAAATAACGAACGTTTATTCAAGCTAGTATATATCGAATACGTTTAGGACCGATTTCCATAAACAAAATTTAAAAGATTCTCCTATATAATAAATTATAAAAAAATAATAATAAAAATGACAGATGTGAAAACAATTTTTAGCTACACAAACAGTTATCTCAGAAAAAAACATTGGTGTAAGATCCGTAATTTTTTTTTTAGTTAAATTAATTCATCATATAGAAACTTTGATGCTTATAAGTGGAATATGGAAATGTGATTTTGTAGCGTATGAAAAATTCCATGCCTATCCGGAGGATTCGAAACCGGGACCTCCGGATAAAAGGACGAGACGCTACCACTCCCTCTCGGACATCGGTTTTTATTTTTATTAAAAATATTTATACTCGATTAGAAGAATAAAAATAAATTATTTTATTTTGTTTCATTAAAATTGATCTAGCGGTTCGACGTAACGAAATTTTTAAAAACCTACAGAATCGAAAACACAATTGGCTGAAGCGCAGTCACGTAAAAAATGAAATTAGTCATACAGAAATCAACTTATGGTAAGGAATTTCATGTAAGCATTTAGAATAACATATAATTAGATAAATTCTAAATTCTAATGGCAGAAACTTAAACATAAAAACTTTGTAGTCTAAAATTTTAGTCAAAGTTGAGGGGGGATGTTTAAAAAATTGAAATTGTATAAACTGAGTTAAATATTTATATTAAATTACTACAGACGACCTTAAAACAACACAATAAGTAATATTTCCTGAATATAATACAAAAATAATAATGTAACAATAATTTTCTCATAACCTTGTTTCTTTTATATTCCTAAACAAAAAATTTAATAAAAAATAATTTATTTTTATAACTTACAACAGTACAGTAATTAACGTTAAATAAAACAAACATCTAAATGCTTATTTCATATGCCTAGCACAACACAATTAAAATGTATTAAAATATATTTGTCGTTAATAAACTACACAATTACTGATTAAAATCCAGTAACGCAAAACTGGGTAAATTGAATCATACCCTGCTTTTTACCAGTTTAGCAAGTCTTAACTGAACAAAAAAATAAAAGAAAAAAGCAATATTCTAATAAAATATACAAAAAAAGGAATATTTATATTTCAAAGTATCTTTTTCCTGTTTAGCCTCCGGTAATTATCTTTCATATTACTTCAGAGGATGATTATGTATGAGTGTAAATGAAGTGTAGTCTTGTACAGTCTCAGTTCGACCATTCTGAGATGCGTGGCTAATCGAAATCCAACCACCACCAAAGAACACCGGTATCCATGATACAGTATTCAAATCCGTGTAAAAATAACTGGTTTTACTAGGACTTGAACACTGGAACTCTGGACTTCCAAATCAGCTGATTTGGAATTCAAAATATCTAATACATTAAATGAATAAAATATATTTAATTAAAAAAACAACAAGGCCTTTTTTTCTCCTTTGTTTCTCTCCCAAATAATATAAATGGAAGTAAGAATGTGGAAATCTCATTGCAATGAGCACACGATTTTATTTTATCATAATTTCAACGTTATACACACATTAATACATAGATATGCAAATGAATGAATTTGGATTGTCGAGTTTTAATATTGTACGGAATATGCTGGTGATGATTTGCAGGAAACTAATACGGGTATTATTTGGTAACGTAAGTTGACCTCAGACTAGCACTTTATTCAGTTCAGTCAAGTATCAACAAACAGTCTTTTAAATTTACAAAAAAAAAGTATCATTCCTGATTTGAAATAGATAATATTTGGAAAAATGGCCAAAAATAATAAAACCGTCCCTAAACTTTCAAATTATATAAAAAGCAATGAGAAAAGATTAATTTTTAGAAAATTAATGGTCATTTTAAAAAAAAGTGGCGTTTCACTTGCAATGCTTTATGTTACAAAAAATTGTAACAAGAAACGTTATTTTTTGTTGTAAAAAAAAATTTCAGTAATGAAGAAAAATTACATAGAATAATAATTAAAAAGACTAACTGGGAAATGAGACCATCTTCGACTTTTTACATATTAAATAACTTTAACATATTTAACGACTTTTTACATATTTAACGATTACATATTAAATTCGATGGTGAAAATACAACGTAATTATCATAAGACAATACATTTATAAACATTTTAAAAGTATATTACATATTATTAGACTCTAATAGGGCTTCGCATAAAATCAAATGAAAAAAAAAAAAACACTACATAATGAATAATTTATATGTTTTATGTACATGAAATTAATGTAACGTACAAAAAAAAATATATAAAGAGTGTTTATAAAAACAGTTTCAAGAATTCAGGGTCCCTCACATCGAAATAGAGAAAAGACTTTACAACAATTACGTCCAAAAACGCTTAATTTAACGGCTATCCGCCATTTTTTAATTTTAACAAAAAAATTTATTTCTCAGGAATGATTAACTGTATCAAGCTGAAATTCTGTTACGGCTAGGGTAGTTAAGAGATTTTTATTTATAAAAAGATGATGAACTGATCTCTCAATCCATTTCAAAATGGCAGCTATGTAAACATTTTATTTGTTTAATATCTTTGCAACCGTTGGTTTATTTAAATATTATGTTTTACAAAAAGTATCAAGCGTTTTATGACAAAGAAAATTATCTCTTATTTATTCAAATCCGTTCGTAAATAACAAAGTTATCGCAAAGATTCTTGAATTTAGTCACTTTAGATTAAAAACCCAGTTATCATTTTTCCCAATTAAAGTTGAATTACTTGCCACGAACTTCCTGGAATAATTTTATAAATGTTATCATGTTATCAATTATTAATCTAATATTACTGATAATATTACAAAAATATATATATATATATATATATATATATATATATATATTTGTAATCATGAAAATAGTATAAATAAATAATATTAATATAATAAACCAGCGGTTGCAAAGATATTAACAATTAAAAACTCATCATGGCCGCCATTTTAAAATAGATCGAGAGATAAAGTTTATTATTTTTATACACGTAAACCTCTAACTACCCTAGCCGTAAACAAAATTTCAACTTGACTACTTCTAAGAAATAAATCTTTATGTTGAAAATGCATAATGGCGCATAGTCGGTAAACTAAGCGTTTCTGAACGTATGCTGATTCTTTTTTTTTTTTTTGTTTAACAAGAAAACAGGTCCAGTGTATTTTCAACCGCTCTCTTAATGGAATTATAAGTAAGTCCCTTGACAAGAGGCACATGATAAGAGATTTTCTCAAGGAATTCCCAAAATAAGAAATTCATAATAATAGTTATGAGTAATCTTAAATCTTAAAAAATATGTTGATATAAAGGTTTTTATTTATTTTTATGTAGGGGACCATCATCCCCTGAATTCTTAAAACGAGTTTTATGAACGGTATATATATATATATATATATATATATATATATATATATAAAGGAATAGAATAACTAACAGATTGCAAAATTTCTATTACAAAATAAATGTACAGATAGGATAAAATAGTTTCACGCTGATACTGATTCAGAAATAACATACATAAAAAAAAACAAACGTAAAAATGTCATTTTATACAGCTCACTACGACAAAAGATAATATAAAAAAAACAACGAGACAAGATGAGAAAATAGAAAAAAGGGAAAATATAATTTTGTTCCAAGGACTTTGTATAATAGAATCACGTTTCCCATGCTTCATACAATAAT
This sequence comes from Lycorma delicatula, assembly GCF_047948215.1. NCBI lineage: Eukaryota > Metazoa > Arthropoda > Insecta > Hemiptera > Fulgoridae > Lycorma > Lycorma delicatula. The sequence continues at coordinate 27,239,501 of NC_134460.1, forward strand.
AATAATCGAATTGCACAGAAAATCATCAATCAGTATATTGCGTTATTTAAATAAGTAAATTTATTTCCATAATTAGTTACGTCATTTTATTTACGAAATGGTAACGTTAAAATAACTCAGTTAAAACGAAGGATAATACATAAGAATTATTAACTTATCAAATAGAGACTGTCATATAGATTTTATATTTTTATTAATGAAATTATTTGTTTACTTTTTCTATAATGGGTAAACAAATATGATGTATTATAATCCGTAACAGAAATTAATATTTTTGTTAAAAAAACACCACAAAAAAAGGAAAAGGTTTGTCTGCAATGTAGCCCTGATACCTCTAGTAATCAAGTTAATAAACGGGATATTAATAATAAATTCAAAATATTTACATTAAAAACCGTTTACTTACGGCATGATACATTGCTTACCTTAAAATTTTTTAAAAATAAAAATAAATATTTAAGTTAATTTCCATAAAATATACATATTAAAGTGTTAAATCAGATACAACAACCTTCTGTGTCACCAGTTCTACTTTCTTAGCTTTTTACCCACGACGAAACGGAGACGGTATATTCGTTTGGCGTAAGAGGTTATGTGTGTCTGTTACCATTTTCCTCAAGACGTACTGGACCGATTTCGATGCGGTATTTTGCATTACATAGGTATCACCTCAGAGCAGGTTCTTGGATGAGTTTTACGGTTAGGCCAGCAGGAAGCGCTGCAGTAGATATGATTCTTCAAAGTGGCTTCATGGGTTTTTAACATTTTTAATTTTATCACTTTGGGCGACGATGATGATACACGAGGACTCTTAGATTCCCCGAGCTCGAAGGCACCTCCCTGAGCTGTGTTATGCTTAATTGCAGATCCAGCCCCGGGAGGGGAGTTGGTGAGGTGGAAGTTTAGTTGGTAGGGCGCAGGTATACATACGCCTTATTTAGTAATATAAAGCGACGGATTATATAGTAATATAAGGGGTGTCGAGGTTGACCTGAAAGTAACATCAGTCAGGCCGGCATATAGGAGTACGCAAAATACAACCGTTGTGCTCTCACAAAAGCAGGCGGGGAAATTGTGCCAGCAACAAAGAGTGCTATTAGAATGGCACTCCTGCAGGGTGGAAGTACAAACAGAAAAGTGTTACAGGTGTTGGAAGCCTGGGTATAAGGCAGCTGAATGCAGGGCCCCTGACAGATCCGAAAGGTGCCATAATTGCGGGGCAGAAGGACACTTTAGAGCAGCCTTCAACGAACCAGCCAGATGTGCAGCATATGTTTGAACGAAAGGAGAGTGACAGCCCGGACGGAGGGAGACTGCCACAACTTCAACATGACGGCGGGGGTGCCTCAGGGCTCGGTTCTGGGGCCCCTCCTCTACAATGTAGTGTTCAACGAGGTGCTCAGACTGAAGTACTCCGGAGACACAGAGGTTGGCTGAATTACCACCTCACACAGCTCCTCACTGGCCACGGTGAATTTAGAGCCTAACTACACAAGTTCCGCCTACGTGCAGACCTCGACTGTGTCTAATGCGGGGAAGTAGATACTCCAGAGCAACCTTCTTCGGCTGTGAAATGTGGGTACCGCTACGGAGAGATCTCGGGGTCCTCCAACTGACGCCGGAAAATATGCTGGAGTATATGCTCAGGAGCGAAATGGAGTGGCTTACAGTAGCAGAACTAGTCACAAGGATCCTAATAGAGAAGGAACAACGAGAACAGCTGAACAGACAGAGAGACGAAACGGGAGACAGCTCTAGGGTGCCTTGGCTACCCACACTCCAATGTGAAGTCGGGGTTCCCAGATGATGATATGTGGACCCTCTAGGAAATTTCGGAGTGTCAGCAAAGACCTCAAGTAGTGAGGTGAAGATAACCAGACCGGTGAGCAAGGGGGAGACAGACAGCCCTCTGCGGAGCTGGCGTTTGTTCGTGCTTGGATGGATGGGCGACGGTGATGATGCACGGGGATTCTGAACATCCTGAGCTCGAAGGCACTTCCCGGGGCTGAGAAGTGCTTAAAAGCGGTTCCGGCCTTGGGAGGGGGGCTGGTGAGGAGGTTTAGTCGCTAGGACGCAGGCTACATATGCAACAACAACCGCGGAACCTGTTAGCGAGCCCGATACTTTTTCCGTAAATGGGATTCCTCCCCTCAAAAGAGAAAAAAAATTATTTATTTGGTATAAACTAGATATTTATAGCATCATAAATTCGTCATGCTATGTGTAGGGGAAGTCAAAAAGCAGATATGAACTTGAAGTAATGTCTTTAATCGCAATATGACCCAACTAGTAGTGACGTCAAATCAAAAGTGTATGTTTATAGCTTATGTATACAATTCTTAATTTTTTATTTCGTTTATGTAAAACGTGTAATTTAATTCACACAAAGAATAATTTAATTTAATTACACATATACAACTAACAATGAATAAGAATTAAACATTAAAAATCATTAGGCGTAGAATTACACCATCACAAAATGTATGACTATATCAGAGAATGGTAACATAAAACTACTTTTTCACAACCATAATAAAAAAAAAATATAATTTCAGATATTTATAACACTTATCGTATAAACGATCATTTCTACAACAATACGTCTATAAAAATCTAAGTTTTTTTTAAAAATAAAAATAATAGCAATAATAATAAAATAATCATGAATAATAAATAAAATACACCAATGTATTATAATGAAAAGAATGAATGTACGTCATATGGTGGATATAAAATTTGTTCCAACATGAAAATCAATAAAAATATTGTAATAGTAATTCATTTTATTGATATTCCACGATAATTATTCAATGGATTTACCGATGATTAATTTAGAATAAATTTAATATTAACCCTAAAAAAATCGACAGATTATTATTATTATTGCTCTTAAAATATTTTATTGTTGTACGTTTTAAAATAAAATTATTATAAACCTAATCGTTCAATAATGTATAAAGAATAACCATCAAAAGAAAATGTAATAAAACTATTTTATTTTTACAATAGAATTGGAATTCCCAACATATACATATAATATAAAAAAAAACAAGCGATTGACAGTCAAGACAAACCAACAAAAAATAAAGCTGATTAACATATTAAACAAAGCGATTACAAAATAATTTAAAGCTTGAATGATGTTAACGCCAAACTATATTATCTTTAATACCTAACTTTTGATAAAATAATTGACTCATTTTTAGGATCCGTTCGCATTTTTGAAGCACGTTAATTTTAATACTTTTTTAATTTTACATTCTTTCTTTCATTCATTTAGCTTATTTGTTTTAATTTCGTATTTACTTTTGTTTATATTTCTTTTATGATTTAATAGGCCTACTATCGTTTTAATATAAAGTATTTTGTAAATAAAACTTATTAACAAATTTACTGTACTAGTCTTCGATTACATTATGTTTTATCTGATTATTTATTTCTTATCGAATAATGTGCAAAGGTATATTATTCTACTTTATTCTGCACTAGTTGTATCTTTATCTTTTAACGTTATTAGGAAGCAAATATTATTATTACTATTTTTAAGCTTAAAACTAATCAGCAAAGACATAAACGTGACTAATACAATAAACATTACCGATTTTCTGTGTTATTAATTAAAAATAAATGCTAAGTTAGCATATCATATATACGATCGAATGATTTACATAAAAAAAAATAAATAAATTTAAAAATACGCGTTGCGGAGTGATTTTGAAAAGTCTAAATCTTTAAAAATCCAACATATTTGTTTACTAATGATTTTTAATACGTAATGTTGATCACGCCAATAAATTAAATACAAACAAATACAAAATTAAGATTATAAATAATGATTTCAATAAGTATGTTTTCTACCAAACTTTAAAGCTTTGTAGAAATCATAACAAATCTTTGCTATTTTTATTACTTTAGATAAAAATAGTATAAATTTAACTAAAAAGAAGCTGACAAAATACAGTAGGTTTCTCCGGGACGCGGCTAAAGCCGCTTTCCAGGAAACCCGTGCAACTGTGAATTGTTTCTAATGTACGGGTTACAAACAAAACTTAATTTAAAACATTTATCATTTTATATAAAAATATTTTTTTTTTTCGTTTATTTAATTCAATGATATTAAGTAAAGCGCGTGCGCATACTATATTTAATTCGCGCGAGTGTGGCGATAGAAACGGCGACGGTCGGCACTAACTAATGTAATTTTACAACTTATATACACAACACTTATATAGAACAAATTTCGCTTGTTCGGTCGGCAGACAAGTGTAGCCGCAAGGCTCAATGCACCAGATTCCGAATCAACAAGGCGATCGAATTCGAGACGTAGCCAGATGAGATACTTTTTTACACTTTAAATAATATTTATTTATTTAATTCTACCGCTCACCTGTGACGTGACAACATAGCAGACGACCACAACAGCTGTACGTCAATACTACATTAGCGGTCCTTGTGGTGACAAGGAATAATATATTGACGTAGTATACCCGCTTAGCCACTAATTTAGAGCATTTTTTTGGCGGTGGTGGTGCGATTTAGTAAAAATTCTGTTTGCAAATATTGTTACTTATTAATTATTAATAAATTTGCCTAAAAAAAATATGAACTTAATTAGACGAAATCTCGAGATACTGAGGGTGACCTTGTTCTACAGCTTCATCCCCTTGACCTTTTATGTTGAAAATTTAATGGCACCAATGCGCCCCATATACAGAAGTAATCTGACCAAGATTGGTCAAAATCGGTCCAGTAGCCTTTTGGAGAAATGGTGATCAGAGGGCAATAACGAACACACAAACGTATATACGAACATCCGGAAAATTTCCATCCGGTTTTTTCGGTTCCTTAGGTATCAAAACGTCAAGATCCGGTGATATTCGCATTTGTCTAAATTGGACCGATTACAATACTTTCCCTTCTAGAAGCTATAGCTCTGCTATAGCTCTAGACGACAAAGTATTACTGTTTTTTAAATAAAAATATTATACCTATCATGATCATGGTAAACATATAATTAAACAATTATTTACCCTATTTTTTTTTTATGTTAATGTAGAATATAAGACATAAATTAATATTAACTAATTGGTGCCATTAAAGTTAGTTGAGTGTAGGATGGTGCACAACGGTTAAGTGTTACCTTCATATTTAAGTATGTGAATGGTTTAGAAATCAAGGTCTAAACATGTAGTCAAATATTAAACATCGGTTCATCGGTTCTATACCCAGTACATAATTTTTTTCATTCAAGCAATTATATAAAAGTACATAAAATATTCTGTAAATTTTCAGATAATCCTACTCCATCATTAACCAACATTTTTTTTTGTTGTGTGTATTGCTTTATTTATAATCAGTTTCCTGTGCAATGAAACTATAAATAAATTGTACAGTGTAATAATGACGTGAAAGGAAGGCATCCAGCGATACATTCCAAGACAATATAAAGAGTTAAACAAAGTACAGTACAATAAAAAGTATAACGTATAAAAATATATGTAAATGAAACAAAGTACAAACAATTTGAAAATTAACTGTTAAGAACAAAAAACAAACAAAAACAAAATGGTTAACAACACTGAAGAAGCAATTGAAATGAAAAAAATTGTCGTTATACATATGAAAAAAGAAGATATAACAAATTAACACTGATCACATATAAGAAAATAAATCATGAAACTTAAACAATTCATAAACAAAAAAAAAAAACAAAAGAATTCAAATTACTAAATTAAAATAATATGAGAAAAGTTTCAGTAACAACAACATTATAATCAACGCACAACAGCCTCTAAATCCAATACATGCAGCTTGTTTAGTCGTCTCACATCTTCACTATTATCCAAAAAGTTAACAGCCAGATGTGAGCGTTAAGCTTAAGTGAATACTTTGAACTTAGCCGGTGGATTTATTCACGAATAGATAGCATCTTTAGGTAATCGTGGATCTCCTTTTTCTTCGAAACCATGGCGCTTCCGAAATGTTCCTCAGCACTTTGTTCTGGAACCTTTGGATGATATCGATATTGCTATTTCTTGCGTACCCCAAAGTTGTATCCGGTAAGTATATATTAGCTTTAAAAACACCTCGTACAATACAACAACTTGTTATTTAACGATAACACGGATCTTCTTCCTAATAACTAATTCAACCGTCTAAGCTTGATATTTAATTGTTTCCTTTTTTCTACCATGATTTTTCCATGTTAAGCGGCGGTCCAAATGAAGTCCTAGGTATCGTATGTTGCCTGAATGAGGAATATATGTTGTCCGAGCTCCAACTAGGCAGACCCGTGGGCAAATTCCCCTCCTCATCGCAAACGTCAAATGGCTCGACTTTGCAGTATTAATATGTACCTTCAATTTGACTAACCATTCACTGAGAAGGTCTAACTCCGATTGCAGTTTCTCCGACGCTACTGTTGGGTTAACGTCAACCACTATAATCGCCAAGTCATCAGCAAAGGACGCAATAGTATTATTTTCCGTGCTAAGAAGATCAGAAAGAAGAAGGTTCAGTCTTAGGCCCGGTTTTATTCAAAAACCGCGACTGAACTCTGCGGAACCCGTAAATATAAATAAAAAAATTCATTAAAAACATAAATAAATAATTCTACTTTTTCTCATATAGAATCCAAGAGTAACACCAATCCAAGAACGGTGATTAAATATGGAACATTCTTAATTCATAAAGTACTCATGATCTACCAATATTAAGAAACTAAACGTTACAAGATTTAATAATTTATCAAGATACATCAATCAGTAACGATTTTTCGTTTCCAAACCATCTCCACCAATTACGATATACTTTTCTCAAAAAAAAAAAAAAAAAATGAAGCTTCAACTATGTAATAACAGAATAAATGTTAAAAAATCCCTTTCGGTACTCCGGAAAGCGGAGGTAGATTTCACCGGTACTAAGGGGATAAAAAAGATTTCCATCTTAAAGTTAATAAAAACTTCAAATTTACTCAATACGACAATGGTTGCATATGAAAAAAGTGTCACATGTTTACCATACGACAAGCCCCATCTTACAATTCCAGCACCATTTTGATCATCCCTTGCCGTAAGGGTTGGTCATATAAACAATTATTTCACACAAAAGTTTTAGGTAATGTTTAGAGGACTAACGACCACTTTAAACACATTCGATACAGTGACTATTAAGGGAGGTATGATTTGTTTTTGTTTCCAAAACCCCATTTTTTCAACCCCCTGGGCCAATGTTTGGTAATATAAAAAACTTTAGTTAGATAAGTTTTAGGCTCGTATCCGAAGAACAGTAGACACTTTAAACCAATTCAATATTTTATTTAATAAGAAAGTTATTACGATATTTTTTTGTTTTGGTCATCCTTTGCCGTAAGGGTTGGTCATATCAAAAATTGTTTCAGACAAACATTTTAGGTAATGTTTAGAGGACTAACAACCACTTTAAATCGATTCGATACTTGCCTATTAAGGAACGTACATTTTTTGTCTTCAAAATCCTATTTTTTTTCACCCCGTGGGCCAATGGTTGGTGATATCAAAAAACCTTACTTACATAAGTTTTAGGCCCCTATCCAAAAAAAAGTAGAAACTTTAAACGAATTAGATATCTTATTAATAAGAAAGTTATAACGATATTTTGTTTTTTAGAAAAAAAAACCTTCATTTCCACCGCCATGGTCCGATTTTGGCCGTTAACGAATTCGACCGAGATTTTGGGACGAGTTATTTTTAAGGAACAATTTGAAAGGGATTGGGGCAAAATTACGGCAGTTATCGTGTCCACAAGAAAAAAAAACATAAATATATATATACAAACTTCTGAACTGACGATGGTTTTGAGATCTGCGGAATGTGAAACGCAATGATATATCGAAATTTTCCGGAAGTCGAATCATGGTACCCATTACAATAGGTAGCTTTTTTATGAAATCTACGTAAAACAGTAAATTTATATTTCTTTAACTTGATCAATAATTACATCATGATCCCATCTGTGACAAAACCTCTGAGTTTATTATTTAATTAATCCGTGGGATTCGTTATAATTATCTTAACAACAACCAATTCAAAAACATCTCTAACTTGTTTCCTAACAGCAGTTTCAAAGACCTTTCGTCAGTGTTAAACAAAAGTCAAAGAAAAAAAATTAAAAAAAAAAAAAACCATTAAATCATAGAATGGAAGGGAAATTATCTTACATATTTGTTAGACAATAAATACAATGCTATATGGTTCTTACAACCAAAAGGAAGTTTTTTATCTCTCAATCTCAGTTTTTCCCTTCCAAGATCTAAATGATACAAAGTCCAATCTGTATGGTATTTTGATAAACTTATACCAGATAGATTTACGTGACATTTCTAAACCGTCAATAATTTACAGCTTTTTTTATGTGAAACCCGTAGGGAGCTGTACCCATTATTCATAAAACAATAATTCATTAAAATATAATTGGACCGATTATGTTTTAATCTAATCTAAATTGTCGACCTCTTTCACTGGAAGGCAAACTCTAAAAGTCTGTATACTCCGACACACAACTACAACTTATTAATTAAATTGATGGGCGTCAGTTTGTTACTCCCTCCTGGTGTTAATATCACTAATCACTGTCCAGTGTCAATAATAAATATTCGTCATCATTGACGTAATGCATTGATCAACTTTAACATTATTTTTAAAGAATAATTTGATGTATAAATTCCAGATAAAATTAAGGGAAAAAATCTTGTGGAGTTCTGAGTCAGGAGACCGACCTTTTGTTAATTAAATTTGGTTTTAATATTTTATTATTTTTTTAATTTAATTTAATATTGCTAACAATAGATATCGTAGATAAAGAAGTCAACTTTCCAATTTGCAGATCATAACGTACCACTTCAAACTTGCATCGCTCAAATTTTCTCGACCTTAAAAGCGTAACTCAAGAACGATAAAATCAATCTTCGTCAAATTTTGGCATGTACAACTTTAGATATACTACTGCATCATAACTAAATTTCAATAAAATTGATCAATAGTTTTGGAGATTTTCGAGCCACAGAATTTATATACTGGTCAATTTACTCATATGTATATGAAAACAATAATTTAACTGAATGGTATTTTCGAATTTGTAATACTCAAAACGTAAAGAAAATTCATTTTCACCTTCGACTCCCACTGTGCGATCGAAAGTAATACCGTACTTTTCTTCGAAAAATCGGCAAAAATCAGTGAAACGAAAATGAAACGTTTTTAATTATTTAAAAAAAAAAAACGAATAATAAAAATTTTATTTCATATTTTCTGAATGGATGTGAATAAAATAATACTAAAGTACTGTTGGTTCATATCTGAGCAACTTTTTATTGGATTAGAGAAATTTTGTAATATTTAAAATGGAATGCAAATACTTTAAATTAAAATTTGAAGTGACTGTTTTTACCGGTTGATTGAACAAGTATGCTAATTAATAAAACTTTTTATAATGTAAATGGGTTTGACATTCACAGATCCTAAAAAAAAGCTAACTAATTGCATATTTAATAGAGAAGGAAGTTTTTTAAACGAGAAAGTTTAAGAACATATGTGATTTTTTTCAATTAAAAAATTTTTTAGAAAAAATATTAATGATTAGATACTAAATTATAAAAAAAAACTTGAATGAGATAATTTATTCTATTCTAATAAAGTAACATAAGAAAAATATTCAGATATTTTTATCAAAATAAGTGAAAAGGAAAGAATTGATTCAATAATAGGGGATGGAGTACTGTGATTTAAACAGCTTCTCCACAAAAAAAGAAACCGATTTCATCCAAATCCCTCAACATCAATAAATAAATGAGAGAAAGAGTGACAGAGAAATAAAATTAATGGACATGTTATTCTTCCAACAGTTCCATTTACTTTCTTACTTCCAACGTCTAATCATATTTTAAAATGCAAATCATTAAAAATGAATGATACTGTATTTAAATTTTTAATTATATTATGAAAAGATATCAGCGTTCTCAAAAGTTTCTACTTCTTAAGCTACAGGAACTCAAGAATTTGTAGATTATGACATTTTATTAAAGAAATGATATGTTCTAATATTTTTTTCCCTTTAATACTCAAATATCATTTTGTTATCAATAAAGCTGATAATAAACATCAGCGTATTTAATTTATTCTCATTAATTTCTTCTTTAGAATTTTAATATTTTCTCCATAAAAGTATGGTTAATTATCGAACAGAACATACACAAATATGAATACATACCAGTAAAACACTGAACAAAAAACTGGCACTGATTTTACTTTTGTTTTGTTTTTTTTTTCCACCCTACCCCCCGGGTCAGATCCACAACAAAGCAAAATACAGTCCAGGGGGTTATCTACTCAAAGCCTCGCCGGCCATAAGCCTTGTCGGACTAGGTTATATCTTTTCATTGTCTGCCTCTAACCCAAAGGTCGGGGTATCCAAGCCCGACTATGTCGTTCCTGGTCTCGGTCTTGACGCCAATGCCTCTAGTGAGAACACCCTCTGCAGAGCACTCACACCGGGTCACGGTCTTTTTCGCGAAGAGATGAAAGAGTCCCAGTGCCTCATCACTGCCGCCCATCCGTTCAAGCACAGACGAACGGCAGCTCCGCAGGGGGCTGTCCCTCAATCCCTCGCCACCTCATCATCCCTGACTTTGTGCCGGAGTATCCGTGTCACAAAGTCAGTTACCGCACAAAACCTCTCTGTCCCTGATAACATACAATCTATGATTGTATAAACTGCAAGGGGCCCAGTCACCAACTCACAGGAGCGACGTTCAGTAGCCCAGGCCCGGCAGTCGAACACAGCGTGTTCCGGTGTATCGAGCTCTCCGCAAGAAATGCAAAAGGGGTCGTCAGCTCTCCTTCTAGCATGTAAGTACACCCGAAACACGCCGTGGCCAGATAAAAATTGGGTCAACCAGTAGGTGACTTCACCAAAGACACTGATTTTACTTAAAATCAGATAACTGAACAGATATATTTACGATATAATGATATATTTAAATATTTTTTTCTCTGATGTAATGATATATTTTAATTTATATTTTAACTAAAATATATCATAACAAGATATTAACCTAATTAATAAAAAAAATTAATATGTTTTTTACGTCCTTGTTCGAAGTAAAGGAAGTATTGTGATCGCGAAAAAATTCGGTTTTCAGATTTCAACGGAAATATCCATTTTGACCACCCCTGAATCCATTTTGACTTGTTTTGCCATAACGTCTGTACGTACGTATGTATCTATGTATATGAGTATGTATCTCGCATAACTTGAAAACGATAAGCGGAAGGATGTTTAAATTTTGGATTTAGGACTGTTGCAACATCTAGTTATGCACTTCCCCTTTTGTTGCAATCGACTGGACCAAATGTGTCAAAAAAAGGCCCAAAATCCAAAATATTTTGATTTTTTACTTTTTCTTATTACTGCAGTAATAAGCCCTCACAGAGAGCTTTCCAACGATATATTATAAGTGGTACTTATTTTCATTGGTTCCAGAATTATAGCTAAATAAAATTTTAATTTATGAAATATTTGGATCTTACAAGGGAAAGCACATAGGTTCGAAAGATTTATCTTAATTTATTTTTTTAACATTTTTTTCTAATATATTGTTATATTAGAAATATAACAATAATTATTAACCCGGGATCGTAAAAATATTTTTACAATAACTAGTAATTCAATGGTAATTATTAAAAAAAATCAGAAGTTGTAAGTGAAATAAAATTTTATGTACTTTTTTTAAATATGTATATATAATTGAATAGGCATTATTACATATGTGTGTGTATATCTAATAGATTTGGTGAAATCTGATTTTAATATTAATTGAAAATTATAATATAGAATCGTATTATTTTTGGATTTTATAGTTTTAATTATCTTTAATTTTATTTAATTATTCTTGAATTTCTGTTTAATTTTATGTACATTAAAGTTAACTAAAGAGTGACTGAAAAATAGACCCTCACAAGAACAACATATACACTGAGGCATACATGCCCGATCTTTAATAAATTGCAAAATCTTCTATCTATTAGTTCATTACTCCTCCGATATTGTTGGAAAATATTCTCCCTTAATCGGAGTTGATCATCATTTCGTTTATTTGTTTTTTGTTGCCAATCATTAATTCGCTCTTTATATAATTCTTCTGATCTTAGTTTGTGTACACTTTCTCTAGTTTCAGCAAACTGTGTAACTGTCCACTTTATTAAAGTATTGGAGGATGGTATCTGACTTTCAAATGAAATAAGTTTAAACGAAGTTCAGCAAAAGATGTGTATGTATATGTAATTTAATACGGGTACGAGGAAATCAAGTGGTGCCCACATCAGATTTTTTTTTTATACGCTATCATGGTTTATTTCGTAAACTTCACCCCAAAAACTAAATAAATAAAATGAAAGAGAAGGGAAACACGGATTAGGTTCGGTGGCCTTGAACTGCGTACCAAGTACCTGGATATAAAAGTCATTACACGAAAAGCTCGCATGCAACCTAGATTAGAATATTTTATAACAGACGAACTGTGCATCGTTTACCTGAATTAAATAAATGAGTATTAATATAAGTAATAATACGAAAACAATAATTAGAAAAATTGTTTAATATTAAATTATAAGAATGCAAATGACACAACTTTGTTTACAAAATTTAAATCATACCTTTAAAATTATTGTTTAATAAAATACCTCAACATACCACATACTACAGTTTGTCCGTTTTATGATATTCATCTATTTTGGTTTTTAAGAAATCATTTCGATGTCTAGTTATAGGATCCTTAATTCTAACGATAATTACGAAATTATTTAAATACGAGTAGCCTGTAAAACCTTCCATTAAATCGTGAGAGAAATGATTCGTAGCAGTTCGTTTCTCTCTCTCAATTAACTGTAAAACTGGCCATATCGTTGGAAGAATAATTGCATTTTCCACAATGAAAAAATATATGAATAATTTTCAGTTAATAATTGGTTAATTACTGGTGGTAAGCTTGTTAACCCACCGGATAGGCCTAGCGGTGAACTCTTCATCGTAAATCAGTTGATTTCGAAGTCAAGAGTTCTAAGGTTCAAATCCTAGTAAGACAGCTAATTTCATACGCATTTGAATACTAAATCGTGGATATAGTGTACTTTGGTGGTTGCGTTTCAATTAACCAAATATCTTGAGAATGGTTGACCTGAGACTGTACATATCAACACTTCATTTACGTTCATACATATCATCCTCATTCATTCTCTGGAATAATACCTTACGGTGGTTCCGGAGGCTAAACAAAAAAAAGAAAAAAGAAGTGATAAGATTGTTGTGTTATTCAAATTATTTTCTACAGATTCCCCCAGCGGGTGGTAAAAAGTAACTAAGGGAGTGAGCAGTTCGTGAATGCCCGTTAGGTAAACTATACCTAAATTTTTCTGATATTAGTTTGTGTCTTATATTAGAGTAACCATTGTATTAACTGATCGAAGATAAAGTTAGCTAAATATTATTCCCTCGTGGACACGAGTAATTCAGTACAGGATTAATAATAATCAAAACCACAATTATTATAATAGATATGTAGTTACATAACAAATAAATAAATGCAATTCTACCTGATTTTAATGGAAACTTTAGAATGATGATGTAAAACAAAAAGATAAGTTGAGAGATGACCTTTAAATCAGAAAAAATGTAGGTCGATTTTTTATCATAAGGTACGATTTAATCAATTTGTAAGTTAACTGAGACAAATGAACCGTAGTCTTTTGTATAAAAATAATTTATTCTTATAAAACGACTGATAATACTTTCTATTACCAAAAAACGATAAATGCTTAAGTCAATCACAAAAGATAGATAAGTTTTATAATTCAATGCAGAATAAACGATAGTAATTAAATAAACGTGATACATGATCAGGTTCTTTTCAAGGTAACTGAAAAAATTATTCCATATACACACAGGTTTTTTTAATAATATTTTATTGAATTCTAACTACCAATTATGTAAACGAAAAAAATCACATACGACATTTACTACTTACAGACCTTCGTGTAATTATTCATAATATAATTACCATACTTTGATTTTTTATCAAGAAGTGAAAAAAAAAAAAGAGTAGAGAGAATGGAAAAGAACACATAGGACTAATATAAGGTAAAAATAGAAGCAAACAGATCAGAATTACAATGGTTAATCAACAATAAATATCAATCTTCGGTTTTAATTTTAGTTAAATTACAAACATTTTTTTACATTTAAACTTTAATATTTAAAAAAATAAAAGGGTAATTTAAAAATGGGGTTAAAAAACCATTTATTGGCTTAATCGAATATAATTAGATTAACAAAATAAAAAAAAGATTCGAGGGAAAATATATTGGTACAATTAATTACAGGTAGCGGTGCAAGAGTGGCTCAAACATAAGGTGCGTAACTACGCGTACTAGCCTATTACATAACATACGGCAAGTAATGTATTAAGCAGAATGAAAAAATTAAAAACCTCATGTGATTTGTATTAATGTTTTTTTTTCTCAATTATAAAAACTTAACGTATAAATGATTTATGCAGAGTACTAGTAGTAATCGAATATAATAATATAATATATAATGATACTATATAATATATAATATAATAATATAATGTAATCGAATATAATTAGATTAACAAAATAAAAAAAAGATTCGAGGGAAAATATATTGGTACAATTAATTACAGGTAGCGGTGCAAGAGTGGCTCAAACATAAGGTGCGTAACTACGCGTACTAGCCTATTACATAACATACGGCAAGTAATGTATTAAGCAGAATGAAAAAATTAAAAACCTCATGTGATTTGTATTAATGTTTTTTTTTCTCAATTATAAAAACTTAACGTATAAATGATTTATGCAGAGTACTAGTAGTGGGGTTTACCAACTGAAATTTTTATTATTTTAAAGACTCGTCAATAAATAGTGCCGGATTTATGTATTTTGGGGGCCCCCAAAAAATTAGAAAAATAAATAAAAATAAAAGAAAATATTTTAGTTTAATATAATTCCTTAATCCTTATAGTAAGAAATATAATTTGTTTGCACCAAAAATTAATTTAAATGTCAGGAAAAGATTTTTGAAAGTATATGTTTGGAGTGTCGTTTTATATGGAAGTGAAACGTGGACGATCGGAGTATCTGAGAAGAAAAGATTAGAAGCTTTTGAAATGCGGTGCTATAGGAGAATGTTAAAAATCAGATGGGTGGATAAAGTGACAAATGAAGAGGTATTGCGGCAAATAGATGAAGAAAGAAGCATTTGGAAAAATATAGTTAAAAGAAGAGTCAGACTTATAGGCCACATACTAAGGCATCCTGGAATAGTCGCTTTAATATTGGAAGGACAGGTAGAAGGAAAAAATTGTGTAGGCAGGCCACGTTTGGAGTATGTAAAACAAATTGTTAGGGATGTAGGATGTAGAGGGTATACTGAAATGAAACGACTAGCACTAGATAGGGAATCTTGGAGAGCTGCATCAAACCAGTCAAATGACTGAAGACAAAAAAAAAATCCTTATAACACGTTTCATTAGATTAGCTAATAAGCGTTTGTAAACTGTGTCTTTTAAAAGAATTTGTATTTCTTTTTAGGGTTTGCATTATTAAGTTTGTTATGAATAAAAATGATTTCGAGTCAAAGATTTATTATTTCAAATATACTTCTTAATTGTATTTCAGTTTAACCCTGCAAGTATCCGAAAATCATATTTGTCACCGACATAGAATATCTGGACTTATAAAGGGCCCATGTCTCAAATAGCTTAGGGCATCATCAAGTCCAAATCCGGCTCTGCCAATAAAATGATAGCTACATATATAATCATTAATAGGCCTACTAAAAATAAAATTAGCATCAAATCTTAAAATTATGTCTGCTACTAATTAAAATACTGAATTTTATTTTTACCAGGAATTATTTTATACAAATGAAAAGATACAAAATATTTAGTTTTTTTTAATAAATTTTAATAAATGTGCAGTCAACATAAGATCAGTGTAATCAATAATATGAGTTGTTGCTTGTTTATCGAAAATGGGTAAGTTCTTTCGTGTAGATTAGTCGGACGATAACATTCGAACGATCGAATGAATTCTCAATTGTGGTCAAGGGGAACATAAATTGGAAAATGATAGTGAAGTAACTGAAAGACGGTAATACAAACTCATTACATAACTATAATTTTTCTACCAAAATCTTTTTAAATCTTGTTATTTATTTCGTAAATTTGAATTAAAATTCGGAAAAAAATTTGAATTAAAATTTTTCTTAAAATTTCTTTTTAATACTAGTCAATAAAGAGGTTAACAGTTTTCTACTATTTTAACTTACTGGTTTTGTGAATAAACGATACGTTCATAAAAAACAATTCGTTTTAAATTTATTGTAATCGACAATAATACACGTAGATCTTTACTTAAGAATAAGAAACGTAAAGAAAAATTGTTTAAACAAAATATATTTAAAAAAGCTGACAACACAGTTGTAGGAGTTACCTGACACGCGGCTAAAGATACTTGGTTATTTTAAATATTTTATCATTTTATTTAAAAATAATATTTTTTCGTTTATTTAATCAATGATTCTAACTAAAGCGCTCGCGTGTACCGTATTTAATTCAACGAGTGTGGCGGTACTAGCGGCGACGGTCGGCACTAACTAAACTAATTTCACAACTTACATAGAACAAATTTCGCTTGTACAGTCGGCAGACTTGTGTAGCCGCGAAGCTTAACGCACTAGGAACCGAGCCAACCGGGCGATCGAGTTCGAGACCCCGCCATACCAAAGGTACTTTTTTACACTTTAAATATTATTCGTTTTAAATATTACCACTCACCTGTGACGTCATAATATAGCAGGCGAATAAACGGCGTCTTTTTGGGTGTGATTGCGATTTTTCAAAAACCTTTTTTGCGATATTATTATTTTTTAATTGTTATCAAATGTGCCTAAGAAAAATATGATCTTAATTAGGCGAAATCTCGAGATTCTGAGGGTGACCTTACTCTACAGCCTCGCCCCCTTGATCTTTTAAGTAAAAAAAATTTTTACTATCAGTGCCCCGTATATAGAAGCAATCTGACCAAGAGTGATCAAAATCGGTTTAGTAGTTCTGTAAATATAAAGTGATTTAGAGGCCAACACCGAACACAAACATACATATGAACATTAACATCCCGGAAAATTTCCATCCAGTTTTTTGTTCCTTAGTTGTCAAAAAGCAAAGATCCGGTGAAACCCGCATATGCCCAAATTGGACCTATTACATCCCTTCTAGAGCTGTATAGAAGGGAAAGTAAAAACAAGCTAGCAAAAAAATGTATAGATTTTATATTTTTGCATGAAAAATCAAGTTAAAAAAATATACAAAATCCTAAGCCAGAATAAAGAAATGTATAAATAATTATGGACTCGCTAAAAAAGATAAATAATTACATTTTAAAATAATTTTGTATAACCCTCCAAACTAATAAAACATCAAAGAAACCGTTATGTTTACGTAATAATAAATATAAAATTACCTCTAAAAAACTTCGATTTACTTACAAAATAAAAAATCAACTTACCATAATTTTCATTTTAATATGTCGATTCCATTGGGAATAAATATTATAATATTTTTACTTCATTATTATTATTATTCCATAAAATAAATTTTCAGAACGATAGAAAAAGAAAACTTTTTTTATAGTAGGCAAAGGAGAATAAAAAAATATTAATGAAGTCATTTATTATTATTATTATTATTAATGATTAATGTTGAACTTACAATGTTCACGACCACAATCCTGTTCTGATTACATATTTCTTTTTTTTTGTCATATAAATGACCTACTCGTGACAAGAAAGAGTAGTATTCAACAAGTAAAAATGTTCACAAGCACTTTTTTTTTTAATTTTGTAAATTGTATTTATTTATTTATTCTTTCAGTACTGAAATACATTAACCTAGTATAAACCTTAATAAAATTTAAAAAGTCATTTCAAACGTAACGAGACAATTTTTTATAAATACATAAATATAAATCAATTAGGCAAAAATCAGTTATTATTAACAAACTTTATTTTTAATTAAAATAACTGTTTGAAGTACAAAAATTAGGAACTTATTTAATAAATATCTTAAGTTTAGTATGCACATATAAAAAGAATTATTTAAAAAATAAATTAATTAGTGGTAAATTAAACAAATACAGCTTTTTATTTAAACTAAAATCTTTGCCTTATATCAGTAATAATAAACATGAAATAATTAATTATTTTTTTATCATCACTATTTTTTTTTTAGAGTAACGGGACATGATCACAGTTTCTCATCGAAATGTAAACCCACTAATAATATAGAACCATAATAATATCAATGAGAAAATCGTAACATCTAAAGATAATATACCGAATTATTATTATTATAACCACTGTTGTTACAATGTACAGTAATAAAAAACAATAACATAATATAATTAGTAGTTTTATGAATATTAGGCCTCGCTCTACATTCTTTGAAACTAACTAAGCTCTGAAAGGCTAATATGACTATATAATGAAATAATAAAGTGAAAATTAAACTAAAGTATAAAACAGAATTGTCGATCGTAATTGATTCTGAAGCGTTTAGCTATGCCACCAAAAATGATGTTATTGTATTAGCATAATCGTATGTGTTAATTGAAGGAAATCGAATTTTTCGAGGTACTATCTATATACAATTATTTAATCTATTCAGGGAGAAAAAGATTAAAACATATTGCCGCGTGTTCGCGGCTTGATCAGGATATTGATCAAGCCATTTAATAATAAATGTTAATAATAATACACAATGATTACATACAAAATATAATTTGAAATAAGGTCACGATTAATTTTCAGGTAGTTAAATATTAAAAACCAGAATTCAGTTCCATTGACAAAAGACATTATTATGACCATTAATATTTACACATGTAATAACTAGTATTATATAACTAAGAAAAGTCTAAAGTCTTATATTAATAAGTCTAAAGTTCTTTCACTAGAAATATCTTTCCTGTTCACAAATTAAACTACCCTATAGTTTATGAATGAGTTTAAAAGAGTGAGTTGAAAAGACTGGAAATAATGTGTGAAATCATGAGTGGAGGGGCCAATCAGCTATGCAGCGGTGGCTTGGTAACGGAAACTTTCCCTTCGCTTACTATCTATCCCCACCATTTCTGTCTAAATAAGATAGTAACCGCCATTTTTAAACGAATATGTTATGAAAAATTATTACACATAATTCTATATGCCTAATATAGAAGAATGTTAGAGTTAAGTTTTATAAAAATCAGAAAACCTGAACACATAAAAAACTGAAGTACCAAAAGGATAAAGTTAAAAATCAAGTATTACAAAATAAAAATAAAAATCCTGCGCAGTTCTACGCATGAAGACCGACTTTTCGTTATTTTATTTCCTTTTAACTCATTCTAATCTAAAATTTTCCAAAAAAAGACCTTTGATCTATAAAAAATAGTTAAAAGTAAAAAAAGCAGTGGAGAATTTTGAACACTTAGTAAATCAATTTCATATACTTTAAAAAATCAGAATGAATTACAAAAACTGATTTAAGCGTATAAAATTAAAAATTTTTTTAAATAACTCTGCGGAAAATATTTGTTGAAACTTCTGAAGTAGGCCTCGTTCTCCAACTTTCCTACTGAATCTAATTTTAATGACTAACTCAAAAGCACTTAGGCACAAAATTTCAAGTGGTAAAAAATAAAAAAGGACATAATTCTAAACTTTTTTTAAACGAAATATTTTTATTTTTAAATAATTTAAAAGTTTATATTGTTTGTTTCCTTTTTCCACTTCCTTATATGAAGTAAAGGAAGTATTATGATCACGAAAATTTCGGTTTTCAGATTTCAACGAAAATATCCATTTTGACCATCCCTGAATTCAAAAAAATGAATTTTGAACTTTTTCTAACTGCAGTAATAAGCCCTAATTGAGAGCTTTTCAACGATATATCGTAAGTGTTACTTATTTTCATTGGCTCCAGAGTTATAGCCAAATGAAATTTTAAATAATGAAATATTTGGATCTTACAAGGGCACATCGGTTCGAATCCGACTTCATTTCCTTTTCTAGTTTTTTACCTTTTTTTTTTAAATTTAAATATATTGATTTATTAATAATTATTAGCCTCTGATTGTAAAACAGTTTTAAAATTAATAATAATTCATTAATAACAATAAAAACAAATGTATAAAAAATATCAGAAGTTATTAATGAAACAAAATTTTACATACTTTTCATTTAAAAAAAATGTATATATCATTTAATAGGCGTACAAGGAAGTCATATGGTGTCCACATCAGATTTTTATATTTATGCAAAATAAATTCTAATGAGAGAAATTATAAGAAATAAAATATTAGAAAACCTTTTTTTATTAAGTGACTGCGGATCCCCGCATTTTCGGGGATAGATTAGAACTGGTACCCAAAGTAAAGCTTAATAACATTAACATTAATTAATAATAATACTAGTTGTCGTTTCAGCTAGTGAAACACTAAGAGGAAAAACGTTGCTATCAAATATAGATATAATCGAAGTGCTACTTCCAGACACCATAGAAAATTAACTACCAACGCACATTAAGTGCTCTCTCGTGCCATATTTTTTTTTAGCTTAAGTTAATCACTTTACAAAATTTTAAAATCTACAAAATTTTAATTAAATAAATAAATTAACTGATCAAAAACATTTTTTTTCAGTTTCTCAATAAAAACAGCCATTTAATGGAACGAAATTCAGTGTTCAATAAATCTAAAGGAAAGCGCAAAACAGATTTCAAATATTGAAAAAAATAAATAATCTTCCAGTTCTTTAAATTTCTTAGTTGCAAAGTCAACGCAATATCAAAATACATGTTAACCCTTAATAGGGGTCCACTTCAAGAAATATAATTTAAAAATTACGGAAAAATTCTTATTACAATTTTTAGTTTGGAATTTTTTTTTAATTTATTGAGTTTTATTTTAATTCATCTACAAAATTAGACAGCCCGAAAACAAATACAAAATATACTGCCCGTGTGAACAAAGACAACCGGTTCACCAAATATATAAGACGAAAAATGTACGTCTTAATAAAAGAAAGAAATCTAATGGTCAGAAACTATCAGATACGAGCTAAAGCTCTGTAATGAAGGAGTTATATGATTTATGTCTTCTTTTTTTGAGTGGGGGGTGCACAACGAAAATTCGTTATCCGGAAGCAATGCCTCTATAATAAACAAACTAGATCACCAACACCAACGCTAAGTATCACAGACAAATATATTCGTACAAAGTATCATATAACAATAATATTCATATAAATAGATTATCATATAAATAGATTATATATATATAATCTAAAGAGGAAGACAAGTCTTCCTCATTTCTTCCCGATAAACGCGAAAACTATTGAACCAATCATTAAGAAATTTTAACTAGTATCTTATGACCCCTGGAATATTTACCACAGTTCAAACCTCACCAATTTGAATATGATATATATCATAAATAAATTAAAAAGATAGTATAAATAAATAACCTTGAACTTTTATTGCTACATTTAATGTAGTCAATATAAATAATTGACTATAAAAAAAAAATACATTTGTATTATCGTAATACGTAAAAACGAATTATTTCAATAATTAAATTAAAGGAAATGACGACTAATTAAATATTAACAAAGTTTTGATGGTTTGAGATATACTGAATTTCGATATCAATATGGAATTCTTCAGAATTCCATATGTGTTGTTATGTGTTTTACTAAATTTAATGACAATGTCTAATCTGGCGGCGATTTGCGAAAACTAATCCTCACACAAGCAAATTAGTACTTGGCAGATTTTTATATTCTGAATTGAGAAGTTCAATTACGGTAAACCATACACTTGATTGGTGTAGATTCGACTTTCAATTTGGTATTAATATTTTCAAAGCGCCTAGGTAGGCGAGGTCAGACAGGAAGAACGTCTAGGGCTACTATAATTTATGATTAGACAACGAGAATTTATGCCAGTGCGTTATCATAGACTTGAAGAGCAAGATATAAGCTCGGTTCAAAATCGAGTTCACCCTTCGAGAAATGGGCGTCAAAACAGCTTAGAAAAATTTAAAATATATTCAAATACGTAATCATTAAAATACATAATAACTGCAATGCCAAAAAATGGAATGATGTAACTTCTATAGTTTGCTGTGTCAGGGACAAAGTAGTTTTTGCACAATAATATTTATTGTTCATTTCATTAAAAATATTCTTTTGAAAAACATCTTTTACCTAAACCTTCTAGTTTATGCGTTAAATTGTAAATATCGATAAATTTGAGAAAAACAGTCCAAATATAATTACTAAAAAAACTATTTCCATTTTTAAGACTGTATACGCAAGTTGCGCGAGCGAAGCCGCGTCAAGGAATTCCAGTTCTCGTTATATATATATATATATTTTTTTTTTGAGATGAAATGGAAATATTTTTACCGTGTGAAAATGCCATGCCTGACCGGGATTTTAAACTGGGACCTATATATGAAAGGCCGAAACACTACCACTCGCGCCGCGGAGGCCGGCTAATTAGATATTAATTTAAAACAATTAGATTTAATTAAAAATAATCAATAAAAAAAAAAAGATGAATTATCTTTACAATGAAAATTATCTTACAATGTAATATAAATATTGGTGTCGGAACCTCTTCAGTAAATTATACAGAACGCCTTTACGCATGTGAGAGTACGTATCTTATCTAGGAATTTATTTTAGACAGGTTGTCATTTCTTTTTTGGGAGGGGTTTATTTTTGACGACTATGAGTTATTATATTGAAATTTCATAAAAATTGAGTCGCTTAGATCAAGCTGATAATTTAATGTATCTTAAATTAAAAGAAAATATTATAAAAATAAATAACTTTGTGCCATTGTTCAAATTCTAAAAATTTTAGAAAATAAAAATTAAACATCATTATAATAAGAAATAAAATAAATATTTATCAAAATAATTTTTTTTTGTTGAGATTTAGCAATTTTGAGAATTTTATCTTTCATTAAATTTTCTAAATCGGTCTTAATCTACAAATAATATATTTTTTACATTCGGATTAGGCAGCATAAGTTCTTAATTGAAGATATTTAGATATTACTATAGGCGAAATAAATCGTCATTAAAACAAATATAAATCAAAGGGTGTGCCTCAATAATAAATAAATAATTACAATATTTATATGGAAGAGAGTCGGATGTGACCGACATACAAAAATCATCAACAGTAATAAATCGTTAACCTTGGTAGTAAAACATTTTCAAGTAAACTTAAATCAATAGTTATCTTACTTTTTCTTAGTTTTTTAAATGCTATTAAATACAAGGTACTTACTTTCTGAAACTATCTATAGAGACAATTCCTCTGATATTTCCTATCAAATGAGCAAGAGCAATTAAACGAAGAAATAAATATAAAAAAAGAGAAACGATAATTATAGTAGAAAAGGAAGGAAATTAAAAGAAAAAAAACAATAGTATTTCCTTGAACAAGTAGTACATCTAGACAACGTCGCACTAACAGCTAACAGACTCTTATGTCGTAGTCGCTGGCATGCTAGTATTCCATTGTAGTATAAAAAAAAAGAGAGGATTCAAAAACGAAGAAGCAGCACGCTTAAAACACTATGCTATGTTATTTGTGACTCATGCATGACATCATGAATACGACTAAGATATATATAATTTTTTTTTTTTTTTTAAATAAACACTTGTTTTCACCTTGGATTGATTTACTATTCATAAGACAAAACAATATAAATACAAAAAACATTGAAAGACGAAGGATTTTTACCTGACGCTATTTATTAAAAGAAAAAGAAGACGAGGAGACCATAGTATGAATAAAATCAAAATAAAAATAAAACAAAAAGTTGAACTATAAAAAAAACTACTTAACCAAACTTCTATTTATATGTTTGAAAACAAAATCTTTTCAGAAAAAACTCTCCAAAACATTACACCAAAAAACATTAGAACAAATGAACAATGCCCTATTACTTTTTTTATCATTAAAATCATTATAACATTTAAATTTTAAAATGCATATACTTAATCTATAAAATGATCTTTAATTTAAGCAAAACATGTTCTGTTAAACTCTGTTCTGTTGTACTCTTGTTTTGTAGACGATAACAATGGAAGAAAACGAAAAAGTTAAGAAGAAAAGAAATGAAATTGGTTTTGTTTTTTAGGGACATAAAATGTTATTGTGAACAGTGTAAACACAAGCTTAATTATTTATTTATTCAACAAATAATTTAATCAGCTGCTGCTCATAAATTGACGAAACGTGATAAATAATTTAAAAAAATTATAAACCACTTATTTTCAAATTATATGAAGGCTGTTCTTCCGCAGACTTTTCTTAGAAAATTATGCAACTCCTTCTTCATTAGAGCTCACCGATTGTAATACAATTTATGGTGCTCGTCTTAAATAAAATTTGAAATTCTCTATGATTGTATAGTTGTGTAATATATTCGATCTTTGTTAAGATTTTCCGTTTAATATACTATAATTGTCAAATCTTTACATCTAAATATGTTTCATATTTTTCCAACTGTGATGAGTTGTTCGATTCTCTTTGTCATGCGTATAATTTGCACACTGTGCAAAATCCTTTATTTCTGCGTTCTGTTGGATGAATGGTCGTCCAGTCTATCTGATACAGTATTTATTAAAATCACAACAATTCAATTTTTCTACTCCTATAATTGAGTTAATATACAGTGTCCCGTATAAAACGGAACCCATCTATATCATAGGTATATTTAAAAAAAAAAAATTTGTAAGTTATTAAATTATGTTTTATTTCCAAATTTTCCAGTACATTAAATTCTAGAGTAAATGCTAGAACTGGCCGCCATCTTCATGAATACACGTGTTTCTTGCAACTGCTTTTAGAGTTTGTGGGTTGGCATTTAAAGTGCTTGTTCGATATTGACCTTCAGTTGTTCAAGGGTTCCTGGTTTGTTGCTGTAGGCTTTTTCTTTGAGGTAACCCCAAAGAAAAAAATCCCTTTCGGTACGCCGGAAGGCGGAGGTAGATTTCATCGGTGCTAAGTAGGGGATAAAATTTTACACGGATTTGAAAACCAGATCGTGGATACCGGTATTCTTTGGTGGTTGGGTTTCAATTAACCACACATCTCAGGAATGGTCGAACTGAGAATGTACAAGACTCCACTTCATTTACACTCATACATATCTTCCTCATTCATCCTCTGAAGAATTTTCTTAACGGTAGTTACCGGAGGCTAAACAGGAAAAAAAGAGAGAGAGTAGGGGATAAAAAAATGTCCACCTTAAAGTTAAGAAAAACTTCAAATTTACTCAATACGACAATGGTTGGATGAGAAAAAAGTTTCACATGTTTACCGGACGATAAGCCCCATCTTCTTACAATCCCAACAACATTTTGGTCACCCCTTGCCGTAAGGGTTAGTCATATCGAAAATTGTTTCAGACAAAGTTTTTCGGTAATGTTTAGAGGACTAACGACCACTTTAAACCGATTCGATAGTGTGCCTATTAAGGGAGGTATGATTTTTTTTATCTTCGAAACTCCATTTTTTCAATCCCCTGAGCCACTCACTGGTTGGTGATAAAAAAAATTTACTTTAAATAAGTTTTAGAATAACTTTAACGAATTCGATATTTTACTTAATAAGAAAGTTACAGCAATATTTCGTTTTTTTTCGAAAAATCTCCCTCATTTCCACCCCAGTGGTCCGATTTTGGCCGTTAACAAACTCGAGCGAGATTTTGGGACGAGTTATTTTTAAGAAAATATTTGAAAGTGACGCGTAAAATTACGGTAGTTATCGTGTCCAAAAGAATGTGAAAAATATATATATAAATTTTTGAGCCGACGGTGGTTTTGGGGTTTGGGAGATGTGAAACGCAAAGATATGTCGAAATTTTCCGGAAGTGTGATATGTGAAGTGTATTTGTTAATTAAACGTATGATCTTACAAAATTTGTTTGTAAAATGGGTTCCTATAACCCAGAAAATTTATCTTGTAATAAGATTACATAACCTTCAACTTTGTTACAATTTACAGTTATCATTTAAACATTATCCATTCACAGATAGGTTTAAGACGCAGTAGACTCTAACCTTCAATAAATATTTAAATTTATCCGTTTTCTAAGACAAGAAGGTAAACAAAAGTTAAAAGATAAAAAATTTCAAAAAATGGATTTAATTTTTTATAAGATTCTATCGTAAAAATTAAAAAAAGAACAAAACTTGAGGTAAAGATTTCTGGAAAAAAATTAAAAATATAAATTAGTAAATAAACAAAAGTTTGTTTGGCATCATGCAATCTGAATTTTACAAAACCATTTTTAATAAGCTACATATTTCAGTAATTCTACTCTATGTATTATCACTATTTATAAAATTACCTTAAAAAGCATGTTAAATGAAATGGAAAAAAATTATTACTGAAAGAAATTAAAATTTTTCTTTCATAAAATATATCCCAGTATTGAATTTAAACAACTTTCTTGTAGAAAAAAGATTTTGCCAAAACTAATTCAGATTTTTGGAACAAACTTGAATGAAAAATTTGATAATCATCTTTATTTTAAACCTCCGAGACCACCATTAAGTATTGCTACAGAGGATCAGATGAACAAGCAGCGTGAAAAAATGCCATACCTGACCTGAATTTCAACCAGGAACCTCTGGATGAAAGGCCGAGATGCTACCACTTGCGCCACGGAGGCCTGCGTTTATTTGATATCTAAATGTCAAATAATCCACCGAGTTGGTCTAGTGATGAATTCGTTGTTGTAAATCAGCTGATTTCGAAGTCGAGGTTCTCAGGTTCAAATCCTAATAAAGGTAGTTATTTTTATTCGAATTTGAATAATAGATCGTGGATACCGGTGTTGTTTGGTGGTTAGGTTTCAATTAACCTCACATCTCACGACTAGTCGATCTGAGTTTCTTCAAGACTACAAATTTACCGGTAAGTTACATTACATTGATAAGTCGTTAATGATTTTAATTGTCGATGCAATTATAAATAAAAGTATTAAAAAAAAGGAAAAGTCAATTTTTTTTATACAAAAAAATATAAAAAAAATATTTACAGTAAAACACTACATTTTTATTACATTTATATACTAATGATCTATTTAAATCATTAAGAACAATAAGTTCGGTGTTTGAAATTCCTATTTGGTTAATAATGAATTTTAAACGCACGTTAGGATTCTCAAATTAATCCTAACTAATAAATGATCAATAATCTTTAGTGAATTTGAAATAAATACCACACTTTCAACAAATTGTATTTGTTTATTAACAAAATTTTTAAGTAAATATATAAGTGGGTGGGAAAGAGTAATAAGAAATACTTCTTAACTTTAAAACAGGTATCATTAAAAATAAATTATATTAAAATATTTACCCCGTAGCTAAGCTGGTTGAGTAAAAAACCGAAGGTCAAGGATTAACACTTCGCTTAGGCTTGAGTTCTTTAAAATAATTCTTGTTTTATTTCATAATTTATTAAAAAGTGAAATGTCTACGATATTTTTTTTATTCATGTTTGTTACTTTGATCCCATTCCAAACGTAAAATTGTACAAATCAGGCTATCATAAAAACACGTAAGCAATACTTTAAAAATATACGTTCGTAGTATTTACTTTTGATAACCATAAAGAAATGAGAGTTCTTATTTAAGTACAATTGTTCTGTCTTTTTTATTTATTTTTTAGGTTATTGTTAAACGATTACAATAGAATGATAATATTTTTTTTAAGGCTTGATATATTTGTTTCTAATTTATTTAACAACAAGAATTATTGAGATATAAAACAATTTAATTATTGCTTATTCAATGGACCGAGAAAATGACAGCAAACAAACTTTTTATTGTTCATGTGATATAGCTAATGGGACAAACTTGCAAAATGAATATTAAAATAAATTTAAAATCAGTGAAATATTTGGTACTATTCCAAATGAAAAAGATAACAGAAAATAGAAAAACGTGGAAAATAGTTCATTCTACATAACAATAATTTGATTTAAAGATGAAAAAGAAAAATTTTGAAATTTTAACAAAAAATTTAATCAAGTCAAATCTATGACTGGATCGTTTGTTAAATCATTCAAATTAAAAAAAAGTAAAAATAATAATAAATAGCAACGGAGACATAATTAATAAATAAATAAATATAAATATGAGGACTGGCTTAGGGAAAAAATAAACTTAATTTAAATTATTCAAAATGCATAATTTACATTTAAAAATATTTTTAACTATAATGTAAAAATAATAATCTTATTTGTAATAGTTGCAAAATAGTTCATTTTATTTTAAAGATTGAGATAGAAAACACTATATCTAAAATTATAAATTTTAATTATATATTAATAATATTAATCTATCGTGATGAAAAAAAAATATCCGTTCTGAGAAGATAACTTTGGTTTTTCAGAAAAGATTTTTTCGATTAAAATACTCAACGGAGACAAAAAATGAAAAACAGAGTGATAAAATTTTTAATTAATTTTTTTATTGTTCACTGCAAAAAAAAGAACATTTTTACCCCGAAAGCAATTGTTCTACCTCAGGTTGTCTACATACATCACAGCCACAATTTGGACCAAAAAGGGTTATGTAAAGAAACAAATATTGTATCTCTATCAGCAGAGAAACGATAGATTTTATTATACTTTCTTTCTTCGTATTATGAAAATATTTTAAAATGTAAATAAAAACTTAAGGAAAATGAAATTAGATTTTTATTCTGCCAGTTTGTAAGAATTAATTCAGTTAAGTAACGTAATTTTTATTTTAGTTATATTAAATTATATTGCATTAAAAGTGGTTAATTCGATAATAAACTGTAATTTATTTAAACGGCGCTGCTAGGCAACTCGTTTCATTCACACGACAGCAAAAATCATTATTACATAGAGTATACATTCACTGTTTACATTTCGTAGATTAAATGCGTCAGATTTTATGAGAAAATTTAGTGGGATATGGTTAGAATTAACATTATATAATAATATCTCCGCACTTCGGTTACAATTAAACTAATTCGTAGTCGATAATATAGTTTTGCGTCCATCTGTTTGTACATCACTTAAGACTGATTAAATTAATTTCAAATGGACTTGCATGATAATTTTTTTTTAAATATAATCGACTGCTAAAATCATTAACAAGTCGGTAATCTACTGTAGTTGATATTTTTCCTTACATCTTATCCTTTAAGAGTGCTATCGCTGAGATGTTACGGAACCGCCAGCTTATAGAAGATGCAGTTTACAGTTTCACGTTGGACTGTGAATTACCTTAATCCTGATTAAACACTTGCCTTCTATTTTTTTTTTTTTTTTAAATAAAGTTCATAAGCGTTATATTTATTAGGTCTTCTGATATTCCTTTAGCGGAGAGTTATTTTTAATTTCAAAGGTAAAATATATTCCAAGAAAATGCAAAGGAAAAAATTAAACTTTCCTTACAAACAATTCTTTTTCCTTAGAAATAATTTTTTCGGTACTTACGTATTAACGCCACCGCAGCTACAACTGCTGTTTAGGTTATGTTGACTTCGTGTACGGACAAATCGTACGTATATCAAAATAACCTAACTACATATAACCTACGCTTGCTTCGCTCGCTAACCTCTTACGTATTAACGCCACCGCAGCTACAGCGTTATTTAAAAACAAAGTAGTCAATCGGTTTTTGGTGGATTACCATTAATTGGATTTCGGTGCTATAACATTAAGGTTATATTATTAATAAGTTGTATATATTATGCATATTTAATGTTAATTATAAGAGGTTAGCGAGCGAAGCGAGCGTAGGTTATATTTAGTTAGGTTATTTTCATATACGTACGATTTGTCAGTACACGAAGTCAACATAACCTAAACAGCAGCTGTAGCTGCGGTGGCGTTAATACGTAAATACCTTTTTTTCGTCTATCCTTTTCATGAAACCTTTTTTTTTTGTCTTTATTTGTCCATAATACATTTATAAAAAAATTAAATATTAGTAATAAAAATATCAATTTGGACAATTTCAAAAATAAACATTCATGAAAATTCAAATGGTGGTTCCCGTCCACCTAAAAAAAGGTTTTCTTTCTAACTTTTTTAAGTAGATAAATTAATATTTATTTATTCATAGTAGTAACAATAAGCTACGCCTAGTTACTATCACTGATCTTTTTTTTTTACGAAAGATGAATTTTATAGCGCAAGTAAAGTTCCACTTATGAACCCAAAGCCATCCAGATAAAAGATAGGGATGCTACCACAATGCCACGAAGGTCAGCACGAACTGATAATTAGAAGTTATCCGCTAATCAATTGTAATTCAGAAGACAATTGCATCGATAAAATTTGTCTTCTTTAAAGTATACTTATAATCATACATCATCAAAGTTCTAATGATTTTTCTTTTTTATTCCCAGTTAATACGAAACTTCACATGTAAAAATGTCCAATAACAACACTGTTCTCAAAATGTGTTAGGAAAACTCTCGAGGAAAAATGTTCAGAAATATCGAGATAATGTGTTTTTATATGTAACTAGATCGTGTGTAATTTACAGCAGAGTTTTTATTATATTATTATTATTCATAAAAAGAGGTGTGATAGTCTAAATTTTAACATTTATGTTTTAGTACAAAATTATTAAACATTATTTATTCACTTCATTATCCGATTTACGGAAGCGTGTTGCCTAGGGGAACGGAAGTGAAAATAGGCTAAAAATCGCTGTTCTAACACGTATTAAGTTTAATCAACGCAACGGTAATAAATACTTTCCTTTAACTATGTAGGAATGAAATACATACGCTTAACGTAAACCTACACAGAAAATAACTAAATTTAATTCATATTACTGCTTTCAGAGAAGTTTAAATGAAATTTTCCAAGTTTACCTAAAACAACTGTGGTATTCCTATCAGTGAAACTAACTTTCCATAATTCCTGAAACTAGTAGAAATAAATAGCGATTTAGTTTCATCTTTCTTAAATTGAATAACTAGTAATTTTTTAAACAGCAGATATTACTCATTTTGTAATGAATTAAACAAATTCAGTTCTACAACGAAGCTGAATTTATAAAATTAATATTAAAATAAAGTACAAAACGAAATTTTCGATTGTGGAAGGTTTAGTCAATACCAAAAATAATTTTACTAAATCAAAAATATCGTAAAAACTGTTTCCCAGGATACAGAAAATCACGGACTATATTCAGTTCGGTTTGTAAGCAACGTTTTCAGAAGAAAACTATAAAGATTTTAAAGTTTTCAAAAGAAAACTTTACGATTACTTCATTAAAGGTACGATTTCTGTTCAACAGGAATTATTTATTACTTATTATTTATGTTTTATCTTGTAGACAAACATCTTGAGGACTTTACATAAAACGTAAAGAGGAAAATAGCTAACGCGTAAACGTTGAGAATAGATTGGAAATGAACTTGATATCACGAATAGCTCGTATCACGAGTGGAGGAGATTGGCTTGGTTTAGCAAGTGGTTGGCTTGGCGATTGAAAATTACTCTCCAATACAGCAGCACCACTATAAGAAAAACAGCAACCGACAATTTGAAACAAGACAAATTTATGAGAAAACTTTACACATTCGTCGTTTAGACTATATATAAGATTTAACTTCATAAGCATTTGGTATTATTGGTGTTAATACAGTTGTATAAAATAAAATTCCACTGACCAACAATTTTAAAAGTATATTATAAACCCAAACATCTTACGAACATGATTTTACAGTCTTATTGAAGTAAAATTTAATTTTATTTGTTGATGACCGACTATTATGAACATAACAATTTTAATTTAAATACAATTATACATTTGAATTTGAATTAACATCTTTTGGGAAATCCCTGATGATGGAGTAACGGCTCCGAAAGTACTCTGGTATATACTTTCAAAAGTGTTGGTAAACGGAACCTTATTTTATTCAAATATGTATAAGAACACATTGGATTGGTCAAATCGTTAAACTCGTCATCGCAAATCAGCTGATTTCGAAGTCGAGAGTTCAAAGGTTCAAATCCTAGTAAAGTCAAATACTAGATCGCGGATACCGTTGTTCTTTGGTGGTTGGGTTTTAATTAACCACACATCTCAGGAATAGTTGACCTGAAACTGTCCAAGACTACACGTCATTCATCCTCATTCATACACACACATTCATACATGTCATCCTCATTCATCCTCTGAAGTAATACCTTACGGTGGTTCTGGAGGCTAAACAGAAAAAAAAAATTATATATAAGAAATCATCGTATAGCAAGAAACTTACTGCAAAATTTAATTAAATCGAAAAATGCGTAACAGACACACGCACGCGCACACAAAGAGAAAGAGTGTGTGTGTGAGAGAGAGAGAGAGAGAGAGAGATATGACTGTACATTAATATCAATAAAGAAAAATAAAGAAATGTTAACTAAAGTTATCATTTCTTTATTTTTTGTTAATCACAAAAAAATGTTTAATTTCTTCCCAAAAGCATATTGTTTTGTCACAAAAGCTCGCACTTGAACAAATGCGACCAAGAAAAGGATAGAAAAAAATCTGAAACTATTATTACTTACAGGTGATTAAACAGGGAACCGATTCTAGAACTTGAAATAAGGAAAACAAAGCGAAAAATTTTGCTCTGATTGCGGATCCCCCAGTAAAACCAGGTAATACTGAAATTTTAAGTTATAAAAGGAGAATTTCTTGCATTTATTTATCTCAAAATTCGAATAAAACCGGACCCAGAATTGGATCTCTCGAAGCAGGTTTCAATCTTACCCAATGTAAAGCAGAAAAAATTCGGCGACGAAGAACACGTAAATTTAAGTTTGAAGTACAATAATGTTGTTAAAAGACTAATAAATTCGTAAATTTTATTATCAAAATTTTTAAGAATTTACTTCTGAGAAAACTGATGTAATAAAGTCCATAAAAAAAAGCAAAGTCAACTATTATCATTAAAAACAAAACAGGATAAATTTAGACCTTTGAAGGATAAAATACTTTTAATCTCTTTTTAAAAAAATACACACTGTGGTTAATATCGAATTAATTTAAATAAATGTTCAAAAAATTCCACTACAGACATCGATGCACTTTTAACTCATTTCCTTACATTTGCTGTCATAAACCTAATGATATTTTCGCGTTTCTTAATGAGGACAGCAGCATTGAGAATGCGAGCCATCAAGTTCATCACTTGTGTCTACTTTTTACTTGTATACCTCGTCTTTCAACCATTCCCATCAACAGTAACTTAAGGGAGTAAAGTCCAACGATATACCGGTGGTACTGTATAACTGTGGTGAAGTGCGGTGATCAATTTACCGACCCTATACGTCCAACCCATTTACCAATAAACTTTTCTTTCTTCTAAAAAGTGTCTTACTTCATTTATGAGTTGATAATATATTTCAATTCGTTTCGCAATGAGAAATTTTCATGCACTGTAAAAAATTCATTGTTCAAAGATTCCAGGTTTTTAAACAATGACACGTTGTTCTAGTATGAAAAAAGTTGATTTTTTTTTCGTAAACTTTATTACATGAATTCCCTCAGAATAACATTCTCTACAAGTTTTGATAATTAGACATTTAACAAAGTTATATTACTTAAAACCTAAAAAAAAACAACATGTTTTTCGTCACCGAATATTTCTGTTTTACGTTGCACATAATGAAAACTACGGGAGATACAGTTCTCGGACTTGTTTTATTCATTTATCAGGTCAAAAAAACATGAGAAAACATATGCCTTAAAAATTGCATTATGGCCTTATTTCATCGGAGGAACTGAAATCCGGGGGAAATTTTTCGCTAGCCTTAACTCGATAATAAAGCGTTTTCGGACATATTTTTTCATGAACCTTTTTCCTTATTTCAGTCTCTAGAATTATTTCCCTTTACTCCTTAATCACTATGTATATTCCTGCGTTAAATTTTCTCTAACAAATCAAAATAAAAAAATTATAACAAAAGAAAATATATAGATAAATTCTAGAGAATAATTTAATCTATGAATTAATTAATGGAGTGGTTAGTCACACGATTACTGTTGTTTATTAAGAACGTCTGATTCACTTCAATTATAAATGACTCAACAAAAATTTACGAAACGCGTCTACATAGATAAGCTTACCTGTACTAATTCACCTTATTCATAATAACATTTCTTCCCATACTCCTTCTTTATACGACTACTGTAAGCACACGAAAGCACGCATAACTGAATACAATCGTGTGCATGTATAAACTATTGGATAGAACCGAGTTTTAATAACATGTTAACATGTAAGAAAGCCTACTGTGAATATAATAACTGTTAAAATAAGTAAAATAATAATAATTAAAAAACCTACTGCAAGTATCTTTTGTACCATAAAACTAGTAAGGAAATTATTTTTTATGTAAATATGCTTTATTCCAATGAACGTTAAATTCTATTAAAAAGTAATTTTAGTTATTAAAAAAGTAATGAATAATAATTTAAATAGAAATAGTTAAATTATGAGATCGATATTAATAATTCTCACTTACTGAGATACAAATAGAGATATTTTTAAATACAAACAGAGAAAAAAATAAAACCGATTTCAAATAAAAAGAATAAATAATATTTATCAAACGCTTACTAACGCATTCAGTTTTCTAGTACATACAGTTAGCGCCGATTTAAAAACGTGAAATAATATTTTTTTAAATTACTTTCTACTTATTGCGGTTTATTTAGTAAATTTTATCTATGTTTTTCTTTTATTTTAAATTAAAATCGTCAAATGGTTATCTGGCCTGAAGAAAGTTCTTTGACCAATGTCTTCCTCATTCATCTAAACTTTTAAAATTTTGACTCCCATTTCCTTTTAGTCAGACTACAATCTTCAGTCTTTTACGGCCACTGTTATACATTAACCTTTTACTTATTCTTTTAGCACCGTTTTAATCAGTTTTTCTCCTCTTATGTTATATCCCACTCATTCTGCTTAGCTTTCCTATTCTGAAGCGTTATAATTGAGCTTCTGTTTTTGTTCACTCATCTCACTGATTCTTCATTTTACACTTTCTCCTGCTACAATCTATTCTAAACCCATATTAGAAATGCCTTCAGAATGTTTTTTCCTTTACCAACTTTTCGAAGAAAATCATGGTATTACTTTCGGTCGTAATTAATTTATAAATTTATTTAATATAAAAATTTATTTAATAAATAAATAAATTTATATATATATACATATATTTAGGCCTTTGTATCAAATTTGTGGTTCGAAAATCTCCAAAAATACAACATCAATTTCGTTGAAATCTATATTCCCTATAGTATAAGTAAGTTATGCATGTGAAAATTTGATGAAGATTAGTTTAGTCGTTCTCGAGTTACGCTTAACTTAACTCGAAAAAATTTGAGCAGAACAAACAAAAAATAATAACGAATAGTCGGTTTTGTTGCGCAGACAGCGAAAGAGTTTTTTCTCTTGTCAGGACTATGTTTACAAAAGTACGCTTCAAACATAATATTTCAAGATTCTTCTTGAAGCTTAACTAATAAGCTAAAGCTTATTTAATTCGGGGCTCCGCCCAATGGAACCCCGGGGTCTAGGCAAACTCCGGAGCCGATCCAGGGGCTTCCCGGGGGCATGGAGCCTACCCTAGGGCCGCAGAGCTCGCTTCGCCTGCCATCACCGTCGTTCCAGAGGGCTCCGCCCCCTGGACCCTCCGCAGTGCTCCTTACTCTCATAGTTGTGAGAATAATACTTATAAATAACAATTAAATTATTCAGGCTTTACAGAAACGTGAAATGAAACTAAATTACAAAAGACATAATAGTAGTAACTAAAATACATACACCTTTGACGACGAAAAGTTCATAACTAATCTCTGTTGTCATGGTGAGAAATATAATAATGAAGTAACAGGATTAACTTTTTTTTTTCTTTAATGAATATCTTACCTTCACAACTTCACCCTCAAGGAGACTAGGGCTTCAGTTTATGGCTTAAAACCTTCCCCGGGATAACACAAATGTATCCTTTAAATTTGAAAGCAATCGGTCGGTTGGTTCGCGACTGGCTACTACACCTGCCTTCGGTACTTGACGAAAAAACAAAATAGAAATAATTAGGAAAAAAATTAGAAATGATAAACCGGGCAAAATACATTTACTTCGTACGGGTAATCAGTTATAACTTATATTTTTTAAGATGGAGGCCGACTGTTTTGAAACCCATATTCTTAGATCACTGAAAGTTTTGGTTCTTGGACTTAGCTATTGCTCTGAAGAAATTACAATACACTGGTGGTATTTTTTTTATAAAGTGAACAGACTTAAGTTTTAATTTATCATTATTGTTATCACAAGCATGAGTTTAATGAACACAGCGGGGTCGCAGGGGTAGAGCCCCTTGGCGGGCGGGGAAGAGTGAGCAA
Organism: Lycorma delicatula; assembly: GCF_047948215.1. Classification (NCBI taxonomy): domain Eukaryota; kingdom Metazoa; phylum Arthropoda; class Insecta; order Hemiptera; family Fulgoridae; genus Lycorma; species Lycorma delicatula. The sequence continues at coordinate 27,276,085 of NC_134460.1, forward strand.
AGCTCATTCATGGACGGTTAAATATCTAATCCTACCCAATTATTATTGAAATCCTTAAATACCCTTTACGAATATAAAATACTTCGCATTTTTGAATAATTACTCAATTTTTTTATTCAAAAAAAGAAGCTTAGCGTTGACCAATAAATTTTTGTATTCTTCAAATCCTGAAAACGGATATATATTCAGGTAAAATTGAGTACCTCCTTCTTTTAGTCATTTAATTTTAAAAAATAAACTATAGTAAATATTTTAAAAATTAGCATGTTAAAAATTTTGAAGTGTAATCACAAATAAATAAATAAGATCCATCCAAAATTGAACAGTTTTTTTTTTTTTCATACGGGGCATTTCTTCAATCATACCTGTTTATTTCTTTTTGTTATTTATTTGTTCAAGATACATTTTATCACAAAAATTAAAAAGAGCTTAAATTAAATTTTTAAATAGCAATTTTTCAACATTTTTCCTTTTGTATAAACAACGAAAGTTACTAAAATTTGATTTACATTCGATTTCATCGAATACTTTTTTTCTCTAATGAATCCAGTTTACGTAACCCACAAAAAAAGTGATGGCATTCCAAGCAGCATCCAAATGAAACTGGGTTCAGCTGCTATAAAAACACTACTTAGTATGCTGATATAAATACAAAGATCGAAATAAAATATCTTGTCATAAAATAAAATATATCATATAACAAGACGCAACAAAAGAGTAAACCTCTTAAAACAATAATCTACAGCTAATTTCATGCCTAGAGAGTAGTCCCAGAGGGAGGCGAGCAGGCAGCCGCTGTTCCCAACCACATTCCTGCATTGTGAAAAGATCCTAACATCACAGGAGTGTGGGTGCTTTTATAAACTCCCACGCCGTTTGCTATTCTAAACCCCACCATTCCGAACAACAAAAGCACATCGAGTCATTTAAGTAGAAGATAATTCTTATCTATAAAGCGAATCATGAATAGCTGAACTGAATGGAGGGAGAACTAAGAGTTCTTATAGACACTCTTATTGCCTTGAAATATTTAGCTATTCCGCCTGAAATGATCTTTAAAAACCGCATATGAAATTTTAATAGTATATCAATACGTAAAAAAAAAAAAAATTACGAACGAAATCATTCACTAGAGCTATTGGAAATACGTAACAACCGTTCACTACCGACAATAATAATAATTGTATAAAAATTATTACATAGCACTTAAAGGTCACAGGTCATGGCCATTCTTATATATAATAGGTATCATAAAACCGAACTGAATTGCTAAACACTTTTCTTTATTTACGAGTATGACCATTGACCGCATAATGTAATTATAACATCATAGGTAAAAAATGATCGAAATAATCTGAAACGATTTAAATTTAAAGAAAAGAAAGTTGTTTCAACTAAATATTTTTTTTGTATAAATAACTTTAACAAATCACGTGCGGATACAAGAAAAAAACAAGTTTTTTAGGTTAGTTGATTGAGCATGTTAAATATTAACCCTAATTTTATCTATAAACATTGTAAACTTTAATTAACAATCTCCCTTCCTCCTTGCTCTTTATTTTAACATGTTCTCTGTTTGTACAAATACAACCTGTTGCCTCGTTTTGTTGGTCAATAGCCGTTTACTTTAACATAAATGCTAAAGAATAAGAATATAAACCAGATCAATGATGAGGTTTTATTTTTGCAACAGATGAGGTGTATGTGTACTTGCGACTGTACATTTGTATGAAATCGCCCAGGTGTATGAATAAGTTTTTAATACAGAAACTAATATACGTCTTCTGGTTAGATCGATTACTCAATGCAGTTACTGTTTTTATTAAAAACAACTGTTGTTATTTAAATCAAATATAAAATACTGTAAACGTGTAAAATTAATTAAAAATAAACGACATAAAATTATTAATGACAAAACATTAATCCTACAACGGCTGTTTGTAAAACATTTACAACAGAAATAAACGATTTACACGACACAAAATCGTCACTAGATACATTCATTCTACAATTATCAATTTTGTACTTAAAACTGGCTAAAAGAAGAAAATAACGCAGTTCGGTTAACAAGAAGGCCAGACTTACCAAGATTTTAAATAAAATGTTATCACATTGTAGATAAAATACATAAATTTTAGTTTGTATTATGATTATCTGAGGAATTAAATTAACAAAACCAGTTTTTAATACTAAGTTAAGTGCTCTAAAGACAGTAGTAAAATTTAATAGATTTTTTTTATATAAGTAGCAATAAAAAATCATAATTACTAAGGGATATACTCCCGCTCAGTCCAACCAATAACATAAACTGTAATACTTTACAAATAATTTTATTTCCATGTACAAAGTACTCTTCCAGACATTAAATTCCTATTTCTCTTCCTCCCATAGTCCCGTTGTATACCTTATAGTTAAAGTTAAAAATAAGCAAATTTATACTGCTAGTTAATGAATGCGTGTGCGTAAAATGTTTGCTAATTTATTTATTTTTAGGAGTAAAGCTATAGGGATTGTAATATTATAGGTAATAATAATATTACCTTGAATTGAATGATTATTAACACTTGACATTACCTTTGGTTATACAGTGTAATAACATAGTACGATAATCAACGAATAGGAAGTGAACATTTGACATCCACAACTGATATGTAGATGTTAATAAAAAGGACGAAAGAACCTTATTTAATCAAATTATACCATTCTATACGGACACAAAGTATGTGAAACAGACTATACAGAGTGAAAATAAATTATTCAACGCATTTTAGGGTTAATAAAAAATGAACAAAGCAATGTAGCCGGCGTTGATTTTTTCAAACATTAGTGTAGGTACTACAATAACTTATGCCCCACCGGGTTGGTCTAGTGGTGAACTAGTCATCGCAAATCAGCTGATTTCAAAGTTAAAATTGTAGTAAAACCAGTTACTTTTACACGGATTTTTATACTAAATCGTGGATACGGTGTTCTTTGGTGGTTGGGTTTTAATTAACCACACATCTCAGGAATAGTCGACCTGTACAAGACTAAACAAATTTAGGATGACATTTACATGTATCATCCACATTCATCCTTTGAAGTAATACCTTACGGTGGTGCTGGGGCTAAGTAGAAAAAAGAAACATATGACCTTGAAAGCACACACCGGCGCGATGTAGCGACTTGGGGAATCGTCGGTTGAGCAATGGTTAATGCGCGAGAAAGCAATGTGCTTATTATGGTTTCATTAAAAGGGATCTATTATTACTGTTTGTAGGCATTTTCGTTTAGACTACGGCCGTAATCTTCCTAATAAAGACTTTATTAAACGTTGTTATTAGCAGTTTAAGAATATAGGAATTGTACTAACAAAAAATGTGCTGGCTTACCTCCCTTCACCGAGGAAGATTGTAGCTCGAATAAGAGAAACTTTTCAGAAAATTCTAGATAAATCGACTCGTCATGCGAGAATACCCAATGGGGAATTGTGAAGGTTCTACACAAGCGCCTAAAACTTCATATATACAACATTTAGTTGGTGCATGCAGTTGAAGATAAACCACGACGTTACAAGTTTTTCGTGGACAATTTTGATAAAGTAAACGAATAATGCGTTTTTAGAATACTTGAATAGCACTTTTTATAATGTTTTTACTTCTTTGTACTTCGTACAAGAAAGTATCGCGAAAAATTTCGGTTTTCAGACTTCAAGGACATATCCATTTTCACCATCCCTGAATCCATTCTGACTAGCTTCGGCGTAACGTCTCTACGTACGTATGTATTTCGTATAACTAAAAAACGATTAGCCTTAGAATGTTGAAATTTTGAATTTAGGACTGTTGTAACATCTAATTGTTCAACTTCCCTTTTGATTGCAATCGACTGAATCAAAAGTGTCCAAAAACGCCCAAAATAAAAAAAAATTATATTTTGGACTTTTTCTTAGCTGCAGTAAAAGCCCTCCATTGAAAGCTTTTCAACGATATATCACAAGTGATATTTACTTTCATTGGTTTCAGACTTATAGGGAAATAAAATTTTAATTAATTAACTATTTGGATCTTAAGGGAAGGCACATCGGTTCGAATCAGACTTTATCTCCTTTTTTTTAATTTAAATATATTGATTTATTAATATTAACCTGTCATTGTAAAAAGATTTTTACGATGAATAATAATTCAGTAAAAACTAAAAAAAAAATATGAAAAAATATCAGAAGTTATTAATGAAATAAAATGTTATAGTTATCATTCTAAAACGATGTATATATGTAATTTAATAGGCGTAGAAGGAAGTCATGTGGTATCAACATCAGATTTTTTTCCAAAGAGTAGGATGTTTACATGACACATATATTTTTTTAAAAACTAACTAAGATTAGTAAAAATTAACTAAAATTAGTAATAAAAAAAATCTTAAATTGTAACGAACTGTAACTAAATGCCGTCTTTACACCAATAAAAAAATAAATAAATAACATCATTATTTTTCATGAAATGTCAATAATAAAATTCAAATTTTACTTTCATACTCAAAAACAATATAACTCTCAGTATGATTATACTAAGCCCTACAACATTTTTATACAAGCATTTATAAATTTAAAAAAAGTATATATATACTAGTAGACCCAGCAATGCTTCGCTATTGGTAGATTTGAATATATATATATATATATAGATTAAATGAACACAATTGAAAGTTTAATGAAGCATTAAAAAATGAATATTACGCAAGTTCACAAAATTTAACTTTATTTCTTACACTTTGTTTCTTTTTTCCTCTTTCCCTTTATCCCTTTTTCTCTGTTACCTTTTTCCCTATTCCCTTTTTTACTTTTCCCCTTTTCCCACACACGTAAATCGGTCCAGTAGTTTTTAACCTATAGCGGACACACATACGAGCATTGTCTTATATATATATATATATAGAAGAAGAAAGTCTGTAAGTATATTTGTTTGTTTCGTAAATATCTCGACCCCGGAGGCACCTAGCGGGTTTAGTTTTCGCAAAATTTTTCTTATCGCGTACCTAATATATATTCTGAATATGATCCAAAAATGACCATAAATTAATTTTTTTCAAATATATCAACCCCCAACGCCATCTAGCGGGTCCATTTTTTGCAGAAGTATTTCTTTTCATGTATGTAAAACATATCCTTAATATGAGCCGAATCGGACCATAAATACAATTTTTCGAAATATCTCGACCCCAGTGCCACCTAGCAGATCCATTTTTTGCTAAAATATTTATTTTCACGTAACTAATATATATTCTAAATATGAGCCAAATCGGACCATAAATAACATATTTCGAAATATCTCAGCGCCACCTAGCGGGTCCAAACTAATCCAGAAACCTTCCCTGGCATGCGTCCAACCATTCCCCAAAGTTTCATTGCTATCGGATGAACGGTTTAGGAAGGCATAAGAGACATACAGACAGACAAACATTCATTTATATATATATATATATATATATATATATATATATATTGTATATACAAATAAATACATTAAAAAACTAGCTTTATCTTAGATAAGAAAATTGGTGGAAAATTTCATAAAAAGTGCTGTTAAGTCAGACTATATTGATTACAATAAATCTTTTAAAGTCTAAACACTATAAATAAAATACAGTTTAACACAAAAGTGTTAAAGTGTGCTTTAAAAGTTTAAAGTACAGTTTAAAATACAATTTAAATTTTTATACATAAAAAGAGGCTTATTAAAATAATTATAAACGTTAACGTCGAATTCTTTTGAGTGTAAACTGAAATGCTTATATTAAAAGATTCTGATGTATTCAAAATTAACTTCAAAAGTAGAAGTATACGAAAAGCAAAATCAGTTATAAAGATAAATGGATGGAAAAGTGATGTTGCAGTTAGAAAAGGGTAAGGCAAGGCTACGGATTATTGCCATTATTATTTAATATATACATCGAGCAAACCATAAACGAACCAATGTAACGAGTACTTTAGTAGAATCAAGGTGACTAGCATTAGAATAAGATGCATTATTTCGCACATGATGTAGCGATTACAGCCCAAGAAAAATTTAAAACTATCTTTAGAAAGTTTAGATTATGCATATATACTCGTATATTAAAAAGTCACTTTAAAATAAAAATCAATAAAATATAGATCATGTTGTTCTCCAAGGATACTGAAAAACATTAATTAAAATTAATTAATTATTATTATAGTATAATAAATAATATTTCTTAAAAATAATACGAAATTAAATATTATATTAAGTGGATGACATTGCCTTAATGCAAATATCAGATTTTAAATATCTTGAAAATATTTTCACAAAAAATCTGGACACCATATGATTTCCTTGTATGCCTATTAAATTACTATACACATTTTTAAAAGTACATAAAATTTTATTTCACTAATAATATCTGATTTTTTCCTATTTTTTTATTGATATTGAATAATTATTAGTTATTGTAAATTTTTTTTTTACAATCAGAAGTTAATAATTATTAATAAATCCATATATTTAAATTAAAAAAATAAGTTAAAAAAAGGAGATGTAGTCGGATTTGAACCGATGTGCCTTCCCCTTGTAAGATCCAAATATTCCATTAATTAAAGTTTCATTTGGCTATAACTCTGGAACCAATAAAAATAAGAACCACTTATGATACATCGTTGAAAAGCTCTCAATGAGGACTTATTACTGCAGTTAAGAAAAGTCCAAAATCCAAACCTTTTGGATTTTGGGCTTTTTTGGAAACTTTTGGTCCAGTCGATCGCAATCAAAAGGGGAAGAGCACAACTAGATATTACAACAGTTCTAAATCCAAAATTTCAACATTCTACCGCTAATCATTTTTGACTTATGCGAGACACAAATGCCGCGCCGAAACTAGTCAAAATGGATTCAGGGATGGTCAAAATAGATAGTTCCGTTGAAATCTGAAAAGCGAAATTTTTCGCGATTACAATACTTCCTTGTACGCAAAGAAGTAAAACAGGGGTCAAATAAATAGTCATAGTTCAAACAATTAGACAAGCTTACATAATTTTATAAATAAAAATCTTGTACTTGAAGTAGAACATATCTTAAAATAAAAAAGATGTGAACTCTCAGTAAAACTGAGCAGAAAATTATAAATGCTTTTGAAAGATGGTGATGGAAAAAAAATTAAATTGAACAGGTAGTGTGACGAATGATGATGCATTTCGACGAGCATAGGAAGAGAGATGGCTTATAAATGTTTTAGAAAAAATACCTTTCATAGCCATTAATAGCGCATTTTATCGAGTTTATCAAAATTAGATTACAAGCATAATATCTAATAAAGTATTAAGAAAACCTAATTGTAGGATTAGCTATAATATTTTAAGGAGTCGTTACGATTAACAAATATTTAGAAGTGAATGGCTTGAAATAAATTTAGATGGAGAACTCTCAACAATCGGAAGAATAAAGAAGAATGTCAAATGGAATACAGAATTTTTTTAATTCTTACCATTTATTATAAACGAAGATAAACAATCCATGGCATTACAACTGCTCTCAAATTCTGCACCTATAGCGACCATGACGCTTTTTTTAAAACTGAAAGTAATTGTTTTGGTATAATGAGATTAATCTATACAAAATTATAATTTTTTTCTACAATGATAAATTAATTCGTATGACATTCCGGAATTCTCCTGATGTACAATCATGCTTAGCCTTATATTGTCAACCTATCGCAAACGAAGAGAAACGCTGATCCTCTTCGCCATCTTGACATGCATTCTTTTAATGTAATAAAAATTTACGAAATATTTATGAAATTAAGCAATAGAACTTCTTCGTGATTGCCTTTTTTATCACAAAATTTATTAATCGAAAAAAAATCGTAAATAATACTTATATTTCTAAACGCGCGCGCGCACACACACACCGACAAAACACATTCACAATTGTAATAAGTATTTTCAAGATATAAACTATAATTATTGTTTTAATATAAAAAGAATTTTAAGAGAAGTTAATTGTTAACAAATAAATAAGACCATTATTATAAAAAAACAACTATATAGTAATACAAAAAATAAATAGTTAAAAAAAAAAAATCGAAAAAATTTCTAGAAGTGTATTACTAAATATATCTACATAAATAAAACAAGTCGTGAGCGGTTTATAATCAACGCTCAACAAAAACTACTGAAGATAAATTGATGAAAATTTATACACATCCTTCTTCTTATGGTGTAATTGCACACTACGAAAGGATTTTTTTTTTAATTCGATTTGGGCTTGCTAATACTCTTCAGATAAATATACAAAAACTATTTTCGGGTTTTTTTTATTTTAATATCTTAAGGGGTTAAAAATATACATATTTTTTTCATTTTTGCCGTTTTATGCTAAGGCTATTGAATCAATCTTTATGAGATTTGGTAACAATATTTATATTTGTAATTCTGATTATGTATTTCGCGAGCGAAGCCGAGACGGGAAATTAACAAGTCCTGTACTGACCAATCTGTTGTTCTAAAAAAAAATTACACAGTTTTTATAAACTGAACAGGCTTTAATTTTTATTTATCATTATTATTTTCACAAGCATGAATTTAATGAAAACAAGGTATTCCAGAAGGGAGATGTACCAGTTAAATATCCCCTGATCACGACAGGAAACGCATATAATCATTTAGCGTGGACAAAGCCGCGACGGGGTTGCTAGTGCTTTTTATACACACACACACACATATATATATATATGTATATCTTAAGTACATAAAAATAAAATCAAATCGTTCAAAGAGTTTTTAACTAAAAGAGTATTTTTTAATTTTATGTACTTTTTTAATTTTTAATTTTCTGGTTGGTTTTTAATAAATTTTGAACAGTGTAGAAGATTTTACAAATGCGAAATAAATATTTTTACATTAAAATCAAATAAGATAAAATAATCTAAGCACTATTGCTTAGATTATTTTATACGTAGTTGTATGTTATAAGTAGTTGTCTATACAACTACGTATAACATTTTTTTTAAATTTTGATTTTCTTTTACAGATTATAAAAGTAATTTAGAAAATTAAATCCAACTCTCTTTCACTTTTCTATAAATCCATTAAATCAAAATTTACCCCCTCCAGTACGTAAATATTACTGTGAAAAGATGGGAAAATTGAATCTTTGCACAATACTGAATTCAATATTTAAGCGAAGTTTAACAAATTCTTTTTTTTAGTAAATATTATAAAATTAATTTTAAGATATATAATCTGAATACAACTTCGGTCAGATTCTTACACGTTATGACATTAATGACTATATATAATATAGTCAAATTGTAAGGATTACATATATATATTTTTCAGATTCATTTGTTTTCTTTGTACTCTTCTTACTTAAATGTAAACATCTCCTATCATCTTTCTTCTTATTTGTTAATGAACCAGCTGGTCTTAATCATTGTTATAATTATTAATTGTATGTATTTGTCACTCTTTCTTTTAAGACGTTGAAGAAATAACATTACTAAGTTCTATATCTGTTCTAGCTAGACATCATATTTAATATATATTTAAAAATGTAAACTAAACTAAACGCATGAATCAATAGTTTCATGCTTTTAGTTAAGTTTACAATAGTAACATAAGTAACTTTAAGTTACAATAGTAACATAATGTTAACGATTAATTCAATGTAAATTTAAAGTAAAAAAAGTGCTTAACAATTCTTGGTTTTCCGGCAAAATTACTTAATGTATACAGTTTAGACCACTAACGAATTACTCCGCGGCTGGAATTGTTGTACATATATATTGTTGGGCCAAAAGGTTTAAATTTATAAAATTACGTAGTTTATATAAAAGTAAAAATGTAGCAAAAAAATAACGTACATTCCTATTTTGTGCAAAAAAAAACATACAAATAAATCTTCCGTGTAAATGAGCCCCGATTCCTTTACTAATCCACCCTTCTGAAACCTCAATTCCAAATTTTAATGAAATTCTCCACATATGTAGAGTCACTAGGTCCAATTTGAAGAGTTTTAGTCGAGACAATCTCGAATTACTTAAGCGAGGGGATGATGAACAGCCTCCTGTGGAGTCGTCGTTCGTCCGAGCTTGTGGGATGGGCGACGATGATGTGACACGAGGACTCCGTCGCCCACGAGCTGTTGGGCCCCCTCCGGGGATCCGGTTATATGCAGATAACTGTTACGACCAAGACCCACCCGGGTCTTGATTAGGTTGAGTTGGCGACGACACTGAGTTATGCTTAATTGCGGATTCCGCTCCAATACGCGTACATAAAACCAAAGGAAAAAATATCTCGAATTATTTACGAAAGCAGATACCAGCACTTAGACATAAGCATGAGTATGTGCTCACCAGCACATTCTCATACTTCCCAACCACATATTTACTTAACTTATCTCAATGTTTTCATGTCTGTATCAACCAAAAAAAATAAACAGGTTGGTTTTGCACGATTACCATACTTTTCTCTCGTTATAATAAATAGTTATACTAAAACCGTTGTGAAAGTAAAAACACATTAGTTTCAAGGAAGCCATCTCCAGTTTGTAGAGTCGATTTTAATAACAATATTAAGTTTGTTAAACCGATAATGCAGTGATATTTAATCTGATAGTAGTGTTATAAATTACAATTATAAATTACTATATTATAACATTGCGTAAAAAGCGATCCTTTTTTTTCAAAAACAGCTGTCAATAAATGTGTAGAACTTTCCTGCTAATGGTTATTTACTCTTATATAGTGGAAAAATAAAATTATAAATGAAAAAAATTAACTAAGATTTCTTTTTGGGTTGGAGAGTAATCTGTGATGAAGTTTTATTGTAAATTATCATTACATGTTTAAATAAACCAAGATTTTTTTTAAATTCAAAAAATCTGTATTTTTTGTTTCTTTTCTGCTCCTTCAGCTCCAAAATCATCTTCCAAGAATATCTTTCGATTTTTCTACATTTATTATGTTAAATGGAAGAAATTTTTAAAAAATTCACAGAACATTTACAATCAATAAAAATTTACCTAGGATTTTCCTTTTTTGTGGGTGGAGGAGGTGTAGATTATGTTGAAATGTTATAATAATATTATTATTAAAACTTTATTATTTTTCAAAAATTTGATCGGCTCCCCCACTCACAATATTGCCCCAAAGTACTTTTTTTTTTCTTTTAGTAGATCACTATCACTACTTCTATGCCTAGGAAGACATAATTCGGTTAAAAGAATATGTAATAAAAAATATTTTTTTAGAGTTTTGGGGACGGGGGAATTTGGAACAAATTTTTTTTAAATAGTATCATAAGCATATACACATGTTCTAAGCTTAATATAAAGTGCGATTATGTTTGCAAAAGTTTGAGAAAATATACCCCTAAAACTCCTCCACTTCACCATCTGGAGTTATTGTCCCCAACATTTTACCAATAAATTGCCCTATATACATGATTTTCTGTAAAATATTTCATCAAAATCGGTTGATCCAATCAAGCTTCAAACGCGCAAATATACGTACATTACCCGCTTTTTTTGTTTTTGGTGGTTGGTGGGTCATGAAACGTCGAGAAGTACAAAAAACCTGTATCCCATTTTTTGATTGATTACTATACTTTCATTCTTGCAGCGTAGCTCTAGAGAGATGATTCCAGGAAAGTAAAAACTTTGATTGATGGCAACAGATAATTACCAAGTCAGGAATATATTACATAAAAACAATAATAATAATAATAATAAACGAGAAAATTAATTAAAATAACTGGTCTAATAAAATAGTAAAATGTAAATGATGATGAAAAGTTTGATGAAACCTTAAATTACTACTAGCTAATTAACAAACTGGTTATACAGACAGGATCGTAAAATGTAGACGAATACCCTCGATCTAACCGCCTACAACACAGTACTAAACTTTAATACAGTACCAATAAATGTCTGTGTAATGTAGTAGTTTAACCAGAATAATGATAAACGATCTGATATTTTACACTTAGCTGAATACCGATGTGTATTTTATACATAAGCATGTCAAGTAAAACTTAATTATAGGTGCCAAACTTAATTTATTTTTACAAATGGCTACACTGCATAAAAATACTGTATATTGAAAATACTGTATAAGTATTTCCAATATATTAAACATTTCTTATTCATTACTACGCAAGGGAATTGTTTTTATTTAAATCAACAAACAATAATGGTTTAGTAGAAAAGGCCTATTATGTTTTTGTTGCAATCTTTAAAAATTACTGATCTATAACAGATTATCCCATCAATCCATTTAAAATGAAATTAAAGTTTTTTTTGGAATTAATATTTTGTTGATTTTTTCAAATAATACTAATCAAAGGATGCTTTTAAAAATAGTGAATATTTGCATCTTTGTTTTACGAATATGTAAATATGTGCTCAAACTACTTTCATTAACGGCTTCGAAATATGTTTTTTTAATTTTCTATCTTCACCTTTTTCATGTATTAAATATTAAATTATTTATTTATATGGACTTTAATCAGTTCTATTTTTTATTGAGTAATTGTTTTGACTACGGTCTCCCTTGATACATCCAGGCGAATGCTAGTAGTGTAGTTGCTGTTTTTTTTAATATTCTAACATACCTAGCCATTTCTGACATGATCTGTATAATTTATTATATACCGATCAACATAAAACAATTATCTCTTTATTAATGTCAAAAAATGTAGTTTTGATTGGCGTCTCTTTTACAGTAGTAAAAGTACAAGTAAAAAAAACCTTTGGTTAAATTTAATCACTCAAAAATTAGATACTTTGGAAACACCATGGCCATTTTGAGAATGTTTCATATAATTTTTTAAAATGAAATAAAAACTTAAGTAAATCAAGCGTTCCTGTTATTGCTACTGTCCTTTTAAACATGTGCACAATGACTCTACTCAGTAAATGATGAGAATGTATAACTTAAAGATTATCATAAAATATAACATAGCTTAAATAAAATCGATTAAATAATACTAAAATATTTTTTAAGCGTCATTTTTAAATTAACCAAAAGTAGTTATCCAAAACAGCAAGACAAATGTTTGTTTTCAATATTAAAACATAATATAGATTTTATGGATGCGTAGAATAACGTTTGTTTCCAGCACGATCTGATAAACATTCAGTTAAATGTATAACGTATTTGTTTGATTTAAAAATAAAAAAAACGGATCGAATAGACAATTACAAATACTTTTTTAAATAATCAGTAGTACCGAAAATAATTTCAGAATGGTCTAAAGTAATATTATTACAATATAAACTATGTTTTAGGATTGATTTTAGATAGTTACAAAATGTTACATATTTCTATAGCTTAAAGAGATTTAAAAATTAAATACCACACGTTTTTTAAAGTTTAACGTTCAACATTTTATAATTTTATACACACTGTATATTTATTAAAAAAATACATATTTTAAAACCAATATTTTATTCATTTCAAACAATAAAATATACAAATTCATAAATTGTTTTTATATATACCTATCGTATTAAGCCAATGAAAGTTTTCTTTTAACTTACGTTTATTATCTTTTGTCCATTAAATAAACAAAATAACATGCATCTAAACCATTTGAAAAATACTAAAACAACTGCAAAAACCTTGGTAGTCCATAAAAAACAAATAAAATTTAAGTTATTAGACAACTAACTTTAGTTTTTAAATATAAAAACTAATATACCAACTAATATATATATATTCTAATATAAAAACTTTTTTTACTTACGTTTTCTTATATAAAACAAATCCTTGTTTCACTCAATATAGCATTAATATAAATATTATTAATTTAAAAAAAGTAAAAAAAAAAAACAAACACAACAACGACTTTATAAAGCCGTCTAAATAAAACGATTGATGACTGTAAATAACCACAAGTTATAATAATGCAAACGACACTAAAAACAACTGCAACGCCAGACAAACAGTCAACACGCACGATGTCAGTAAGCAGACTGATGGTAGGATCCGGAGCGGTTGTTGTACGATAGTTGAGGCACCCGCGCGCCGCATCTCTCTGCGATGCTAGCGCTCCGTGTAGGACAAAAATGAACTACTAAACTGTTGTATACCCTGATTTAAAAATGCAGGTATAACAAATGCATCAACGTATGTACGTCATTACTGAGACAGCTCTGCTAACAATTTAATTTGTTTGTAATACCTTTTTAATTGTTTTTTTATCTGTAAGACACATTGAATGTAATTTTTAAAACAATTTTTTTTCGAAGTTGAAATATTCCAGTACATCACTAAAAAAAAAATCGTAACGTAATAAAATCAGAAAGTATCCATTCCATTTATGGAATATTATTTTAAATAAATAATTTTAAGAATCGTAGGTCTTAGAACTTTTAAAATATCGAAAAACTACAATATCTTTAAAATAGTGTATTTTACTAATATTCTATCTTAGTTGTTTAAAATAGAGTTTTGTAATATTAAAATTTATCGTCTGAGTATAAAATTTAATTATTTTTTTTTTAAATCACCACAAAAAAAAACATTAAATAATATCCATACTAATATATTTGGCCGGTCTCCGTGGCGCGAGTGGTAGCATCTCGGCCTTTCATCCGGAGGTCTCGGGTTCGAATTCCGCTCAGACATGGCATTTTTCACACGCTACAAAACTTGTCTCTCTCATCTCATCCTCTGAAGCAATACCTGAACGGTGGTCCCGGAGGTGAAAAGTAAAATACATTTACTAATTTATTTACATTATAATATCTTATAATTAAACAATTAATTATCAACAACAGTAGTAAAGAACAAAAAATCTCCGAAAAAACACAACCTGCTGATTTAACATTTCTTTCCATATTTCATTTACATGAAATTTCTTCAGTGAACCTACGAAATTTTTTCCTTTGTGACAGATGATTCACGTTAAATGTAACAAACGTTTAGGATATGGTCTACTGATGGAAATAAAGATGAAACTTCATAATAAATAAACGTTCGAAAACGCTTCATAGCAAGTGCAGGATGGTAAAAGATTTCGCCCGATTTCTGCGCCTTCGGTAAAATTAACCCAGACTGTAATTCTTTGAGATCCAAATGAAGTTTATTAGTTGAAGTCTATTAAAACTTCATTAGAAATGAAGTTTTGAAGTTTATTAAAAACAAGTCAAAATGTGATAGATTTTAACTAGAAATTAAACAAAAAAATATTGCAGTAAAAAGAATTAAATATATTAGAAAAATGACAAATGCAAACAAAAACAATAAAATCAACTTACAAATAATCAAAAAAACTGTTGAAAATGTCCTCCGCCACAGATATCCTCCACCACTGATTTTTGCGCGTCGCAGAAATCAGGGTAAAATTTTTCGCCAGCAGACACTCGCTAATAAATTTATAAATTTCATAATTTCCCAATTTATGATTATATGAACTGTCTTCGTGAATCAGCTTATATTTTTTTATTATTTTAAAATTTTCTTCCAGCATATCAAAACTTTTGATAGGTTTTTACTACTCTGAGAGAATCTTCTACATCCGTATTCTTGAACACTTTTTGATAGATTTCATAAGAAAGCTAACTATTGTAATGGGTACCATGATTCGACTTCCGGAAAATGTCAACATATCTTCGCGTTTCACATCCCCCAGACTCTAAAACCACCGTCAGTTCAAAAGTATATATATATATTCTTGTGGACACGATAACTGCCGTAATTTTGTGCATCGCTTTCAAATTGATATATAAAATATAACGACCCTAAATCTCAGTCGAATTCATTAATTTTTCGAAAAAGCTCCTCCCATGAGCGTTTCGAAAAAAGCAAAATATCGCTATTACTTTCTTATTAAGTAAAATATCGAATTCGTTTAAAATTCCACTATTTTTTTGGATAAGGGCCTAAAACTTATTTAAAGTAAGTTTTTTTATATCACCAACCATTGGCCCAGGGGATGGCAAAAATGGAGTTTCGAAGACAAAAAAAATTATACCTCCCTTAATAGGCACACTGTCGAATCGGTTTAAAGTGGTCGTTAGTCCTCTAAACATTACATAAAACTTCTGAAACAATTTTTGATATGACTAACCCTTCTGGCAAGGAATGACCAAAATGTTTCTGGAATTTTTAGACGGGCTTGTCGTATGTTAAACATGTGAAAATTTTGTTCACATGCAACCATTGTCGTATTGAGTAAATTTGAAGTTTTTCTTAACTTTAAGATGGAAATCTTTTTTATCCCCTACTTACCACCGGTGAAATCTACCTCCGCCTTCCAGCGTGCCGAAAGGGATTTTTTTATAATTAGTTTTAATCTTACCAGTATAATATTTGTTTTATTATCTTTTTTCTTAGTTTGCATGATAGTTTATGAACGCCAATGAATTTTACATTATTATTTAAGAAAATACTAGTTTCCAACTTAAATGTATCAAAACTTTAAAAACTTTTAGCCGTATAGTTTAAAAGGATCTAACATTTTAAAATAATAATACATACTAAAATAAAGAGATATGAGGAAGTTAATATAATTTAAAAATACATATAAAAAAAAAATATTCCGATAACTGTTAACAATGTATTGCAAAAAACATATTGCTCTTATGATTTATGCAATCTATTTTAGATATGTATTTTAATTCCTACATCCTTCCTAAAGTTGAGGTCTAAAATAAAATACTGAAGGGAAGTGAGTAGAGAAGATTGGCATTTGCGCTTTGATAATAAATATTATCGAATAATTCTGATACGTAATTTATTATATTATATTTATAGGAAAAAGAAGTTTACAAATTCAACATTAGTACTACTTATTTATTACGAATTTACATAATATATATGTTATAAAATATATTTTTAATTCTGAAATCGTAACTTAAGTAACGATTTCAATTCAATTATTTATATTTAACCGACGTCAAAAAAAGGAGGTTATTATGTATTCGACCCGTATATTGTTTATTTTATGTTTGTTCATGCATAACGTTTTTTCTGTTAATCAGATTCAAATAAATTTTGACGTAATCGCCTCAGTTGCTTTTCGCGATAGTACCGTGATGTTGAAAAAACCGTTTAGACAAAAAAATTGGTCTGAAAGTTGAAAAAAAAAGTTTTTTACCATCCGGCGGGTCGGTAGGGACAGTGGGAATTCTGATATTCTATCTGTATGCGTCACTTAGTGATATTATATGTCTTCAGTAGGGCAGTTAACGTGAGTTTCTGTACAAGATATGTAGAACCGTTAATAAAATCATCAAAAATCTAGATATCTCGTCTTAAACCTTTCAGACCCAATATTCATTTTACAGAATGATTCGGGACATATTAGCCAAATATCAGGTAGTGATGTTTGGGTAGTGACAACAAAATGTGCAAAAAAGTTCATATCGCCATTTTTTAATTTTCAACAAATAATTATTTCTTTGGAACGGGTAAACCTACTTTAAGTAAATTTAGCAATTCTGGTAATTTTTACCTGTTTTTATTTCCTCCATTAAATTTAAAAAAAATTATTTATAAATAATAATGTAATAATCAATTAATAAAAATTATCACCTTCCGCAAGAGTACTGCCGGATTAATTGCCTGCAACAACTCGATTGTTTGTCAAACAATTTTTACAAATGAGGTGTCATTTTGTTCAAAATAGAATGCTTAATAATTTTTTAACAGTAAAAAGTTGATGAAACAAATAATAATAAAAATATTTAAGATCAAAAAATTAAGATAGCCGGTATTTTGAAATTTTTGAAGGCGACATTTTCAAATTGTTTTATTTTGTAGAACAAGACACTAATCTCAGTTTTGACAAATTTAATTAAAGTAGGTTTACCCGATCCGGGGAAAATATTTTTTTTGTTAAAAAATCACAAAATGGGGTCCGAAAGGAAAACAAAGCAAAATAGGACTTTTTCTCATTTTAGTGTCCTAAATGAGTTCCTGAAGTTTGGCTAATACGTCCCGGGACACTCCATATGTAATATACAGTATCGATAGGGACAGTGCAAATCCCATAATTCTATATACGTGCATCACATTACATTGTCTTAATGTCGGTTCTATTTTTTTTAAATAATTGCTTAATATTAGTGGTATGATAATGCTGTTTAGGACAGGTTACTAAATATGAAAACAGTAATCAAATATTTATTTTTAATTAACAATTTCCTTATGACTTAATTTATATCACAACTTAATAACACACAATAACGTTCTGCAACAGCCCTTATTCATTTACTCCTACGCAACTGAAATAAAAAAAAAAAATTAACAACGTGGTATTAAAACACGAGATAAAATATTATTTCGATCGTTCAGAATATTCTCATATTAATTCAATTACATATAATTTACTGATTAAAAACTAACTTATTAATATATTTTCAAAATATCCAATTCTCTCCTTAATTAATTTAAAACTAGCAGACTAGCATATATGTGTATGTATATAGATTAAATGAATACAACTGAACTAAATGATCATAAACTTCACAAAATTTAACCTTTTCCTTTTCCCTTTTACTCTTTCTTTCTTTTACCCTTTCTCCCCTTTCTTTTTTCTCCTTTTCCTGTTCCCCATTTTTCTTTTCCCATTTCCATTTCTACAACATTCCATTTCCCCCAATTTCCCCTTTATATCCCCTTCCATTTTACTTCCCCCATTTATCTTTCCTTGTTTCACTTCTCCTTTCTCTTTCCTCCATTTCCCTTTTCTTTGTTATGATTTCCCCTTTCCATTTTCTTTTCCCGTTTTTACTTTTTCCCGTTTTCCCCTCTCTCTTTTTCATTTTCCCCTTCTTCCCTTTTACCTTTTCAATTTTTCCCTTTTTCCCTTTTCCGATTTTTCTCTTTCTCCCTTTTCCCCCGCGTGTAAATCGGTCCAGTAGCTTTTAGTCAACAACGGATACGCATACCGGACACATTGAAATGGAATCGTAAAATATTTAGTATAGCAGGTGTTGCTTTTACGTCCAACAGATAACGCTATTTCTCAAAAAAGCATTTTTTACCTGTCACAGGTGTGACATCTTAGGTATATAAATGTAGGTAAATAAAAACACGTGCGTATTTGAATGCAATGTTGTATCAAAATTTCAAAGTAATCGGTGAAGAACTTTCGGAGATTTAAGATTTTGAACAAACGAGCATTTACATTTTTATTTATCTAGATTGTGGTGTATGAAGCATTCTGTCAATAAACCCTTAAAAAAAATCCTCAACTTTTAATGTAATAATTATACTGGAAGCATCTAGAAAAGATTCTATGAAAATATTGTAAATGAGATATTAAAAAAAAATATATACAAAGCTTTTTTATAACTGTAATAATATCTTATCAGATATATGGTTGGCGAGTACTCAAGAGGAAATTTCAGAAAATAGAATGTTAAATCTAAATGAAGTAATTAGTTACGTAAAGTGTAAGAAAAAAGGTAAAGGTCGATAAGAAATTTATCAAACATAACTAAAATAATCAAAGATATATAATATAACAAAAATGTTGAAATTAAAATTTGAGCAAGATAAAAATAAAAAATAAATAGAGAAGTTCTACAAACCAGACAAATGACTAATGACAAAAAAACGTGACAGAAATTAATCAACCACTCAATTGTTTTAGAATTCCAAAGATATGATAACCTCACTAATAAAACATTTATTTCCGTTAAGACATTATAACTGAATATTAACATACGTTGTAACATGAATGATCATTAAATATTTAAATCTTTTTACAGTACTTATGTAAATCAGTAAAAATATGCATTATAAACTTATGTATTTCCAATAGTGAAGATCTAATTTAAATTTTCCTAACCCTATATTTGAAATAAAAATGGAAAAAATGGCAATAGAAGGAATTATAATTGTTTTTATTATATCATAAGGGTTGGAAAAAAATCCCCATTAATTTATCTACTCGTATATGAATAGAAATGTTAATGTTCGTTTGTTCAAAATCTTAAATCTCTGAAATTTTATCACCGGCTGCTTTGAAATTTTGACATAACGTTGCATTCGAATACCCGCGTGTTTTTATGTACCTATTATTCGTATTCCTAAAATGTCACACATGTTACAGGTAAAAACATGCTTTTTTGAAAAACAGCGCTATCTATTGAACGTAAAAGCAACACACGCTATACTAAATATTTTACAATTTCATTTCAATAACTCCGATATGTGTGTTCGCAATATAATAAAAAACTACTGGACTGATTTACGCGCGGGGAAAAAGGGAGAAAGGGAAAATTCGAAAAAGGTAAAAGGGAAGAAGGAAAAAATGGAAAAAAGAAAAAAGGGGAAAATGAAAGAAAAGGGAAAGGAGAACCAAGGAAAGGGGTAAGAAGGGGAAAGAAAAATGGAGGAAGAAATGGGAAAGGGGGAAAGGGAAATGGAGTATGGTAAAAATGAAAATGGGGAAAGTAAAAGGTGAAAGTGGAGGAAAAGGGAAGGTTAAATTTTGTGAAGTTCCGTAATATTCATTTTGTTAATGTTTTATCAAACTTTCAATTGTGTTCATTTAATCTACATATGTATTCAAATCTAGCAATAGCGATGCATTGCCGGGTCTGCTAGTTATATATAAAATTTCAAATTAGTAATATTTTTTTTTTTTAATCAATTTAGTTTCAATATCTGACAATTATTGTTATTATATCTACTAAAAATACTATCTCATCATTTCTTAAAACAAAAAAAAAAAAACTGTAAATAAACAAAGGAACTAATATTGCATTCTGAGGCAGTTAGAAATACGTTTAAATTCCCCATGAGTAACATTTTTGTTCACAATCACCACTTGCATATAATAATGCTAAAATTAAGAAACAATGAAAAAAGTGGAGTCATTTATTTCAAATTAATAATGGCAAAATATAAATCTTTAAATCAGAATGATTTGATTTACAAAATCAAATATCTTGCTTAGATTGAAAATATATCGATTACTTTTAAGTAGAAAAGATCTGTTTCCCTCTTAATAAAATGAAAAATAACATCAAAATTATCGATGTCAAGACATTAAACGAAACTACATATGTATGGTATTTCTTAAAAAATGTATTACGATTTATTTAAACATAGCCTTTCCAAAAACCTTTGGAAGCTAAGTATTATCTATCGATAACGGTCTATAATTAATTATCAATTAGATTTTTTTTAAATTTTTTGTTTTAAATACGAGGGTTGAAGACCACATTTAAGTCAGAAAATTATGCACATTAAAAGGACACGTAAATTTAAAATAGATTAACGATTTAATCATATAGTTTGATAGAGCTTTTTTGAATGAATAGATGGTTCTAATTCCAGACTGATGAATAGAAGGGTTTAAATATCGGAAGAATATGTATGTGTATGTGTATGTTGGTCTTCAGCTATCTCGATTTGGAATAAATCTGGCACGATAATTTCTCTTTATAGGGCATTAATGATGTCATTTAATATTAACCGCTTAATTTTAAATCTATAAATTAAAGATTTGATCTAACCCACTGGGTTGTTCTAGTGGTATACTCGTCGTCGTAAATCAGCCGATTTCAATGGTGAAGTTCTCAGAATCAAATCCTAATAAAGGTAATTGCTTTTATTCGGATTTGAATACTAGATTGTGTCGGCCTCCGTGGCGCCAGTAGTAGCGGTCCCGGGACCGTCGGTCTCTGTCGGTGGTGGTCATCCGGAGGTCCCGGGTTCGAATCCTGGTGAAGCATGGCATTTTCACACTCTACAAATCATTCCATACCTAACGGTGGTCCCGGAGGTAAAAAACAAAAAAAAATACTAGATTGTGGATATCGGTGTTCTTCACGATTGTGTTTATGTTTATAAATGACTGATTGACGATTGATTATGGTTGACGATTGATTATGTTTATGATTGTGTGTCACGATTGCGGATACGTCTCAGGAATGGTCAGCCTGAATTTGTTAAAGACTAAAAATTTACCGGTACAGTTACATTACACTGATAAGTCGCTAATGATTTTAATTGTTGATGCGTTTATAAATAAAAGTATTTTAAAAAAGATTTGATCTTTCGCAAGTTTATGAAATTGGCAAATTTTCTCAAGACCTTTGTAGGAGGAGAAAAGGCTTTTAATTATTATTATTCTTTAATAATAAACTACAATAAATACGTACTATATTTTCGAAGAACGATAAATAAATATTGAAATGACCCGTATTTTGATTGCAAAGACATCCTACCTACTGGTATTTTCCTTAGTTTTATGTATCATTGATTTATGGCTGTGTGTTAAAATTATCCGTAAATTGAAATCGTTTCACAAAATCTCCAAGGAGATTTTTTTTAGCTTCTGGAATTTTACGATCTTCTTTCATTTATGGCGCTTAAGTAATTATTTTCTTCATGAACTATGGGATTGTTCATAGCTCTGTGTATTACGATATTATTTAATAGAATCTCTGAAGACTCCGACTTACTGTTGATATGATTTAATTATCTTCATTAAGTGTATGTCTTAATTACTCTACTTAATTAGGTGTAAGTCGTTTGTCCGAACGGATTTGAGGATTATTTTGTGTATCTATAATTTTTTATTCAATGATGAATATGTGCTAATTATATTTCTCTATATTAGAATAGCAATAATCCAAGGAACTTAAATATTTCTTTTTTGGTATCTCAACTATATAATTATAATGTATCCTAATCGAGTCAGACTTTACGTCCCGAGGTTTTTCCATATTTTGAAATTTCATGACCAGCTCTAATCAAAAATCACAATTTTAAAATTGAAAATTTTCAGAATATATGTATGTTGATGTCTCCACCTATCTCGATTTGAAAGACAATGGGACGTTAATCATCCCATTTAATTTTCCTGAAAATTGGCCAAGGAAGCAACTGATACGGGATCTTTTTTTTCTGTTCATCCTTAGGGAATCACCATCAGGTATTACTTCAGAGGATGAATGAGGGTGATATGTATGAGTGTAAATGAAGTGTAATCTTGTACAGTCTCAGGTAGACCATTTGTGAGATGAGTGGTTAATTGAAACCCAACCACTAAAGAACACCGGTATTCAGGATCTAGTATTCAAATTCGTATAAAAGTAACTGCCTTAACTAGGATTTGAAAGTTGGAAATCTCAACTTCGAAATCAGCTGATTTGCGAAGACGCGTTCACCACTAGACCAACCCGGTGGGTTAAAAGTAATACGGGACCTAGTGAAAAATCTTGAAAATTTACTTAGAGTAGTTAAATTTTTTCACATGATTTAACACCCCTTGCATATCTGTACTACTTTCTAATGGAGTTTGGTTTTACTACCACAAAGAGATAAAGGCAAAAAAAATCCCTCTTTACTTTTTTATCGTTTCTTGATTCAAAGTTACTTTTCTATGGAAATTAGATGATTCCATTACCTAAATATGTCATGTTGGTTATGTATTTGAGCAAATTCATTTAGGGAAACGGATAACAAAGCTAACTTTTTTTATTTTTTTCGTTATATAATGGTTTACTTGTTATCTTCGGATGTGATAAATTGATTTTTATGAAATTTTGTATGATGCCTACTAAATGTGGGTCATTAGTAGTGTCACATCATTTTTTTTTTTTAATAAAATGATTTGCCTTTTTTTTACTATTTATTAATAATTAATCCATTAGACATGCTATAACGTTCAGATAAGTCGACGTTTTTAATAAAAACGATATTCATGTAAAAAAATTAATATTAAAATTACTAGTAGGCCTGTATATAAGACAGAAAATAATCATTAATCTAAATCAGATATTATCGTAATTTAATCGATTTACATCTTTATAATACTTAGTTTAAAAAAAATAATAATAAGATAAATAACCCCGACCTCCTTGGTAGCGACTCGGAATTTCATGAGGAGGTCCCGGATTCGAATCCCGGTCAGGCATGGCATCTTTTCATACGCTACCAAATTCTGTAGTGCTAATTACCATAGCTTCTGATGCCCGCTCTTATAAAAACAAAAATTATACAATTATTAGTTTTGATACTGAAAAATTATTAAAATTTATACATGTTAGATTTTCTAAATATAATTTAATTTAACAGTACATCTCGTAATATTAGTAAACCATTAATAAATTCGATACAGGAATTATAATTATGATCGATGTGAAACTATTAATGATGAATGTAACAGAATTAATGAGAGTCTCTGTAGGAAGCAGCGTATTGGAGATATCTGCGATGCAATCTGTGACAGATGTTACTTGAAAATAAATAATACTGGCATATACAAATACGTTGTAGAAAGTAACATCAATATAGTTGAATTTTTTTTTTAATGCACTTACATTTTGAATAGTTTCATAAATATTATTTTTGAAAGTATGAATTACTAGGCTTAATATAAAATAATTTATATCCGTATAATTTACGTAGGCTTCATATAAATACAATAGTAAGAATTTGGTATGTAAATGAATGATAGTTGTTTATGCTAAATTGAAAGATACAATCCCTTTCACTGTTTTTGGTACAACCTGAATTTCACATATATATTTAGTTTATAAGGAAATATAAATTTTAGACCAAAATAATTAAATCTGATACAAATTCTAAATAACAAGTTTTTTTTTTTAACTAATGGTATTCATACCAAAGTCCATAGTTGCTAAGAAATATTTAATATTTATAAAGCGCGATAGATTTTTTTTAATTTGATAATAGATTTAAATAATATATGAATAAATTAATAATAAAAATTAAACTGATGGAAAATATTTCAAACTGTAATTTTTTTTTACAAAAAGTAGTTTTTCTTGGAATTCATTGTTTAGATGTTGTCTTTATTTAAATATTTACATTGCCCCATATTATTTATTCAAGGAAAGAACGGTGTGTTATTATTGACTGACTTAAAATTCCAATGACATGAATAAATAAACCAAAATAATAATAATAATAAATGAATCGCTTACCGGCTGATTTAAGCCTAATATTCAATTATAGTTATGACTGATTCAAAACAAATTTATCTAAAATATGATATTCTATAATAAAATATTATTATTAGTATTGTTATTATTATTCAAACTAAAGCATAAAGCTTTCTAGCCAAAAAAAAACAAGTGCGGTAAGTAAACTTATCTAAAAAAAAGCAGTATAAGTCTTCTGAATCTAGAAATAAATATGTATTATACAAACATCAATAAAATAATAGTACGTAGTAAGGTAAAATCGTATACATAAATTTTTATAAGTGGGTTTTAAGCCGGCCTCCGTAACACGAGTAGTAGCCTTTCATCTGGAGGTCCCGGGTTCGAATTTTCATTTCCTATGCTAAAAAACAAATTAGATTTCGAAAAGAATTAAGGTGTCATGTTCAGTTGGTCAAGAACTTCTGAACCTGACTCCTCAATTCTTCTGGAAAACTAAATACATAAAGCACGTAATTTTATTAATTATATTTAAAATAAGTTGCACTAGCACTATAAAAACATAATTATTTTCACCATAAAGAAGATATTATCAGTTAATTATTATTACTTCAATTTTAACTCTAACAAATACCAGATATTAATTTTATCTGACCTACTTTTCACTAAGTGATTTTGATTTATGAGAAAAAATTTAAATCAAAAAGTGCTTGCTCTATTCAATTTATTTTTATTTTTTTGTTTACTAAAATCTTCCCGTTTTTTTGTTAGGTTGATGAAAAAATAACGGGAGAAGTCATTCATCACACTTGTATTTGAATTTGCGGTTGAGTGTTTAGTTTAAGAAGGTGTTTCTCCTACTTACCTTATCGAGGAAAATTTTCTCATAACGATTTTGTTCTGTTTTTTATTTTTTACATTTTCCACTTTGCTCTTTTTTATGAAATAATGAGTGTGTTTAAAGCTTATATCTTTAAGTTACAATTAATCACTTCTCTTAAAATGCTTAACAATCCTCTTTTAGAATTTTTCTCCGATAAAAATGGCAGTAAAAAAATCTGAAGTCATTATTACTCTTTGCTAAAAACTTATGGAATGAAATAAAAATATTCCCTATTCTTGTAAGAAACATATTGTAACATGACCAGGGTACCGGATTCCTTCCAGTTAAGATTAGAAAATAATAATGAAAGGAATCGAGAAGGAACTCAAAGAGATCCTTTTCCTCAGATTAACAGGTCCGGTTAACAATCTGTCCTTTGTAATGGCACCTCCAACAGTTGCTGACCGACAAGAAGGGTTTCCGGATTGGTATAATAATTTATGGGAAAATATAAGGGCGCGGACGATAAGAATTCTTACCCTTCAACAGTTAAGGAACGAGGCAGATACTTGTTCTGCCGGCCAGGGTATATAATATTGCCAGCACCAGCGGGAAAAGTTAATAGTTAAGGGAGTAGTTAAGCGAGTAGTATCTGCGAAGTCGTGTTCGTCGTAGTTGCGATAACAGTGAGTAGTTCTGTGAGGCCGTGTTCGACGCGATTGTGTGAGGGCATTATCAATAAACGTATCGTAACAAGTGAAGAGTACATCACAAGCATTCCAGTGTGGACAGTGGTGGAATGTAGGAAGTTGTTCGGTGAGTTATTGGTAAACAATAGTTAAAGTGAAAGTAGTAAATTCATTCATAAAGTATAGTAGGATAGTTCTATAGTAGCGCAAAAGTAATAATATTTGCAGAGAATTGAATTGTGCGAACGTTAGACTTGTTTAATCTTATCTTGTTGTTATTGCAAATTAGGTACTTGTTTAGTTTTTGATTTTTTTCTTTTGTTATGAAAGAGCATCCATTAACAACTGATCGTTGAGGAATCGAAAGTTTCACTTGCATTTTTTGTCCTGTCTTTGTTGCTTACTACATCGTTCTTCTATGAAAGTAATCAAAAATGTTTTAATTTTAATTTTATTGTATAGACTTTGTATTCTTTGCATATAGTATTATTTGCATTCTTTCCAAAGTTGCGATTTGCCGTAATAATTGTGAAAAAAAGGAACGGATATTAAGTAAGGTCAGAGACGATGATTGATTGTGTTGTGAACGTTTGGTGTGAAAGACGTAATTTCTAAATTAGATTTTTTAACTTAAAATAAGGGTCATTCACGGGAACCGGATGATTTTTGAAGTGGGTTGTACTCGGGCGTTCGTGGTGGGAGGGGCACGTGGCTGGTGTCTGACGTTTCCTTTGTTCATAGCATTTATATTTTAGTCGTTGAGATGGAGCCGTGGATGCTAGACCAACGCCTGTACGCGTATGACAGTTTTGTGCGAAATGACGAATCCGTAACTGCTGTTCAGCGAGATTTCCGCCGTCAGTTTAATATCCATCGTAATGCAAGTGTCCCTTCTCGTAACACAATATTGCGATGGGTAAACAACCTTCGAACAAGCGGTTCAATATTGAAGAAAAAACCACCGGGTCCCCGACAAACTGCTAGCACTCCGAAGAACATCGAACGAGTAAGGGAAGCCATTGTCAGAAGCCCATTCCGCTCTATTCAGAGGCATTCAGCAGCGCTTCAAATGAGCACAAGTACGGTAAGACGAATTCTGCATACAGACCAGCATTTCCATCCTTACAAGATAGCCGTCGTGCAGCAGTCAAACGAGCAAGATTTCACCCAGCGATTACAATTTTGTCGACAAATGCTTACCATTTTTGAAGAAAATGAAAATTTGTTATTGTTAATGAGTCACGAAGCCCATTTTCATCTGAATGGCTTCGTCAACAAACAGAATTGCCGGTATTGGGCAGAAAGAAACCCACATCAGCTTCACGAGAGACCACTTCATAGCCCAAAGGTGACTGTCTGGTGTGCAATAGGAAAGGTCAGTGTTATTGGACCATATTTTTTTGAAGAAAATGACGCTGCCGTAACTGTAACAGCTGATCGTTACATTGCGATGTTGAATACGTTTTTCATCCCTGAGTTACGAAACCGGGGAATCAATTTTCAAAATGTGTTATTCCAGCAGGATGGAGCTACAGCGCACACAGCGAGGGCAACGATGGCTGTTCTCCGTAACTTGTTTCCGGGACGGATCGTTTCCAGATTCGGCGACATTCCTTGGCCCCCTCGGTCCCTCGACTTGAGTAGTTGTGATTTTTTTCGGTGGGGGTTTCTGAAATCGCGTGTGTACGGCAATAAACCGCGTACATTGGAGGACCTAAAGATCGCAATTCGTCATCACTTCACCCAGATTGATGTAGACATGCTACAAAGAATTGAGGCCAGTTACTCTGAAAGGCTACAACAATGTATTGCCCAAAATGGACATCACTTGCCGGACATAATTTTTCGTTCATGAGTAAGTAACAAATGCTTTGATTTAACAAGTGTTTCAGTACCAATAAAACTTTTTTAAAGTAAATATTCAATTTTTTATGATTATTTTTAAAACATCCGGTTTCCGTGAATGACCCTGTATTAAACAGATTTTTGTTCTCACAGGTTTCTGATATAATTATAAATTAAAAAATTTTAAATAGTGTTGATGTTCTTTATTATTTTTTTTCTCTTTCGTAATCACTATCCAATCCAGACCATCAGATCCTCTCAGAAGAGTACATCATACGAGATGAAAAAAGAAGTATTAATGTTAACGAGCGAGTAGGATATATACTATTTACTATTGTCCTAATATACTTTATTTTATTGAAAATTTTCAATAAAAATAATATTGGTTTGCTTTTTAACTTGGAGTCGATGAGGTATGTCTTAAGGAATCTAATTTTTAAAGACGATGTTTCATCATTCATACATAAAGGAATTCCTGTATGAAGAAAAATAATAAACAATAAAAAAATATTTTTGGAACTGTAAATTACGTCTTTTAGTATTTGATAAATCAGAAGTAAAAAAAAAATTGAGATTTAAAAACCAAAAAAAGGAAATTAAATTGTTACAGGAGACTGAATGTACAAGCATTATAATAACCATTTCATTTTCTTCCTCGGCTTCATTTTTGAAACATATTCGTCCCGCAGCCCCAAGTAGCCTTATGAATACTACTGCATAATCTATACGCAATATGTGAAAAATGTAATACAGTAGTATAATTTATCTTGTTTAACTTATTATAAAACTAACAGCGAGTAACTTCAGTAATGTTATAATTCTTAACTTTAGTTCTCTGCAGATTGTTAATTTGCAGAAGTAGTCTGTGAACCAGCAATTTTACTGATTTTTATCATCATAAAATATTTTTATAGTTTCTTACTTTAATCTCTTACTATAATAACTGTTTCACATTGATAATTGGCTGTTCTACTTTGCTAACACAATACAGTTATAGAATATTTAATGTATATGTAAAACGTAATGTAATTTAATATAGTTCATTAATAGAGAAAAATAGTAACTATCTTTGTAAACAAGGAACCGTTACGTAATACCGTATAATAATATTTAATTAATAATATAAAGTTTATTTAAATCTAATACTATTAAACTACTACTACTACTACTACTACTAATACTACTACTACTACTACTACTATTATTATTATTATTATTACGAGGGCCGCCTTTTATGTTTTAACAGAAACAAAGAAAGAAAAAGAATTTTTTTGTACAAATCGTTTTATTGTTTCTCAAAAACATTCGCCTTTAAAATGTATACACTTTTGCATACATTCGAACCAATTCAATAGGATTCAACAGCTTCTTGATGTGATGAAAATCGCGTCCACGTATTTTTTCTTTGACATTCTGAAACAAAACAAGTCGTCAGATGATAAATCAGATTAATACGAGCAATTAGACTCAATGACAACATTCAAATATTCAAACATTGGAATTCAATGTTTTTCTCCCTCAAATAATCAATTTTTTGACGTGGTATAGGAGAGCTGGCATTGTCATGATGAAGAATGATGCGGCGTTTTCGGTTGTTTTTCTGATTTCATTGATGACTTCTGGCAATCAAATTGTTGTTTACCGTTCAAAACTAAGTGTTCTTCGATCTTCTAAAGCAATGGTTGCTGTATGTCCAGTATAGCCGAAAAAACTAGCGATTATTTTTTTTTGGAAGTGCTTTGCAAACGAACCACTTTGTTGGATTCGGTTCGTCTTGGAACACTCAAACAGTTGATTGTTGCTTAGTTTCCGGCTCGTACGAATATATCCAAGTTTCATCTCGAGTTGTATACGGATTTTGTATTTCCTTGGTCGAATTTTTTGAGTATTTCCCTACACCAATTGACACATGCTTGTTTTTGAGCTTCGGTCAAATTATGCAAAATCCACCGGGAACAGATCTTTTTCACCGCTAAATGTTCATGCAAAATCGAATGTGCTGTAGTCTTCGATATGCCTAACAATGCCTCTATCTCACGATAAGTCGCATGCCGATCCTCTTCAAAAATGTTGCGCACAGCATCGATGTTTTTTGAAATAAAAACCGATTTATGTTTGGGTCGACCTTTAGGAAATTAATCGCTGACGGAAGCACGACCACGACTAAATTATGTGAACCATTTGTAAATAATCTTTTCTGATGATGATTCATTACCCAAAGTTGAACGAAATGATTCGAGGAATTGTTGCGAGTTAGCCCTTACTAAAATCGAAAAAAATCATCTAAAAACCTTCATATAAAATTTTCATTTTTTCACAAAATTGTGTTTTTTTTAAACGCACACAGTAAACAAACTACTCGGCTGATTTCTGAGTTGCAACCTTTGTAACAATAAAAAAAGTCAAATTTTACAATAATAATAATCTCAATAACGCCGCCATATAGTGGTCGTTTGAAAAAACTTAAGAGGTGACCTCCGTATTATTATTATTACTATTATTATTTTGCTTCCTGTGGCTGAGTGGTAGCCTCTCGGTCTTTCATTCGGAAGTCCCGGTTCAAATTCCAGTCAGGCATGGCATTTCTCATACGCTATAAAATTCATTTATCATTCATCTAGTAATTGTAAGAGGGCGTAAGACTGTTACTATAGATTATATAGAGGGCGTAGCCTATTTATAAATTACCATTATTATTATTGTTATTAAAATTAAAATTAAACAGCTTCCATGGTAGAATGGAGCGTCCTCCGAATTTCATACATTCATATATTAAGCCCTGGGTTCGAATTCCAGTCAGACCTGACTACAATTCGAACGGTAAACTGACTGATTGAAATTCTAACTTTTCAAACACTAAACAATTCATCTCTCAATAGCAGCTGTAATTGGCGGTTAACTTATAGTTTATTAAAAAAAGGAAATAATCTTTTTTTTATGTTTAAAATAATTTCAATTTTTTACTTTTCGTAATTTATATCATAAATTGGAAATCAAGATAACGATTATTGTTTTATTTTGTTATTTTCTGTTAATTAATTATTTGACCCTCTCGAAAGAACAAGCATCTATAAGTTATAATAAATATATATGCGATTTAGAAATACGGAGGATCGAAAATAAATTAAAATTAAATTAAAGGCTTATTACAAATATAGATTAGCGAAAACGACTGGAGCTCAACATTGTCAGGATATTAGTTAAAAATTATTTTATTAGGAACGATAGTTTTAAATAATATACTTAAACATCAATTACATAATTTTGATACTTAATTTATTAACAGTGGTGAAAAATACTCATTGTTGAATAACAATAAGAGACCAATATTAAATATTGATATCTTGTATCCAGATACTGGAAATTTAGATTCTAACAACCTTCTAAACTTGACACTAAATAAAAATTTTTTGGTAAAGGTTTTTTGTCACAAGAATATTAAATTGTTATCCCCTCCCATAATTGTTTTTCTTTTTGAGGATTATCCTTTTATCGGTTTTATATTCATCTACCTTTTTGGGGTTTCATCTACCCAATCTACATAAGAGATGCGCATTAAATTGTGGTGGGTAAAATTGAAGGTTGAACTGAAGGTTTATATGATTAAGATATTTTTAAACTACAAGTTGCACTTTCTATAGAGGATCCCTGAAATGATAACCTTTTGTTTGTATTTTCTAATCTTATTCTAAAAACAGCACTAAAAATTCTCGCTTTGTAATTCCTTAATGTCTGCTGATGATGATTGTTTAATAATCAAAATTACCATCTACATTTAGAATTTTAGTTAACTTTTTTTAAATTTTGTAATATTGCTTGTCAACTTATATCAAGAGTAGTTTAGATTATATTTGAATTTATTTTATAAATAAATACTTCATTTTAATCAATCTGTAGAGTATTAATTATTTTATCGTAAGTAAAGATTTCGGGTAATAAGATTGACTTATAGCAGAAGAGGTGCCAGAAGGAGGGTCGCATGGAAAAGAGCCTTCAGTCACAGACGAAATGTTTTGTACATAACATGACTCTTCTTCTGCATAAAGTTAGGGAGTTGAGCTCACTGGTCCGACTACATACGACTACTAAATTTTGAGATCAAAGAGTACTCTGAGCGTATGAACAGTAATGTTCGTATGTTGGAAGAACTTAGTCGCACCACTTACCAGCAGCCACCATCAGACGCACGAGCAGAGTGTCCCTGGCCTCATCGCACCCAGGCGACCCCCACACGTACGGGGGGCTTCCTAGGCACTCAGCCGAGGACCTGTCCGCCCCGCGCCCTCTGGCGCCATTCTCCTCTGCGGGACTCCTCATGTAATTGGAGCTTCCTCATGCCCGTCCTGACGAATCTTTCCACAGTCTTTCACTGTGCCTCACCTTGTAATAGGACTCGTAGGGTATCTTCAGGGCAAAACATGTGCTCACGTCTCAGGTTGCCGAGCATCTCTCTACACTCTATGGCGAATCGCGGACACAAAAATGTGTTCCCCCAACATAAAACATGTTGGTGGGTCTCTTCCACCTCGCACTCCGGACAATTTTCAGATAGATCGAGCCCGAATATATACAAATAAGACCTATATCCCCTATGAGCCGCCAGGAATTGCGTTAACTCAAAACTCAGCGTGCCGTGGGTCCTCCGGCACCACTCCCTGATGTCTCCAATAAGGCGGTGGGTCCACCTACCCTTCGTGGCTCGATCCCACCGCTTCTGCCACGTTTGTGCTATCTCTTCTTCTAGTTCTTCAGCAGAACGCTTCCTTTCCTCTAATGGGAGTGTTCTCAGTTTCCTAGTTCTGCTACGCCGCATTATCATCAAGTCTACAGGCGGGAATCCAGCAATCACCTCAACCGCCACCCTGGACACTGTCCTGTAGCCGGCCGCTACACTGATGCAACACCTCCTATGGATGAATTCCAATTTGCCCCTATACTTGGCAAATCTAACAACGCCCGCCCACAACTCGGCGCCATATGCAGGGCTGAATAGACCACACCAGTAAACAATTGCCTCCTATGTTGGGTGGGCCCTCTTGTATTCGGGAGTAGACTAGCAATAAGCCTCCTCGTTTTCTCCGCCTTATCACAAGCCCGGGGTACGTGAGTACTAAATCTTAGTCTGGAGTCAACCCAGATTCCCAAGTATTTTATGGCCACCTTTTTATGGTCTTTAGACCCTATAACTGATTACATCTCACAGTCATCAGCCAAGCCTCGATCGGGATGCCACCAATATAAATGCCTTGGGAGACATTTGCATCAGTAAAATACATATCATATTTCGCCTTCATATAGGCTTCAAACGAACATCTTCTCATCCAACCTGGCATGATTCAATCAAACTTACTAACCGAAACCGCGGAAGCACGAACCCCGCGCCTAATAAAGATTTGACAGCACCGTTCGTGACTGTGAATGCCTCACAGAACGAATGAGTTTAAAGTTAAATCAGTGCTACACTCATACCAGTCAAAATTATGTCTTACGCAACATAGAAATTCAGACCTACACCTTCACCCAAATAAGTAATTTAGGTCGCCTAACAAGGGGAACACAACCTCATTCCGGTCCGCGTAGGTGTCGGGGACAAACCCCGCACGCGGTCAATCATGGTGTTTTGCGTGGCATTACCAAGTCACGATCACGACCACCACCGGCGGAGGAAAGCCACATCCTCGGTCGCACGGGTTATTATACCCCAGCAGCGCGGCCAACCCCACCAGCGGAAGTCCCAAATCCAATCACAAACAATACCAATACAACTGTGGCACGATGCCAATGCGCCTACCTCCAACCAATCCAATGCCTAAGGCGGAACCCTAGCCACCAGGGATCCTACCACCACCGAGTACCTCGAGTAAACTCCCTCTGCAGACCTACATACCGCAAGGGCGCGAAGAAAACCAGCCACTATAGACCATTCCACGCGGATTAACCAGTTAATACGGAGATCCAGAAAGGAACGTGTTCTTTCAAGTTCCCTAACAGCTCGTGAACGTTTGACTTCGTATCGGGGACAGACGTAGAGGACGTGGTCCACTGTATCATCAATCCCGCAATCCGGACATTGACTCGAATCCACCAAACTCGCCCAAAGGGCACCATGCCCGGAGAGAAACTGTGTGATATACCGATTGGAGGAGACTCATTCAATCGCACCTAAATCAGACACTATAGGAAATATACCATGCGGGTAGCGACCTGTGGGGGATTCTTCCCACCTGACCTGTCAAGACCCAAGGCCCCAATCTTCAATCTTCTGCTTTCGTTCTGACGTCAATAGATTATTTACCTTGGAAATGTAGTGTTCCTTACGCTCATTAGCCAAGATATCTGTTGGTTTGACTCCGGCTATAACACAAACTGCCTCCCGCAAGACTGTTCTATAACAGCCAGCAACAGGAGCCGCTGGGCTCGCAGAAAAATGTCCACGCAATCCCTAAAAGCCATACGGTGAGCCCAGACAGGCGCAGCACACAACATAATAGCTTCGCTGACACTTTTGTGTACGGTAATTCAACCCCCAATCGGGATGAATGACTCTTCGGATTCTATAAAAAGCATCAGCGGCCATTTTTGCTACATACTGTAGATGTTCCTTGAACCGAAAATTCTCATCACGGATAATACCCAAGTATTTTTGAGTCATAACGTACCGAATGGGGAGACCAACCATCCGGACTCGGATTCGTCGGGTAGCAGACAATCGGCCCTTAAGCAACATCATTGTGGTTTTCTCTCGGCTGAAATCATCTTATGTTGGAGACTCCACTGTCGGAGTGTCTCACAAGCACGAGCAGCTCGGAACTCAACTTCGTTACGCGAATCCCCTTCAATCAGTAGCAGCGCGTCGTCAGCGTGAGCGACGACACGACAACCGCATGGCAACCTTAAATGCAACATAGAATCGAATTCTATGATCCAAAGAAGGGGGCTCAGAACACAACCCTGAGGGAACCCTTTAAAAAGGGTAAACTATAAGTACAAATACCAAATGGCAATGCCTTACGTCTTATCCTGATCACTAATTTTACACTGAAAGTACAAATGATATGCTTTTTTAATTAAAGGTGAAATGTTTTTTCTATTTGATTTTATGGAAAACACACATACATAACAAAGGCATCAACACCATTTACACAATATCGAGGCATTATGACACTGCACTGTTAACAAACTTAAGACAGCAACAAGACGGATCAAAATGAATTCATTCCTAAATCCAGGGCTTTGTAGCAACAACATAGCTGTGTTTTTAGTTACTTGTTTTTACCTGCACAGACATGATTACTCTACTCTATGAAGGATCATTCTTCAATATTAGATGTAATACCATAATATGTGACTATGATATGATCTAATTCTTTGTCTCGTATTGTTTATTTATAGCTTACAAGTAATATTAACAAAGTTAAACAATAATAAATGAGCTTACAATTATAATATAAGGACTTTAAATGCTAACTACACGTTGAAATATGAGAAAAATACTTTAATTTAAATATTTTTCATAAACGGTAGGTGATAGAAAGATTATGCGTTCATATTCGTCTTCAGCATCAAAAAAAAGATTAAAATCATTTATCGCATGTTAGGAAACAAAAATTATGTTTATCAGTGTAATAACATGTCAGTTTCATATAAAATGCGAACATAACAGACTAGCACAACACATGATTAGACACTAGACACCATTTGGAGAGGGGCAAACTTTCAGCTCGCGTACTGTAACTGCTCACTATACGACTAGTCTCTGTTGTAAAAGTAGTAAGATATTATTTGCAGGGTTGAATATCAACTGCATTATAGTGAACATGGTATTTTGACATGAAAAAATATATTTCTCTCATGAAAATGGAGAGAGATACATAGGAAATCTTGGAGAACTGCATTAAACCAGTCAAATGATTGAAGACAAAAAAAATATCTGTCTCAGTGAAGAAGAGACTTTACTCTTCTTAGCAGGCCTTCCTTAACATGCTTTCTATTCTTTAAAAGAATTACTATTTTCGTGTTTGAATTATGAATTATGTCAGGTCGCTTATAGTTGTTATGGTTGCGGCATTTAACATAAAACACGAATAATTGAATTAAATTAATTAGACAGAAAAATATTTTTTTTATACTGAACTTTGGTAAAGAATAAATACGCAAAATAATACGTTTACTTTTTATTTAAAAAAAAAATTAACATGTGACTTTACTGTATTTGAATTAAATCCTATTTCAGAAAATAATAATTCTTTAGCAATAAATTCAATGCAACGTAGTTGTTAGACATATTTCACAAAGTAGCATTCCACAACGATAGAGTTATTACCAACTGAAGATCGATTGAGCCACTGATTAAGTATTACTGGATTGTAGTAAAATGAGTGGTTTT
The DNA here is from genome assembly GCF_047948215.1 of Lycorma delicatula. NCBI lineage: Eukaryota > Metazoa > Arthropoda > Insecta > Hemiptera > Fulgoridae > Lycorma > Lycorma delicatula. Next base: position 27,312,697 of record NC_134460.1, read on the forward strand.
ATCAATGAACCGATCATTTGCATTACTTTTAGACATATAATGTAGGTGTATTATCTCTTCAATGAATACATTAAATCGTAATTGCGTGCGCAACTGCATGTTTAATTGCATGTGGGCGAATGGCTGGAGAAGCGAATGACTGCTTATACGTAGGCTGAAATGCGTAGGTGAATGAAATCTAATTTAATCATTTACGTTTATTTTGTGTTATTTTCACTGTTTTCCACGTTTAACACCTGACAAGACTGGAAAATACAAGAATGGGAGGCGATTTCCCGGAACAAAACAATACATTACTTGTTTTCCTGAGAGTTGATGGTTCAGTGATCAAGGAATGTTAAGTACCTGTAATAGTAAAGCAGCTTACCTCACGTTCCCATGCGCAAAGGAAGCTTATCACCACGAATTTAATAGCAAATTATTTTAACATTTCATTTTCAAAGTGTCTTATTTTATATTCCACGCATATACAATAGGAAATTATTTAATTGTTTTTTTCCGTACAATTAAAATAAATTTTATTTATTTATTTTTCACTTTTTAACAACGTCATCAATTATTATTGTAATATTACTTATTGTTTTTCTACAGAAATTCTTTTGAATATAATTTTCTGTACACTGACTTAATACGTATCATATGCAGTTTTAAAACGCAGTAAAACTTTCTCTTCAAAGTTTTTGCTCTTTTTTAAACTTAATTTCGAATTAAATTTACTTGGTAAATAAGATTTGGAAGTTTTTTGTTTGAGTTTTACCAAGTTCATTATTATTTCCATTACTGTTAAGAATGTAATAAACAAGGATTTTAGCTGACATAATATTCTTATTTAAAATCCACATAATAGTCATTTTTGATAGTCATAAAGTTCAACTCTGATTTTATTTTATAGGGATAAAATTTAAGGATTTTTATCTGTGTCTTTTATTTACGTTATGACTTATTGATCCAATTATTATTATAAATTACCACTGGAAAAATTTACAATCAAAAGGAGCGGTAGGCTACATAGTATTTAAAAAATATCCCCGATATTACTCTTTTTGCCATTTATTTGCTTACATGAATTCCACAAATAAATTTTACAGGAACAAAAAATAGGACTTACAATCTGCAATAACATTTGTTAAAATTTTGTTTTTTACCAACTTTCCGATATTATTTTCGGTCGCATGATAGGAGTTGTGATGGGGATGAAAATGAATCTTCTTTACGTTTACGAAAATAATATTCCAATAAATTGGATGTTTCCTTATATATATTTAGATCATTGTGTAAATTTCTGTGGTTCGAAAATTAGCAAAACTACTACATCAATTTCATTGAAATTTAACTATGCTATAGTAGTGTATTTGAAGTCGTGTGTGCGAAAATAGATGAAAATTAAGTTAAGTTATTCTTAAGTTACGTTCAATTTAAGAAAATTTGAACGTTTCAAGTTAGAAAATAACTTTATGTTACATATTAATTTAACTTTATATTACATATTTTCAAATAAAGAAAAATCGGTCTTCTTGCACAGAAATGCGCAAGTTTTTCTTTAATTTCCCTCTTTTCCCTCCTGAAATAGAGAACTGTTTTTGACATTTATTTTGCTGAGTTCATATAAAATCTTTTAACAAAAATTATTAGAAATATTATAGTTTAATTCCAGGGAAATTTCAACGATGCAAATTTTTTAAATAAAAGTTCTGCTTATGGGTCTAAACAATAGAGAGGAAATGTTTTATGTGTCACTACTGATGCGTTTGAATAAATTAAAATAGACTTATCTTGCATTGAACACTTATGAGAGCAATTGAAATCAGATTCAACGAACAACAAAGGTATTTAGAAGTTTGGTTCAAGTGTTTCAAGGCCTTGAAACATAATAAATTTAAATTGACTTTATTTTTTGAAAATACTTAACAGCTCTTAGCTTCTCCGTACTTAAAAATTACTGAAGATTTTGGATTAATTTTCAAAGATTCATTTAAAACTTTGATGAAGATAAAAATCTGTTGAAGGCATGAAAGTCGTCACTTGACTTCTTGAAAGGCATGGAATCTGTGTTTATCAGATGTCTGTTGAGAGACTAATGATATTAGCTAGCGGCTATTCATGTTTTACCAGTATATTCATGTAGTTTTTACATTGTGGTTGTTAAGTTTATTTTCTTCAGATTCCTGCGGTTCTGCGGATTCCAGTAAATATTTCACATTAAAAGCAACTTGTGGCGGCTCGTAGCTAAAATTAGTAGGGGTGCTGCGCCAAAAAATTTTTTTCTGGACCTTTTCAACGCCATGGTTCAAGTTTTCTGTGAAATCAACGAAACTAAAAAAAATGAATCAAATAGAATAGCTGGAAGCAGGATTATAATTTAATTCTACACTTTATCACATTCAAGAATATGATACACGGGTTTTAAGCACAATGTGCTTATGTGTAGTTTATGTGCAGTCGTATTCGGTTTAACCTAATAAATAATAAAATGTCAATAAAGATAATATTTTTTAGTATTATTAGATGATAGCTTAATAAAATGTCCGCTTAAAAACACTATAGTCTAATGGTGCTTAATTTAAATTTCTATGTACACAGAAACAAATACGTAATTATTTTTTACTAATTACCTTATCATTCACCCTTCTAGAGTGTTTTTGGACAGATTTGGCAATCAAAAAGCTATCTTGCTTTCCGCCATCTTCTAATCGCTACTGAAAAAACAACAAAACCACTTTCATATTCCTTCCACCGACTAAACTGGAAAAGAAAACGAACAAGGAACGTTCCATACACACGCGGAGTAAAAAAAAAAATACCTTCCATCAGCACACCAGGGTCAGCACTGCGGAAGCGACAATGCTCTCTCTCCCTTGTGGCCTTGCGTGCAGCTTCCTATGTGCGCATGCGCACAACAATCAACCACGCTGCTGTAACTGCGAAGCGCACAGTTCCATACAAATATCTTTGTATCTTTTTCATAAACTGGGGGGGATGGCTACTGACATTAAGCTTTAGGATTAAATATTGTACAAGTATAAAGAGAAAAGGACTCATTATATTAAATGTTATCGATAATATCAAATGGAAATACGGGTGCTGCAGTTCCACAGTGCTTATTCGCGAGCTGTCACTGTTATAAAGCTGTAAAGAAAAAATGTAATTTTACATATATTTGTACATGAGCTATCAGTAACTTTTGACATAAAAGGTAAATATTCAAAGAATCTTTTTAGGGGGAGGGGACACTCAAATATTTCAAAAGCCCAGTTGAGTAACAACTCATTTTAAAAAACTCATTTCGTCATGAAAGGTTGAAAACCTAGAGATTGCTAACTTTTCTTTATAAAAAATAAGGAACGATCAAATGTTCAAATAATACTATCAGGTAACTCGAATTTCTTAACTGATTTTTTTCTCATTAGTGTTTCTATTTCTCGGGTATATAGTCTATCAGATTAGCAACTGATATTAAGGAAATAAGTTTGCAAAGAAGTTCTTCAGTTAAAAACTGACTCTAGGTAATATGTTTCTACATGACTGCTTTATTCTACTTTACATTGTCTTTATGTTATTAATGTAACAAATATGGGCGTAATTCTTGAAGTAAAACTGGATCTTTCCACCATATTTAAAATCGGTACTTCTTTATGAGATTACGTATAAATGAAAACACGAATAAAGCTGCTAAAGAAATAATGTTGTATGACTTTTATTAAGAAAAAAAATAAAATAATAATAAATAAATAACGAAACGATTGGCACAGTAAAGAAAAATGAAAGTTATAAATGTATAAAAAGACAACAAAAGAAAAATAAGTATTAAGGACTTCTTATTTGCTAAGTATCACCATGACGTTGATAATTTTAATGGTGACTTCACAACAATATAGCATCGACTGTAATATCATTAAAGATGACATTATTACACAGAGTTTCGTTGTAATAAAGACACAACTTGTTTTCCTCTGTTTATTCTACGCAGCAGTAATATAATACAGTGATCGTGCAAAAAAAAAGAAAAAGAAAACACTGTCATTTTCTTGGAATGCTACTCTGATTAATGACAAGAAGAGAGAGAGAAAAAAGAAAATAATAAGTTATTTATACTTGACTATTTCAAATTCCAAGTTTCTTAGATCTTCTAACGTTCATTATTTTAGTTTCCATCAACTTCGTATTAAAAAAAGGAATAATTAAAAGGAAACAAAAGAAACCTACATTTTCCTATATTACAAAGTAAATTAATAAACAAAATATCGACAAAATATAATGCGACTAATATGCTCAGTAAAAGGGATTGTTCTACTGTTTATTTGATGATTTCGCCCTCTTTCATGGTAAACAGAACCAATGCTGCTCATATATATCTGATTAAGCACTTAGCATTGTCAAATAATTATATAAATTAGAATTTCAATAAAAGTGACACGGTTGATATGATCGAGAAGGGTGTCTGGGAATAAGAAGCGGTCACTGCTTTATTATGCTATACTGTTTAGAAAAAAATTATTTTATAAAATTAAAACGTTGCAAATGAAGAGTAATAGAATTTCTATATATGCTCGTAAATTTAACTTAGAATAGGCAGAATTAAAAAAAATCACGTCTGTTTCAAATGGATACTAAAATTATTGTAAAAATATGATGTTACGGTTAGTATATTGATTTTATATTTTCAGTAGATGATAACAATATCACATGAATACTGTTTAGTAGGAAGAACCTGTTCACGGTTGTAATCAAATCTTTTTTTTAATTTTTACATAGATTGCCTTCAAATGGGTTACGGTGGGAAATCCACTGTTGATACTCTATACCAAGATTATGAACAAAAATAATTATTTTATCGTCGAAGTTGTTTATTTCGTTCCAAGCTATTGATTATACGACAAAAACCTAAAATAGACAAAAATATTCCATGTTAAACGTAATCATTATTTTTTTTTTCTTTAAGATATTATGTTTAAATATTTGAAGTATATCATTTCAAATGTAACTAACACAAAATATATACATGCAAGCAAATATATATACATAAAGTAATTATTAATTCATATATACAATATGGTAAATCACTGCATACACACACACACACACACACACACACACACACACACACACACACACACAGAGAGAGAGAGAGAGAGAGAGAGAGAGAGAGAGAGAGAGAGAGAGAGAGAGAGAGAGAGAGAGAGAGTGAGAGAGGATTAACATAATTGAATCTAATTTTAAAACATATGCACAAAAGACTTTGCGTAACAGACCGCACTAGAAGATTGGCTGTAGTAAACCGTCGTTTAGTATTGAGAATTGAGTGCGTCTGATCACGTGAACCCATAACCAATAGGAGTGCTGATAACTTTATGACCACGTGAATCAAATATATGTTTGCAAGAACGTTTTGAATAGACGTTAGTATACTATGTTAGCTCCCCTACAAAACATAGACAGAGAAAGTTTGAAGAAATTTATTAATAAAGATATCGTTTAAAAATCTACATACGTACCTCAAGGGTTACATCAAAGTTTATTTTTATTTTTACATATATTAGGTAGTACTTCTTTGTAAGAATTATTTCAAAATTACTGTGTAAACTATTGGTTAAGAATTCAGTACATACGTATAAATTGTACTTATAAACAAAATTACGTGATTTGAGTATCAAACATAACTTAAATGTAATTTATATTAATATCTTTATTTGATTAACGAAAAAATAAAAGTAAAAAAAAAAAATTACAGTTAAAATATATTAATCATAATTTTAAAATAGTTAAAATTAAAATTTAATAATTTTTATACATTATATATTTCAAAATTTAGATAATTTACATTAATAAAATACGATAATTAAAACAATATTTATTATAGTAAAATAATAAAATCGTCTTATTAAAATAGGACTGTGTTATAGTTATAAGGACACTCTGGTACATCTCTTTTTTCATACTCATAAAAACAGCGTAGCTTTTACATCATCATGAGTCATCAAAAACAAGGTCAACGTAGGGAAAACAACTAAATTCTATGTAATCATAATTTAAAATATACCTATTGCGCACTAAGGAAAGACGCTATTATTTGTAAAAAAATAATAAAACAGAAACAGCTTGAATGGATTAGGTATTGTTTTACTTTTTATTTATTGAAAAAAAAAAAAAAATATATATATATATATATAAAATAGCTGGTCTTTTGAAGGTAACAAATATTTCTGTACATTACGGAACTAAATGTAATAAATCAACAAGAATTAAATACTGGCTCTTTGATTACGTGGGAAAAGAGTGATAAAAAAGTTTATTTTATGTAAGAAATAAAAAAAAGAATTCCGTGATTTAAATTCGCTGCAGAAGCTTTGAATGCCACTTAATGTCATAAAATATTATGTCACGGTTTTTTTCTTTGCCATAAAAAAATTTATTTCTTTTATACAATTTATACATTGTGAATTTTACTTTTATCATTTATAGATTGTAATAATATATTATTCATGTATATCACATGTAAGGAAGAAAATTTTAAAATATGTGTGTAAAATAATAAATAATAAAATAATTTAAAAATTAAGATATGCAGGTGTATAAAATAGAAATGACCGATTTCATAATAGGAATGTGTTACAATTACAACTTAATTACATACAGCGTTCAAAAAGTGATGCAACCTATGAAAGAGACCCGGTCTCCATAGCGCGAGTGGTAGCGTCTCGGCCTTTCATCCGGAGGTACCGGGTTCGAATCCCGGTCAGGCATGGCGTTTATCACGGGCTAAAAAATTGTTGTTCATCTCATCCTCTGAAGCAATACCAAACGGTGGTCCCGGAGGAAAAAAAAGAAGCTATGGAAGAATGTTTTCTTCGTTTATTGGTGGTTTAATTGAGGAAAAATGGTTACACAATGCAGCAGAGAATATTAATTGTCTCGATAATACATTAGTGTCAGTTATGCCCAAACTCAGAATGCCTTCACAGAAAAGTATGATGTGAATACACATCCAAACAAATCCTCCATCAAGCGGCAGTACGACAAGTTTCAAGAGACAGGGAATGTGGCAGATGTAGCCAAAAGTGGTCGACCGAAAGTGCAAACACCAGAAAAGTTGATCGACGTGCAAGTTGCATATTCTGTTAGTCGCAAGAAGCCTTTTCTTCTTTTTTTTTTGTTATAGAGGTGGAGGAACCCAATTTACGGGCCCCGAAGCACTGTCAGACTTGCTAACAGGTTCCGCAAGAAGTTATTAAGTTCATATGTGTTCCTGCGCACTACCGACTAATCCTCCACCCTTGGGTTTCCACTCCCCCCCTCCAGGGAATCGCTTTGCAGTATTACTTTAGCAGTCTTCAGGACTTCAGAACTCTAGCGAAGCTTATCTAGCCAGTCTGGTCTCTCCGTTGGTAATGCCCACACGGCATTGCGCAAATGTTTAAAGATTCATCCGTACAGAATTCGTGTTGTTCATGAGTTATTACCTGCAAACACTGGAAAACGTGTAGCTTTCTATCAGCGGTCAGCCGCATCTGTAAGGCCAGATGCGGGAGAACTCGATGATTGGTTTTGGTCGGCGAGGCATGGTTTCACTTGATGGTTATGTAAATGCACAGAATTCACGCGTTTGGTGTACGGAAAATTTATATCACCAACCATATTACCATGACATTCTTTCATGACACAATGAACAATGAGCGCTATATACAGCTGGTGCAAAAATTTGTAAACGCTATACCTGCAGACCGGCTACAGTAGACGTGGTTCAGTAGGACAATGCTACAACTCATACAGCCAATATGACTTTCTTGTATCAATGTATTCATGGACAAGTGATTTCGAAGAGGTTGAGGCCCCCTGGTCTCCTGATTTATCCCCCCTGACGTTTTCTTGTGAGGGCACCTTAAGGATGCTGCTTACAAAACTTATCCTCACACCATTCCCGAATTTCAGAGCGAAATTGAATGATGTGTCTCTGTAATTCCTCAACAAACGTTACATGTGTTTAAGAGCATGCAACGTCGTATTCAATTATTGTGAATCGAATAATGGTGCTCACTTTCAACAACTATTGTAACTTACTCATTTTCCCGTAAGGTTGCGTCATTTTTTTTTTTTTTTTTACTATTTAAAAATGTTTAAAGTTTACTTTCCAAATTACAAATTTACTATATGCCCTTCATCTGTTGCACGAATAACAACACGATAGCTGAATTCTTCCGCAACGCGTTTCAGACAGTTTTCTGTTACACGTTACTGATGCGATCTTGTTTTTCAGCTCATCCAAATCAGTAAGTAATGGTGGAACATAATTTATTTGTTTCATATATACCCACAAGAAAAAGTCACAGGGTGTAATGTCTGGGGATCTCGGGTACCAAGAGTGTAGTGTCAAGTATTGGGCTCCCGTAGATTTTTGAGCTCCGTTGAAAAACCTTTTGATTTCGGTTTTATATTTTCCTCTAAAGTGCGTGGTAACCCTCGGGTCTTTCTATTACATAAACAGTCGTTCTTCAAATCGTTTATACTAGCGACGAATGTTCTTAGTCGATAGTGGATCAATCTTGAAACGTAGTCGTAACGAACGGTGAGGCGTTATCATGGACTTTGTCTCGATAAAAATTTAGAGCACAAAACTCCTTCTGTTACATAGACGCCATGTTGTTTTTGGCGATGATTAGCATAGCTTTGAGCGCTAGTATTCCAATCTGACGGCCGGTATTGGAAACTCTGGGAGGCGCACTTTTAAAATAGTGGAAATTTCATTTAAAATGAAATTATACTAGTGTATAATTGTGTGTATATAAGTGTATGTTTTGAACATACACTTATATACATACACGGACTTACACCTGAAAACCTCTTAAATTGGATGGTCTATAGTGACGATAACTGGGATTGGTTCCGTAGGTTTGCCGGGGAAATCTTACGCACCAAGGAAGAAGAGGACAGAAGAAGGGGTTTGTGAAATTAGGGTAGGGAGGACAGTCCCTCCGTGGAGGGCCCGTACGCCGTGGTGTGCGGGTTCCTGAGAAGGGGGGGGAACTCCTGGGGAGTGTGGGACAAATAAAAGACCAAGTCCCGGTTGGCGGTGCCGCTCCTGCGGGTGCTTCGGCGCTTAGTGGGGGCGGTACCGCTGATTAGAGGCAAAGACATAATGACCGAGACCCGGTTCCCTGCTGAGGGGATGGGAGGTGGCGTAGCCATACCCTGTCTCGGAGGCGGGGGATTAGAGGCAGGCGAATAAAATAAAATTAAAGATCCGAGACCGGGGGAGCTAACCTGCCGTGCCGGGTGTACAACCGTTGGGCGGGGGACACTCCCTTAGAGTAAAAGGACACTCTCCCCGACTGAGTATACTTAAATGGATATCCGGTCGGGGAGAGTAGGGGGAAAAAAAAAAGTGTATGTTTTGAAAGTAAGTCTTCTTTTTGATAAACGCTGTATTAATTTAATTAAACATAAAAAGAGTTAAACATTATTATATGTTGTTTGGAATTACATTATTTTTGGTAGTTTATGACATCTTGTCATTCCAGTGATTTTTTCTACTCCCAATAAGTTTGATTTTGAAGAAAAATTCAGCAACTAAAATATACTGAATTCCGATACTTTTTGTGCAAGATTAGGGGAAAAGAAAAATTGATCCCCAAGATAAATAATCGATAAATACACTCGAGAGATTCTTTTCTTTCAGATTTTTTACTTTTTATATGTCACCACTTTTCTACTATTTTTAAAGGTATAATTATTTTACTTCTATCTCTTTTTATTCCAGGCTAATTAATCCCAAATCAGTTCAACTTTTTTTGAGGCATTTATATTTAGAACAAATGAACCTTTTTCTTAAATCAGGTTTTAATTAAGACTTTCAGCTTCCTTATTCTTATATTTCATGATTTTCTTTCAGCAATAACCTTTCTCATTTTAATTTACTTGCAAATTACATTTTTAACTGTGAAATTATGTTTGTTTGTTTCTTCCTTATCTCACATAATAAAAAAAATTGGGCTGAAAACATACTTCCCGTTCGTCTGGGCGTTCTACTAAACGGATTGGGCTGATTTTTTTTAATGTGCTTGGAATGACCCACAAATATGTCATCAAGCGTCATCGGACCCCAAACTTGAGTATCCTCTTAGAAATCCTCAAAAAATCTTCATCTATTATTTAATTGAGGAAATTTCCGAGGTTAGTAATCACTGCAAAATTATTCAACATCTATCAATGCTTGATGACATATCTGCGGGACATTACAGCAGAATAAAAGAAAAAATCACCCGATCCGTTCAGTAGAACGTCGGGACGGACTGGAGCAACCATTTTACCTGTGGTAGGAAAAGAAAGATAAAAATAAGGGGGTTCAGGTTAAGACGTGTTGTAAATAGAATAGGTTTTTAGAGGATTTTTTGAAATATGTAACATTACTTTGTAATAATAATGCTGTGAAGCATCTTGCTCCACAGCTTGGTTTTTAGCAGATTTTTTTAGGTACATAATATTACTTTGCAATAATATCGCTGCGGAGTAGCTAGTAGATTATGACAAGAATCTATTGGATCAAACTTTGTAAAAAATTTTAAAAGTGAAGCTGAAATTTTGATTTAATGTTATTATCTGAAAAAAAAATTGTTCCAATTATTTTTATGATTAACGGAAATTTTAAGATAAAATTATACTCTGCATTAAGAAACAAACAGGTTGTTTTTTTTTTTTCAATTAATAAGATAGATGTACGTGATATACATTATTAGTAGTCTAAAGAAAACAATTATTTTTTAATCTTCTTAAGGTTTCCTTAAAAATAACTACTTTCAAATTATTTACTTAGTCTATCGTTTGGTGTCGAGGTTATAAGATCTCCCTAACTTTCTCTATGATTGGTCTAATTTAACTTCGGGTTCTTGAAGAACTAACCCAAAGAACCCTCTTTTAATAACCAGGTTGTCACCTACATTTCCAGGTATACACCTCTAAGGCAGGATGTTTATTGAAGAAGAAAGTTTTACTTGTTCTTTTTTTATGTAAATTAGAAGTATAATTTTAGGTAGTTCAATATTTATGTAAATAATAAGAAACATGCATTTTACATCAGTATTCAGTGCAAGTGTGTTGTGTTTATGTGATATACTGCCTGTATGTAGCTAGAGAATGCAAGCAGCACAAGCCTCGGGGTCGCTTTTTGAAAAATAACAAATGTGGAGATCTACAAAATAAAATTCTAAAAATGACAATATATTTTACATATACTTATTTTATTTAAATCTATCTATCCAAAAAATCTGGACGGTTTTAATCCTTGATAACCTATGTCGTGTATAAATAAGACTTTACCCATTACACCACTAAGATTCAATCTCCTTGATTGTTTAAAATTTGTTTATTTTAAAGTGACTTTATAGTTATTTGTTTAAAATATCTCTTTTATCATAACGATGCTATTATATTTATTTAATAATCCTTAATTAATGATTCGCTAAAACATTTTTATAGTAAAACAAACTTTTCATTTATAAAATAACTATAACCCACCTGGTGGTCTAGTGGTAAAAGTCGTCTTCTCTAATCAGCTGTTTAACAGCTGATTTTCGACAATTTTGAAGTTCAAATCCTAGTAAAGATAAGTTATTTTTATACTTATGTGAATACTATACAATAGATACCGGTATTCTTTGGTGGTTGGGGTTCAATTAATCACACACCCCAGGAATAAGCGGCCTGAGCTTATTACTGGACTACAACTCATTTACATGTCACATACGTATCATCCTCATTTGATCGGGCCATCGGATTGCTTATTATTCATATATTGCAACGGATTGCAACGTACACATTAGGAATAGAAATATAAAAAATGAAATATTTATATTTTTATAAAATTCTTGACTCATAGCCTATTTTATTTTATTATTTTATTTTTTTTATCTCTTCTTAACTATAGAGTACTGCATTCTTATCAAACTTAATTTTTTCCTTTTAAATCAGTCGTATTTTATTCTGTAAATATAATAAAAATATTTTGCTGTAAAACTTTCAGTTGGTAAGAGTATTCTAAATTATATTATACTTAGGATCTTCATATTTTTCTTCAAAGATCTTTTTGATATAATAAAGCATCACGCCAAATTTCAACAAAATCGGTCGGACAGTTTTTGCACGATAAGAGCACTCAAACTTTCAAATGCATTTTGAAATTTTAAATCGGTTAATTAGGAGAGCCTAGGGAATTTTTCAAATATACTTGCAATTTTAACAAATAAAATTATTATTATTATTATTTTTTTTAATCTATGTCTTGTAAGCTTAAAAGTTCAAATATCACACTGGCAAAAGCGAATTACTGCTAAATGTCGGTCTATTAATTTATCGATAATAATTTATTCCAAAAGTCGCACAATGGCAGTCAACCGTAATGGATTATATCTCCGGAGATTAACAATCGAATTTTTTTTTAAGAAGCGTCTTCCGAGTATTTTTAAGTTGTCTTTTTAAATTAATTTACATAAAAATTGGTGAAGGTATTCAATTGTTTAAAATCAAAAAAATTGCAAGTACGTTTGAAAAATTCAAATCGGATCATAAGAAATCTACAGTTAAAATTTAATAATGATTGGCTCAGTAGTTTTCGTGGTTATCAAGAACAAATGAAAAAGATGTCTATAATGTAGTGATGTGAATAATTAAATTTCATTAACAGTATGTTTAAATAGTACTTATAATATTTCTATTGTTGAATAATTCTGAACTTAATTTTGAACGTTGTCCTTTTTGTATAATTTTCAAATTATTTTAAAACCGATTTACAGATTATTAGTATAATATAATAATGAAAAGTTATAAGAATGATACGCTGCCCTGACATGCCTTCCAGAGTATAAACTGCTAGCTGTTAAGTTTATAAATAAAATAACTATAAAAAATATTATCTATTTTATGTATTTTTTAAGGACATTTATTACAGGTATGATAAAATAGAAATATAATTTATTGTTTTAATTAAAGTTACTGTATATGTTAGATTATAGTACTTTGTTTAGCTAATAAATTAGTTTTTTCATAAATCTTTTTTGTGAAATACAGGTCGAACAATCTATTTTTTGTAGCTAGTAAAAGAAATCTGTAATATAAGCAGAAAAGTTAATTTTATTAAGGAAAACAGGATATTTTAGTAGAATAAGTAGGGTAAAATATTAATTATTAAATAATTTATTTTTATATTGCTATAAGACAAATAATAATAACAATATACACATGGATTATTTTTTCATTCTCATAAATCATGTTAATGATTGTGATTCTACTTAACTAATAATAAATCAAAACTTCATTTTAATGAATGATATAAAGATGAAATTTTTCATCTATCTTATTTCTATTTTCACCTTAGTTTAATTTTTTTTTAAATTTAATTTACATATATAAATATATATTTACATTAAAGTATCAAGAAGGAAATATTCTTAATTTTCTTAATTTTCTGTTTTCTTAATTTTTAAGAACTCAAACAGCATAAATTATCAACAAAAAAAATAATAAAAATAGTTATAATAATGCACAGAAATTAAAAAAAATGAAACAAATACTAATTTACAACAACTTAGTATAAATTAATGTTATGTATCAGAATATTACTGAAATTATTCTTCAAAATTCAGCAATACAAGAATATAAAGTAATATTTTTTCCAAGATGATATATGTTTTACAGTATTATTAATCTAAAAAATATATTTCCAATAATTACTTTATTTTATATTTAAAAAAGTTATTGTAATATGACTATCACAAAACTCTATATATAACAGAATATGCAAGTGCATCAGAATAAAAAATAGCGTGATGATTTTCCCAGAGGGCTGTTTTTATATTAAAAAAATATATCCTTTAGAGCAGGGGTCAGCAACGCGGCGCCCGTGGGTGCCATGGCGCCCTCGATGAGATTTTTATACGCCCTCACTATATTGCACACCTACTAAGCCCAACAACTGTACCGGCGTCGCGCGTATTTGGCAATATTATTGCGCAAGCTCAATGTCAGCAAATAGCAATCAAGGTCATATACTGACACACTTGCTACTTAGCACGTAGGAATATTATCGCTTCTGATAAATTTGGTAGTTTGTTACCGTATTCTAAATGCTACATAATTTGAGTGTTATTATCACTGACTATATTTTATTATTTAGTTTTATTAGCAATCATATCACGCAAGACAGTCGCGCTTTTCACTATCAAATACGTATCGTACAGGTTAAACGGATTTTGTAAATAACCCGTCATGAATAATTGTAAAACAAAAAGAATTTATTTTTTTTAATACTGATTGGGAAGAACAATTTTGTTTTATTGACTTTAAAGGCAAATGTATCTGCTTATTATGTAATAATAGTGCGGCGCCCTCAATAACTTTTGAATTTATTTTATGCCCTTACTGACAAAAAGGTTGCCGACCTCTGCTTTAGAATACATTATACTCGAAGCAGTATAAAATGGCTTGTGGAGAAAGTTCAAATAGTAGGAATTCTTTTGAAAAGTTTAAATTGTTTTAAATTTACACTCATTCCTAAACTCGATTTTTAATTCTATTTCTAAAAGAATTGTTTGTATCTAAAAATTCTCTCGAAGATCAGGCTTATGTAAAAATCTGAAATAAGTTGATACCTCATCGTCATTAAAGTTTCGGTACGCAGTTTTTTTAATAATAACAACTTGAGGTATCAATTTCTTGAGATTATTACATAAGCCTGATCTTCGAGAAGATTTTTAAACTCAAACAATTCTTTTAAAAATGGGATTAGGAATCGAGTTTAGGAATGGGTGTAGATTTAAAATAATTTAAACTTTTTAAAAGACTTCCTACTAAATCAAGATTTACGGAACGTAAGAAAGAATGAGGACAAGTCAAGAATAGTTGGGGAAGAACGATGTATTCATGAGAAAATACAGTATGAGACAAAAAACCACAGCGAAAGGATAATTTAAAGCCTTTTTTGGACGTGAGGCCCCCATCTCATCCACGACTTCTCGTGAGGTAGGAAATATTTTACACAGAATAAAATTAAATTTGCGATGAAAACGTTTTCCTCGATCAAAACATTCTTTGAGATATTTCCTTTAATTTGATTCTATTATTAAGAATGATAAGGCCTTTTTTTACCCAGTATGTTAACACATAATGATTTGTTGATACCTCAGTTGGAATTTTTTGCGGCTGGAAAAAATACTAAGAACGATACACCTCTAAAAATTCCCATAATCTTAGCACAGATCCAGTGACCGGTTTACAAAAATTAACGCATTACCACTGAAGCGTAGTTATTAAGGCTAATGGAAAAGAGTGGGTAATGAGAAAGGAATTCAACCCCAAAAGGACCATGAAACAAGGAAAACAATCCCAAGAATTGTTTAAAGGCCATTCAGACAACGTATTCCTCAACCCTGTTTACATTCCCTCAGGAAATTGGGGAATTTTTACTGAAATTGGAAGCAGCACTGATCAGTTTTGCATTGAGCATATTAAATTTATTACTACAAAAAGAAAATAAATGTTACCGAGGACATGTTCAATCTTTATTAACGATTAATTTCCTTCATTTTTGAAACTGAATGAAATGAAGAAGTATTCTTCTGAAATATAAAGTTTTTCTATTGGAGGGAGCTCAAATTAAGTAATTCATCAAATTAATTTCAGAATTATTATAATAGAAATACTGCATAGTGTATTGAATAGAGTACTGATTTTGATAAATTGAACGATTAAATTTTTAACGATTTAATAAAAGTTAATAAAAAAACAAAAAACAGGCTTTAGACTTTTATTTTGTTTAATGAACAAAGATTTTTTTTTAAATTTTAGTTTAGGCTATTTTTAAGTTAATGAATTTATTTATAAAATTGTATTAGCTTAACCAATATTAGAATTATACTTTCATTGTCCAAAATTTCGTTAAATTAATCATAGGAAATAAACGGTTTTCTCGCCTAAAAATAAATTTGTCATTCGATTTATCTACAATGTATTGTTTTAAAGAGTAAAGGTAAAAATAAAAACTTAAAACGATTATATTATTTAATTTGTTGTTAATTCAATTAAAAATTAAAATTAATTTATAGTTTTAATTATTAAACTATTTTAAGGTTACCTGCACCCTACGTTGCTATTAGTAGTTTTTTTTTTTTTTTAATATTCATCAAGAGAAAATTATTTTGCGCTTTTAAAACGACGCATCAAATTAAGATAGGAATAGCCAGCATTCATAACCTGTGAAATAAATTAACTATGATAAAAATAAAAGGATGTAAAATATATAGATAAAAACCTTATTTAAATATATATAAAACACGTATTAATAAAGACAATGTAATATAAAAGTTAAAGAGCACAGTATTAGGGTAAAACTTAATAATATACGTTTTATTCTACCTGATGCAATTTATAAACTTTAAATAAATTAATAATTAAAGTAATATTTGCATTTAATATTTAATTTATAGTAGATTTTTGCTTTCGTAGGCAATTTATATTTATATATAATACACCATAAATCACATAATTATAATACTGATTCATACACCACAAATGCTGCTTACAAAAATATAATACATATCTTGCTAAAAGATCCACCGGGTCTAGTGGTTAAATTCATCATCGCAAATCACCTGATTTCGAAGTCGAGAGTTCTAAGATTCAAATCCAAGTAAAAGCAGTTACTTTTATACATTTGATTACTAAATCGTAGATTCCGGTGTTCTTTGGTGGTTGAATTTC
Organism: Lycorma delicatula; assembly: GCF_047948215.1. Lineage (NCBI taxonomy): Eukaryota > Metazoa > Arthropoda > Insecta > Hemiptera > Fulgoridae > Lycorma > Lycorma delicatula. The sequence continues at coordinate 27,329,437 of NC_134460.1, forward strand.
AATTAACCACACATCTCAGCAGGAATGGTTGACCGTTTTTTTTGTTTTTTTTTATTCTCCCCTGGGTCAAATCGACTGATTGGTATTTCACAACCCAGGGGAGTGTCCGTTATACTCTAACGGGCCTCCCCGCCTACCGGCTTAATATCCGGCATGGCAGGTCGGCCCGCCAGTCGGCTCTTTTGAGATTTTACTGAAATTGATGACCTCACGTCATACCTTGCACTTTCGCAACGTGTGTCATAACATTTCTTTTAATTTTTATTTTTTTTACCTAATCACCCTTGGAGTTCCCAGCGGATCCTTGAAATCGGCACACCTCAGCATGCCGACTCTCACCGCTGGGGCTGTCCACCCTTCCCTATTCTACATTAATAGCCCTGTAGTCTTTCATCTTCGTCCTTAATCTTTAAGATTCTTTTTAGATAACCTGCTACTTCATTCCATTTATCAATGCTTTGATGCATGTACGTGGTTATCCCTCCAGTGCTCTTCTACCAGAATCCGTGCTTTATTGGTCCCATCTGTTACAGTCTTTGAACGTGTGTTCCGCATCATCGTCATGTCCGCAGTACATACAGGCCGGCTCCTGCCTTCTGCCTATTCTGTATAGGTAATTGTTAAAATTGCCGTGGCCTGTATAATACTGCGTCATGTGATAATCGGGATCCCCGTGTCTCCTACTGAGCCACGCTTGTAAATCTGGTATCAGCTCCTTGGTTCTACTTGCCGGTCCACCCTGACTCCATCTGTCTTTCCAACTGTTCAAAAGTCTGTTTCTGGCATCCTGCTCTGATAGTCCGTTATTTCTGTCTATATTTGGCTATCAGGTCAATTGGAGGTGTACCGGACACACGCATAATGCCTCGTACGACACTGTTCTGTACGCCGAGACCACTCCTATTAGCATCCTTCTATGTGTACCAGCCATTTTCTTGTAATTCCTCTTGTATTCTATCGAAAGCCACCAAACCGGTACGGCGTACAGGAGTGCCGACATCACAACTGTGGCTATCACTTTTATCTTACAGGCCCTTGGAGCCCGTTGTGAGGACATGACCACATTTAAGCTTTTGATCATGCCGTCAGCCTTTTCGCATACATTTTTTATGTGCTCAGCAAAACGTCCGTTTTTCTGAAATGTGATGCCTAAATATTTAAGGGATTGTACCTCCCTAATCGCGTGTCCGTTTATGTTTATATTAAGCGGTTTATATTAAGCGGAATGGTTGACCTTAGATTGTACAACACCTCACTTCATTTACACTCATACATACACATCATCCTCACTCATTTTCTGAAGTAATACCTGACGATAGTTCCGGAGGCAAAACAGAAAAAGAAAGTAAGATCTTCTTAAAAAGTAGAGATACTTTATTCGAATAATAATCTATGTTTAATAAGATTAAGGAGTAATTTTCTGAGTTAATAATATATATAAAAACTGACAACACTGTTATACTTTCCTGTTATTGGTTATTTATTCTTATATATTATAAAAAATATTATATGAAAAAAGTTTTAAAAATTCAAAAATCGATATATTTTACTTTTTTCTGTTCCCCCGCCCCCAAATCACCTCCCAAAAAAATCATTTGGTTTGTCTGCGTTTACTATGTTAAATGGAAAACACTAAAAAAAAAAAATTCATTGAACAATATATACAACCAATAAAAAGTTACTTAATTTTATTTTTTATTGAGGTGAGTTATGATGAAATTTTATTATAATATTATTATTAAAAGTTAAATAAAATACTGCCTCCAAATTATGTTTTTGGTTTTTGCCCTACTAATATGCTAGGAAGGCATAAAAACTTCGGTTAAAAAATATGCAGTAAATAAAAAGATAGCTTTCTTCGATTTTGGGTAAAGTGGGAGAATTTTGGGGGCAAATAATTTTTAAAAGTGGTAAGTTAAGTATGTATTCTTGTTCTAAGCTTAATAAAAGTGGGGTTGTATTTGCAAAATTTTGAGTAAATTAGCACCAAAGAAACTATCTATCCCACCCCTTGGAGATATTTGACCCAAACGTCTCACAAGTTGCCCCATATATACGAGTCTTTGTATCAAATTTCATAAAAATCGGACTATCCAGTCAAAAGTTATTAAATTTCTAACACGCCAACAAATATTTTATCCCACGAATAGAGTTACATATTTGATTTACTGAAGATATTTTATTTGGTTTAAGTTTCGCATAAACATCAAAACTGTGAAAAAAGTTATAAAAAATCTTCGTTTCATGCGAATGAAAATTGTGGTCTTCCAGAATATAATTCCAGTTTTCGATGGTTTATAAAAGTAGAGTAAAACATCTGATGTTGACATCACATGACTTTCCTGTACGCCTATTAAATTACATATACACATTTTTTTAAAATGAAAAGTACATAAAATTTTGTTTCATTAATAACTTCTGATATTTTTTCAATTATTTTTATTATTATTATTATTATTACTAAATTATTATTTACCGTAATTTTTTTTTACAATCACAGGTTAATAATTATCAATATATTTTAATAACAAAAAAGAAGATGTCTGATTCGAATTGATGTGCCTTCCCCTTGTAAAAATCCAAATATTTCATGAATTAAACTTTTATTTGGCTATAATTCTGGAACCAGTGAAAATAAGTACCACTTATGATATATCATTGAAAAGCTATCAATGAGGTTTATTACTGCAGTTTAGAAAAAGCCCAAAATAAAAAAAATTGATTTTGGGCTTTTTTGGAAACTTTTAGTTCAAACGATTTCAATCAAAAGGGGAGGTGCACAACTAGATGTTACAACAGTCCTAAATCCAAAATTTCAATATCCTACGACTAATCGTTTTTTAGTTACATACATACATACTACGTACAGGCGTCACGCCGAAACTAGTCAAAATGGATTCAGGGATGGTCAAAATAGATATTTCCGTTGAAATCTGAAAACCGAAATTTTTTGCGATTACAATACTTCCTTTTCTTTGTACAAGGAAGTAAAAATGATCGTGTAATAAAAGAAAATAAGATTAAATTTTTTCCGTTATTATAAAATGACGTTAAAATTATTATTATTAATATGTACATTGGTTAAAATTATTAAGCAATGCACATAATATAACAGAAGCATATTATTTGATCAAAAATAAAACAAAATATTTCATAAAAAAAATAATAAATAATATATGTTTTGCACGTGCGTGTACTCATGTGAGTACATCTGCATGTATTTCATAAAATTCGCTGCGGGTAGTACTATGGAAATTCACCCCATATATTAAGGTTAATACACGGTCATGGTCTGTCTCTATTCTTTATCTAGATAAATAAATAACTATTATAAAATATTATTTTAAGTTATTACCGCTGTAATATGTCGTTTATTAAGAATAAAATACCCAGCCGGTTTCACTTCAAGCGGTGTGTGAGATGATGTAATCATTATCAATAATGATTTTTTGTATGATAAAGGCTTTCCAATCCATGGTGCTTGCTCAAGAGCCAAACGTAAATTTTCTCCCTAGAATATGATTTTAATTTATTATTTCTTCTCAACCTAATAACATTACTTGCATCCATTTAATTTATCATTTACAGAATACTATGAAATATTTAAATATAAGTTATAAGATCGTGAACATCAGGCAGTAGACATTTCCTTTCATTAAACAGGCTACCAAATGATTTATTCAGCTGAATATGATAGCTTGATGGTTTGTTGATTTGTGGATTCTTTTCTACAGATCCATATTATATATTTATTTGTTTTAAGCTACCTTATATTGACATTTTCTTGAATGAATTCAAATTTTACGTAATCCTTATCTCTATAATATGTTTTTTTTCCAGATTTATGAAAGATCTTGGAAAAATCATGAAATTAATTAACGTATAACGAAAAAAGTAAAAAAATAGAACGCAAAAAATTCGATAGTTTTCCAACAAAGCCATGAAAGTTATGGAACTCTGGCTACTGAGGGCTTCGCTCTCAACAGTACTTATGATAAAAATTAAATGGAACATTTGAGTATGTAACTATAAAAGTAAAAGACTGTGTAAAAGAATTATTCTAATCTTTGAATAAAATTGAGATTCGGAACCCATGGTGACTATAATGAAATTGGGCGAATACATAACCAAAGTGACATTTTAAAGATAGATAGTCTAACACGTATTGAGCCTTTTGCGCACGAGATAGCATTGCGTCGAGGAAAAATCCATCGCCAGTGTTAAACCATTTGGAAAAAGAAGTTCGACGTTTGGCTGCCATATGATCTGACTCAGAAAAATTGACTCGATCAAATTCCTATCCGCGAATCTCAAATGAAACTTAACGAAATCAAGCCATTTCTGAAGCGGTTGATCGCGAGTGTTGAAAAGTTGATAATCTACGACAATAATGTGCGAAAAAGATCGTAATCGAAGCGAGAAGAAGCTCCACAGTCTATGGTAAAGCCCACACTGACGCCCAAGAAGGTTATTGCTGTGCGTTTAGTGGAATTGGAAGGCCATCGTGGATCCGTTCTGCCACCAGGCAGAAAGATAGACTAGACCTGTTCTGTCAAAAATTAGCGCGATTGCACCTAGCAATTCAAAAGAAACGCCCTGAAATGGTCAAAAGATAGGGTGACGTATACCACGCTGACAACGTAGGACCGCATACATTTTTAACGATTCGTCAGAAATTAAAAGAGCTTGACTGGGAGGTTTTAGTGCATTCATCGACCCGACACCGTCAGATTATCATTTTTTTCGGTCTCTGCAGAGCTCCTTAATGGTTAAGTTAGTTTCAAAAGAAGCCTGTGAAAACCAAGTGTAACAATTTTTTGACCAGAAACCACGAATTTCTGTAACGATGGGATTATGGTGTTTCCGGAAAAATGGCAGAGGGTCATCGAAAAACATGGTGCATATATGGTCTCATAATGTTATTTTCCAATAACATAAATGCATTCTCAATTTTGACCTCCAAAGCCGCAATACTTTTTAAACAACCTGATACAATGAAATTATCTAATTATTACAAGACGGTGATTTTGAAAAACAACAAAAAAAAGGTTTTTGTCCCTATTCCTTATGAGGGAGTTTCCCGTGAGACAAAGCACCATCAGAAATCATCTAATTCTAAAATTATAAAATATTGTTTAAAAAAACATTTATTTTAAACTGAACAGGTTTTATCACATTTTTTCAAAAAATGCAGAGTAAGTGAAAACATTTCTTGGAAAATTTCTTCTTTGTCTACAGGAATACTATCTCAGACGTACTTTTGAAATGCTATACAGTATATCATTTCTTCTCGCGACAAGGCTTTTCCAATACTCCAATTTTCATTAAAATCGGATCAGTGGTTTACATTTTATAGAGTAATAAAACAGACAAAAATAATAAAAACTATCTTTTTGTAAAAAACTTGTAAAAGATAACTTTAAAAGAAATGTTCAAAAATCTCTATTTATAGATAGGCACTTAAAAAAATATATAATAAAATTATAAAAAAAATACACTGTTGTTTAATAACACACTTTTAATAATACACTGTTATTTAATAAAGTAAATGCAAAATAAACGCCATTGTGAAGGGAAAGTTCTACCAGGCGCAAAATTACGACCTGCAGACCCAAGGTAGCATAGAAACAATGAAAGAAGAGAACATGTAGAAGTACCTAGGATGCGATCAAACGATAAAATTGAAGCACAAAGCCATTAAGGAAAAACGTAAGAAATCGTATGAAAAGAGATTAAAATTAATTTTTAAATCGGAACTTAATGGGGGAAATAAAGTGAAGGCAGTGAACACATATGCAGTACCAGTACTCACGTATGCGTTAGGTATAATAAGTACAGTGAAACAGAGTTAGACGAGTTGAACAGACTCACTAGAAAAATATTCTACCAAGATAAGTCCCACCACATCCACTCGTCAAAAGAAAGTCACGCTCCCGACAAAGGAAGGTGGAAGAGGAGTACTCGATATTAAAAATCTATGCTACGGCCAGAACGAAAACTTAAGGGAATACTTCCATAGCAAGCAAAACCCCCTTCTATCAAGCCATCGAAGCGGCAGACCAAAACTATACGCCATTAAACTTAGACAACAGGAATAACAACGTAGAACACAAGAAAGAGAGCAATGCAGATAAAATTCTAGATTGGGGAAGGAAAGAGCTGCATGGGAGATATAGGCTCCGTTTAGACCAGGAAGGAGTCGGCAAAGCAGCTTCAAATAATTGGCTTGTGCAAGGAGAGTTACATTCCGAGACGGAGGGGTTTATATGTAGCATACAGAATCAAGTAGTAGCAAGAAGAAATTTTAAGAAATTTATTCTTAAAGGAAATATAAACAACAAACGTAGGCTATGTATGTAACACAATGAAACAATAGACCATTTAATCACTGGATGTCCGATTCTAGCTCCGAAGGAGTACACCAGAAGGCACAACACTTGGCGAAAATTGTACACATAGAACTTTGCAACAGATACAAGTTAGAGTTTCAAAATAAACCCTACTACTTATGAGCGAGCCTCCTTTTTTGAGAACAACAACGCAAAAATTTTCTGGAACCAAGAAATTGTTACTGTAAAACCCATCAAGTGTAATAAGCCAGATATAGTAGTAGTTGAAAAAATGGAAAAAGTAAATTTCCTAATAGACGTAGCCATTCCATCAAATAACAACACCAACATTAAATACAATGAGAAGCTGCAGAAATATACAGATCTTGCTTTTGAAATTAAAGAAATGTGGACTCAAAAAGAAGTTTATATAATCCCAATAATTATATCTGCGGAGGGAATAATACCATCTACTTTGTACAACAGTCTTGAAAAACTGAAGATCAAGTGCTAATGCAAAAGAGTGTGATAATTGATGCCTGCCATGTTGCCCGGCAGGCATTTACTCAACAATAGCAAGCCTAATCTCGTTGGTATAAATTGCTCCGAGTTTAGGAGTAATTTTGTCACTGGCAAAAGGCTGTGAAAGTGTGGAATAATAATAATAACCCCTGCCACGGCCGGTCTCCGTGGCGCGAGTGGTAGCGTATCGGCCTTTCATCCGGAGGTCCCGAGTTCGAATCCCGGTCAGGCATGGAATTTTCCCACACGCTACAAATCATTCATCTTCATCCTCTGAAGAATGCCTAACGGTGGATCCGGAAGTTAAATAAAAAAAGAAGAAGAAAAAATACAGTCTACTATAATTAAAGAACAGGAATTGCATTTACCTCATCAGTAAGAAGTTGACCATAACTGGACATAATAGTCATTAAAAATATCAGGCATACAAATATTAACATATATCGAACCTTGTATGAAGTTTCAGTATCCTAAAAACAAAAAAAAAATTATAAAACAAAACATACATAAAATGGGTTTATTAATAAACCAATTAATTCCCTCTTTACGAATAAAAAAAAAAAAATGGCTTATTTTTATTACATTTCTTACATGGAGAGTATTATTTAGTAATAATAACAGAATTTAAATCATTTCATCATTAACTTCTTAAAAAAGAAAAAAGACTAAAATGAAATTTCTATGGGCAGTAATCTTCCACGGCCCTCAAAGACGGATGTCTTCAACCAAAAATTCACTGACAAAACGAGAATATAAAATTATTTTTTTAAATATGTAATCTAACCTTTCGATTCGATATATTCGTTCAGTATTTTTATCTCAGGAGGAAATAGGTTTAACTGTTAGAATAATTATGTGTCATTAAAACAGAAATGGGTTCCTAAATCGATCCACAACAACGTATTACTCATTCTTTTAGACCATTCTAAAAATACATTGGTTTTACAAATACCTCTATGACATATTCAACTTGTATCGAACAATCCGACTTACAACCACAGAACCAAAAAAAAAGATGGTGGATGTCGAAAAGGTTGAATGGCTAAGAGAGGACTATTGGAGGAATCGTAATACGAAACACACAACCGCGCTCAGAAGAAAGGTTCCTAAGATATAGCAGATGCCAATCCAAACTAGAATCTCTCAGGATAACAGGGAATTTTAACTAGAAATTAGCAACAAATTACGGTTTAACGACTTTTTTATTGAACAAGTTAAATATAAGTAATTGAAGAGAAAAATCAATATTTTAGTAATAATTTCTACGTTTAAAAATTACATATAAACATAGGCTCCGACGTGATTTGTTTTTAAGTTACGGCCTTTGAAAGATTTTCACGATAACGTAGTTATCCGTTTACAGATGAATAAATCTGCTTATAATATGAAAAATTGAGATTTACCTAGAGACGACTTAAGGGAAGTTTGCATCCTACGCAAACACATGTTATGACATCACTCCCACCTCCAAGCATTATTATTATTATTATTTTAATAATATCTAATGTTAGGAATATATTCTCTTTCTTTTTTTTCTTGTTTAGCCTCCAGTAACTACCGTTTAGATAATTCTTCAGAGGATGAATGAGGATGATATGTATGAGTGTAAATGAAGTGTAGTCTTGTACATTCTCAGTTCGACCATTCCTGAGATGTGTGGTTAATTGAAACCCAACCACCAAAGAACACCGGTATCCACGATCTAGTATTCAAATTCGTGTAAAAATAACTGGCTTTACTAGGACTTGAACGATGGAACGCTCGACTTCCAAATCAGCTGATTTGGAAAGACGCGTTAACCACTAGACCAACCCGGTGGGTTAGGAATATATTAAGTACTTCTTTTCATCATGTCTATTTTTAGTTGTTTTTTGAATTCAATTTTGAACCAGATTTATACATGGTGTATGCTAAACTATTTTTAAATTTTACTAAAAGATTTTTCCATATCGAATGACTTGGGCATAAACTTAAAAGTTGAAATATGCGTACAGTATGAAAATTCTATTTCTATGAAAAAACCAAAGCTATTTTTTCAAAAATTGGAATAAAATATTTACGCTTTGGTTGTAATTTTTAGTAAGATACCATTTTACACTTGTACTAGACGGTCAGGTCTAGCTTCGCTCGTACTTCCTGCCTGGACTCGCTGAGTTCGTTATCCACATAGTTATGAGAATAATTCTGACAAACAATTAAAGCCTGAAAAAGTTTCCTTCCTCCAACGTTTTCCTCGTTCTTAATAAAGAAGCTCCAGCTATAGACGAACACATCCATTTTGGTTCCCCTTTCCACTACCCTAGAATAACCTATATCTAGGGAAGAAGTTAAAGTAAAGATCTAAAAATCGGATAAATTATAAAACGCATAGTTCTTATTTTTACGTCAGAAAAAGAAACGAAAAAGGGTACTAAGTCGTTGTTTATATCCACCGGATTTGCCTAATAGTTAACACATTATCGCAAATCAGCTCATTTCGAAGTCGAGAGTTCTAAAAGGTAAATCTTAGTAAAGCCAGTTAATTTTACTCGGATTTAAATAGTAGAGCGTGGATATCGGTGTTCTTTGGTGGTTGGGTTTCAATTAACCACAAATCTCAAGAATGGTCGAACTGAGACTGTACAAGACTACAATTCATTTACATTCACACATATCATCCTCTGTAGTAATACCTTACGGTGGTTCCGGAGGCCGAACAGAAATTAGAGAAGTTATCGTCCAAGAGAAAAAAGTTCACAACTTAACCTCCAAGGGGGCTAGGACCTCGAAATGTAGCTTAAAGCCTTCTGTGGGATAACAGGAATCTGAAAATTAGAAAGCAATCGGTCTGTTGGTTCTCGCGAGATGCTGTTGCAAACGGACAGACAGTACCCACCACTAACGTTTGCATTTATATATTAGATTCGTAAAAAAAATTGTTAAAAATTAATTTCAGGAAAAAATAACGAAATTTTTTTTGTACCGCTTTTCATACACTTGCTTAGGTTAAAGTGGTAAAGAAAATTAGTAAAATCTAAGAAACTTGATCTTTATGTGGATAAAAATTCTAATTCAAATAAAAAATTAACGAACTTAAATTTTCCAACAGTTATAACAAAAATATTACTAAAAATTTTTAAATACTTTATAAAAAGTTTATAAATACAGTTTGATTTTTAAACGATATAAATTAAAAAGTTTAAAAGAATAAGATAAATCTTCGAATCTGTGATGGCTGATATTGGACGAAGAGATGTTAGACAAGGCTTGATTCAACGGCGTGAGGTGAATTATAAATATTTCAAATCCACAGGTGAAAAATCCCGAGTGTGAAATGTATTACTAACTATAAGATTTTTTTTCAATTTTATTTATTAATGATACTGTTACCACAGATTATTATTTTTAGTTTAAGTTTATTTCTCTTTTATTATATTTTTTACTGATAATTCTGTAGTAAATGAATGTAGTAGAATATGGGATGATGTTAACCAAAAAAAAATGTGCACTTTCCTCGAAGGTTGAGAAGCATCTAAGCATTGTTTATCGTTGAATAGATTACTCTTTTATTAACTGGTATAAAGAAACTTGGTATCGAATCCTTTACGAAATTCAGTAATGCTAATAGCAATCTACTAAAGTTAACTTTCTGATATGCAGGTCTATAATTATTTATTTGAGCGATATAAACATTATTATAAAAAAGGGTTATAGGTTACGGTTTTTCCCACTATTGACATTTTCCCGTTCATCATGGCGCCCTATAAACTCGACATTCAAGACGACAACCGTTCTTGCCACACACTAAGCCCGGCTTTTGATCCACCATGAGGAATTAAAAATTATTGTGTAATCTATTAAGAAAGAAGCCGTAATAAGAAAGGGAGTCCGATAAGGATGTTCCCTATCCCCGTTACTTTTTAATGTTTACATAGAACTAGCAGTTAATGATGTTAAAGAACAATTTAGATCCGGAGTAACAGTACAAGGTGAAAAGATAAAGATGATATGATTTGCTGATGATATAGTAATTCTAGCTGAGAGTAAAAAAGATTTAGAAGGAACAATGAATGGCATAGATGAAGTCCTAAGCAAGAACTACTGCATGAACCAACACGAACCAAATGAAAGTAATGAAATGCAGCAGAAATAACGAAGATGGACCACTGATTGTAAAAATAGTTAGAGAAAAGATTATGGAGGTAGAAGAATTTTGTTATTTGGGAAGTAGAATTATTAAAGATGGACAAAGCAGGAGCGATATAAAATGCCGAATAGCAAAGGCAAAACGAGCCTTCAGTCAAAAATATAATTTGTTTACATCAAAAATTAATTTAAATGTCAGGAAAAGATTTTTGAAAATTTATGTTTGGAACGTAGCTTTACATGGAAGTGAAACTTGGACGATCGGAGTACCTGAGAAGAGAAGATTAGAAGCTTTTGAAATGCGGGGTGCTATAGGAAAATGTTAAAAATCAGATGGGTAGTTAAAGTAACAAATGAAGAGGTATTGCGGCAAATCGATGAAGAAAGAAGCATTTGGAAAAATATATTTAAAAGAAGAGACACACATAGGCCACATATTAAGGCATCCTGGAATAATCGCTTTAATATTGGAGGGAAAGATAGAAGGGAAAAATTGTGAAGGCAGGCAACGTTTGCAATATGTAAAACAAATTTTTAGGGATGTAGGATGTAGGAGGTATACCGAAATGAAACGACTGGCACTAGATAGGGAATCTTGGAGAGCTGCATAAAACCAGTCAAATGAATGAAGAAAAAAATAAAGTAATCTTGATATTTGCGTCATACCGGGTAACTACGTTAAAATGGAATCTTTTTCTGATCAATTAAAATATAAAACTAGTACTACTATAATAGTATAAAACTATTGGAAGTAAAAAGTAAATAAACTTTTCACCTTTAAATAAATCAGATTAAAAGAAATCCTGTTTATTCGTTACAAATCTGTTAGTACTTTACAAACTTTTTTTATAAATCTTTTAGGTACATATATTCTCTTAGAATGATTTAATTAAGTTGTATAAAAATAAACTACACGTGTGTAAAGAATAATAGTAATCTATAAAATGATATTTGAGTCCGAAATGCAATTCGACACAATGCAAAAATTGTTGATTTAGGAAATATAATAATTCAATCAACAGGAAAACAACGTTGCCTTTTGATTATAATAATAACAACTGATGACAGATTCATATAAAAACTCATGATTTCCTTTATGTATTTATTCTAACAATATTTGTACGACAAACGTTTAATTAGTTTTAAATGTACTATATAAATTCTTTGTTATATTTAATATTAATTTTTAGGAGTTCTTTTCATTAAATAGTGAAAATATCCTCCGTTCACCTCAAGGCGCAGCTTAGCGTATCGTTCAATGTTCTTGGCCGTTCGATGGATCGTTGCCTTATTAATACCGTTATTTTTTGCGTAACGTTCTGTTTCACATCATCTAATGTCCCAGAATGAACTCTTGCCTTTGGATATTCCAAAGAAACATTTTGTTGGGTTAAATCGGGGATCTCGATGCTCACAAGTTCCTGAAGATGATGTTTAGATATTAGATGTAAGTACAAGATAATAGAAAAAGGAACTTCTAATATTACTGAAATAAGGGTAGTGGTTGTCGAATAACTGTAAATTGATACAGGAAACTTTCGATCAAACAACGGACTCCTTGACGTATGGCATGTGGATCTGTCCTGTGGAAAGTATCTTTGAAGTAGTCAATTGTTTAACGAATGCCAAAAAAATTCCATAGTAATACAAAGTTTCATAAAAACGTTAAACCCTTGCTGATAACCCGACTTTCAATAGCGGTAAAGGCTCTTCATTAATGGTATGGGAATGTTCTCTAATTGTTATAACCAGACAAGTGAAAGAAGAATTTTTTTTCATTTAAAAACTTAAATGAAAGAAGACTTCATCTGCGAATCTAAGAGTGGATAATATTCAAAGAATTGAAACAGCGATTGCCTGGAACCTATGACAGTATTAAATTCTTTTAGACTTACCCGATTCCAACAAATAATACGTTGGAGCCTTTCTAACATCTGAAACATCGAGTACGAGAGTTCGCTCCTTTGAGACAGATGTCCTAAAGACTTATGGGATGACTGCAGCAATTTCACCTCAATTACCAAAAACTCCTCCTACGATTTAGTCTGACAGATTTTCCGGTTTCACTCAGAAGATTACCAGTTGTTTCTTCTAACTTTCATAACGTCAAAATTTTGTTCCTGTCTGGTTTAATACCAAATTCCATCTAGTATACCCTTTGACTCGTTATGACCGAATTTTTTATCCAGTAATGTTTACAATAAATAGACGTTGTTCTTATATGTACTGACCCCCGTAGGGGAAGACACTCCGTTTCCCACCGTTCCTAGGCTTATGGGCTTTACCAAAAATAATCTTTGAAACCTCGGCTTTTGATACATTTCAGTCCGCCTCAGCCAGGATGCCACCGATGCGAATGCCACGAGTGACATTCCCATCGGTGTATTACTATTTAATGAACTCAAAACAAAACACATCATACCGAGTCTTAAGTAAGACTGAAAGGACTGAACTAAGCTACCTACCCGTAGAAAATAAAAGTGAGTTCAACACACAACATGAAACATAAAAATATTATACGGAACATATTGCTCACATGAAACGCTGGCTAGGAGGATAACATTTTGGCACAGACATCGATCTGCAGACCGGCGTAGAAACACGGCTGAAAACACAGGCGGCTCCGTTCTATGACGAGGGTATTGGAAAGTTGGTACCACGCTACGACAAATGTCTAAATCGGAGTGGCGACTATGTAGAAAAATAGCGTAACTATGTAAGAACTTGTTACAAATAAAAATTTTTTTATTTTCATTGTGGTTTTAATTTCGTGACCGATCGGACCTTGAAAAAAAAATAACCCTCGTATATTTGTTTATGTCTGCACCATTTTCACTTTTAAAAACACGTTCTACTTGTAAAACAAAACTAAAAATTTAAATATACTCGTACTAAAATGTATTTTAAGGTATTATAAAATATGCACGCTAACCTCTAACAAACAATAGAGAGCGATGCAAAATTCAAATATCTGTACTTGATTTATAAAGAAAAGAAATACATTAGAACTTCTGTTAAACTCCTTAACTGATCTGAAATAAAAAAACAATAAAAATAAAATATTTAATTAAATTATATTATGATATAATACTTTAGATTATAAAAATTATTATATTTTCATAATGTATTTAACACAAAAATATTTAAAAAATTAAAAAAAAACAGTATTTTTAAACTTTGATCGGTTCCCCCAATATTGCCTCAAAATATTATTTTTTTTTTTATTACTTGCACTATTACTATGTTTAAGAAAACAAAAAAATTTATTAAAATATAAGAAATAAATAAAAATATTTTATTTTTATTTTGTGGGAGGGAGAGAAAGTTGAAACAACATTTTATTTTAAATTGTAAGATAAGTATTTACCCATGTACTGAAGAAATACAAAATGAGATTATATTTGAAAAATTTTGAGAAACTTTTCCCCCAAAAAACTATTTACCCCATCCTCTGGAGCTATTGATGCCAAACTTTTACCAATAAATTACACTGTATACACAAGTCTCTGTGCCAAATTTCATAAAAATCGGTTTATCCAATCAAAAGTTATTAAGCTTCAAACACGACAATACACGTACATACGTACGAAAATTATTCCCCACTGTTTTTCTTTTATTTTTTGGCATCCCTTGGCCATGAAACGTCGAGAAATGAAAAAAAAGGCAAACCCCATTTTGACCGATTATCATACTTTTCTTCTTACTGCGTAGCTCTAGAGCTATGATCCCAGGAAAGTAAAAATATATTAACAGTAGCCTGTAAAAACAATTATATAGAAAATAGTCTGAAAAAAAACAAGAAATATATTATTTTTAAAAAGAAAATCTTTAGTTTTTTTCTGAGTTTATAAAAAAAATCCTAGTGACTGATAGAAAAATAGTACAAGAGAAGAAAAAACTTACACTAACAAAATATTATTATTAAAATTTAAAAAAATGTAATTATACGATTAATACTACAGTTACAACTACCATTATTTTGCCTTAAATATCCTGTAAGGCAAACCTAGTTTTATAAGGAAAAGAATTAAAAAATTATAACGAATTAAACATTTATTAAAATATCTGTAACAATATTTTGAATAATTTTTTTTACAATTCTTTATCCTATTCCGGCTATTTTTAAACTCCTAATAGACAGACTGATTCTGTAGGAAAGGGAAATAATTTGGGAATCGATTCGAGTACCTTGATAACACTTTGTTATCAAGGTACGGCTAGCGAAATATTTCACCCGGATTTCAGTTTCTCCGAGAAATGAGGTCATACTAAGATTTTAAAGGCGTTATGTAAGGGGAAAACATGATGGTTTCTAATGTTTTTAACCTCAAAAATATTAAAAAAAACAGGTCCCAGAACTGTATCTTCCTTATTTTACATGATAACCGACGTAAAACAGAAAAATTCGGTAACGAAAAACACCTTTTTTATTTTCTTGTACGAAGTAAAGGAGGTATTGTGATCGCGAAAATTTTCGGTTTTAGATTTTAACGGAAACATCCATTTTGACCATCCCTGAATCCATTTTGACTAGTTTCGTCGTCCCATCTGTACGTACATATGTATTTCGCGTAACTCAAAAACGATTAGCCGAAGAATGTTGAAATTTTGGAATTAGGACAGTTGTAATATCTAGTTGTGTAATATCCGTTTGAATCAAAAAGATTCAAACGGAACCAAAAGTTTCCAAAAAAGCCCAAAATCAATTTTTTTATTTTGGGCTTTTTCTTAACTGCAGTAATAACCACTCATTGAGAGCTTTTCAAAAATATATATAAAATCATAAGTGGTACTTATTTTCATTGGTTCCAGAGTTATAGCCAAATTAAAATTTAATTAATGAAATATTTGGCTCATAGAAGGGGAAGGTACATCGGTTCGAATCCTACTTCTTCCTTTTTTTCAACTATTTTTAATTTTAATATATCGATTTATTAATAATTATTAACCTCTGATTCTAAAAAAAAAATTAGAATAAATAATAATTCAATAACAATAGACAAAAATATCAGAAGTTATTAATGAAATAAAATTTTATTTAATTTTCATTAAAAAAAATGTGTATATGAAATTTAATAGGCGTACAAGTATGTCACGTGGTGTCCACATCAGATTTGGTGAAACATGATTATTCGTTTTTGTTTTCATTTTATTGATGGTTACATATTAATAATTTAAAAGACATTGTATTAGATAGATATAAGACATACATTTATTTAAAGAGTAATAAAGTGACTTTTACTCTATCCTAATACTTCGGGTAAGATTGTTGAATTAATAAGTGTATAAATATTTGATGTTAATAACTAATATTTTAGGAATTTTGTAACTGTCCACTTAATTAAAGAATTGGAGGATCGTATCTCATTTTCAAGTGAAGTAAGTTTAAATGAAGTGCAGCAAAAAATGTGTATATGTAATTTAATAGGTCTACAAGAAAGTCATTTAGTGTCCACATCAGATTTTTTTACGTTTTAATCACAATAACTTTGTTAAATAACTAATAATAAATGCAAAAAAAGTTATTATCAAAAACTTCTAAGTTTTGATAATAAAAAACGTCAAGTTTGCCCCTTTTATAACGCCTTTAAAATCTCAGTATGACCTCATTTCACCATGTTAACTGAAATCCGAGCGAAATATTTCGCTAGCCGTACCTTGATAACAAAGCGTTTTCGGACGTATGTTTGTATAAATATTTTTTTTTATTTCTTGCTCTAGAATTAATTCCCAAATTATTTCCCTTTCTTCCATAATCACTCTGTATGATGCGATCTTTTGAAAGAACATTTAAATTATGCGATCTTTTGATTTATCTTATGCTATGTTAATGAATATCTGTGTTTTTTTTAACCTAATGGATTTAAAGTAACTGTAGTTTTATACGCGCAAAAAGTTTAGTTAAATCCTTATATACCTACATCAAATTTGTCATGTAAAATAAAGAATTAAAAGCAATTTCAATTAAATAAGTAGGATATTAACAAACACAATGAAACAAATCAAATGAAATATTGAATGATGTAAAATTAGAATGATATTGACATTTACAACGGATATTGTCGGGTAGAACGATCTATTAATAGATATTTAAAAGCAGATAAATTTTTAAATCTGATACGTCAAACTATTAATATTTGATTTATCAAAAATATTATTAAATAAATTGCGAGATATAGTTTAGGAAAATACTGCAATTTATTGTTTAGAGATACGTCCTCACTTATTTTTCCTAATATTATATCCCGTAGGAGAATTCACCCGCCTTATGACCATCCCGGTCACCGCCCCCTCCTAGCCATGAGCTTTACTGAAGGTAGTCTTTTAGATCCTCTAAGCTTGATAACACAATACAGTTATCAGTTTGGCCTCTGTCAGGATGCCACAGATGCAAATTCCTCGGCAGACATCTTCATTAATGTATTTTACACAACCTACTATCCCCGTCGTATGGCTTCTTCCAATCATGACCACCTACCATAACTTACAACCCTCACTTATTAAATTAACTGATTCGCAGAGGTGCGATCCTCGCGCCTTCCTGTAACACCGAAGGTTTCCCACAAAAACTCTTCCTATATCTATTTTCACTTAAGACTATGTACTCAGATCATTACTTGATTGAGTTATTAAACATCAAAAATACTATCCTCATACCAGCAATACAGGTTTTGATTGCAACAATTACAATTTCGTCTTACAATTCAATTTACTAAAGTCCAAATAATCAATGTTGGCAAAAGCGCGTATACAACTTCAAAGGTACATTTCCAAAAATATTCAATAGTTAAAACACCATTCTAATTTTACTATTACAATAATTTCTTAAATAAATTAAACCTACTTGATTATACAAACATGATGTTCGATTAAATATGACATATACTGCGTAAGTTCTTTTATATTCGCTGAGGATCCCAACCTTTCATCGATTTCCATTACAAAGGATGTAAGTATTTTCAATTGCATGCTTATTGTTTGTAATTGACCGATAACAATGACGAACCAAATCGTATAAACATTTGCTGAAAAATAACGGCATAATATCTGTGGTATAACTGCTAAAATGTAGTTCAGATTATTTTTAATAGTAAACGGATACCAGCATCTAAATGATGTAGGTATATCTTTTTCAGAAATGTTATTCGTATCGGTAAAATTAATCACGTATAAACCGTATAAGCAAGGTAGAATATTTATCACTGCGTAGGAATAACATACGTATGCTAACCTAAAACAGTAAAATAATATGGTATAATATACTATGAACATATTACATAACAATAAATTACATTCTTAAAACTAAATTAAATGACATTAATAATAATAGAAATATTTCAAATGTTTACTAAGAGCGAGACTTACATTAAAAATGTAAGTCATTTTTATTTGTTTTTAACTAACGCGAAAATATTTAATTAGAAAGATTTTGAAAATATAAATAAATGTAAGAGAGGAATTCTCATATATTCTTTAGAGAAATTAATGTAACACATAATTTAAAATCGTATAATTTCTTTTTCTCTTTTCTTTACTAAAAAGAATATATTATTTTTAGCCCCCGGGACCACCGTTAGATGTTGCTTCAGAGAATAGATGAAATGAAAATATCTGTAGCCTGTGAAAATGTCATGCCAGACCGGGATTCGAATTCGGGACCTCTGTATGAAAGGCCGAGACACTACCACTTGCGCAACGCGGAGGCCGGATTACTAAAAAGAATATCTATGTTATTATTAAATAAGTTACCTCAACGTTAAGATATGAATTAGTTCTCAATAAAATTTTTGTAATTCCATTCGCTATTCGTAATACAAAAATACGGCTAGAAGATTTTTTTATTCTATTTAGTTTATCTATTTAAAAATAATTGTTTTAGTATTTTTCTCGTTTAATTATATTATTTCAAACAAAATAGGATCAAGAAGAAACGACCTATACACTACCTTGCATAGCTTTTTCAACATAAAGGATCTAACTTTTATTTTTGTTATAATAAAAAAAAGGAATGTGTTTATATTTTATTTCTGTTAAGTGTAAATTTTGAATTCTACACTTACCATTATAACGTCTTATCAAGAACCAGTGGTGGCTCGCGTATAGGCACTGTGGAACTGCAGCACTCCCTATTTCCGCTTGATATTATCGATAACGTTTAATATAATGAGTCCTTTATTCTTTTAATTCTTTCTTTATACTTGTACAATATATAATCCTTAAGCTTAAAGTCAGTGCCATCCCCCAGTTTATGAAAATATATAAAAATCTTTGTATGGAATTGTGCGCTTCACAGTTCCAGCGGCGTGCTGTTTGACTGTTGTGTACATGCACACATAAGAAGCTGCAAATGAGGCTGCGAGAAAGAGAGAGAGAGAGAGAGAGAGAGCACTATTGCTCCCGCAGTGCCGACCCTGGCGTGCTGATGGAAGGAATTTTTTTTTTACTTCGTGTATGTTGTGCTTAAAACCCGTGTACTTCAATGTGATAAAGTGTAGAATTAGATTATTATCCTGCTTCCAACTATTCTGATTCATTTTTTTCGGTCCTTTTATTTTACAGAAAACTTTAACCATGGCCTTGAAAGTTTCTGGAGCAACACCCCCACTAATTTTAGCTACGAGCCGCCACTGTTAAGAACATTAAATTTCGTTACTAAACATTACATTTTTTTCTAAATGTGTTTTTTAAGTTAGTACATTTTTGGTGTAATATAAATAATTTCATGTTTTTAATAAAACAATAAAAAAATCCATTAACACGATTAGAAAATATATTTGGTAACCAAATTTTTTTAATATTCTTAATAAGACATTATACTGGTAAATAAAATAAACTGACAACACAATTGTAGGACTTTCCCGTCACGCGGCTTTTTTCTGATTTCACGGCTTACACACATAACTTAATTAAAAATATTTATCTTTTTCCTTAAATATAATATTTGTTGTTTATTTAATTCAATGATTCTAACGAAAGCGTGCACGCATACTGTATTTCATTTGTGCGGGTGTAGTGGTACTAGCGGCCACTTTAAATATTTTATTACAGTTTAAATATTATTAATTTATTTAATTCTACCACTCACCGGTGACATTACAACACAGCAGATGACTACAACAGCTGTACGTCAGTGCTACACTTTGGCTCCTTGAGGTGAGAAGGGGTACTATTGACGCAAATACCCATTTAGCCACTAGTTTATTTAGTGCATTTTAAGAAAAAATTTAAAATTTACACTTATAACAAAATAACTCCTCGGGTTAGTCTAGCGGTTAAATTCTTCATCGCAAAATCAGTTGATTTTCAAAGTCGATTACTTGTAAAGGCAGTGCTTTCATGTGGATTTGAATGCTAGACTGTGGATACCGGTGTTCTTTGGTTGTTGGGCTTCAATTAACCACACGCCTCTCAGGAGTGGTCGAACTGAGTCTGTTCCAGACTACATGTTTACCGGTGCATATATTACATTGCAGCTACACCAGGCCTGCCAAGTCTATGGCAGTAAATGCATTTGCAGACAAATGCATTTGTACAGACACATACACACACACCCAGACCCGGCTATAGATGGGAAACTGGTTGGAGAACATAAGAATAAAATACACAAACACACGTTTTTTCTTTTTAATTTGTTTCTCATTTTGGGTCCGGAATATAATATAGGTGCCAAAGCTACATTAATTTTAATAGCCCTTTAATTGAATGAACAAAAATGCCAAAAAAAAGTTTTTTTTAATAAAAAAAAATTAAGAGAGTTAGAGCCAAAACACAGGATATATATTTTTTAAAGATAAAGAATAATTTTTAAGAATTTTTTTAGATATTCATATATAGGTTAAGCTTAACATTCATACGTAGATTATAGCTTAACAAATCTGTTTATATACATTTTTTTTTTAAATCAAACACCCTACGATAAATGAGAATTTTTAAAAACGCCTATATGTCAAGGATCTATATTTAAAAAAATTGCAGACATTTCATGGTAGCTGTACATATTAAGCAAACACTTTCAAAATAATTTTGATAAATATTTAAATCGAAAGGAGCAAGAGCAAAAGAAAAAACATATATTTCAATTTTAAGAGGTTGGGGTTGATTTTTCTAAAACCCCCTTTTTGGATTATTTATTTATGCATTTTAAGTAACAAATTTACTGCAATAAAGTTTTCTCTAAAATGTGTCTGAAGAAAATCGAAATTAGTGTTTACGCATTATTCCCTCACTCCTTAACAAAATTAAAAAAAAAATTAATATGACAATGCCCATCTATAGAAATACATTTGAACTAAATTTGAAGAAAATTGTTTTCTTCTATTTTGAGATATACGACCAAAAGCAGTGCAACACATATATGTACCTACGAATGAAAGTACATGCACATATACATGTTTTTTTGGTCTAGAAAAATAAGTAGGATCCTAAAAAGCTGTTATAGCTATATTATAGGAAGTCAAATCGTAAATTGTAAAGGTTTCCCTTTACTTTTAAGTTTTACTTTTTAGCTCTACAGAAAAATATAATTACTTGCAGTTGGATTAAACAACTGCAAACTGTTAACAAACATAATGCAACGAATATAATTAAATATGTACGGAAAAAGTTAACAGTATTAAATCATTAAAATTGGAATTCTGCTAAGAGTTGTAATGAAACACGAACAGTATTGTCACATAGTACAGCTACAAGTCGTGAAGCCGCAAACAAATTAATTGGGTAAAGGGTCAGTTAAGAAGTTAATGGAGCATTTGATTTTGAGCAGCCAATGATTGACCGAGAATATCCAAGAGAGTAACAAGGAGACGAGTCGGACGTGCACAGGAGGTTATTGCACTTCTGTGCTACAGACAAACATTTTTTTTTTTTATTAATCTAACTGAACTCAAAAACGCTGCACAAATATATTTTAATGTGAAATGAAATGATTAATAAAAACAATTCAGAAAATAGCTAATAAGATAAAAATAATTTTATGTTCATAAATATATGGAAGTCAACTTTTATAAAAATCTATATTATTTGTCAAATAAAATTCTTTTTTTTTTTAAATTTATTGTTGCATAAAATAAACTTCTTAATACTCCTAAACGTTTGAAATAAGCTTACAATTTGAATGTAGCTTAAAAGCTACATTCAGAAGCAAGCGTAGATATGAGATATTGTACGTTATTTCAGTGCTACGTTACGATTGAAAAGATGTGTTCAAGTAGATATTGTACATATCTGCTTTTTATATCTCCTGTTTAGCCTCCGGGAATTACCGTTCAGATATTACTTCAGAGGATGAATGAGGATGATGTGTATGAGTGTAAATGAAGTGTAATCTTTTACAGTCTCAGTTCGACCATTCCTGAGATGTATAGTTGATTGAAACCCAACCACCAAAGAACACCGATATCTACGATCTAGTACTAAAAATCCGTATAAAAATAAAACTGACTTTACTAGGACTTGAACGCTGAAAATCTCGACTTCCAAATTAGCTGATTTGGGACAACGCGTTCACCATTAGACCAACGCGGTGGGTTACATATCCATTTGCTAGAAATGTCATTTCTAACGTGTCTATTAAAGGCCATAGTCAGAGGCTGAAAAGAACGAAGTACTCTTAAATAAAGTCGATTGGTTAATTACTGATTCCTGAAATTGTAGAATTAAGTATTTGGCATCAGCCGATTTCCTTTTCAGTTTTTCGGTTTTCAGAGTTTTTTGTTGATATCTAATTCAAAACATAAGTTCGAAGCTGTACCATAAGAATAAATACGAAACGGAAATATCGTAGCGGTTGAAAAAAAAATCTAGAAGTAGAAAAAAATTAATTAAATCTCATACATACAGTAATGAACGTCTAGGTAAAACTATGGTCGAGGTTAAAAAAAACCGCAGACCCCCGATGGGTTTAAGGTATATGGGCAGCAATGGAGGTATGGATAGTGATAAGACACATGGAGTGCTGTGATAACACTGTAAAGTAGGCCCAGCATCCTATGTTGTAGAGAAGGAGAGGTTTTAGTGGATAGGCCCGCAATTGAAAATTCCATATTACAATGGGGTTCGAGAACCTATAAAAGTTTCACCTCCGACGACGAAAAAAAAGATAGGTAAAATTATTTCGTTAACTTAAACTTTTTGTATTTCAACTTTCTAAATTACGTTTCCAAATGTACATAATTGGGTGTGTTTTCAGGAAATGCATTTTAATTAAGAATATATACTAAATTTTGAGATTATTTTATTAAATCCGTATTATAAAAATTTGTCTTACGTTATATTCTCATAAAATAGTAAATTGTAGTCTAGAAAGTCACTCTATATGGATGGACCCAGCCCTTAACTTCAATCTTACAATATTCTATCTAAACTTTCACAATCTGTTACATCGGAAATCGAGACTGGGGCTTAGTTATAACAACATACTGAGCAGTTTCTTAAACTAGACAGAAATAACTTTTAAATTTATTTTACCTTCTGACCGCAATTTTTTCATTCTCTACATGTTTTTCTTTTATTTCTTTTTGTTTACATGATAACTGTAAACGATTGAAATTATTTTCATTTTTAAATTGATGATGCAAATTTTGTATTTTATCAAGAGAAAATCCGAGTTCATAAAAACAAATAACAACAAAATTAACTACGTTAAGTTCTTCAAGGGCAGAAAATCTTGAATTTATGTTTTCCCAAGGTAGAGTTTGAAGAATTGCAATCTGTATTAGCAAAATAACGTGTAAAATAAATAGAAGAATAAATCGTAATGAACACATTCCATTTATATCGCGACCAATTATTTTCAATGTCTTTTCAATATATGTCGCTTGTAAATATTTGTCCATTTCTTTCAATACCTCCTGAAACAAATAGGTAGTCAATAAAAACATAAATAAATAAAATTATTTACTAAGAATCTTGATGATCTTAAATTTATAAATCAGTAATTTATCTTTAACATTATTTATTTATCTGCTGAAAAATGCTATATTTAATATTGGCGGCTTATATTTAACACAGCTTCCTTTCCTAAAAATGTACAATAATTTTGCTGAGACTCAAGTTTCATTTCATGTTTTATAAATATTATTATTAATGAGGACTTTAAATTTTATTTAAAGGACTTTTAAATTTTAAAAGTCCTTCGGACGACTGCACTCGGCTCCCTCCACGCTAAAAGCAAAGGTTTACTTTGGTCTGGCTCCTACTAAAATAGTCAGTCTTCTGCCAGCCGTCAATAACTTAACATGTGTTAATACAATATTGGTATATATAATGTTATTACAAGTTCAAGTACTATAATAAAATTAATTTTCAATATAAAATAATAAAGACTATTATTTATTTATTTGAACCAGTAAAACAAAAGATTTAGAATAATTAAACCTAAACAAGATACCACACCAAGGCGGCAGTTATTCAACAAATGTATTACTTTATCCATTAAACAATTTTAATAAATCCATTTTCAATGAAAATTCAATAACTTTACTCTTTTTCGTTTCTCAAAACTTTTGATGAAATGTAACTTACGATGAAAATGTTTAAATCGGCTCCTAAGATTTAATAATAAATTTAAAAATAAAAACTAAAAACAAAACTTCTCGTTTATATGCCCTCAAAATTTAGCTTTAAACCTTAGCTGTATACATCTCAAAATTAATATAGAATTAAATGCGAAAGTCTAAAGGCATTCAAATTTCCAGGATGTCTAAAATTATGTTAAATTACTGGACAGTAAAAAAAATCTTATGATACATTTCGGAAGTCTTTAAGAAAATTATAAGACAGATCATAGGTTGATCTCTCTTTACATGATATATACTTTGTCACGACATAGCTTTTACTTAAGTTGAAATCTGGGAATAGACAGTTAAAATGATTTAAGATTATTCTTCTACTTTACTTTAAAAAACCCCTTATCTTAGATCAAGGTTATCATAAACACTTTTACGATTCCAACTCATCTGAGTTATGATCCTTCTTGGCTTCATCTTACAGTTATTGGCCCTAGAGATAACACACTCGACTCCTTCAGCAAAGGGAGTGTATTGTACCCTTCAAAAACTAGGACCGCTCAGGCAGATTCCTGCTAGACTGAAAGGGAAATCGCGCTGGGAGAAAGACGCAAATATCTTACTAATCTCCCAAGGAATAAGCCAAGTAAAGATAGTATTTCAAAACCTGATCTACAAAGAAACGGGAACCCAACCCCCCAACACTACACACGCTATCCTTGCTTTCCGTTCAGTTTCCCCAACTATGTCCATCTTGAAATAGAAACAAATATATGACCGCCATTAAAAATTAAATACCCGTCCGGTGATTGGAAAGACCTAGCACCAAGGAATCGATATCCAGGCTTTATGATTAATAGGGGAATAACGTACCCCCCCCCCCCCGATACCCTTTCGTTCCGTTTCTGAGTTATGAAACGGAATAGTTTCATTGTGTACAACAAAAAATTGTACTGGAAAAGGACGAATTAATACAGGAAGAGGACGTTTATATAACGCCGTATTGTTTTACTGTAAAGGTTTTCAGTATTGATGTCTATTATTTGGCCATCTATGATGGGATCAACATATTTTAATGATATTAACAAAACTAAATAAATAAATAGCTTCAATCGTTTTATTATATTTTATTCACAAAATGACGCTTTGATGCCACCCAAATATTAATTAGAATACTGGAAAAGAAATTTTCCAGATAGAAAAGATGCACAGTAATTTTTTTTAATAATTATTTTAAAACGAGTTTAGGAAAACTTTAAAAGTAAAGTGTATTGGTTCAAAGTGGTAATATAGGTCTAATTTTCAAAAAATTGCATCTTTCTTTTGACAAATAATACTTGAAACTCAGTATATCCTATTTTCACCTGCGTCAGAATGTGTTGTAACGCAGGTGATAATACCTAAAAAAAAACCTAAACCAAAAAAAAACCTAAAAAAAAATTGTGACAGAGAGAGAATGGAGGAACCGATTAATCAAATAAATTACATCTTTTAGAATAACTAATAATTTTTAAAATAGTAAAAATTGTATTTGTATCTCCGGAATTAATAAAATTAACTTTTTTTTCATAAAAGTTTGTTGTAACAAAAAATAACCGGGCAAAGATTATTACAAAATTAGTAAAATATTAACGATAAATCGATGCTTATTATTATAAAATAAGTAATATGTTCATTTATCTTACAATTATTTTGGTTGAAACTAGAATGGTTGAAATTTACGAATTTATTTCAAGAGGGAGGAAAAAATTAATATGAAAGAACACAAAACAAATATACTGAAATTTTCGAAAAAAGGATTTGATGTGGAGTTAAATATTAAGATACGAAGTTCATTCGATAAAGATACAATTGTATCTTTATTTAAGGTCTTATGATTTTTATTTTTATGATCTGTGGAGGCAAAACAGTAGGTAGGATATGATACTTCCCGAACAATAAGTTGGTAACTTTGTGATGACTTTTGATTAGCTGTTTGAGTAAAATTGTTTTGTTTATTACAAAATCTCATTTTAAGATGGCTAGATCTCTTGAAGTTTGCGATTTAGTTGAACAGCGTGCAGTTTTTTGCTTTCCGACGTTGAAAACCCGGTTAAAATTTACTCCCATATAACCAAACAATACGGAAAAAATTGTATGAACTGCAGAAAGTTTTATAAGCGAGTAAAAATATTTAAAGACGGTTGATCTTCAGTAACTGACTAGCACCAATTGATGTTTCAATTCTACCGCTTGATACTCGGATAGACTCTCTCTAGCCGAAGATGACCGACGAATTATATTTGAAATTATAGCTGAAAATTTAAAAATTAGCGTCGGTAATGTTCATAACATTATCACCAAGCTCAAGTACCGCAAAACAAGCGCAAGATGAGTTCCAAGAGAGTTGATAGAACACCATGAGACAAGACTTCACATGTAAATAAGCTGAAACAACATTATCGACAGGAAGGTGATGCTTTTTTTGCACAGTATTCTTACTTATGATGCGCCATGGATTTACCATTACGAACTGAAATCAAAAAGATAAAGCATGAAGTGGAAATACCTAGTTCATCTGTCAAGAAAAAAATCCGAACCCATCATCAGCAGAAAAATCATAGTAACATTCTTCTGGGTTGCAAAAAACCCAATTTTTGTTGATTTTCTAGATCAGCAAATAATAAACAGGGCGTGCTACTGAGAGATGCTTATCGACAAAGACAACAATGTTGATTTTTTTTTCTTGGAGCGAAAAACGCTTTCGCGTTATCATCGCCCGGATACGAAATATTTGTTGTAAATAAATAAATGTTAAAAACTGACAACTAAAAATTAATTAAAGACTAAAACCCAGCAACGTAAATATACATATTACGAGGAAAAAACCTGTAACGTATGCTAAAAGCGAAATAAAAAACAAAGATATATCATATTATTAATCTAAATTAAAATAAAAAATTTCCATCTGCTATATGGCAAATGACATAAATAGCTGAAACACACTATAGTAAACTCAAACATTTGTATTTAAACCGACGGTCCTAACAAACTGTAAAACAGAATGTAACATCATTGCATTATCCCCTAGCATAGTGGGTATATTAGCCCCTAGTTTAAACTTGCGACGCAATGCCGCATAACACACAATTCACGAGAATTTGGTACACATTCTTAGTTAATTGGCAATCGCAGCGAGAACAAACTGGTGCATTTGTTTGAGTGATCAGATATTCATGAATGAGTCTAGTAGCCTATACGCAAACGCAAATAATAACCTCCTCTCGACTGTTATTCCTGAATGAGGAGCTCCACGGTGACACATTGTTCTTAAATAGACGAAGTTTATTGCTAGTAGCATTCCATTCACTTTGCCACTTTTCATGAACCACCCTCCTCAGAAAACAGACAAGATAGTTCGAAACAACGCAATTGGTGAAAGGAGATTGGAAGCGTTATCAGCACGTTCATGTCCTACAAATCCCAATATACATATTGGACAGTGTTTCAACAGTGTTGAAAAAACGCACTGGATCTCAGGACAATAACCCATCACGGTAACTCCCGGCCTCACATATCTCAAGTAAGTAATTCGAGAAACCATTAACAAATTACATCGAGAAGTATTATCTCACCTCCCATGCATTAGTTCTATCGGATTTCCACTTGTTTGACCTACTTAAGGAGGCGCTACTTAAAAAGACGTTTAATGTCTATGACAACGTTAAAGAATCTGACTTCAACATGAAGACAAAGATTTCTTAGCGGCAGGCATAAATAAGCTGATTCATAGATGGGACAAGTTTATTAATATTGCTGGAAATTATGTTGAAAGGTGTAAACAAAATGTCATATTGATTAAGTAAAGCTTTTAACTTCAGAGCACTTTGGGAATAATTATTGAATAACCTTTGTACTAAGAACATATTACACCAGAAGTCGCAGATTGTTGTTGTTTAGGTAGAAAAATAATAAAGGCTGGACGAAATAAAGAAAAGAAGACATGCACAAGGAAGGAGAGCTTTCGCTTAGAAAGAAATCAAAAAATAATTTAGGAATTAAAAAAATATAAATTCTTAAAAAATATTTGTATCGAATATAGGATACAATGTCAGATATATATATATATATTAATAGAAAACTCAGATTACAAAGAAGAAGAGGCGTTTTAGATGCGATATAAAAAGAGAATGTTAAAAATTAAGTAGACTGAAGAAATACAAAATTAATTTTTTAAAACTGACTGAAATGAATAAAAAGGTTTATGCCAGAACTTCTTGTAAGCAGAAGAACAAAGCTGTTGGAATATTTTACATAAGTAAAATCATATTTCCCTTATTTAGTTGAAGCAGTCCACAAATCGTTTCGTAACAAAGGTACATTATTAATAACAAAAAGTATATTATTAATGATACACTATTTGCTTTACACTGGTGCTGTTCACACAGTATGTAAAATATCATAAATATCTGAGGAAAAGCATCAGTAACTAATACTTTCTCTAGAAGAGTAATAGTACAAATCCCTACGGCGAACAGAGTAAAGATGTCACATGTAAAGCTGAATATAAATTGTATTTCGATTGGCTGGGCATGTAGGTATATACGTATAAGAGTACATTCGGCTAAGTGAGAAAGACAACGGGAAAATACTTCACTCCTCACTTTCCTTGGTACGTCATATGTAGTATTAATCTAGAGAATGGCTATCTCGTTTCAGGGAATAACGTTTTGATTTATGTCAGCTACAGTCTTTACGGTTAAGGCATTTAATGTACAGTCTTAAATATTAGGGCAACCCAGGCATCTTTAGTTTAGAAGTTAAATTTAGTGTATAAATAGTAAAATGTAAGAGGTGTGATTAGGAAAACAGATGAACACAACATAAAAAAAATGAAGTAGTTCAAACAGTTAAGCGAGTGAAAAAATATATCAGATACCACTATATTATTCAAGAAATTGCTGGAAAATATAAATTATACGTAACCAATCAACTTATCGTACGTGATCAATCAACATTTGATTGATATTTATTACATACATATATATACTTAACATACATACATTTATAAATTCATATATATATATATATATATATATATATTTATTTACATACTACATTAGAAATATGCATATCTTTGCCTCATTTTAATTTATATATCAAAATAATATTTTATTTAATGTTGAAGAAATTCCACTTTTTAAAGAGGAATTTTTTTTTTTTTTTTGTTTGCTTCAAATTCTTATATTTTACTACCTTTAATAAATTAATTTTTTAAAAATGAATCCATTTTTAATATTCATCATTTGAATGTATCTTAAAAAACATACACTGTCTAATATGAGGAACATAAAAAAATAAGGGATTGTAACGTATTTCTTTATAACTATATTGGGTGTGTCCTACCTGCGCACCCCTCATATTTACATTATGAGGGAATGCTACGTTATTTACTCTTAGTCACCCTTTCTCATTCTTTTTTTTTTCTAATTTAATTCTAAACACTTAGTCGATAGATGAAATAAAATTGAATGTTTATATTTACTTAAATGAAACCGTTGTTTGAAGGTTAAATTTATTATAAATTCAAACATGTAACTCAATAATAATTTATTTCCAACATTTTAGTATCAGTAAATTAAAAATAGAACACGATTTAGGTTAAATTAAACCTATAGGAAGTTTATTTCACTGTACAGATCATTTTAATTCTTCAAATATTGTTCAACTCCTACGAGTGAAGTCACTCAAAATGTAAATTAAAAAAAAAAATTGTTTATACTTTTACCAATTAATATAAATATATATAATTTTTCTTTTAAAAAAAATATTAACTAAAAAACTTTTAGAATGATTTGTTAAACTAGTAAAAATGATAAAAATTATTTATTTCTTTTAATCCTGAATTATGATACTACTCTTTATCATAAAATAATATATTTAAAACCAAAGTAAAGTTAATTTTTTTGAGATTTAATAACAAGAAATTAATAAATATTTACACAAATTTTCATTTAAAAAACAATAATTTTAAAGACTCGCGCAGTTCTGCGTAAGAAGACGAACTTTTCGATTTCGACACCCTCACAATTTCGGAGTAAAAAATGTATTTTTTTTCGAGTACAACGCAATACATACCTTCGATTAACCAGTCGACTCTATACACAAGCATCAAGTTTCATCTCACTCATCATTGTGAACCATAAGGGAGTATGAAAAACGCACTTCTACAAAGTCAACAGAAACTCAAATTTGTTGAACCTTAAATTGAGCGTAACTAAAGAACGATTCAACCAGTCAGTCTTCTTTGCCGGCCTCCGTGATGCTAGTGGTAGAGTCTCGGCCTTTCACCCGGAGGTCCTGGGTTCGAATCCCGGTCAGGCATGGCATTTTTCACACACGCTACAAAACATTCATCTCATCCTCCTCGGAAAAAATGCTTAACTGCGGACGCGGAGGTTAAAAAAAAATTTACTTGCACAACTTCAGATACCTAAACTACAGCATACCTAAATTTCAATGAAACTGATTGATTCCCAATTCTTCAGTTCCTAATGAGTCAAAAATATCGCGTTTGATTAATAAATTTCGTAAGACTGGGAGTGTACATGATCGGTCGGAAAAGCACAGTTCGACCGTCACTGTTAACAGTACAGGTTCTGTAGGATATGAAAAAACGTTTGACTCGCTTACCCAGAAAATAGCTCAGAAAGTTGTCTTTACAGGCTGGGCTTTCGTTATCTACAGCTTTCAAGGCTGCTAAAAGATTACAATCGCATCGGTGTTGTTCAAGAAGTGAAAGAAATAGACCACAAAAAACTTTTATAGTGTTGTCGGTTTCGTTTTTTGTTGACGACAATGGTATTGAAATTTTGGATCATGCTTATTTAATGACGAAGCATGGTTTGACTCGGATGGCTACACTAACAGCCAAAACTGCCGAATATGGAGCGCTGAAAATCTTCACGTGTTTCATGAACGATCGTTACACGCACGTAAAATTGGTGTCTGGTGTGCGATCTCCCGGCGTCGTGTAATAGAACCTTTATTTTTTGACAAATCTGTAGGTGGTGTGGTTTATCGCAACTTAATCGAACACTTTATTGCCACGTTAGATTTACACGAATTAGAAGGTCAGTTCCAGCGGAATAACGCAACGTATCATACTGCTAATGAAATACTAGATACGTTAGGGGAATTTTTTGGCCACCGTTTTATACCAAAAGGGTTGAAGCTCCAAGATCACCAGATCTTACATCAGCAGACCTTTTCCCTTGGAGGTATTTAAAAAGTGTAGTTTTTAAAAACAATCTTCATACACTTGAAATGAAGGCTAACATTGAAAGTAAGATTTCAAACATTACTGAGAAAACATTACGAAAGTGGCTGAAAATGTTATGAAACGTACACGAACCTGCATCGGGATTACAGGAAATCATTTTGAACATCTATTTTAAAGTTATTAAAGATAATTTGAATATTGTTGCCTAAGTATTTTATTAACATTAATATTTTTGTAATAAATTCATGTTCTCAACAAAAGTTGTGTCCATTTAAAACACCCGGAACTTATTTTAATATTTAAAAAAAATCAAAATGAAAAAAGTTTGTTCACTATCTTAGAAACTTGATGGTATAATTTCTTTTACTATTTTTTATTTTTTTTTAATTTAATGTAATATTAAAATATATTACTGAATATTTATTATATACATAATAAAACGCATCGGTGACAAGAGGTAGTAGCCCATTTGTCTACTTCACTCCAGGTCCTGGGTTCGATTCCGATCTAAGTCGGGATAAATGTAACGAATCGATTCCAACATAGATGTTAATGACCATTATTATAATGCTGATATACTAATCTTAACTTTTGAGAGATATACAGCACCTTACAACGTAACAAACCAAAATTTTGTCATTTTATTAAATTTAAACGTTTTTACTGTAATTTTCATTCAAATAAACATTTTAAGAAACAGCCAAATAAAACTATTCTTATAATTCTTTTTTCTATAATATAAAAAAAAAGGAAAATTTAATAACATTCTATTAAAATATTAATTTTATTGAACTACAATTAAACAAAAAACGCGGATCCAATAATAGTTTTATTTTAATTCTTCTAGACTATCATGGATTGTAATAATTGGAGAAGGACAAATATTATAACAAGAAAAAGAAAAGTAAAAAAATATATGGAAACCGCATTACCACAAAGTATGCCATTACGTAAACTGTTTAAAAGAGAAAAATATAAAATATAATAATGTATACTTCAGTAACAAATATTTACAGCGGACTCAAGAAAGTTATGTTGATCCAATTATTTTTATTTACTTATTTTTTATTATTTTTGTAATTTATTTCAATATTTAAATAAAACAGAGATAATAATGAAAGCTTTTTGAACTAGTCCTTCAGAAAATAAATAATAAGACATTTTCCTGTATATATATATATATATATATTGCATTGTTTTGTTGACTAAAATTTTAATAATGGGAAATAGCTAACATTTTAATGTAAAATTATCAATTGTTTATGTTAATTCTGACAATTTAAAATGAAGATAATTATTACCAACTCGTATTTTAACCAAATCATATAAAAACACTTCTAAAAAATTATGATATCCGCTTATACAAAACACACGAGGCTCGGTTGATAAATTTTACACATACGTATGCGTAGCAAGGAAATGAAAAAAAAATTGAATGAAATAAAGAATGAATAAAAGTACTACAGTACCATAACTACAAAATGCAATGCAGTATTTATTTTTCAATATAATCCCCGTTTACACTGATACACTTTTCCCAACGTGTGACAGGTTTTTGCATTCCGTCACTAAAAACTTCTGGCGGTCTTTCTCGGATCCAAGCGGCTAGCTTCTTTCACCTCATCGTCGGTGGTATAATGATTACCTTTGAGTTCCCTCTTGAGATGAGGAAAGAACTGGAAGTCACACGGAGCCAAATCCGGCAAGTATGACGGATGCGGAATAGGCTCAAACTTCAACTTGCAGAGTGCCATCAGAGTTTACGCTGTACTCATCGTGCACAGATTTTACGGTAACCCAATTGCTCGACAATACGGCCTAATAGTTTTTAGATATGCCTAACTGAATAGCGATGCGTTGCTGGGTGATTCGCCGGTCACTTTGAAGCAAATCGTCGATCTCCTTTCGATGTTTCTCGACAGTCACAGAAACTGGTCGTCCGCTGCAAGGTGCGTCCTCAATTGTCGCTTTACCAGCTTCACATTTGTGAAATTTCAACGCCCGCTTATTCACAGTACTCCTGTAAATAGTTTCCCTACCGTAAACCGCTTTTAAACGATGAAAAATATTCATCATTACATTTTCTGCTGTTAAAAATTCGATCATTGCTCGCTGTTTTAATCGTGTTGACATAATGGCCGTACTAGACTCCGTTTTACCTGCTACTGAAAAACAAACTGATACACGAATTTCAACGCATTATCGCAGATATGTAGAGGGGGATATTAGCTACTGTGTACTGCCACGCCCAACTCGATAGCACGTTTTGTCTCCATGTAGCATGCTAGGGTGCAAAATTTATCAGCCGAGCCTCATAAACAAATAAAAGTATATTTTACTGCAGTTTATCCCTCATAAAAATAGAAAAAATATAGCGTATGCTTCTGAATGGCAAATGAACTGGTCATAATAATACTAGACTCGTTACATTTTTATAGTGATATAACAGGAGTGGTAAACCAATTTTCATACGGATGACTGTGTATTAATACATAATAAAATTATCATGGTATTTTTTTTTAATCTCCAGAACCACCGTTAGGTATTTCTTCAGAGGATGAGATGAATGATAAGCAGCTTGTGAAAATGCCATGTCTGACCGGGATTAGAACGCGGGACCTCCGGATGAAAGCCTGAGACGCTACCACTCACGCTACGGAGGTCGGCATGATGGTATCAAAATGATTATATTATCAAACTTAAACAGATACATAATAATTCACAGTAAAACTTAATTTTGGGATCTTTTTGATTTTGTTTTAAGTAAAAATTTAATGAGCATAAGCAGAGGGAAAGCTAAATAAATATTCTTGCCAATTCATAACTTTATTTACTCTATTACTAATTAAAAAACACGTCCACTTATATTAATCATTTTATTTTATTATTTTTATTAAAATAATATTCATTTTGTAGCTCCTGAAAAATACCAATCCTGATAGGGAAACGAAAGAAAATGTAACCTTCCAGATTATATAATAGTTGTGTACGGATTAGCTAGTTTTTAAAGCAAGTTATTAAAGCTAGTTTGCTAGTTTTCAATTATCTTAATGATTAATTACAAGTAATTGTGTATATGCCGTAACCTAACGACTGAAGATGACGTCACATATGACATGAATCACTAATGAAAATGATATAACCATTCCCAAAAATA
Organism: Lycorma delicatula; assembly: GCF_047948215.1. Lineage (NCBI taxonomy): Eukaryota > Metazoa > Arthropoda > Insecta > Hemiptera > Fulgoridae > Lycorma > Lycorma delicatula. The sequence goes on from NC_134460.1 coordinate 27,364,336, forward strand.
TCGAACTAGGCTTTACTACGAAAATTGAAGAGTACAACGGTGCTTTCTTCACGTATCATACATATCGGCATATAATATCCAATAAATTACATCCAAAAATCGTTAAAAATGCACCAATAATCATAAAAATTCAGTTAATTAAAATTAAATTATTTCTAACACCCTGGTAATATTTAGGCTTAGAAGTTATTATACCTTCATTATATACATTTTAGCGACTGACTTATTAGCATCATTATTCTTAGAAAAAGCAATTCTGGTAGGAGTATCTGTCGTATCTCAGTTGCTTTATGTCTGGTACAAACATAATAAAAAATTAAATAAAAGTGTAAGGGAATATAAAAAAGCAAGAAATAAATAAACTTCATTTTATCTTGAAATAATGTATTCTATGTACTTCCTTAACTCGGTAAGCGGAAAACGAGTAAAAAGCAAAAATAAGAATATAATATTAAAAATAACTAACCTGTGCAGATCACATCACAATTATATTCATCGGCGCAATACCTAAAGATGGTTTAAAGTCTGTTTAAGACTAATTTTACAGAATGTAAAATTGGTTTTGAAAATAGAAACTTAAATAAAGAGGGACGATGCATTCATCTTTCGTTATTCTTTAATAACTATTCCTATTGAAAGGAATGTAAAGTATGTTGGTATTCGGCTAGACAAGTGTTTAACTTAAAGTCGACGCATTAAAAATGCGTTGAATTTAAGTTAAATATTAATTATTGAATTCAACAATTGATTCAAAATATTATATAGATTTTTTTTCACATAAATCAAAATTTATGATCAAAAAAACAAATTTATAATTATAAAACCTATTTAAATGAATGGAATTCAAAAATTTAGAATGACAAAAAATTTAATCATTTCAAGAAAAATCTCAAATGATAACTAACTATTTTATGTAACAACTATTTTTTACTCACTAGCTTAAATTTCTATTTAAAAAGACAAGAACCTGCATATTCTGCTGCTAAAGAGGCATGTAGTCAACCATCCTTCACGTCCCATGTTACTGCATCCGACTTTGTTCTGTGTGAAACTCACTCTCCGCGCAAAGTGGCAATATAACTGGACGGCTACGGTAGATACCAAACTCCGGCACATTAAAGGTTCTGTGTTGTCATGGGACTCCTCATACAGGAAAATTCGTCGTGAGGAAGTCGTCCTCTGCCGATTGCGGATAGGACATACGAGAGCTACTCACGGACGGGTATCTGATGTCCAGCAGTAAACGCACCAGTATGCATGCGATGTAAGTGCCCCTTGACTGTGTGCTACATTCTTGTGGAATGCATACGATATGCGGCCTTGCGTAGTAAGTTCAAATTGCCCGGGAATTTTCGTAAAATCCTGGGCAGTAATAAAGATGTTTTAGCTCGGGTATTTTTATTTCTTTGGGGTGCTAATTTTTAACACTTTTTTTTTTGTAATTGTTTGTTTTTGTGTTTTAACATTTTGTTAAAACACAAAAACAAGTTTTTCTTTTGTCTTTATTTTAATGTTTTTTTTTTATTTTGTTTTAAACTTTTTCCTTTAAGTTTTAATTTTTTTATATTATTGTTTTGTGTTTATATTACATGTTTTGTTTTCTGGGTGTTTATTTTAAATTTTAGTTGTGAATTTTGTTTTTTTTTTGTCATAGTTTTTAAGACAATCGTGATCGGGCGATGATAACACTAAAGCGTTTTTCGTCCAGAAAGACCAAAAAATAATAATCTAAAAAAGACAATGCAATATTAAACAAAAGCAGATTCGACAGTCTCTTATAAGCCATTCAATCACTTACATTTACCTCCCCGACAATTCCCAGCAGTAAGGAGATTACGATGTAACTAGATTAAAAATTTCTCATAATGTCATAAAAGTAAGGAACTATATACCCATGTTCCATGTAACTTGATGCGTCACAATTTCACTCCTAAAAACATTGACCGACCCATTGTTAAGAACAATAAATATCCCATGATCCTGAGTATGACTCATGATCATTTACTGTCCTTAGTAAAGAATGAAAATATTTTCAATCCCCTCAATATTGAACCAATTGTATTACTGCTAATCTGCATATCGAGCCCACTGAAATTCAGACCTAAAAGTTAAACTTTCAGTAAAGCACTTCAGAGAATATCAATATTGTTACTTTCAGAAAAAGCAATTCTGAATAGTTTCATTTGTATGTAATTCATATGCTATACATTTATCACAAACATAAAAAAAAACGGGATAGATAAAGTAGAATTAATTATTTCACATCTTTCTATGGAAAATAATGCATTACACATATAATCTGCATCGGTAGAAAAACCTTTCGTAAGAACTTCTTGATTATCTATAATAAATAAATAATAGTTTTTAAATTTATTAGAATTTAATGCTAATTTTGTTATGAAACCAATAAATATATATTTATTTTTAAATATTTTTGTCAAGGAAGTTTTAGTTAAAGTTTATGTAACACCAACCGCTTAGGCCGAGCAAATCTAGTAAGGTGCCATCTAGTAAGGTGACTCCACTCCCTTGACCTTCGATGCGTTCGTTATCCTCATGGTTGTGAAAATAAGACTGATAAGTAACAATAAAAGCCTAAAAAACTCTCTTTCCTCCAACGTTTCCCTCGTTCTTGACGTAGAATACGCTCCCGCTATAGACGAAGCTACAGCTCGAGTCTGGGCGTTGCTAACCGATCAGCAGTTGTTTCAGAAGCTGTTATCAGCATGAAACATCGGTGAGTATCTTGGTGGAGGACCGAGATACTCTCATTCTTTTAGCAGACTTTCAATAATAAGAAAGGTTACTTCTCTTTCTTGAAAGAATATTTTTTTAACTTTCAACAATCCAGTATCGACACCCAAAATAAACAATCAAAACCCATAAACGCTCGCTAAATGTGCTATTTTAAGCTAATTACAATAATAATAATAACAACAAATTAATAATATATTGAATATATTCATTAAAGAAAAAAGATTAATCATCTAAGTAAAAGGATTAATTTTTTTTCTTTAATGAATAACTTAATCCCCCCACCAGTATTATCGTGATAATTCTAACTGGAGGTATTAACTAAGCCTCTAAGGTATAAATCTACAAGGTTTTATTAAAATCTGTCCAGTACTATGCGTTTCTGCGAAAACAGGGACGACCCTAGTTATCATTTTATTACATGTATAGATTTTCAAAGTTTTCAGGTAGGATAAAATACTATCTGTCATCTACTATATTTAAAATTGTATATACTGCCCAGAGGCTGTATATTATATAAGTTATATATATAATACGACGAACAATTTTTAACATATAAATCATCTACATGATTATGTAACTTTTCATTAAAAAGATTTTTACCAAAAAAATTAATCTTCTAAGACCATCAGAAAATATTCTTTTAGATAATTAGTTTTCTGAAGTCAGCAAAAATATTTTTCTAATATAATAAAATAATTACTAGTTGTACTTTAATATTTATTTGAAATTTATTTTATTTAAAGAATTTCCAAATATTTGATTTTTTAGTATAATTATAACATACAAAAAAGAAATATACTGTATATCTATATCGTTTTTGCATATTTTTAAAATAATTTTACAAAGTAGGAAAATTATGGCATATGATATAATTAGTATTCTAAAACTTAAAATTTATATGACTAATTAATAGGGCTATTTCAGTAATAAGCTCGTAATATCTTTTACATATATAAATTAATGACTTTATAACATCTTTCAACAATAGACACACCCAAACAATAAAATGGAAAAAATGAAAAAATTGTACGGATAATGGTTGCATGCCATTTAATACTACACTGTAGGCTATTTCGTAATTGATGATGTGTTTCCATCTTACAGAAAGAGAGAGAGAGAGAGAGAGAAAGAGAGTGAGAGAGTTATACAAGATAGAATGACTAAACAAATACTTTTACCCCTTTTAGGAACTATTTAATATCAATATATCAAGAATAATATTACAAGTATACTTTGAAACGTTAAAAACACTCCATAAGAATCTTTAACCTGTTTTTTAAATAATTTAACTAATTTGTGAGTCCAGGGGTTTTGAAAGACAAGGGAGAAGAATGGAAATATATTTATGTCCTTATTTTAATAAACTGTAGAGAAATGTTTGGCTTATGTTTGATATTCACAAAACATATATCTATATTAATATTACTTTTCGATTTCTCCTTCATAATTTCCCCTTCCTGTTTTAAATATTGTTTATTGTGTTTATATACACATATAAACGCGTATATTGCAACAGGACCAGTGTAAAGGACCAGGGTAACGGATTTCTTCCAAATAAGAAGAAAGAAAGAGAAAAGAAGAATCTAGAAGGAACTAAAAGGGATTCTTTCATTTTTTGTAATACAGACAATGGCTTCTTCAAAAGCTCTTGTTCGACGGGTTATCAGACCGGAATAAGAATTTATTGAAAAATGTAGGGGCGCAGAAATGAATATTATTACGCTTCAACAATTAAAAGGACGTGTCGGGTACTGGTTCCGCAGGCCAGTAAGTATAAATACGGTCGGGGACCAGCAGAGAGAGTCAGCAGTTTTGCGAAATCTAATTCGGCGCAGTCGTGATAACAAGCGATAATAGTGAGTAGTTTCTCAAGCCCGAGTTTGAAGCGGTTGCGGTGACGGCGATATCAGTAAACGTTTGGTAACAACGAGTGAAAAGTACGTCACAAGCATTCTTTTGTGGACAGTGGGTGAATATAAGAAGTTGTTCGAAGAGATATTGGTAAACAGTAGTGAAAATGGCAGTATTACATGCATTCATAAAGTGCAGTTCAAACAGTAAAAGCTTGTAGTTGATGCAATATTAGGTTCTACAGGTCATTACGACATTTTTAGTAAATCGGACTGTATTATGTTTTTTATAATTTAATTATCTTTAAACAAATGTTTGTCCTTTTTATTTGAATTACTATTTTGTATGTTATATATATGTATTATCATTATTATTATTAATTTTGTTTAAATGTTTTTAGGGTAATAAATTGTATTTTTAAGAAATTTTTACGTTTGATGGTCAAGCAATATCCTTGTCAAACCGCAAAAACGCGACAATATATACATACATATAATACAACTGGTTAAAAAATTCATTTCCTTTATCCTTTTTTAAATTTCAAAGATGAACAATTAAAATTTCATAGCTTTTATATAGAGTACGAAACATAACTACATTTTTACGTAACAATTTCTAGTTTTGGGGGTATTTTAGAGTGGAGGCTCAAACATTTTTATTATAAAGATAAGGGATTATAGAATGTTTTTTTTTAAATACTTGACATTTACGTATTTTTAAAAATGGCGTAAAGCAGTGCTTGATATAAAGATTCGTTAAAAAATGATGTCGTAGTTTTTTTTAAAATTACGATAGATTTGTTAAGTAAAAAAGTAGACTGGAAAGTTACTGGCTTACTATCTAAGATTTTCAGCATTTTGACAATCAGGTGTTACTGAAAATTAACTAATAATGCACTTAGAATTGAAGTCAACATAACAAAGAAAAATTCTTTAAAAATCCCTGGACTTTTTTATAGTATTATATATATATATATATATATATATATATATATATATATATATATATATTAAAAAAAACCGTTCCCTTTTAAATCAATCCTTATAAAATGGAATACGAAAAGCAAACATTAAAAAAACGTTTGAATTTATATAAGTTAAGTATCATAGCTGATTGTAGACGACCTAACATGAGTCACAAATCACTCCCTAAAATAACATAACCAATCTTATCATAAAAAACACCCCATTTCAAGATTATTATATAAAGGGAAAAATGAAATGTTTCTCGTTAACTTCCTAAAAAAAAAAAGAATCTAGTAAAAATTAAAAAAGCTTTGTACTTTTTAGTCATACATTAGTCAAATTCACCGACCTTAGGATTTGTGCAAATTTCATCAATGGGCAATGTCAGGAAGTATGTAAAATTATTACATCTGCACCCTTAATTTACCTCCATACGTGCGGATATTTGCAAAAGTAATGGTTAAACATTGTACTGTCACCCGACCTTAATAACAAGATTTCATCAATAGGAAGTATGTTAAATTAAAGATGCAAAATTTGAGGACAAACATGAAAAAACATTGTGAGTTAAAATAAAGCAAGTAAAAAAAAAAAACTTTTCGAACCCATTGATTTATCATCAGCTATAAAATTATATATCAGATTGTATTAGGTCAACGTTACATGTAAAAACTGATGGTTGCCAAGATCAGCTGACAATTTTTACTTCCTTGTACGAAGTAAAGGAAGTATTGTAATCGCGAAAAATTTCGGTTTTCAGATTTCAACAGAAATATCCATTTTGAGCATGTCTGAATCCTTTTGACTAGTTTCGGCGTGACGTCTGTACGTACGTATGTATCTCGCATAACTCAAAAACGATTAGCTGCAGGATATTGAAATTTTGGATTTAGGACTGTTGTAACATCTAATTGTGCACCACCCTTTTGATTACAATCGACTGAACCAAGTGTCCAAAAAAAGCCGAAAATCCAAAGAAATTTGGAGTTTGGACTTTTTAAACTGCAGTAATAAGTCCTCATTGAGTGCTTTTCAACAATATTTCATAAGTGGTACTTATTTTCATTGGTTCCTGAGTTATAACCGAATGAAATTTTAATTAATCTAATATCTAGATCTTAAAGAGGACGGCACATCGGTTCGAATCAGACTTCATTTCCTATTTTTAACTTTTCTTTTTCTAATTTAAATATATTGATATATTAATAATTTGTTAACCTCTGATTGTAAAAAAAAATTATGGTAAATAATAATTCAATAATAACAAAATATACATATATATATATAAAATATCAGAAGTTATTAATGAAATAACATTTTATGTACTTTTCATTTTTTTTTAAATGTGTATATGTAATTTAATAGTCTTACAAGGAAGTCATGTGCTGTGTACATCAGATTTTTATAAGCAGTGATGATAATGCATTACCTAATGTAATATTTTATAACTGATCACAAATTTATGAGTTAAAAACGTTTTCTACATAACTTGTTAAATTTGTATTAATATTTTGACGCGTTAATAGATTTTTCTTTTTTTAATTAATTGAAATGTTGTAAACTACGCATTTAATAAATATACGTATGAAAACCAATTTTCAATCCTAGATAAACCGCTTTAGATGATAATAATTATCTTTCACATAAAAAAAATAAAGTATAAAGAAATAAAAGTTAAAAATAATTAAGAAAATTAAACAAAAATATTTTATACCTTAATAACAAATAATGATACCACAAATTTTGTATGTAAACGTAATAAAGTAACAAGTTAAAATGACGGAGCTCTCTAGAGTAAAGCGTCATTAAATAACTTTATAAACATCTGTTATATATTTTATAAAAGAAGTAAAATGGATCTTCCACCACTAAAAAAAATTCATAGATTAATGAATGAATAATAAAAATATTAGTTATACAACTTCATACAGTAAACTTTAAATTGGCAGATAAAGTTTTTTAATTTCCATAATGAAATATATGTAATATACATTCTTTTAATATGATGGTAATAATAAAAATATTTTTTTAATGAATAAAATATGAGTAAAAGTTTCATCTGAAAATGTCAAGCTGCAAAAAAAGTTAGTTTATTAAATATAAAGTAATTTGTTAAAAACTTATTGAAGGTTCTACCCAGTAAACGACAATATTAATAATATAATCATAAAATTTTCATTTATTTTCTGAGAAATGTAACTATGCTAGATATTTTAACTGCTTTATGAAATGAGGTGAATCAATTATTCCGTTAAATAATTAATAACTTTTTATACTGGTCTCGGTATTGTTTATTATTAATCAAATTTCTCTATCAGAGAAATGCAAAAAACTGTGTTTATAATTTATATATATGGATAAATTTGTAACATATTTTCAAAAATGTGTAGTCAAATTTCATCTTTATTTGAGAAAATTATTTTTTAAAAATTCAAAGAATATAATTTTTTGTAACTACAAGATGGTAAATACAAACTTAAATAGACAATAAAAATACTGATGAATATTGGAGATTTCAATAACCTTTTTTTTTTTTGTATGAACTTATGATTTCATTATTACTGTCACGGTTATATAGATACAATAGTATATACCAGAGTATTATAACCCTTGGGTTTAAATTCTAGTAAAGGCAGTTACTTTTATACGGATTTGAATGCTAGATCGTGGATACCGGTGTTCTTTGGTGGTTGGGTTCAATTAACCACATATCTCAGGAACGGTTGACCTGAGACTTTACAAGACTGCACTTTATTTATATTCGTATATATCATCCTCATTCATCCTCTGAAGTAATACCTTTCGGTGGTTCCGGAAGCTAAACAGAAAAAGATAAAAAGAAAAGAAAGAGTATACTAACCAACCAGGTTGATCTAATTGTGAACTCTTTTTTCTTTTCCGTAGGAAGTGGGAAAATTTGTCTGAACCAAACGCCCAGCAGCCCGCACATACTGGGTGTGTGGGGTTCACCGCCTACGCGGTGGGACCTACTAAAAACACGCTCTCTCATGCAGGGTGGTGCTAGAATTGATGTAAAGGCATAACATCAGCACCACCCGCGTCACAGGCACACTTCTTATTCACACCAATATTTACATAAGACATTAAGACACTATTTACACTCAATATTTACAATTAATAATATATAGAGCTACGGATATACATTATAGCTATGCCAGCCTCAGACAACAGGGCCTCAGACAACTAGTAGTGAACTCGTCATCGCAAATCAGCTGATTTCAAAGTCGAGAATTCTAAGGTTCAAATCCTACTAAAGTAATTAATTTGAATACTAGATCGTGGGTCCGATTTTCTTTGGTGGTTGGGTTTCAAGACTACACTTCATTTACATTCATAGACATTATCCTCATTCATCCTCTGAAGTAATACCTTAAGGTGGTTCCAATTTTCTGGCTGAACAGAAAAAGAAAGAGAGAGCTACACAATATACTGTATAAGGAAAAATATACTAACTAATCTGAACAAATTTTAAATGTCGGGGTTATTGCAGATGTAGATGTTTAATGATCATCTCAAACGAAAAAAAACACCAATTTTAGTAATGAATAATTCTGGAAGCTGTATGTACGTAGAAGTACATATGTATGTTGATCTGGTTTTTCTTAATATCTCCAAACCAAACTCAATGGAACTATTTGGAGGAGTGATGGTTAGCTTCATGATTTCTACATATGAAGCTATGATGTAATTTTATTTTTGTCATAATTGGTCAAAGCAGATACAGATCTTAGGTGTTCTGTATGAAAAATTTTATTCAAAGAATAGATAAATTTGTTCACCTAATATAATAATCCTTAGGTAGCTAATATACTTTTTGAGGGTGTTTTTACTTTCTTGGTATCATGGCTCTAGCTATGCTACAAGAATGAAAGTATGGTTATTAGTCGAAAAATGGGGTATGGGTCTTTTTGCACTTCTCGACGTTTCATGAGCCAGGCACCCTAAAAAACAAACAAAAAAGTGAAGGTTAATGTTCTTACGTACGTATGTACGTGTACTGGCATGTTTGAAGATTAACAATTTTTGACTGGATAAATTGATTTTAATGAAATTTGAAACAGAGACTCGTGGATATGAGACAATTTATTTGGTGACAACATTTGGGGGTCAACATCTCCAAAAAGTGGGTTAGATAGTTTATTTGGGGTAAATTTTCTTAAAATTTTTCAAACATAATCTAACTTTATATTAAGCTCAGTACATGCACTTATCTTACCATATTTAAACAAATTCCCCCCCCCACAATTTCTCCCCCTTCCTAGGCAAAGTAGTAGTGCAAACGCCCCAAAAATAAACATATTTTGGGGACAATATTAGGGGTAGAGGAAAACCGATCAAAGTTTAAAAATATCGCTTTTTGGACACTTTAAAAATTTTTTTGGTTTATTGAAACTTTTAATGATAATATTACAATAAAATTTCATCACATTCATTTCCACCCCCAGCAGAATAAATCTTAGGTAAATTTTTATTGGTTGTAAATTGTTCAGTGGAGATTGTTTATCCTTCCATTTAACGTAGTAAACGTAGACAAATCAAAAGATTTTCTTTGGGAGGTGATTTTATGGGTGGGAAGTAGAAAAAGTAAAAAGATATTGAATTTTTGAATTTTTTAGACTTTTTCATGTATCATTATTTTTTCACTCTATAAGAATAAATAACCAATGCCAGAAAAATACAACAATTTTGTTACCAGCTATTTTCTTATCCAAACCCCGTAAAGCAGTGGTACAATAAAACATTCGTTCTTTTTGTCGTTACTGAGCTCAAAGTCACATTTTTATATTGTTTAGATGATTCTATGACACTGGTACGTCATTTTAGTACGTATTTTGGCAATTTAGTTCAAGAGTGGGGAATAATAAGCCTAATTGGTTTCTTTTCTACTTTTCGTTTTATCAGATAACCTTTTTCTTGATATCTACAGACCGGATTAACATATTTCTATAAAATTTTGAACTTTGACCTCTGAATTCGGGCCAATGTAGTTATTTAAATTTGGTCATAACTTGTCAAGCGGTTAGGGGATACGGTCACCATACTACTGTGCATTGGTACTGTTAATCAAAATTTTCTTATAGATTAGAATCATTTATCTACAAACTTCTTTACTTACAAAGTGAAATATTTCAAAGTTCCACTTAAATTTCCTGCTAAGTAATTGTAAATCTTTCCTGCTAGTAATCGTTAATTGGTAAGTAGTAGTCGATCGAAGACCAAATGCTCATTAACTATAATTCCATAACTTTTCCAGCTTTTTTAATGGTGTTTCTAACCCTGTTATTGATCTATTATTAGAAAATTGTAATTTACCACAAATTAAATTTAGGTAGATTCGATCGTTAATGGTCTTCTTCTAACCTGAGTTACGATTATAGTTTTTCTATATAACTTTGTATACTAATGACTGACTGCTCATTACCGCTCGATTATGGAAATATAATTTTGTTAAATATTTTTTTAAATACATGTATTTTTTGAAAATTTCCAGTTTGTAAAACTACTTCTGAGTTTTCTCAAGGTAAGTTTTGTCTAGATAACGAAAGAATTACATGTGACTAAGATTTTATAATTTTTTAACTACAGTTGTAATAAATTATATACAGACTCTTCCAGGGGACTCTTATTAAACATTATAATCTTATTCTTCTAATTAAAATAATGAAAAACATTCATATAAATATCAGTCAGGAAAAAAAAAGGAAGAAAATGTTCTCCCTTTTTCAGCTAAAAGGTAAAAAACGCGTTATTGTATTTACATGAACGCACGTACAAGATTTAATTTATTTTTTTAAGTGTATTTATCAACAACAACAAAATTAAAAACTGATCCTAATGTCGTAAATTGAATATTTTTCGAGAAATTTCTGTAAAAAAACCTTTTTATGTTTTAGCCAAAAATATTTTTAAAAATACAAAAAATAAAAATCCTTTGCTAAAGTCGATAGCAAACGATAGATATTTAAAATATTTAATTCTGAACAAATACCTGCAAAAAATTCGGGTGTATATACGAGTATATTATACTTTCAATAGAAACAATTGTACAGAAAGATTACGATGAATTTACGATTTGCACCAAAATCAGTTAATGGTATTTATATCAATATAATTTCATGAAACAAAGGAGCTTATTGCTTAATAAATTAATCTATTACTTTCAAAAAATTTGATTTTTATATCAGCTACTCAAATGTTTCACTAACATCCAGAGAATTTACATTTCACCTCACGGATTTCTAGAAACTATGCAATGAACGGGATTAGAACCACCTTTTTGAAAAATTATTTTATTAAAAATACATTTGCAAAAATGAACACTACTTTTTCAGGAAGCACCTCTGATTGGTAGCAGATCTATCTCGGATTCTTTATAATACGGCTATAAAAAAATATTGGGATAGTAATGTAAAACAAATTAATTTTCTCTTTATCATTAATGAAACGATAAATTATATAAGACAAATTACATATATATATATATATAATTTTAGAATTACATTATTCTTTCTTTTTTTTTTTTGCTAGTAATTAAGAATAAAAATTATACTTCAGTATTTTTAATGCATTTGGAAAGTAGCTATGATTATGTAATTGTAATTACAGTAAATTAGAATGAGTCTGTATCTTTTAACAGAATAAAATCCCACGCTATGTACCAAGAAGAGTATTACATATAAAAATAATGTGTAATGTATCTACTACTATCATTTGTGTATATAATTCAATATAAGAGGAAATTAACACTGACTTTTTTCCTTTTATTTTTGACCAGATTATTTAATAACTTCACATAATATTTTTTTTTATTTTCAATTTAAGAGACTACCTTCATTTCCTTTTTTAAAATTAAAAAAATAATATAAAAACAAAGAAAGATCCATGTAACTTATTAATCTTCTTGAGTAACATATCATTACTATTTTTATACAGAGTAGTTGTCACTTATAATGCAATAGAAAGTACAGCAATTAAGAAAAAAAAAGAATATATTTATACAACGCATTCGTATGATAGTTACATAATAGTTATAATTGTTTTGCCTTTTAGACGATTGAAGTTACAAGTTACAAGCATTAGAAAAATAATCTTATAATTTATGCAGTTCATTAAATTTCTAAAAACTCTAAACAAAATTGTAAATATGTGTACTTTTTACTTCCTTGTACGAAGTAAAGGAAGTATTGTGATCACGAAAAATTTCGGTTTCCAGATTTCAACGGAAATATCCATTTTGACCATGTCTGAATCCATTTGTCTAGTATCGATGTGATGTCTGAACGTACGTATTTATCTCGCATAACTCAAAAACGGTAGGATGTTGAAATTTTGGATTTAGGACTGCTGTAACATCTAATTGTGCACCACCCTTTTGATTACAATCGACTGAACCAAAAGTGTCCAAAAAAAAAACCGAAAATCCAAAAGATATGGATTTTTTCTTAACTGCAGTAAGCCGTCATTGAGAGCTTTTCAACGATATTTCATAAGTGGTGCTTATTTTCATTGATTCCAGAGTTATAGCCAAATAAAATTTTAATAAATGAAATATTTAAATATTCAAAAAAAAATATTATGAAAAACTATCAGACGTTTTTAACGAAATAAAATTTTGATCGTAAATAATCTTCACATAAATATCATCTAAAAACCATTTTCGGGTTTTTTTTTAATTTCGACTTATTGGGGCGGGCAATGGTATACTGTGCGGCGGCTCAACCAACATAAACTCTGCCACTGTTATAACTATCGGCACCTAGGTTCGCAAAAACATATTAGCAATCAGCAAACAGTTGGCGCGGTACTAGGCCGACTGAAAACATTATCAGTTTAATATAGATGATATTTGTAACCAAAAAGTACAAACGATGCTATTTAATTAAAAATGCTTTAGTACCCCAATTAATATTATTATTTTAAAGTACTTTAAATAATTATTTTTTCTTTTCACTTTATTGCTCTAGTTCTCAAATTCCGAAGTCGCTGTCGTCGGTAGATTCTAAACAGCTCGTGTCCGATTCTGAATTCACATTTATCACAGCATTGTCGATGTGCACATCATACATGTTTAATTTCACATAAGTGTTCATCTTCAAAGTATTTTTTTTCAACGTTGACAACTTGCTCGCAGACATTGCTCCACTCAGCTTCAGACACTTTATGAAATTCCTCTTTAGCTAACTTAAGAAGGTCCGACATATTAAAAGTTGTATTTCTTTTAGCTACATACCCTTTCACTTGACTCCAAATAATTTCAATGGCATTTAAGTCAGTGTGATAAGGTGGCAAACGTAAAACTGTGTCACCATAATTTTTGGAAAATGTCATCAATTAGAAATTTCTTTTGATTTCCTCTGTAATTTTATACTATCATATAATTGAGTCATCGTCATAGCAGGAGAACATTTAATTCGTTGTTCGGCTAACCATTTTATACATCGCTTATTAAAGAGTTAGAATTTGGCTGCTTTTGTAGCAGAACGTTGTGATGATATGATGCGTTATCTAGTACAATCACTGACCGAGGTGGCAAGTTGGGAATACACTTCTCCCGTAACCATTTCCTGTACTCACTCTCAAAGAGAATGAAAGAACTTTAAGAGAGTGAGAGATTCACTCTCAAAGAGACTGAAAGATTAATTTCACTTTCGCGGGATTTTTGCATGACTCTCTTCACAGTAGGAACTCATTTTTCGGTTACATAAGACGTATTTATTAAACGCCTCAAAATACCCGTGTCAAACGAATCTAAATTGCACACAGTACTGGAGCGATTAACACGTTTTCTCGGCAAACAAAGACGGATGGCTCCTCAGTTTCATTTGATTTCCCTTCTGCTATAATTCTTCGGACCGTTCGTTTTGATACTTTTGTCGCTTCAACAACCGTATTCAGCACTTCAGTTTCCTCACTATTCCGGTTCCGGCATTATTTTGTAACCAGAAATTGTAAACATTAAATACAATTTCCCTCGCCTGACTATGAACTACTGTACCTTTTCCTCCTATCTTGAGTATTTTAAAAGAAAATAAATATATTGAAATATTAAAAATTTAAATGACAGAAATTTTGATAAAGCCTTAAATGAAAACAACACAATAAATAGTAAACAGTAAATATAAATTACTAACAGCTATTCACTTCATTAATTAAAATATACACCACAATAAATATTTCTGTAATACCACTTCTAGAACATAATTCTTGTAATCATTCATATAATGATTCTTGTGATCACAAGAATTACAATTCATACAATTCCTATGATCATGTCACAAGAATGATATATGATTCTTCACAGCGCAGTGATAGAGTAGATTAAAAATAAGTAAATGAAATTCTTATAATTGCGTGTTAAGTTTACAATAATTCATAGTTAGCACATTTGTAATGTATGATTTATGAATGATTCTACTATTATTAATTGCTATACAACAGGAAGTAGGCACAGATCAGAACATCAATATATAATTTAGAATAAAACTCAAGATTACATACGCTACGGCAAGTTTATGAAACCTTGTTTTTTATATATTACCATACCACAAAAGACATATAGAAAATGACAATGTTTTTAGTTTGCTTGTAACAGAGGCCAATGCGTGCAAAATGCTAGTAAATAGACTTTCAGTCTCTGCGCCAACATATGTGCCGATATATATACTGTATATGCGACCTGACTGGCTGCACCTGCCTCTGGTTATTTGACTGAGAAACATAAATAAAAAAATTTATTTATTTTATTTATTTTATTTTATAAGGAACGCAAAAGCGGACAAAACGACGACGGGGTTGCTAGTATTATTAAGTTTTTTTTTCATCAGAAAGTAATAAACGATTAGAATTTTTTATTAAAGAAATTTTATTGACTAATTATTTCAGGATAAATCCGAAATCAGGATTGTTGTTAGGTGTAAGATTTCCGTCGAGATGGTTCTTATACATCCTGATTTTGGAAAAAACGTTACACATTCCTTTAATTAGTCGAGTTTGATATTACCTGTAGGCTTGCAATATGTAAAACTGTTTGTAATATTTCTGTATAAAGATACTATTCGTGTATACTGATCATCTGATGTACCAATTGAAAAAGGCTGTGCCAGCATAAGATTGGCGTTACCAGTCCCTCTTTCTTTTTTTCCCGAAAATATGAATGACTCAGTACATATAATAAATATAATTTTCAAGATTGAGTTTTACAGATTTAATTCGACGCTGACTTTTTGCTAGATTAATCTTATTTTCACATATTTAAAAGAGTAAAAACTTTGATTTTAAACACAGAAATCAAATCATCTTGAAATTTATGTTTAATTGATGTTTGCAAATAGATAAACATAAAATTTCCTTTATGTAAAAGGAGAAGAAGCAAATTACTATATTTTAAATTTAAAATAACATAATATTAATTTAAACGATTAATTTTAAATATTTTTTTATACAATTTTAACTGTTCATGACGTAAAGAAGTAATCATTATACAAATTATAGTAAGTATATATTATATACTATACAGTATCAAATTTCATAAAACCAAGAAACGTTATGTACACTCACTTTCACGGAATTTATTTTATAGTTTTTTTCCTGCAGTATTTACTATAATTTTATTTTTATTGTATGGTTATTAATTTTTTTCTTTTCCCACGTATTAGAGATATTTTCAGTATTTATCTTTAACAGTGGAAAATTATAAATATTACTGAAATCCATTCTTATTTAAAGAAGAAAACAACAAATAACAAATCTAACTTTTTTTTATTCATTAATCCTACGTACATAGGATATTATGAATTTTTTTAGAAATATTCTATTTTATTTTATACTAGCCGGTCGGTCCAGCCAGAACCTGGCTCCTCAGGGCTCAGGTCCGCCCAGGTGAATCATAAAGTCAACTTATGAGCTCCTCGGGGTCTGCCGTGGCCAAGGGGTTTACTCCATGGCCACAGAGCTCGCTTCGCTCGTCATTCCCAGTTTGCCAGTGGGACCGGTGCCCTGGACACCCGCACAGCTTGCTTCGGTCGCCATTCCCATCTACCCAGAGAGCTCTACCCCGTAGACCTCGGCACTGTACAACGTTATCCTCATTGTTGTATGAATAATATTGATAAATAATAATTATAGTATTCAGGTTTTATAGAAATATGAAAAAGAAACTAAATTATAAAATATAGAATAATAGTAACTACGGTAACTAAAGTACGCACACATTTTTGACGACGACAAATTCATAACTTATTTCTTTGCCATGGTGGCAGAAATATAATAATGAAGTAAAGGGATTAATCTATTTTTTCCTTAACGCATGAATATCTTTAATTCGAAACTTCACCCACCTTGGTGGCGAAGAAATAATGAATATCTTTATTACCTTCCAGGGAGCTACGGCTTTGGTTGACGGCTTAAAACCTTCCCTGGGATAACAGGAATGTATCCTGCAGATTTGAAAGTAATCTGTCGGTCGGTCGGTTCTCGCGTGATGCGATAACAAACAAACAGACAAAATGTATTCATTTCCGACCGCGATCTGTTAAGTCGAGAGTGTACCTGATGCATGCAAATGTTAACCATCAAAATACTAACAAATTCCCTCTTTGAATTTTGAATATCGGACAATCGTTTGCAGAGATATTATTAAAAGAGCACTCTATTGCACCTTCCAACAGTGCCTCAGGGGCACCCCGTTTGTTACCAGTTGATGGTGATGATCGATGATCTCCTCCCACGAGGTGCTTGCATACCTCACCACTCTAGCCTCACACGCATTCCCCATTATTGTTAAACAGAATTTTTTAAAATTTATTTTATTTAAAGTAAATTTAATTCTATTATCATTGTGTTTCAATTGATTCGAGTCATTCAGTTCACACACTGATAGACACTCAAATTTCAATGTTCATTAATTCATTGAAGTTTGTGTTTCAACCGGAAAATCCACTACTACTTACATATTTTTTTCTAGATTTTTTGAGATGAAATATATCTAAAAACCATCTCCGTTATGCCAAGAAATATGTGTAAAAATTTGGTTGAGATTGATCACGTAATTTTTTTGTTTATGCCGAACAAACAAAAACACTCTTCCTCTTTATATAATGGTATAAATACAGATAGATAGATAGATAAGTAACTTTGATTAATGTTATACTAAGATTCTTACAGAACTGTATATGACTAAAGAATATTGATATTCAGTCTACGAGTAGATGAAAACAGGGACACGAGTAAATGAAAAAAAGATTTTTTTTGTTTATTTACTTTTGTTAATCAGAACTTTAATTTACACTTAATTGTTTTGTTTACAAGTCTTATATGTTTTTTTTCTTAAATGCATAGTTAAAGAAATTTGAGAATGATGAAATATAATGGATAGGATTGTAGGTTAGTATTTTTTATAACACTTTTTCATGTATTACTTCTTATGTATAATGATCAGGAAATACAAATCATTCATTCACTTTTACTCTCTCTCTCTCTTTTTAATCATAGTAATTTCCCAATCCCTGATCATAAAAAGTTTATTTTTTTATGGAGAAGTACAAAGGATTTTAAACAGATGTTAAAAAGAATTTAAAAAAAGATCAACCTTAAAATACCAGGGTTGAACAGGCTGATCAAATTCCCATTCAAATATTTATCTTAAAAGGCTATGAATAGAAAACAAGAAGTCTGGTATTTTTATTTACATAAATTTTTAGCTTTTGAAAAATAAACCGTATTAAGAACTTCAACTTCTCAAAATAAAATCGCAAAACTTCCGTATTAATGAATTTATTGTACATTGAAGTACGGGGTAGTCTTTTTTAAGAGGATACTTTGAAAAACTGCAAATTCAAAAACTTTGCTGTACACTGTAAATAAATTCGATTGAAAATTTGTAAGTACGAAAAATCACCTAAGTATGCATTAATCACTTATCTCTTGAATTACTAATTATAAAAGTTCGAAATTTAACTCTGGGGTTCTGCATAGGACTAAATAGAACGAAGAAACTTTTATAAGCTATTTTTCTAAATCAAATACTTTTAGTTACCGATCATTTTCGGTTTTGTGAAGAAAATAAATAAACTACAAACAATAGTTTTAAGGAAGTTTTTATGAACTTATTCTCATGGCTTTTATAAACACAATCAGATATAGGAATTTAGTTGTTTTACTAATCCTTTTTATTAATTCTCATATCACTTTTATAGACTGTAGATATATACAAGGATATTCGAACACAAAAGGTGTAGCAAAGTATTTCCCGCTTTAGGTCAATAAAATTGTTGAGTTTAAATTTAATATGGTAAAATATAAATAAAAAAGTTATTCAAACAAAATTATCCATATCCTTAGTTTTTTGTACCAAAAAAAAAAAAAAAGATGAATTGATTTATTCGCAATCCTAATCAAATTCTTTGAAAATAAAGCACAGAAAGAATACAATGCTTGCCAAAAAACAACACTAGTTTACATTATTTTTAGTACTATATCTGCGTCAGAAGTTACACTGACTGATAATATATATATATATATATATATATATTACAAATAGGATTGTGTATTATGGTGTAGTGAAGATGCTCCGAGAAGTTTAGTGGTCTGTTTGATAACTAAAAAATAAAAGCTTTATCTACTTTTTTTTCAATTAGTGACGAAAGGAAAACGGGTAAAAAATTTTCAGACTATATTTTTTATCATCAAACGAACAGTTCGTTATTTATTGAATTCAGTATGTATATATGTTTGAGTGTGAATACTTTTTGTCTCAGAATTTGATCTTGATTTCAAATTCGAAAAAGCATTGTCAAAGAATTACAAAAATACACGAATGGCAGCGATCGACTGTCGGGTTCATCTCAAAATGGCAAAAATTTTAACATTGCATAATAATCATTACGCAGTAACGGTGTAAGCTATCAACTTAGTTCAGACGCACTAATGTAAAGTTTACTAAAATCCATAAGATATATAAATATCAGTAATGAAAATCAGTTGAAAGGTTTACTAAAATATATAAATATCAATAACGTAAATCAATTGTAAGGCCTCAAAATGACGGATAAGCTATCTTTTTTATAATTGAAGAAAAAAAGTTCTATAAAACCACCAAAATATGAGATAAATAAATTATAAAGAGTGTCCCAAAATGAACTGATATTTTAAATAAGCCGCCATTTTTTTCGCAATGAAACTAGAGTAGAGGTTTTAATATGCTGTTATCAGTAAACACTGACGTTTTAATTATGGAAAAATACACACTTGAACAACGCGTAGAAATTGTAAAAAAAAAACACAATATAACGCGAGTTAATAACGAGTTTTTAAAAAAATCATCACAAAATTGTCGAATTTGGGAATCAGAAAATCAAAAAAACACTAAAGAACTTCCTGTGCATCCTCGACAGGTCACAGTTTATTTGGTACGGATTTTGGACTGGGATTGAACGGATGTTACTTCTTCGAAAATAAAAATAGAGATGCCGTTACAGTCAATAGAGTTCGATATTGTGAGATGATTTCAGAATTATGATACAGATGTAGGAACATGCGGTTTCAACAACACGGTTCAACATTCTATACTGTCAATGAAACCATGCAGTTATTGCAAGAATGTAACGGTCATGTTATCTTGCAGTGAGGTGATGTGAATCGGCCACCAAGATGATGTGACTTGAGAGTGCCAGACCTTTTTCTTTAGGGTTATCATAAGGATAAAGTGTACATCAATAAACCACAAACAACTGAGGATCTACTAAAAGAAGAAGAAATTCGATAAAACATTGCCGACATTTCCCAATAATTATGTCAACATGTTTTGGAAACGTTTGTCAAAAGAGTGAACATGTGCAGCCGAGACCGGGGTGGTCATTTGTCAGAATTTTTTAATCACACATAACCTGCATGTCACTACTTTCTAATAAAGCAAAAGTATTATCAATTATCAAATAAAAAAATGTATTTTACTAAACAATTAAAATGTCAACTCAGTTTGAGACACCTTTATTAACTTAGCGTTAGTAGAAGTTAGAGATAATAACTTTGTTAGAAATTAATTAATAATTGAGAGAACGGTAATAATAATAAGAACGTTCGTTCGAAAAAATCTTATTAGATTCTTCATTGATCACCCAACGGGTTGGTCTAGTGACGAACGCGTCTTCCCAAATCAGCTGATTTGGAAGTCGAGAGTTCCAGAATTCAAGTCTTAGTATACAGTGTTACGGCAGTTACTTTAATACGGATTTGAATACTAGATCGTGGATACCGGTGTTCTTTGGTGGTTGAGTTTCAATTCACCTTAGTAATGGTCGACATGAAACTGTACAAGACTACACTTCATTTATACTCATACATATCATCCTCTGAAATAATACCTGAAAGGTAATTTCCGGAGGCTAAAAAGGAAAGAGAAAGAAAAGATTCTTCATTGATAACTAGTTTATTTTTCCAGTATACCGTACACCGGATTAAACAATTTTGGTCATATCTTAGCTGCTTGCCGACCGATTGTAACAAACAATTATTTTAACAAAAAAATTCTTAACATTTAACTTAATATAACATAATCTAATAAAATTAATAATAACAGTTTTGTTGATGGTTAAAAAAAAATTTAATGGCTGTCTTTTTCAAATTTTGGAAGATAAAATTTTCAAACATATTTATTTCGTGGATATTGTTGGGTAAATACATCAAATTTCATTAAAATATCTCAATCCGTTTTAAAATACAAAATTTTGGTTAAAATAAAACCAAAAAATCAGACTGACGAAAAATAAAGCGAGGTAGAGCGTTTGTTCAAATAATCTTTTTTGTTTATTCTGGTGTCCCGTTTGTTAATTTTTTTAAATACCTCCCGGGAAATTCTTTATATACTATATATTAAAAACGGTGTTAGAGAAAAAAATCCTAAACTTTTATGTTAAATTTTATTTGCATGACAAACGCAGTTAAACTAAAAGAAAATTTTCTCCACTAAATTACAAAACTCAGATTATTAAAATTCTTGAAATTTAGATTTCTTTGCAAACGGTTTAAACTAAACATTACTTTTACTAAGCCAAGAAATTGAACAATTTACTCAATAGATTATTAAACAACAATTTATTTCATTTCTTAAATAATGAAGCACGTAAATGTCTTTAAACAGGTGAAATGTGTAAACGATAATAAAGATTTTGTTATAACAAAAATTCTTCAAGAAAGTTAATAGATTATAAACTGTTAATAGGACATACCAAAGAAAAAATTAACTGTATGTATGTGTATACGTGCGTGCGCACGTGTGAGCGTATGCGTGTGTAACTGTACAACTATAATAGACTACCTACGTTTTAATAATAGATAGCGTAACAAACAAACAAACAAGTGATAAAAGATTAAACAGTAAAAGGAATACCACAGAGAGAAAGGTTTTGTCAACGTTAATTTTATGTATTATTACTGCGGTAACCAATGTAATGAAAGAACTAAAGATCACTTTCTCAGGGTCAAAGATTGTGGCAAGTGTGCCACAGATCGCGATCCTTATGATTGCTTTATTCGTATATATGTATTTTTACACAAACGTATTATGTTGTATAGGGAAAGTGAACCGTGCAGTAAGTAAAAAGTAGCGCATTTCGTTAAGAAAGGAATGTTGTTTAATATATGATGGAACGGTAGAATTTTAAGAAGATAAAGCTAAAGAAGAAGAATTTTAAGAAAACTTGTCCTTTTGAAACGATAAAACTAACGTTATAGTTCAACGAACCTCGCATGAATGCAAATCATTTT
Organism: Lycorma delicatula; assembly: GCF_047948215.1. Lineage (NCBI taxonomy): Eukaryota > Metazoa > Arthropoda > Insecta > Hemiptera > Fulgoridae > Lycorma > Lycorma delicatula. The sequence continues at coordinate 27,386,691 of NC_134460.1, forward strand.
TAAAATACTTTATATTAAACCTATATATACCACGTCTTGTACTATGACATCCGTGTAGAATATTTATTTGTTTTGTAAAATGTTATAAATTTCACGCTAATCTTTGTTGATTAAAATAAACAAACCAATTTTTGTAAAGATTTGATGTCTCTTGCAAAAAAAGATTTCTCTTTTTACAAAAAAAAAAAAAAGAGTAATTTTTTCAAGTGAAGGGATCGGTTAAAGAACTTATTCAAGAAAATAATAAGTTTGGAGAATTTTACGTTCATTAGATACCAATATATTGTTTCATGGCCAGTTTGCGACATAATTTGGTCGCGCTACAATAAGCTGAATACAGTAAATGTTAGGAAGATGATAAAAATCAAATAACTTGATTTTTTCTTTTTCTACTACAAACCACACTTTTAAATATGCGGTTTTATAGAATTATATATCATTTTAACAAACAAACAAGGCTCTAAATAAGTGATGCCAAGAGAAATCGTTAAGACAGGTTAGTTAATATTGGATGTGTGGGCACTAAATAGCATATATACCATTATATGCCAGCGTCTTCTTACCCTACCAACGTACTTAGGTCTATAGATTCCACGAAATATATACCTTTAAATTTTCTTTCCTTTATATATATCTATACTATTATAAAAAGAGGAAGAGGTTTTTTGTTTGTTCGGGATAAAGAAAAAAAATACTCATCAGTAGCAACCGTCTTTTTATCCATGTTTCTTGGCATAACTGAGAAGGTCTTTAGATATATTTCATGTGGAAAAAAAAAATATATATATATATGCTAGCTCCCCGTCCCAGGTTCGCTCGCGCTATATAGTTACTGCGTTTCCCGCAGCGGTCAATCATTTATTTTATGTATTTTAGTTATGTAGGCAGGAGCAGTCAGTCACACGTACAGTAATGGTGGTAGTGGCTGTGTTGGTTGAGCCACAGCGCCGTATACATTTAAATCCCTTAAAAAAAATCGGAATTTGAAAAAACCCGAAAATGGTTTTTAGATATTTATCTGAAAAGTATTTGCAATCCCAAATTTACTGAATATCTCGTTTAGTAGAGTCGGGATTGGGAAAATTTACAATCATTGTTAAGCATTTTTTACCTTTCTTCTCCGTCTTTCAAGGCCGAATTTCATAGCCTAGAAATTATTTTATTCATATTAAGATTATACTCACCAAAAATCAGGTAGATTAATTCTTTTGTTACCAAAAAATTAAAAAGAGTAGCAGAGTATAAAAAAAATTTCAAAAATCCATTTAACCCTTGAAACTCCGAATTTCAAAAAATTATGGTTTTTAGATATTCCCATGAAGTTTACACACAAAAAAAAAATCAAGCTGATATCTTCATTTGTTACCGAGAAATTAGAAAAAAAAAAATACTAAATTTCATTGATACTCTATTTTACTCCTTTAAACTCGAAATTTCAAAAAATATTTTCTTAATGTGCAGTTACACCATAAGAACATGCATACAAATTTCAATCAATTTATCTTCAATAGATTTTGCTTGGCGTTGATTATGAATCACTCAAGATATGTTGAATTCAATTTCAATAAGACCTTACTTGAAAATATCTCTACTGAAAAATATCTTGGAAGCGGCTCGCTGTAAGAAAGGAGCATGAGAATTTAGCGGATCACCACCTAGCGGCCCGAATGAGAAGTGCAGCACCGTAACGGATTATGTATTATTTACACGTTTTAATAAATAATTTTTCATTTTTACATAAAATATCCGAATATCCGTGATCTGTTAGATAGAGAGTGTAACTAATGTATGCAAAACTTAGCGTCCAACCTACTAACAAATACCCCGTTTGAATTTTGAAAATCAAACAATTGTTTACAGATACTAAAAGAGCATCCCGTTGCACCTCCCAAAACAGCGCCCTAGGGGCACCCTGTTTGTTACCAGTTTAAGATGATGGTTGGTGTAGCCTCTCATGAGGTGCTCGCATACCTTACCACTCTAGCCTTACACGTAATTCTCACGGAAAGCCCGTTATTATTAACCAAATTTTTTTTAAATTTATTTAATATTATTTTATTTAACGTAAATTTAATTCTATTATTTTTATAATACTATTCATTCGATTTATTCGAATCATTCAGTTCAAACCCAGCTCACACAGTGATAGAAACTCACAGTTCAATAATTCAATTCATTAAAGTTTGTGCTTAACCGGCAAATCTCCACTACTATACACATATATTAGAGATTTTTGGAAATGAAATATTAAATACAAACCGTCTCAGTTATGCGAAGAAACATGGATAAAGATTTGGTTGCGATTGATCGAGTAGTCTTTTTGTTTATGTCAAACAAAAATCATCTTCCCTTTATATAATAGTATATATATGTAGTAGTGGAGATTTGCCGGTTGAAGCCCAAACTTTAATGAATTGAATTATTGAACGATGAACTGTGAGTTACCCGAAATTATAAGAGGATCCCATTGCATCTCCCAAAACAGCATCCCGTTTGTTACCCGAAAGGGTTTGTTACCCTTTTTACGTATATCACTTTGTGAGCCGGGTTTGAATTGAATGATTTGAATCAATGATATGAAAAATATTAAAAAAATAATATAATTAAATTTACATTTAATAAATTAAAAAAATTTCATTAAAATATTCATTAAGGAAAAAATGGATTAATCCATTTACTTCATTATTATATTTCTGACACCAAGGTAAAGAAAAAATTTATGAACTTTTCGTCGTCAAAGGTGTGTGTACTTTAATTACTATTTATTATTCTGTCTTTTGTAATTTTTTTTCAGGTTCTATAAAGACTGAATATTGTAATTATTATTTATCAGAATTATTCTCACAACCATGTGACAACACAGTACAGTGCGGGGTCGAGGGGTGGAGCCCTCTGAGTAGATGGGAATGGCGACCGATCAAAGCTGTACACGTGTCCAGGGCGCCAGTTCTCCTGGAAAATTGGGAGTGGCGAGCGAAGCGAGCTCTGCCGCTATGGAATAGGTTGTTTGGCCCCGAGAAGCCCCTGAGTTGGCTCCGGGATTTGCCTGGGCTGACCTGAGCTCCGAGGGTCCAGGTTCTGGATAGACTGGCCGGCTTGTACCATTATATACCAGCTTCCTCTCAACCTAACTACTCGTACATACTTAGGTCAATATATTCCACGAAATACATATACCTTTAAATTTTATTTCGTTTATAATTCTTTATTCCACGATCACTATATCGTTTTATGTAAACGCACGTATATTAAAATCTTCAAAAAATATCCTCTGGACAACTTCCTAAATTTTACGTATAAATTAAATCCTTTATGTTTCAACCAAATTTAGCGAACTTAAATGAAAGATAAAATAATAGTCCTTTTGCGGTCAGAGGTTGTTACATATTCAATCTGCTTTCGCTAAAAGACAGCCATTTATTTAACATCAAGAAACATCTGGTGACATTACAGTAAAATATCGAGACTGTCGAGTGTCACAGAGACCAGTCGTTTTTGTTTGTTATTTGTTTGCTAAAAAATAAAAAAATTACGAAACCGCGTGTTCATAAATAAATTTGAAGCTATATCGTGTAATATTAATTTGTAAAAATCACATCTTCTTTTACGACCCTTTTTTTATCGCTAAACGGAAGTTACTATAACTTTCACTTGATATTCGTATAAAAAAGTTTGCTTTTTTGTGCAACTCATATATAGAATAATTTAATAGCTTTAAGGCAAAATTCAAAGATAAAGAAAAGAAATTTATATAAATAGTAGTATTAATGGAATATTCATATAACGGAAGAAAGTGTTACTAAACAGAGTTGAGCTAGAAAAGCGTTCGCGTGAGAAATATCTTTATTTTATTTTTTAACGATGTTTATACAATACATGAATTTTTTGCTATTCGAAAATATTTATATTATACAAAATGATGGATGAATGATGTTGTCACACACAACTAAATATTTATTTGTTTGACTCTTTATAATACGTATCTCTTTTCATGACATATTTTCAATACCGTATAAAAATGAATTATAAGATCATTAAGGTGATATAATCTTCGCTCTTTTTATATATTTGTACACGAACACAGACATTCACATTCTTACTCGTTTAGACACACGCACGCACACATACATACATACATACATATATATATATATATACATACATACATACATATATATATATATATATATATATATATATATGTAAACTGTTTGAGTGAGAGAAAGAGATAGTGAATGAGACTATTTTAAGGAGATAAGAAAGCGTTACAAATTTAGAGTACCCTTTAAGCTAACAAATAAATATTCATGGGAATTATCACTATAGATTCAACCTTGACAAATTTTATTTCAACAATGTGGTAAATCACACGTCTTTCAAAAACGCTGAAATAGATTATGTTTTTGATTCTAAACATCGATTTGATAAAAACAAAATTTAGCAATTTTTATTTGTACAAATTTAAATATATTCTTTTTCTCTTGTTTCGATATATATTTTACGATACGATGCATTAATTTTTTATAGTATTCTGATTTTTACTCGACTACTTAAAAGGGAGTGTAATGTATTTTAGGATGTATGTTTGTATGTGGATGTTTATTCCATCATAGGATCTCAACAGCTGAACCGATGTTTGTGTATAACACCGCGTTGGAATCCTTATGTTACCGGGAGTGTCATAGGTAGTATAAATATATATATTGTGTGTGTGTGTGTGTGTGTGTGTGTGTGTGTGTGCGCGCATATATATATATATATACATACTAGCAGGTTATCCGTCGCGGGTAACGTGAACGTTTCGTTGTCCGTGAACCTTGCACGACTCTTTTTATTACTTCTAACAGGAATAGTTGAAGAAGAATTTTGTAAAATGTTGTCCTCTAAATCAGGCAAATATACATCGACATGATCACTATTAATATTCCCAGTAAGACGCAATCTTTTTACGGGCAATTTGTCAGTACCAAATTTCCAATAAAGATTGCAGTTGTAATAAACTTCAAATAAAAATGGAAAAATCTTACCAGCTGCAACTAATTTGCAATAACCACCGTAGACTGAATGAATTGACATTTCGCGTACATATTCCTCACAAGTTGGAAAGTTGTCACCATTTGAAGATTTGTAAGACATATGAGCAAAGTCAATCCAATGATCAGCCACGTAAGAAAAGATTGTGTTTCGTACTTCCTGGCATCGTTCTTCATCACTGAATAAGTGAAAAGCAAGTGTTCGGAACAGTCATGCACCATCTTCTTTGATAGGTTTAACTGTTTGGGTCATTAACGTGTCGTTGACAATTATCTTTTCAATTGACATGTTTATTCACTTTTTGAAACACTAACTAATCTGTTGACTCATAAAAAATCATACGAATTCTTTTTTCTTAAATGTTTATAAACGATCGGTAGGAAGAAGCAACACCAACAAATTAGAGCCCGAAGAAAGAACATGCTTACAAGATGATGCCCGTCAAAAAATCATAAGATTTTTTCTTAAATGTTTATAAACAATAAATAACAACATTAATAATAAATTTAAATTAAATTATTAATAAATTTTACTACCGTAATCCATTCATTCAATATCGATTGATCTTAACAAAAAATATTTTTGACACAAATAAATTGATACTGAAAATACTATTGATTATTCAATTGAACCCCTTAAAATCATTTATTTGAACCCCTTAAAATCAAAATTATGCAAAATCCTTTCTTAGTGCACGCCTACTTAAAAATACGAAGGTACCCTGAAAATTTCAAGTCTCTACCTGTAATAGTTTTGGCTGTACGTTGATTATAAGTTAGTCAGTCAGGACATTCTCTTTTAAATATAGAGAAGATGTAGTAGTGGAGATTTTCCGTTGAAGCACAAACTTTAATGAGTTGAATCAATGAACTGTGAACTGAGAGCCTCTTTCATTGTCGAATCAATCGAATAAATAATAGAATTAAATTTACGTTAAATAAAATAGAATAATATTAAATAAATTTAAAAAATTCTGTTTAATAGTAATGGCTTCCTGTGGAAACTGCGTGTGAGGCTAGACTGGGGAGTTGATGCGAGCACCTCGTGCGAGGCTAGATCACCATCAACTCGTAACAAACGAGGTGCCCCTGAGCGCTGTTTTGGGAGATGCAATGGGTTTTTCTTATATCTCTCCAAACAATCGTCCGACTTTCAAAATTTAACGGAGTATTTGTTAGTAGGGTGAAGGCTAACCTTTGCAAGCATCAGGTACACTCTCGGATATACAGATGATGCGGATATGCGGATCACGGATATACGGAGATGTTATATCTGCGAAACCAATCTTCCGGTTTTCAAAATTCAAACTGGTTATTTATTAGTATAATACAAAATCACGATGGAACCAAACCAGAACAAAAAATATCTGATGTGGACACCACATGGACTTCTATTAAAGTGTACGCTTACTAAATTACATACTCATTTTTAAAAGTACGTAAGATTTTATTTCACTAATAACTTCTGATTTTATTCATATATATATATATATATATATATATATATATATATATAATTGTTATTATTGAATTATTATTTATTATATATATATTTTTTTACAATGACAGGTTAGTAATTATTAATATATCAAAATATTTAAATTAAAAGAAGGAGATTAAATCTGATTCGAACCGATGTGCCTTCCCCTGTAAGATCTAAATATTTCATTAATTAAACTTTTATTTGACTATAACTCTGGAACCAGTGAAAATAAGTACCACTTATGATATATTGTTGAAAACTTCTCAATGAGAGCTTATTTCTGCAGTTAAGAAAAATCCAAAATCCAATTATTTTTATTTTGGGCTTTTTTGAACACTTTTGGTCCAGCGATTGCAATCAAAAGGCGAGAAGAACAACTAGATGTTATAACAGTTCTAAATCGCAAATTTCAAAATTTTACGTCTAATCGTTTTTGAGTTATGCGAGATACAAGTACATTAGTATACCTAAATACAGAAGTCACGCCGAAACTAGTCAAAATGGATTCAGGGATGGTCAAAATGGATATTACCGTTGAAATCTGAAAACCAAAATTTTTCGCAATTACAGTAACTGATATATTCAGAAATAGACCTTATTTAACGCTGCATAGCATACGAATTTACTGTTTACAAACCTACATCTGTTACTAGACATTAATGTGAAAGAATTTCTTAGATAAAACTATATCCATAGAATTAGTGACGATATATGTTTAAATAAATTTTAAAAACTGAAAACAAGATTATACTATAAACAAATATACCATCCGCACGCTCTTTAATTATCCTATATTAGTAATTATCCAATATTAAAAAGCAATGTTTTTTGTAGAAGTCGTGTTTTTTAATTTTTAATATTTTCTCTTGTTGTGTTTTTAAAGTAGATTAATTTCTCCTGAACAGAAGAAGAAACTGGTTATTAACAGTAACTCTTACTTTAATACACATTACCGATACTATCTAAACTTTGTATAACAAATAGTAGTATTGATGAAGACCAAATCAGCTCCGGTCTTATAACTACAAAAAATACAAATAAAATATGTCTTTATATATAACTACTGTTTGTCAGAGTAATGCTAACGTAGAAATTGCGAAGAATCTTGTTTTCGATTTTATTGATTGTTTCGATATCTAATAGAGGGGTTGAGTAAACTATACGATGGGGAGAAATTTGAGAACCGAAGGTTTGGTTATTATTCTATAATTCAGACGTATTCGGGCGAACAACTTAAAACCGGCGCTACAGATTGAATCTAACTGCGAAATGTAACACTTAATGAATGAAATTAAAAATGAAATAATAAATTTCTGTAATTATATTAGCAAAAGTCTACATATTTATCATATTTTTATAAAATATGTTGTCAATTTCATGTAGAATGTTCGTCTTTAGTTCATCAATATTGCAGAGATTTCATTTATAAACTCTACTCTTTAAATACCCTCAAAGAAAAAAAATTGTAACTAAATAAATCTAGGAAACGCGGAGACCACCGCTTTCTGTTAAAAGTTTGTTCTTCCGTAAAATCCGCATAACGCGTGCTAGTGAATCGATTGATGAGTGGAATTACTGGAAGGAGACGTATTTTTCCCACCATCTATTTAACTGAGCGTAGAATTCTTCGAAAATTATACGGTACACTTCTGTATTGATAAACCGGTCATACATTTTGGCCTTACTATACGATTACCGAATCCAGCACCCCATATACCGATTTTTTCATCCTGAAGTGGACGTTCAAACATCCGGTGTATTTTCAGTCATCCGATACCTGGTGTTGAGCAAATTAACATGCCCGGATAAAGAAAATTGTGCCGTATTTGACATGAAATGAGGACAGCATACGGTGAACCTGTCTATCCACTATGTTTTTGAGAAATCAGTCACAATAATTAAAACCGTTTTGGTTCGTCTGTAATGTTAAATTGTTCCATATTCGTTAAAAAATATAGTTTCAAATTTAAATCACGAAGAATCTTAGGGCAAGATGTGTATTTTACACCACTTTATTGTGATAACTTTTCAGATTTTGAGAAATTCTTGAAAGTATCCACAACTCACATAAGCTTCTACTGTAACAATCCTTTTCTCGATTGAATAAAGCATTTTAGAAAACACCACAACTGCAAAAAAAACGAAACTAAACTGCGGTGAAGAATGAACAGTTTACAATTGACAACAGACAAGAGTAGTAACAAACACAACCAATAGTGGTGCTAGTAGTAGCAGCAGCAGCGATGGTAGCAGCGTTAGTGTCGCTCTAATAACTATAGTTCGAGCCACCTCAGTTCGGTTTTAAATTGCTCGCCCGGTATAATCAAACAGTAGCATCAAAACATCACCTCTCCTTTCTAAATATGCGGCAATTTACTCTAGCCTTGCATGAAAAATGTAAATATAATTATTTAGGAAAATAAAAAAAATAATAAAAACAAAATAATCTAAATTAAAAAATAGTATATTTATATTAAAAAAAAATAATAATAAAATCAGCGTCAGTGGCGAAAAAATTCTGATTAGGACTAATAGCCAAGTTTTATTAATACAAAAGAAGTAATTTTTAACAACAAATTGAATCAAATTTATTTTTAAGTTTTTCCAAGACTGAATGCAATATAACATAAGCAGAATAGGCAATAAAAAAAAAATTGTTAGGAAAAAGCTAATAAAGGAAATTTATTTTTACTCTTAAAAGATATAATAAAAAATAAATAACGAAAAAATGATGACCATTTTTTTAAAGACATAGAAACTGACCCTAAGCCACGTAACTGAATAAAACCTAACACAGCCTACAATTACATAGAATAATCTAGGGTAGTAAATGCTTTAAAATAATTTGATGAAAAACGACATTTTGGTCTTCGGTATAATCGTAAAACCGTACGGAGTCCAGCTACTGAAGACGGACCTGTAAAATCATCATTAGAATTATCGAATCTAGTTTGTTTAAATTGACATTTTTAATAGAATATCATCAAAATAATGACGTCGGTCCAACGGAATTGTAAGCGTACTAAGAAAAGAGAATTAAATGATATATAATTAATTTAATTAAATAAATATCAATTAAAATCTCATTCAGAAACAGTAAGTATCACATTAAAGAATCACATTAATAATAAGTATCACATTGAAGAAAGCAGAAATAAGACAGATGTGTAATGTAAAATTATGAATTACACCCGTGGAATGCAGTCATTCAGGAAGGAACTGACTCAAGCCATTGTTACAAAGGGACACACTATTTTAGCATTACTCTTTCCCTCCCACTAATCTATCTCGCTCATTATAGCTCTTTCTTCCTCTTTTTTCAAAGTCTATAGTATACATATGTCATACGTTACGTGCAAGCATGTAAGATGTTACTCAGAAGGAAACAATATTATAAAACTTCTTTTAAACTATAATTATAAAATTCAGTTACAATTTTCTCATGCTTCAGTAAAAGTATTATATTATTTATTTATTCGTGCATCCTCAGAAAGGTATTTTTAATCTTAATCTAATGAAGTAAAATATATCAACCTATTTAATAATCATTTCTATATAATATAGAGTTACGGCTGTACCTAATCTATTAGATGTTGATTCAAACACGTATAAAAAAGGAAAGATTATAGAAAAAATTCTTAAACTCGACTAGACTACTTAGTTTTGGGATTTTTAATTTAATTTTTAATTCTTTTTATTGTTTAATTTTTTTTAATGATTAAAATAAAGATTACTTCACGAGGGTCACTTTTGAAAAAAACTTTTCATAGTTCTATAATTGTGTTTAAAAGTTTTCCAGCGATTAAAAAAAAATTATCATTAATTTGTTTTACATATCATTTTTATAGATATTGGCGGTAAATTGATATTTTCAGGTCAGGATAAAAAAGAATGTTTATCCCAACTGTAAACATTTTTTACAATTATTTAATTCATGGTATAAATAACGATAATACTTCTTAATACCATAAGATATTGCGGCCGCCTACCGCACGGTTTCGCGAAATGCTATTGAGGTCATTTCTGGGATTCTACCAGTGCGGCTGCGTAAATTGATGCTCCGGCGGATTTATCTCGGTATGACTAAGACCGAGGCTAAGGACTTACTTCTGGCCGAGTGGCAGGAGGCCTGGAACACCTCACCTACTAGTGGATAGACACGTAAATTAATTCCGAGAATAGATGTAAGGGTGTAGCGATGTATGACTGCGTGAGGTAGGTTTCTGTATCACGCAGCTCCTTTCTGGACATGGCATGCTTGAAGCCTACCTGCATCGGCTTGGCAGAAGAGCGTCTCCTCTATGCAGGTACTGCGATCTTGAAGATACCGTTGAGCACACCATCTACCAATGCCAGCGGTGGGATGTGGTCAGACAAGATGACGGGTTAAGTTGGCTTTCTGGAAGAAACAGTTCCATACACGTTGACAGGAAGAGCGGAATTGGACAAGGTAGTACACCTAGCAACAAGTATCCTGAAAACTAAAACGAGAGAAACTAGAAAGTGGGATAAAGCCTGATTTAGGACCCAGATCAGTAAGAGGACTAGAGATCACCCAGCAAGGAATCAGAATTGCATATAAAAGTGGGGGATAATGATCGTGCGCAAGTGTGTTGGGGTTTTTGAAGCTTAATAACTTTTGACTTGATAAACCGATTTTGATGAAATTTTGTACAGTCTCTTGTGTATGGGGAAATGTTTTGGTAAAATCTTTGGGGACAATCAATATTTCTAGTAGGTGAGATTTTGGGGGTTAATTTTTTCAAAATTTTGCAAACATGACTCCACTTTATATTAAGTATACACATGTGAGGTTGCTTATCTTCCTATTTTTCAAAAAAATGTCCCCCAAAGTTCCCCCTTCTCCAAAAATTGGATAAGGTATCTTTCCATTTATTAGGTATTTTTAACCGAACCCACCGGGTTGGTCTAGTGGTTAACGCGTCTTCCCAAATCAGCTGATTTGGAAGTCGAGAGTTCCAGCGTTCAAGTCCTAGTAAAGCCAACCGAATTTGTTTTAATACCTTCCTAGGGATAGTAGTAGTGCAAGCGCTCCCAAAAAAATACTTTGGGGCAATATGAGAGGGGAAGCTGATGAAAGTTTAAAAATATCGATTTTTTTTTTAATTATTAATATTATAATTATTTAAACTTTTAATGTTAAAAGTTTAAATAAACCAAAAAAAATTGGAAAGATTAATTTTAATATCATTAAAAATTTAAGTAATAAACTTTTAATTTAACGTTCTAAGCTGCAGAAAATTTTGACCGCTAGGGAAGGAAATTATTACAAATACTATATGGACAATTTTTAAAGGTTTCAGGTGAATTCTAAATAACTGTGAGCTGTCACAAATATTCAAAGAACCTAATCTTAGTGCCTCTGTGAAGCTTAAACGATTCAAATGGGCAAGGCATCGAAAACACACGAGTCCTTAAGAAAATATTTACTGGACGACCGGTTGGTATAAGACCAGTCGGGAAGCAACAGGATAGGTAGTTTTCAAAGAATACTACCTAAGTATTCTTTGAAAACTACCGTAGTATTCTTACGTAGTAAACTACGTAAGAAGATACTTAAAAGAGGAGAAGTAATGAATGGAGACTGAGGAGTCTACCACTACACAGTCACTACACAGCACTACAAATCGAGCCAGGTCTCGATTTGTAGTGCTATTAAAAAAGAAGAAGAATTGAAGAGATCGTAGTCACATATTTCTTGCCTTAGCAAAAAATTAAATTCTAAGATTAAATAAGAAAAAAACTATTTATTTTATAGAGATATACATTCAATATATTTCTAAAAAGAATCCCTTTCGGCATGCCAGAAGGCGGAGGTAGATTTCACCGGTAGTAAGTAGGGGATAAAAAGATTTCCACCTTTAAGTTAAGAAAAATTTCAAATTTGCTCAATACGACAATGGTTGCATGTGAAAAAACATAAGATTATTATTCTTCTTCCAGCTATTCTATTTGATTCATTTTTTTTCAGTTCTTATATTTTACAGGAAACTTCAACCATGGCCTTGAAGAGGCTTAGAAAAAATCGTTTTTGGAGCGGCATCCCCACTGATTTTAGCTACGAGCCGCCACTGAATCTCATTTAAAGTTGTTTAAAAAGAAATGATGAGAATACATTGTTAAGGATGGCTTTTTTTTTAAAACGTGTAAAATAATATACTAATTTCAAACATACTTTAGATGAGATTATACTATTAGTATAATCCTAATTAGATTCGAGATTATACTGTAATAATCAGTATAATTAGGGAGATAATTATTAGAGGAAAGATAAATAAATAATTATTTAATTGTTGGGTTTCAATTAACAGCAATGTAGCAGGGATTAATTTGCTTGAAATTAGAAAAAACCAAGTACCGCATTGTAATTAGTAAGATTACAATTTAATTTTTTTAATAATCTTTTTTCGCTTAATGATTAATTCCCCACCGAAGCCTGTAAGTGGAAAATAAGAAATTTTTTTTAAAAAAAATAAAATTTTGTTGATAAAAAATAATATTCATCAATTAAAAATGTACGAGTACAGTGTATTCTTAGAATTGTTTCATAAAGGTAAAGTTATTAGAAAAAATGTTTTTTATTTACTTAAAACATATTACACAATTAAAGATTCATGGAATGATTACTTATATTTAAGCACTTATGAATGTTTTTATTTGTTCTTAATTGATTTTAATGTCAGTTTTTGTTTAAGAATAATACATTAAAAATTAATAAAATTAAAGAGTTCGTATTAAAATATATAATCAAGGTACGACTTTAATTGCAACTACACCAATGCATAAGGATTTTCTTTTCCTGTTTTTGATGGGACAAAGATTTTTTAGTATTTTATAAGTTTTGTATATTTTTTAAACGACATTATAAAATTTTGTAAATTATTATTAAGTAATATAAAATTAATTATTAAACTTTTTTACAAACGGTATTTTTTCTAACATTTCTTTGTGTAATTTAACTTTGAACAGTAGATACAATAAAAAAAATTAATACTGTTCCGTTGATTTGCTACTGTATTGTGTAACCTTTCTTTTCTGTTTAGCCTCCGGAACCAACGCATGGTATTTGGTAGAATCCGGCGACTTGACTACCCGGCCCGGGGATGACAAAACGTTGTGATAGGTTTTAGAGCGAGTATGAACTGTATATGCATAGGTGATGAATTGAAACAACGCCTTGTTGCTTAATTGTTATTTAGTATCTTATCATTTCGACATTTTGATAACATATAACTAAACTTAATAACATATAAGTATACAAATAAAATAAGCGTTCATCCGAACATTAGTATTCGCGTCCATCCAGACTGCATGTACAACACGACCGCTTTGGATCAGATTCTGGCGCCGAATAAAGAAGTCGCTACATCATAATGACTGACTACTCCTTGCGGTATTATGACGTAGAACATCGTATCACCATAGTTTACCGGGGAGCTCCCTCGCTAGGTAGCAGCACTCGACAGCAACAATGGAACGTAACAGAATTACTTCAGAGGATGATATGATGTATGAAGGTAAATTAAATGATGTAGTCGTGTATAGCCTCAGGTCGACCGTTCCTGAGACGTATAGTTAATTGAAACGCAGCCACCAAAGAACAAAGGTATCCACGATCTAGTATTCAAATCTGTATAAAAGTAACTTACCTTACTAGGATTTGAACCTTACAACTTCAAAATCAGTTGATTTACGATGATGAGTTCACCACTAGACCAACCCGGTGAATTGTATTGTAATCTAATCTAATGTAAATGAATAACAATTAATTGCCTTACCTGAAAAAAAATTCGAAGTTACTTAAAATGTGAAAGTGATTTTTGAAAGAAAAGTCTATCTATCTTCTTATACCTTATATTATATATATATATATATATCAGATATAAATTTATTTTTTTTTTGTCCGCGCTAATCTCAGAATCTATTGTACCGATTTCAATTAAATTTTTACACGTTCATAGAAGTCGTTGAGCAGAAAGTTCTGCTGTTTGTTTGATATCGATATGTTAAAAAGAACCGAAATAATTCAAAATGTTACTCACTTACCTTCTTGACGCGCCTACAAGTTTGCAGTTCGCCTCATTACTCGCTCTGCCATCTTTATATCGTACAATTTCTTCAATGGTTGGAGTTGATCGAAAATGTTTATGGACTTGTTGAGTCTATAAATTTGCACGATAATGCACGGTTATATGAGCGTGTGATAGTAGCACCAAGAAATAAACAAGTAAATGGTATAAATATCCGCATACTACAAGAATTTCCAGAAGACGAATAAACATACTACTCCATTAATACAGTTTTGAGGAAACATGATGCAGTTCATTACCCCACTGAGTTTTTCAATTCTTTATCAGTATCAGGATTACCAGCTCATACGTTAAAATTAAAAGTAGATATTCCAATTATACTCATGAGAAATCTGAAACCACCACAGTTATGTAATGAAACTCGTTTGAAAGTTAAGTCGCTAAAAAAATATAATCAAAGCTATTATTTTATCAGGTTTGGGCAAAGAAGTATCTGTATTTTATCCCTATAATTCCAATCGTACCTAATAACTTTCCGTTTCAATTTAAAACACTCCAATTTTTAGTTAATATATGATTTGCAACGACCATCAATAACTTACAAGATCAAAATTTACGTACAGCTGGTGTAGATTTACGAGCTGCTTGCTTTTCTCACGGACAATTGCATGTGGCATGTTCTCGAGTAAATAAGAGTAGCGAGCTCTTTAATTGCTGTGATAACGGAAGAATCAAAACTGTAGTTAATAACGAGACGCTGGTTTAAAAATATATATAAAAACACTATTTACGTTATCCTAGAGAAAAAAAAATTTCATCAACATCTCTATATGAATCGTGTTACTGCATGTTTATAAATGTCTCAAAATTAACAAATACTGATATAACGTATCGAGGACACATGAATAATGAATCTCTTACTTTATACCATACTTTGGATATTCATAAATCACAGAAAGAAATATTTTACACATACTATTAGCGATTTATAAACTTGACAATTGCTGCAATAATCATAGTTCACGCGCAAAGCAGGGGTTAACTGCTAGTAATGAAATATATTTAATGAAAAAAAAAATACGTTTTAATATTATAAAGGTGTAAAAACATTCCAAATGGCAGATTGTCCTATATACTCTCATTTCAACTGTGAAACTTCTACGTTCTTAGCGCATAGATTATGTTATTATTGCATGATACACAGAATTACAATTGTAATTCATACAATAATAGGGAATTGCCTGTTCCCTAAAAAAAAAAACAATCGGTAAGGATGCAATTAAGTAGTTAAATCAGTTTATGGGTAATAAGAACTGAAGATAATAAAAAGGTTTATTTAATAATTAATTGTTATTTCAAGTTTTGACTTACAACTTAGTAAATCAGCAGGAATGGAGTTACCCAGCAAACATCACATTCATAAAAATGTTATCTACTATTAAATTTTATTATCACCTGATACCTATTTACCTAGTTGGATTCGTTACAATGTAAAATAATTCATAAAGCATAACATTGCTTTTTTTGTCTTCTTATCTATGTAATTTTATTAAATATAGAATTTATCATAAATAAATATAATTTGAAAGCGGAAATGATACTTAAGATATAATGTTGTATATTATATGAGTATACCTATGATAAAAATATAACGGTAATACTTTCACTTATTTAATTAATTGTATACATCTAATATAATGCATCTGGCTATCTGCCAAAACATCGAACTTAAACATTACATTAAAATTAATTAAACGATATCATTTTTCATTGTGTTTCAATCAATAAAAAAATAAAATGTTATTAAAATAAAAAATTATTGGATAGATTATTGTTTTCTTTTTGAAGTATTAAAACCTTATCTTATAAGTTTTACTAAATAAAAATAAATTACTAGTTTTAAAATATATAACAAGTACAAAAACAAACAGAATATTTAAAATTTAAACAACAGAATTCGACAACGAAAACATCTTCATATGATCAATCTTTAGAAAATTACTTTAATGCATTTATCTAAAAAAAAAAAAAAAAAAATATTATGAAGAGCCGCAAAACCATATGATTTCTGCTAGGATTTTCAAGCTAGAAAATCGCTTTAGAAGCTTTCTTTTAGTTTATACCCTTATTTTTCCCAGATCTCTATAGGAGTTAGGTAGGATTTTTATAGTTTAATGCCCTTCTAGACGCTAACCAAATAAATGGAATGAATTACTGAAATTTATATTGTGAGAAAAATATTAAGACTGATTAGGATTGTAATCCAGAACCTTTCGAATGAAAGATCGTTTTATCTCCCAGATCTATAAAACAAGATGTTTCGTAAGGAGTAAATAGTATTTTTAAAAAGGAAGTTTTTTAACGGGAATGTACATAGTACACTGATGAAGTATATGATACCTTATTTTATGAAAGTTAAATTTTTCAAGTTTATGGAATCAAAAATATAAGTATTAATTTCATTTATATCACGTGCTCTGTTTTCATTTAACTTTTGTTAAAACTGGTTTTACGTCTCTAAAGATTTCCAATGATTCAAAATTGTAATTACATTTTTACAAGGTTTATTCAGAAAATAACCTAACATTTTTTTTTTTTTTACAGATTACTGGTCTTTGTCCCCTTCAAATTAATCCCCTAGACAATTCACACACCATTTTCCCCAGCGATGTTTCCACTTCGCGAAGCAGTCCAGGAAAATTTCATTTGAAATGGCCTTTAAGGTCCGTGACGAATTTGCTTTAATATCATCAATAATCTCAAAACAACGTCCTTTCTTCACTGATTTTAATTTCGCAAATAAGAAAAAATCACAAGGAGCCAGGTATGGCAAGTAGTGAGACTGAGAAAGGACAGCACAAAAGTGACGAATTGACAAAATTAAGTACAAACGCATTATCGTGGTGAAGGAACAATGCGTTTTCTCGCCACAACTCCGGTCTCTTTTTTCGGATTTTTTCAGGTAACCGTTGTTAAACGCCTTGATAGTACGCACGGTTCACTGTTTCACCTTGAGGCAAGAATTCAAAATGCACAATTCAATTAAAATTTAAAAAAAAACAGAGAGCATCACTTTGACATTGGATCGAGAATGACGTGCTTTCTTGGGGCGTGGAGATCCTTTGCCGATCTATTGTGATGATTGAACTTACATCTCGATGTCGTAAACGTAAACCCAACTTTCGTTTCCCTCTATGATCCTTTGCACGAATGCTTCAACGTCATCGGCTTGTTCAAGAAGTTGCCGACAAACGTTCACTCGATGTTCTGTTTGCTGTTCAGTCATCAAACGAGGAACAAACTTTGCTGCAACTCGTGCATGTTCAATTTTAGATTCAAAATGTCATGGCAGGATCCAATCGAGATACTAACCTCTTCTGCAAGTTCTCTGACAGTCAATCGGTGAATTTAACGTATCAGATCGTTGCTTTTCTGAACGCAGGTATCATCAGTTGAAGTCGAAGGCCTTCCTGGTCGAGGATCATCTTCAATTGACGAACGACCACTTTTAAATCGTGAAAACTATTCGTAATATTGGGTAAGACTCAAAGCATCAACCCCGTAAGCTTGTTTCAAAAGTTGAAACGTTTCTGTTTATGTTTTCCCCAGTTTCACGTAAAATTTTACGTTGTATCGTTGCTCCCGAAAATCACACATCACAAAAATCGTTACTAATACTTAAATACGTTGCACTCAAATGACAATATTCACAAAAACTAAACAAGAAATCAATAATCCGAGAACATGGGGTAACAGAGGTTATGCGGAACGCAATGCTGCAAACCGCAAGTCACTAAATATCTCCGTTGACGCGTAATTAAAAATGTTCTATTATTTTCTGAACAGACCATGCATACTTAATGCTCAAATTTACTGTAATTTATGTAACTATTTTTAATGTACAATACACAAAAACGAACTGCCTTTTTTATCTTGAGAAAATTTCTTTGATGACCTACATATAAGTTTTTACCAGATAACTTAAATGGACAAATTTTTAACAAAAATTCTATTATCTAAGAAGTTAAGTTAAAGATTATTTTTTCAATCTTTTTTGCCACCACATTTGTTTAATATAAGATGGCTAAATAAAATGATTTATGTAACTTAATAACGTTCTGAAAATCAAAGTATTTTTCACAAGAACGTTAAAAAAAAAATCAGTTGAAAAACTTTGGGTAAACTAATTCATAATCAGGAGAATTCCAGAGAATCTTAGCGAATATTCGATAGTAAATTTTTGTGCCGTTTTCGTTTCTTATTTGTACCAAATCAGAGATTTCTAGCCTTTGCGTTTTTAACAAACGTTTATTTTTAAAAAAAATCTACATCCATTATTCACTTGATATAACACTAAAGCATACAATTAACACGGTTAACATATGAGTATCCACATATTAAGTAAAACTACATTTTAAAAAACCTAACGTGGGCCCCACATGACTTCCTTTCCCAAAGTGACTGACTTCCTGACACGTGACTGAAAAAGCAGAGTTTCGCATCCACTTTATAAAAAAAAAGTATTCTAATATTTTATCTCTTTTAATTTCTCATTAGAAATTTGTTCACATAAACATAAAAATTTGATTTGAATACCACATGAATTCCTTGTACGCCTATTAAATTACATACACAGATTTTTTTTTTTAAAATGAAAAGTACATAAAATTTTATTTCATTAATAACTTCTGATATTTTTTATTTATTTATTTTTTTTTTATTTTATTGTAATTGTTGAATAATTATTTATTGTAATTTTTTTTACAATCAGAGGTTAATTAAAAAAAAAAAGAGATGAAGTCTGATTCAAACCGATGTTCCTTCCCCTAAGATCCAAATATTTCATTAATTAAACTTTCATTTGGATATAATCTGGAACCAATGAAAATAAGTACCACTTATGATATATCGTTGAAACGCTCTGAATGAGGGCTTATTACTGCAGTTAAGGAAAAGTATAAAACCCTGTTTTTTTTTTATTTTGGGCCTTTTTTGATACTTTTGGTTCAGTCGATTGCAATCAAAAAAGGAAGGTACACAAATAGAAGTTGCAACAGTCCTAAATCCAATATTTCAACATCCTACAGCTAATCGTTTTTGAGTTATGAGAGACACATATGTAGATACGTACGTAAGATCACAATACTTCCTTTACTTCATACAAGGAAATAAAAATGTGAAATACAGTTTTTAAATAAATAAATAAATAAAATCGATTATAAAAACTTCTGTAATTTTTTTTCTTTATCTTTTTGTGTAAATTTCAACTTTTTGAAGTCGGAGTCAAATAAAGGGTTAGAATTTTTTTTTAATTTGACACCCGCTTCAAAAATCAAAATTTAAAGAATAAAAAATATAATTTCGCATTTTTTTTTTAAATTTGTAATTAATTAGATTTTAAGGAACAATTTCTCAACATTTTCACTTAATATTAAATGACCGGTTACACCCAACCGGTGACGGTAATGTGCCCAGTATACGATCTAGATGCCCCTCAAAACATATAAACTATTCAACAAACCATTATTTAAGTATAGAAAGTGATAAAATGTAACCGATTAAAAAATTTTGATCTCCGTTTTCTATTTAACATAAATATCTTGTTTTATTAACATAATGTAATCTAAAATATCGTTTTATAAAATATTTTATTCATCAGACAGCCACAATGTTGATAGATTTATAATTAATAATACGATATAAGATTGTATTTTGGAACTTAATTACCTATTAAATGAAGAAAATTCATGGCTCATTACCTCAATGTAAAAGACTGTATAACGCAAGGATAACAAGCTGGGACGGGATCTACACCACCCTGTCTTAACAACTCTAAAATGTAATTATTTTATTAGATTCCTGACTATAGAATATTAAATACATTCATTTTAAGATGAGTAGTTAATAAGAGACGACTTTAAGTTACGTTTTATTAATGAAACTTGATTTTTGATAGGCAGCCAGATACGAAAAAGAATAAATTTTATAGACAGCAAATTACTGGGCATTTCATTGCTGTTATAAAATTTTTGAACTTTGTGAATACCTCAAGAAATAAATTTAAATAAACTATAATTCATTTACTGATGTACCTTAAAATCAGTATTTATGTGTACCTAAAATTTATTTAGTGCCTAAAACTCACTAAATTTTTCATATTATTCTATAAAGAAAACAACCCCCTTTTTATTATTACGTTAATGTTTCGCTGGGCAGAGTTAATTGCTGAATTTATCTTAGATTATACCGATAGCAAGACTGGTGTTTAGTTTACTAGGTAGAAAATTTATATTTTACTTTATGTAAACGTTGTATGAGCCCAGATTTCTTGCTACTGTCAATTGCCATCTCACTTGATATTGACACCTGAACGCTTATCTGCTCTTCCTTGTATATTTAGACTTTCTTGATTCAACGCATGACCCACAAAACGAAAATCTACGACAGATTAAATAATAAATGTATAAATAATAAACATATACGTAAAAATTTGCTCAAATTTTTGTTATTTTAAATTTAAGAATAAAACATCTTCGAAGAAACTAAAAAAAAGAAAAAAAAATAGAATTAAACTGTTTTAATATTTTACTATTAAAAACTTTACATAAAAAAAGGGCATTGAACATAAAAATGTAAATCAGCATGCTGTTTAATAATCCAGAAATAACGAGTTTCTATAAATAAGGGATAATCCCTTCTAATACGACAACGGTTTAAAATTTCCTTTTAACAAAATTATTATAAAAATGCAAAAATGTGTCCTATGCAGAATATTCTGTGTATCTGTTTTGCAAAAGGTGGAATAAAACTTCCCTTGATATAACTAAACTAGAAATTTGCATAACAAGTACAAATAGCCTGTATAAGAATATATAATTTTTTTTAGGAAATATGTTTATGAAAAAAAGCAAGTAAATCCCAGTTAGGAAGTAATTTAAAAAGTAAAAATATGTTTCTTATAAGTTAGACTTATAATATATTATAAGACTTCTCAGGCTCATCCAGTCGTTTTTAAAATGAAGCTAATCTATGTGTAATTTTCGTTAGGAATTTGAAGAAAACGTGTAAACAAACACACATATTTTATTAAAGAAAATCTGCTAGTAAAATTCAACAAAACACATTGTGTCAAGCTTAAACTTTTGTTTGATCATTTTCCTTCTACATTGTTTCATTTTTAATTCATACAGAATCATTTTTATCAAAAACCACATATATCTTCAACTCTATACAAAACTTTGATGAGGACACCACATGACTTCCTTGTATGCCTATTAAATTACATATACACATTTTTTTTTTTTTTAATGAAAAGTACATAAACTTTTACTTCATTAACAACTTCTGAAATTTTTAGATTTTTTTTTATTGTTATTATTGAATTATTATTTATTGTAAAAATATTTTACATTCAGAGGTTAATAATTAATAATAAATCAATATATTTAAATTTAAAAAAAAAAGTTAAAAAAAGGAGATGAAGTCGGATTTGAATCGAAGTGCCTTCCCCTTCTAAAATCCAAATATTTCATTAATTAAAATTTTATTTGCCAATAACTCTGGAACCAGTAAAAATAATTACCATTTATATCATTGAAAATCTCTCAATTATTACTGCAGTTAAAAAAAAAAAAAAGGTTAAAAATCCGAATCTTTTGGATTTTGGGCTTTTTTGAACATTTTTGGTCCAGTCGATTTCAATCAAAAGGGGAGGTGTACAACCATATGTTACAACAGTTTTTTAGTTATACGGACATAGGTACGTATAGACGACACGCCGAAACTAGTCAAAATGAATTTAGGGATGGTCAAAATGGATATTTTCGTTGAAATCTGAAAACCGAAATTTTTCGCGATCACAATACTTCCTTTATTTTGTACAAGGAAGTAAAAATTAAATCAAAACACATTCTGTCAAACGTAAACTTTCATTCGATCATTTTCCTACTACATGAAGTTTCTTTTATATTTACAAATATGAAATTTATTTCTACATACAATTCTACGCCTAAACATATTTCTGTTGAGATAATGGTTTTTGAAAACAATTTACATCCTAGATCTCAGCGAAAGAGATGTGACGAACAAAATGTATCACAAACTATTTTTTAATAAAAAATAATTCCGGGCGATGATAACACACAGGCGTTTTTCGCTCCCCCCAAAAAAAACAATTTTTAAACAGCATTCTTAATAGTGTTTCGTATCTTACTGAATTCATCCTGTAGAATTTGTTGTAGGATAAAAACAATATGTCTCTATTAAAATGGGTCCGTATAGAAAAAATGGAATCAGCCAAGTAATCCACGTCATTACTCGATCCATTTTCAACCGAAAACACATGGGACTTTTACCATACTTGACCGGTCCGCCGAAAGAAATTTCAGATTAAGTTATAATCTTATTTAAAAATTTGACCTACTTAGTGAAAAGTAGGTTTGATTTTCTCATCACTATTATTATTATATATTATTGTGTTTTTTTTTACTTAAATCAGTAAGAAGTAAAGAAAGTATTGTGATTGCGAAAAATTTCGGTTTTCAGATTTCAACGGAAATATCCATTTGACCGTTCCTGAATCCATTTTGACTAGTTTCAACGTGATGTCTGTACGTACGTATATATGTACGTACGTACGTATATATCTCGCAAAACTCAAAAACGATTAGCCGTAGGATGTTGAAATTTTGGATTTAGGACTGCTGTAACCTCTGTTGTGCACCTCCCTTTTTTTTAGTGCAATCGACTGAACCAAAAGTATCCAAAATAAAAAGAAAATTTAATTTTGAACTTTTTCTTAACTCCAATAATAAGCCCTCACTAAGAGCTTTACAACGATATATCATAAGTGGAACTTATTTTCATTGGTTCCAGAGTTCATCTCCTTTTTTTTCTAACTTTTTTTTAATTTAAATATATTGATTTATTAATAATTATTAACCTCTGACTTTAAAAAAAGTTTTATGATAAATACTAACAAAAAAAAATATGAAAAAATATCAGAAGTTATTAATGAAATAAAATTATACGTACTTTTTATTTAAAAAAAATGTGTATATGTAATTTAATAGGTGTATAAAGAAGTCATGAGGTGCCCACATCAAATTTTTTTTTATTTACAAATAAACAATAATCTTACATCAAAGAGTAAGTAAAAAACGATATGTTTTTTTGATTTATTACTAATTTTTCGTTATTGGAAACTCGGTGTACTTTATTGGTTGGGGTTTAATTAACCACACGTCTCAAGAGTGGTCGACCTGAGTCCGTTCAAGACTAACCTCATTTACATGTCATACATATCATCCTTACGTCACTGGACCGTGGTTGGTTTACTAGCTGAAAAGATTTCAACGAGCATATTAAGAAAAAAAAAGGTTTGTTAGATTTAAGCGAATAATATTTTTATAATGAGCACTAATACTTTGGTATTTTAAAGCTTAAATAAAATATGTACTTTTAAGTGTGACGTCACTGTCTAGGGGACGCTTATATTTAAATAAACTTAAAATAATTGCAGCATTAGCAACTAGGTCGGTGAGAAGAGACATATCGAAGATTACCTATAAAGACATATCTAATTCATCACGAACAAATTTCGAATATCTCTGGTCGGTCTGTAGAACAGATGTAAAAATTTAGCACATTACACCAACGTCTCCCCATCATGTTGCTGTTCGCAAGTGTGTATGCGCCTTAATGTATATTTAATAAATATCTTTGTTTCTCTTTCATGTGTTTCGTAAATAGTGTTCGTTGGTAAATTAATATTTTTTAATACCATATTATTTCTTCTTTTTTCATTTATTTAATTGCTTACTTTTTCTTTACATTTTTCCCGCAGTGTGTACTGATGATGATTATTTAACAATCAAAATTTCCATCTAGCTTAAGATTTTAAATAACATTTTTTTAAGCGTAATTTTGCTTTCCAATCTATTTTAATAACTATTTTTCATAGCCCTTTATGTACACCGAACAGAATTAACAACAGATCAAAATTGGCAATATGAACAATCAAAAGTACCATGACTAGTTTAAATATTTTAAACTGTTATTTTATGTTATTTTTATACAAAAATAACATATTATTCGATAATAATAATAATAATAATAAAACGTTATATAGTAAATTTTCTATGTAATACGTTAATCGGGTCAGTTACACTATAAACAGTCACGACAATTAACAATAATTTCGTTAATATTTTACTCATCACGTGAAATGATGAGACACGATTCTTCTGTTGTCGTGACCCGTGGATGTCATTTTGTCACATTTCGTGAACACCTTTACTGTTCTTCATTATACTTTATATTCAGGACAAATATTAAGTGAATTCTACTTAACCTGAATCTGATAATTATTTTTTTATTATTCTGAATATCGTTATAATTTTCAGTCAAAAAAGAGCCTTGAAATCTATCATAAACAGAATATATTATTATAGTAATAATTTAAGTAGTATAATGAATTTTTTCTAGATTATACTGCGCATAATTATTAATTCATTAATTTATAAATAGATCTCTCACGTATACATACATAACAAAAATGGAATTAGTGATTAGAATTAATGTTTGTTTGACTTTTATTCTACTAAACTAGTAAATTTTTCTACAGTAAAAAATGTAATTATTTTTTTCCTAATTAAAAAAAATAAGACAAAAACTTACTAATAAATCATTGAGAAAGATAAAAATGCAAATAACCTAAAATTTAAAATACTGCAACAACTAAAAGAAAAAAATCTTATTTTTTATCTTCCCGGCTACACAATTAAACTATTTACAGTATACGGTAAAGCTATACTTTATCAGCGAAAATCTTGGGTTTTGAAGATCTTGACGTTTCTAACCAAAATAACACAATCTTAGCATTCATAAAATTACACATATTAAATTACGGATGTTGACCTTTTTATATATCCATTAATATATAAAGAGTAAGAGGGTTTTTGTTTGTTCGGGATACACAAAAACGTATTTGATCAATCGCAACCAAATTTTTACCCGTGTTTCTTGGCACAACTGAGAAGATTTTTATGTATATATATATATATATCACCTCGAAAAATCTCGAAAAGAATATATATTGTTACCACATATATGCCTAATTTAATTTTGGCGGACGAACACGGTATAGCAACTCAGATGTGAGTTGGCGCACAGTATATGGACGTGCTGATATAAGCATCACTACGGCTGCGCAGATGATCGTGCAGTTCCCCCTCCATAGCGGGGCTGCGGCCCCACAACTCTTAGGCTCCATTAAAAGAGCGTGCACGAGAGTGAATTTTCAATTCATCATCGACCACCACCTGGAGAAGACCAAGAAGAAGAAGAAGATGAAAGAAGACGTTCTCTGGCCGCCTCAACGTGAGACCTCCCGGCGGATGCCAACATCCCCGCCGGAGCAGCAGGCCTTGCCGGCCCGCCGAGGGAGCCGCTGGACGCGAATGCTACCTTCCCGCTCCAGGTCGCCGGGCTTCAATCGCCCTGGCCCGCGGACTCAGCAGCAGTAGCCGGCCCAGCGCGGGATCGGTCGGGGAGAACCGCCTCCATTGCCACGACACCACTGACCGAGACCACTGTCACGCTGTAGTGGGGACCCAATTGCCGTTGAGGGGAAGCCCGGTCTGACTTCAATGGACGAGCCGCAACTCCCCGTCTTCGCCGGAGACCAGCTTCCGGACCCAACAGCTCTTCTCAGAGTTAACGCAAAAAACGGCCCTTTTCAGGGCCACCACAAGGTTATGAATTAAGAGCGTCGAAGCCGTTCGACGATAACAACCCTTCTAGGGCCTACCATAAGGTTAGTAATTACAACGAGCTGTCGAAGCCAATCGACGACAGAAACGGCCCTTTTCAGGGCTACCATTTGTTAGTAAGTGCCACTTGCCATCGAAGCCATTCGGCTACAAGTAGTTTTATGTAGCAGTGGAAATTTTCCGTATGAAGAAAACTTCAATGAATTGAATTAATAAACTTTGAATTGCGGGTCACTATCATTGTGTGAGCTGGGTTTGAACTGAATGATTCGAATCAATCGAATGAGTAATATTACAAAAATAATAGAATTAGATTTACATTAAATAAAATAAATTTAAAAATCTCTGTTTAACAATAATGGGCTTCCCGTGGGGACTGCGTGTGAGGTTAGTGATATTGTTTGGGTTGTTTTAGATGTAAAAGGAGTTTGTTAGGAGTTTATTCCAATCAGGACCGACCATCCTACGTGATTTCACTATATTAAACTTACACATGATTGTTTAACTTGTGTATGACAAATTAAAAAAAGTAACATATTAACATTAACATACGTGAGGCTTCTTTCTTTGGGTGTTGAAGGACAAACTGCTACAAAACGATAAATGTACTATTTCGTTCCATAGTGTATAACTTTTTTAAGTTACATTAAAAAACCATCTTTTCCTTTAAAATATTATTTTATCTTCTAAAGAACATTGGTTATTTTTAATTGTTTTACCTATATTTTCTGAATTATCTTATAATACTACTAACTCGGCTTTATTTTTTGCTTAAAAATTAACTATCGTTTAAAAAATGAACCGAAGTGCTGTAGATTCACAAAAAGCCAAAATCTGGTGAGTAAAAGAAAAGACTTATTATTAGGCAAGGCAGTAGCCTTGCCTAATAATAAGTCTTAATATGCACTAGTAAGTGCATATTATTAGAATTTTCTTCATGCTATACATATGTGAGTAAAGATGAATTATTTTATTAAAAAAAATCTAAAAAAGATGGTTTGTCTTAATCTTTTTTCTTTAATAAAATATCAATTATGTAATTAAATTTCACAGATTTATGTAAAAGTAATTAGGAAGTAAAGCAAAACAAATCTTGATATTTTTTTTCTACTTATAAAACTTGTTAACCTTCCACAACTCATTGGAAAAGATGTAAACAATTAGTATAATGAAATCAAAATTTATTTATTAAAAAATCCAAATTCTTTTTTTATTTATGAAGAATGACTTGCTTTCCTACAACACACACACACCCTTATCCGTGTGTGAATAAAATTTATTTTTATTAAATTGGACCGTGATAATCATTTCTATAAAAGATTATCATTTCTACAAATATTGAAAAACAATTTGTTAGTAATTGTTGATTTGGTAAAATTTCTTGAATGTAGCCAATTAATTTTAAAACATTAAAATATCCTTATTTCATTAATTTATATTGGCTCTTCTTTTGATGATTTGATTAAAATAACAGACTGATTATCAAGAAAACTGATAATAAAAATTAATATAACAGAGTGTTTCATAATTAATTCGGATACATTCTATAAATTTCATCTACTCTACCGATTTCAGTGGGCCACCAGTTAACTGTATAAAATTGCCAAAGTAACAACCATTTTAATTTTTTGGCAAATTACTTATTTATTATTAATTTGAACTGATGAGTTCATTGTTCAAAATGTAAAATAAACAATTCATTTTTTTTCTTAATTTCTGCTTCGGTAGTTCATTGATATTATAAAAAGCCAGTTGAATCATTTTAATATTACAATTAATTTAATAACACAACGTATGTACTCCTACATTTAAAATACATTTTTTTAACATACGTTGCGAATTAAAATTGTATTCTCCATACATTTATACGATTTGCAAGTGCATATATAAAGTGCCCCAGTTGGTGTTGATCAAACTTCTGAAATCAGTCTCTCTGATTTAGACGTCAAAATAAACAGAAAAATTCATTTAGCTCGACTAAGCTCCATTTTTCCTCTTTCGAGCATTGTGTTCTCCCGTTAAAAATTATGCAGTCTATTAAAATTTTATTTTTACTTATTAATACTAATAATAGAAATTATTAATTTTGAATCAATTAGTGAAGGAAGTGAAACAAACACAAAATAGTTAGACTAGATACGTTTTGCGACCTGCTTCAATAATTTCAGCTATTAATCAACTAATTTGAACAAATTATACCTTTTTTTTATTATAGCTGCATACAAAATGACTCCTCATTTTCTTCAAATAACATTTAACAATGAAATTATGATTTAGCATTTTATCTAATCAAATAATTCAACAAAACTAATATTTACGTTATTAATATCAAAATTACCGCCATTTTGAAAATTCCACAATGGCGGTGATTTTCAAATTTATTTATTTTGTAGAAGATAATGCTGGGTACTTATACACCAAATGTCAATAAAATATATTAATCCGTTCTTAACATATATATTTTTATTGAAAAAACAAAATAACGAACAGAGGGAAAATAAAAAGATAAAATATTCGTCCATATGAACCTTTTTGTTTTTTTTACTTCTGAATCAGTCATTTAATTTTACCAACACTTCACACTCTATGTACAGTCACAGATGGTGAGCCACCAGTATTTTGAGTGTTATTTAACTTCCTAATAATTAAAAATTTTCCTAAATACCCAAAACATAATTTTCTGTTAGTCGAGAGGCGCCTTTATTGAAGGAGAGGTCAATTGTTTTCCACCGATCAGCGGGTTTTTTTTTTAAAACAAAAAATTTAGAGATAGCAATATAATTTTTTTTTAATTCAAGGGGTGTGGAAAACTAACGGACCCCAAACCTCTTTAAATCATTAAGCTTTTTCTTAAATATTATTGTTTCTGAAAGAGGAAAAGTTAAAAAAAAATAATCTTTCAAATACAGAAACGTAATAATTATAAATTTAATAAATTAAGGTAGGCTAGAAGCTGTTTGAAACTATTCAGTCTTTTTTTTTTAATAGAAAATAAAACATGTTTTGAAAATTAACACAGCTTTACGTAAGAGCGTGCATGTAAAAATAAAATAATATTTTAAAAAATTCTTGCATTATATTTTTTTTTTAAATTCGAAGAAATAATAATTAGTATATTGAGGAAAAAACCTCAACTGAATGGAAATTCTGAATAAACTTATCATTAATGAATAAATTTATCAGTTCTATTATCATTAATGCAATACCATTAATTTATTTACACGAAATTCTACTGCCTTCTGAAGACAATCTAGATTAGAACGAAAAATCTTTGTTTTTCTACTTCCTTGTATGAAGTAAAGGAAACATTGCGAAAAATTTCGGTTCCAGATTTCAACGGAAATATCCATTTTGATTATCCCTGAATCCATTTTGACTAGTTTCGACTGATGTCTGTACGAACGTATGTATCTCGCATAACTAAAAAACGATTAGTTGTAGGATGTTGAAGTTTTGGATTTAAAACTGTTGTAATATCTACTTGTGCACCTCCCCTTTTGATTGCAATCAACAGAACCAAAAGTGTCCAAAAAAGCCGAAAATCCAAGCAAATTTGGATTTTGGACTTTTTCTTTACTGCAGAAATAAGCCCTCATTGAGAGCTTTTTAACCATATATCATAAGTGATACTTATTTTCATTGGTTCCAGAGTTATAGCCAAATTAATGAAATATTCGGATCTTGTAATGGGAAGGAACATCGGTTCGAATCGGACTTCATCTTTTTTTTTTAATTTAAATATATTGATTTATTAATAATTATTAACTTCTCATTGTAAAAAATTTTTACAATGAGAAAAAACCGTGAAAATATAATTTAATAGGCGTACAAGGAAGTCACGTGTTGTCTACATCAGACTTTTTTCTTGTTTTTTTATAGTAAAATTTTATTTTACATGATTTTATAGCAATATTTCATTAAATTTGAGCTTGCAATACTCTTCAGATAAATATTTAAAAACCATTTTCAGGGTTTTTTGAATTTCGACTTTGATGGGGAGCGACGATGTACTCTACGGCGGCTCAACCAACACAGCCACTGCCATTGTTTCACAGTCGCGTCGCCCATAGAGACCGTCGCTCCCCATCAAAGTCGAAATTCAAAAAACCCTGAAAATGGTTTTTAGATATTTATCTGAAGAGTATAACAAGCTCAAATTTAGTGAATATCTAATTTAGTGCAGTTGTAAAAGGGAGAAATTTGCGATTATTGTTCAAAATACGTTTACCTGTATATTTTGAACCTGTAATATTTTATTGTTTGTAATCACCCTTTTCAAGGTCGAATTACGAAAAATATAGAAATTGGTTTTTAAATATTCACATGAAGATTACACACACAAAAAATCAAGTTAATATCTTCATTTGTTACCGAAAAATTTAAAAAAATAACCGGGTTTGAAAAAACTCAAAATCAATTTTAAACCTTACTTCTCGGAATTACAAAAAATCTAGAAATTAGTTTTAAAATATTCACATGAAGATTACACTCACCAAAAATTAAGATATCTTCATTTGTTACTGAGAAATTAAAAAAATAATAAATCCCATTTTTACACCGTTTTAAACTCGAAATTTCAAACAATTCTTTCTCTGTGTGCACTTACACCGTAAGAAGCACATATACACAAATTTTCATCAATTTATCTTCAGTAGTTTTGATTATGATTCACTCGAGACATGCTCGTTTATATATATATATAGATTAAAGTACTGGACATTTTTATCATACTTTGTTTTAGAATTTTTTTTCAGAACAAAAATATCTCCCGACTACCATTAGAGTAGAGAATAAATTATAAAACTAATTAATTTTTTAACCAAATAGGTCAAAATATTGTCATTTGAAGAACTAAGAATACATTTTATAATACGTTAAAACAGATTACCGTAGCGTAAGACTGAATATATGCTGATTTTCATAAATTATTACCGACTTAACTTATAGAATGGTTTTTTAAATATACATAATTTTTTAATAAAATAATTAAGGTAGGTAAGAGGTAATAATAATGATCTTCAACAGAATCATTGGGGGACACAGATAAAAACAATGATAAATGGCTGTCTATTCTAATGCATTAGTAAACAGGTAAATAACTAAAAACCATTTACAAAAGTTTTACTTAAAAACTAAAACTAAACGGTTATTTAAGTAGTTTAACAATCACATAAAGAAAACAAATAAATGAAGAAAAAAGTCTTTAATTGACAAATAAACAATGTACTTCAGATCGCTATAAAATTATTTTTTTTATTATGTTTTAATAATAGAATAAAAGATACAGTTTGTTTAGTTTTGCAATACCAATCGAAAGCGGAAATTTAGCTTTAAATTACTAATTATTGAAACCTTAGAAAATAAGAATATCTTAATTTAAGCCCTGGCGTACAAGTTGAACCCTGATTGCAATTTGATGATTGAATTTTAGTTTCCGAAATGTTAACTTATTAACCGGGTTTACACTGATTCGGCATGTAAACCAAATCCGGATAACAAATTAATGTCCAG
This sequence comes from Lycorma delicatula, assembly GCF_047948215.1. Taxonomy (NCBI): domain Eukaryota; kingdom Metazoa; phylum Arthropoda; class Insecta; order Hemiptera; family Fulgoridae; genus Lycorma; species Lycorma delicatula. Next base: position 27,418,540 of record NC_134460.1, read on the forward strand.
TTCCCACAATTTTTCTTTCGCTTTTCTAATAGTTATAGTTTAATACATTCAAGTGGATTAAAAATCAGTTTCTCCTGTAGATTAAAACTCCTGGCAGATTAAAATTCTATAACAGGTGGGAAATTCAGCTTTTGTTTTTGTTAGTAATCAAATGATATAATTATTATTAAATTTTTGTTCGCCTAATTTTTGTATCTGTATTGAGAATGATGGCGTTTAAGTACACAAAACAAGAATTATGCATCAGTACGAGAGAAAAAATAATGATACTGTTGTAGACGGTGAAGATTTCCATGAGAGATTTTCTTATTTCCCACTAACGAGCAGACAACATTTGCATAGACTCAACATAAAATTTAAAATTAATGGAGGCGTAGTAATACTCCACGATCAGGTAGGCGTGGAACCAGTAGCACTTTAGAAAACGAACAACTAGGTACAGAAGTATTAGTAAAGAATCTTCTAATGTTGACTGTAAAGGCTTTCTCTAGAGTGAAAGTTCCTAGTTTACGAAACATTCTAAAAGAATTGAAAATTAAGTGTTATTGATGTGAAAATTATGTTAATAGCATGGTGGAATTTTCGTAAAAATTTATTATTCGTTTTTAACCAGATCTTACTTCTCCAGCTTAGTGATATATTCTGATCAAGGGGCTTCAAACTGAATAGCTTAGTGAAACATAATTGTGTTTATCGGTATGATGAAAATCCAAGATCTGATGAGAATCCAATCAAGTGATTATGAAGAAGGAATTTAGTATACCTGGAGTTCATGTTTGCTGTGGGATCACAAAGAAAGGAGTGTTGGGACCTTGATTCTTCAACGGAATTGTAACAGGTGATTCATATCTTCAGATGCAACGAAATGTTGTTATTCTTGAGTATCAAACAACACTGTGCTATGCCACGGGTCTTCTCTATGTTTGGCCGTAAGATGGGTACCTTCTCACTATGATTTTCAAACTAAAGGCTACTTCAATAAGTAGGTCGTGGAAGAATTAAATACACCGTATTTAAATAATTTGATGTCCTGTGATTTTTTTCTTGGAAATCGTTAAAAACGTGATAATTCCTTCAATTTCAACCTACTTAAACTGCCTCTAGCTGTCGATTGAAAATACATTTAATCTTATTAGCGAACAAAATTTTATCAAATATGTAATTCAGTGGTTAAATGCTAAATGTCTGCTCGAGGAAACAAAGGTGACACTTTGAACACTTTCTCTGATGCGTATTAATACTGTAATAACAAAAAACTTGTTTTTTAAAGGTTCCATAAAGGATGGATGCAGCTTCCTAAAAATACATAAATTGGTTGGATCAGGTACATGAGCAGCGAGGTGGTCTTCACCCCCTCGTGGCACCATCTTTGTGACCGTTTTTAGCTATCGTGCGAGGCGCCACGGTATGATGTTATCTCATCAAGTCAGGTAACCGACTTGATGAGATAAAAACGGAAGCAAACAGTACCTCGTTTTGTATTTTAAAGACACAGGTATCAGTGGATAACAATAATATTTATCTGTGTGTTATATTACGAGGGTTAAGATACCTAGTTCGTGAGAGTAGCAATGAAAATTACATTCATGTCTAAGAAATTGGGCGCAAATTACTATAGTGACCGGGAAATTCATTAAGATGAAGGGCCGATTGAACACGGATTCAGAAAAGAATGTATATGTCTCAGCCGAACGAAAACGAGAATTGAAGGCCGCGCTCGATATCTATAACACTCGGGGCTTTCATGTACTATGTAGCCATTTATTTATTTTTCTTGTATTAACTCTAAGTATTTAGAGTTAAAAATATTTAAAACTTTAAATGTTTTAAAACAAAAATGTATTTTTCTTAAATGTTTTTGACACTGAAAACATTTAAAAATGTTTAATGTTTTCGTTTTAATAACTGGAGTAACTTACTTTTAACTCAATTCGGTATTATAAAAGTAGAAAGTATCGTAATCGTAGCTTTCTATTTCCATTTTTTGGTTTTTTGGCTTAGGGGAAGTCAAAATTTAAGAAAACAAAAAAAAAAAAAAAAAAAAAAACAGTTACCCCTGCGAATTGTAAATTATTTGATTAAAATAAAATTATATTTTTACTTATTGTTGTATAACCATGGAAACAAGAAAAATTGATAAATAAATTACTAACCTAATTTATACATATATACGACGAATCGCATTTGTTAAAAATTTCCAATTTTAAATTTATCTTAATAACTTTCTTGTTTTAACTGCAAAATTATTTAATTTAAAATTCTATTTTTATTTTAATTTTTTATTATTTTTATTTAATTGGTCTTATTTCATTTTTCTAAATTAATCATGAAATTTTTCGACTATACTGTATCTTGGATTGCAAGAATCGTATGTAACCCAAAGCAGGATTTTCAGGATTTTGTAAAGTTGTCAAATTTTTCAAAATCCTGAAAATATGTTTATTTGACATATACCGCATTTCATCTAAGAAAAGTGTTTAATCGGGAACAATCAAGAAAATTTAGGTCAAATTAGATTAATGTTAATTAGCCAAGGTACCTAATCCTACCCTAACCTACCATAATACCCTTATTAGGGTAGGTTAAGGTAGTTTAAAAACAAAAACAAAAAGGAACAGTGAATTTATAGTGTGTACTTAATAACATAAATGTTACTATAACTTATAAAACCATAAAAATATAATATTATTATGATAGGTATATTATATCTGTTAGATGAGAGAAATAATATACCTATTTTCCCGATAGGGAACAATCACGTGAGTTTAGTTCAGAATAGGGTAATAAAAAATTCTAGCGAAATTCTATTTAAACAATAACCCAGATGATTTTCAGAATGAATATTTATTTTCAAGAATTTTATCTAAGATAAAATCCACAGTTTTAGAATTAGTTGTACATTCAAATAGTTACAAACGGGTCGATGTTAAGCAAGCATTATTAAATGATTATCTAGAAAACGTGATCGTTTGTTTCACATTAAATTTAGAAATGGCAGAATTAAAACAAAAAAATGAAACACTTTTAATTTTTACAAAAAAATTCAAAAGTACTGAATTTACATATAGCTTTATTTACGAATACAGAAACCGTTACGTTCAATGATGCGTACCAAAAATCCGAATTCACTTGAAGCATTGAGTATGTTACCAACGATTTTCAGTGTTTTTTTTTTGTCTTCAGTCATTTGACTGGTTTGATGCAGCTCTCCAAGATTTCCTATCTAGTGCTACTCGTTTCATTTCAGTATACCCTCTACATCCTACATCCCTAACAATTTGTTTTACATATTCCAAACGTGGCCTGCATACACAATTTTTTTCCCTTCTACCTGTCCTTCCATTTTCAGTGTAAATAACTAGATATAATTCTAATAATAATAAACAATTTATAAAGAAATGTGCTAAAAAAAAACCAAAATAATTTTAGATTTAACCAGTACCGAATACCGCAATTATTAGTATTAGTATTAATAATTTTGTAAATGAGGCATTAATTACTTATATTTTAATTATATCGATCCAGACGTTAAGAATATACGTACTTTAAAGCCTCCGTATCTTAAAATTTTACTTAAAAGATCGGTAATTTTTTCATATTATTTTATTTTTCACATAATTTTATTCACAAAATTTTTAATATTTTAATTAATGTACTATCTTGTAATCTTTGGTTTTATGAAAACCTCCATAAAGAGGCGGAGTGAAAAATCATTTTTTCTTTGTTGCAGTTTCTGGACTCAGTCATATTTGTGCACAGAATATGAGTCTATACCGCTATTTATCGGGTTTTATTTTAGTTTCATCGGCTACTAAAATAATATTTTCTAATAAATAATAATAATAATTTGATGAAGACTTTAAATTAATTTAAATAATTATATACTTCATCCCCGTCGCGGCTTCGATTGCTCTATATGGTGGTTACTTACGTTTCCCGTCGAGGTCAATCTTTTCTATTTTGTTTTTTAATCAAGTAATCGTAGTCAGGGGCAGCCAGTCGCGTCGCACATACAGTAACAGTGACGATGACTGTGTTGATTGAGTGGCCGTTCCATACACCTTCGCACCTCTAAAATGGAAATTTAAAAACACCCGAAAATGATTTTTAGATATTTAACTGAAGAGTATTCGCAAGCCCAAACTTGCTGAATATCTAGTTTAATATCGTCGGAAATGGAGAAAATCTGCAATCATTGATCAAAATCTTTTTACCTATGTTCACCTCTTTCAAAGTCGAATTTCAAAAAATCTATAAATTAGTTTTTAGACATTCACGTGAAGATTACACAAACCGAAAATCAAGTTTATATCTACATTTTTTACCGATAAATTAAAAAAATAGTTGGGTTTCGAAAAAAATTGAAAAATTCGTTTTAACTCTTTAAAATCGGTATTTCAAAAAATCTAGAAATTGGTTTTTAGAAACTCGAAATTTCAAAAATCTTCTTTCTTAGTGTGTACCCATAAGAATAACGGGTATTACCATACTATCTACATTATTATTATACTAATAACGAATATTATTATAAGTAATATTATATATATTATTTCCATCAATTTATCTTCAGTAATCCTGCTGGAAGTTAATTATAAATGACTCACGAAATGTTATTTTATATTTAAATATAAATTATATTTATATAATTATTATAAAAAAATTAATAAAAATTATAAAATTTAATTAATCTTTTAATTAATTTATAAATTAATTATATAATTATAAAATTATAAATATATATAAATTAAATTATATTAATAATTTATTATGTATAAGTTATTATGAGAAAAATTTCTATATTAATTCCGGGTGCGAATATAGATTTTTCAACGAAAAATCGACAAACGTTTTAGTCAATCAAGGCTAATATTTTTGAAAGGAGTTTCTTTCGTTTCTATAATCAAATTATTTAACTTTTCTCCAGTTATCAGTTTTTATATACAGTATTACAAGGAGAAGAAAGCTGCACACCCTCCAAAAAAAAAATACAAAACAAAATTATATTTTCTTCAGTAGTCGAAAATGTTTTCTTTAACTTTCATAGTTTAGAATTTATTGAAAAAATTTACCTTGAACTTATAAAAAAGAATTGTTTCACAGTTTCTTCAACAGGGCGTAAAAGTGCGAGCCTAAAAATAAATAAAAAAATTCCCAATTAAAATCGTTTAAAATTTTATTTAGTTTTTATAAAATGAATACATATAAAAATGTATATACTGAGAAGCAAAGCACCAAAAAAAAAAAAAAAAAATTATTTTTCAAAAGCAGGGTGGAACTCCTGATTAATTTAAAGTTAATGACATTTTATAATTTTCTAAAAACTTCGTTAAAATTTATCATTCTAGTATGGAGTGATTCTCGAAAAAACGGAAACATATCAGATAATTTACTTACTTTCTTAACGCTTAATTTACTTATTTAGTAATTAACGCTAAGATGAAAAAAAAACTGATACTTAAGTCAATGAACGGATAAGATTTCGATTTTACATTATATAAAAGTAAAAAGTAAATTCCTGTATATCGATATGTTACACACATATATCGGTTTTTAAAAATTCATGTAAATTTTGTGAAATTGAGCATCATCCAATTTAAAAAGCTATGTTCTGAATACATTTTATTGCAGGGGTATTTCGTAAAATAAACGTGTGTTTTATTGCTAGTTTAAATGACTGAAGATGCGTGATTATAGTTTCTACGACATTATATTCTACTATTTGTGTTATTATATCACGAGTTTAAACTGACAAGTAATGGTTTCGTATTTTAGTTCGAATCTAAAGTCACATTCCTTTTGTACAGTTAGTGATAACTTTGCGTTACAAATTTAATTATCGCTACATCTCATGACAAAATTTCATATACAATACTTAAAGAAAAATTTTGGGAACTGTGAGTTTATAAGGTTAAAGATTAAAAAAAGGTTTTTTAATAAAGATAGGTAAAAGTGAATGAACTTAATATGTTATAAAATGTACGTGATAAAAAAATTATAAATGTTTTTATTAACAGATGAAGATGGAAAAATATTATAAAAAGCAAAAATAAGATACATTAAAACAGCTTTCTTTGCGAAATTCAGAAATGTATTTTTTTATTTTCTTTTAAATTAAAATAAATAATTCTTTAAAAAAAAGTTCTACATACTTTTCTTTATTTATTAGTAGTTATTTGGTTTATACTGGAAATTTATAATAAACAATACAAATCTTTATATTTTTACAGGAACTTTATAAAAAAATTACATTCCTGGGTTATTGTAAAAATAAAACATTTATTCCACAAAATACTAAGAAATTTATACGTTATTATAAAACTCTCAACCGACTGTAGTATTTAAAAAGATTATTATTTAAATTTATTATCCAGTGAGAGATTATGCTAACAATCAAAAGATTGTGTACGCTTACCAAATTGAAGTGAAGTTGTAAAATTCATCCAATCAAAAGAAATATAAACAAAAGTCTTTGATAATAGTGTGATTCCACACGATTCCGCAATCTACTTAACAAAGGATCAAAAGACTAATTAATTAATAAAAATTAATTTTAATATTTAAAAAAAATAATTTTATTGTTTTGTAAATTGCGCACAATAATATTATTTTAGCTGGAAAGTAATAAAATTATACTATAGCGTATGTAATATCTGAAGGCGGGCCGTAGTAAGATAATGGCATCCCCTCCACTGCTTTTTACATCACTCAGCGACTTCTTACACCACCAACCATAGTAGTATGTCCCAAAATTCACATCAATTAATTTTCGATGACTTGCATCGTATCTAATTATGACGTCACTATTATAATAACGAAATATGTTCTAGTAATTTGTTATTACAAATAAAATTATTTATGCCTAAAATCTTGTTCAAGATGTATATGAAGCAATTTATTTATTTTTCTTTGAAGGATGTGTTTTTTTTTCAAGTACGTTAAACTAAGGTTTTGCTGTAAATAAACAGTAACAATGACGTAATACAAGGTATATGAAATGGTTTATTATAGGCTATAATGTAATGATTTTCTTTGACGTAGCGCAGTTATCTACGAAAATTATTTTTTAACAGCGCGTACGCATTACTTTTGTTGTAACCAGTATATAAGAGTGGTGTAGAGGAGGCAAGTAGAGGAAGCTTGGAGGGAAGACCCGCCTTTAGATTTTACATGTACTACAACTATACTGTATTCAGTTAGCTTTGTATAGTGAAGAATAAACAAACGTTGCGTTTGTGTTAGTGATTCGTCATGTTTCTGCTGAGTCACGTCCCTTGTATCAGTGCTGATTCACAATGCGGCCATATCTATATTCATCACAATAATCATTACTCATATTAGTCATCGTATAATTAATTAGTCATGTAGTAGTCATGTAATCAAACGTTTGTAATACAGAGTTATCGTAAAAGAATGGTGCGGTTTCAGTAGTTAATAGGAAGATTGTAGGGAAATCTCTAGATGTTATATTGGTATCCCTGAAAGCCTCCAACCCAAAAGTTTGTAACCACAACGTCAGTTCTTGTATTGTTGTTGCGGTGAGTTTAGTGAGTTATTATGTTCTCGGATAAATACAAAGCAAACTGTGTTTTATTGATGGCTGAATTAAAACCCGTAATTTTAGTTCAACGTGGGTTTCGACGTGAATTCGAAAGAGATCCACCACACAAAAATAACATAACACGTCGGTTCAAACGATTCGAAGAAACCGGATCGGTTAAGAAACAGAAATCAACCGGCAGACCAAGTGTACCAGACGAAACGGTTGAACTAATTAGACGATCGGCAATTAGAAATCCTGGGAAGTCCATCCCCCGTCGAATTAGGTATTCCAAAATCAACAGTTCACAAAGTTTTACATAAAAAACTGAAATTACACGCTTATAAAATCCAGATACTGCAGGAATTGAAACCCGATGATGGTGTAAAACGTTACAATTTCGCTGTTGAAATGTTGGACAGAATAAGTGAAAACGAATCATTTTTAGATGATATAATTTTTACAGACGAAGCTACATTCCATGTGAATGGTGCGTTAACGGACACAATTCACGAATATGGGGCTCTGAAAACCCACACACAATTATTGAAAAACCACGCGATTCGCTTAAAGTTAATGGTTGGTGTGGTGTGATGAAAAATCGTGTAATAGGGCCTTTCTTCTTTGTTGAAATAATAATTAATGGAGTTGTGTATCTTGACATGTTAACCGATTATTGCTTTCCTCAGCCGGATGAACTCGAAAATATTCATCAACTTCATTTCCAACAAGATGGTACTCCCCCGCACTTCAATTCATCGGTCACGGACGCTTTGAACGAAAAATTTGAAGATCGATGGATAGGCCGGCAAGGACCCATACTTTGACCTCCAAGGAGTCCAGACCAGACACCTTGCGATTTTTTCTTGTGGGGGGTTCATCAAAAGCGTTGTTTATACACAAAAAATTCGCGACCTACACCACTTAAAAAACAAGATTAATGAAGCGATGACAACCATTAACGAAGAAATGTTAACTAATGTTTGGAGAGAAGTTGAGTATCATTTGGACATTTGTCGTGCGACTAAGGGCGCACATATTGAAATTTATTAATTATGTAAAAAAAGTTTGAGACGACAAATTTGAAAAATAAAAAACATAAACTGTAAGTAATTCTGTTTTAATGTAAACCATGTTCAAAACCGCACCATTCTTTTATGATACCCTATATTATGTCTTTCAGTTCTATTAAAACTCTTGATCTTTTCTTACAATCGCTTTTTTGTTCTCGTGTTCAATTTTTGTGTTTCTGTTATTTATTTATTTACTCTAATATTATTTAACTTTAATATAATGCAATTTTTGTTAAGTTTACTGGAACGTGAGTATAGTGTATTCCTATATTTGTGTCTGTACGACTTGAGTTATACCATTATTTTGACACAATGTCTGATATCGATTCAGCTGATAATAGTGCACGATTATTAATATCCCCTTCCGAAAAAAAGCCGCCAAAAAAGCACTTAAGCCGTGCGGAAAAACACATCATTTTAAATGCTCACAAAAGCAAATTACAGAGTAATCCAACGACGTTGATTTCGGATGTCGTTAATAAAATTGCCTAACGTAAGTAGAAGTTGTGCTGCTTCAGTGTACACCGTGATTCGCGAGTATAAGTCTCTAATGAATTACGGTCTCCTAAGAAAATAAAACTGCGCAGGTCAACTGTAGAAAGAATTGTCGGTTTCGATAAAAACGCGATTCATAAAAAAAGTACACGAATTTTATTTATTGAGAAATGGTTTAGCGATGGTTACCTTCTCTGAAAGATAATTCGGCTATTGTCTTAGACAACGCTCGGTACCATTTATGTAAAAAGGAAACAATTCCAGACTTGGCTTGGAAAAAGGACGATATCAAAATGTGGCTTAGTTCAAAAGGAATGATTTTTGAAGAGGATGAACTTAAGGTCCGATTATGGTAAAGGGTTTCGCGTATTAAAAGTAACTTTAATGTGTATAGAATCGATGAGTTAACAAGGTCCAGCGGCAAAACCGTGTTTCGATTACTTCCCTAGCATTGTGTATTCAACTCAATTGAATTAATTTGGGGACAAATCAAAAGTTACGTTCCGTCAGAAAATCTGCTTTTAAAATATCTGATGTTAAAAATTGCTTAAAAACCATCGATAAAATGGGCCTGCAGGAAAGGAAAAACTGTATATAAAACATGTGACGGATACTGTTAAACCAAACTATTGTGAATGAGATGTAATATAAAACAAAATTGAGCCACCCGTTGTATCTCTTAATAGTGACAGCACTACGGATTTCTCGCAATCAGATGACAAAAATTGAATTTATTATTTGTTTATTAGTGTATTTATCAGACAAATTTTGTTTATATAAAGGATATATATATATATAAAGGAAAGATAAATATTGTTTGGGAAAGGAGCTAATGATCGTAGTAGACAATGCTCGTAATACCCCAAAAAAAAAACACAATTTCATTCATAAAAAGCTTTTAAAAGTAAAAATATCTTAAAAAATAGAACAATATCTTTGTATATAATGAAGATAATATACGATTTCCATAATACAAAAGTAATGTTTAACAATTTAATATGTAGAATTCTATGTTGAAATAATAAATGTCAGAACCTAGTAATAACAAATAATAATAATCATAACCGATCTACATAAAAACAGACATGGAAAAGAAATCTATCGGTATATTGAAATGATCTGCAAATTGCAATCCGTGTAATTTGTACTAGCATTACACCATAAAATATTTTATCCTCATCTCACCTCTAAATTCCAAACTTTTACTATTTTTTCTTTGTATATTTCTAACTACAATAATAGTTAGTTTTCATCCCACTATAAAAATGCAGCGTATGAATCCGTTTTTTTTTAATAATTAGCACTAAATAATATAAATGATACCGCGACCTATTAACTTTTAACAATAAAAATAAAAAGAAAGTATTACATTGATATATGTCAACATAATAAAAATATACAAATCATGACTTGTGTATCAAATCATGTACATTTATTCAAATGTACATGATTTGAATAATATCCACAGACCTAGTTTAATATCTACTTAAAATCTTCTATATTTTGTTTTTAATAAACTTCGAAATTTTTACGTTAATATTTAACTTATGTGGACTTTATTCATATTATTTATTTGTTTAGTTGGTAAGTAAATTATTTTTTTACCTAAACTAAAAAGTAAACAATCTTGTTATAAAATAAAACATTTTAATTTTACGTGTTCTGAATATAATTAAAATTTTTTTTGCATAAAAAGCTAATTAATAAAAAAATACGCAACCATGGATAAAGACAGTCGATCTTTAGGCTAAAATATTGTAATAATAAATCAATCAATCGATGAAATAAGACTTAGTTTAAAAAAAAATAATAAAACCGATTTTAAAGAAACACACCAAAAACTGATAAAAAATACTTAAAATTTCTAATTTCGAAAGGCGGCTCCAAACTAAAACCTACTAGGCTACCCACAATTTACTAATCAATGCCAAAATTCCTTCTCCATATTTATCGATTTATTAAATAGTCTATACATTTACGGGTTATTCAAAAAAAACATCACAACTCTAAAATTTACCGAACTTATTAGGACTTCAGCATATAACAATTTATCGAGATAACTTACAGATTCGGTTGAGATCTCACTTCATAGAAAAACACATCAAGTTTGTCATTCAACATTAACTTTGGTTCGATATGGATTTCTATTTGTAATCTGACATACATTCCACCTGAAATCGATTTTATTCCTGACTGTAGCCAGCAAGTCGGACGTTACCTATGCAACTGTTAATTCGAAATCCTGGTTCAACGAAATCAGCAGGCAGAGGTGGTACATAAACCCGATCTTTAATATAACCCCACAAGAAAACATCTAGCGGAGGTCAAATCTGGGGAGCGAGGTGGCCATGCAATCGGATCATCACCACCAATCCACCGATCTGGGAATAGAGTATCAAGAAAATCTCGGACTTCTACGCGGTAGTGAGGTGATGCTCAATCTTGGTCGTCATCGTCTAACTGAGGAATTAGAAAATTTTGAAGCATATTCAGATAAACGATAACATTTACAGTTGCGTCTTGGAAGAAGAACGGTCCGTACAGTCTTTATTTGCTTAACGCACAAAAACATTAACCTTAAAGGGCTATCACGAATGAGTTGCTACCTCATATTCGGTCGGCAGTTATGTGCACTAATGTGAAACGTTGACTTTCACTAAAAAATACATTGCCTAAAAATGTATCGTCTGTAATTCTATCTATCAATTTCAAATAAGCCTGCAGCCGAACAACTTTGTCGTAATATATAATGTGTTGAACCACGGCTTCAAGTGCAATCGTTTTCGTAATACGCGCCAAACAGTCGTTTGTGGAATGCCAGTCTCACGTGATGCACGTTCAGTTGATTTCTTCGGACTACGTGAAAAGCTTTCTCTAAGTTGTTTTACAGCAGTTTCAGAGATGGGTGATTTTGTATGATTAACAGAACAACCTGTCTCAACGAAGGTTTGGTGCTAAGAATAGATTGTATGCCTACTAAAAAGCTCCCTACAGTACTTTCTACAAAAATTACGTTGAACTGCAGTAGCTGATTCCAAATCGTGAAATCAAAGCACATAGCGAGCAAGTTCCGCACCAGTAAAGTTCTTCTTTTTTCCTGTTTAGCCTGCGGTAATTATCGTTCAGATAATACTTGAGAGGATGAATGAGGATGATATGTATGAGTGTAAGTGAAGTGTAGTCTTGTACGGTCTCAGGTCGACCATTCCTGAGATGTGCGGTTAATTGAGACCCAACCACCAAAGAACAGCGGTATCCACGATCTTGTATTCAAATCCGAGTAAAAATAACTGGCTTTACTAGGACTTGAACGCTGGAACTCTCAACTTCCAAATCAGCCGATTTGAAAAGACGCGTTCACCATAGACCAACCCGATGGGTTGCACCAGTAAAGTACTTATTTTTAACAACACTGGTCACATCCCTGGTGGCCAAATTCGGTACTAATGAACTTCGTGAGTCAAAACGTGATGTTTTTCTATGAAATGAAATCTCCTCAACCGTATCTATCCGTTATATAAATAAATTTGTATATGCTTTTTTAAAAAATTGTGAAGTCCTTTTGGAATCATCCGATGTATATATATATATATTCGTATGGGTGTGTGTGTGTGTATGTTATTTTAATTAATTTTATTAATATTTTCTTCGTTATTTCTACAAAATAATATTTCTTTTTTCATTGTTGTATAACTATTTTTCATGATTCGTTTTTTTCCTACGAATGTAAAAACACTTGTTTAAATCTTCTCTTGAAATATTAGAAAATACTAGATGAAGAGTAAGAAGGAAGAATAAAAAATTGAATCTATTTAAGTAAGAAAAGTTTTAACACTGGAATTATTTTTATAATGAATTTCTTATCTTATAACTTTTTTTTTATTACTTTTTAGCCTTCTTACCAGAAGAATTAAAGAGTAAATGGTACAAGATCAGTGTGACCTAACAATGGAACCACAAATTATTATGTCTTACGTAAGAAAACCACAAGATTTTTTTTATCGTGCACTTTTTATTTTTCAAACAAAATATATACCTTTTATACCGCATATTTTAAAATGGTTTATATTAAAAACTACAATTTACAAATAATTAACCGAACAGAAATGCTCTGATTGTAGTTATAATTAAATAATTTTATTTCTTATAATAAAAAAAATTGTAATAATATTTTTAAAAAGTGTAGTGGAAAATTGTTAAGCATATTAGTCTGTTCTCTTTGTTTTCCTGAATTAATTTAATTATAAAACAGAATATATTGTGTATTTATATAATTGTTCAAACCAAAACGTAAATAACCGGATATTTCTCACGTTATTATAAGATAAAATCGCGGCAACTTATACGTACAACACCTGGGAAAAACAATTTATTCCACCTAATAATAATCATACTTAATTATAATATAATATAATGACTAATATTTTTAATTTTTATAAAGAAATCCACGTAAAAATCTTTAAAATAAAATAATATTTTATTTTTATACTTATAAAACTTCATGCCATAAAATTTATCTAATTTTATTAATAAATATATGCTAAAATATTATTATAGAAGATAAATCATTCTGTTTTTTAGGAAATTTCTTGATATATAAAAAAAAACAAGGGTTTAATAGCAGATTTGTCTAGATAATGTAATAATTAATATTTTTTTATTATTTAAAATTATTCTTCATGAAACATTCAGCTTTACATACATTGCATACAAAGGCTGACTAAGTATTTAATCGACTTTCCTGGCTGTTAATAATAAAAATTAAAATAGAACCAAAACACAGAATACATTTTTTCTTTAGGTGGGGGAATAAATTTAAAAAAAGGTTTTTCTAAAAATATTCATATGTAGGTTAAGCTTAAAAAATTTGCATAGTAAGTCTTCTCTAAATCTAACACCCCTTCAATAAAGACTAAAATAAGAAAAAGAAGATTTTCCAAAAAACCTTTCTGTATTTTAGGTCCGGGGTCTATAATTTTAAAAATACTGTAGTTATATTTCTTGATAGCTTTGCATACAAAGTAACTTTATAAAAGTACTTACTGCTTTTGACCTTATAACTCAGAACTTACAAAACCAATTTTCTTTAAAGTTGGCTCAAATATTTCTATTTATGGGTATTTTCAAAATTCGGTAAGGAAGTGAGGTGATATCGCGAAAAACCCAACTTCGATTTTCTTCAGAGCCACTTTAGAGAAAACTTTATTAAAGTAAATACAGTGCATTTAACAGTCCAAAAAACATTTTTCAAAACATCAATTCTCACCTCTTAAAATTAAAATATATGTTTTTTTGTTATTTTTGTCTATTTCCCTTCGGTTTAAATATCTTCAAAAAGCTTTTTGAAAGTTTATGCCTCTTATATGCTATCAAGAAATATCTGCAATTATTTTAAATTATAAACCCCGGATCTAAAATGTAGAAAAGTATTTTTGAAAATCTTCTTATTCTTATTTTAGCCTTTATTGAAGAAATTTGTCGAAAACTTTATTTACTTAAGAAAATTTGTTAATCTTAACTTACGTATGAATATTTTCAGAAAAATTATCCTTAAAATTTATTTCCCACCTCTTAAAGATACGTATTTTGTTTTTTGGCTAAAAATAGTTTAATTTTTCTTATTAAAAATTTTTTTTTTGTATTTTCTTCATTATTTAAAGGGCTCTTAAAATAAATTAACTTTAGTACCCATATTACATTCCGAATCCATAATGAGAAGACATTTTTTTATTGGTTTCATACACGTTATACTTTATTTTTTCAATATTTTTAAACAATTCTATTTTAAATTGTGGAATAAATCACTTCTTTATAGAAAAAAACCTTTCCTAAATTTTCCTTGCACTGTAAGGAAGCCCATGTTTCTTTGCATAACTGAGAAGGTTTTTAGATATATTTCATAAGAGATTTGCCAGTTGAAGCACAAACTTTAATGAATTGAATTAATGAACTGTGAACTGTAAGTCTCTATCACTGTGTGAACTGCGTTTGAACTGAACGATTCGAATCAATCGAATGAATATTACAAAAAAATTACGTTGAATAAAATATAATTAAATAAATTTTGAAATATGTCTGTTTAGTAATAATGGGCTTCCCGTGGGACTGCGTGTGAGGCTAGAATGATGAGGTATGAGAGCACCTCGTGCAAGGGTAGACCAATCATAAACATCAACCGGTAACAAACGGGGCGCTGTTTTGGGAGGTACAATGGGATGCTTTTATAATATCTCTGCAAACAATCGTCCCATTTTCAAAATTAAAACGGTGTATTTGTTAATAGTTGAGGGCTAACATTTGTACGCATCAGGTACACTCTTGAATTAACAGATCACGGTTATTCGGAAATGAATATATTATATATATTATAAATATTATATATATTATATATATATATATATATATATATATATATAAAGTTTTTCAGTTCGTTTATCATCTCATCACGCAAGAACCTACCGACCAATTACCTTCAAATTTGCAGCATACATTCGTGTTATCCCAGGGAAGGTTTTAAGCCATCGACCAAGGCTCTAGCTCCCTTGAAGGTTAAAATGTTAGAAATATTCATTATTTCTTCGCCCTCAAGAAGGGTGAAGTTGACAATTAAAAATATTTATTAAGGAAAAAATAGATTAATCATTTTACTTCATTATATATTTCTGACACCTTGGTAAAGAAATAATTTACAATTTTTTCGTTCTGAAAGGTGTGTGTACTTTAGTTACACCCATAATTACTATTATTCTATCTTTTATTATTTTAGTCTCTTTTTCAGGTTTCAATAGAGCCTGAATACTATAATTATTATTTTCAGTATTATTCTCACAACCATGAGAATAACGTACAGAGCAGAGATTCAGGGAGTGGAGCAAACTAGGTAGATGGGAATGGGAATGGCGAAGCAAGCTGTGCGGGTCTCCAAGGCGTCAGTCCCCCCTGGCAAATTGGGAATTACGAGCGAAGCGAGCTCTGCGGCCATAGCGTTGGCCCCTTGGTTCCGGGAGGCTCCGAGGAGTCTATGATTTGACTCCGGGATTCGCCTTGGCTGACTTGAGCCCGGAGGTTCAAGGTTCTGGCTAGACACGGGTCGATTACTTAAGTATACATGGTGGCCTTCCTACTACCTAGTAAGAATATTAGTAAGAATGTACGAACCTTATTCGGTTCGTACCTAATGAGTAGAGTAACAAGTCGAGACTAACGACTAATTAACGTGGATGAGTTAGCGACTGGAACGCAATTTTTACACGTTCTAATTGCCACTTGTTTTATCTCTTTAGAAAAAACAAAAATAGTCTAAAAAATAATGTTTAAAAATATAGTGATATTTTTGCGATGACATAATTTTCAATTATACATTTTCAACATTTGAAAAAACTATTATATTTACCTGCAATAAAAATATTTCGTTTTCAAACATAACTAAATTATATAATTTATAAGAAAAAATGAACTTAAAAAAAAACACTTTTTCTGGAAAAGTAATAGTCACTACAAGTTTTTTCTTAGCACAAGTATCAGAAAAATTTTTAAAAAATGTCAGTTTACATTGACGAGAAATTTGAATTGGTGTTTATGAATTAAATTCCTTATGAAAGTCTTAATTAAATTAAATTAAGACATTAATGCTAGTTCTTCTGTGTAGTGTTGGCCTGTTCTTAGACAAACCAGTTAATAAAAATTATAATAAACTAGTTGTTTTTCGATAACGTCGTAATAAAAAATATATGTTGTTATGTCTATGGAATTTTATTTAATTTTACATTTCAATAAGTTTCCTGACATCCCTATGAGTAAAATTTGGAAGTGAAAGGTTCTTTTAACATTGATATATTGTGTCGATGACGTTTCGTTTTGATTAATCGAAACAAATCGAAAAATTTTGATTGCTGTTTAGACTTTTGAGACACATAAATAAAAATAAAGCAAAAGTTAACCTTGTAGCGGTAACACGGTAAATTTGGAAAACTAATTCCTCAATTCCTGAGCACAAATAATTTAAAGATGTTCCGGAGGGCTAAAGAGAAAAAGCAGAAGTTTATATTATACATGAAAAAAATTCAACAAAAGAACATTAATCTGTCACGAACTTCAATAATGTGCCTCTTCTTGTTTGTAATTAACAAAACGTACTAAATCCATAAAATTATATGTTTTCATATTCTAAAATAAAGGTGTAGTATATAGACGAAATATATTAATGGATTTTGAATTGATGGATTGTAAGCTTACTAAAATCTTGTTTAACCTCATCGATAACTTAATAAGTAATGATCAAGATTCTGTAACTTGGTTGGTAAAAAATTGCTCGATTCTAAATGGTTATATTTTTTTATAAACTTTTTATAAATGATAAAAAATTATAGCTTTGTGATTGGTTGAGAAAGCACTGCAATTAATCAAAGGAGTTGCGCATAACAATTGGTTATAATTCAGTGCACTCTTGTGATTGTTTAAAAGATGAGGAAGTAAGATTGGTCGGAATATAATGCATTCTAATTGGTCAGAACCATTCAGCGCTGTATATGTAAAAATGATTTTTATTTAATATTTTTTCTTATAAATTCGTAGATACGAATGTAATTTGTATGTAATTCTGGGACCTTTTGTATTTTATTTTTCAAGCCAGTAACCATATGAAATTATCAAATTTACCCTTTAATTTAAGTTACAAGTAATTTTGTACAGCTTCATTTTACCCTTGTTTTTCGTAAGTTATAACTTGAAAACAAAGCGCTTCCGAACTAATGTTTTTGTACTTTTTTCACTTGTAGAATGTGTCCTGAAATCTTTCCACTTCTTCGCGAGACACCCTGAGCTCTGAGAGAGAGAGATTGAGTGGGAGGGGGTCTATGTGGGTGTGTGTGTGTGTGTGTGTGTGTGTATGTACATATATTTTAAGGAAAATAATTGCATTTACTTCCTAAAAGCATTAAATTCAAAACTTTGTACTTTAAAAACGGTACACAGAATTTTAAATTATGCCTGTATTTATATATTTTTAAAGTTCCATTCTTGATAATTTTCTTCATTTTATTTCAATAAACTGTTTAACATGTAAGAGTAATTTTTAATAATTATCTGTAATATGTAACAAAAATTATAAAATTTCGCTTCATTTTTTTTTTGAAAATGAAAATTTTTTTCTGAAGAATGATCTAAAAATAAAAATATATACCTACGTTTTTTTTATGTATAATTCACGTATTTTAATTTTATTATTGGTTTTAAGTATTTACTAGTTTTTACTCATCGCAATAAAAAATACTTACTGCTACTATATCAGTGATTAACAATAGACTATAAATGTACAGTTTAAATAAATATTATCATATAGAGCTGCATGAAAATATTGCCAGTATTATAATAATGAGCGAAATCTTATGTAAACATAATGATTCGAAATCGTTGTTAACATTAAAAATATGAATCGCTACGACAAGTTATACGATCTATTAATAATAAGTTTTAGTCTCGCCAGTTTATCGTTTTGCATGACTGATCAAAAATAGGACAGACACAGGTCGCAGATGCTGGACCGGGCTAAACCCATATCTGTCTGTATTACGTTCGTCTCAATCATATCTCTCGGTCTTTAGGTCAACATTCAGTAACAAATAACAACAAACAAATGATTTCTACTTCTTGAAACGCGATACTGTGGCGAAGAAAGTAATTGGAAAGTAAAAATACTGGATTGAGTCGAGCCGGGTCGTCGAGATTCTATTTAGTTTTAATTTACTTCCTGAGTGTCGGTTTGTCTGGGCCGACAACGCGGTGCGGCGGCGGCTAAAGTAGTGAAACCAGTTATACTACCGACTAATATTCACACGCGTACGCAAACGCACAAAACTCGCCTTCCACACTATACGCTATCCGATAATTAAATTTTAATATAATAACACAGAGGTTCAACTGAACTTGTACATTAGAAAACTCGAGAACACGGCTGGAAATAATCGATAGATCAATTTCTTAAAAAATTTTTATTACCACTTTCTATAACGATAAAACAATCTGTAACATTGAAATTTATTCACGGCAATTTACTTCTAGGCTACTATTAAACAAAAAATATGATATTCAAGATAACATACTTAAAAAAAAGGAAATGAAACCAGATCAAGAAATTTAAATACACCGAATGCATTCCGCTTGTTTTGAAGTAACCTATCATAATATTAATAATATGTCGTCCGGATTTTCTGGTAATTCAGAATCAATTTTGCCAGAGGGTAATTATCGATGTATGCGTAGCCTATTTTAAAAACCACCAGCCGACTGACTATAATCTCAAACAAATTATTAAAGAAATAAACTTTTAAAAGAACTGCAATAAAAATTAGGAATGATATTATTTAAATTTCGTCTTTTTAAGTTGCCGCCAAATTAAAAGTTATTACGGATATAATAAAACCTGGCATCGACATGTAAAAGTTGAAATTTAAAAAAAAATAATACAACAAAATATTATTTTCTAACTTGTAAAAGTCGATTTTCGATTTTATTTTATAGTTATTATTTTATGTTTTAAATTTAAAATACGGGTAGGCCTACAAAAAGTGCTGCTGATCGTTTGAAAAGAAACCGTTTGAAAAATTGACCATTCATGATGTACTTTTCAAAAGAATATGGTCCGAATAAGTATCGCTATAGTATCCGGCCTATATCATAGCACTGATGAATTCCTTTCCGACTTAAGCACAAAATTAGAATTCTTCTTTCCCCAAAAACCGCATTTCTGACTCGTGACCTGCGATAAATTCAATCAGAAAAGAACATTTTTGTGCGGGATATCGCACTGGAAGCCGTACTAATAAAACACATCAAGTTGCAACACTATTCCACGTCTCCCATCATAATTTATTCAAAAAAATTGATCGAAACAGTTCCATATTCGAGCCTGTTTACTTCTTTGTACAAAGTAAAGAAGTATTGCGATTGCGAAAAATTTTGGTTTTCAGATCTCAACGGAAATATTATTTCAACCATCCCTGAATCCATTTTGACTAGTTACGGCGTGACGTCTGTACGTACGTATGTAACTCGTATAACTAAAAAACGATTAGCCATAGGATGTTGAAATTTTGGATTTAGGATTGTTGTAACATCTAGTTGTGCACTTCCCCTTTTGATTGCAATCGATTGGACCAAAAGTGTTCAAAAAAATCCAAAATATCTGGATTTTGGACTTTTTCTTAACTGCAGTAATAAGCTCTCATTGAGAGCTTTTCAACGATATATCGTAAGTGGTACTTATTTTCATTGGTTCCAGTTATAGCCAAATGAAATTTAATTAATGAAATATTTGGATCTTACAAGGGCACATCGGTTCGAATCCGACTTCTTTCCTTCTTTTTTAACTTTTTTTTTTAATTTAAATATATTGATTTATTAATAATTATTAACCTCTATTATAAAAAAATTACAATAAATAATTCCAATAATGCCAATAAATAAAATATCCGAAGTTATTAATGAAATAAAATTTTATGTACTTTTCATTTTAAAAAAAATGTGTATACGTAATTTAGGCATACAACGAAGTTATGTCTATATCATATTATTTTTATTTCATCATGCACTGTTACCCCAGATACGAATCGTGGTAAAAAAAATTATTTGTTAGGAACCGAATACCGCGTGACTTTCAAAACAGTAGCAACATGCTAATTGCAGATAGGGAGGATACAGGACCTTCTCGGAGTACTGTATTGCATAAATAATTCTTTTCCACATAAGTAGAATGCATCTCCGACCACCACTTAGTTTACTGACCAGATACAATTTTTTTACTATATAATTTTCTAACTGACAGACTATCTATCACGTTAACGGCTATCTAGAATGATGAACGAAAAAAGAATGTGAACCAAATAATCATGTAAAGGATTCTCACTTGAATAAAGAAGCAGAATAATAATTATAAACATACAGTACCCTGTAATTCGTTTGTTTAACAAACTGAGTTACCTTGAAGAAACTATTATTCAAGTTATCCTATTAATTGTTCAAACCTATTACTTGAAAAATCTTGAAAAATTTTCCAAATTTTGCATCCTAGCGAAATCGAATTTAGTATTCCCCAATAACCCTGTTTGATGCTGGATTAAGTTAATCCTGTTTGATACTGTATTCACACAAGGTATCCACTAAAATTTGCTTCTTTTCGAATCGGCGATCTCAGATTGCGAGAACAAACTTTATTTTTCCTTGAGGCTTTAATTTTCTGTAATCTCTGTCATTAATTTTCCTTTGTGTTCTGCAATTCTCCTATTGTTTCTTCTGCCATGTTGAGTCACTTTAAATCTTTTAAACTCATGTACGTTTTTCTTGAAAATTTTCTTAACTAAAATTTCTTCTCTTATTCCGACTCTTGAAGATCCTTTCCTAACTCTAGAAGCCAATTGTTTTTACTTGTGAAATTATCAAATAAACTGAAACTCTTTCTTGTCAATATTTCTTCATTTATTCTCTTTAAATGACCGTAAAGCATTATCTCTGTTTTTTTAATGTGTCTATTATGTTTTCAAAGTATCTATGAATTTCCTCGTTTGATCTTAAAACATTTTTATTATTTTCACACTTCGGATCTAATACTTTTCTTACAATTTTTCTTTCCTTTTTCAAAATATTATCTAGTCTTTCTTGATTATTTAATATTAACTTTCCTGCCACTAAAGGCTTTCAGTTTTTATAACCGTATTGTAATAACTGAATTTTGCATTGTAAGAAACTGATTTCTTTTTTTGTAAAAAATATGTTAGTTGGATTTCCATCTTATTTGTCCGATTTTCTAAACGCATTTTATCTAGTTAATATTTCTGAATTACTTCGCTTAGATATTAAAAATTTTTCCCAGACTTTATTTTTCCCGAATTTTGTTTCAATTTCTCTTGAGAGTTCTTTTAAATTTGACATTATTTCTGTTTTTTTTTCAAATGAAATTCGGAACCAGTTCTTTCCTTCAAAATTTTGATTTGTTTTTTGGCTGTGATTAGATCACATCGAAAATCGGTAAATTAACTACTTTATTTTTACGTTTGGATTTTTTTTTTAAATTTTGATAAAATATAAACGTTGAGGGTTAAAATAAACAATTCAGAATTTTCATTTCTTCTTAAGACACAATATTTGTAGAAAAAAATTAATTCTAATTTTCAGAAAAAAAATAAAATAAAATTATCCAATATTATTTTACAGCATATTTTTTAGTCTGACAGTTTATAGAAAATTATTTAAGTACATATATATATATACCGTTTGAACAGATAAAAAATCGTATTTAAATAAAATTGTAGTGAATCTACATGTTTTTTATTGGTTATCTACAATTATTAAAATATTACTTTGAATATTTCACACAGCTTAAAAAACCCACCGTGTTGGTGTTTCTTTTTCTTTTTCCTGTTTAGCCTCCGGGAATAGTACTTCAAAGGACGATTGAGGATGATAGTATGAGTGCAAATGAAGTGTAGTCTTGTACAATCTCAGTTCAACCATTCCTGAGATGTGTGGTCAATTGAAACCCAACCACCAAAGAACACCGGGTTGGTCTAGTGGTGAACTCATCATCGCAAATCAGCTGATTTCGAAGTCGAGAGTTCTGAGATTCAAATCCTTGAAAAAACAGTTACTTTTATAAGGATTTGAATACTAGATCTTCGATACCAGTGTTCTTTGGTGACTGGGTTTCAATTAACTACACATCTCAGGAATGGTCGATCTGTGACTGTACAAGACTACACTTCATTTACATTCATACATATCATCCTCTGAAGTAATACTTACAGTGGTTCCGGAAGCTAAACAAAAAAAAATAAATAATATAAAAAGATAGCTTTAAAAAAATATATAAATACATTCGATTTCTTTTAATATAAAATAAAAAGATTAATTGAATAAACTTATTTAACGAACGGATGAACGGATGATGGGAACGAAATAATGTTACGACTGGGAATCGCCTGTAGATGCAGTCGCTTGCAATGAATTTTGAACTGTTCAAATTCCCAGAGTTTAAATAGGTAATCTGAAGTATTAGTTATATGAAATGTATTTGAATCATAATCATAAAAAGAATTAGAATTTTAATAATTAATTTTTTATGAAGATGCTATTATTATAGTTATATTATTTTCTTATTTATTATAATAAAGTAGTGAAATACAAAGGGAATAAAGGAATAATTAACCCGACAATTTTTAGGCTTTTTCCAAAACTTTTATAATTCATTACATCCGAGCTATGTGCCTTAGTTATTACACGAGATATAAATATATTAGCCGGAATGTAGGAACTGAGGTTTCTGATACTTCATGAGATCTCTCGTAGCTACTACAGAACTTAACATCGATGTTCTAATATTTATGTTCTATTTGAACGATACAGACAGTTTTTCGAAATATCAAATTAGTTTTCAACCTTGGCTCGACTGAGATTTCTAAATGGTACTTTTCCGTTACGCGCTACAAATGCGGCGCTCAAAGCAACCGCCTGGCTCACCACACCATAAGACAGTCTATAAATTTTACTAAATCGCCTACCCTCTTAATTGTTCCCAACCTTAAAACATCTAATTTACAGAAGAGTAATTTAAATAATTACTAGCTCGTAGGTTGATAAATCTAAAGTTAAATAAATTTATGATATCGTGAAGAGTCTTTTACAAATATTTTTTTTTCCATTTGAGTGA
This sequence comes from Lycorma delicatula, assembly GCF_047948215.1. Lineage (NCBI taxonomy): Eukaryota > Metazoa > Arthropoda > Insecta > Hemiptera > Fulgoridae > Lycorma > Lycorma delicatula. Next base: position 27,442,343 of record NC_134460.1, read on the forward strand.
TTCCCAATGTTATTTTGGATGATGAGCCAGAAATAAAACGCATAAGTAAACTTTTTTTAAGTCCAACCCTGTCGTTTGGACTGCTCTCAACCGCCTTAATACTTCCCACCTCTAGACCATTTTTTTAAAAACATTTTACATAATGTAATCCCTTATAACATAGCATACCAAAATTAACGATTCTAGGTTAGTTCACGAGATATAAAGCCAATAAATTTTTAAACAAGATTTTACTATTTTTGGTACGTCAATTTTTTAAAAGGCTAACAACCACACCGATTATTTTCGCAGGTGAAAGACGAGTGAAACACAAGTACAGTAAGCGTAAGTTTTGTAAGCATAGTCGGTTGATACGCAGTAGTTCACTCTGTTTGCCTTTCAGAATATATCGATGAGTGGATAAAGTGGGAGTATATTGGATGTGGGGAGGTTATGCGGTATAAAACATTTTCATTCTTTAACCGCTATATCCAAGAAACAAGATATCACCACGACAGTGAAAGTTCTGTTCAGAAGATATGATGAAGAACCTCAAAAATCTTTCTTCCTTTTTCCTTACCTGACACCCACTAACTTGGAAGCAGTCAACGGTTTCATACACCACATATAAAAATATTATAAAAGATAGTATATTATAAAGGTCAGCACGGGGATTCCTACTAAACTGGAAGGTTCTACCACAGAAAGGCCTTCAGAGAACAGAGTGAAGAGAAGAACTCAAGTATTGGAATTCTTCGAAAGATAAATCCCTGTAAATTAAAAGATCTCAGATCTAGTAAGGGATCAGAACGTAATCCCAAATTGTCCTACTAAAAGGCCAACTAATAAGAAAGATTCCAGCAATAAAGGATCAGGCACTGCCATATATAAAGGGAGTTAAGCATCCCTTCCCACCTTCTATTCCGTTCCAATCATTGCTTTGACAGTATGTACCTTTACACTTTTTTTTTTGGACTGGACTTATCAGTTCAATCAATCCTACAACAAGCAGTAGTTTTCTAGTAAATGAAATGAAATATTATTTCTTAATATTACCACCACCTTACAGGATAATACAAGAACTAGACCCAAAATTAATAACGAAAGTTTGTAAAGGGATCTACATTAATAAAAACGTTTATTTTTTAAAGCCAAGACATGAAAATCCATCCGTTCAAATAATATATTCATCCAGTAAAATTGTATAATACATCAGTAAATAAATAAACGAATAAAAATACATAAAGTATATATGAATCACTAACGTGATCGAAAATGTGTATGGGGCCGCTTTCAAAAATTAAAAAGAATGCAAAATAAGTTAAAATTTGGTACTTGTGCAAAAAATCAAAATTTAATTTTTTATTCATTATTATTTTTTTACAAATAGATCTACAATGGTAAAATTAATCAGAGATAATAACTCTAATTCCAGATCACACGTTTCAAAGTGACATTTACTACTGCATTTATGTTATCACAAATTTTTACTACAACATTCTTTATTTATATAATGGCAAACTGTTAAAACACATGTTCATTTATCTGTCGATAAATATATGCAGTAAAGATAATGATTTGTATTTAATTTTAATGATTTTCTTTTTGGGAGAAACAATTGTCTTGAAATATTGTTTATTTTCTGTACCAGCTGTGAAAATAGATACGGTCGTCATAGCAACAACAAACATTGTAATTAATATATTTTTTCTATCAACATTCTTTCAGCAGTAGTTGTAGATTAAGGAGAGAGTCTACCCCTCAAAAAAACCTTTTTTTTTCTTTTGAGATTATAAAGTTAACATTTTGCACACAAAAATAATGTTACTTATACATTAGAAAAATGTTTTAAAAATTATAATTTATTCAAACCCCCTCCCCTAACAGGAGGGAGGAGAAAAATATGAGTAAAAAATATATCAATAAAAAGAGAAAGGTATAAACTATTTAAAGAGCAAGTAAAAACATTTTTGTTAAAAATTTATTTTTTTTAATTTTCGTGGGTAGACTCTCCCCTTACTATAAATACTAATGATTATGTTTTGTTTTTTTAATTAGACTATTGATTTATAGTTAAATAATATATCACATAATTTTATTTTTCTGATATAAAATTTATAGTTACAGTTTATTATTTAGAGAATTTTGAACAAACAAAGACTCCACCGGACAAATCATTCCCGATTGTCTTTAAAGGTGACGTATGATATTGGATAACTTATTATGTTAATCAGATAAAACACAGAGAATTTTTAATCATCCGGATGAATTTAATAGGTTATAGGATAAATCTGAACTATTAACAAATAATTTTGAAGCAGGACTAAGTTATATAAATGAATTTTTATGATTATTTGATATCAGTTAAATCTAAACCGAAAACACCTGCTGTATTGAATTAAACGTTAAAATATCAAATAAATTACTAGGCTTAATTCCTTAGTTTGAAAAAAAAGTTTTTACAAATTTTATTTTTAAAAAACTTAAAAGTTATATGGTGTTGAATACAAACTACTCGTATTATACAACTTACATTTATACATTACTAGTGTACACGGCAATGCCTCGCTATTGCTAAATTTGAGTGTATGAATTAAATAATTTTTCGGATCCTGCAGTTACGTACTACACAGCCCAGGGGAATGTCCTTTACTCTAACGGACCTCCACGTCTCGCCCCGCCGATCGGATCTTACTTTGCACCTGCCTCAAACCCCCAGAGTAGGATCCACCAGGTCCGGCTATGCCGTCCCTGGGTCCCCACTCCGGGAGCCGGGACTCGGTCTTTATGCCAATGCCTCTAACGGGGACACCCCAAGTAAGGCATCCCCACCAGGACTCGGCTTCTTCGCTTGGGGGTGCGAGAGCCCCTGTGCCTCATCGCTACCGCCCACTCGTGCAAGCACGTGCGAACTGCAGCTCCGCAGAGGGCTGTTCCTCATTCCCGAGACCCCGATCCTTCTCCTGAAGAACCCTCGCTACAAACTCTGCAATGGTATTAAAGCTTTTGGGGCTCCGCAACATGATGGCTATGATGTTCTCCACGCCGAGCGGTACGGTAATCGCCGAGCAAGCTAGGCGGTATTCATCCCCCTGCGGGCACCAGAACACCACGTGTTAGGGGTATCCAGGTCGCAACAGTAAGGGGAGTAGGGGTTATCCGGCCTTCTAAACCACACAGATAGGCGCGGAAGACCCCCATCGCCTGTCAGGAATTGCGTGAGCCAGTAGTTCAGCTCACCAAACCTCCGACCGGCTCACGGCTTTACATCCGCGATAAGGCGGTGCGTCCACCTGCCCTTGGTGGACCCATCCCACCTAGCTTGCCAAACTCGGAACAAGACCGCATGTATGTAAGACCCTTGGGCACTCCCCGGTGGCCCAACACTCGAGCCTCTGCCAGCTGCTTAAGAAATGACTACACTGATCACTAGCACCGCCTATGTCGATACAGAGGCATGTGCTGATGCCACCTTGAGGTATATAAATAATAAAATACTTAGTTAAAAATTGTTAAAATACATAACAAACTTTAAAAACCATATCAGTAGCGGTACAGTATAGCACACCAACCCGTTACCGACGTTGACATAACAAGCCCTGCCCGCCACCTCACTCTCGTCCATAAGGGCAGGTCTGTAAAACCTTAAGCTAACACATATGAAACTAAAACTAATCAAGCAACAAAATGAAATACAATAATTAAAAACATCCAGTTCTTCGGGGCACCTAACCGAGGTATTTAACCAAGACGGCATATTATTCGACATTTTTAGTCATCAGAATCCCTTGATATTCTGTAGGAAGGTTAGTTTCGTATTACGATAGTTTGTTTCGTAAAGTGAATATATGTAAATAATAAATTAATTTAATTTAATTTATATTTAAGTTCCAGCTCTCGTATTGAGTGAATTTGCATATGTATATTATAGATCTCGATGAAACTGTTACGAGGGTGCAATCTTTAAAAGACGGCTAAACCGATCTAAACCAGATTTAATTGGGAAGATTTGCTGATATTTTTTCGCTTTTCCTTGATCAATTTTCATTAATCAAAAAAAAAAACAGAGGTAATAATTTTGGGCACCCAATAATAGCATTCCGAGACGCCGCCCGCCAGAGCAACCCGCCCGTACGGCCTAGTTACGGAGGCGTGCCGTAGGCATGCCTCCGCAGCTATTATATTACGAAAATAATAAAATGTACACTACTAATTAACTATTAATTTTATTCCTTCTTATCACCCCCAGAATGTTTATCATAGTTCAAACCTTACCAATCTCACTGCCATATAAATCATTAAAAAAAAACGTATAAATAAATAACTTAAAACTTCTTTTATCGAATTCAATGTCGTTGTATGTATCGAGATATCGTCTACCGCTCACTGCCTATGTCAATCAGCTTCCTCAGACTGCATTACGTGATTAAATATTATGTTATTAAATAATTATATTATTAAATATTATGGAACTAATAACATGTAAACACTGGCAGGACAAACAATAATAAATTGTGAAATTTTCAACGAAATCGGTTAAATAGTTTTGAGTTATTAGGGCATACTCGAAAGGAAAACTGTATTTTATTTATATAGATTAAAAGTCCATTCCAGCTATCTTTGGAACTGATGTAAATAAACACTTTTCTCGATTATTAATGAGTCTTGACTACGAGCTAATTTATAATTCGTAGCGCGGTACATCGCAATATTATTAAATTGTACAATTAATAATAATATTAACATAACATTTATAATTGTTTACTATCTTTATTTTCTTATCGCTACTGTGAGTGGTCAAATTGCGAGCCAAGACATATATATATCGGACGGCAAGGCAGGAATGGATTTTTTTTTAACTCAAACTTACCTCGGAACGGTTTTTTACATCATTTCCAAACCTAAATAAAAAATATTTTACAGGTATTAATTCCTAAACTTTTCTGGTCATAAATATTATCGGTTTGTACGCATCAGAAAGAGCAAATTGGCAATGATTACAGAGAACGTTTTATAAGAAAGTTATTTATCATATGACAACGTTATGATATGCTAGTCATATCAGCACAAGATAATGTACAAGTTTACATACTGCACTCAAATAAATAAAGATTTTATCTGAATTTTCCACCCCAATTACCAGACACTAAATTTCAATGTTACTATGAGAAGTCGATAATCTATGTATTTCTGACATTAAAATTTACCGAGAACTAAAGGATAAGTATATATGGACTGCTTCAATAAATAAAAGATCACTATCTAAATGGGTAACATTGAGGTTATGGCCGTTGAATTCACTAAAATTAAAAACTTAACAGATAGTTGTATGAATAAAGTTGATCAAACGATATACAGAGTGACTATAAAGTCTTTCTATGATTACTAATTTTTGTTACAAAAAACTATTATAATTACAGCTACGTAGTTTGTGGCAAAAGAAATAAAAGATTATAAAGTTTTTTTTTAATATCGGTTTGTTGTAGCAGGTACAGGCAGAGTAGAGGGCACTGTGATCAGTCTTTTATAAAATAGCGTCAATCCAGGGGAAAGCACAATATGTATATTGGTATATCATTACCGATTACTGCGCAGCGAAATTTTAGAAGGGAATACGGACGATCAGCACCTGATAGCAAGATTATCGTTGGGTGATATGCAAAGTTTAAGGAGAGCAGAAGTGTAGTCTACCTTCCGCGAACTGGGCGGCCGTCCGTTAATGAAGAGATGGTTGAGGTTGTGCAACAAGCATTTTTACATAGCCCTTCCAAATCTACCCGTCGTGCATCTCGTGAACTACAGATTCAGGGTTAACAGTGCACAAAGTTTTACAAAAGAAACTACGGTTGCAAGCGGGATAGAGTTCAGATATTACAATATCTACAACCAGATGATGGCCCTCGTCGTGCTGCCTTTGCGACCGAGATTTTGCAACGGATTAATAATGACAATGAATACCTGCCACGTGTGAGTTTTACAAACGAGGCTACTTTCCACACCTCAGGGAAAGTAAACAGGCGTAATGTGAGAATACGGGGCTCAGAAAATATGTACTTTACCAATTAGAGATTCTCCTAAAGTAAATGTGTGGTGCGGTTTGATACACAACAGAATCATTGGTCCCTTCTTTTTCATCTGATAATCAATAACGGCTAACATTTACCTGGATATGCTGCAACACTTTGCTATACCTCAGAGTCTATGCAACAACCGTCCTTCATCTGGACACATTGAGACGTGGAATGACTGAAACTGTTACTAATGTTCCCGAAGAAATGTTGACCAACACAAGGACAAGGCGTGAAATTGATTATCGTTTGGACATTCAACCATGTCAACGTTGACGTTGACGGTAAAAAAAACTTGATAAATTTTTCTTTCTTTTGCCACAAACCGTCAGTAATAGGTGTTTTGTAATATTTTTTTGTAATTATGGAAAGACTTTATGGACATTCCGTATTTTCTACACCGGCTATCTAAACTTTTGTTTTCACTACTTTTCACTCAAGTCCCGTCTGCTGGTAGACAGTGGTGAGGCATTTCCTTGTAACAGACGAAAGCAAATGATACGCTCCTACATAGCTCACATTAAAGCGGAAATAATCCAGCCAACCTCTGATGTGGTATTCTCGAACCATCATGCTAACCGATACCAAGAACAACAGAGATCTATTGATCCGCTTTTTTAATCATAACCCACCGCCTTTTCTCAGTTCTAAATATACAATTACCTCCAGTCCTTACTGTTGCTCCATGTTATTACTCTCCATGGCAGTCTTCTCTCGTTAATTACTGCTTTGATCATTGCCAGTATAATAAAAAGGCACAAATCCGATTATCTTACTAAACGAATTTTATAATATAAATAACATCAATCCTGATATTACAGTTTATACGGACAGCTCTAGAAACGTTAATTCCGTTGGTTGTGGCTTTCTTGTTGGTAACAGAATATATATGTTTGTTCTTTCCAGCATCACCAGTATTTTCATTCTAGAACTCTTTGCCATTAATAAGGCCTTAAATATAACTGGCCCAAAATATAGACATGTTCTTGTTTCCTCACATTCCATGAGCGCCCGACAGTTGGGTTAATGACGTGTACTCTCCTGTTGTCTGTGAGATTTATTGTGTCATTTCGCAAATGACTACACGTAATATAACAGTGAGCTTCTGCTGGATCCCCAGCCATATATAAGTTTCAGGCAATAAGCACGCAGATAATGCGCGCTGGAAAAGAGGCTTGTTTCCAGCTTCCTTTCACCGATCGCGTCCCTTCTAACAATCTTCCCTGTTTCCTGAAGAGGATGGTTAATGATGAGCGGCAAAGAGATTGGAATGCTACCACGAACAATAAACTTCACTGTTTCACCGTGAAGCTCTTCAAGCAGAAATAACCGTCGAGAAAAGGTTATTATCTGTCGTTTGCAAATAAAGCACACTAGGCTCAATCATGGATGACTCAAACAGATGTTTGTGCTCGCTGCGATTGCCGACTGACAGTGCACCACATCCTTGAGAATTATAATTGTTACGTGGCAGAATAGTGAAAATCTGAAAGGAAAGATACTCTCGAACGTATTTATCCATTATTTATCTTGGGGATTAATTTTTTTTTGCCCTAATCTTATTCGAAAAGTATCGGAATTCTATGTTTTTTTGTCACTGAATTTTTCTTCAAAATCAGGCTTATCGACGATAGAAAAAGATCACTCAAACGACAGGAATGTACTACCAAAAAGAGTGTAGTTCCAAACACAAAATAGAATAGATTAATTTCTGGTAATTAATTTTTTAATTTAAACACTCGTAAAATAGTTTGATGGTAGCGTATTAATGACGCAATACAGAGCAGCGAAACAAATAAATGATATCAAACTTCCTCTTTGTTGTGAATAGAATAAAACAAGATACGAGTAAAATCGGATGTTAATATAATAGTAAGTATTAAATAGAATTACACTACAACGCAAAAGTTGTACAGTCGGTTTAATTACAACATTACACATCTTCCTTTTACATATTAAAGCGATATCGTACATGAATTCAATTTGCATAATTCAAATACAAAGTATATTACAAGCTGGCATACTATTGTATTGAAAATAGGCAATAAATAACATGAGTGCGCTTTCTGCTAACTCCATATCCATATTTTGTATCTTTATTCAATAACATATCCTCCACGATCTCAATATTAATTAAGCAACTTTCTTTTCCAAATTGAAATTAGCTTTTGCGCACACTTTCAAATAAGATATTACGTTTATTCAAACACAATCTGTTTCTTTCGATATGAAATAGTTTTGCGATGTCCGGATTAGATTTCACTTATGTAGGCTGTGAAATATGAATTACACATTAGATTTCTGTATTAAATTTATCAAGGGGTTACTGACTTGTCCATATACGAATCTGTAATAAAAACTAAATTTACGAATGTGAAAATAATCAACTAATTGTACATTCCGTTTCCATCCAGAGATAATATGATCATCAGGGTTCTGTTATTTAGCAGGTCCTTATACAGCATTGGTTCTCCAATCTTTTCTATTTTCTGCTAAGCTTTTTGTATGAACATAGCTTCTTTCTACCTAAATATCATCTACCAGTTTCCTCTTCGTCTTCTCTCTTACAATTTCATTGTACCCTCCAAGACAACCTTTAACAAACAGTCCTTCCATAACACAAGTCCGATTCAGTTTCTTTTTCTATTTCTCAAAGTCTGCAGTAGTGATCTATCCTCTCTTATTCTAACATTACTAATTCTATCTGTCCACTTTATCTTTTCCATCCTCCTCCAGATCCACATTTTGAAAGCTTTTAATCTCTTCTCATCTTCCTTGCAATAAATCCACGTCACTTCCCCGTATAATGCTACACTCCATACAAAACATTTGGCAAGTTTTCTCCTCGGATATTTATCAAGCTTATTACACAATAAGCATCTCTTTCTATTGAGTTTTTTTTTTACTATTACATTTCTAGTTTTTAATTTTTTTATGCATCTCATATCATCACAGTTAATACTCCCAAGGTATTTAAAGGAATCCTCCTGTCTAATTTCTTCTCCTTCTACGTTAACTAACATTCTTTTCTTATCCTAGCCGATCATCATACATTTAGTTTTCTTACTACTGATTTTCATACCAAAGTCCTTACACAGGATAAGTTCTCCAGCATTCCAGCAAGTTTTATTGATATTTTCTGCCAGCAGTAACATGTCATCAGTAAATCTCTTGCTTTCTACCTTCTTCCCACTAAAATACACACCTCCCTTTTCTTTCATGGACTTTAATACATAGTTACAAATTATTATAATTTAACTGTATGTTTAGTCAGTAATAGATATGTGCAAATTAGATCTGTAATAAAAACTATTTATGTAGAATTAATTATAAATTCTTGATTCAAGTTAATTAAAAAAAAAAGCGATTAATAAATTAAAATAATTGCCGATCTCCATGGCAGAATGGTAGCGTTCCAGCCTTTAATCCAGAGGTCCTGGTTTCGAATCTCAGTCAGACAAGACATTTTTCATACGCTAAAAATTTCCATTTTCATATTCCTACAGCACAAGCTTCTTTGGTGAATTAATTCATCAGTCAAATAAAAAAATAGAAAAATCCGGAATACAAAAAGTTTTAATATTTAAGTAAAACGCTTCAAAAAAATGGCTTAGAAAAAATTAGCGATCCATGAAATAAACTGAGAAAACATAAGGTGTAAGTAAAGCGATCTACAATAAAAAAAAAAAAAAAAAAAAAAATGGCTCTCCATACACGTAAAAGTAAGACATTATAACGTAATTAAACCAGAAAGTCCTTTACTCATCGGAATGTTTAAACCTAAACAGTAAAGAAGAAATAGAAAAATAAAAATATTTTGAGAACCAAAAAAAAAGAAACTTTGAGAATAAACAATTCCTAAATAAATCAAAAAACTTCCCGATTGGATAAAAAAGGTAATGTTTTATAAGCATCTTTCAACGATTGATAAAGAAAATATTTTAGAATTTAAAACACTAATTATCGTGGTACTCGAAATCAGAAAAGACTTGAGAAAAACAGATCTCCATGCCAAAAATCAAAATTCAGTATAAAGAAATTTTTAGGGGAAAAAACAAAAATTGGGCGATTTCAAAGACAAAATAAAAAAAAAAAAAAACAGATTAATATCCACTTGTCGCAAGAAAGAAAGATATGGATACAGTGAAATTATGAAGGATTATTTATTGAAAAAAAAAAAAGAAAATAGTAAAATAAAACTAAATAAAAGTTGTAAACCGGTGGTTCCTAGTGATCAAATCGAGAAGAAAAGGCTGAAGTACGACAGACATGCGTTGTGAAAAGCTACAAGACCTGCTCCAGTACAAAATTAGGTATTTGCCAGTCTGATTACTGGGAATGACAGTTTTACTGATTTTTACTCATTTTTTCATTTCAAGTCGACTCTTTGAGATTATCTAATAATATAATTTACTACTAAATAAAAACTTCAGAATAAATGTTCTCGTAAATTTAAAAAATTACATTAATAAAATTTTAGCCCGAGTTCAGTTTTAGTCCAAGTTTTATATTAAAAATCAATTTTAGAAAAATTCGGAAGTTGAAGAAATTATTTTTTAAATATTTACACTTGTTCTCGAGGCATTTAACGAATTATCTTGAATACTCCTATCCTTAAACATAATTCAATAAATAAAATGTTTTTCTATTAAAAAACGCGTAATCTTAAGAAAACTACCAGCAACTTATTAAATATCTTAAAATTATCTTAGTAAAAATGTTACTTTTAACTTTAAAAAAGTACTTAAGTTTCATGTAGAAAACTTACAAAACTTCACTTCCAGGGGAACTCAAAAATTCTTTTTAAAATATCGAAATAACGTAAAAATGCAGTGTTACAAACGGATCGAATTGAGAGATTTTTACATAGCCTACATCTGTTAAAAGTAAGTAACAATGAAACAATGGCTCATAAGCAAAAATTTCTGCTGTTTTCTAGTTCACAACTTGAAGCTTAAATTTTTATTTTTTAATGAAAATCTTTCATTTTTATTCACTCATCATTCTATTGTCTAACAAAAGGATTTCATAATACATCAACGATTTAGTTAAGTTTAAATCGCATGACGATTATTTAATAGTCAGGATTATCATTAGATACTTTCAAAAAATCATTATTATTTACTATTTGACCCAATTACAATCGATTTAATTTTCAACGGGGCGGCCGTTCGCTTTGAAATATAAAATACTGTTTAATCGAGGAATACCATAAAGCGTTAACGAACATCTGGAGTAAAATTTAAAACATCAAAACTGATTTGTTATTAAAAAAACAGTTTTAAAAAACAGAATCTAATAAAAACAAAAAAAAAAAATTATGCAAGTCCGAGTCATGCGCAGAGTATGACTCGCTTCGTTGATCGATTAAGGTTCCAATAATATGTCGGTTTGCTTTGAAAAAACTATGTTTTATTCATTAGGTTACGTTTAAACACAAATAAGTGGTGGGGAGGCGACAGTTGGAAAGCACGTTACCCCACTTCACCTAACCTCAAACGTAGCAGTCGTAGGCTTAAATCACCGACTACGGCGTGGGTAGTAACCCTGATCGAGTACTGCCATCAATATCGGAATGCTTTCTGCTAAGTCAACTGGCGTCAGTTGACTTCCTGAGCTGGCTATGCGAATATGTTTTTAAGATTAACATACAACACGCTGAATTCTTTACCTAAATAATTACTTTTTTTTTATATCAAAACAAAATTTTTGATTCACTATGCTTCATGATAAAAACACCTGTAAATTCTTTGAAGAGGGTACTAATAAATTCTATTATGAATAACATACAAACGAATTTATGATACACTTAGTGTATAAGTAAATAAAGAAATAATACACATACTTAAATCTGTAATCTTGAATTAAAATTTTATAATAAATATTTATAGATTTTCTTTCCCAAAATAAAATGATCCATACCACATCATTTCAAATATTAGAAAAACTTTTTAAAAATATTCTCTTTAGCTTTTTTCTCAATAGTTAAACAATAATAAGACAACTGGATTCTGCAATCGGGGAAATGTATTAATGATGTTCCAACATAGAAAAAAAACATTTATTTCAGAATGCAAAAGAAGGGCTATTCTGTAATTAAAAATTATAATATTTTAAATTATTAGGTTGTCACTAAAGTGATACTTAATCCTAAAGAATTGTAATTTACACACACACACACAAAACTGGTTTAGACTTCATATTATAATTCCTTTTTGAATAAGTTCCTGTATATTACTGGTTCAGTATTTCAAATCATATACACATTACTTGGACAAAAAAAGAAGAAGAATATCATTGTTGTTTATGGGTTTTTAACCCATAAACTCAATGATATGAATATTGATTTATATATTTATCAATATTTCGTTTAAGTATTTCAAAGGAATATAATGACTTCTAGACTGTACACCTTTAAACTTACATTAATGAATAAATATATTTATTATATTATGTAAAATAATCTTTAAAAGTAAAATTATACTTCATATCATATGCAGATTATATGTTAATAAAATTCATAATTAACTTTCACCAAAACAAAACAGCAATAACAGTAATAAAGAGAACAATAAAAACATTAAAATAATTGAGGAATTATTCTCTTTAAATGCCACTTATTATATATATTATTTCATAGAAAGAAAGAAAACTAAGCTCTGTCGAGTTCTGTAATCATTGTATATCTAATACATAAAAAATAAATTACATGTCACATTGGTGTGCACAGAAACTAATATAAATGGTATTATCTCACGTATTATTTTGATTAATGAACCGCAGAATATTTTATATATATACTTTACAAAATACACTTCACAAATAAAAAAGAATTGTTAAATTTTAGAAGAGAAAATAAGCTATAAGCTGGTCTACAGTTTTGTGGGAGCAGGGAGTAGGAGACACGGCTTTACCTGATATCCCTTTAATCTTATTGTGTAGCTATCGAGCAGGAAATATGATCCTGAATTGGTCCATTGACAATCCTTTACCTGATTCTTCAGATCCTAGCATCCTCAACATGGAGAACCCTAGCAAGATGAGAACTTGTAATAGGGAAAAAGGGATCAAGGATAGGGGAAAGAAATAGGTAGTGAAAAAGTAACCTACCCCTCAGAGTAGATCGAGGAAGTTTACTGTTTTTTCCAGAACTCAAAATAAGCAATGAGACTTGCTGGACAAACTACCAACAAAGCCTTAAGTTCAATATAATGTTAAAAGCTATAATGTTAAATGTTACATAATGTTATAGTAAATAATAATAATGTTAATGTTGTATGTTATAATGTTACATTATTTAAAAAAATAAAACAACTTTAAAAAACCTAAAAACTAGAATAAGATATTTATTTGAATTAGAATATGATATATTTTTGAAGTTGCACTAAATTAAGGATTGCCAAGTTAATGTAGTTTTTAATTTGGTACAGACCTCAGTTTTCTTATAAATTTTGTTTTATTTTATAACGCGAGTTTTTATATTTTTCTTTATCTAGTACTTTTTTCAGTATCAATCTGAAGTTTTATTGCCACATTTCTGTCGATTCAGTTTAAATTAGTTTTAGATTACATCTTTATACTAATATTCAAATTTATTTAAATTATTTTTAATATTTTCATGATTATTTTGACTAATTATATATTTTCTTAGACATAACTATTCTGCACTCATGACAAAATTTAAACCATCTTTTCAAGCACACTTAATATAAAACTTAACCCCCACTTAGAGATGTAAAAAAAATTGGTTTTACAGTTACTTTTACCTTGGTTATATTGATTTGAAATATTAACTAATATATATGGTAATTTTCAGGGGACCCGGCTTACAGTTGATAATATAGTTCAAAATTGTTATAAATAAGAGACTATGTAAATAAAAAAAAATACAAAGAATGTAGGTTGTAAATAGCAACTAACTGAATTCATTATCTTGTAAATGCTGAATAATGAAAGAATTTTTTACTAAACACAGTATCTCACACATACCAAGATGATAAATGATTTAACTGTCATTTGTGACATAATGAAAGGAATTTCAACCATTATAAAAGTTGAATAGGTTGCAATTAAGAGAATACTCTAAGATAGTCTGCTAGTAATCTATTTTACTTATATTCTAGTAATACCATTACACTGTAATAATTTTATGTATGAATGTAAGAGTGTACAATCTAATTAGATGTAGAAAATGAATGGAATAGTAATGAAAGGATTATCTTGCTACACATTCTTTACTGTAATTGAAATACATCAATTTTTTTTGTTTAAATCAAATTTCATGAAAATCATCTATGGATGTTGGGGATAAGAATAAAAATGAGGGGTAAAAATAAAAATGAATAAATGAGGTAAGAATTTTTTACAATGCAATTCATAATTCTGTAGTATTTAGACCTGTGAACTGCTTTTATCCAATTCCACTAAATCTCAATTATAATTACGCAGGAAGCCATGAATAGTTTTTAGAATTTAGTACCGTCTCTACAGATATAGTTTTTTCTTATGTGTGGATGGCTAGAAACCTATTTACTTTGGTTAGTTAAAACTATAGCCGAGGTATAAATAAAAAATCATAAATATTTCATGTTCAAATAAAAAATAAACTAATTTGGTTCTATAAATTTTATTCATAAATAAGTTACTTGCTATTCTTTAATCTTGCCTCCCCAAATGAAATGAAACCTTGTTTCATCATTAAAGTTTTGTAGTATGTAGCCAAACTACTTTGCTATTACAAAACATATGTGGTTTCTGAAAAGTGGTAAATGCATAATTTATATTCTTGCTGAAATACTGTCCTCCTGCACTGGGAAGTGTCATTTGCTGAATAATTGCTCAGTTTATCACTGTAAATTGTATAAATCAAATATTGTACCTATATAAATAACACTAAATGCATGGCCATTATCATTTTACACACAAAAAAAAAAGTAGCATTTAATGTCTTTGATGACAATGCACACAACATTGTTACTTTTTAATTGTATTAATAACTACAGTAGTTACAAATGATAATTCTCTATAGTCCAGCACTGAAAGAGCTATTTATAATATAACCAATTAAGAAAATTGGCTTCAACAGACTGAACATTTTACAGGAAATTAAACATACAATAAAAACTGTTCAAAAAATCTGATATGGACATCACATGACTTCCTTGTACGCCTATTAAATTACATATACACATTTTTAAAAGTACATAAAATTTTATTTCATTAATTAGTTGACATTTTTTCATATTTTTTTTATTGTTATTATTGAATTACGCGGGTTATTTTTTTTTCAAGGTCCGATCGGTCATGAAATTAAAACCACACTGAAAATAAAAATTTTTTTATTTGTAACAAGTACTTACATAGTTATGCTATTACTCTACATAGTCACCACTCCGATTTAGACATTTTTCGTAGCGTGGTACAGACTTTCCAATACCCTCGTCATAGAACAGAGCCACCTGTGTTTTCAGCCATGTTTCTACACTGGTCTGCAGCTCGATGTCTGTACCAAAATGTTGTCCTTCGCCAACGTTTCATGTGAGCAAAGAGGTGAAAATTGGATGAGTCAAGTCCAGGCTGTATGGTGGGCGATCAAACATTTCCCAACGAAAACGCTGCAGGAGCTTCTTTGTTACAGCTGCAGTGTGTGGCTGAGCATTGTCATGAAGAAAGACAATGCCTGATGACAACATTCCTCTCCGCTTATTCTGAATTGCTCTTCATAGACGTTGAAGAGTCACACAGTATGAGGCTGCAGTAATGGTCGTGCCACGTTCCATGAATTCCACCAAGAGAACCCCATTCTAGTCCCAGAACAAAGTAGCCATACACTTTCTGTTGGAGAAGGTTCACTTGAACTTCTTTGGTTTACTGGGAGAGTGATAATGCATCCACTGATTGGATTGTTCTTTTGTTTCTTCAGTTTCGAAATGGACCCATGTCTCGTCCCCTGTGACAATTTTGTTCAAAAAATCTTCTCCTTCAATGTGTTAGCACTGGAGAAACGTTAGGGAGGCATCCATTCTCATTGTTTTGTGATGGTCGGACAGCATCTTGGGAACCCACCTCGCACACAGTTTGCGGTACTGAAGTCTCTCACTCACAATGGTGTAGAGAGCTGACCTTGAAATATCAGGAAACTAATCACTCAATACAGAAATTGTGAACCGACGATTTTCTCGAATTGCCTCATCCACTCGCTCAACAAATCATCGGTTGACACTCGCTTCCTTCCCTGACCACCTGCATCATGAACATCTGTACATCCTGCTTTAAAGTTCCTACACCATTGTCGGACTTTGCTGTCACTCACTGAATTTTCATCGTACACATTACTTATTTGTCGATTAATTTCAGCTGCATTACACCCCTCAGCCTGAAGAAATCGAATTACCGCACGCACTTCACACTTGGCAGGAGATGCTATTGTTGTAGGCATGTTTACGTGCTAGCTATGTGTTCAAAACTAAACAAAGTGACGCGGCATGATTGAAGGCCATACTAGAGACACTGCGCAACACATAAGCGCAAAGGTTCATCCGATTTTTTCGTGGGTTTTTATTTTGCGACTGATCGGACCTTGAAAAAAAATAATAACCCTCGTACTATTTATAGTAAGAGTTTTTTTACAATCAGAGGTTCATAATTATTAGTAAATCAATATATTTAAATTACAAAAAAAGTTAAAAAGAAAAGTTAAAGTCTTGATTTGAACCAATGTACCTTACAAGATCCAAATATTTCATTAATTAAAATTTTATTTGGCTATAACTCTGGAACCAATGAAAATAAGTATCACTTATGATATATCATTGAAAAGCTGTCAATGGGAGCTTATTACTGTAGTTTATAAAAAGCCCAAAATCCAAAAGAATTTGGATTTTGGGCACTTTTGGTTCAGTCGATTGCAATCAAAAGGGGGACTGTTGTAACTACATGTTATATCACTCCTAAATACAAAATTTCAACATCCTACGGCTAATCATTTTTGAGTTATGCAAGATACATACATAAGTATGTACATACAAATGTCATGCCAAAACTAGTCAAAATGGGTTCAAGATGGTCAAAATGGATATATCTGTAGAAAAGTGAAAACCAAAATTTTTCAAGATCACAGACTTTTACTTTATACAAGGAATTAAAAAACACACTCTAATTACAGTCAACTTCTTTCCACTCCTGGACTACCTGAATCTTGTATGGATGAAAGTTTAAATCTAGGCTCAACAATCTTCTCAAAGTGAGAAGAAATAAGCCCAATACTGTGGATTCTGCAGGAATGAGATTCTGACTTCAACACAGTTTCTGACATTTGGATACATTTGTGTGACCTGAATGCTTTTTACTAATCATGGAGCCAATAACTTCGAAATTTTACTACAAACTCACAGATTGAAAATTTACATTTTCAATCATCTAACATTTTTCAACACTTACTTGACAGTATTTTATGATCACAAAATGAATACCTGGAAGAAAGATGTATAATTTGATAATATGAATATATTTTATTCATTAAAACATAAATATTTATGAAATTAATAAAAAGAAAAAACTTAAATTAAATTTTTTTTAAACTGAAAGATTAAATTCAATAAGTTAACATGCTACTTTATTAAATAAACAAATAACATTACTTACTATATACATTTCATATAACCAACTTTAGAATAAATATATTATTCATAATAATTTACTCTCAGGTAATTGTATCACATAATATAGTTTTTACTAGATGAAACCATAATTACACACATATAATAAAACAATAAAAAATACATAAAATTCTAAAATGTATCTAAATAATAATTTAATAAATTATAATATTTAAATTAATAATTCAGGCAATGATTCCATAGTGGTAACAGTAGAATTTCTATCACTTATTCCAGATTCATGTTGATCTTTACCCACTTCATCCTCATTATTAGCATTGATATCAAAACTTGATAATCTTTTAACATGAAACAAAATCATAAAAAAAAGAAAACAAAAGAAAATTACAAAATTAATATATTAATACCATTACTACATAAAACAATTTAAAGATTTTTTTTAACCTCCAGATCCACCATTAGATATTTCTTCAGAGAATGAGATAAATGATTTATGGCGTGTATGAAAATGCCATGCCTGACCGGGATTCGAACCCAGGACCTCCAGATGAAAGGCTGTGCTGCCACCACTCATGCTATGGAGGCCAGCATTTAAAGATTCTTAACAAATAATATCATTACTTAAATAAAACTATAACAAAACAGTTAGTAGTAAATCATAATTAGAAAAAAATAAGGGGAAAAACATACACTAAAATAGCACTGAACAGTAAAAGTGAATGGACTGAAAAGTGTTTTAATCGTGGTTTTTTTCTCACTTATTGTTGTGAATTCCAATTCATTTGAAAAAATCTAAAAGAATTAGGTTAAATTATGCCAAAAAGTACCCTGTTTTCCTAGTAATCCAATTTAAATAACCCAAAATTTTGTAAGAAATAATAATTAATAAATTAGTTTGCAGATTTTGCAGTAGTACACTACAGAAATCTATACTATTATAAACATGTAAAATAAACATATATCTATAAATACATACATGTACATGTAATAAATCTCTGTATATATATAAATAGAACTATGCATCTGGTAATTAATTACATTTCATCATAAGGTTATATCTACAGTAAGGCAGGTCCTTTACTGCTTGTCCATCTTTTCCTCTGTTTTACCTTAAATTTTACATTGTTACTTGTTATAGAACAATTTCTTTTTCTTTTATAACCCCAAATATTTGTGAAAATAAAGCCCAAAAGAGGGTAGCTAAGGTAAACCTTAAAATTAGTAAAATTATTTAATTACAAACATGAACAATTAGAAGAATCATTCCTAAAAATGTTGTTTTCCAGAATATTATGAACAATTCATACAATAACAGTAATTATAGTTTTTTTTAATGAGATTTATCATAGATTTTAGAGGATGGAATGAATATTCAGCTCCTTCATAATAGAATATAGGTTACCAGACTAAACCCGTACAAAATACAGAGCGTTTCAAAATGAATATCAGGGTTTTAATGCTGTGTAATATTTCTCAAGTTTCACATACATTAATTAATTAAATATGAAATGAAAAAGCAACTCAAACAATTTTAGCTGTGTGCAAGTTCATAAAATGTTTCCTGTACCTTGCACTTGAAAGCATTAATAGCAAAGATGGTGACCCCCTCCTAACAGAAAGCATTATGTGTTATTTTGCAGTTTGCAAAGTGTGAATTTATAATTACCTTTCAATGTGCATTCTGCTGTGAATCCCCGAGTGACAATAACATTTGTAGATGGTATAAACAATTTGAAACCACTGGCTGTATTTGTAACTGGAAGAGTACAGGATGACTGAGTGGGTCCAAAGACAATGTTGAACGTTTAACAAAATTTTTCATGTGTAGTCCTAGGAAATCTGCTAAGAAGGGTAGCCGTGAATTAACAATTCCAGTGATGTCTGTGTGGAAAATTTAACGAAGTACTTATAACTGCATCCATATCATTTACAGCTGTTACAAGCCTTAAGCTGAAACCTACAGATTATGGTTTGCGTGCTAGCTTCGCAAATGAAACGATCCACCATGATGATGAAGACGTTCTTTATTGTGTCATATTCAGTGATGAGCCAACATTTCATATTAAAGGTACAGTAATCTCTCATAATGTGCACATCACAGGATCATAAAATTCTATGAAATATTGCAGTATGAATGAGACTCCCCAAAAATGAATGTCTTTTTTCCTTTTCCCAACGGCAAGTTTATAGGCTATTTTGTTTCGCAGAAGCAAGTATGTTTGGAATGAACTATCTTGATATGGTACAACTACAGCTCTTTCCTCAACTGTAATAAGAACCACAGAACTTTATTTGGCAACAAGATAGTGCACCTCCTCACTGGCTGTATGTGATTAGTTGAATGAAGTTTTCTCCAACCACTGGATTTTCGCCGGGACCAGATGGCAGGGTTTGTGTGTCGTGGCCTCCACATTCACCCAATGAGATTTTTTATTCTTTGGGTGTTTATAAAAGATCTCGTGAATGTCCCACCAATACCAGATGGCTACTCAACTTGAGGCACAGGATTGAAGTAGCTTTTGCTTCCATTACTCCAGAGTTGCTGATTAAAGTATGGGATGAACTCTCATATCGGCTGGATGTGTCCCTTGTGATGAATAGTGCTCACATTGAACATTAAGGTAAAAACTGTTTGAGTTGCTCTTTCATTTCATATATAACTTATTGTGCATTACATGTACAATTTACATGTAAGTAAAACTTAATAAATATTACATAACTTTAAAACCCCAATATTAATTTTGAAACACACAGTATTTTATATACAATAATAATAAGAGGAAGAAGTTTTAACAATTTCAAACAATTTTTAATTCAAAATAAAAAAAAAAATTAGATTCACTACTGAATAGAAACTTAACAATCATTTCATTAAATGTTTATTATGTTGTAATTTATAATATTGTTCACGTAATCTTAATATTAGAAATAAAACTCAGCACAGTAAATCACTAATTTGAGTTTAATAATTAGAATACACCCGTACACTGTTTTTGTGCATAGCTCCTGATTCTTTGTTAATATCGCTTAACGGCCAATTGTTTATAGGGTCATTTAGTTCCGGTGCCAAAGTGGTCCGATTATCCAGAATCTACTGTATTAGATTTTAAACTCTAATACTAGGAACAGAATAAGAAATTACTCTTTTATACTTCCAACTGTTACTGAAGCTATGATAGTTGACAGAATGAAAGGAAATATAATGCAAATAAGAAAAAATTAATGGCAAAAACCTTGTGCAGGTTATATAAATTGTACAGCTCCTAATACAATTTTCATATAACTAATTATAATGTACAAAAATGTAAATTTTGTTCGACTTACATAAAAGGATGAACAGTAACTGGATTATCAGTGCAAATACGTAAAGCACTTACCACGAAATCTAATTCATCTGTTGATAACTAATGTCATGAATTCTGACATTAATTATGAAAGGAGAAGAGATTATCAACAGGATTTCTGGTAAAACAAAGTCTACTCGACGAGTAAAATTAGGCTGATAAATATCAATTAGGTTAAACAAATTAAATGAATAATGTTTCGTTCAAATGTAAGAAAAATAATAAACTCGAACAAAACTCTATCGGTAGTATACAACAATTTAAAAGATATATTTACATAAATAAGAATACATTTAAATAACTTATCTTGGTTTAGATTTTCAAACAGAATTCTGAAAATTGGATAACTAAAAGAAAATAACCACACATGGTCAACGAATGAATTTCATAGTTAAAAATACTAGTAAATGATAAATAGCAAAGTAAAAGTATTTTAAAAACAATGACAAAAAGGAAAAATTATATAAATGATCACGGTTCATGAAAATTCATGGAAATGGAAGAGGCTGGTATAGGACAAAGGTTATGACTCTAATAGGTGCTGCCAAAAACAAGTTACTTTACAAGAAGATAATTATGAAAATCTCATTGAGACATGAAATAATGCAAAATTTAATCTAAAACCCTTGATTAAATGTACAATACTGAAGAATGAGAACAAATTTTTTTTTCTTTATTTTTACAGCACTGATAAAAAGAGGCTACTTAGAACAAAATTATACCGACACACATAGTTATCACTTTTAAATTGTGTAACTAGTATAAATTTTAAATAATAGCAGTGATGAGCCACTAAGTAGGTTACATATATTTTAAAAATTCAGGAATTCAAAAAAAAGATAAAATAATTTTGTAATTTTTTTAAGAGTACTTTACAGACACATATTAGTTATATCCTAGTATTCATATATTAGCCAGGATTTTTTTTTTATCACACATATTTTTGTAAATTAAATGCATACATATTTATTGTAATAAATCCTTGTGTAAAAGCTTATAAAAATGAGTATTTACATGTCTACAAAAATGTTAGCCTTATCTTATTGTAAAGAATGGAAAGCAGCACAGCATTAATAATCTGAAATTCAACAACAAATGAAACTATCACAAAAATCAGACTACATTGAAAAATTAAATTCTGTTGGTTTGTATTTGTTAAGATTACTTTTAGTATGTATTATACTATTCTTTAACAATATTCATGTCAGAAAACTGATAACAACACCCAAAAATAGTATTAAATTTCTGAAAATAGCACTACAACTGATTATAATGACAAGAAATGTTATATTAATTGCAATCTTTAGAAGAATTTGAATGCTGTTCTAAATAAGGATTAGGTTTTCCATTTTATTTAACTATTTAAACTAAAAAAAACAAAAAAAAAACTAAAATATCTGTTCCTCTGCAAAAAATTATTTTGCATATTTTTTAATACCTATTGTTAAACTCCGAGTACTAAATCTAGAAAGTAAATGTATGGAGAAAACATTGCTCTTACACTCAATGTAAGAATTTTGAAGGGAAAAACTTTTGGGAGAAGACCTGGAGACAATTAGTAAGTATTTTTAAATAGTTTTAGTTTGAAGCCCAACTCTTCAAAGAAAGATGTAAGCTTCTTCCATTTCAGTAACACAAATACTAACAGAAAATTAAAAGTTTCATTGTTAGGGAAGAGAGTAGAATCATAATCCTATCACACTATCTGGGTGTGGCTATATATGAGAGTTGACAAACAAAAACCATTTTAGAATAATACTTAAGAAATAGGAATGTGTATCAGTATTATACATAAACTATTAAGGAACTACATCAGAAAGATGTAGATGTGTTTCACAGTTCATTCTTCCTTATTTTTTATTTTTTTTACTAAGTGGCAGAATACTGCATCCAATTTGGCTAAACAGTGGGCACATGCTGCTTAATAAACTGTTTTATTGTTAATGATACTGTTTTCTGTCAAAATGGATTCCAGCTCTGGCTAACAAAATACTCATTCCCACACCTTCAGTTACAAACTGCCTCAATAAATCTATGGAACAAGCTTGACAACCCGGAATCAGTCATTAATCAAATTAGGGCAAGGCAGATAAGACTAAGACTGGAATCTCATTAATTTGCAGAAGGCCTCTTCTAAGTGAAGACTGTGGCATTCAACTATTACTATAAGAAGCACAGTATAATAATTACAATAGTAATAATTCTCAATAGGATTGGAGCTGCCTAAATGTGTGTTCCTGATTTTTATTTACCAAGAGTTCTTTGGTTCAAGTTAAAACAAGTAAACAGTGCGTTGAAGACACTAATATATGAATAATAAGTGGGGAATTTCACAGGCAGTTGACTGTTACTGTGTTCAGCAGAATCAAGTAATTAGCACTTTGTTAGACAACCCCCAAAAAAGTTTTACTAACAAGAACCTCATATATTTTTAAAACTACACCAGCAGCACTTACATGGTTAAAAAAGTTTGATGTTGACCTCTAAAAAACAAAGTTTAAATTTTGTAATTGACAAATGTAACTATTGCAGTAGTACATATTAAAGCACATAATTATTTGAATAAATACATGTTAATTACTGTAATATACTATATAACACATAATGTTAAATTAAATAAAAAAATTTGTAAATATATTTTAAATTCATCAATATTTAAAAATAAAAAAAATTCCCAACAAATTTTATTTTGCAATACAGTTCAATTTATTGAAAATTTCAGCAATGAATACACTTAGTTCTAACTGATTCAGACTATTAATGCTTTACTGCAGAAACATATGCATTTACACCTAATAAACACAGGTAACATGATTATCAACTTACAACACTTATGCCAAATTTAATATAAAATTTCTTTTAATGTTTTTAATACTAAATTTTTAAAGTAACATATATTTTTTTTATCGAATCATATTACAGATATATTGAATATGAACATTAATAAAAAAAATTTGTACTAATTATAACCTTTTAAAACAATTATTAAAAAATATTAAAAATTCTAATGTTAAAATTTAAGTTCACACAAATTGGACGATTGTTATTTAAAATTAATTGTAAATTAAATAAATAGCAATACTGGAGCAGATTCTCCAATATACTTAAGTCAATAATAATACAAACTAATAATACACTTAAGTCAATATACTTAAACTGAGTCATTAAATCTGATAGCAAATAACACACACTGTAATCAATCAACCATTTGAATTTTTTAATATTAAATATTACCCTGAATTTCTGATTTTTTAAAAATATATCTAATCCCATAACATACATTCTAATACATAAGTACCAATCAAATCCTACAACTTAAAAAACATTAAAAAAAAATTCAGACTAAATAAAATCTAAAACTTATTAGGTGAAAGGTAAAAACTTCAGAAAGTCTCCTACTTTTAGCCCCCAAAAGTGATCCTGAACACATATAAAACCAGTTCTGACATTCTAGAATAACTAATTTTACTACGTAATATATTAACAATAAAATCATCTTCTTTAATTATTACTCATATTATCTTTACAAAAACTTAACTCATTACTTTAATAAAAAATGTAAACATAATGTAATTTCTTATTTTTTAATAATGGCAAAAATTAAACTAAATGAAATGAAACACAATGTAGCTTCATGATATTTACAATTTGAAATTGCTTAACTGATTTGAGTATTATTTTCTCCCTTCCTAGCACTGTCACTCTAAAATTCGTAGCTGACGCATTTCAGGTCCATTCTCAAAATTATTTTTAGCACTCTGCATAAAGTTTGGAAAATGGAGGTACTCCAAAATGTATCAACTATGAATGTTAGAGAGACAATGCTAGGAAGGGCAAAAAATAACACTAACCAATTATGATAGTTCTAGCAGAAATATAAAATATTGTGTCAATTTGAAATTGTTTAATTATGCGAGATTCTCTTTAAGTTGAGAAATTTAAAAGCCCAAATTAAACTGAACTATACTTCATCACCACATATAAATTGGATTACATACTTTGTAATATTGTGGAAACTGTATAAGTAAACAACACTTTCTGATAAATAACAACTGTCAAACAACTCCTTTATACATAAAATAATGATCACAAATTTTAGCAATTCAAAACCAAGCTGATATACTTCTATTATTGAGCTGTGTTCATCTACATATAGATGCTGAGTCAGAAAGTAAAATGTTTGAAGATAATGATTAGAATAATTTGTTAAGAACATGTCAATGGAGAGTTGTATATAAAATAAGACACTTTTTAAAAAAATTACCACAATACAGACAAAATTATACTAAAAGAATAAATAAATCATTTATGAATACCTTTTACAGCATTATATTCACTCCAGTATAGTTTCTATTTTTTTTCCTTACTTTTATATAATAATATCTCTGTAATGAGTGAACAATTTTTTACTTTGTCTCATACAGCTAAGTACCATACCCATTTTCCTGCACAATCATTACTTGATCTGTATGCTTTTCCAATGAATAATATTTTTCACATCAGTTTTTTAAGATAAGAATATGGCTTTCCTGCAACTTAAGAAGTAGCTGTAAAGTTTTATCAAGAAGTGGGCATCCTTCCTGACAAAGTATCAGCTGGGATGATGAGACTGCTTTACATTTTAGGGTTATTTGTAGATATTACAAATTCACATGTTGCAACAAGGTGAAAATACTTATGGGTTACTGGTTTGTTAATCCAAGAGTGCCATTTGTAATTGCCTTTCATTTTGTTTTCTTGTGGTTCTATGGGCTAATGTCTGTGAAATTCTGTAACCATATGAGGTCTGTAAATAAAGTAATGAGACTAGTTTTTTTGGCAGCCAAAAAGGACAAAGTGGCAACACTAAAGTTACTAGTAAATATATGGTTATACGAACAGCTGATTTATATTAGGTATTAATATTTTTAGTCTAATGTTGTCACATGAGACGTAAATAAACTTCTCATGAAACGAGTTTTTGTTGTGCATTACAAAAATGACTGATACTAATTATAGGCAACGTTGTGCAATCAAATTGTGTGTTAAACTCTGTGGAAATGCTACTGAAACTTTTTAAAATTGAAAAGAGCATATGGAGATGATGCTCTGCAACAAGCCCAAGTTTTTAGGTGGTTTAAAGCATTTTCAGATGACCATGAATCAGTTGCGGTGATCCACACTCTGGAACACCGTTAACGTCAAAAAGTGACAACAATGTTGAACGAATCAGACTTGATATAGTACAACGGTGATTAACTGTCAGAATGATTGCAGAACAATTGAATTTGAACCATACCACAGAGTCTATCAAATTTTGACATGAAAAAAGTTTGTGCAAAATTGGTTCCAAAAAACCCACTGTTGAACAGAAAAACAACGTGGAAGTATGCCGTGATCTATGGTGAATTGAAACTCATCCTGATTTTCTAAAAAATTTTATTACTAGTGATGAATCTTGGATATTTGAGTACAACCCAGAAACTAAACGCCAGAGCAAGGAGTAGTAGCACACTTCAAACTCACCACGTCCCAAAAAAACAAAACCATGCTAATTTGTTTCTTCAACAGTAATGGCATTGTCCATAAGATGTTTTTGCCTACAGGACAGATTGTAAATCAATATGTTTACTGAGAAATTCTTGAAAGACTGCGGAAAAGAGTTGCCCATGTGAGACCAGCCATCAAAGACAACTGGATGCTGCATCATGACAATGCACCTTGTCACACTACACTCTCAATTAATAAGTTTTTGGCAAAGAAAAAAATTCCTGTAGTTTCTCAACCACCTTATTCACCTGACTTGAGTCCCTGCAACTTTTTCCTGTTCCTGAATTTAAAAAACATCTCAAAGGACATCATTTTTGAACAGTATAAAACATTTAAAAAAAATGTAACTGACTATCTGAAGGATATTCTGGTTTCTGAGTTCCAACACTGCTATGAAGAGTGTGGGAAAACCGTTTGAAGCGTTGCATAGCTTCCCAAGGGAACTATTTTGAAGATGATAGAATCCATATATTATATCCAAAAATAACTGGACTGTAAATAAAAAGTTTTTCTGAACCAGTCTCATTACTTTATTTACAGACCTCTTAAGTGAATATATCAATGGGTTTAGCAAAAGACTGGAAGAGTCACACATGCAAGTTGTGCGTAGTTGTGGAGAACTCTCAAGAAAAAATTTAAATTGGAGTCTCAAGACAAAACTGATGTAAATCTGTTTTCACAATGGAAAAATTATGCTAAACGGGTGTATTTACAATAGTGGGTTTTTGGAGCTAAACAAGAAAGAAGTGTTTTCTTGTAAAAGTAATGGATCACTTATTTTCTACTTCAATGATTCCTATCACAAGAAATACTGAGCAAGGGACAATGATATAATAATTATAAGGAGTGTTTTGTTAAGTCCGTACAAAGTCAGAGCAACAGTTGTACTGTATTGTTGAGATCATTCTTAGTTTCTCACATCTTCATTAGGAACAAACACTAAATTTCAGTCAGATACATTCATTATTATGTCATTGATAGTTGTTCGAGTCGATGACGTAATGTTATTTGTGAAAATTACAAGAAAGAGAATTTCATACAACTGTAATTTTTTTTCTGAAATAGAAAACCGTACAGGAAACTAAAACCAAAATGGATAAATATTATGGTGAGTCAGCTCCATTGATTAGAACATTTTACAAGTTTTTAGATTATTTTTGAAGTGGCCATATGAGCAAAAGCACTGTTGAATGTTCCAGATGGCCTCATGAATTACAACTGCATATAATATGGAAAAAATCCTTGATATAATAAAAAAGGTACAAGACTGAAAGTGTATGAAATTAAGACACAAGCATCTCAAATGTACAATTGGGTCATATTTTACACAAATATTTACATGTCTAAAAGTTGTCCACAGATGACTGCCACGTTTGCTCACAATTGATCAAAGGTGTGAATTAGTAAACCTTTCTAAGCATCGTTTGGGCTGTTTCAACAACAACGTTTGGGCTGTTTCAAGAGGGATTTTTGTACCATTTTATAGCAGTTTATGAATCTTGGATATATAAGTACTGTACTGAAAACTGTCAAGAAAGTTGCACCAAAGAAAGCAAAAACCATTTCTAGAGCAGGAAAGATGATGGCCACTGTCTTTTGGGATGCTCATAACATAATTTCCACTGAAATTTTGGAGCAAAGGGTAAAATAATAGCTGGTAAATTTTATGCATCTTTGATGTATCGTCTAAATGAGGAAATAAAAAAAAAAAACTATCACATTTGACAAACAAGAAGGTTCTTTTTCACCAAGACAATGCATTTGCTCACTCTTTCCTGATTGCAACAGCAAAACTGTTCAAATTATGCTACAGAATTCTTCTGCCTCCTGTACTTGTAAGACTTACACTTTCAGTCAATTAGCTTGCTGGAAAGAGTAACACAAATTGATGAAGTTATTGCCAAAATATTTCCCTGTTTTGAATAAATCATCCTTTAAGGACAGGATCAAATACTTGAGCATCAATGGACTAAGAATATAGATTTAAAAAAAGAGTTATGTTGAAAAATTTTTTTAAATTTCCAAAAAACTGGTTGTTCTTTATCTTTGTAGGACTTATAAGGTACTTCTTTCATAATAAATAAAATAGAAAAAGTGAAATTCATTAATTTTAAAGTGAATTGTACAGATTTCTATAGATGAACTCATATGAAAACAATTGAAAGGTCTGAACGAATGCAACATTTTGCAAACCTGCACCACAGTCCATTAGTATATTGAGAGCTACTTTACAAAGTCAGTGTGATGTCATGTAATTTAGTTATCACTACCACAATACAGAAAACCTGACAAACTGGAGATTAAAATGTAACAACAGAAGATTAGTTATCTAATTAGAAACAGGTTTAATATCAATAATAAAATATGAAATTATAAGCGACACCAATAAAAAAAATAAAAAGAGTAATTGTACTTATAAAGTACAAGTAACCTTTTTTAAATACTTTCTTCTCTTTTGGATTTTCCTGTCACTTTGTGTAAAACGTTTATGAGTAAATACAAGGTGCAATTCAAAAGTAAGGGCCAATGGGTTATAAATAGTGATTGGCAACACTGATTGGTTCGTGCATGTACAGTAGCTTTAAGTGGTCTGTTGGGCAAGTAACCGCCACATTGCTGTCAGTTCATTGTTGTTTGCCTTAGCGAGACAGTATGTTAAAATGAGTGCGGTAATAACAAATCCCAACAGCTGAGAAGTTCAATCAATGATTAGATTTCTAAACCTAACAGGACATAACGCTACTGAAATTCACTATCACTTGTGTAAAACATATAGGCCTACCACAATGAGTAAAGAAAAAGTGAGACAATGATGTCATAAGTTTAAATAAGGCTATTCAAATGTTCATGACAAACAGAGAAGTGGCAGTCCTAGTGTCCAGACTGATGATCTCGTTGAAAATGTGAATGCAAAAGTGACACAATTGTTGCTTTACAATTAGCAATCTTTCTCTAGAATTTCCAAAAGTTTCAAAGGCAACATTGCTGAAAATCATGACTTGAAACTCTAAACTACCATAAATTGTTTACACGATGGGTCCTGAAAATGTTGACAATTGCTAACAAAGATCATAGAATGACATCTGCATGTGCTTTTCTTGACCACTTTAACCATAAGGGAGACAAATTTTTTTTTCCATGTTGTCACTGGTGATGAAATGTGGATTTTGTAGGTCAATGCTGAGATGAAACAATAATCCATGCAGTGGCTTCATTTCAGTTTGCCAAAACTGGAAAAATTCAAACAAGCAGAAAAATCATGGCAACTGTATTCTAGGAACACAAGTGAGCGTTTTTTTATTGATCTAACGGAACCAGGAACAGTCTATTGTGAAACACATTGTAAACTTTTGTACCATTCAAAACCAATGACAGGGAATGCTGAGATCAGGTATTGCTTTTCTTCTCAATAATGCATCCACAAACAGTTGTATGCCCAACAGATTCAAAAATTCAATGGGAAATTTTTAATCATCCACTTTACAGTCTTGATCTCACACTCAGTCACTACAATCTCTTCCTAAACCTGAAAAACTGGCTTGCGTCATAACGATTCAGGGAATGTGAAGAGTTGAAAATCTTGGTGCAGAAGTGGCTACAATCCCAGGTGGCAGAATTTTATGCAGTGGATTTGAAGAAGCTTGTTTCACCATATCAAAAATGTTTGGAACGAAATAGTGATTATACAGAAAAAAAGTAAATATGTAGGTATTTGAAACCATTAAGTTTTCATTTTTCAACTGTTGTAATTTTATTACTGGCCCTTACTTTTGAACCACGGCTTGTACATAGATGAATCTTTTCTATAGTTTTTAATAAAATGAATAATCACATAATCCTTTATGAGTCATGCAACTTAATTTCTCCGTTATTAACAAAATTTACCATCATCCTTCCTTGTATTATTTAGTTCATCAACTTTTCAACAATGACCATCCAAAAATCCAAAATTAATATTTTGGATGGATATGACCAAAATAACCAAAATATTAATTAATGTTTAACAACTTTAACATGAGGTGATGGCATTTTTGCTTTTAGTCAAGAAAGTTCTGGTTTTAATATCTATAGAGTTTGATATTTTTCATCTGCAATAAACATTCCATACATATTTTCTAACTCAAATATTCAAGCTTGTAAATATTATTAGTCTAATACACACACAAAAAAATTAAAAGAATCTCTAGTCCATAATAAATTGAATTAACAGCAAAATTGCGCAATGTAATTACAAGTCAAAATCACAATTTAAAAAAAATTATTTAAATGCAGCAATATCAAAACTATAGTAGTTTCAACCTTACAAAGACAGAGGATTTATTTTAATCACTTTTAACCCTCAAAAATCTTTTAGTTCTGGCAAATTTTTTAACTATTTAAAACAAAAAATAAAATATTTTATGATAAAGACAGCTATGCAATGTCATAAATTAGATTAAATTTCAGATAATTGTTCTTTTTTTATGAACTATAAAAATCATAAATTGCCACAGTCCTCCTGCAAAAAGTTATATTTTTGATATACAATTATAATATAACTTGTTTCCTAACAATGAATGTTAGCCTTTAATTATTATGGTTTTATTTTCAGGACATTTTTATGACGTTACTGTTAAAAAAATTGATATATCTTTTAATTTTGTATTGCAACTATTAGGTAAAAACTAACTTGTTTGATCTGGGACAAAGAAGTAATACAAAGGATTGGAGGAAAGGGCTCATACACCCAATATACAAAAAAGGTGATAAGGACTGTAACAATTGCAGGGGATTTACTCTTCTAGATGTCACTTATATGGACAAACAGAATAAATTCAAGTGCAGAAGAAATTATTGGAGAATACTAATGTGGTTTTAGAACAGGGAGAATTATTTCAGATGAAACTTTTTTTCTCTGAGGCAGACAATGGAAAAATGTTATGAATATGGTATTGCACTGCATATGTTGTTTATTGAATTAAGCAGACCTTAGATAAAGTAAATAATCTGATACCCTAGAAGGTAATGGAATACCTAGAAAACTCGTCAGACTTACAAAACTAACAATGTCAAGCGGCCTTGGAACAGTATTATTCAGAGGTAAAGTGAACGGGGAGTATAATGCGAGTTATGGAGTGTGTGGAGGCACACACTGTCGGCTCTGATCTTCAATTTGGTTGTACACAAGACAATGGAGAATCTTAATACTTGAAGAAATATTACCTATAGAATGATCCAGATGCATGCTTGAGAACTGTAAGAGGTTACCCGAATATTGGAGGATGAGGGAAGAAACATTGGCCTGGAGATGAATGAAGACTATATGATGATAGGAACAGGGACGGGTTGATTGAATGGTGAAGTACAAATTAATTGCCATACCTCTGAATGAGTAGAATACTTTACATATCTTGGTACAGAAGTCACCCAGGAATATGAAATGCCCCAAGAAATTTAAAAAAAATGAATAATGCTGGGTATCAAAGCATATTTTGCAAATACTGTATGAAGTCTTTAAAATCTAAAACAGTCCCCTGTAATATCAAAATGAAAATTTACAAAACATTAATAAGAGATGGTAATGAGGTATAAATGCTAAATGTAGCAGACATAAAGTTGGTGCTAGCCTTTAAAGGGAAAATAATAATGAGAATTTATGGTCTTATCAATGAATATGGAATCTGATTGTTAACATATAATTAAGAGAAAGAGACTGTAATGGAAAGAAGGAATACTGTAAGATTGATCAGCTCCAGGAGAATTGGCTGGCTGGACTGTTTACAAAGAATGCTAGCATATTGACAACAGAAACAAATCTTGGATGCAGAAATGACAGTACCAAGAAGAAGAGGTGGACCCAGAACTCAATGGCTGCAGGATGTGACAGATTTGAAGAGCATGGGAGTTGTGAACTGGAGGGAGAGAAGATGATGTAGATTAGAGACGAGTTGTAGAATAGACCCTATATGTCAGACTACAGCCATTTTTTTTTTTTAAAATACTGTTAAAAAATTGATGTATCTTTTAATTTTATACTGTGACTATTACATAAAAACTAACAATTAAAATTAGAAAAGATAAAGATTTTGAGATTAGTTACATATATTCCACTTACATTCATTCCAATCTCACTTTCATCAAAATCAAATCCACCAGAATCACAGTTACCTTTAAGGAAAGAATAACCTTTAAATGTTAAAATAAAAAGACAAAACTGAATTCCATTTTACTATAAATAACTTACAGATAATATCTAATATCTATAAATAGCATAAAAAATAACAACACATAAAGAAACAACATAAACAAATCAAATGAACACAGCTACTGAAAATGTTTCTGTTCTCTTGCTTTCTTAACTATATAGTAATACTTTTCATACGTTATATCTATATCATATATTTTTGTATATATTATATATCTGACAAAGTATTACTTTACATATTATGTTAAGTTAGTTAGAAAAAAATACCAATTTTTATTAGACTTTATTTTTACTGATCTATATATTTTTCCTTTATAGCTATAGCTTACTTTAAAATAATCAGAAAAATCTTTGTAAATTAGGATGTAAGACCATAAATTGCCTGAAGTTCTTTCTCCAAGCATTTTACTTGATTAAGAAATGTAAATAAATAAAATACATAAAACTAATTATTACTAAGGAAATTATAGATTAATAGACAGTACTTATAGATGCATCAAAGATTAAAATTACAAGCAGTATTATATAATAGAGAAATTAATGTTTGTCTTATACTTATTTCTTGGAATATAAATATAAAAATTTTATTCCAAAGTTGTATAGCATAGATAATATAGTAATTAATTTAATTAGATTTAATTAGTTAAATTCTGAATATCACAAAATTTACGTAGACCAATTCCTACGCAAATAATCCTACCAATATAGATAGGAATGAAGAAAAACATATTTTAAAGAGATAAAAAAGGAATAAATGCACATAATTATATGTAAAAACACTAATAAATGAATTAAAAGTTAGTAATTTAATTAGACTGTATTTGAATTATATACATATTATATTTAATTAATTAAATATAAACTTGACCTAATATAGAAACATAAATAATGAAACATAATAAATCGATTAAATAATAATTAGACATTTATATTTTTGGATAAATTCAAATATTTTCTCTAATGATAAACTAAATACAGTTCAAACAAAAAATTGAAATTAAATAAATAAAAATAAATTAGTATTCAGGGCAACCTGATGGAAATGAACACTTTCAGAGCAAATTTTTATCTTTTACATTGTATACATCTTACTATTCAAAAGATTAATAATCACAAACATAATTTATAAATAATATGTTAAAATTCCAATTAAAATGCATTAAAGAAAAAAATATAAAAATATTCTTTAACTTCAATCATTTTACTATTAAGTGATCAATAATACAATTGGTTTACTGTGAACAGAAGGACCTCCTAAATATAACAAAAATTATTTTTATTTTTTATAATTCTCAGTGGGGAGAGTTTATAATCTTCAATGATAGTTTAATAAAATTATTATGTTTTAGATATAAGAAAGTATACGGTCTAAATTTATTTAATTCATTTGCTCTTATTCATGCTATTTCTTTATGTAACAATGAAATAAAGATGTGTTAAAAAAAATATTGAACTTTTATAATAGGGTCTCAATCAGTATAGTGAGTGTGTTCCAACAAATGGTGCTGGTTAACAACTTTTGAATCCTACCTGTAATTACTGCACTGAGTGGAAAAGGGACTGCCCCAACAAAAAAAAGGATCCCCTCCTATGAGCTGTCCAAACTTTAGAAGATAAAGTTGGTAATTTTTTAACTGGAAAGGCCAGTATGAATTTGTTTTACATGCTCAGACAGTAAACATGGAGTTCTACATAGAGGTTTTATGGTTGTCCAAGATTGCTATATACAGAAAGAGGCCTAAGCCGTGGGTAAAGCAAAGCTGGATGTAGCACCATTGCACCATGACAATGTATCAGATCATGTGTTACTTCTCATCTGCAATTATTTGGTAAAACACAAGCAAGATAACCATTGTGGCTCACCCACCCTGCTATCCAAAATTGACCCCAGAAGACATTTTCTTTTTTCTCACAGAAAACCTTTAAAAAAATGTAATTTTCAAATCATTAATGAGATTGAGGAAAATACAATACAACAGCTGTGGCCCTCCCAAAAGCACATTTCAGGAAACAATCCAAAAATAGAACAAAAATTGGGTGCAGGTGTATTGTTAGCAAAGGGGATTACTTTGAAAGAGATAAATTTTCATTGCACAAGTTTGGTTTTTTGAATATACTCTAGCATCTCTTTTAATCCCTTACTGGTTCATTTTTCTACACCCAAAAATTTAATTTTGCATATTCTTTTTACATTGTGTTCCAAGCAATAAATTATGAGTATATAATAATAATACTATAGTATTATTATATACTCATAATAATTATGAGTATATAATAATTTAGATGAATACAACAATTCTTTTATGATAAGATTAAAAGAAAACATCAACTCATAACTTTTGTGTACCAAAAGTACAGCTAATGTGAAATAAATTATAAACTATTTCATAATACTGTGCAACATTATACACTACCTCAAATAATGCATTATAACAAAACAGTAATGAAAGATAAAAAAAAGTAAAAATAACAATCACACAAATTTAATATTAAACTTCATATTAAAGAAATAGTGAAACTACAAATGTTCATGAAAATGATTGAATACATCAAACCAATATCGCCATCAATAAACCAATATCACTTCTATACAAATAGTAACTAGAAAAAGAAGTACAATCAATTAGCCTATTGAAATATTTAGCCACAAAACAAAAAATAAAGCTTGACAAAATTCAAGAACACATCTTTGTAAACAGCAAACACTAACAAAGATGAGTTAAAGTGACCAAGTGTATTCTTAAAGCACAATCTTTCTAAGAAAAAACTGTTCAGGTCAATATAATGATGTGAAGGTGATTTGTTGTGACAGCAAAATGACTATGTCATGGAGATTCAATCATTTACAAGAAAAAATGACTAAATTAACTTAGCCAATTTTACTTGTTTGTTAATTTTATCTGCAAATTGTTTCAATTCTCTAACAGTTGTTCATGTTATTACCATTCATTGTTTAACAGTTTACTTGGATGGTTGTGTTTAGTGAATATACAATATCAATGACAGTCAACAGAGAAATAAAGAATCAACAAGAACAGAAGAAAAATTATGATGGATTTGTCAAAAGAAACGGATGTAGAAAAAACAAAGATAAGTTTTATATTAAACATTTTGGAGTAAAGTTCTCAAGAGATTTCAGGTCAAGTTAGGTTGTTAGTTTCCTAATTTCTTTTTATTTATTTTTTAAAAATAAATAAATTAATTTAAAGGAAAGAATTTAATTTAATTTTCAGTTAATTGGGTCACCAATTGAAAACCTATTTTAAAGACCTATTACAACAACATGTCTACTAATACAAGTTCAGCTAAAATTACCGTTTAAGTTAGATTATAAATCTAATAAATAACCTGAACTTGCAAGTCAACTTTTTAAAAAATAATGTGTAAGGAAAAAAATCATAAAACCATAAATAGCCTGTAGAGGCTTGCAGTGTTTATATGCTACTTTGTTAACTGTTTATACAAACCAAACCTAGCGATGGATAAAAGTTAAAAGAACATATATATATATACATATATATACATATTTATGTTTCTAAATCTAGATTCTTACTGAACTGAATTTTTAAATGTTATGATGTAACATAATAATTATGAAAAAAGTAATTAACATACTATTAATCTGTACCTATTATGTTAAGCATTACACTGTAATCTTGAATCTAAAAGCTAAAATGAAGGCAGAGAAAAATTGCAATTTTGTTACTACAAGCTTTGATTTACAGAGTTTCTATAGTTTCCTTCTTCTGTAGCTTTATCAATTTATTATGTCAGAAACCTGTTGTTTATAATTTTATCATGTGTGAGTGTGCAGCACCTAACAAAGCATTCTGTTTCACATAGTTAGAGCTAAATAATAAATAATACAGAATCTGCAAGACTGGTACAGCACTTTATCAATGGCTGCTCTGATTACCACAGAATACAACAAAATTATCTTTATTTCCAGCTATCTTTAGAGAACAAAACTGTAATCAATTCACTGAGATTTTTTTAGTTTGCTATTCAGAACATATCTCATAAAAAAAGTAATTATTACTTTTTTTTAGGAAAATAACATTCTTACATGAAAGTTGATAGTATGCAGAGCTCAGTTGTGGCAAGAAGAAAAAGATATATTAAAATTAACAATTGGCTGAACATTTTCCATACTACAAAATCTCAAAGAAAGAAAAAGACAAGTTGTATTTGGTAAAAGAACAGGTTAATGAAGCTATTCTTATTATATTAATCAATCCTGCTAGATTTAAAAATTCCATCCAAAAAATAATGAAAAACAGGAGAATCAACAATGAAGAAATTAAAATAAATTGAGTAAAATTTAAGGTAATGCAGTTTAAACAGCAGCAAAGCCAAAAAAAAGATCTGGTAAAACGATGCATTTCAAAAGTTATTCCACCTGAAAACTATGTCGGTACTGTCTGTACTGCTGAAACAAGTCACTCCAAATAAGACATTGCAAACCAAATCTTGATTCAGAAACTGAAATAATTTTGTTTTGAAATGATTCAGTTTTTCTTGTGGTATTACTACTTGAGGCCACATTTCTACTTTTTATAATTTTTTTTTTTTGTATATAAACTTAATAATTTTTTTATAACTTATCCAAAATAGCATTTAGTCTGTTGATTTTTCAGGAAACTATTTTTAATTATACAACTTAATTGATTTTAAATTAATGAATTTTATCATAATAATTAGCGGATAAAAAAAATAATGAAATTAATAATCAAGTTATAGTAATGTTAGTTTTACTATATTATAATAGAAAACAATTTGTTAAATTGTAACTATTTATGTATTTCTTAGTTAAGTTTATCATTTTTGTTTTTAGAATTTTATGTTTATAATGTATTCGTGTTGCACTAGTTTTTATTATTTTATTACTTATGGTTAGGAATTCAGTCATGTTATAACTTCATTTACAATTTTGTTTGAATTAAATTTGGTATTTTTTATGCGCTGTTCCAGTAGTTAACAAACACTTAACTAAAATATGACTAAATTTAGTTAAAGATGCATCATTCAAATAATACATTTTTTGAACATAACAGTTAACAATACAATAAATTTTCAGTTACATCAGTACTTTTTCAGCTCTTGAATAGCAATGTGTTTTAATTATTGTACAAAGTCTTATTAGTGTTTTTACTGAAAATAATTATTAAAATAGCATCATAAATAAAAAGTAAAATAGCATCATAAATAAAAACAGAAGTACATAATACTGTGTTGTTCAGTATAAAAAGTCTATACTTGCTTCTCATAAGAACTAACAAAGTCCCTGAAGATTCATTGTTGGAGACCAAATCAATGGACTACTAGCACACTCTCTAAAACTATATCTTTTTAAAAAAAGTAGCCAGACATCCTAAATATCCCCCAAACCTCAAAAACATGTAATGAAAAAATTTATCACTTTAATTGGTGATTTTACAAGGAAGGACAAATTTTAAAATTCAATCTTCTCACATGTTGATTTTGTTGACTAGACAATCTTTGGTAGTATGCCCACTTATAAAATTAAGTGACAAGTAAGGGACTTAAAACATTCTAACATTCTCAGTCATAAAACATTCTTTAATTTACACCTTTACTAAATAATAATGAACCTTACAAATTAAAACTACAACATCTAACAAATTCCTTTATTTTTATTTAAGCATCAGTAATATTTTAACACTTACGTTAATGTTTAATTATACACTTATATTTTCCAATTTCCTAAATGAGAATATAATAATTTAGGCCTGTACTAAACGTAAAAATAGACAGTAATAAATTTATCTATTGCCTGACATTATAAAAATTATAATTTTTGCATGTTTCTTAGTAGTTCCAATTTCTTTCAAAATTTCTTTATATGGGATCATTGTTATTTTAAGCTCTCTTGTAAATTTTAAGATACATTTCACAGATGGATTTAACACAACTTTACTAAACACAATTACTACTTCACTAAATACAAAACCTAATTTAACAAACTTTTAATTCAATTAGATCATCTGTATCCAATTGTTTACAACTGCATTTTCATTGTCATTATTCTCACCCTTTATGCAGGAATCCTGCACTATAAATTTTCCAAATTTTTTTTACCAAATTGAATTAGCTCTATTTATTTTAGTGAATTAATGTACATGCCCACATATGTTTTGGTTGATTATGTATGTGAACCTGCACGTCTAATTTCACAATGAATGCATATCTATACAACTTTTGTTGGAGTATCAAAAACCTTTAATATTTAGTCGGTGTAAATGACCAATAAGATAATGTGAACTATCATAACATACTACATTTATGTATAAGTTACACTATCATCAAACCATGAAATTAATCATTGGCTGGACTTCCTATTTAAAAATGATATATTACTATTTATGAGCAGTCTAATCACTAAAATTATTGTAAAATCTATAGTTATATATATACATAAATGACTACCAGTATTGTAAACCTATGCAACATAATGTGAAGCTTTTTAAATAAGATTTTATAGTACTTCTCAGAAAATAATATATTCTGTTAAAAAAATCAAAGCAAAGATTTATTAAAATTATTCTATAGTTTTAAAAATTTTCCACAGTCATACAAAAAGAAATATAAAAATCTGATCATTTAAAAAGGACAAGTAAAAAAAATGTCCAGTACATAATAGGTAACATTATTTATAATATAAAATATATAACAAAAGAAATTTAAGAAAAATGAATAACAGTGGATGGAATTACTACATGTGCAAAATAAAATTCTTAAAAAAATAAATGATGAAATAAATATTCTTCTTTAACAACAATAACATTAACTGTTTTTAATATAATTAAAACATCCTTAACTAATTATTTTCAATAAGGTTCCTTTAAAAAAAAAAAAACAATATAAATGCATACGCAAACACACACGCATATATACAGACCAATTCAAAGATAATATATACACTAACGTAGCAACTAAAAATTTGTTGCATCTCATTTAAAACTGTTATAAAAATATATAACAATTTTTCTAATATTTTTTTAACTTACTTTAATTCATTACCAGAAATACCTTCATCTTCAGTGCATGGAGTTACTGTTACAGTTACAGGTGTAGCTGAATATAACAAACTAGCTGCACTTCTGAAAAACAAAATAATTTTACACAATAAATTTGTATACAATAATTGGTTGCATTTTCACAAAATTTCAGAAGCAAGTCTTACACATTGTTTGTCAATACTATCTCGTATATTACCTGAACCCCATTCATATTAAATCCTTTTTCTACTATAGTACAGCGTAGTTGTCAGGATGATGACTGTACTAAGATATTATCTACTGCACATCACACATACTGTTTCTTAATCCTGCTTCTTTTTGATTGCTAACTTTGTAATTAATTTAATTAGCTACATTCTGATTGCTATCCGAAAAACATATGTGTTTGTCATACAATATTATCATGAAAAGTAAGAATCACTGTTTACATTAACTATCAATCATATATTTTGTTAACTAGCTCAAATCATAACCTAAGTATATGCAACAATTATAGTAATGTTCTTTTGACGGTTTTAATTTTTTTTTGACTGTGATCAAAAAAATAAACCGTGAAATAAATTAACTGTGATAAATAAAATTACCTGATAGCTACTTCAGGTATAACATGGGCGAAATATATAAACCATAATATTCTGTTATGCAGGAAGAGACAGCTGATGATTCTAGTGTCATGATGTGTTTTATATATTATCTAAGAAAGAATGCGTAAATAAATGTGAAAATTAACAAACTGAAGATAACCTGAAAATCACTTTACTAAACTATAAAATCCTTAGCAATGAATGCAATGCAGCCTTTCAATAGTCTTCAGGTATTTTGTAAATAATAATGAATTTATGTACGAGATACATAAATCCAGATATCAGAAAACAATGAAAAGTGTTACTGAAGAACCCACAATTTCAATGTGGTAACTGATCAAAAGATATGCTCTGTTGTTTTACACATTAAATCAAAAAACTGATAGCAGTGACTGGTTACTTACAAAATATTATTTGCACTTACCAACTCCAACAAATAATTTTTTAAAACATACATGTTATGGTCATTTATTTTAAAGTTGATCAGTTTTAGATTTAGTGAAGCTGTTTAAAAAATATTATAATCGAAGAGATGACAACTTATATAATGAAACTATTATTGGCTTCTAGATATCTCTACAAATAAAGAAATATATATATATAATACATAGAAAAATAAGCTAAAAATAATTTAGCTCAATGAATATTTATTATTAAGCGTTATTTTTCCCCTAGAACTGAATATTTCATGACTATTACGTGCAAGTAAATCGGAATATAACATATTTGCTATGAGAAAAAGATGCTCTAAATTTTATAAGTGAAAAATTTTAAACAAAATTTACATTAGTATTTTATATAACAATAACTATCACAGACATGTAAAAGTTTAATTTAAATAACATAATAATATGAAAGAAAAAATTTACCTGATAGCTACTTCAGGTATAACGTGGGCGAAATATATAAGCCATAATGCATAGAAAATAGACCACAGTCTCAATGGTCCCAACAATACAGCCATTCCACCATACTCCAGCCAAAAACTATAAGTAAACAGCACCTAGAAGCAAGAGAAGTTCATGATACTAAATACTTTTACATTTAAATTCATTAGTCACAATTAAATTTCACTAATTTACTTTGCATTGTACTATAAAATAATTTTTATCTGACTTACTAATTACATGATAGACAAAGAAATATTTTTTAATGTTTCTATAAGTGTGATACCATTTCTTGAATTGTTTTTTTTGCGTACATTACAAATCTGTAAATACAATTTTTCTATCACCCTTAGTTTTAAATAAATTACGCTTAAAAAAATTAAGGGGAAATATAGTTAAAATCTGTAAAATTTATAATTTTGCATGGCCATACCTGTGTTAGAATGATTTCGCTGATGCTTTTCTTTCATAAACAGCCTCAGGCACATTCCGAATTAATGTCCAACAATAATCGGCTAGCATGTTAGTATTCCATTTCCCTTCATAGCGGCTTTCCATTCCATAAAAATATACTTAGGGTTCAACTAAGGGCTCATGAATAATTTTTTCTCATTTGGAGTTAAGTTGTCTCATTTCTTCCACTCTTTGGTAACATAAATGTTTATCCCTAGCTCGGCTGTCCCATTCACAAAGAAAACACATGTACTTAGTATAACCTAATTGCATACCTAACAAAATAGCTATAACTTTCAAATCACCACATATGTTCGCTATGTTTTTTATAATTTATTTTTTCAAGAACGTCTTTCATCACATTGAATGTCTCTTTCAAATTAATGCCATAAGCGAAGGATATCCTTCGCTTTTGGTATCGAAGGATATTTGTTACCATTGTGTAGTAGAACCACTTTTAAACCATAGTTGGACAAATCTATTAAAAGACGCTAGTCCTCAGGTTTATGAAATTGTCTTAAGTGCAACATAACTCATCAATATTTGTGCAATAATCCAAATAATTTTCATCAATAAGGTACTGTGATAAAGTTCTTTTTTTGTCAGCTTCAAAAGCCTGAAATTTTTGTATTTTTTGAAGTAAATTCCAACCTTGCAGTATTGATCCTAACAGTTCAGCTTGACTTTTTATAAATTTAAATTCCTAACAAAGTCATTTAATTCACCTTGTGATATAAGAAGTGGGTTACTGGAAGATAATTCAAAATCAAAATCGTTGTTTTCTTCAGTACTGCCTGATTCTTCATCGCTGCTTTCGAAATGTACATTCACAGGTGGCTAAGGTACTGTAATAATTTCACTGTGAGGTACAGGTCTGATTGAAGATTGCAATGAAGGATATTTTAGAGTTTGTTTAGATTTTTAAAAAATTCCAGACACACTTGTTAAACAAAAATAACAACAATTGGTTACATAATCCTTTAGTTCATGCCAAACCATAGGTACACCAAATGGCAAAGCCTTCCGTGTACCTTTCAGCCATCCTCTTAAATACACAGAACAATTACTCCATACTATATGAAGAGCCCACGGCTTATTCTGATCACCAATTTTACACTGGAAGTACAAATGACATGCTTTTTTAATTAAAGATAAAATGTTTTTTTCTATTTGATTTTACGGTAAACTCACCACTTACATAACAAAAAGGCATCCACATCATTTACACAATTTGACACTGCACTGTTAACAAACTTAAGATAGCAATAAGACTGAACAATATTAATTCATTCCTAAATCCAGTGCTTAATACAAACAACACAGCTGTGTTTTCAGCTACATGTTTTGACCTGCACACAGATGATTAATCTTGTCCATGAAGGTTCATCTTCAGTATTAGATATGATGTCATAATATGTGACTATGATATGATTTAATTCTTTGTCTAGTATTGTTTATTTATAGCTTACAAATTATGTTAACAAAGTTAAAAAATAAAATATAAGAGCTTAAAATGCTAACAATACATTGAAAAATGAAAAAATCCTTTAATTAAATTTAACAATTTTATCAAAAATGGTGGGGACAGAAAGATTCTGAGTTAACATTCGTTTTCAGCATCAAAAAACATTAAAATCATGTATTGCATGTTAGGAAACAAAAATTATATTTGTCATTATATTATTCATTAAAATTAAAAAATGAAATGTTAAATGACTATTAATCTCTAGAAAGTAATAACTGCAATTAATAACTGTTTGATGCTGCTAAAAAATTAATAATTACTGTAGAAAGGTAGCAGTGAGATAAATAGAAATCAGCAGTACTAGCAATAGACCAGGCAGTATTGATTTCAAATGGGCATATTTGAACTTTTTCTATGTGGTCGCTAATTTTTGCTTTAATGCCTCTATAATATCATCAGAATTGATTATTTCATTATTTGCCAGTTTAAAAAGGTGTGCTTAAATTTTCATTAAACTAAATGTAAAAACAATTGCAAAATTATCCATTTTATTTCTCCTATTTCCCAAGATAACTCAATAACTGTTCATTTTAGAGAAAAGTCGTGGGAGAAAGAGTTTTGTTATTAAATTTTACACACAATATCATCAGTTGCAAATTGAAAAATACATCATTATTAATGAAAAAATAGCAATAACTGTAAAAAAAATAAAAACAAGAATTTTGTGGAATTTTTTTTGAGTACTTATATTAAACACAGGACCTTCAGATTTTGCCTCAAAGAATTTTTTTATATGATAAAGCAACACATCAAATTTCAACAAAATCAGTCAGACAGTTTTTGCACAATAATTTTGTAATCTAGATTTAAAAAAAAAATAATGCAATTTTTCAAAATTTGTGTCTCTAGACTTCTATAAAGTCTTTAGATACTTGAAAATTTAATCACATATAAAAGAGCACTCAAACTTTCAAATGCATTTTGAAAAATTTAAATCAGTTAATTAGGAAAGTCTAATTTAAAAAAATTGCAATTTTAGCAAACACTGATATTTTTTTTAATCAATGTTTTGTAAGCTAAAAAGTTCAAATATCACTCTGGCAAATACAAATTATTGCTATATATTGTGGTCTATTAATTTATCAATAATAATTTATTCCAAAAGTTGCACAATAGCAGTCAACTTTCATCAGTTACATCTCCAGAGATAATTAATGAATTGAATGTTTTTTTTGTTTTTTTTTGTTAAAGAAGTGTCTTTCCAAGTACTTTTAAGCTGTGTTTTTTAAAATCAATTTTGATAAAAACTTGTAAAGATAATCAATTTGTTTAAAAGTAAAAAAAAAAATTGCAAGTATGTTTGAAAAATTCCCTACACTATCCTAATTAACAGATTTAAATTTTTCAAAATGCATTTGAAAGTTTGAGTGCTTTTTTAATTTTC
Source organism: Lycorma delicatula (assembly GCF_047948215.1). Taxonomy (NCBI): domain Eukaryota; kingdom Metazoa; phylum Arthropoda; class Insecta; order Hemiptera; family Fulgoridae; genus Lycorma; species Lycorma delicatula. The sequence continues at coordinate 27,486,938 of NC_134460.1, forward strand.
AAGCATCATAGAGATTTTATTTCAGGCTCAGGATTTTGTTGAAATTTGAAGTGTTGTTTTATCATATCAAAAAGTTCTTTGAGGCAAAATCTGAAGATCCTATGTATAATACGAGAAATACCTCTAAAGTAAAGGCTGCTGGGAAATTTCTCTCCTTAAAGTTGGCAAACCTGTGTTGTTCATGACCTCGCTAATAATCTATACACTGCATTGTCTCTAAGTTGTCGCATTGTAATATTTGATTACATGTGAGTTATTAAATTACAAATGAATAGGAAAATCGATGTTGCCGCCGATTGTGAAATAAGTGGAGTCATACGTTTTTTAAACAATCAAAACATTAAACCGACTGAAATTTATAGGTAGTTGATTATTGTGTATGGTGATAATGTCATGAATGAAAGAAACACCGAAAATAATGTGAAAGGTTTAGAAATAACAGAATTAATGTGCATGATGAAAAACGTTTGGGGAGGCCATCGATAATCACAGAGGACCTGTTGAAACACGATGATGAAATCAGAAAAGATTGTCACTCAATGATTTCTGACCTGGCTCTTCTTTTTCCTGATATTTCAAGAGCTGTTATTGGTCGCATTGTTCACAACCATTTAGGCTTCAGAAAGGTTTGTGCACATTGGGTGCCGCATGTCTTAATGGAACATCACAAAAAAATCCGAATGAAATCTGCTTTGGAATTTCTGATGCGCTACACAGAAAAAGATGATGAGTTCCTTAATTCAATTGTTACCAATGATGAAACATGGATTTTGTATTACACACCAGATAGAAAACGACAGTCAAGTGAATGGCGTCATCCTTAATCACCAACCAGACCAACAAACATCAAGCCACATCCATTTGGATACAAACTGATGGCCACAATCTTTTGGGATCAGTTTGGCATACTGCTGATTGATTTCATGCCACATGGAATGACTATAAATGCAGAAACCTACTATGAAACTCTACATAAGTTACAGCACACCATTCAAAATCAACGATGTGGGTGGCTGACCGACGGCGTTGTCCTGCTGCACGATAATGCACATCCACATGTTATGGGTCCAACACGTGATTTACTGAGAACATTTAGATGGGAAATTTACATCACCCACCATACAATCCAGACTTAGCGCCTTCTGATTACCATTTGTTTGGGAAATTGAAAGAATTTTTGAGTGGTAAGCAATTCACGGGTGATGATGAACTTAAAAATGCTGTTAATCAGTGGCAAAATGGAATGGCAGCAGCAGAAGACAATAAGGGTATATTCAATCTGGTGTATCGCTACGATAAATGTCTTAATTCATGTGGTGATTATATAGAGACGTAGTATAAGGTAAGAAATTTATGAGAAATAAAGAATATTTATAAAGTTTTCAGAATAAATTCTTTTACAATAAACGGTCTTTACGTTAGAGATAACCTCTTGTGTAAGTACTCAAAAAAATTACCCAAAATTCTTTTGTTCTTTTTTTCATTTTTTTGACAGTTATTGCTATTTTGTCATTAATAATAATAATAATGTGTTTTTCGATTTGCAACTGATAATATTGTGTATAAAATTTAATAAATTTTTTTTCTCTCTCTCTATCTTTTCTTTAAAATGAACAGTAATCGAGTTATCTAGGGAAATAGAAAAAAAAAATTGGATATTTTTGTGACTTTTTACATTTTGTTTAATAAAAATTTAAGCACACCATTTTAAACTGGTGTATAATGAAATAATCATTTCTAATGATACTCCGGATGCATTAAAGTAAAAATTAGCAATCATATGTAGAAAGAGTCCAATCCGAAACAGATATCGCCTAGACTATAGTTGGTATTTGGAAAAACAAAAAAATGCATCTCAAAATAAAACTGAAAACGGTTCTCTTAAGTTATACTCTTGCCACTTGTTGTGAATGAATAAATGATTTTCAGTACTTCTACAGCAATTAAAGATACACATATTTCAGAGAGAAAGAGGAAATATGATCATATTTTAGTAAAACAGCAACTTATATTTGATGATGCAGCTACTGACATGTTTCTATTTACTCACTTGACAAACATGAAGAAATATAAATAGACAACTGATTGTCCCTTTTGTTTTTACTTATCCAGTCTCATAGTGAAAGTGTGAAAGTCACATTTCTATTATTTCTTTCTTTGTAATGGATGTTCCCAGTAATATATTTCATTTGTGAAATAAGTCATAAATGTTCCCAAATTACAATATTTTGCCAGTTAATAAGTTATGTAATTTTGAACATGAAATGGATTTGAAAATTTTGGATAACCAAGAATGACGGCATAACAAAACCAAACGCTGAGTTGACATTCTATTACATATGAATGCATGGTGACAAGGTTCCAAACTAAGTCTGGACAAAATATTGTTATTTATATATTTGTATAGTTTTGAAATGTTTTCAGTTAAATTCTGTTAAACTGAACTAGAAATTACATTTTTTGATTACAGGAACTACCTGCAGGAGTTATGTGCAAATAAGCTCTTAGATAATAACGATGTTATTGAAGGTCAAGGAATGACTGTTGAAACTGATAAATCTATGCCCATTAGATTGATAAATCTATGCCATTATGTCATATTTTCTTTTGACATTCAAAAGAAAATATGACATCAGAATACTGTGTTTTTGGCAAGATCTGCCATGAAACATGCATATTTTTTATGTTTGCAGAGGTGCTAACCGAAGTGCAGATTCATTATGGCCAATAATGGCCAATTTCATTGCAATGGGTTCCTTAATTATTTTAGATCAGTGGCCGGCCTACAACAGGATACAAAATTTGAACCATAAATACATACACAGCACTGATAATCACTCTCAAAATTTTAAAGTGCCAATTACTGGGGCACATACCCAGAGCTGAAACACTGAGAAATAGCAGAAAATAAGCTTCATTGAAAGAGTTGCACAGCAAAAAATTTATTATATAGCTATTTATGGGAATTTCTCTAGTGCCATAAAGTACAAGTAGAGGATCGGAATCCATTGCGGTCATTCTGGAAGACATTGCTGCCTTTTGGCCTGTACAATATAGGTCACTAGTTGGTTTTTCAAAGTAGAATATCACTTTCATATGGGGGTAAATCAAATACAAATAGTAATTTTTTTTTAATTTATTGATTAATAATATACATAATTCATATCTTCATCATTTATCTATATAGTCACCTGCACAAGCTATTCACTTTTTCCAATGATTTGGGAGCTTGAATATTCCTTGTTCATAAAAAGTTTGAGGACGAGTCATCAACCAATTGCACATATGCTCCTCAACATCTTCATTGTTTTCAAATTGTTCCCTCCAAGAAATTCTTTTAAGGGCATAAACAAAAAATAGTCACAGAGGGACAAATCTGGGCTGTAGGGAGGGTGGTCAAGGGTTTCCCAGTGCATTTTTTCCAATTTATTCCTTGTCAAAATCATGGTGTCTAGCCTGGCGTTGTCATGGAGAAGGATGACATCTCTGATGGGCATTACCTGTCTTTTACTTCAGTAGGAGGCTTTTGTTGACTGTGGCAACTGGCAATATGTCACATTTACAATTCAATGATTGTGGTGAAAATAAATGAATAAAACTCCACTTGAATAAAAAAAAAATCATTGCTTTACTGGCCGACAGGCGAGTTTTGGCCTTCATTGGGCAGCCTTCATCCTTCCTTCACCACTCCTTACTCGCCATTTTTGATCTGGAGTGTAATGATGGACCCATACCTCATCACATGTGATGATGCACCTCAAAAATCATCCCTTCTTGCCAAAATCGATTCATAAGTCTCTCACAGATCTACAACCTGACCTGTTTTTGATTTTCAGTCAACAATCTCAGAACCCATCAAACACAAATTTTTCTACAGCTAAGCTGATCAGTAATAATGGATTGAGCACTCCCACAGCTGATACTCACTTCTGATGTATGTTACGGTTCTTCAACAGTGAATCACCTTCGACAAGCTCTTGAACAGCACGAATGTTGACCTTAGATGTCAATCATTGCTTTCGTTTTCTACACTTTCTCACCCACCCTTAAATTTTCTGCCCCACATATACACTTGGTACTGAGACAGTGTAGCATCTCCAAACTGTACCTTTAAACAAGTTAAAATTTCTGTGGGTTTAACTCCGTCAATGGTTAAAAACTTCATGATTGTACGTCGCGCAACAGACAACAGAGCCTCTTGCTCACTGATGGCTGTACTGATGACAGAATAGAGCAGAGGAACTAACCAAGCTGGTTCCCCCTCTCTGACACACCAAACATTAACCCCCCACTCCGTCATCCAGCTCAAAACTGCTTGCTGCATAGAATAGCAAAATTACCGTTTAAATTTGATTCACCCTCGTACTATAATAATATACTTTTTATGAATATGTCACTTATAATACACATGATGTAAAAATAAAACAATTAAAAAAGATTAGATTTTTTAATAAATTCCTTTAACTAGTTATAATAATTATTTATTGTTATTTATAAATTATTATTATTAATTATTAATAATAAAACAGACATCACAATAATTCATTGATGTAAACTGGCAGGAGAATAACAGAAGACAAAAAGTTCCCACAATAAACTAGTAAGAGTAATAAAAATATTTATAAAAACATTTCACAAAAGTTCTAAAGTTTATGATACAAAATTCTTTTAAAAAAGCTTTATTACTGCTTTAATAATTATAATTCAATCTTTTCTTTAAAAAAACAAATTTCAAGTGGCATCAAGTATTACAGTCATTAGAACAAGTAATAAATGTTGTTTCAATTACACAGAACATTAACTAAAGTAATCTATCTTGATGTAATCAGTTTGTTAAACATGACTTCAGCCAATGACAATTTTATTTTATTTTACATCCTTCAATTTCCAGAATATAAGTTCCTGAGATGTATTATGTAACCAACAACTTATAAGGAGTGCAGTTCATCTTAATGCTTCAGGCAAAATTATTCTCAATAAATAATAAATCAATAACACTGTATATGTTAAATAGCTAAGATTAATCAGTAAAATTTATTTATATATAAAAAATAATAATTTTTTTATGGTTTCCAAATAAAAATAAACACAAGTCAAAAATAATACATACCTGAACAGATATTATAATAATAAACGGAAATATCTTCCATAAATAATTCATAAAAATTAGCGCTTTGTTACTATTATGTAGATGAGATCTTCCATTTAACCTGAAAAATCCAATGGAGAACAAGATTAAACAATTTATATATCAAACTGTATTCATAGGTTAAAGTAGTATTTTTCTGAAAATCTACAGATTTTCAGAAATATTATACTAATGTGCCAATGAAACACTTTTTTGGATAATAAGTTAAGAAATCAAACACATATGCATATGTGAGGTGTGTGTGTGTGTGTGTGTGTGTGTGTGTGCACATGCCCGTGCATGTGAACGTGTGGATGCAAGTATGTATAAGCTGTCTTTTTTAAAAACAATTTTTGATTAGTTTTATTTTTTTTTTAAATTGATTTATCACAAAAAAGATCTAAATATTCTTAAGATCTAAAAACGACAAAAGTTTAAGTTAAAAAAGATCAAACACAGAAAACAAAAACTGAAAATTGGGCTATAAAAAATTTATTACCAATTGGAAAATAAAAATTAAGAATTTAGCAAATACATTATAACTAAACAGATATTATATCAAGTGGTAAAAAATTATAATCAACAGATAATAAAAAACAAAAATTAAGTCATCTAAATAAGTTAAATAACTATTGATTGGATTAAAGAAGATCAATAAAACAAAGTAAACCTAAACTTCAGACATTATTTTAAATGGTTATAATATTAAAAGTATTTCTTATTTCAACCACATCATCACAATATTATTTCAGCATACTGAATGAATTTTCAGCACAATGCCGCATCATGAATGTTAAACTGTAACTGCACCCAGCTTAACTTCCAAGAATCCCTAAAACTAATGAATTAAGTGTGGCTTTGATGGTTGGTATTTCATCCTTACTTTACATCTTTTTTATTTCATGATCCTATTCTCTGTGATGTTCTAGGTGATGTAGAAACATCAAATTTTTGGAAGATGCAGATTCTGTTTTGTTTGGGATCAGAAGTAATATCTATATTAAAAAATTTATCAAAAATCACAAAACAACAAATTTTCTGTACTTATTATAAAAAAAAATTATATAAATAAATAAATTGAATATCTAATTAATCTATATTTTACATCAATACAACAAAAAAATAATAATATTTATAAATACCTGCGATCAAGATGATGAGAAAGGTAAAGTATCAAAGGAAATTGGAAAATCACCAACTGAAAGATGAAAATATTAATATTATAAACAATTTAATTCATGTTCAATACAGTTTAATTTATGAAAGTAATCAAGGGAACATAATGTCTTAATAAGGTAAAAAGCATATATTTTTGTAAAACTAACACAGCCAGGTTCTTAAATTTTATTACACTAAATTATAAATACTGAATAGTAGTAAATACAGAATAAACAAATTTTCCCTAACCATATGAGTGAAAATGATGATTTTATTATATGTTTATAATAAATACATTTTATATATATAATGTAGTTATAATTATATATATATATATATATATATATATATATATATATATATTATTATTGTTAAATAATGCACTGTGAAGTTCTATAATGGAGAAATCAAGAAAGTGAGGGGACCAATTTTATTGACTGGATTGTTTATTTATTTATTAAACAATAATGATTCATGATCTTATCATGTTGGGTTTACGTTTTGTAATAAATAATGATAATTCAATTACATTTAAAAAAGTAACATGTTTTTTCAAATTTTAAACTTTTATTTTCTTCACTTATATAATTTTAATATATATTATTAAAGAACTATAATGAAGGCACTTTTGAAAATGCATTATTAGAAGAGAATAATATAACATTAATAAGATTACTATCCTTAAAATGTTCATGATTTGAGTGAATTCATTAATTTGGATTTTACACACATGCTAAAGTATTTTAATGGATTTTAAATACTTGTGATATACTTGTGTGTAATATACTTTAGCTGTAAGAGTGTAAACCGAAAAAAAGGTTTGCTAAAAATGTAGTTCACACCAATTAAATTCTCCATCTAGAATGGTCATCTAACATGAATAAAGTTATGATTTTTCATATTTTTTAATTATTCTTGAGTATTCCGTTTTATTACAAATATAATATTAAAAACAGCTTACCAATATATTATTTGATTTCCTCAAAGTTTTCGGCTATTCTGCCATCTTCAGGAGGAATTTATAATAAATATAGAATTTAAAACATAAAAAATCTAAAATCCACACAATAAAATTAGATACATAACAACTGATTGACATAGATAAAAATTTTGTAAATGTTAAAGTCGTAAGTTAAATTAAAATAATTACGTCTGTTTTATAAGAGTGTCACAATCATTATGAATTTTTTTATGTGAAATCAGTTAGCCAACTTAATAATGTTGTTTATAATTTGTTTATATAAAATGTCATCTTCAAATCTAATTTGTTCATTTATTAATTTATTATTATTATTATTATTATTATTACATAAGTGAAATTTTTCCAGATTAATAGTACTGTAAAAATTATTAGAGTAATCCAATATTTTGATGTGTTTATCTGGATTATAATTATGTTTAAAATCCACAATATGTTTAGCAAAATTTGAATAATTTTCGTATTTCTTTGTTATGCAACTGATATATTCGTTAGCTTTGATTAAAAAAGAATGATTAGTCATACCAATATATCGTAAATCACAATCTACTAGCGAAAATAATGAAAAAATTTCAAATAAACATGAGTCGTCCAGAAATGCTCCAATAGCAAATTACAGCTAGTGAAAGATTTCACACTGATTTCTGGGCAGAGAGTGAAATAAAACATACTGAAATTCTAGGAAGTCAAATTAAGAGATAACCTTCATGTTTTCTAATGATTTTTGACCTGATAAATTGAATAAAACAGATTCCTGAACTTATCTCCAGTAGTTTCCATAATATCCGAAGTAAAACAGAAAAATTTACTATGAACTTTATTAAATGTGTCAACTAAATTTTTATTTTTTAACATTGTATCCAATGTATATTAATTTAATTTCCTGTAGTTTATAATATTTAAAAGTTTTCAGTTTTCAGAAGTGTTAGTAGTAAAATCAAATTTGTGGAATCGAATTTGTTTTTTATTGGACTATTTTACATCAATTTTCTCAGAATTAAATTCTCTACAAGTTTTAATAATAAATCTTATGCATTTATTAGTCATTTAAAAAATGTTTTATATTACCAATATAACAAAATCTGTTTTTAGACAACATTTTTTTCTGTTTTATTTCAGATATTGAATGCCTATGATATTCCACAGAACTACAGTAAATTTAAAACTATTATTAACTAAATATTTTCACTCAGACCTTAGCAAAACGTCTACATCCCTTATTCACATATAGTTATCATGTAAACATGTAACCTCACCAACCAATTGGAAGAAGAATATTAATGCCAATGTTTAACTGACCACATAAAAAATTAACTGAACCTAAAAAGTTTAATAATAGCACTGACTACATACTTTTAAACATGCTATTTATATGTAAATGAAAAACTTTCCAACCTAAGCCTATGAATCAACTTAGCTCTATGAATCTTAGATGCTGTATGAGACTGAGTAAGCAATGCTCTTAAAATCTTTTAAATCAAACCCCAAACCACTTTTGAGATAAGAGGAAATGTAGATTTTTATCAAACAGATTAGATATGATGGTATCCAATATAGCTTGGTACTGTTTTGAAGCCTGGTAGAAAGGAAAGCTAATAACACTTCCATACTAGCTCAGAGTTGAAACAACATAACTTTAGTGCTATAAGAGCTGCCTGAAAATCATTCAGGTAAAAATAAAAAAATATTTATACCTCTACAGCTCCTCTAACTAAAATGCTTAAAATATCTTCCAAATGGGGGTGTAAATTTTGGTTAGGAAAACCATAGCAAGTTAATTAAGACATAACCAAAAGGATGTCTTTGGATAGATGCCACACACTCCAGCCTCAACCTGGAATCCATCTGCAAAATATCAGTATTGTTCCTAGTTATCCCAGGCATATAATCTTTTCCATTTTGTTCAGTTTCTCATACGGACCGTGAGAAATGAATGAGTCTGAGATACATAAAACCTTATCAGATCTTATATCAAGTCACATTAAGCACATCTGTGGTGAAGTCTATGACTTCACCACAGACTAGAACAACGCCAGACAAATTTTCTTAAACAATTAATTTACAAAGGAGGTAAAACGGAAAAAATAGTATTGTAAAATAAATAAGTTATGAAAAACCTTAGTTAGAATTCTTTCTATACGATAAAACAAATTTTTATTATTTTATACTAATAACTTAGTATTTATGTGCATATTTTAGAGTAATGACAACTAAGAAAAATATTGAACATATAACGTAATAAATAAAAACTTCATCAAGATTAATGCAGACATATAAAATAAAATAATTTATTCTGTACCATTAACTGAAAAGCAGAAATCATTTCATTTATTGAATATATAGTTAACAATAATACATAAATACGTAAAAAGAAATCATTAAAGTAGTAATAACTAATAGAAAGATATTTAAAATTAAAATAAAACAATTAACAACATACCTGAGCAAAGCCATATGCATAAGTGAAAGAACCAGGTAGAAATGAACCATTTATTACTGTTCCCCAAACAAAGATAATCCCAACATGATTTTCTATTATTTCACCAACTGTCCAAGGCCCTAAAAAGTTTTAACAGACTTTTACAACGAATCAATGAAATTTGACAAAACCTGACAGCTTAAAAAATCTTATATTTTACCTTTTACTTTATTCTTTTATTTGTTTTTTAAAAATATTTATTAAAGTTTATTTTAACTTAGAATGTAGGGAGGCCTACAGATAAATGTTCCACACGTGAAAAAACACTGCTCACAAATAACATAAAAGCATGAAATCTGGGTCTTGAAAAACATAAAAAAGGAACAACTATTAATATATAAATGTAAATGTATAACAAGGCAATAAATAATTAAATATTTTTAACTTAACCAATCACAAAAAGAAACCAACAAAAAACCTTTCAAAATATACAGAAAACTAAAAATCACAAAACACTCATTTACTACAGTCCAACCCACCTATTTGATGTTACAAAAACTAACTGTTTTTATAAATGTTGCCCACATATTATTCAAGAAATCAATATTATCTGAATAACTCAACATTAAAAAATAATTAGCAACCCCAGATAAAAAGCATACATATCGCAACTCTCCTATACAAAACAAAATAAATAAAAGAAAGATAAAACAAAATAAAAAATACACCAAATTAACATACAGAACATAAACAGGGATTCTGAGAAAATAAATTACAAATTTAAAAAACCTGGACATAATGTGACCATCAGAAAAACAAACAAAATGAATCATTAAAAATACAACACAATGCCCTGAAATACAAATATTTATGCTGAATGGTTCCTCCAACAGCATAAAGTTCATCCAGTTTTCCATAGTAGGGTCAGAAATATTCTGATTGAAAACAACACTAATAAAAAAAGAAAAAAGTTATTTACAAAAATTGGTTTGTTTTTTCACTGAAAAGTTTAGTTTTAAACAAGTATCAATAGTAATACTAAATACAAACATTTTCAACAAAAAAATTGTTGTAATAATTGATAAAATAGTAGTGAATGAAAGTGGTCACTACAATAAAATTACACCCATTACAAAAACTTTATTGAATTCTTATTGAAACGTTGAAGCAGACGGATGGTAAAACTTTCTATGTAACTGTGCAGTCTCCTGTCATGGCTATTTAACTCTGTTAATAAATTCAGTGCATATTACGAGAAAAGTTGATTAATTACATTAAATTATATAATCTTACTTTAATCGCTATGAAAAACTCATGTAAAGTGTGTAATAAAATATTTACGAACATTAAAGAAATCATAGAATGCTGTGTTTGCCAATCGTACTTCCACCCAACTTGCACAAGACTCGGATCTCTTGAAAACTTTCATAAGCTGAGATCACATAAGAATACCTGGAAATGTGATATATGCATGAAACATTCGGGGTCAAAAGTTAGAGACGAAGAAAAAATCTAAAAAATATTGTAAACTCAGTAAAGGAAAGTATAATGAAACTTATAAATACCAGATTTAATTAATTTAATGAAAAAATAACTCATCTGAATAGAACAGTTGAGGATATTAAGACTTCCATTGATCAACTTAAACTGAAAATGAAACATTAAAAAAGGAACGCTCATCTCTAAGAACCGAAAACATGAAATATTGTAGTGATTTAAGTGAATTACAACAGCAGTAGTGAATTGACAACCTAGAAATTAATAATTTCAGAAATACAAAACATAGATATCTATAAAGTTTTAAAGAACATGGCCAAGGCAATAAATATACTGTTCAGCAGCGATGAAGTATCAAAAGCCCATAGAATACCTTCAAGCAAAGGTAAAATTAAGCCTATAATATGCAAATTTGTCCACAGATATAGAAAGATGAAATGGTTGACTGTGGCAAAAGAAATGTGATCTCTTAAATCTACTGGTTTGGATGCACGGCTTCCTCAAGGTTCTATTTATATCAATGAACATCTCACACAACTGAACAAAATCATCCTAAGTAGAACCAGGGAACTTAAAACAAAACAAGCTTACATATGTTTGGGTGAAAGAAGAAGCACTGTTTATAGAGGATAAACCTGACTCAAGAACCATCAGACTCACTAAGGAGGATGACATCACTGGATTAGAAAATAAGTAACTTGTTTACAAATCAGAATATTGGTACATTGATTCTAATATATTTCATTATGTTTCTATGTGTATTTCACTGTAATTTGTAGGTGTTAATTTTTTTAATGGCTAACAGAAAAATTAATATTTTTTGTATTTTATTGATTATTCAGATTGCAGGTATTAATTTTTGCTGGACAGGAATTGGGTAATTTTAGAGATTTCTTATTTTTATTGTGTTTATTATTATTACTACTGTTTTTTTATTTTTTATTTCTTATCAGACTTTCTATTAATATTAATTTTTTTTGTTTAACTACTTATCCTATTATGCCTTTCAATAATAAATTAGATGATATGATGGCGTATGACTGCTACGATACAATAGAAGTAAATGATTTTTGTAATTTTATCCTCAATTATATTTTAACCATAAATATGACCTAAATATTCATATGAATATTTATATTCTTATATTCATATGCATATTTATATTCTTATATTCATATGAATATAAGAAGTATTAAGAAAAAGTTTTGATGAATTTGTTTTTTACTCAAGTAAGAGTAAAGTTAAGTTTCAAATTATTTATTATATTGATTGAAACAATCAGTGATGACACTGAATTTAATTTCAGTTTAAAAGGTTATAACAGTCACTCAAAATAATAAATTCACAAAGAGTGTTGACTGTATATGTTTATTTATAGACAGAAATATTAAACTCAAGATAATTAAAGTAGAATTAGAAAATGCAAATTTAGTTAGTATTAATTTTAGGATTGATAATGGGAACCATAAACTGATCGTCATTTATCAATTGCCTTCCCAGAACATACATTCTTGTCTGTTTAACTTAAGACACTTATCTACAGGAAATAAAGACGGATGATATCGTAACTTTAATAGGAGATACGAATTTAAATATTCTTGATTATAACTTGATAACTGCTATCACTGACCATTACTGTACTTCATTTCATATGAAACTTACAAACTTTTTATATAAAAAGACAATTTTTATTATCAATAAAAAAAATTATGAGGAACTTAAATCTAGTTTAGATAAAGAAAACTGGAACGACATATCCAATAATAACACTGATACTATAATTACATTAGTAACAGATTTTATTAACAAACTAACTTCTTAAATAAACATAAATAGATTATTAAAATATCACAAAAATAAACCACTAAAACAATAGATCACTCCAAGCATGGTATCTGCTATGAAAAAAAGAGATAAAATGCATCGTAAATGATTAAAACAACCTTTTAATACAAAACTAGAAGATTATTATAAGAAATATTGGAACACATTAAATAATAAAGAAAGCAAAAATTGATAATTTTAATAAGTTCCAACTAAATAAAAACAATATTAGGAAAATGTGGGAATGTATTAATGAAATATTAGATATGAAAAAAGAAATTACACAACTGAAAATTGAACCTAATAAATTAAATATATTCTTTACAAATGTAGGAGAAAATTATGCAAATGCGATATTAAAAAATACAAATAACTTAAATCTGCCTCTCTCATTAACTCCACCCTCCATTACATTAATAGCCTGTTTCTTAACCTGTCAAATATTACTGAAATATTAAATGTAATAAAAAATGTTAAAAATAACTCCTCACGTGGAATCGATAGCTTTAATGCTTCTTGCTTAAAAGAAATAAGTAAATACGTAGTAAAACCACTTGAATATATAATAAATATATTTTTTAATGAAGGATATTTCCCTACTAAATGCAAAATAGCCAAAATAATCACAATACATAAATCGGGATATAAAAACAATCCGGAAAATTACATATCTATAAGTCTGTTAAGTAACTTATCCAAAATAATTTAAAAAATATTAAAAAATCAAATAATGAAGTTTCTTGATAAAAATAATTTTATTCATAAAAATCAGTATGGTTTTTAATCCGGAAATCAACAAAAGATGCGGTTTTACATTTGACTAAAATAATTAACAACAATTTTAATAAAAATAATAAGACTGTAGCAATTTCTCGATTTAGCTAAGGCATTTGACACAATCCCTCACAAAATTTTAATACATAAAGTAAATAACTGCGGTATATGAGGACCAGTAAAAACCATTTGAAAACTACCTTAAGGGTAGAACTCAAATTCAGACTTTAAATAATGTCAGTGAAAACAGAATATTCTCAAACTTTGGACTACCACAAGGTACTGTTCTCTTGCCAATACTTTTTCTAATATATGTCAACGATCTTTTAAAACTGAACCTTTCTAACAGTACCATAGTATCTTTCGCTGATGACACAGCTTTGGTTTTTTCAGGCGAGATGTGGGTTGAAGCAATTAAAGCTACTCGTGGATTGCTTATGGTAAAATCTTGGTTTGAATGCCATATTCTTATGCTCAACTTAAATTAGATGAAATATATGTCATTTTCACCTACTGAAACTGGCAAACCCCCTCATGAATTTCAACTAAAATTACATACATGTTCAGTAAATAATAGCAAATCTATAGTATCTGCCATTGTCAGTCATAGACGAAGTCAAGTCAATAAAATATCTTAAAATAAATCTAAAAATCTTAAAATAAAATATATCTTGGACAATTATATGAAGTGGAACATCCACGTACAGTATTTAACATCAAGACTAAAATATCTTATTCACACTTTTTTATAAAATAAAATTAAAGATCTTGAAATAATAAAAATTATATATTTTAGATATTTTTTCTCATTCACTTTTTCAATATGGAATCAAAATACAAGGAGGAAGATATGAATGAAACCCATCTTAATAAAATATTTATGCTCCAGAAATATTTAATTAGAGCAGCTCTTGGTATACTTAGGTTATATCCCAGTACACACTTATTTGAAGAATTTAAATTACCTACTTTGAGACAAATATATGTCAAGAAATATATATGTTTATTACACATGAACAAATATATAAATGATTTAAAATTTTAAAATACACTGTACAATACTCGTTCAGCTGGAACAAACACTTATAACATATTCTTTTAAAAATTAACAATTTCCAAACATCAATTTTGTATTACTCCAGTATATTTTCTAATAAAGTCCCCTATCATTTTAACAACTAAATAATAAATAGTAATCGAATCAAAGAAATAGATGAATGGGTGAAACACAATATATAATTTAAATTACCACATTGAAATGCTAAAACAATTCACACTAATAACAATAAATTTAACATATTAATTATTATAATGAATAGCATACAACAAAATAAATTAATATACTACTTAACAATAACAAATCTACATATATATAAAACTGTGAATGTTTAAGTGAATACTAAGGATGTTTAAATTCATAATACTATTAAGTTGTCTTATCTTACAAGAATTTCTTGTTGTCTTACCTTATGTTATCTTATAGTTTTTTGTTTTTTTTTTATTTCTGCATATGAATAATTTTTTTCTCATTTATTAGATTATGAATTTATTGTATTTTATTTTATTTGATTTCAATGTAAATTTAAATAATTTTACATTATGGTTCTATGTATTTTTTTTTTTAGTCTACTTAAACTTAATTTTAAAATTTAAATTTTTGTTTTTTTGTTTTATTTTTATGTATCAGTTACAAAAATCATACACTTTGTTTAGTTAAATATTATATTTTTAATTAGTTCTTTTATTAACCATCCTATAATAATGATATGAACTCATGGTTAGTGCTCAAGGTTTCTTTTGCTAGCTTCATTAAGGATAAATATGTATTTTCCAACTGACAATAAATATTACAAATTGAATTCTTTATAAGATCTATTAGGTCTTGGTATTTCCCTGTAGTGGAGACCAACACATGAATTTTCACAAAGATTGCTTTTACCTTCGTTTCTTTTAAAAAAGGGTAAAAATTACTAACAATCCTACACTGACATTCTGGATTTTATCCTTTAAATTAGAAGCTACAAAATTTATGAACTCTCATAGCCATCTGCTGCAATAATAGCTCAGTCATATTTGCAAGGCATACTTAGTTATCATGCATATTTACCTGAAACGAGTCATAAAATAAATAAACTTGCAAAGCATGAGGTTAAAGCACTAATTCATTTCTTGATGATTAAAAATAGATCTGCTACAGAAATCCACAAATAAATTTTTCACATTTACAGATGATATGTTATGCATGAAAGTAAAGTTAAAAAATGGTGTAGTTCGTTTCAAGAAGCCAGGACAAATGTTCACAACAAAAAAGGTAAAAGTCACCTCTCAGTGATTACAAATGGTTTGTTAAAAAAGGGAATGAAAAAATTCATGAAAACAGATGGGCTACAGTTTCACAATTATCATATAGATCTCCAAACATTTTATGTTCATGATATATAACATTTTAATGGACAAACTGAGTCACATAAACTTGGTGTCAGGTGGGTATCAAAGATGTTAACAGACGGAAACAAGGAAAAATGGTATGCTACAACTCAAACTCTTTTAATATTTCAAAAATGAAAGAGAGGAACTGCTTAACCACACTGAGATTAAAGAAGAGATTTGTGTATTGTACAAAATGTTGAAACAAAGCACCAGTCATTGCAGTGACAGAATTCATTAAGTTTAAGAAAGAACATTCAGTAGGAAGCTTACAGCCATTGTTTTTTTTTTTTTCAGTTTAACAAAGGAATATTGCTTTCTGAGTTCTTTGATCATGGAAGTACTGTAAACACCAACACATAATGTGAAAAATTAAAAAACTCTAAAGTGCTATTTAGAACAAAAGTTGTAAGAAACTATCCAGTGGAATAACTTTGTTTCTGCATGACAACACTCAACTTCTCATAATCAGAAAAACAATTCAAGAATTAAAATGACTTCATTGGGAACTGTTTGAATATTCACAGTAGTCCCAACCTTGCTCCAAGTGAATATTACCACTCTGCATTAAAACAAAGGTTTGCATCATAAAGAATTAAACATCATAAGAAACTAACAGACAAAGTAAAGTAGTTAATTATTTTAAAATGTAATGTGAAAATGTTTTGAACTGAATAATAAAGCAATTAGAATGATATGAAAAATATGTTGCAATTAACTATGACTATGTGGAAAAATAAACATATATTTGCAAATCTATTTTAATATAATAAAGTTTTTCTAATTGTTAGTTTTTTTTTTTTTTTTAATTGGCTCTTAGTAAAAAACTCACGACTCATAAAACATAGAATTATACAATATCCTTAGAAAATAAGTTTTCAATAAAAACAACCATCCAGAAAGAATATGTAGACAATCAAAGAATGCAAAATACATGAAAATATGAATGAAAAAATAAAAAGCATTTTTTAAAAACATTATAACACAAAAGCATCACTCACCAACTGAAATGTAAAGAGGATAAAGCACAAGTGAATAAAAAAATATATCTATACTTGAAAGAATCCACAACTTTCGAATAATTTTTTGTACAATAAGGTAGCTTATCCCTGGGCGAATTATCCGGCGAACTGTAAGATAAATTACAAAAAAGCTTAAAAAATTGAAAGAATTTTTAATAATAATAATAATATTAAAAAAATGAATATCCAAACAGTGAAATAATAACATACTGCTAAAAAAATATCTGAAATTTTATTACCAATATTAGAAGAACACGGGCAAATGACATAATTTACAAATTATTTTTTAATAGTATTCAGACAATATTATAAGTCGCTTACATGAATATGTTCCTAAATTTTGTAAAAGTTATTTCTGAATAAATCAGTCAAACTCTGTATAAATAAAACTAAAAAGAACTATACAAAAGATTACTGCATAGAACTATGGTTGTAAGCAGTATCATTCATTTCTCCAGAATTTTTTTTCAGAGATCAAGAGGAACAATGTTGGATAAATATGTTTTGTTATAAAGAAAAACAAAACTCAGCCCTGTCATATATTATGAGAATGAATGTGATACACGATTTTTTAAAAAATTTAATAAACAAAGTAATGTAAGATCAACTTTAAATTAAAAAAAAAAAAAACTAAAGAAAATTAGGCACACAAAATTAATATATATACATTTTTTCAAGTTAATTAAAAAATTGTTTCACTTACAGCTTATTCTTTTGCTGTGATTTCTAACACTTCAAAAACAAATTTTATTAAAAATAATTAAAAAAAGATAATTAGTATTTAAAAATTGCAGAGATAGATGTAGATGTTGACCTACAAGCTGTCATTAGAATAAAAATATTTCTAATTTTTGGTTACAAAGGGAAAAAAAAGCAGAATTTGGTTAGCAAGTCTTATTTACTTATTGGTAGATTTAACAAACTCATGTAATAATAATAATAGAAAACTTGGAAAAAAAATTAATTCAATTTTTGGTCTTTGTAATGATTTTCTTAAAAACTATTAAAACATATCTCAACCTGTTTTATTCAATTTTTCAGGTTCAAAAAATTGCAAAATTTGTCTCTCAATTTGTATCCCAAGTGTTTCAGTATGGCTTTATTTTGAAAAGCAGAAATCAGGAATAAACACTTCAGAAATCATAACTTAAAAACAAGACATTTCCAGAACTATGTTTATAGGAAAACTTTTGCTTTGTTGCAAATTAACTTCCTAACTATTGCCAAGCAATTTTGAATCACTCGTATGTATAGGATGCCCATTTAAAATGCAACCCATCAATAAGCCTTCTATATTTGAATTGACTGCCCAACTCTTATATATTTTACTGGAATGGACTCATACAACAACACAGTAGACTGCTACTGATAGCCATAACAAAGCAATCATAAAGCTCAGTGCATTGTTAGAGAGAAGATGGTGTTTTCACTAAATGAATGTGGTTTTATTCTGAGTCATACTTTAGCATGCAATCAATCTGTGGTTGCAGTGCAGGAATCTTTCTGCCGAAAGTATCTAACAAGACAACAGTTTTGATTTTAGTGGCTAAATTTAGAGAGACATGTTCTGTTAATAACAAAGTACACAAAAGATCGACACTGGTCAGCTGAAATTAATAATCAAAACCAACCGTTCATCAGGTGAAAAAGATATTAAACTTACAACCATATCAAATTCAAACACTCCATCAACTTCTTGATCCAGATAAAAAAAAAACAGCTCCAATATTTTCATTGGTTTTATCAATTCGTATGTGTAGGTATTCATGTTTAGGACTCAATTTTTTTTCAGACTAGGCGTGGTTTCACCTGGACTACATAAGCAGCCATAACAGCACTGTTGAAACCTCCACACATTTCACATAAAAAACAATGGCATCTGTAGAAGATGAGCGTAAGGTATGTGATATCAAGAAAAAAATTAATGGTCCTTTTTTCATTAAGTACACCATTACTGTAGAACGATATCAGAATATTTTATTGCAATTCACTGCATTCTTAGAAGAGGAAAATCGATACTCAACACTACGCACATTCAACTTACGATTTTGTTGACGAATTCTTTGGTAATCGTGTTATTGGTTGTGGGTTATGGCCATCAAGATCTCCAGACTTGACTGCACCAGATATTTTCTTTGGGGTTACCTCAAAGAAAAAGCCTACAAAAACAAACCACAAGCATTTGAACAACTGAAAGTAAATATTAAACAAGCTGTTTTAAACATCAACCCACAAACTCTGAAAATAGTTGCAAGAAACAGTGAAAAGGGTGGAAGCATGTATTCATGAAGGTGGTGGCCACTTCCAACATTTAATCTAGAATTTAAGGTACTGGAAGGTTTGGAAATAAAATATTTAATTTAATAACTTACAAATGCTAATTTAAATATACCTACTGACAGAGATGGGATGCATTTTATATGGGACACCCTATATAAAAAAAAAAACAAAAACAAACAATATTTTTGTAGTAAGTTTTTAGCATTAATATGTAAAAAAACATGCCTATAAATACAGGTCTGGGAATGCCATTTTATCCTGCCTAAAAGTTTACACTATTTAAGTACAAATTTATATCTCCAGAAAAAACTGAAGGATTTTAATGAAATTTAACATAATTTTTTAATAATAATAATAATAATACTAATATTCCCTACAAAATAAATGTGTTCATAAAAGTCAAAATAATGGCCCATCTTAACTTTTCACTCCATAATGGCTCAAGAACTACTAGTGTTTAGGTGAAATTGTTTATTTAAAAATATTAAGCATTTCATAGTGAATGAAAATTATAACTTTCTTTTTATTTTAATCAGACTTCAAATAGTAAGGTTATAATGAAAAAGGTTTATGTGTCTATGCTCAAATTACAAAATAATTTCATCTCAATTTTTATCTCCACCACAACTAATAAATATTGGTTTTAAAAAACGATATGCTAAATTTAATTTAAGTAGTTCAATTCACTTTTGATATGAATTCCTATTTAAAAAAAACACAAGATAGCAGAGAGATGACATTTTTAGATTAATGTTTACAGAAAATTTTTTCTTGTACACTAATGTTAGTAGCACATAAATATCGGATAACACTTTAAACACTCTAAGCATGTACATAGTTTCATTATTTATTTTACTTTTTTATCATTAGCTAACTCATCATAATTATTAGTATAACAAATCTGCTACCATGCATACATGCATGTGTAGACATAAAACTTAATTTGATAAGATGGCTAGACCAAATTTAATAATTGGCAATCATATTTAAATAAAAACTGTAACAATGATAAATAAAATAAACTAAGACTTAATAAAATTTGTAATATTAAATTATAAGCAAAGTTAAAAAAGAAAAAATGTAATTCTATTTCATTAAATTTGTTATTAGGTGTTGTGCTGAGGGTACATGTCTGTAAATTAAAAATATTAAACCTTTGAGTATATTATTCTATTTCTCTGAAACTATCCATTTCAAATGCTTTGACAAAATAATAAAATTTGATAATCAAAGTTTGCTATTTATTTGTATAACTGCTTTATAGAATAATGTAAACTTTCTCAATGGCAGAAAAAAATTGAAAACTTCATTCGGGAATATTTACAAACTCTGTAATTATGAAAATGATAGTCAATACCACCTACCTGTTAATACTGTTCAAATGTTGAATCATGAATTATTAAATTTATACTTAAGTTGACATAAATTAAGGGAAATTGAAACTGTTATTTTGGCTATACTTAATTTACATTACCAAGTCTAAGCCTAAAACACTATCTAATCTCAGTTCAGAAATGAGATTAAAATCAGAAATAGAAGTTATCAGATGCAATCTTTACATAAAGTATAATTATCACATTAATAATACACAGGCATTAATAAAATATGGAATCAATTTCATATTACAAAACTGAATACAACTAGATGATAAAAACAGATGCAGTTATGTACAGCAGTTTTTGCTTGGTTTTTACAGAAATTTTAAAATTTTGTCTGCCATCTTTAATCTAACTTCAATTTTTTAGATAGTAAGATACTCAGGTAATACAAGATTATCATGTAAAATGTAAAAAAAAAAACTGTACTGAAATCTATTTCTTTAATACCTACTCCTGTTTTGGGGATACAGCAACCAAACTATTTTTCTCTATTTCACTTTTAGACTGGATTTAATAATATACTTGTGCTAGTTAGTCATGGGATAACAGACATTATTACAAAAGCTTGATTGTTTTAAAAGTGATATTTACATATTAAAAGTAATTGTTGTACTTGTTGACCATCTCAGTCAGGCATAGCATTACCACATGCTACAAATCATCCATCTCATCCTGTGAAGCAATACCTAACAGTGGTCCCAGAAGTTAAAAAAAAAGAAAAAGTACATTATTGAACACAGTCTGAAAGTGAAACAAATTTAAAAAAATTCCTACAGCACAAAAAGTCAGTAGTAATAAAAAATATGGATTATCTAAGCAGTAATACAATTGTAGAAAGTTATATAATAGCTATTGGATATATCATATTGCTTTAGGAATTAGCATGCATAAATAGCTAACCTTAATAACATAAATGCTATAAAACATCAGTTTGAAAAAGGTAAATGAAATAATTACTTATACGTGAATGTAAAATACTACAAATATAACACATATCACCTTTGACAGCACTGTTGAGACACCTTACAATACACAATGGTAAGATGCACCCAATAACAGCTAAACCAAACAATATTTGGAACTGGAAAAGTTAAACAAATACAAATGAGAGAACAGGAGTAATACAAGAAAACTAAAAACAAGTATAAAAAATACAAGTGTACAGTTGGGAAACTTACTTGTATAAATCACACAAACTTTCTTGCAAACCAGATTCTTAGAATACAAGGGGTATCACAAAGTTCTTCCAGGACTTTCATAACCTATTCTACTTGTGAAAATAATGGAAAAGTTCATATAACCATATGTCCTAAAATGCTTCACTAGTGAGATACGGCTAGTGAAAGGTTTCACTTATATTTCAGCTACCCATGAGGTCGAATGGACATTTTTAGGACATTAATTAAGGGAATGAGTAAGTGATTTCTTATGGTTTTTGACTTGAAAATTGAATAAAATAAGTCTGAAAACCGTATCTGTAGTACTTGAGAAATCTAGGGTGAAAATCAATAAATTGGGGTAAAAACACCGTTTTATATGTTTGATGTACAATAACAATGTTATTCGTCTAAATAAAATTTGAATTTTTTAACTTTTCTTTGCTTTTTTCAACTTATATTTCACCATTTTGTTCAAACTTAAATTCTCTACAAGTTTTGTTTAAAAGTCTTATGTGTTTTACCACCCACTTAACAAAGCTATTGTATATCAAATATACCCAAATTTATCAAGTATACCCCAATTTATTGGTTTTCACCCCAGATTTTTCAAAAACTACTACAGATACAATTCAAGGATTTATATTATTCAATTTTTTTTTATTTTATTATTATTTATTATATTATTTTATTTTTTTATTATTCAATTTTTCTGGTCCCTTAATTAATGTCCTAAAAATTTCAGAACAACCTCCTTTTACTGGGGTAGCTGAAATCCAAACAAAATCTTTCACTAGCTGTAACTCGCAAATGAGGCATTTTGGGACATAACTTTTTCCATTATTTTCATGAGTAGAATAGGTTATGATATTTCAGAAGGAACTTCATGATACATTCAGTATATCAACTGTCCCCCCCCCCCCCCAAACAGTAACTTGTATTTCAGAGAAGTTGAAGTTGATAAACATGATATAAACAAAAATCTAATGATTAAAAACACGGGTATTCTATATTACCTTTTCTTCCTCAGAAACAAATAGGAGCTATAAGGCGCGACTGAATACTGCAATAATAAAATATATTGGGCACAAGGAAATTTTTCCAGCCTACTTGTATGAGTCATCTACTGTTTGCCGTCAAGTGATCAGTGTGTTGTTCAACATATATTTGTTACATTTGTAAATGTGTGCATTGACAGAATGTGAATTACTGATAAGTAGGGCATGGTTTCTGAATTCTATCTGTCAGTTATGACCCATTATCCACAACAGTATTCAATAATATGCTCTTACATGCCCTGAATAAATTCCAGGAGAAATTTTTTCTGTTCGCACAACTACTCAAAAAAGCAGTTTGAGCATTAACTTTTTTATCTCTCTATGCAAGGGAATTCATCTTTTAGAATTTCACATGTAGAACCATCAATCAATCATTTTAATATCATTAGCATTTTCTTAAGAAATTTTAAACTCTGTGAAAAACAGATTTTGGTTTAAAATCAAGATAGTTACCAGTAATGGACTACCAAAAAGCTGGCAAATGTCAACTGAAATGTTCCATTTTTAAACCATTCTTAAACTGGTTTGGCTTTTGGGAAAAATCTGCAATAACACTGTTCAACACGATCCATCATTGCACAGAGTTCAAGTGTGAGATAGTGGTTGCCTGTTACTAACTGATTGACCGAAGAAGGCTGTGAAAGATAATGCATTCACAATAAGGTTAAGATAACTGCAAAGTGCTAAATATCACTTCTCAACATTATCTGGTGTCCAAGACAAATTGAAGCCAGCTCATTTTTAAGAAACCAGTAATGTATTCACAGATTTTAAATGCAGATACATTAATGTATTTATCTTTAAGTTAATAAACATCCATTGTAAATGGAAAATTATTCTGTAACTTTCCACTAACATAAGGATCATTCTCACTAGGAATTAAGCCTAGTAATGGATTTAAAACTAGATAACGGTACCTCAACTTTAGTACCTTTTTTTATATACAATATTGGTTGACATATAATTACACCAATATTGGCAATTCTCAATCCATTTTTCTTCACCCAAAGTTCTTTTTAATTTTTTGTACAAAATTATGTTCTGGGCAACTAATTACACACATCTATAGCTTAATTAATACAAAAATTTTTTTTTCATAATAAGACCAAAAATGAAGTCAGCTTTTATGACTTAATTGTACCAGTAACTATAATCATTATTTTTCACTTTTTTTATTAATGAATTAATTCATTAATTCACCACAAAAGCTTTTGAAGTTGTACATTGGAATATTAAAATTAAATTTTATATTTTACTTATGAAATACAGCACGTCTGACCAGGATTTGAATGCAGGACCCTCAGATGAAAGAGCTGATACACCTCCACTCTGACATGGAAATCTGCATTTATTTAATTGCAGCCAGTAACTAGATTTTATTTTTGAAAAATGTTTTTAAACATAAAAAATCAGAGTAATTTCTAAGGAATAAACAAAAATACAATGCAGCATTTATTTAGACAGTGATTCTATTGACATTCAGATTAACATATCACTTCACAAATAAAGGCTGACAAAGGAGTTTAAACCAATTTGTAGAACCAAAATTAAGAAACGGTTATAATTGACTTTGAAATAAAATTATATACTACAAACGTTCTAAAAAAAAGATAAAATTTTAAAATATTAATCTTGTTTATATAAAATTATAATCAATGAGGTAAAAATGATCTGCTAAACCAGGAATCAATACTATGTATAACACCTGCTCTAAAGTGCCTACTGAAAGAACAATTGGGTATACAATTGCAAGTTTACAGTTGTTGTGATTATTGTTGATAATCAAAAGTCAATAATAGAACACTACAAGTTGAATGAAAATGTTATGAAAATACCCAATACTTCAAAACATTTCTTAACTTATTTTTCAGTCATATGTACAAGCTAATCTTGACTTTTGAAGTTAGTTTCTGGATTAATAAAAACTAACTTATAATTAAACCATTGCAGTAACAGAAAAATTGTTACACTGCATTAATTTTATACAAGGTCTGCTCAGAAAGTAATTGGACATTTATATATGCACCAACGGAGATATTTACTGACTTCCGGTTGGCAGCATTGTGTTCTGCACAATCTCCTCTGTAACCACACGTTCTTGGATTGTTGACATTTCATTTAATTTTTGTGTTATTGTTATTTGAGTGCAACATTTAAGTGTTAGTAGCGATTTCTGTATTGTGCGATTTTTTGGTGATTGAACTTTTGTCTCGATATAATTGAGAAACCATTCATAAACCATTCATCCCATTATGATCCTTCACGTCAATGTTTCATCGTCATCAGCTTGTTCAAGAAGTTACCAACAAACGTCCACTCAATTCTTTCTGCTGTTCAGCCATCAAACGAGGAACAAACTTTGCTACGATTTCATGCATGTTCAATATTTCAGTCAAAATGTTACGACATGATCCAATCAAGATGCTAACCTCTTCTGTAAGTTCTCTGACAATTGATTGGGGTTTTGCATACACCGGATCATTGATTTTCTGAATGCGGGTGTCATCGGTTGAAGTTGAAAGTCTTCCTGGTTGAGGGTCTTCTTCGTTTGACTAGCAACCGCTTTTAAATTGTGAAAACCATTCGTAGCATTGCATACGACTCAGTGCATCATCTCTATAAGCTTATTTCAAAAGTTGAAATGGTCTGTGAAATTTTCCCCAGTTTCAAGCAAAATTTTATGCTGTATCATTGCTTCTGAAAATAGCACATTACAAAAATTGCTAACACTTAAACATGTTGCACTCAAATAACAATGACACAAAAACTAAACGAGATATCAACAATCCAAGAACATGTGGTTACAGAGGAGGTTATATGGAATTTATACTAGAAGAAGTAACAAAAAACTGAAGGAAAAATTTGACTGGAGAAATTATCCGAGGAAAGAAAAAGATATTTCAGGACTCAATGATATCATTCTTTTAGCAGAAACAAAAAAATGACCAAGATGAAACACTGGAAGGCATGGATTTATTGCCAGGGAAGAAATCCTGTTTCCAAAATAGTAAGATCACTGAACACAATATAATTGAAGTTGGAGAATTTTGTTAATAAAGAAGTAAAATTGTGAAAGATGGAAGAAGAAAGAAATGCATCAAAGGCAGTCTGGCACAAAATCAGAGAGAGCTTTCATACAACAAATATGTTTGCTCACATTAAATACACATCTAAGAATTAGGAAAAAAAATTTTTCACAATATTTTCTGTGAATATGGCACGTTATGGTGATGAAACATGGAAAAATAGAAAAAGAATAAAGACCTTTGAAATGTTGCGTTACACAAGAATGTTGATAATTATAGAATGCAAAATGAAGAGCTTTTAAGATAGAAGAAATTTATGATCGAATCTTATACAGACAAATTTGTTAATATGGCCACATTACTAAGACATCTCGATTTGGTTATTTGGCAATAGAGGTATGTATAGAAGGCAAAAACTGTAAAGGAAGCAAAGATTGAAATAAATAAAATGTATAAGTGAGTGTACGGTGTAAAGTAATACGTTAAGGAGTAGCAGTAAATAGAAAAGAATGGAGAACAGATTCAAAACAAAAAATGACTGATAATTCAAAAAAAGAGATTACTTCTTGGTCTTCTCTTGAAAAAATCTCTAAAAATTTGTTTATACTACATCATAAAAAATGGTAGTTCTGCAAGAATTAAATGTCATGATAAAATAAATTAGTTGACATTCTCAGAGAATAATTTTAACTGGGTTGACCAATAAATAATGTTGCTAATAGATAATAAAAGCTAATTTTTGATTATCTGGCACAGTGAATAAATAAAACTTTTATTATTTATTTGAAGTGAATCCCCACAATTTCATACACATACTCTGAAGCTGTTTGATTTCAAGAGGAGAAACTACAAGACAAGCATCTTCTGAGTTTCAGAGGAGATGGTGAGAAGAATATGATTTTCTGTAGGATTACCTTCAGAGTTAGTGTAAATTAATGAGTGACACCTTGGTGGCAGAATAGAAGCATCTTCACCTTCTACCTGGAAGACCCTGAATTTGAATCCTGCTCAGGCTTGACATTTTTTTGCTACAAATATTTCATCCATGCACAAGCCTCGCAGCTCATGTAGTAAATTGTATAACTAACAAAATAATAAATAAACCTACAGAAATTAAAGAATACAAGAAGATAATTACTGCCACTTTTCACACTACACACACAGTACAAGGAACAATATAATAAGAAACCAGTCAGTCAAACTGGTGCAAACAGGATTAATCATAGAGAACATTTGGCAGATGTGCTATTTGAAAAAAGAGTGACTAATGTTGAGTAAGGAAATTCTATTTCCTCTGTCTACAAAAGATGAAATAAATATTTAGCTTATACTTCACATTATTTATTCAATTCTGAGAACCATCAAGTACCTGGCACTCACGCTGTATTATAAAAAAGGAAAAAAATTGTACCATAAAAGGCCTCATTGAAAAATACTTCACATGTCAATTTTAGAAATTTAAAAATGTTTTCTCTTTTTATATCTTAGAAACTGGCCACCTAGTAAAAGCTTCTGTTTTTAATTCATTCAAAGGGAATAATATGAAAAACAGACATGTCACTTTTTAACAATTTCAAAATAACAAATATATTTTTAATACATTTGCCATTTAAATAATATGTTTGCCAAATAAATAATACATTTTTCAAAATTTTAATCAGATCAACTCATTATACACATTAAATATACATTACATAATACACCACACACAATATTCTTCCAGTCAAATCTCTCAGCGTGCAAATTTAACTAAATTCTGTTCAGAGTTAATTTAAAAAAATCTGAGCTTTATCACACAATAGATATTTTTCTTTACTTTAAGTAGGAGGATACCTCTAAAAAAAATTGCAACTTACATGGTTATTATGTTTTTGTCAATAAATTATCTAAGAATAATTATGTAAAAAAATTCATAATTTTTTTTCATAACCTATAACTTTCAATCAAGCATTAAAAAAATATGCTTTAATAAAAGGCCCCTTTGTGTGTAAGTATTACTTGTTTGAGAATCTTTATAAAATCTTCTTTAAATTAATGTAAATTTTTCCCAAATTAATAAAGAACTTTTGGCAAAAAATGTCTAAAGAATTTTTCAGAATGAATATTACTACTGTTTATAGACCATGATTTACTGGCATAAAACCATGTCTTTAACTTTACTAAAATTCAAGTTATGAATGATATTGCGATCCAAAAGCTTATAAAACTCAATTTATGGGAAATAATGATTAAATATTTCAACTGCAGAAAATCATTACAAAAAAACCGCTAACACTAAATCACTAAGAACATGTTCTCCAATTCTCTAATATTGCTACTTAACAGACAGAATAATAACTAACAACAAGACAAGCTACATAATGAAAAAGTCATGTTTCTATCAAATCTTTTTCTTGAAGACATAGTAATTTAAAAATTCATTAATTGTTTATGAAGGGAGAATTGTCCATTACTTATAGCTAATTTTTTAAAGATTTTTTTTAATGCCTGGTTATCCTCCTCCCATAAATCACACATATTTTTGTTCTTTTTAATGAAAATCAACTGTATTAGGGCTGCATGAACAAATATACATTTAAGATAGCAAGACATGCAAATCTCCTTTTCATAAGTAAACATATTAATATTTATGTAATCAAGAAACACTTATTTTTATATAGTAAATTATTTTCACTGTAAAATAAAATGTAACCGATAAACATACACTCACAGGATTTGAATTTAACAAATATTAAATATGATGAAATGAAGATTTAAAGTAAAACAAATATGTATATGGTAATTTTACATATGTCCACAATACATTAAAATTAACCATTAGAAAAAAATAAAATGGTAATTACCAGAATAATAAGAAAAAGGAATTAACATACCAAAGAGTTCAGATCACTCATTAGAATTAATCTGGGCATTACAGCAAATCTAGGTCTTGTTCCATCCAATGCAAATGGATGTATAACTTTTTTTTCTCGACCAAAAACATCTCTAACAACCACCTGAAATCAGAGAAATAAATAGTCACAAAAGTAAGTACATATCATTTATGTACACGTGGTGTATCATGAAGTAACCCTGGACTTTCATAACATATTTTACTCATGAAAATAATGGAAAAAGTCCTGCAAACATATATCCTAAAATGCTTTATTTGCGAGTTATAGCTAGTGAAAGATTTTGCTTGGATTTCAGCTACCCCAGTTGAATGAGGTCATACTAAAATTTGTAGGACGTTAATGAAAAGGGCAGAAGTAGCGATTTCTTATGATTTTTGACCTGAAAAATCAAATCAAATAGGTCCCAGAACCTTATCACCTTATCTGCAGTAGTTTTTGAGAAATCTGGGATGAAAATCAATAAATTGGGGTAAAAACCTTGTTTTTATGTTTGACGTACAATAACTTTGTTAAATGGGTTATAAACACTTAAAACGTTTAAATAAAACTAGTAGAGAATTTAATTCTACAACAAAAATATGTAAGATAAGTTGATTAAAACAACAAAAAATTAGAAAAATTTGAATTTTATTCAAAAACCAGTTTAAATGTTAAAATATAATAATGTTATAATAAATGTTAAAAAATAAGGCTGCCATTTTCAATACATTTCTTGGCACACTTCTGTACTGCTTTTGTTGCTCTTTTTAGTTCTTTAGGGCTGCCATTAAATTGCTCAGTCACATAGATAATGCAGACAATTAATCCTCACAAGAATGTATTCTTGTTTTGCATACAATATCTTTCATCAGTCCTCAGATGCAAAAATCTAAAGGTGTTAGATCAGGTGATCTTGATGATCAGAAATGAGAACCACCACAACAAATCCATTTCTCAGCAAAATGATTTAAGTGAGTGGAAACGGCACAAGAGATGTGGGAAGGCGCCATCGTGCTGAAAGTATACTTTGCATTTTGGCACTAGAGGAACATTTTCAAGCAGCTGTGACAATTCTTCTAAAAGAAAGTGCAAGTAGAACATTTAAGCAGCCAAATAACGTGAATGATCCAAACAGCTGATTGTAAAGAAAGCCACACCATACATTGATGCTAAATCGGTGTTGAAAATTGCCTTCCACTGTTTCATGAGGATTTACTTCTGCCCATGTATGCTCACTGTGCAAGTTGTTGATGCCATCTTGAGTGAAATTTGCCTGTCAGTAAACAAAACATACTTAT
This sequence comes from Lycorma delicatula, assembly GCF_047948215.1. Taxonomy (NCBI): domain Eukaryota; kingdom Metazoa; phylum Arthropoda; class Insecta; order Hemiptera; family Fulgoridae; genus Lycorma; species Lycorma delicatula. Next base: position 27,517,237 of record NC_134460.1, read on the forward strand.
TGAGTTGTCAATTTGTTTTCACCAGTTGGAGTACTCGAAGCGAAGTGGACCGTCTCCTGGGTGTAGATGTTATTGATGATAAGGATAAAACTTGTTTTGTTTAAGTATCCTCCAAGCCATTAAATGCGAAACTCCAATCAGCTTACAAAGATGTCATGTATTGATGCCTGGACTGCATTAATAATAACTTCATCAATAAAAGCGTCATGTTGGACAGATCATTTGTAGCTGGTACAAATACTAGGTAGTGAACCTGTTTCCTGAAGATTGCAAAACATCACGCTTATTGTTTTGGGATCTAGAATCCTGCAATTCAGAAAACATAATTCTTATTCTACTGCATCAGCAATAGCATTACCAATACACACACCTAAAATTAATACGATATCAGTGTATTACTCTGCGTAAAGAAGTACAACATTATTCAGCAAAATGATTACATTCAAACTAAAATTTCATAGAAAACCTTTGCTAACAACAGCACAGTTTACAGTACCAGATATACTTAATGTACCTTCCAGAGTGACAAACATTAATACAGTATTGCACGTAGTTGATCAGCTGTTGTTATTTTATTGCCAAATTTGAAATAATAATTTTTCAAATAATTTATTGTATTTCTGTCATTAATAAAAAGATTACTGTCTAGTAATTTTTATTTTATAATTGTTGTATAATTTCCAGTTTTGTTTTAATTTTTTAACAGTTCATTTTGTTTTTACAAATTTTTCTTATCACCAAAAAAGTTTGATTTTTGTTAACATTAAATAAGTATTTTTCTACAAATATAGTTATGTAATTTTTCTAAATAAAATTCAAATTTTTCAAACTTTTCTGTTTTATTCAATTTAGCTTATACCATTTAGTTCAAAACTACAATTCTCTACAATTTTGTTTAAAAGTTTTATGTGTTCATTACCCATTTAACAAAGTTAGTGTACATGAAACATAAAAAATGGGGTTTTTTACCCCGTAATGCATTATAATGCACCAATAATGAATTTATTGGTTTTCACCCCAGATTTCTCAAAAACTACTGGAGATACAGTCCTGGGATCTATTTTATTCGATTTTTCAGGTCAAAGACCTTAAGAAATTATTGTTTCTGCCCCTTAATTAATATCCTAAAAATTTCAGTAGGACCTCATTTCATTGCAGTAGCTGAAATCCAAGCGGAATCTTCACTAGCCATAACTCACAAACGAAGCATTTTAGGACATATGTTTATATCAACTTTTTCCATTATTTTAAGGAGTAGAATATGTTATGATAGTCCTGGGAGAACTTTGTGATATTCCTGTATATTCACAGTCTTTATTACATAAAATTGAATAATGTAAGTTTGCACAAAAGTAAGTTTTGTATGAGTGATTTGTCAAATACATGAAGTAAAAGAAACTACAACACCTGCAGTATTTCACTCCCTATCCTGGTAAATGACAACAAAAATCGATTTTTCTATAACTCAAAAATGGTTAACACAAAAAACAGATACTAAAAAAAATGATTGAGTACAAGCCAAAGGTCAATAAACCAAATATTTTTAGTTTATTTTAAAGGGTTTTAGACATAATATTTTCTTTAAAAAAAAAATTAAAACTGTTTCATTACTGTTCAAAACTAAAATTAAGTACTGATCTCACAACACCTGTTTATTAATTTTTTTTCAACCTAATTTTCTTTCCTTAATTTCTAAAATCAATCAGTTCTAATTTATTCTTAGCATCTATAAATGAGTTTTGTAATTTGAAAACAGGTTGTAGAATTTTATCATTAGCGGAAGACACATTATAATACTTTCTGGAAAAGTTATGAATTTAATGCATAAATTAATGGAGATCAGGTACTTAAATAAAAAATGTCTGATTAAAATGAGTTACGTTAAATCTTAAAAATTTAGGAAAACTTTTTCGTACAATGTTATCAGCCAACAATTACAACCAAAAACTAAATTACATTTCATAAACTATAAATTGATGGTGTAACCACACACAACTTAAAATAGTGACACATTTCAAATAATTGAGGCTCTTTACTGTTCAATTTAAAAGCTGATAGAGTTACATTAATCAGTTAAATCAGTTATGAATAATGTGAACGTACATATCAGTCAATAAAATTAAACACAAATTTTTAAAATTGACTAAACTAGTACAAATATAATGTGGATCTGTAAAAACAGAGTGGGATTCTGCTTATCTTAAAACTCTTACACTAATACTCAAAGTACAAAAAAGGTATTTTTCAAGTTAAGCTAAGAAAAATTTTAAATAATATTTAGTCTCGTTTAAAAACGAAAATTTAGAATATTAAAAAACTTTTCAAAACTTATTTATAAAGAATAAATAAACAAAGTGGAACAAATAATATTGAATTAAATAGTGCAACAGCCAAAATTATTATCCATATTTGTTGAAGAAAATTTAAAACGCTGCATGCAAACAGTACTTATTAATGAATTTCTGCAAAAGTTTCCACTTATCATCTTGAAAAATGAAACAATTTTTAACTTTGTAAACTAAACTTTTGAACTTAAACTGCAAGTAACACATCACTTTGATAATGTTAAAACGTTATTTGAGAAAATATATTTTTACATTTTAGTCAACAAAAAAAAAATAGATACTTTTCTATAATCTTTTAAAATTTATAGATAAATATCTTCTTAAAAAAGATTTTATTTTTAATTTTTCACTAAATAACTATGGGAAAAGATTCACCTTTTAACAAAATTTACTTCTACCACTAATCTTAAAAAAAAATCTAGATTTTTAATTAATCTAGATTCTTAATCATTAATTAATTAGTATTTTTGACTCTGGTTTAACTAAATTTCAAGACTTAAAAAACCACACATACCATAACAAATAAGTTAAAATGTACTTTCTCACCTCAAGGTAATTTAGACCATTCACATACAGTTTTGGATTCCAAGGTGAGGTATAAAGTGGACCTTGAGAATGAGAACATTCAATCCAATTTCCTCCTTGTAAACGTATTTGAACAGAGGCAATATTATTGATAGAGAATGCCAGAATCCTAGAAAAAATGAAGTGTTAAAATAATATCTACTAAAATTTCAGATCATTTCGCAGACAGGAAAATACAATTTCAAAAAAAATTCAACTGGCACTCTTCCAATCACTGCAATTGTAAATAAAGTCTTTATAAATAAAGTCTGTTCTGCATAAATCTCATATTTTAACAAAATAGTCCACAGTTTTAAATCAAAACTATAATAAAATAAGATTTAAAATGGTCATTTGGTCATTTTAAATCATCGAGAGGTCAATGTTTGACAGTGTACCAGAAGATGAGGACATAAATGTGTATGACCCATCATTCAGTAGACAAAGGTCCAACTCTTGTCTCAGTCTGATTATCATATTTCCTTAAGAGGAGCAGAAAGATGAGCCCCAGGAAATATGGTAGGCATGGAAGTCTCCTACTATTAATGACGGCAATGGGATTTGCATGAGGAGATTTGACATTTCTAAAGCACTGAACTCAGAGTTCAGCGAGAGACACAAATTGCAGATATGCAATTTAAAGGGGACTGAGATTTTTAGAGCAACAACAGGAATGAGGATAGCTAGTTGTAGCCTTGTAGCCAACACCTTGTTCCGCATGAAAATAGCAACACCACCACTCTCTCTATTATCTACAATACAGTCATATCTTTCACAAGTATAGCCTTCAAGTGTAACCACATCTTGCTGTAATAGATGCGTTACATGGAAGCAGAACATCTTCAATGTGGGACCAAAGACCTCTAACATTCCACTAAATAATTTTCATAAATAAAAGGTAGTTAGGTGCAGAAATACAGTTAAATATATGATGAAATTAGTTATAGGTGATTCGGTTTTTCTTTTTCAAATTTTTGATTTTAAGAAAATCCAGTGCCCTGGGATCGGGCTGTTCCTCTACTATACCCTCCAGTAAATGTGGCGTTGGAGGGGGAGCTTTAGAAAAATGGGAAGTTGCAGGTCACATCTCAGTGGAGGTGGATGTGTGGGCTCCCTAACAGGGAGCTTATTTGGTGGCTTACCACCAGCTGTATCTACTCCTGTCCACAAAGGTAAAACTTTAGGGACAGGAACTTTCAGAAGGATCCCGCTAGTGTTAGTTTTATTAGTTGTAACTACTGACTTCTTATTCATCTTTGTTAACTCAGAAATAGTTGCAGTAAGTGAAGCAACCTGATCAGATAACATCTGAATAAGCTTTTTCAGCTCGGTGCAGGATCCGCATTGTTGGTTACCTGCATTTAAAGGAGCTTTGCTAGATGTCGCGGCGGCAAAAGAGATATTGGGTTTAACTAAGTTGCGAGAGTTGATTCATTTTCTATATTTTCTTCGTGCAGCTGGAAAGGATGGTTACAGATTCTGAGAATTGCCTTCTCTTCTTTAAAATTAAGGCAATCTCGGGAGCGAGCTAAATGTGATCCACTACAGTTCATATATTTCTCACTTTCTTGGCAGTTGGTGTCACTGGGCCTTCCTTAGCTCATCAAGCACAGATCTCTGATTTGAGCAAGACATTGTAGTGTATGACCATACCCTTGGCATTTGAAACATTGCTGTGGGTTGGGTATGAATGGTCGTACTCAAACTGATAGATAATCTACTTTTATTTTCTTTGGTGGTACCAGAAGGTTAAATGTCAAAATAAGGAAGTGTAGATTCTTCCACTCCGTTTTGCCTTTTCATTATTCCCTTCACCACCACAACTTCCTGAGTACGAAGCTCACTAGCTATTTCATTAACATCTGTCTCCAGAACATCCTGGCAAAAGATTATTCCTTGGCTAGTGTTTAATGATTTATGGCACACTGCCTTTATGTTAATATTACCAATATTGGTAAGACATAAAATGGATTGGCTCTGTTCATCACTAAATGTCTCAACCAATATTGATTTGTCTCTTAACTTCCGGATGTTCTTCAGTGAACCACCTGAACCTGTTATCAATTTATTTATCAAGAAGGGAGAAACCTTTTGAAGGGAACCTCCTTCCTGATTGTTTTGAAGAATGATAAATCATATGTTTTTATACTGTGGATGGGATGCATCACCATTCACAGTATTTTCTTGGATACAGTTTTTATCCTCATCGGACAACGCAGAGTGAGGTCTTTTCACATGACATATATTTGTGGTTTTTTCAGATATACCACCAACCATTGTAAAAGTTTTTGTGGACTACTAATTTTGGTCCCAAGAGTACCAGTGATATAATGGACCACTCCAGAAGAGCGCACACATACTGGAGCTAGAGCTAAATACAACTGAGTTTGCACAGTTACCCAGAGGACATCATTTGAAACCCACTATGTAAAGTCATTTACCCATCAGCATGATAGCTTCCATCTTGGGTTATGGTTGTGTTTCATAAGATGTCACAACACCACCGAATGTAAATGTTAGAAGAAAATATGTAGGATGTTGTGTAATTGTGTAAGGGTATATGTTGAAATTTATGTAGTGTTCTTGGTGTAGTGTATGTGTATAGTGTAAAGAGATCTGTAGCTCTGGGTATAGTGGAAAGAAAAGCTGCAGACACTAGGGCCATGGGGACGCCAAGCCCCAAAGTCTTAAAGAATAAGATTCCCCATCAGGGGTAGATCGATTTTGTTTGCAGCACTATGTCGATCAAGCACAGATGTTAATTTGTAATAACTAACTGAACATAACTCATACGCAAATGTAACTTCAATATTAAGAAAGAATAATATGTTATTTTATACGAATAATAGTTAACATTTTAAAAAGCTATATATTATTATAAAGAAAAAACTGGTATCAGTGTATTTATATACTACAATTACCTAACTACATCAATTATAATTAAAACCACACAGCCAAGTCAAATGGTTAATGAATTGTTTTTAACAGAGGAAAAATTCTTAATGGATATTTCATGCTAAGAAGGATCAAAAAAAACAATTTTTCTAATTAAATTAATGAAATTCTATGGAATTACCTAAGATGTCATTGACATGCATATTTCTTCAAATCTGGGTAAAAAAAAAACCTACATTAACAAAACTACATTTGAGTTTTATAGATCTAATTTAATTTGAGTTCTATAGATTTGAGTAACAGAGTTCCTTTTGAGGAGAGTGAATCCTAATTATTTCAAGAAGATTTACAGCTTTTATGTTTACAAATCATCATGTAGCAGGTTTCAGCAAACAGTTTACCATTTATTTAATTTTGACAGAGATTTTATTTTTTCTTTTTCAGAGAGAAAAAATATTAACAAAGAAATTGTGGCTTTAAGAAGTCGTTTTAAAAGAAATAATTTTTATAAGTTTATTTTTATACCTAATATGAGTTGATGTTTCCACTCTATGTAGAGGTTCTTTTGAAGGTACAGTAAAAAGAGCATGTTTTGGATTTGTAACCAACACAACTGGCCACTCACCATGTCTCAAATCAGTAAATGAAAACAGTCCATGATCAATAGCAGCCACTCTATACCTACATATAAATACACATATCAATATATATATATATATATATAATAAACATATCAATATACAACCAATAAATCAGTAAGGATAATAAATTAATTTAAATAAATATTTAGTAGAGAATTCCAATTTTACAAACAAAGACAATTGAAATGAAAGATCTGTGATTTGGTTCATAAAATTTTTCTGTATATTTTTTTAGAACATTACTACAAACCATATTTGTGGGTCACCTACCAGACTTTAATTTGCATTATCTTACAATAAATTATACAAGAATCGTTTCTTTGTTCATGTATATAAATAATTAATTTTCTAGATCTGAGTATTTCTTTACTTCGTCAAAGTTTTCAGCAAGCTGCAGATGTTGGACAAGAGCACTTTTTTTGTCTGTATCAATTATAAAAGTTTTTCAGCTATAATAAACTAAATTCCAGCTTCTCTACTTCCTTTTCTTCCACTAAATGAATAACTTTTAATTTAAAATGTATATTTAGAATGTTCAAAACCTAACATCTGTTTCTGATTGATAACTTTAATTTGATATTAAATACAAAACTTAATGAAAAAATTGAAATCTTCAATTTTTTTACATAATCCGAAAAACTAGATAAACATTTGTCCCGGCAGTAAATTAGTTTATCAAATGTCTTTTTATAGAAATTGCTATTGGTTTCCCATAAAAATGTTTTGGTTAATTCTTTCACTTCCTCATCATAGGCATAATAGTTTCCTCCAATGTAATTCTCTAATTTTCTGAATAAGTTTACGTCAGAGAGGGTAGTCGTAGTTTCCCACTGGCAAAATTTCAAGACAATCAATGGTTCTACAAGTGTGCATTGTCATATTTGAGACAATGAAATTATCTAAAACTTTAATTAGTCGCATACGAGTGATTTGGTAATCACTCCAAACATAAATTTGATTCTACTTGGTGGTCTACTTGGTGAAGGATTTGAATGTGATGATCATCACATATGAAATCAATGATACATGAAATATTATAACTTGCTATTAATGAGAACAGTCTTCCAACAAGTGACTAATTAAATATCAATGACCAGACATTACTAAATATTTTGAAACTAATGATATATATTCACAATGTCCAGGAATCTGATCCTTGTGTAAGAACTAATGGTTCATGGAATTTTAGAAGATTTTATTTATTTTGGCCTATAAAAATTTATTATTGAACTTGCTCTAGTTCTTCTTGACTGTGAACTATCAAGGGCGTACCTCTTTTAACATATCCATTGTGGAATGAAAACTTGCATTAAGGCCAAAAATACAAGTAAAATATGCATACAAAAATATCCAGAAGGCTTATATTATTAATTTAAATCAGTTCATGTATGTATTTTTCCAACTGCAATACATTTTTTCTAGAATTAATAAATATATTACAATAAAGTATTTCAAGGTCATCTGAACTACAAAATGGAGAAATCACTTAAGCATATGAGAATATATACACTGAAAATTGTGCAGCAGCAAACATGTTAATATCTAAGGCTCTCACCAAAAACAAAGTAAATAATTTTGTAATCAATAATAGACACATACACAATTAATAAATATAAGCACTAGCCATAATAATACAAGATAATAAGAGCAACAACAATAAAAATTACCTTCTATTTTCTTTCCAATCACCAAGCTCCAATTCAAGAAATCCTGATTTCTGCAGGGTGTACATATTTTTAACAAATCCACCTAATGTATGTAAATGACCACACAAATAAGCTGTACCTCCATCTCCTATCAGTGACCTCACCTCAACAAAAATACAACTAGTAATAATTATTATTAATAATTCATAACTAAACAGAGTTAAATAATTAAAACAAAATTTTAATTAAATAGAATAAAAATAAATGTTTTACAAAAATATCTCTGAATATCTTATAACTATCTTAAAAAAAATTAATCATATTTTAAATTGACTACCAGCAGAAAACTGTGGGATGTTTGACAGATTTTTACAATTTTGAATGAATGGAGCAAGAGATTGTTATCATATTTAACAATGCAAATTGTATTAATATCTAAACATGTTAGCAAAATAATTTCGTTCTGCAGTTTTGTAACTGAATAATAATTTACCATTTATTTTAGTTTCTATTAATTTTTCTACTTTTATAAATATCATTCAATTCTATTAAACAATTAATCTTTAATTTTAGTTAAAATAAATTAGTTGATTAGATTGTTTGGAAAACATATAACTTTTTTTATAGCTAAGCTTTTCCCATTCAACCATGACTACTTTGTTTGGTAAGCTACATGCTTATAACATATTAATTTTATAAATGTTAACATATTATTATTTTTATAGATGGTTTGTATGGTATGGTTTTTATCATAATAAACATATAATAATAATAATAGTTATTATTATTATTATTACATTCATTATTTTTAAAAGTAGTAATCTTCACACACTGTTATACCTCAGCCTACACAATTTCTTTATGGTTTAAATTCACAGTGTGTAGTGTAAGTCTCAGGACCTGAATTCCAGCTTTCTTTGATGTTACATCTACATTATCCTTTTGATAATCAAATTATTGTTCTCACATAAGATATTAGAATTACACCACTTTTGGTCCATTAGATGATCTTTGAATTGAATATTTGTAAAAAGCCAGTCATTAATGTGACCTTTTCTTCAATGTCATCAGATATTTTTGCCTGAATGGTGAAATCTAATATTCAGAATACTTTAACTTTCTGATAACTATGATTGGCTTAAACTTAGTTACAATTCTTGTTTTAAACAGTATCTCAATCTAAGGGAGTGTTATTCTTTTTTTATTAAAAAAATAATTATTTCTTTCACATAAACCACAAACTTTCAAAATATTATAAGCAAATAAACTAACCACTGCATCTTCAATAATTTAAAATGTACATTTAGAATTTTTTTTCTTCTACATCATTTTCCTCTTTAATTCCTTTTCCTTAATGTTATTTTCACAGCAAAGTTTGAAATTTATATTTACAGTAGAACTTTATAAGAAAAGATAAAATATTTATGCCTAATTACTCTAAATAAATAAAACTAATTGCAAGCAGTAAACCGATAAATGAACTATAAAAAAATATTATGTTTAATTTAAACACAACAGTAACAATAAAATAATAACTACTGTACTATAAGAAATATAAAACGACATGCCACATGTGGACATCATATAGGGTCATTCAACTACTGACTTATGATTGTACTGCGGATAAATTTAGAATACATGAACTACAAGGCATATTCATAAAGTAAGGGCCGTCAGCTTGTATTTAAATATTAGAGTATCTGAACACAGTTTCACGCAAACAGGGCCATCTATCGGCTAATTACGAAGCCACTCAGTTGTTGTATTGATTCAATAGTTGTTTGTCTGTCAGTAAATGCAGATTACAATGTCCACAACAATCGTTTCACCAGTTGTGATCTGCACACTGTAATTTGATTTTTGTGTGCAAAAGGATCTTCAGCTGCTGAAATTCATCGGCAGTTTTTGTGTGCACAACTTCCGATGAATTTCGACCTACATTCGGTCCGATGAATTTGGACCTACAGTAATGAGTGAAGGAACGGTTAGACAATGATGTTGAGACTTTAAAAATGGCTGCACAAATGTGCATGACGAAGAGTGGAGTGGCAGGCCCAGTATGCAGACTGATGAAATTTTGAACACGTGAACCAAAAACTGCGATGTGGTCAGCGACTGATGATCAGTGCTCTGGCTGATGAATTTCCGCATGTTGGACGGACCGTTATCTATACGACTGTCATAAAAACCCTCGGATATCACAAATTGTGTGCAATATGGGTACTGAAAATTCTTACTGACCAACACAAAGAGCAAAGAATGTGCAGTGGATGAGTGTTTTTGAACCGCTTTTGACAAGATGGAGATGATTTGTTTTCCCATATTGTTACAGGTGACAAGATGTGGATATTCTGCACGAACACAGAATCAAAACAACAGTCAATGCAGTGGCGCCATTCAAGTTCCCGAAAACTGAAAAAGTTTAAGCAATCTCCTAAAGTTGAAAAATGTTGGCTACCATTTTTTGGACCAAAAAGGGTGTCATTTTGATTGATTTCATGGAACATGGCTCAACAATTACAGCCGTCGTGTACTGCAAAATGCTCACCAAACAGACGTGTGATCCAAAATCGAAAACGCAGGAAACTGTCATCTGATGTAACCCTCCTGCACGAAAACACACGTCCTCACTCCGTTGCCTTAACTAAGAAGAAGATTCAAGTTTTTCGTTGGGAACTTTCTGACTACCCTCCATATAGTTCCGACCGTGCACTTAGCGACTATTTCCTCTTCTTGCATTTGAAAAAGTGGCTTGGTGGACTACAGTTTGAAAACAACAAGAAATTCAAGACTACCACTGATTCAATTCCAAAGTGGCAAACTTCTATGCAGAGGGGTTAAGAAACTGTACAGCGTTACAAAAAGCGCTTAGAACTGAATACCAGTTATGTGGAAAAGTGAAGTAGATATGTAGTAAACAAAAACTGTATATAAAAACCTTTTCTCACAAGTTAATTTTTTTTAATGACCAAACAGTCCTTTATAAATATGCCTCGTAAAAAAGAAGTAACTTCAGTAACAATTTCCAATCATAAATGTGTCAAACATTTATCTGAATTAACTTGTTCACAAACTTATTTACAACCAGTCAGTTTATTACTAATTTATTTTAAATTATTTATAAAAATAATTTTTGCTTGGACACCTTAATCTAAATTAATATATATGGAAGTCTCCCAACACAGAAAAAAACCTTGCATGGAATTTTCCCATAATGTGTAAAGAGGTGATGTGTTGGTCAAATTAAATAAAAAACCAACAAATGCAACCTGTTGATTATGACAAACCGTCTTTATTTCTTTACTAGAAATAAGATGGGTCTACCGTGAAAATGTTACACGGTTTACGTATCATTACACATGAATTTGTTAAATATTTTTGCCAATCGTCATTCATATATGCTGTACGTGCTCACATTTTTATTTTGAATGAAGCACATTCATTTTTGAATGTTTTTATTATTTAATTTTTATTTATAAACATTTATCTAAAATTATACTTGTGTTTTGGGGATTAAAAAGGAAAATATTGGGGTTACAGCTGTGTTAAAATCACCACTCAATAAACGGCTAAAAATTTTAAGCATTTTTAAGCTTTTCATTGTAAAAGTTTTTGTTGGTGTTAATACACTAAATTCATGAACATTATTTAGTTACAATTGGCAAAAACATTTAACAAAATCATGTGTAATGAAACATAAACGATGTAATAACATTTTACACTCTAGCCTCACATGCAATCCTCACAGGAATCCCATTATCATTAAACAGAATTTTGTTTAATTTATTTAATATTACTTTATTTTATTTAACATAAATTCAATTCTATTATTTTTATTATATTATTCATTTGATTGATTTGAATCATTCTGTTCAAACCCAGCTAACAAAGTGATAGAGGCACATAGTTCACAGTTCATTAATTCAACTCATTAAAGTTTGCGCTTCATTCAAAATAAAAATGTGAGCACATACAGCAAACAAACCAACACATTATGCTTCTTGATTTGGAAAACTAAATAACATTAACAACTTCAGATTTAAAAAAAAAAAGAATGATTTCATTCTTTACATTCTAACTTTCTCCCAATGGACATAAATATCTCATATTATAAAAAAAGTTTCCTATAGATCAACTTATAATTTATAATTATCATAGCAATACAGATAATTCTTCTAAAAATGAAAATAAAAAACATATTTTCTATGTTAACAATTATTTTTTGTACAATATTGTCCATTCAGACACAAAACTCTGCTTCTCCCTTCATTATATTACATAAAATCAGTAACCATGCCTTTTCTATAACAATGTTTATAGTTGCACAACTTTGGCTATAATGTGATAAAAGAAAACAATAAAATCATCAATAACTCTCTTATGATCTTACTGCAAAGGTAATTATAAACATTAAAGAAAGCGTTTGGTATGATGTTTCAAAAATACATGAGAAATAAACTGATATGAAATTAAGAATTATTTATACTTTATAATATATTATACAAACCTGCAATTATTAAACTAAAACTTTTTTTTTAAATTATCTAACGACAATATCCACTCAAATCTATGGATTATTATCAACATACATAAATGAATCACCTAATAGCATAATTCATCAACTGTAAGAAAAATTCTTTTAGTTTTTAGACTCTCTTCAGTTTCATTCATTCTTTTTTCCTTCGTATAAATAATAAAATTGAAAAAAAAATGATCAAACTGAAGGTGTTTAAATATTGAAATAATGTCTCATTTGACAATAAAACAGCATTAATTATTATATATGTACGTAGTTCAATTTAATGAACTGCTTGTAAATTCAACAAAAATACAAATATTAATGTTAATAAATGAAATACAAATTCAAGAACTGAACAGAACTTACAGAGTGAAAAATGTCTTAATTCTTACATCTTCATTCTTGATTTTTATTTATAAATGTTACATTGTGTTTTTATTACATAAGTTATTAATGCAGTGTTTTATTTTGTTTAATATATATATTTGAATTCTATTAAACAAACCACCTGAACAGAATACTGAGATAATACATATCTTAATTTTACTTCAAAGTACTTTTGCAGGATCCTGCATCCTCAGTCATAATTGAAATAATTATGACCGACTAATAAGTAGATTATTGCATATTAAAATACATCTTTTAATAATAAAATCAGATAAAATAAATACATCGGTTATCATGAAAGTTAAACAATACAATAACTTAATGAAACAATACATTTGTTTCAATAAATTTATAATAAATTTGAAGAAATTATACAGCAAAAACAAATAGATCCTTTAAAATTAGATTTCTTGAACATTATAGAAATTACAAAAATAATAAATCAGGTTTATCTAATATGGTAAACTATCCAATAAACAACAAACATTCCACTGAGTGACTGAAGATAAACCGAAATGGACATGGGAGAGGAGAAACTGAAAAGCGTTAGTGTATTTGACATAGCAACAACCAATAACATTTTGAATGCCATGCAGCAAGCTGTGATGCACATTAATCTTGAATAGCAAGAGGAGAAAATGACCTGTAGCTGTGAAGGAAATGCAGTTGAAATACAGCCAACCACCAATATGTGTGTGTATGCACACGCGCGCATGTGCATGTATGTGTGGAGGGGGTGCACATGAGTATGTGTGCATGCACAGGCACATGTGAGCATGCGCGCATGCACACATACACAACTACAAAACTGATGAAGGATACTAGAATATTCATCATGGAGAATATTACACACAGGGAAAATCAATCAAAGGAGTGCAAGAAAAATTCCATGCAGTGTTCAACAGTGATCCATCTGCCAAATCACCCATACACGAGCTCATAAAAAATTTGAGCGAACTGAATCTGTGCTTAATAAGAACCACCACTACCCAACTGTGAAAAGGACCAAGGCACAGAAGGAAGATTCACCAGCGAACATGCCAGCACATCCAAAAGGACCTGAACCTGAAGCTATACAAAATCACGGCTTTACAAGAGTTAAAGCATAGATAACATGATAAATGTATACAGTACTGCAGATGGCTACTGCAGGAAATCAAAAGTGATTTACTCGAACCAAACCACTACTTGACGGATGAGGCCCTGTTCCACCTCAGTGACTACGTTAATTAGCAAAATTCACGACGTTGGTCAGTTGAAAACCCGCAACAAATATTCAAGCTATCACTGCATGATGTAAAGATTGGATTGTGGTGCTCTATATTGAGGATGAGGATCATTGGATTCCATTTTCTTCAGAGACACAGTGAACTCAGCATATTACATTGCCAACATCTTCCAGCCCTTCATAGAGCAACTGACACCAGACAAACATGTTTCATGTATTTCTAGTCGGTTGGTATGACAGCACACACTTTCTTGGAAGCAGTACACTCAGTTTTCACACCTGATAGGACTGTCGCAAAGGATTTATAGTCTCCATGGTAGCCTGATCATGGTTTACCAGAACTATCCATGAACTCTTGATGCACTGCATCAAAATATACGCAATGCCACCTCCAACATCAAATGGAATGATGAGTTACAAATCACACTGAATGCGATTCATCAAACCAAACTGTGCCTGGACCATGGTGGTCAACATTTCCAATAGTACCTATAGAGACCTGTAAAGATGGAAGAACCCATGTAAGCAGGATTTTCTTACATTTACTTGTATAATATTGCCTTAAGTTCATGTGTTCTTTGTTTGCTTTTGGGTCAATTTGTCTTGGATCACCTTATATTTCCGATATTAACACAAATTTAGAAATATTAGAAATTAATAAAGATAACATAAAATTAAATATAATAGAAGAATATGACATATATAAAAATACAAACAAAATTTCAATCTGATAAACCAAATTGAAATTTGAGGCAGACGGTCTAGTAAAAAATGCATCAGATAGCAGCCCTCATGTAAATTAATACACAATTTTAATATTTTTATTTTTATTATGCACTAACAGAATTATTTCAATCATGACTGAGAATGCAGGATCCCACAAAAGTACTTTTGTGAAAAATTAGGGTAAGATACAGTACAAATACAAGAACAATTAATCATCATTCACGCTATATCCAACAAAGCCAGTTAAAATATTCAATATGACAACTACATGAAGATGCACTTGTTCAGTCCAAGTTCTTTTCAAAATTTTCTATTATGGAGGTTTATGAATTTAAAGTGATGGCTAATTAACCTGACTGAACAACAACATTATAATCAAGAATTTTCATGTTTTTGGCACTGCTCTTCCTGAATCTAAACCTTAAGAAACAAGAAATCATTTGCCAGTAAATTTAAAATAGCTTAACAACTTAAGACAATGGACAGAAAACATAATATTGTATTTAAACATAGAAATATAAATAATTATTAAATTCTTTTATTCTATTTTGTAATAAGTACACAATTAAAAATTACTAGATCTTATAAGGAATAAGAAGGTGTGCTACTGCACAGATAAAAAAAAGAAATACTTCAGCATTTACCTGGATGACTTAAGGAATCTATGATTAAACCTTGATCAGAGCAGAACATAAAACCACATCTATTTATAAAATAAAAAATGAACAGTTTATGTTCATATAAATAATTTAAGATAAAAATGCACAAAGTAATATTAAAGTAAATGTGTGAAAACATTAAATATATAGAAGTATTATAAAATAAATCATCATTCAGAAGAGATTAATAAAAATTATTTTACAATATATTTTTATAGAGTAAAAGATAATTTTTTAATTTAATTTCAAATAAATTGGTGGGAGGAATTTTAAATAGGTCAATGATTTATTACAAACAGCTTTCTTGTAAGTCAAAATATTGCGTTCAAATTAAAAAAAAATAGTTCTTCTGCCTGGTTTTATGGAGGTGAAAGTTATTCTTTAGGAATAATGACTGATATGTTCAGCAAAGTTTGCACATTGATAAATACATAAGTAAAAAAATTGTAAATATATACATACACATTTCACAATTATACATTAAAATCAACTCACCCCACCATTCCTGTTAGGAGATAAAATACAAGAAGTTGGATAATGTCCAAACCAAATTGTACTATTACTTGGACTAGCAATTTCAGCTAACTTTCTCACATTTGATATTTCAGTTTCTGTTAGAATTCCCATAAAATTAAATGGTCGACGAGGTCCAGGATCAAGGCATGCATCCAAAGCAATAAATGAATATAAATTACCATTTTTATCTGTAATTTGGTGTATATATGATTTAGGATTTTTTATGCCTTGAACAGAATAACTTCTGAAATAATTTTCTTTAGAAATTGGTCCAGGTACATTAAAATTATCTGAAATTAAAAAAAATGTAATAATTCAAAACAGCTAGAATAAACAACATATTTTTTAAGAAAGATTTTTAAAATACTAATATACTTTGCATATAAAAATTAATTAATAAAAATAAAATGAAAATCTTTTAAGTATAGTTAATTACATACATTTTCAAAAAAAAACATTAATATTACTTACTTCATAGTTGGTAAATTAGTATTTTTCATGGGCTTGCATAATGAAAAAAGTAATAAATATAAAAGCATGATGAGAATTTGGTATGGTAATGATCAGTGTGATCATTGTGTGTGATCAATGTGACTTGTAAAACATAGGTAAAAATAAAAATAGTCTTTTCATGTACATTTTAAATAGTTAATTTTGTAAAAATAATATAGAAAATGTGATGAAAAGCTATACTATAGCTTATACTATAGCTTTTCATCACATTTTCTATATTATTTTTACAAAATTAACTATTTAAAATGTACATGAAAAGACTATTTTTATTTTTACCTATGTTTTACAAGTTTAAATGACACATTTATATTAATTGATAATAAACTAGTTTTGTATTTTCAGTCATAGCTTAAAATATAAAAATAATATTTTATTAACTTAAATTAATTAATCTGCACAGTTAATTTTTTTTTCTTGTCATTTAATCTATTTAAATAATTAAAAATAAGCAAAAAAAAATTATTAACACATTTGAATAATTTAACTGTGATTGTACCATCTGGAGAAATGAATGTTTCATCTGCTGCTGTAGGATACATATTCTGTCAAGAGTTGTTGACCACTTAAATTGCCCAAACTACCTACCATCTACTCTAATGTGTCTTATATAATCTTTTGTAATGTGTGAAGTTTTGATCAATGGACAAATAAATTTAAAAAAAAAATTCATTGTAGATTGATTCTGATTAACTTTAAAAGTATACAAAAACGGAACAACAATACAGATTATTCTCTTGTCAAATCTGTCGATCTCTGTGGCAGAGTGGTAGCATCTTTGCCTTTTATCCGGAGGTCCCGGGTTCAAATCCTGTCAGGCATGACAATTTTCATGTGCTATAGAATTCCATTTATATATCCAGCTTCAAGCTTATGTGGCAATATCATCAATCAACAAAAAAAAAATTACAAACTATTAAAATCTTTTCTGATTTGTGATTTTTATTTTTATGTTACCATGCTGAATATATGATATATCCATATACATAATGCTACTACATATTTGACAAGTAGATTGCTCAGTATCCATTTAATTTGAAATTACAACCTTTCAAATTAAATTAAATGAGACATTTTGATGTTTGTAATCTCCCTTCAAACACTGAATCTACCATTTTTACATATCAATAAAAAACAAATATCATTAGCATTTAACAACTTGAAACTTTACAAATTTACCATTTCTGATATATATTTAATAATTTTTTTTTTTTTATAAAATTTTGTTGATCATTCATTATGATTAATGTATTTGGCTCTAGTGGTAGATGGACAAAATAAAAATACATGTAAGAAATTTGATTTTTGAATAACAATATATTTTTTCTACTTAAACATAATTCCGTTAATCATCTTTTGATAATTCCACATCAAAAACTGACTTTATTACTTGCAAAATGGAATTTATCATAAATAACATCTGACAGCATATTTCTAGTACCTTATTATTCAATTATTCTTTGTAGCATTTTGAATTCTAATAACTGCTTATAGTATCTTATTTTAGTGTATAGCTCAGGTTAGCATTTAACTTTTCCATGGTTGAAGATTGTATCAAGTCCTGGCCAGATCAGTTGAATTTTAATTCAGGATCATAATTAAAGAATGTTGGGGTTTCAGAAGCTCAAATCAAGGCATCAGGGATATTTTAGAAATATACTGGTAGCACTGAAAGTCTCCACCAAAGACTTTGTATAACAGCCATTTCAACCATTTATCACCTATTTATTTACTCATACAAGATACAGCTGAACAGTACTGTTCAAAGAAAATGTAATATTACTCTTGGAACATAAAGAGTGATTTAGGTATTGTATAATTTTGCTTTTAATGATCAAAATGTAGAAATAATTTTTTTCTTTTAGTAGTTGCATTATTTTTTTTCTGTTTTAAGGAATCATTCAGCAATAAATTTTATAGATTCTTCTGTCTTCTTTCATAATAAAAATTTTATTTACTCCTGAAGATTTGATTTAAAAACTTACTATTAATTAACTACAATATGTTTTTTTTTAGACTGTGTCAACATCCCAACTCTTACTTTTTAAAATTTAATTTTAACTGAAATTAAAGAACAAAAACTTCAGCTCCTTTTTCAGTAAACTACTGACCTTTAATCTATACCTGTCTACATAAAAAATATCCATTTAATTACCCTTAATTAATCACAATTAATATACATTCTAATCAAAAATTAAATTTAAAAAATAAATTATAACACTGATTTCAATAAATTCTAAAAAATGATAAAAATCTATCGAACTGAAAGATAATTTTAAAAGAAAGTTAGAATACACTTTAAGGTAAACAACTACAAGAAAACCCAGCCCTTAAACATTTTACAAGCATTAACTATACATAAACTAAACATTAACTATAGCTGCAATAACACACATATGAGGCCCTTTTCTGCAGTTTCTTATGTACACCTAAATTAAATATAATTATTTCGATTCTATTTAACTTTCTAAGGCTAAAATTCTAAAATTAAACTGGTAAAGTTACCCAAAATTGGAAGCAAAAATGGTAGCAAAATGATATAAGATCAACAAAAAAAAATAATAAAATGTAGCCAAAAAATATAGTAGTAATCTCAACTGACAAGTTTCTCATATGCATAAAATTTTGGGAAAATATTTTAAAATACGCAAATAATTGTTTATAATACTTTCTACAAAAATGGAAACACAGGTATTAATCATAGAGAAATTTTAAATCATCAACTACATGCAGTGAAACATGGTTTTTAAATCTGACTTGAAAAAAAAAAAAAAAAAATTAAGTAATATTTATATATTTAATAACATATGCAAAAATGTTTTGATTAATTTGTCGCTGCAACAATTGCTGAAATAACTGTAGATAAAACAGCATAAGTACGTAGCCCTTGCAGATAACAGTAGCATAAACCAATTTTAGTTTAGACTAATTTTAATGACATTTTTACACTAAAATATAAAGGAACAGATTGCCTATAAAAATAGATCAATGTAATTTCTTCATATAACATTCTTTCAGTAAAAGAAATGGTTATCTTTTTCAATGTATTTTAATAGAGTGTAATATCAGTCCACAAAGGAGTTACCTGGTCAAACATTTCTACATCATAACTAAATAAACAGGGTTACTAAGAAATCATTATTTGAGTATGTCAGTCTTGGGTAGTACTTTAAAGCTACAATTAAGAGTAGTATTACTCTAATACTACTCTTAATTGTAAGTGAGAAACTCTTTCTTACTTCATATTTTTATCTTCAAAAATTTTCCAGCAAGATTCACTAGCTTGTTTACCTGCACTTTTCATGACTACGAATGAATTTTCATTATAATAAAAATATTTATTTACAGGATCCTCTGTAATAATATTCAGGGCATCCCATGAAAAAATGGAAAAACATGTCCTTTTCTTTCAGGACATGTTCTACTGATGAGTTAACTGACAAATAAAAAAATTGGTATAGAAAAATAAGTTTTTTTAAAAATTTGTAGTACAATAGCTTTGTTAAATGACTAATAAATGCAGAAGATTTAGTAACAAAACTTGTGGAGCAAAAATCTGTTTTTTATTGAAGCAAAACAAATGAAAAATAGATAGAAAATCGCACTATTCTTTCTGTACCTAATAAATATTAATCTTAAATAGCAAAACAAAAAAATAAAATGATAAATGTTAACAGAATAATAAACCTGTTACAGTAACAGTTCGAAATTCCCTCCTTCACAATATACACAGCACTCTGCCCAATGTAAAATATTTCCAGTGGCTTTCCGTATCATCTCAGGATCATTTCGTATAAATTCAATAGCATTTCCTATTTTAATGAGTAACTCTTCTTCAGTATTAACTTTTTGTTAGTATAGTAACATTTTCAAATGGTCCCAAATGAAGTAATCTAGTGGCGTTAAGTCAGGTAATCATGGCGGCCAATTGATTGGTTCACCATGTCCAATACAGTTTAAGAAATTAGCTTTCAAGCGATTTTTAGCTATTAAAGAAAAATGTGGCATTGCTCCATTGTGGTGAAAAATCACTTCAATCTGATTTGAAAAGTAACATTCTCCAAAAGAGCAATTTATTTTTCAAAAAATGAATGTATGCATCTCCTGTAAGGTTTCCATTGAAAACAAATGGTCCCAGAATTTGTCATAAATAATGTCACACCAAACATTAATGTGAAATCAATGTAGAAAACTAGTTTCCACAGTACCAGGTGGATTGTCTTCACTCCATAAATGACTATTTTTAGAACTGAAGACTTCGTTTCTCATAAAAGTGGCTTCATCAGTAAATAAAATTGGATTTACCTAATCATTATTATATAGAAGCTAATGACATAACTGCTATCTATTGGCTGCAAATTTTGAACCTTCTGCAGGCAGAAAGGATAAAGATTTTCTTTCCATAGCATCCGCCAGACTTTGTTTTTTGACAAACCATTGTGAGATGAAATTTTCCTTGAACTAGTGTCTGGACTATGCTGAATCACATGATGTTCATCTTTAACACAATGATTTACTTGGTGTTCAACAGAAAAGGAACATCTTGAAAATGACCCTTTCGTTCGTAGATTTCGATACACCAAAGATGTTTATAAAGAATTCTTTACAAAGACAGTTTATTACGTACAGAAAGAATAATACGATTTTCAGTCTATTTTTTATCTGTTTTTCTTCAATAAAAAACAGATTTTTAAACGTTTTTAATTGGTTTGGTTAATTTTCAATTGGTTAAATTTTTAATTGGCTACATTTACATTAATTTTCACAGAATTAAATTTTGTACAAGTTTTGCAAATAAATCTTCCACATTTATTAGTCACTTAACAAAGCTATGTACTACAAACCTAAAAAAAAAGCGTATTTTTTGATACCAATTTGTTTTATGTCGGATATTTAAAAAACTACTGAAGTTACAGTTCATGGACCTATTTTATCCTATTTCCCAGCTCAAATTATATAAGAAACCTTCAAGTTCACTCCTTAATTTGGATCCCAAAGATTATAGTAGGGCTTCATTTTATTAGAAGAACTAATATTCGGGCAAAATCGTTCGCTACCTGTAACACAGAAACAAAGCGTTTCCAGACCTATGTTTATGTGAAACCTTTTTCATTATTTTCATCAGCAGAATGTGTCTGAAATTTTCTCAGTTTCTTTGTGAAACATTCTGTATAACGCACAACACTGACAGATTCACAACTCCACAACAATGTCAGCTAGGTTACCGAACATTGTTATAAATTTTTTTTCTGGGATGGTGTGAAAGGTATAGCATACACAAAAGTGAAGGAAGAATTAAAAGAAAATTTTCAGTTGGCTTTTAAAAATAAATTTTGATCATACTTTATATGAAAAAAATAGCGTAATGTTTAATTACTATCATTATAAGATTACGTGGATTTATGATACTACTATTATAAGAATACTGCTTATCCATACAAAAAAAGAAAAAGTTTTTGGTTTTACAACTTTAAATTATGAAAATAAAGACTTATTTACCAAGTTGTAAATAAGCATAGTATAAGGATAAAAAAAATTTATTTCTTATCAATGTAATAAACAGTCAATATTATAACACAGTGCAATTGAATAAAATACTTCTTAAAAAACCATTTTTATTATCTTTACGAAAAATATACATTAAATATTGTATAATATTTAATTATACAATATTTCTGGAATTTCTGGATAAATTAGGAAAATGCATTTCAAATAGCAATTATAGTGCACCATATAAATGTACACCTCATGAGAATGTGACTTTACACTTTGCAAGTTAGTCACCAGCTACATTCATATGTCTTTTGGTGAAGAGGGTAAACTGTTTAATCACAAATGTTAGTTCAATTTAGACATTGATTTCAATCAATGGGTGATAACTTTCAGATTATATTACCCGATTATATATATATATATAATACTTCTTGGAATTTGAACCAAACTTAAGTACAATCAATAAAAAATATCAATCCACTTTCCTAAATTTTACAAATTGCAGTCTACCAAATGAGTAACTTAAAATAGAACTGAATCAGCTTCAACCGCAGTTACTTGAATGTTACTTATAACATTAATATTTGGCGCCACTACTAGGAGCAACACTATTGGTTGTATACGATACTACTTTTGTCTATTGTTATCAGTTGTAAATTGTCTGTGTTTCAGTGCAGTATAGTTTCATTCTAAACAATAATGTTTTTTTTTTAAATGCCTGCCTTATTTGATTGGAGAAGGTCTGCTGTACTTGAAGCTTATGTACATTCTGGATCTTCTGAAGAAACACATTAAATATTCTTTAAAAAATCACTGAATGCCAGGATCCCAATAAAAAATACCATACATAATTTGGTTAAGAGATAGTGTACAACAGAGTCATTTTCATATGTAAAATATAATAGGTAAACCTTCCATTAGGACTTCAGGCTACAGCCGATATTCAAAGAAGAATTTCTGCCAGTCTAAAAAAATTTATACACAAATTATTACAAGAGGTGTAAAATAAACATCTTGCCGTAACATTCTTCATGATTTAAATCTGGAACCATATCTTGTATCGACTGTATAACAACTAAAACAGGACATACCATGACATCTTAATTAATACAATTGGCTTCTAAAAAATGGTTGTTGGACAGATAGAACCAATGTTATATTTCATATCAGATGAGGCACAATTTCATTTATCTGGGCATCTTAGTTTGCAAACCTGTTTCGGGGTGACTAAAAATGCTCATAATATGTTTGAGTATGATGAAAAAATCAGGGTGTAGTGTGCTGTTACAGGTAATCATATAGTGAGGCCAATATTTTATGACTGGACTGTCAATACAGAATTGTACCTTACAATTTTTGAAGAATTCTACTCTCAGCTAATAGATCGTGAAAAAGAACATAGCTTCTTTCAACAGGATAGAGCAATGTGTCACTCATCAAATGAGTTAATAGCATGTCTTCATATACATTTTACAGAAGAACGAACTGTCAGCAAAGGATTTCCCATATTTGTCTGGTTGCAATTTTTCTCTTTGGGGCTACTTGAAGGATAAAGTTTATGAATCAAATTCCCACACTACAGGTGAACTAAAGGTAAATATTGAACAAGAAATCAATGGCACTGACAACATTTTGATCAGATGATGTCTCAATAGGATCACTTTACCACAAAAGTACATTACTGCGCAGGCTGCTCACCAACATCTTTTGTATAAAAATATTTTAAAATGTAAACTTTTATTAGTGTAGAAACAGAATTTAATTTACATTTTCATTTTTTTTATTTTACTAGTAAAATGTTACATGTCGCAACTGTAGTCTGTAGTAGTTTGTTTATAAGCTGCTCACCCTGAATAAATCAAAAAATTAAATTTAGGTTTATCTGTAATTACTTATACTAAATAATAATACATTTAAAGCTAAGGTAAGATTATAATAAAACAAAATGTAATAATAATTTAATCCTATAAACATATAAAAGACATGGTTCAAAAGTAACAGCCGATGAGTTATAAATTGTGATTGGCAACACTGATTGGTTTGTGCATGTGTAGTAGCTTTAAGTGATCTGCTGGGCATGTAACAGTCACACTGCATTCAGTTCAATATTGTTTGCCTTTGTGAGACAGTTTTTTAAAATGTGCTGTAAAAACAAATCCCACCAGCTGTGAAATACGATCAGTGATAAGATTTCTAAATGTAAGAGGACTTAATGCTGCTGAAATTCAACCGTCAATTGTGTGAAACATATGGACCTACCATGATGAGTAAAGGATAAGCGAGGCAATGATGTAGTCAGTTTAAGGAAGGCCGTTCAAATATTCATGACAAACAGAGAAGTGGCAGGCCTAGTAACTGAACTGAGGATATCATTGAACATGTGAATGCAAAAGTGGAAGAAAATTGTCACTTTACAATTAGCAATCTTTCTCTAGAATTTCCAGGAGTTTCAAAGGCAACAATGTTGAGAATTGTGACTGACACTCTAGGCTATCATACTGTACCAAAATGGGTGCCAACAATTTTGAAAAGTGCTCACAAAGATCACAGAATGACATCTGCACATGCTATTCTCAGCTACTTTAATCAGAAGACAAATTTTTTCCCCATGCAGTCATTGGTAATGAAATGTGGATTTCGCATGCCAATGCTGAGACGAAACAATAATCCATGCAGTGGCCTCATTCCAGTTCATCTAAATTGAAAGAATTCAAACAAGTCCAGTCTCATATGAAAATCATGGCAACTGTGTTCTGAGACCAAAAGGGTATGCTTTTGATTGACTTCATGGAACATACATTACATCACGAGTCTATTGTAAGACACTTTCTAAATTGCATTTTGCCATTCACAACCGGCAATAGGGAATCTGAGTTCAGGAATTGTTCTTCTTCGCGATAATGCATGTCGACAGATGGCAGTATGCACAACAGAAACAATTCATAAATTCGGATGGGAGGTTTCTGATTATCTCCTTAGTCCTGATCTCACATCCAGTGACTACCACTTCTTCCTATACCAAACACTGGCTTGCATCTCAATGATAATAGAAAAGTGAAGAGTTGAAGATCTTGCTGCAAAAGTGACTACAATCCCAGGCAACAGAATTTTATGTAGGAGTTTGAAGACGCTTGTTTCATGATATCAAAAGTGTTAGTAACAAAATGGTGATTATGTAGAAAAATAAAGTGTATGTGTAAGTATTTGAAAGCATTAATAAAGTTTTTATTTTGTCAACTGTTCTCATTTTGTTACCAATCGGCCCTTGCATTTGAACCGCACCTTGAATTTTTTTACATACCATGATTCCCTCTGACATCTAACCATGTAGTTTTTTCAGAAATTTTGAATTTATCAAGGGTATTTTTATAATGTTTCCACTCATCTTCAAACTGTTTTGATCCAATATTATTAGCATGTTTTGCGTCAGTTAAATCACCTACAAACAAATACTGTCACATTATTAAATTATGCAAAATAATATATAGTAATAAATAGTATGTATCTTCAGTATAAAATATTACTTCAACATTTTAATAGCAAATACCTGTTTTAAAATGCTTTACATATTTTTGTAACATGCTATGATACTGTAATTAATAATAGAAATAATCTCTTTCTACTAATGGAAAAGAAAATCTTTTTCTATCCATTTTTTGTGATGACACTTTTTTCTATAAACGTTATTCTAAATTTCCAGAGCAATACAAATAATCTCTCCAATAGTTCCACAGAAAAGTGAAACCTGTAAGGCAACAATAACCTTACTACAGTACAGTAAGGTTGTACTAGCTTTTTCAAGTTAAGCACAGAAATTGTCTAGTTTGCCACCTCACCTTCTTCATCATTTGTTTTTTTCTACACAGCTTTCTTTAAAATTCTTTTCTTTATCACCACTAACAAAATGATATCAGAAAGTTTCTGGATTATGCTGCCAGTAAGTATATTTACAATGAAATTGGTGCCAGACATTTAATTCCATTACTCTTAATTAATCTGCCAAGCACCAAACATACAACTTTATAATCCCATATACAATTTGCAGCTGATAAATTCAAATAAGATGCTTACATGAAGTTTTGCGTAAAACTCAGTAAAGCAGATACTGACACTTTCAAATTGTTTCAAGATGTTTTTAAACAACATTTATTACATAATGTAGTATTTTTTTTAAGTGGCATGCTTACTTTAAAGCTGGTTGAGTATCAGCTAAAGGCAGTTGTTCAAGGTGGTCAACCACCAACAAAACACCAGACAATATAGAAAAGATTCAGGGTTTCACCGCCAACAACAATCAAACAATACCAAACAGTCCATGAATTGTGTGAAAAGACTGGAATAAGTTATAAGGCCTGCCAAGAAATCTTAACTGAAAACATGAACATGCACCACATTTCTGCAAAGTTTGAACCTCAGCTCTTGTTACCTGATAAAAGCAGTGGCTTGTTAGTGAAGCTTCAAAATATGGCTAAAGATTTAAATCTCACCTCTAGGATCACCACAGAAGATTAAAGTTGGGTTTTGCTACAATCTGGTGGCAAATCAATACAATTGCAGAGGAAAATCTATAATCACCATTACCAAAAGACACTTGTCCACAGTACACTTGTATTTTTAAATCAAAAGCATCATTTACAGAGAGCTTGTTCTTTAATGTAACGCAGTGAATCTAGTTTTATTGCGATCTTTTGAGGCACTCAAGAGAAGACATCCGATAGAAAACAAGAATTAGGGAAAAACTAAAACTGCCTATTAAACAAAGAAAGTATGCCAAAAACAATACAACTTTTGAATGAATGCAACATGGTACTCATTAAATACCCACTCTCCTAACCTAGCCCCCCATGACTTTGCCTCATTCCACAAAATAAAACTAGCAAAAACATTTACACAGATAACATCCAAGTACAATCACAAGAAGAACTGGATTTCCTTAAGGAAAAAGAAAAGTGCTTTTGAGGCAGGAACAGGTGTTGGTATTGCTGTACATCAAAGAACAAACAAATTCTTGGACTAAAGCCATTGAAAAACATATGCAACAAATAAAAAAAATTATTTATTATTACCTTCATATATGCACTACCTATTTTTTAAATTGTTTATATTGCTCTTACAACAAAAATCCTGAAAAAATGCTTTATATAATATTGCCTTCAGTTCATCTGTTGTAGTCTTTTGGACCACTAAGACAGCCTTGAATCTTTTCCTTTCATTTTTATTTTAGGATATAAAAAGAAAGGCAGATTCTGCCTTTCTTTTCCCAGTATCTGCAAACTTAAACCTAATATGATAAATTCAAGAGATCAATCATATCATCTTCCACATAAAATTGACCATTTATAATCTGATTTTCTAGCACTAATTTATGATTATGATAACTTCAAATTAAAAAACCCACTATTATTTTCCATTATTTAATCTTGCTTTTTTCCAAATTTACAAACAAAAAATGAACCTCAAAACAATAGTATCTTTACTATGTCAACCGAACAGGTTGAAACTTGCACTATAAAAGAAAATAAAACCGTCTCTTTAACAAGTAGCATTGATCCACAATAGTGATATCTATTTCAGTAATAAAGCTACAACAGTCATTCCAAAAACATGACCTATATGTAATTTTTAAGGATGCTAATTCAAGGGCACTTTTAAATAAGGTAAGCTTACACATTTTTTTTAAATCTGAGAACTTTATTAACTGAACTGAAAGCAGAGCTTATTAATTGCTTTTGTACTCTATTTGACTTGTATCTTAAACTGAACACAAATAAAAACATTACAATGTTTCATCTCTGATAAAGGTAATAAAAAATATGATTATATGATTTTGTTAGATAATGCTGGTTATGTAACAAAAAAATGAAGAATTTTACTCACAAATTTGATAAAAAAAAAGTTATTTATAATTGTAAAGATATTCTTTATGACAGTCAATCAGTAATGCATACAGAATCATAAAGTGAAAAAGGGACCTGCATATTCTAATTACAAAATGGAAAGATTATGTTCAACTATAAAATCTGTAAATATTTTTGCATTAATGATGCTATCAACTAAGTACTGGCACTTATTGTCAAAGATGTAATTATTTAAAACTATTTTGCATTCTAAAATTTTGTACATGCATTTTAGAAAAAAAGTCACCTGCAATCATCTCTGTCACAATTTGCTGTAGAAAAATTGTATTATCAAATGGAACAAAATTTGGTTAGTCATCAAAATAAAATATACATTCTTTTGTACAATCTTACCTATATTTATGATAAATTCAATATTTCTTTTCTTCAGGCTTGTACATATCATTTGAGTATGAAACATTTTTTGGCTGAAGGTTCCTAAAGGAAACATTTTATCTTTCATTATTAAAAATATGGATTTTTGGCATATAAAAATTACAAAGTTCAACCCAAGAGTTACACAGATAAAAAAAAAATCTTTTTTTATATAAAATAGAATCTACTTGAACTACAATTACCTATACCTACAAAACTTACGGTTAAGTAGTAGAACGAACTCAAGGCTGCTGTCCTCCAAGGTATTGCACAAATACTCCAAGGTAGACAAAATAACAGTGTAAAAAGTTGTTTATGTAGGGTGAAATGAAGTTCCATTACATCTGACTCAAAGTGCAAAATATACCTACCTATACATGCAGCTGTGTACACTTTAGATGCAATGGCAAAATATAATGCATCCAACTTTGGCTAGGGTCATTGACAACCCTCCTTTCACGAGCTGGAAATTTTCAACCACCTTCAGAAAATGATCAGTTAACCTCAAACTATTCACCAAGTATGGAATATAATTTGTATAAAAAACAGCTGGCTTATATTTTTTAATTTCATTTATCTTTCCTTCAAGCAGTTTACAATTGACAACATAGTAAAATTGTAATGTTCATATTAAAAGCAGGGCAAACTGTGATTCTGCAATTCATATAATAAATCAGTTTCAATTATGGCCTATCATTAAAGGTTGGCATCTCTGCTAAAAGAATTTTATCTTATGTAAACAAATGAAGGGGATAAATCATTTTTTTCAAATTACCAAAGTTTTACTACAAATCAGTTATTTTCACAGGATCACAGTATATAAATCACTTTATGAATTTCATAAAATCAATACATAACTTACCTGAAGCCAACACAACTGCTGGCATAATTGCATCAATTGTTATATCACAAAATTCTTGGAACTCAGTAATTCTAGACATGTCATGAAAAATACTAATATGCAAATCAGATATCTGTAACAAAGATTATAAATGCAATATCAGAGTAAATAAAGTTTTACAAACTAAGGTTTGTTAATGTTATTAGAAACTACTCACATTTTAATAAAACATAAGATCATAATAACACAATGGCAAATGTATTCTCAGCATCTGCCAATCATCTTGGTGGACCAGTGACTATCCTTCTATTACCAAGATAATGTTACAGGCCATAGAATAAGATATGGTGCTATTTAATCACCAGGAAATACGCTTGAATATGCCCTTCCTACTTCCGGCAGGGTTACTAAAAGATTTTTATCAAGGCTGGACCTGGTCCAGAACCCACAACCTATGGGTATAACCAGTCCTATCTTGTGCAGCCATCCAAACCTCAATTGCCTCATAATTCAAGGTCTACTGTGAGAAGGGAGCATCGCAATTGTAAAGTGGGACCCCAGTTTTAGTCATAAAGTAGGTTTTCACGGATTTGAATTATTACATCCAGGAATAAAATAATTGAGTCTTTATCATTATAATTTTGTAGAACTCAATTGTTTTTCTAAATTACAAAACAATTTACTTTAAAATTTTTACTACTTTTTCTTTCAAAGACCTTTTGAATCTAATCACCTCCACCTTCTTCATTAGATTTATCAGGGGGATTTTGTAAAGAGTCCTTCTTAAAAAGGTAACTACTATTAATAAAAAATAATACTTTGATCTATTTCTCCATGCATAAGTCTTATATCTTTGGTTATCCTGACCCCAAAGGGGAAGATCCTGCCCCGTGATGATTCCAGCTGCCACACCACCCTCTCCATAGACTCACAGACAATTGACATCACTCAGTCATCATCTTTGTCTCTGTCAGAAAGCCATGAATGACATTTCCATGTGTAAAATCTATAAACTAACATAATGAAAAACAAATAAACAAAACTACTCATATGAAATAGATTGAGTAGAACAAATTATAAATTTTGAGCAAAATGTCCTACAACAAAAGCAAACTAAACAAACAGCACTTTAAAATAACAAAACAAAAACAATTAACACCAAACAAAACTTCAATAATGCCTAACATGGCAACTAAAATATCCAAACGACCCTAGTCACCCGTGTTACACAAACATCCATTTCTATACGCCCTTCCCAACTCGCTGAATAACCAAATATTTCATAGAACTTGTCACTATAATCCATTCAGCCCTGCTTTTCAAATTAACAGTCAAATCCATGTACGATCCAATATCTCCAAGAAACCTCACAACCTCTAATCATCTGTCCTCATAACAAAGACAGACATACAAAATGTGAAAAGCATCGTTTATTATACAACTCGAACATAGACCAAAGTAGCCAGGTCAAAACAAGCCAATTTATCCCTAAAAGCACCATAGCCCAAAAAACTGTGTGCCATATTTATTAGGAAACACCCAAGAGGCATCCTGTAAACTCCTCACATCAGGGGAAAGACCATAACACCCATTAGTTGTATCATCCCATCTCTCCTGTCACAATTAAAATTCACTATTCTCAATCTCTCTCATTTTTGTAGAAGTCAATTCACCCGTGTTTTTTGCAAAACAACTGTAATGCTCAACTGTGACAACACCAATGGGCTTCACTCCAGCAATCACCAGAACAGCCTCACAAGGGATAATGCAATCAAATCCCTATTACTGTTAACAGCAAGAGGCACTGGGCCCTCAGTAAAAACATCCTATACTAATGAATATGTTTGAGATGCCTTGGAGACTGTATACATCAGATCCTGACTGTCCCAAAATCGTATATCTTCAGTCATCCTGACCCCAAAGGGGAAGACATCCACCATGTGACATTTCTGGTTGCCAGGCCACCCCCTCCATACCTAGTCCTGATGGGCTTTAACGGAGGTTCTCTTCAAAAGCCACGACGGTAGAGATATTGCAGTCTCACCTCACCCAGCATGCCACCGATGCAAATGCTACAAGTGACATTCCCATTGGTCTACTTCTAACAAGGTGGACACATAGAAACAAAACGCATCACAGTTAGTCTTAAAGAAGACTGAATCCACAATCGTTAAATGAAGGAACTGAAATCACCTACACCTACCTGAGGAGGTAAAAGTGAATCCAACACACAACTTGAACTTGAACTAAACATAAATCATAACATAACTAGTAAAGAATAAACAAAAACAAAGAAACAAGAACAATAAAAACAAGAGGGACAAAGGAAACCCAGCCGGGACTAAAACCCTCTCTTCTTCTAACCTTTCTTTCACTAGACAAACCATGAATTTCTCAACTATAGACCATTTGGCCTGGTTACCCCAGTTCTGATGCAAATTCTGCACTGACTCAAGAATGTCCAGTTGTCAAATGATCTTGTTAGCCTCTCATCATATTTCATGTATTTATACAGCACATTTAAAGTGTCATCTAACAACCCGCACTGCAGGCATAAACTCATATCAACAAGGCCAAATCTTGCCAGCTTGGCCCAAAAAGCACCATGTCCTGAAAGAAACTGCGTGACGTACTTGTTTGGGGAAATCCAGGAGGCACGCCGCAAGCACCTAATATCTGGGAAAAGATCATGCATATACCACCCATCTTCTGTCTCATCCCACCTATCTTGCCATAAATTAAATCCATGTTGCTCAATTTCCTGGATCTTTTTGGAAGTCAACACACGCAACTTCCTAGCAGCATAATGTTCCTGTCTTTCTACCACAAGAATATTGATTGATTTTACTTCCACAATCACAAAGATCGCCTCTCATGAAATAGTTCAGTAACGACCTGATACTGTCAGCAACATGTCATTGGGCCTGCAGTAAAATATTCCGGTAACTTTGAAATTTTAGCTTCCCCACCCAAGCAGGTGCTGCATATAGCATAATAGCCTCGCACATATCTTTGTACAGGATGCTCATGATCTTAAAATTAAGATCCTAATCAGGATTAACCACAAGTCGAATTCCAAAAAAGGCACTACAGGCCTTCTTCACGAAGTATTAAGGTGCTTCTTGAACTGCAACTTCTCATCCAGAAATACCCCAAGGTACTTCTGAGCCTGAACATATTTAATATGTTGGCCAGCCATCGAAACTCAAACCTGCTGACTAACAGCCAAACAGCCCTTAGGAGCATCATAGTGGTCTTATCCGGGCTGAACGTCATCTTGTGTTAATGACCCCCACAGCTCTAATGTAATCTTGCAAGTAATCACTTGCAAGCAATTGCAGAGTAACACGGGTACATTATCCATATTTCACATAATCTAGATAATGTATAATTAATATTTTTAGATTAAAATATTAATTTATGTAAATATCACCAAGGCCTTCAGTAACATAAATGACGTTTGTACTCAATAGTAATGCCAATTTAACATCCTGTGTATATCCCACGATTAAAAAATATCCCTTCATGAAGTGAACGGAACAAACCTAAGGAAGCAGCCTTAGAATGTACAAGGCACACTAAAGACATATCAATGAATATGTTTGAGATGCCCTGGAGACTATATATCAGATCCTGACTGTCCCAAGTGATATCCTAAATATGTTCCTGACTATATTAAAATAAATGAAAATTTTTATATATTTCTGACCAAGTCATGTACTTATTAAATAAGTCATGAGACTAGCAAAAGATCATCTGTGGATATCCTGCCTAGGCATCCACCTAGGGATTCTTGAGTTATGTGGGAAGTTAAACTATCTTAAATTAAATGAACCTCAAAGAGAGAAATATAAACTTAATAGACTGTAACAAAAATTTTTTAAATACTAAAAATGACAAAACAGCACAATAAACAAACAAATCATTACAAATCAAATACAGCAACATCAAAACCAGAAATACAGTTCAATGAAGGTGTACTGTTAAGTTATTTTTGTATCTGCAATTATATACATTGAGCAACATACATTGCAAATTTCAGTAAAAATGATCTCAACTTTAAATGGTACATAAAAGAATATGAATTTTTACAACAAAACAATGTTTGCAAGATGAATGGTTCTGTAACAAATCGATAACATCACAGTCAAGCAAAAATATTAAATAATTCATTAAATAAAGTATCCTGAAAATTCCTTCCAACTGAAAAAGTTAAAAAAACACAAGCAGCTATTAAAATAAGCTAAATTGTCACAGTAATAATTTATTCTAACCATTTAATAAAGTAATAATTTGCGTAATTCTGAGCAAATGTACTTGATCATCTTCAATTTTTTTTCATTCTTTAATAAACCATAGTAAATGCTTAGGATCTGAAAAACGCATAATCTAAATGTTGGAACAGAGGAACTCATGCCAGGTCAAAGTCTGTGCCGCGTTATCTGTACTCTAGTCAATTAGAAATCAGTTTTGTTAGTTATGGCGAGGTCAAGTGGATGTTAATACTTTGTGGAGCGAGGTAGGGTTAATTAAGTTCGAGGTTTTTTGGAGAGGTTAGGGAAACATGGTATGACTATACAAAACATCACCATGTCGTAGCACACATGGGCGAATTTATATTTAAAATAACGGAAGCATAGTCACTACAGAAATTAACTTATCACATGTTTCGTGTTGTTTAGTCATGTGTACGACAGAGAATTACATTACGAATAGCACCGTCATTCATCTTCAACGGCTGATCCCGAGTCCAAATTTGACGACTACTAAGGTTAATTTTGCATTTCGACACTTAATTTATGTTGGTCTTTACTTTTTCTCGTTAACATAACCTGTCGGTATGAAAAAATTTGAAGTTCATCAAATAATTGCTCAGTATTCCAAAATGTTTCATACACAATGATTTGTTTCTTTCATAGATTAAAAAAAAACGCTACATTAGAAATCAGGAGTAATTAAAAAAAATTCAACTTAACATCGGTAGTTGAATAGACTTCGGTAAAATTACGACCATGACAATAAACTCGCTTTTACTGAAAACAGTAATTATTCAAAAACCACGAAATATTTTGAAACATAAAGAACAAATAATGATACCTGAACAAACCATATCAAATTATCTAAGTTATCTTTAACGATAGTATTATCCAAGGAACTGTTTGTTTTTCTGCTGCTAAAAGAAGAATGAGTATCAACATTAACTGTAATTATATTTGAAACTTTTGCAATAAATACTGAAAGAAACACGATAAAAATTACAATGATAACACCAAATTTAGTAAATTTCATTTTTTTTTTAAGACGAAACACCGGCCAACCATACAAGGTGTTACGTCTTTTCTCGAGCACCATATGTTAATTCGTTTGATACAGGTAACTAAACTGAGCGTTGTGAAATTATTTAAATCTTCGCCTTTTATTTTTTAGTGGGCAACTAATTACAATTTTTGTAAACCTAAAATTAAAAATCAAGTTACTTCTCACTATCACTTCTCGTATGTAACTGATACATACAAAGGAAAAATATTTCTATAATACAACACCGATAATATTTATAGTTTTTCTGAGATTAGCGCGTCTTTCCAAAAACTCTAAAAAATATTTTTAATCACTAAATATAAAATGATATTTTACATTAAAATCTCATTTTAATATAGCAATATAAAAAAATTGTATTTCTATAATAGTTTTTACTGGAATATTATTTTGTGAGAAATTATATTTATTTTTTAACAAAACTTCAAGATCGAGGGAAGTTTCGTTCTGTCTCATTCAGAAACAGGATCCAACTGTATATTGGTTTCTGTTTCCCACGTTGTACGGAGGTAAGTTGCACGTTATTTTTTAGGTAAACGTATTGTAGTTTGTTAATTTCGTTAATTATTCATTTCTTTCGTATATTTTTTTATTAAATTGCAAATGTAGTAGACTTTTTTTAATTTAGTCAGAAATTTTATCTAATAGTAAGCTGTACTGTGAGTGTTAGCAATATCGATTGGTTTAACTAAGATTAAGCAGTTTTATTGCTACAATACGTTATTTACATTTAACATGATGTATAATCTTAATTTTTTGTTTATAGGTAAATTGAAGGATGCAGATTTTCGTTAAGACCCTTACGGGGAAGACGATCACCCTTGAGGTTGAAAGCTCGGACACAATAGAAAATGTTAAATCCAAGATTCAAGATAAGGAAGGTATTCCACCAGATCAGCAACGACTTATTTTTGCCGGAAAACAGTTAGAAGATGGTCGGACATTGTCAGATTACAATATTCAGAAAGGTTAGATTGCTGCCTTAAATTTTGTTCTATAATTTACTTAACATTATTATTGTAATTACTCCTAGTATGTTCTCGAACATTTTACTCGTGTATTTTGAAGGAGAGGGATTGATAAAAGTAATTGAAGAAGTGCTAAATCTTGTAAGGAAAGCACACTTAGATGAGTACACCAAATGTTTTTCTAGTTTTTGAACAGTGATGTATCTTCATTATGGTATGACAATACCCCATTTTTCTTAGATTAGGTTAGGAATGATACGGTTGTGTAGACATCTAAACAAGTACCACCAGGAATTAATGTTAAGTAATTAGTTCAATTAAACTCGCTTATCTGCCCGGCAGACATTTGTACTGTGTCTAGATCATATCTCAGTTTTGTAAGTCTCCACTAGATGGGAATAGTCTAGCAGTGACTCACAGTTCGTTAATCCAATGAACATTCATCAAATTACAGTTCCATTGTGTATTTTATGTTATTTAAATGAGATTAACAAGTATTTGGTTAAGTTAGTTGATATATGAAATTCAGTACTTTTAATGATCTTATCCAACCAAACTTAGCCTAATGTTTGTGTCATTCACTAACCTTGCCTAATTAACATTAAATATATAATTTATAATATTAGTTTATTTACAATAAATAAATAAATAAGTTGGGATGGTGATAGTTTACATTTTGTGATGATTTTAGAATGCATACTAAAGTAGCATAAAACTTGAGTTAATTCTGTGCTAAACTTCATACTATATCAACATAATTTAATCAATCTTTATTTAACACTAGCCAAGCTCATATAGTAAACATTAAATATCAAAAATAATATTTTGACTAAATACAAAATTGTATTGAATTAAATAGTGGATATTTAAAATGGTAGTAAATTAATAGGGGAAAACAAAGTTAAATTTTAGTTAATTTTACCAGCCAAAATAATGAATCTAATTAAGCTTGAATTATAATAATAAATTGTGATATTGGTAACTGTGTTGTATGGAATGTGTTTTAAATGAATATTTTTATATGTAGAGATGTGACTTGTAATAAGTCACGTTTAACAATATTTAATTAAAGTTGTCTTGTGCACAAGCTTTTCAAACCTTATGCTCTCAGCTGTCTTGTTAGATTAAAATTTGGTTTTTGTCCATGATGATAGATGATGGAAGATTTAAAAATATGAAAAACTGGAATAAATTCAATTAACACAAAATTTCAAAAAACTTTTCAATGTTTTTGAAAAACTTAATGCTACTGAGCTGTGAGATGATAGCCCGCTGGCCGCCTTAGATGCATCCTTAGCGCTGAACATGTTAACTGAAAAAATGTTATTAATTTGTAAAAATTAAAACTGCTGTTTTTATAGTACAATAAATTTTGATGTTTGAAGAATTAGGTCAGCAAAACTAACTGTATGCTTTAAAATTAATACTACTCGGTTCTCATAAAATTTTGGATACGTGTTAATAATAAATTTTAGGCAGTTTAGTTGTTTTTGACATAATTTTTATTGTATTTAATTCTTTTTTAGAACCAATTTATGTAGTATTTTTGTGTTTGTGGTACTTAAAAGTGAACCTACATTTTTCCAATTGAATCTCAATTTAAAAAATTAATTCTGTTTTGAATTCTTTGCTTTGAAAAATGCCGCGTCTTTTTCTTATGCTGATATGATTTTTTTTGTGTATAGCTTTTGCGGTAAAAGAATACCAACGTAGGTTTCCTGGATGAGTAGTTCAAAATCATAAAAGTATTTTGTAGAATTTTTAATAATTTTCATAAGAATGGTACACATTCCAGCACTCATGTTTCATCTGAACATCAACATATACATGATAATGAAAGAGAAAACTTTCTTAGGTGGTGTAGCTTAGTCATAAAACAAGCACATGAAGAATTAGAAGCACTCAGATAGGTTGGTGAAATTGGTGGAATATTTTTTTAACATTTGTTGTAAATTAAGTTTCAATCTAATGTACTAATAACTCCTGTTTTTAATAATAATAAAAGTTAGATTTTTTATACCATTAACTTTTTCAGAATTAAATTTTCTACAAGTTTTGGTAATAGAATTTATACGTTTATTAGTATTTAACAAAGTTATGTCAAACCTAAAAAATGTGTTTTCATCATTGAATTTTTCTGTTTTCTGGCTGCTATCATGAACAAAACTCGCCTCTTTTACTCTATTTTTTGATCAAAAAAGCAAAAGAAACCTTTAAGTTTACCACTTACATAACGACTTGAAATTTTAATTTGACTTCATTTCACCATGCAAAATTTTTCACTAGCCATAATTCGATTTGAAATATGTTATATAACTTTTTCTTTATTTCAAGCACTAGAATTAGTTCCAAAATTATTTTCCTTTCCTCCTGAATATATTGTATCCTTGTATATATATCAAAAGAATTATAAATTTATATTCATTACTATGTTATATTAATTTAATTATATATAATATTAAAGGATTGAGGGGCTTATTGCTACCAATGAGAAGATCTATTTTATGTTTATTATTTGTACAATATTCAACCTTCCTTTGTTGAGTAGTTAAAAATTGTTGCTTAATGATGAAAAATATCCCTACTTGTGAAAAATTTGTGATCATTTGATTAGTCTTTCTGAAAGCAACATTAATTGAAGATAAACATTATTATGAATAAATGTGATTCAGAAATTTTGTAGGCTAATTTGCCTAAAAATATTTGTTCTTTTTAATAATAATAATAAAATTGCAATTCATTACTGTATTGTACATCAATTGAATTATTAATATGTTTTTGTTAATTGATTAAATTGTATATTTTTTTCAGAATCAACTCTACATTTGGTTTTGCGATTGAGAGGAGGTGTCATTGAACCCACTCTTCGAATCCTTGCACAGAAGTACAATTGCGATAAAATGATATGCCGTAAGTGCTATGCAAGACTTCATCCACGTGCTACTAATTGTCGCAAAAAGAAGTGTGGACATACAAACAACATTCGTCCAAAAAAGAAGCTGAAGTAGATTATCAGTTATTATATTTGTTTGTATTGCTGATATGGTGAAATAAAAGTTTTATTATTTAATTTCCTTTGTCATTTTTTTGTGATCTTATTTAATGAAACCTTAGAGAGTAAGGTCCTTTTAACAAAGATACTCAGCATTGGATCATTAATTCCAGTATTTAGTAAGTTTTAATATAGTTAATGACTATTTTATTTTTTTGGTGTAAAACAAAAACTAGCCAATTTCAAAATACATGGAAATATGTTTCTTGAAGATTTTCCCAGAATTATATACCTCTTTCATTTGGATTGGTTCTTCTAAGAAAGTGTGCCTCCTAAAACAAGAATTTTTTGCATGATATTTTTTCTTGATTTAGCCACACATAAGCTTGTGCTTGGAATTTTGTAACGTATGAAAACTGCCATGCCTCACTGGGATTCAAACCCAGGATCTGCAGATGAAAGACAGATGAGATTAGCATTAAATTAATTCTTCAAATGCAATATATTCTCATGTTGAAACAAACTGTTACTGTTAAACAACTTGAAAATAAAATATAACATAATAATCAATTGATAAAGATTTATGTAAATTTCACAACTTTTTTAATTTTAAAAATTGCATAATGAAAAATAACATTCATATGGCCAGAGAACAGTC
This sequence comes from Lycorma delicatula, assembly GCF_047948215.1. Lineage (NCBI taxonomy): Eukaryota > Metazoa > Arthropoda > Insecta > Hemiptera > Fulgoridae > Lycorma > Lycorma delicatula. Next base: position 27,556,413 of record NC_134460.1, read on the forward strand.
TACTATTTACTTAACTAAACAGTTGTGTTTAATAATCAATTATCGGCAGTTAGGCAGATGATGCCAAAAATAATCGGTCCATACCTCAGTACCATTTGACTACTAAAAAAAAACTTTTTTAAAAGAGAGAAAGATAGAACAACTATCAGTTTTAAAGAAATTAATACAGCATTTTTATTTTCATTAAAGACTTATTAAATTTTATTCATTATCCCTTTATGAAGTATAAATTGTAAATTCATTTAATAATGAAATTGTGTAACCTTCAGTCATTAAATTAAATTGGATTGGAAATTTTTGTTCTTAGGTATATCTAATTTTTATTTATTTTCCTACAGATTGTTTTTTTTTTTTTTTTTAGTGAGTTTAAATTACATGTCTCGTAGATTTGACCAAAATGAAAGAAAATTCAAATTGTATTGAGTATGCAGTTAAAACCATTAAGAGGAACTCTACAAAACAACTACTTGGTGAAGATAAAAGGCTTGAGTATAATATATATTAAATGAAATTTAAACCAGCAAAACACAGTAAGTAGAGACGTTAAACTTCACATATTAATTCCAAAAATAGATTTTCAGGATCCCGCATCTTCAGTTTGTGTTTAATTATAGAATTAAGCAATTGCGATTGAATATGGGATCCTGTGAAAATTGATTCTTGGAATTAATATGGTAAGTTTATCTTGTCTAGTTACTGAGTTTTGGTGTTTAAATTTTATTAGCACAGTGGTCAATATGTTAATGAATTACTTTTTGATTTTTTCTCATTCATTTATATATTAGCCTGTATAATAATTTATAGTTAAATATTTACATTGACATAAAAATACTTAATTTTTTGTGTGAAACCGTGTACCAAGTGAGTAGTTTATAAGGACAAAACAACCAATGTCCTTTTCGTAGTAAGTTAACCCCTTAAAAATGCTTTGTTGAAAAGTTTTATCAATCAAAATATACCATAAATAAATATTATTTTTTTCCCAGAAGTATGTCTGCCCTCCAGGGGCTGGTCTAGTGGTTAACTCATCATCGGAAATCAGCTGATTTCAAAGTCTAGAGTTCTAAGCCTAAATCCTAGTAAAGGCAGTTACTTTTACATGTATTTGAATACTGTTAGATCATGGATACCAGTGTTCTTTGGTGGTTGGATTTCAATTAACCATACATCTCAGGAATGGTCGACCTGAGGCTGTATAAGACTACACTTCATTTACATTCATACATTTCATCCTCTGAAGTAATACCTTATGGTGGTTCTGTATGCCAGTCAGGCCTATATTTAAATTGGCTGTTTACTAGGTTATTTAGTACCAATAGCAAATTAAAACAAGATGTAGAAATTTTAACTGTATATCGAATTCTACTTAGAAACAGTGCACTAGACCAAAGTGTACTATGCCTATCAGTTTATAATAAATGTTCAAAAATGAGCCACCATTATCAACAAATTTCTTGGCATGCTCCTAAACTGCTTTTTTGCTCTTTTCAGTTCAGGGCAGTTCGTAAGTTACACAGCTACATTCATAATGTGAACAATTAATTTAGTTTTGTTTTGTATACTATATTTTTCATCCATTCCCAGATGAAAAAATCAGGCAATCTTGGTGGCCAGGAATGTAGACTTTCATGATTGATCCATTTCTCAGGGAAATGATTTAAGCGAGTGGATTTTTATTTGTTTTTTGTCCGAGCAAAAAATGCTTCAACTTATCATCACTCAAACACAATGTATGTGTTGTAGAAAATTAAATAAAAACTGAAAAAACCTTTAGAATTACAAAAATTAAAATAAAAACTTAAAAGTAGAAATTTAAAAACAAACACTAAAATGTTAAGACACAAAACATACAACTACTGTAAAAAAATCCAAAAACATATTAGAAGTATCTAAAACATTAGCACTCCAGAGAAACAAAAACACATGGTCCAAAACTTCTTTATTATTGCCCAGGATTTCACAAAAATTCCTGGGCAATTGTAATTTACAACACAAGGCTGCATAATGTTGTATGCATTCCACAACAATGTAGCGGCAGTTGCATTGCATGCATATTGGTACATTTACTGCTGACATTAGATATTCATGAGTAGCTCTCATATGACCTATCTGCAATCGGCAGAGAATCACTTCCTCATGACAAATTTTCCTGTATGAGGAGTCTCATGACAACACAGAATCTTTAATGTGCTGAAGTTTGATATCTACTGTAATCATCTAGTCATGAAACGGTGAGTGAGTTTTACATATTTAATAAAGTCAGGTGTAGTAAGTAATATGGGTAGTGAAGGATGGTTGACTACATGGGTATTTAGCAGCGGAATCTGCAGGATCATTATCTGGAATCCCCACGTGAATAGGGATCCAGCAGAAACTTACTTGTGTATTGTGTGGTTCAACTTGACAATCGAATTGTAGATTTCAGTGACTAGTACACCTGGGATAAAAATTTTCTAAGACTACATGAGTTGCTACAAATAAGGATATGACAGTACTTAGGGTTAATGATATTCAAAGCCTTATTTATAGCATATAGTTTAGCAGTTAAGACACTTGTAAACTAGGTAGACCAAACATTAACTGCATTCAAATCATTAACAATAAATGCACATCTAACGGTATTATTCTTTTTCAGCCCACATTTGTCTTAATATGGTGAAATATTGCTGTAAGAAAATAGGTGGTGTTGATTCTTTATTGTATTTCATGAGGACAAACATAAAATTTATAAGGTTGATGGTCCACAGAGGATATGAACACCAATAAATAGTTAAAATATAAGGTGCAGTAAACATCGGGTATGAATATCTGCAGATGCAGTATAACGTGGACGGTCCTCATGTCTTTGCAAATAAGTATTTCCAAGAACGTCAGAAGCCGGGTGATTTGACATCCTCTAAGACAGATAAAATAAGATCCTAATACCTGGTTCTGTCTGACCCAAAGTGACGGGGCTTATTGCATTCAACAAGGATGCTTATGACAGAGTTTGATCTAAAGGCACCCGTAGCAAACTGAAGGAAAGTACAATGTACAGCAAATAGCATTTTAGGCACAGTATTACGTGCTAAAAAGTAGGCTACAACCGTAATCCAAATTGGAACGAACTAAGGAATAGTAAAAACACAACGTACATGACCAATCAGCATCCCAATTGTTATTCTTAAGGACTCGCAGCATATCTAAAAATTTGGAACATGTTTTTCATGCATGCAATTCTTTGATGTGTAAAATGTAAGGCAGATGTCAAAAAACAAACCTAAAAATGACAGCACGAGAGATAGCAATTAGCTCTCCACTGAGAAAGGCTTGTGAAATAATGGGGTCCCACAGGCAACAAAATCCTACACATTTTGTTTTCTCAGGTGAAAATGTGAAGCCAGTAACTCTGGACCAAGCTTCAAGGCGAGATATAGTAGTCTCACAATGTGATTGTTGAATGGGATACAAGATATACAGCAAAATAAAGAAAATGAAACAGGCACCTGCACACATTTAATTATACCATTAATGGCTATAGGAAATAAGGTGGCACTTAATACAACACTCCCTTGAGGTAGTTCATTCTCCATTGATGCTACCTGAGAAAGAATCTCAAATATGGAAAGTTTGGCCATTCAGGAAACCCCTAGTAAAAGCAAGCATATTGCCCTTGACTTCCCATTGTTTGAGGGTGTTTAGAATACCACATCACCAGGCTGTGTTGAACGCCTTCCTGATATCAAAGATAACGACGAGGCACTGTCATAGTAGGAAAATGTTTCCAATTACATTAAATTGTCAATGGAGGATTGTCCTTATCAGAAACCACACTGTTCTGGAGATAAAAGGCCATACCTCTCCAAGTACCACATAAGTCGGTGGTTTACCATCCTCTCTATTACCTTCAATAAGATGCTTTTCAAGGAAATAGGACAGTAACTTGAGGGGCTTGCTTGTCATTACCAGGCTGAAGTACTGGTAAGACAACAGCTTCCAACCAGATGGGTTGGAAGACTTGTGCAGAGAATAGATCATTATAAACGTTCAACAGATGTTGTAATGAAGAAGGTATGACAGCATACCAAGACAAATGTCAGATCCAAGGGATATGTCACACCAGTTTGTAAGTGCGTGTGACAACTCGTTGAAGCATTTAATTATCCAATGTTTCCATGAACAATCTTTCCATCTGCAAATTTGTTACTATATGATGAAGTGAGAGACACCCAGTGGAAAGTATTTGCTAATGTAGTTGCCAATGCAAAAAATGATGAAAGGCGTTCTCCTTCATGAAGAAGCCTTCGAATTGAGTGGTTTGGTGACCCGCAAATCGCACATATCTTTGTCCATATACTAGATGTCGGAGTAGTGCATGAGTTGCTGTCTACGTATTTCCTTTAAGTGTTTAAGAATACCCGACGACATATTACTCTAGCCTTACAGTACAAATTTAGATGTTCATCTGTAGTCCTGCGGTTAAATTTATGCAAAAACTGCCGTCGTTTGTTAATAGCGTTTTGGCAATGATCATTCCACCAAGGAACGGAAGGACGTCTAGGATTCCCTGATGTTTGTGGCTATATCTAGTAGCAGCCTAAGTATCATGGACGTAAAAGAGGAAAGCTGATCAAGGACGCCTGTGCCACCGTTGTACTGTGATGGAATGGCTTTATGGTAACTGTTCCAATGCGCCTTTTCAACAATCCATCTCCATGGCCTTTTCCTCACTTCACAGTTGACATTAAAAGCAATAATAACTGGCCTGTGATCACTGCCATAAGAGTCATCACAAACAGACCAATTAAGACAGAATAAACTCTGCGAGCCTACAGAGAGGTAGACGTTGGACAATGTACGTGTGTGACCCATCATTCAGTAGACAGAGGTCTAAGTCTTGTCTCATTCTGTTACCATATTTCCTTGAGAGGAGCAGAAAATTAAACCCAGGAAAGATGGTGGGCACTGAAGTCTCCTACTATTAACAATGGCGGTGAGATTTGACACACCTAGAGCATTGAACCCATCCAGCGTTCAAGTCCTAGTAAAGGCAGTTACTTTTATCTGGATTTGAATACTAGATCATGGATACTGGTTTTCTTTGATGGCTGGGTTTCAATTAACTACACATCTCAGAAATGGTTGAACTGAGACTGTACATTACTACACTCATACATATCATCTTCTGAAGTAATACCTTAACGGTAACTCCCAGAGGCTAAACAGGAAAAAGAAAGAAGAGCATTGAACTCAGAGTTCGGTGAGAGATACAAATTGCAGATATGCAGTTTGAAGGGGATAGAGACCTTCATAGCAACAGTAGGAATAAGGGTAGTTAATCCTTGAGGATAAAAGAGTAGTTACCCTTGTAGCCGACACCACATTCCGCATAAAAATAGCAACTACACCACTCGCTCTAGTGTCTATTAGACAGTTTTCTAATAGACACAGAAATAGCATTTGAGTGTTATTCCATCTTGTCGTAAAGAATGCGTTTCTTGGAAGCACATGATTAGTGGTTCATATGTATGCACCAATACTCTAATATCCTCAATGTGGGACCGAATAATGTAATGTTCCGCTGAATAATATTCATAAATAGAGGTAGATACAGAATTTCAGGAAAATATATAAAAATTAATTGTATGTGATCCGGATTTTCTTCTTCATTGTTTTGAGAGTAAGAAACTCCAGTGCCCTGGGTTCGGTGGTTCCTCAACCATATTATCCAGTATACAAGTTGATGGAGAAGGGGATTTTGATGAATGACGACATCCCAAAGCGGGTGGTTGTGGGCTTAGCAGATGGCTTACCACCAGCTGTGATTATTCCTGTCCGCACAGGTAAAACTTTGGGGACAGCTACCTTTAGAGGGATCCCACATTCTGTACTTTAGAAAATAATTTTAACACAGTATTGCTAACTCTGAAATAATTTATTGTATTTCTGTCATCAGTAAAATTAATATAATCCAAGTAATTGTTATTTTACAATTGTGTAATTTTCAGTTTTTTTTAACAGTAAATTTTGTTTTTACAAACTTTTCACACCAAAAAATAGTTATTATTTTTTGTTTACATTAAATAAGTTTTTTTTTACAAATGTACTAATGAACAGTTTCTAAATAAAATTAAAATTTTTCTAACTTCTTTGTTTTATTCAACTTATCTTACATCAATTTATTCAGAATTCATAAAACATCATACTCTACAAGTTTTGTTTAAAAGTTTTATGTGTTTATTAGCCATTTAATAAAGATATTGTATGTCAAACGTAAAAAGCAGAGTTTTTAACCCAATTTATTGGTTTTTACCCCATATTTCTAAAAAAACTACTGCAAATACAATTCTGAGACCTATTTTATTCAATTTTTCAGGTCAAAAGCCACAAGAAATCACTAATTCTACCCCTTAATTAACATCCTTAAATTTTTACTACAACTTATTTCACTGGGATATTTGAAATGCAAGCGAAAACTTTTACTAGGTCTAATTTGCAAACAAAGCATTTTAGGACAAATGTTTACATAAACTTTTTCCATTATTTTCAAGAATAGAATAGATTATCAAAGTCTGAGGAGAACTTCGTGATTCACTCTGTATATTTCATAATGTTTGCAATATTCACATTACCAATAACACATTACCGAAAATTTGCTTATATAATAAAACAGAAAAAAATCCCTTTTGTCATGCAAGAAGGCGGAGGTAGATTATACTAGTGCTAAGTATGGGATAAAAAAGAATTCCATTTTAAAATTATGAAAAACTTCAAATTTACTCAATACAACAGTGGTTTCATGTGAAAAAAAGTTTCACGTGTTTAACATACGACAAGCCACATCTTACAATTTCAGCAATATTTTGGTCATTCCTTCCATAAGAGTTGGTCATATCAAAAATTGTTTTACAGAAAAGTTTTAGGTAATGTTTAGAGGTCTAATGACCACTTTTAACCAATTTGATACTGTGCCTGTTAAGGGAGGTGTGATTTTTTTGTCTTTAAAACCCCATTTTTTCCACCCCCTGGGCCAGTGGTTGATGTTATCAAAAAACTTTACTTACATAAGTTTTAGGCCCTTATCCAAAGAATAGTAGGAACTTTAAACGAATTCGATATTTTACTTAATAAGAAAGTTATAGCGATATTTTGTTTTTTTTAAAGCCCCCCTTTCCAACCCCATGGTTCGATTTTGGCGATTAAAAAACTCGACCGAGATTTTGAGGCGAGTTATTTTTAAGCAATAATTTGGGGTTACGAAATGGGCCGGTTGAAACGAGCGCAGGGCAAAGTACCCAACATCGTTTATTAGGAAAACGACATAGCTCCAGACCGGTCAACTACCCGATTCTCTACCTCCCCGTGGTGTGACCCGGGCAACGCAAGACCTACCAGGTGGCGCGGCAGACAAAGACGGCTGGGGGTCATGTCAAATGACCTTTATTGAATCAAATGCTACAAAGTGAACACCATAAGTTGAGGCTGCGACGTCATTAACACCTTAAGCACTGATCCAAGCAGTGTCATGAAGCCTTGGGTTACCACGACTGGAGACCACCGGTGGAAAGAAAAGAAAGGTCGAATTTGATTATAGGCAACATGAAGACGTCAAACAAACAAAACCTTTTAAATCCAGACAGGTTCAAAAGAATGGATTCCTGCTTTATGGAAATGATGGTTGAAATAAATAACACTAGCCTTCGGGTTCGTGATCCCGGGACGTCCACTCGTGGACGGATCAGAGCTCGAGACGTTTCGGGGGCGAGCAAAATGAAGCATCCAATTGGACCCAGGATTTGGCGCAAAGTGGCGTAAACAAGCAAACAAGGCCCGTTTTTTGGGTACGCACACAAAGTTATTTAAACTACACTATCACGGGCTCGAGAATCATCGAAATGGAGTCGGCATCAGGAACTGCAAAACAACATCGTCGATATTGGAAAAGTCAGTGACCGCCTGATGAGCATTAAGTTGGAGATCGACAGTGAAATTTGGAACATCATCAGTGTTTATGCACCTCAAACAGGATGTCCAGCAGCAGAGAAAGAGGCTTTTTGGCTTTATCTGGAGAACTTGCTAAGGAAACTCCCCAAGAACGAGGTGTTTCTGGGTGCAGATCACAACGGACATGTCGGCACACAAAATCAAGGCGATAAAAGGAGGCATGGTGGTTACGGATATCGCTGCAGAAATGAGCAGGGAAATGAGATACTTCGACTTGCCTCTCGAACTAAAGACAGGTCGGTTAAAGTGGAAAAGATTCGATGGCAAAGACTGGGTACTGAACAGGGCGTGCAGCTTCTGACAGAATTGCAAGACTGGATTCATGATGTTGTTGAGACAGAGGCTGAACTGGATGCTGGCGAGATGTGGCAGACTTTCCAAGATGTCTGTTTGTTGAAAGCTAAAGAACTGCTTTGAGTGTCGAAAGGTCGATTGAGAAACTGAAGAGAAGCCTGGTTTTGGAAAGGTGACTCTGTTAAGAAGGCAACCAAGAGAGCAGCATTCAAGGCGTGGTCGAAATGTGATAATAGAACTACTAACAATAGAAAAAGAGCGGCTCCGACAACAAAAAGTTGAAACGAAGAAAACCGCGGCAAAAGAAATAGCTAAAGCCAAAGCTGCTACGTGTCGAAAGTTTTATGAAGATCTCGAATCTCCGGACGGCGGTGGGATGATCTTTAAAGTGGCGTCACAGCGTCGAAACAATGCAAAAGCAATAACCTAAGTTTATTGAGGATGCAAATGGCAGGCTGCTTACTGATGACCACGACATAACGCAGGGATGGAGAGACTACTTTGATAATCTGTTGAACGAGGAGTTCCCACGAACCGAATACCCATCCTCTGAACCCGTCTTAGGCGAAGAAGTGGAAGACATAACCGAATTGGAGGTCGAAGATGCACTGAAAGAAATGAAGAGGTAAAGCAGTGGGACCGGACGAAGTGCCCATAGAGCTGTGGAAGTCTGTTGGAGCGATCGGCATCCTCTTTCTCTGTATTTTGTACAACAAAATTAAAAACGGAAGTTCGATGCCTGCGGCTTTTCGTCAGAGCTTCCTCTTGCCGTTCTTCCAGAAGATTCCAGAAAATGCGACAATTACAGAGGTATAAAACTACTGTCGCACACTATGAAGCTTTGGGAAAGTCATTAACAACTGATGAAAATTGCACTGTCAAAAATTCACGTTAATCAATGTGGTTTCATGCCTGGCAGATCAGCAGTGGATGCAATTCAAGCTATGCGTATACTGGTGGAAAAGTTTAGAGACGCTGCTAGGAATTTGCATATGATATTCATAGACCTTGAGAAAGCTTTCGATCGAGTGCCGCTATATTTGATATGGACGGCATTGAGAAGTCACGGTGTTCCAGAATGATATGTTGAAATCATTGTGGACATGTATCGCGATGCGACCACAAGGGTGAGATGCATGGCAGGAACATCAACGGCTTTTCATGTGAACATAGGGGTACACCAAGGCAGTGTGCTGAGCCTACTGCTCTTTAACATTGTTTTTAATTATCTGACATCGCACATCATGGATGAATTACTGCTGAGCGTACTTTTTGCTGACGATGTGGGTCTCGCGAGTGAAAGTGTTGCGGTGCTACAGGATGTTTTCAATCACTGGAAATGTGCACTTGAAAGCCACAGTCTGAAGATCAGTGAATCCAAAACGGAATATATGTTCTTGCCATTCAGCGACGCACAAGCACCATCGCCTGACATTATGATCAATAGTCGAGTTATGCCGAAGTGTACAAGTTTTAAGTATCTTGGTTCTATATTGAATCAAAGAGAAGGCTGTGAGCAAGATGTGAATGATCGAATCACCGTGGCAGCAGATGTCGGCTGTTCTTTGTGACAAGTGTATCCCTCCAAAACTTAAGGGCTGAATGTATACTACAGTGGTTGGACCCGCACTTACATATGGAGCAAAGTGTTGGACACGATACGAGCAGTTTGATCGAGATCTCACAACTGCAGAGATGAAAATGTGTCGAATGTCTCTTGGTGTAACTAAGTTGGACCACATCAGAAGCGAACGAATACGTGGCTCCCTTCAAATAAAAGAGTCAGTGGCAGAGAAAATCTCTCGAGAGCGAAACGATTGGTTCGAAAGGGTTGATTCTCAGCACCCAAAGTGTTACAAAAAAGATAATGGCTCTTGATATCCCGCCAGTCAAAAAACGAGGAAGACCGAAGAACAGTTGGAAGATCGACGATTGAAGCATGGCTTGACCCAGCAAGAGAGGAACGATAGAATGAACTCCAGAATGACACTCCGTTCAATGAGACCAAATTGAATTGAAATTTTACTGCTTACCCTGGAGACTTTTGTCTCACAACAGGAATTATATATGTAATATTAGTCATTATGTATATTAATAAAGCAAGGAAGATTTTTAAGCAACAATTTAAAAGTGATTGGCTCAAAATTACGATAGTTATCGTGTCCACAAGAAAGTTAAATGTATAAGTATATATAAACTTTTGAGCTGATGGTGGTTTTGGTGTCTGGGGGATGTGAAATGCAAAGATATGTCAAACTTTTTCGTAAGTGGAATCATGGCACCCATTACAATAAGTTTCTTTCTTATGAAATCTACCTAAAAATAGACAAACTGTTTTTAATCATGTATATAAATTTTTCAAATGAACAATAAATATGTGAAAAATCACATGTTCAGAAATAATGAAATGAATATAATAAGCAAAGAAAATTTATTGTAATTATTACATAACAAATAAATCAACTTTTATGAAAGTTTCTCTTGATTTAGAAATGGCTCAATAAAAAAACTGATAAAATTAGTGTACCTAAAAAACAGCATTGACAAAAACATCTCAGTATTAGCATCATTTGACATAAACTTTACACATACACATTTCAGTAATAAAAACCCTATCCGTTCTGAGACACATTAAATCCATCAAAGTACTACAAAACCACAAGCACACTAAGCACCATTTCAAAAAAAAATTTATATTCCAAAACAGAATCACTCGTAGTGGCGGCTTGTTCTTAGCTACAAGCCATCACTCCTTTAACACTTATATGAATTCCCCTATTCCAACCATCATGGTTGAAGTCCTCACACTAACAAAAACTCCACCAAAGAACTCTACAACAGTGGTCTGTTTGTCCCACATTCTACCTTATTTCTAAGCTTTGCAACTCTATGATTGCTTTCAATCGTATGGGTATGTGCTCCTGTTTCTGGGTCTATGAAATTATATATGTACAGTTTTATGATTAAAATTTTTAATGCCCTATAAGTGCATCATTCATTCGAAATTATGATTGTACCTTTATTGCAGTGGCACTGTGTATCTGCAGCATTTTCTATTTCCACTTTATTTTATCAATAACATTTAATATAATGATTCCTTTTTTGTTTATACTTGTACAATATATAATCCTATTATGGTTAATATCAGTAGCCATCCCCAAGTTTATGAAAAAGATACAAAAAACTTTATATGGAACTGTGCGCTTCACAGTTCCAGTGGCGTGGTGTGCACATGCACACATAGGAAGCTGCACTCAAGGGAGAGAGCACGTCAACCCCAGCATCCTGGTGGAAGGTAGTTTTTTATTTACTCCGCATGTGTATGGAACATTCCTTTCATTCCCTTTTCTAGTTTAGTTGGTGGAAGGAATATGAAAGTGGTTTAGCTGTTTTTTCAGTAGTGATCAGAAAATGGTAGAAAGCAAGGGTTTTTTGATTGCCAAATCTGTCCAAAAACACACTGGAAGTGTGAAAGAGAAGATAATTGGTAAAAACTAATTATGTATTTGTTAAATTAGGCACCACTGGACTATAGTGTTTTTAAGTGAACATTTTATTAAGTTATTATGTAATAATACTTAAAAATATCTGTATTGACATTTTATTATTTATTCGGTTAAACCGAATACGATCTTTAAGCACAATGTGTTTAAAAACCACGCCCTATATTTTTGAATGTGATAAAGTGTACAATTAGATTATTATCCTGCCTCCAGCTATTTTGATTCTTTTTTTTCAGGTTTTTTATTTTACAGAAAGCTTTAACCATAACTTTGGAAATGCCCAGGAAAAAAGTTTTCTGGAGCAGCACCCCCACTAATTTTAGCTATGAGCCACCACTGTTTTCTTGTATAATAATAAAACTGCAGTTTTCTATCTGGTATATGCTGAAACATTAATAGGAAATGAAGTCATAGCTGATATACAGATGACTACTGTAAATGCTACAGCTGTTTAGATGATGAAATAACAGAGAAAATACTAATTTATAAAAAGCCTTCATTTGTAATGTTTATTATTAATAGAATAGTACTTAATTCCTGACCTGCAAATCTAAAACACAGTGATTATTTGGTTTTCTTACTTCATCGTGTTGTACAGCAGATTTTAGACCAATGACTTAGATGTTTTTGAAGTCTCCAAGTATTTTGCATGATATAGATTCACTTCACTAAAATGTTAGAAGTAAAGAGGTATTGTATCTTACTGTTCCTTGAAGACTATGCAAGACCAACCATGCTTCTCAGGACCTTATTTTGGGGGGAAAAAATCATGTCAAAAAAATATAGTAGTTGTACAATACACATTTTTTTCAACTTGGTTTCGTTCTAATAGTACATATCCCTTTTGTAATTGGAGAAAGGTTCAAAAAACTGCATAAGAGGCAGGACTAGCAAAATATACTAATGTAAAATGTGCTTGCTTAAGTATATATAAAATTTATATTGTTATTATTATTTATAATAAATATGATTATTATTATAATATACTGATTATTATTTATAATTTGTTTCTTTTAAATATCTGCCTCAATCCTTTTTATTTATTAATGGCTGTAAAGTGTCATATATCATTATTTATTTATTTATCTGTACACATACAGAATACAACACATACATAATATTTGTACAATATATACACTTTGTAAAAGTGAATAAATCTACAAAAAAGATTTATAAAAAATTAGGATATTTAACAATTACAGTACTTATTTTATAATAAAATCATTCATTTCAGCTGCATTCAAAGATTTGCTACAAGCAAATCATCCCTTCAGGTTCCTGCTACCAAAAACTCCTTTGGATCAGAATACCAGTCCCAGAATTTATATAAACCATGAATATCAGTCAGTTTTCTACTTATCTCCCCTCCATTTTAATAGAAATACCCAGCAGTAAAGAATGTAAGTCCGAATACTGCAATTGGCAGGAGGGTCCGACATCTTTGCATTGAATTCTGTTTATTGTGTCACTATTTGCTCACTCAATTAGGTGAGCTAGTTTCATTTCAAACATTATTAACAAAATAAACTTTAAAAATATAGAAACTTTTTGACATCATATCATGTTCTACTACATTTTCAGGCTTGAAAGCTTCCTTTTAGACGTTGGCTGCAGTCATTTTTAAGCTACTATTACCAGTTGCTGTACACATCAAGTCACAGGACTGTAATAGTTATTAGTTTGGCATAGACTGCTTACTTGGAAACTGGCCTTTGCTTTGTATGTGTTAGTCCTTGTGACTATATACAGTATAGTTAAATACTTGATTAGAATCTGTTATTTTAATAGCTATGTGAGCATTTTAAAATTGTGTTGTTATAATGACACGTTTCAGGATTAACAATCAGTATTTCTTCAATACCGAAAAGCAATCTTTTTATTAAGCCTTTGAAGAGAGGTCATATGTATTCTGTCACAGATATATTTTGTTCACGAGATACAAGCTATCAGTCATGATGTAAAAATCTTTAGCTCTTTATGAGAAATGAGTGTAAGAGTTTTTTTTAAAGAAGAAGCAAGTTTCTCCAGAAAATGTGTTATAAGTTCTATTTAACTGAGTGAGAGAAAATGTAATTACTGCATTAAAAATCAGTGAAAGTTATCATGAAGAAATATTTTACTAAATTAGATGCAGTACTAACCCCATTTAGAGTTGCTTTCTCCAACAGTAATGATGTTCACCACACACAGCTAATATCTATGATGAACAGAATGAAGGTATCACCTGAAAGGCTGACTATTATTTACAATTATGCAAGCTTTACTTAGCAAGCTGCAATACAACCGTATATTTGACTCACTCAGTGAAAGAGGCCACTTCACTCCTCACTTTACCTAGTTAACCTGGAATGTCATTTTAGGAAGTTGGGATTCATACCAAGTTACTATAACCATTACGATTATGACACATAATATACAAACACATTCCCCTGAAGTGAACATTTCACTTGTAGAGGTGAATAATATCTACACTTTGAAAGGATTTGCTACAATATTCTTGGCTCTGTGAAAAAGGAAGCAGGAGGAAACTGACTTCACTTCTCATTTTTTCTGCTATGGGGATCCTTGTTTTTCTTGACAATGGCTATAATTTTTGGAGTATCTGGTATTTCATGCTGGGTCATCTAAAGATATTTCAAGTTTGGCATTACACAAATTAATTGATAGTACACATTTAGATTATTTACACCTGATGAAAGCGTTTTTAAAATAGGACTAATGTTCAATAAAAATTAATTTTATTTGAAAAATCATGCTTGTGTTTAATAAAGGATGTTGGAGTTCAATTAATATCTCTGGTCAGGACTAAGGCTAAATATGGTAATAACAATTATTCTCATTGTAATTTAGTAAAGGAGGTAATTAAGTAATAAGATAATAGCATACTAGTGAGTGCTGCTAATAGTACTACCAGAATTAAATGAAAAGAAAGCTGCCCATCAAACATGTAAATAAGTTGGAGCGCTGAAATAATGTACACTGAAAATAATTTAATTATTTATTTAGTAACTACAGGCCGAATTAATAATACAAGATCAATTTTACAGCATATGAAAAACGCCAAGCCTGAACAGAAATCAACCTTTGGGATTATATCATGATAAAAGATACGTGACTATATATAATTATATATTTGTTATTTATGATTACATAAATCATGTTTATTAAAATTAAATCTTATCAGAATGTACTTTGATTTCAGATTTAAGTTATGCACTGTTTTAGTTAATTGGGGGCTGCAATATAAACTGTTAAAATATTTCTTTGAGTTATAATAAAAATATGCTGTTAAGATACTTATGTTTAAATATATATTTTTTGAAACTAATTGTTCTCATAAAATGTGAAAAAGATGTTATGCTTTATACAACTAATAATAATAATGATGAAATTAAAGTACATGAAATTTCAAATTCTGTTAACTTCACAACTGAACAAAATTGGATAGCCAAGTGCATATATAGAAATGATATCAATAACACTGGCTTTGCTTATATAGAAATAAAAACTAATTCAAATGCTAGCGACACTGAACAAGCATTTCATGCAGGGTACCTTGAAGGTAATGTTACGAGTGATCTTATTTACAGCCAGTGGTACAACACAGTAAATGATTTTAGAACTACTATGAATAAATCAGTTGTTGAAAAAGTTAATACTTTTTTAAAAAATAATTCAAAATGGATAACTCAACAATTTCATTACACAAATGATTCCTATTGGCACCAAATAAAATTACTTTACCATCAAATACAAGGAATTTATCATGGATACAATGCAGCATCAAAAAATTATCTTCAATTGAATGACATATTATGGTTAAATGTATACTATGATTTAATAGATTTATATACTGCTCTTGGTGGAACAGAACTTGAAGGTAAGAATACAACTGCCTTAATGTATTATTTATATTATAAACTAATGTATGCAGATTCATTCTTTTGCTACTGCATGAATATTGAGCATTGCATTACTATACAATTTTGTATTTACAATACTATTTACTATTGTGTCGATTAAAACAAATCACTTTTGCTATTTTCTTACAGCATAAAAACAATTATTAAATCATTCATAGAAATTACTAATCTGTTTACACTTATTAATCTATAAAACTGCTGAATATATCTTGTATTTAAATTGTAGCATTACTATCCACAGAAATATTACCACATTATCTGTTTGGAGATTTATTTACCTGTTTCAAGATATTTCTGGTAGTTTCTTCATTAATTTTATTTTCAGTGCTTCCATAAGATTCCTTTTGTAGACAAACCTGTGCTTAACCAACTCAGTAAAACTGTACATGTAAATTTAATATCCTTTCATGGCAAAATTTATTGGTACAAAAATTTTTTTTTTTCATTATATAAACGTAAAAAAAAAACATTAAATGTAAAAAAAAGATATTATATAAATGTCTGTTGACATAAAAACAGATTTTTAAACCATTACCTTTTTCAGACCGCAAAATACTCAATGTACACTACACCTGTGTTAACATCATTTTTAGAAATAAAAATATACCTTGAAGTTGTACACCAGTTTTTTTGACATAAATTTTCATTTGTTTCATTAAAAAAAATAATAAAATGATTAATAGTAATTTTATTAAGTACAACACTGAAAAATAAATGCTTTGTAATATTTACGATAAAAAACAAAAATTGTTTTTAGTGGTAAATTTTTAAAACAATGGAAATAATTAAATTTACAACTATAACAATAAAATGAAATTAAACATTCTAAAAAAAAAAATTTAATTAAGTCCATTTACAGGTTTTACTTCCTTGTACGAAGTAAAGGAAGTATTGTGATCATAAAAAATTTCAGATTTCAACGTAAATATACATTTTGACTAGTTTTGGCATGATGTCTGTATCTCACATTAACTCAAAAACAATTAGCTGTAGAATGTTGAAATTTTGGAATTAGGACTGATGTAACATCTAGTTGTGCACCTCCCCTTTTGTTCGCAATTGACTGGATCAAAAGACCCCAAAATTTAAAAAAATTAGATTTTGGATTTTTTCTTAACAGCAGTAATAAACCCTCGCTGAGAGCTTTTCAATGATAATTCAAAAGCGGTACTTATTTTCATTGGTTCCATAGTTATAGCCAAATAAAATTTTAATTAATTAGATATTTGGATCTTAAAAGAAGGCACATCGATTTGAATCACACTTCATCTTCTTTTTTAATTTAAATATATTAATTTATTATTAATTACCAACCTCAGATTGTAAAAAAAGTTTTATGATAAATAAGAATTCAATAACAATAAAAAAAAATCATTAGTTATTAATGAAATAGAATTTTATGTACTTTTCATTAAAACAAAATATGTGTATGTAATTAATAGGCTTACAAGGAAGTCATGTGGTGTCCACATCGGATTTTTTTCATGAAATAAAAGAAAAGAATTGCATTTTTGATTAAGGCACAGATAAATTTACATTTTCAACCATAAAAATGCGACCTATATTTATTTTCCACAGCCATTTCTTATAAATCTAGTTGTTTCTTTATCATCATGCATTGGCATGTGATATTATCATATTTCACTTCATCAATTAGTCTTGATTTTAAGTTCTTCTGCCAGGTGCAATCTATAATGAAGTAAATCCAATATATCTCTTTTTGATGTTATGTTGATTGCATGCAATTTTATATTCAATTCATGAATTGTATACTGGTAAGGTATACAATTCATTTCATGCCATTTATCAATGGCATGAAATATTAGGCATAACATCCATTTTTTGGAACAACATTTATGTGATACAAACAAAATGATTGAACAAATCAACTCCTCCTGTGGCACTATTGTACTTCTTTACTACTTGTGAGAGATATATTTGCTATAGATTTATCCTACCTCCTTACACTATCATTCTCACCACTACCCATAAAATTGGAAGCAAGAACAGTCCTGTTACCTAACCATTTGGTCATGTACATCATAATCTTGGCTATCCAACTCTTCACTGAATCCTCTTTTATGTTGTTTGAAAAGTACTTTGTCATCAGTAAATGGAGGTTTTGAAAAATGATTTACTCTAGCTGTTCCTGAAGAAAAGCTCAGTCGACACTTTTAAAATCTGCAGCGGTGGTAAATGCAAAGTGGTAAATCATAAAATAATTGTCAAAGTAAAGACAGTGACTTAGTCTACTAAGACTTTTACTGAACTCTAATACAACAGAAGCCCCCAATCTAAATTGCTTAATTTCATTATCAGCAGGTTTTGTTGTTTTACCTTGTTATAAAATGAAATTGTAGATAAGGCCAACCTTATCACAAAGTTAAAAGTTTTTTATCCCCCAGGGTGAGGGCTTTCTCTTAACATACCAGAATTAAAAAAAAAAAAAAAAAAAAAAAAAAAAAAAAAAAAAAAAAAATTAAAAAAAAATTTAGTGCAGTGAGTGAGTGAGTGCAGTGAGCGAGTGCAGTGAGTGAGTGAGTGAGTGAGTGCAGTGAGTGAATGAGTGCAGTGAGTGAGTGAGTTAATTTACGGGCGAAATCTTTCACCCAGTATAACTCGCTAAAGTAACGTTTTTTACGGACCTATATTTATATGAAATTTTTTGTTATTTTTAGCCTCTAGAATGAGTTGTCAAAGTATTGCCGTAAACTTCTGAATCATCCTGTACATATATATATATTTATATATTCACGCTAATTTTGGCGTTTTACATGAGATATCTTAGAAACTAAGAACGATACAGTTCTAGGACCTATTTTTTTCGATTTCCCAGCTCAAAAGCCATAAGAAACAATTGTATTTGCCCTTTAATTGACTTTTCCAGAATTTCAAAAAGGCATAATTTACCCGGAGAAAGTAAACGAGGATACCCGGAGGTAGTAGAATAGGATACTAGCAATTTGTCACTTCAACGGGATAGGACATCAGAAATATGGAGAATAATAAAGTTAAGACCGAGACCCGGCCTTGTAGTTGTGGTCCGTAATGGCATAGCCGGGGCTGCGAGGTTTGAGGCAGGCATAAAAAAGACAGATCCGGTTCCTGGGGTGGGGCTGGGGACAGCTTTGCTGGACCTGGATTCGTACCTGGGGGATTTGAGGCAGGCAAATAATTAAAGTAACAAAATATCCGATCTGCCGTTCCGGAATTATAGCCGGTGGATGGAAAGGCCCTCTTAGGGTATAACGACACTCTTCCAGACCGAGTATACTTAAATGGATAACCGGTCTGGGGGAGAAGGGGGAAAAAAAAGAAAAGAAGAAGAAAGAAAAGTAAACTGATATCGATATCAAGGAATTACAAGGAATTTATTGGTGTCCTAATATTGATGATAATACATCAATTATCCAGACCCAGACTAGATAATTATTGGTCGACTGATTCAGTTTTAGGTGTGGCTACTATTTCAAATATTTTTACAAAAATTAGGTTGAAAAAGATAATTGAAAATATTCACTGTAATGAAAATCAAACTGCTCAGCATAAAAATTCATCTGGCTATGATAAACTCCTCTATGAATCATGAGACCTTACCGTTGGTGAGGGGGCTTGAGTGCTCAGGGATACAGAGTAGCTGGACCGAAGGTGGAACCATATCGGAGAGGTATCTGTTGAGAGCCAGACTAAGGAATGGTTCCTGAAAGAGGGCAGCAGCTCTTTCAGTAGTTGTTAGGGGCGTGAGTCACAATGACTTAAACGGCCGTATCAACATCAATCAGTCCTCTGAGTACTGCGCAGTTGAAAGCGATGGAAAACTACAGCTGTTTTTTTTCCAAGAAAATGTGGCTCCTGCAGTTTCACACATCAAAAATGGAGGCGCCTTCCTTGGTAAAATATTCCGGAGGTAAAATAGTCCCCCGTTCGGATCTCCGGGTGGGGACTACTAAGGAAGGAGTCACAAGAAAAATAAAAAATAACATTCTACAAGTCGGAGCGTGGAATGTTAGAAGCTTAAAAAAGGTTGGTAGGGTAGAAAATTTAAAAAGGGAAATGGATAGGTTAAATGTGGATATAGTAAGAATTAGTGAGGTTCGGTGGGAAGAGGAAGGCGACTTTTGGTCAGGTGATTTTAGAGTAATTAACTCAGCGTCAAATAATGGGCAGGCAGGAGTAGGTTTCGTGATGAAAGAGAAGATAGGGAGGAGAGTGGAGTATTTCAAGACGCATAGCGATAGAATCATTGTAATAAGGATAAAATCAAAACCTAAACCGACAACGATTGTTAACGTCTATATGCCTACAAGCACCCATGATGATGATGAGATAGAATGTGTATACGAAGAGATTGATGAAGCAATTAAACACGTAAAAGGAGATGAAAATTTAATAATAGTTGGAGATTGGAATGCAAGCATTGGAAAAGGCAAGGAAGGAAATATAGTGGGTGAATACGGGCTGGGCAAAAGGAATGAAAGAGGGGACCGACTTATAGAGTTTTGCACGAAGTATAATTTAGTAATTGCCAACACCCAATTTAAAAATCATAATAGAAGAATATACACTACAAGCTTTCTTCCTTAACCGTTTTCATATCGAAGGTAGTTCGATAAGATATGAAGTACGTCGTCAAACCATACGAAAACAAGTTGCTACAGTTGTTAGTGTAGTCAAAACAGTGGAGGTAGTTTCTGTTGTTTACGGCAACTATCTTGTCGCCTGTAACTGATAAGCGGTAATACATAACAATATATAATTAGGTACCAAGTACATCGGGTAATAATACAGATTTATACAGTATTAAGGTTAATAAAGAACGTTTCCTTGGATCTGTCAAATTTTTTTGTTCATACTGTAATTTAAATCTTGGGTGATTGGTAAACAGAAGATTTAAATGTATTTTAAACATATTAAATAACGATAATTTACTTAATAATATGGAGCATTTGAAAATATATGTCGTAAACTAGACAAAATTTTCAACTAACGCAGCTGATTTACTTTCAATTACCAAATTAGCCTAGTTACTTTATTACATCGGCAAAAGTAACGTTAAATATTTAATGATATCTATTGAACCGGGGAAATATTTTGTTATACATCGGATTTTTTAAAATTAAACTTTAGACTACGACTCCTAACCAAAATTACGGCCATTTAATATTTTTCATACCTAGTTTAAAATAAATAGTTTAAAAAAAAAAAATTAAAACTATCTATTATGTGATATGGAACGATTATTTGGGGTGCAGTGTAGAAATAAGGAGATCACTTTAAGGTGCTCAGGAATAATATTTTGACTGGGTCTGGACAATTGGAGATTTTATTTGAAAAGTTTTGGGGTTTAAAAAAAATAAGATATCTTATAAATTTTTTATCAAAATGATTTCCAAATTAATGATTCTACTTGAAGTTTTTAGTTTCTTTCAGGTATTTGATGTTTTTCCTTCAAATTCGGTATAATTATATACTTACGTTATTTACTCGTACAATTCACGCCATCCCGTATTTCACTTATCTGAATTCTTAAACAATATTTTTAAAAAATAAAATTTTACCAGATCTATTTTAAAGAGCTTGAGAACGAATTTTCAATCTCTCTGTTATGATAGTACAACCTGTTTGAAGAAAAGATTTGGCCGTTTTCCCCGGCGGTTTACATCAGCGTTGCAATGTTTAGATGTTTCCAACAAGCCAGTGGCGCGAGTGGTAGCGTCTCGGCCTTTCACCCGGAAGTCCTGGGTTCGAATCCCGATCAGGCATGGCATTTTTCATACACGCTATAAAACATTCATCTCATCCTCTGCGGAATGAATTGCTTGACTGAGGACCCGGAGGTAAAACAGTAAAAAAAAAGCCCTTTAAAAGCATCCTGAGCAAGTTGTATGCAAAAATATTGATAGGTAAAAGGAGGACATACTTTGACACCAACTAGACAGATAAGACGCCCATCGATTGAACTCGTGGATAGGTATAGGACGTGATGGATCGACGGATAATTGTTACGAGTTTTTTAAGACTGGAGTTTCCAGTGCGTTGATCGGCAGTGAGGACGATGCTTTGTGACAAGCCTGAGGAAAATGCTGGTGAAGAAAGTAAACCAGAGGAGGAATATATAGTACTGAGGAAGAGAGCAATGATATACACAATCGACCGCTGTAAGTTTCAGTCAAATAAATATAATTTTCACAGCGATTATCACATTTTATTTTCATTATAAACCTACGTAAAATCGTTTCCTCGCCTAATCACGCACCTATATTTTTAGATTAAAAAAAACTGACACAATTGTAGGACTTTCCCGTCACGCAGATTTTTTTCTGATGCACGACTTACGCACACATATGCACATACAACTTAATTTAAAATATTTATAATTTTAATTAAATTAATATTTTTTATACAGCTGTACGTCAGTGATACACTAGCGCTCCTTGTGGTGACAGGGGTATTATTGACGCAGTATTATATTCTCTTGGCCACTAGTTAGAGCATTTTTTTTTGGAGCGGGTAGCGATTTTGAAAAAATTGATTTTTGCAAATATTATTATTTTTGCGGTGAAATCTCGAGATACTGAGAGTAACCTTGTTCTATAACGTCATCCCCTTGACCTTTTAAGTTGAAAATTTAATAGCATCAATACCCCATGTGTAGAAGTAATCTAACCAAGTTTGGTGAAAATCGGTCCAGTAGTTCTGGAGATATAAGGTGTGAGACACCGAACACACACAAAGTACATACGAACATTCGAAAAATTTTCATCCGGTGTTTTGGGTTCCTTAGGTGTCAAAACGTCAAGATCCGGTGAAAACCGCATATGCCCAAATTGGACCGATTACAATATTTGCCCTTCTACAGGTATAGCGCTAGACGGGAAAGTAAAAATGTTAGTCAAAAAAGTGTGTGAATTACGCAAATAAATACGGTAAATTAGGATTAAAATTTGAATTTCAAAATAAATGGAAAATGGAAATCAATATGTATGAAACAGAGGTTGAAAAACGTCTACGTAAAAAGCAAATAATATAAATAAAAAAATTCTCCGGTAAAGTTTAACAACACCATTGTCTATTGTCGATTTTTTAACTTACTTATATATGAACTTTCGGGATTTTATCGTAGTTTTAATGAAAGAGATGTAACTTGTTTTTTTTATAGTAGAATACCCTACTCAACACCAGCCGACAAAAAAATTTAGTGTGATATTTTTCTAACTGCTATTCTTGGCTTAGATTGGATAACCAAAAAATTTCAGATGTTTTAAAAATTATTTAACTGAACTAAAATTGAAAATTTATCCTATTGATAGCAGTAGAAATTATTGAATTTTTTTTTAGATAATGTTTATAATGTTATTATTATATAATTATAATATTTATTATTTTCATAACCTTGGTAAAGAAAAAAATCAAAATGTTAATTTTAACAAAACACAAATGTAAAAAAACTCCGAAAATAGAATTTTAATTAAAATTTATCAACTTTATTGCAAAATATTATGTTTTTTATTTTAATTCTCGATTTTTAAACGGATTTATTTAACACATTCAAGAACATTTTAAGAATGTTGATTTATTAATTTTTCCTTTGATTTTTTTATCTACTTTTTACCCATTTTCATGCAAAAGTGGGGCCAAACTTTTATACCACATTCATAAAGATTGATGCAGCCATTATTTTCTTACAGTGCCAAAAATAAAGATGTGATTCATATATTACACTCTAAATAGTATTACTATACTAACATCGATCATTTTTACTAAATTTATAGAGCACAGATTATTAAATAAGTACTTATGTTTTTTTTTGTTTTTTTGTCTTCAGTCATTTGACTGGTTTGATGCAGCTCTCCAAGATTCCCTATCTAGTGCTAGTCGTTTCATATCAGTATACCCTCTACATCCTACATCCCCAACAATTTGTTTTACATACTCCAAACGAGGCCTGCCTACACAATTTTTCCGTTCTACCTGTCCTTCCAATATGAAAGCGACTATTCCAGGATGCCTTAGTATGTGGCGTATAAGTCTGTCTCTTCTTTTAACTATATTTTTCCAAATGCTTCTTTCTTCATCTATTTGCCGCAATACCTCTTCATTTGTCACTTTATCCACCCATCTGATTTTTAACATTCTCCTATAGCACCACATTTCAAAAGCTTCTAATCTTTTCTTCTCAGATACTCCGATTGTCCAAGTTTCACTTCCATATAAAGCGACACTCCAAACATACACTTTCAAAAATCTTTTCCTGAGATTTAAATTAATTTTTGATGTAAACAAATTATATTTCTTACTGAAGGCTCGTTTAGCTTGTGCTATTCGGCATTTTATATCGCTCCTGCTTCGTCCATCTTTAGTAATTTTACTTCCTAAATAACAAAATTCTTCTACCTATTACTATAAATAGCATGAATTACTATATCATCAGCAAATCGTAGCATCTTTATATTTTCACCTTGTACTGTTACTCCGAATCTAAATTGTTCTTTAACATCATTAACTGCTAGTTCCATGTAAAGATTAAAAAGTAACAGAGATAGGGAACATCCTTGTCGGACTCCCTTTCTTATTAGGGCTTCTTTCTTATGTTCTTCAATTGTTATTGTTGCTGTTTGGTTCCTGTACATGTTAGCAATTGTTCTTCTATCTCTGTATTTGAACCCTAATTTTTTAAAAATGCTGAACATTTTATTCCAATCTACGTTATCGAAAGCCTTTTCTAGGTCTATAAACGCCAAGTATGTTGGTTTGTTTTTCTTTAATCTTCCTTCTACTATTAATCTAAGGCCTAAAATTGCTTCCCTTGTCCCTATACTTTTCCTGAAACCAAATTGGTCTTCTCCTAACACTTCTTCCACTCTCCTCTCAATTCTTCTGTATAAAATTCTAGTTAAGATTTTTGATGCATGACTAGTTAAACTAATTGTTCTATATTCTTCACATTTATCTGCCCCTGCTTTCTTTGGTATCATAACTATAACACTTTTTTTGAAGTCTGACAGAAATACCCCTTTTTCATAAATATTACACACCAGTTTGTATAATCTATCAATCGCTTCCTCACCTGCACTGCGCAGTAATTCTACAGGTATTCCGTCTATTCCAGGAGCCTTTCTGCCATTTAAATCTTTTAATGCTCTCTTAAATTCAGATCTCAGTATTGTTTCTCCCATTTCATCCTCCTCAACCTCCTCTTCTTCCTCTATAACACCATTTTCTAATTCATTTCCTCCGTATAACTCTTCAATATATTCCACCCATCTATCGACTTTACCTTTCGTATTATATATTGGTGTACCATCTTTGTTTAACACATTATTAGATTTTAATTTATGTACCCCAAAATTTTCCTTAACTTTCCTGTATGCTCCGTCTATTTTACCAATGTTCATTTTTCTTTCCACTTCTGAACACTTTTCTTTAATCCACTCTTCTTTCGCCAGTTTGCACTTCCTATTTATAGCATTTCTTAATTGCCGATAGTTCCTTTTACTTTCTTCATCATTAGCATTCTTATATTTTCTACGTTCATCCATCAGCTGCAATATATCGTCTGAAACCCAAGGTTTTCTACCAGTTCTCTTTATTCCGCCTAAGTTTGCTTCTGCTGATTTAAGAATTTCCTTTTTAACATTCTCCCATTCTTCTTCTACATTTTCTACCTTATCTTTTTTACTCAGACCTCTTGCGATGTCCTCCTCAAAAATCTTCTTTACCTCCTCTTCCTCAAGCTTCTCTAAATTCCACCGATTCATCTGACAACTTTTCTTCAGGTTTTTAAACCCCAATCTACATTTCATTATCACCAAATTATGGTCGCTATCAATGTCTGCTCCAGGGTAAGTTTTGCAGTCAACGAGTTGATTTCTAAATCTTTGCTTAACCATGATATAATCTATCTGATACCTTGCAGTATCGCCTGGCTTTTTCCAAGTGTATATTCATCTATTATGATTTTTAAATTGGGTGTTGGCAATTACTAAATTATACTTCGTGCAAAACTCTATAAGTCGGTCCCCTCTTTCATTCCTTTTGCCCAGCCCGTATTCACCCACTATATTTCCTTCCTTGCCTTTTCCAATGCTTGCATTCCAATCTCCAACTATTATTAAATTTTCATCTCCTTTTACGTGTTTAATTGCTTCATCAATCTCTTCGTATACACACTCTACCTCATCATCATCATGGGCGCTTGTAGGCATATAAACGTTAACAATCGTTGTCGGTTTAGGTTTTGATTTTATCCTTATTACAATGATTCTATCGCTATGCGTTTTGAAATACTCCACTCTCCTCCCTATCTTCTTGTTCATCACGAAACCTACTCCTGCCTGCCCATTGTTTGACGCTGAGTTAATTACTCTAAAATCACCTGACCAAAAGTCGCCTTCCTCTTCCCACCGAACCTCACTAATTCCTACTATATCCACATTCACCCTATCCATTTCCCTTTTTAAATTTTCTAGCCTACCAACCTTTTTTAAGCTTCTATCATTCCACGCTCCGACTCGTAGAATGTTATTTTTTAATTTTCTGGTGACCCCTTCCTTAGTAGTCCCCACCCGGAGATCCGAACGGGGGACTATTTTACCTCCGGAATATTTTACCAAGGAAGGCGCCTCCATTATTGCTATGTGAAAATGCAGAGAGCCACATTTTCTTGGAAAAAAAGCAGCTGTAGTTTTCCATTGCTTTCAGCTGCGCAGTACTCAGAGGACTGAGTGATGTTGATACGGCCGTTTAAGTCGTTGTGACTCACGCCCCTAACAACTACTGAAAGAGCTGCTGCCCTCTTTCAGGAATCATTCCTTAGTCTGGCTCTCAACAGATACCTCTCCGATATGGTTGCACCTTCGGTCCAGCTACTCTGTATCCCTGAGCACTCAAGCCCCCTCACCAACGGCAAGGTCTCATGATTCATAGAGGAGGGTGCTTATGTTAAATTTTCAAATTATTCCACCGATATAATCTTGTTTTTAGATTACTTTCTGACGATCATCATCCGTGTTCTATAAATGTTAATCAAAACCTTTTTACCCTACTTTATAGACAAAAATCTTTTACTACTTCTACCCAAAAGAAATTTTTATTTTAACTATTTTATAGGGTCTTTTAAAACACTTTTAGATTAACGTTTATATAATTGATGTTTATACTTTATAACATGTAAATTTGAAAATGAAATATGTTGAATACATATTTCATAAAGTCTAATAAAATCATAATGTATATCAATGCCGTAGATAAAAATATATTTTGATACACATTAGTTTAGTTTATTATCTTTTTAAAATTATTTATAGCTGATCAGGATAGTCTAGTTGTTAACTTGTCGTCACTTCACTAACCGGTGATTTTCAAAGTCGAGGGTTCAAAGGTTGGAATCCTAGTAAAAAAATCTGACAACACAGTTGTTCTGATGTACGGCTTACACACACATACACGCACAAATTAATTTAAAATATTTATCATTTTATATAAATATTATATTATTTCGTTTATTTAATTCAATGTATCAAACTAAAGTGCACGCGCATACCGTATTTAATTCGCGTGGGTGTGGCAGTACTAGCGATGGTTGACACTAAATAAACTAATGTAATCTCACAACTTACATAGAACAAATTTTGTTTCTACCGAAATTGCGTAGCCGTGAGGCTTAACGTATCAGGTACCGAGTCAACCGGAAGATTGAGTGAGATTCAGCCAGACCGAGTTAATTACTAAGGAAAATAATAAATATTTTTCATTTATTTAATTTTACCGCTCACATGTGACGTCACATCATGGCAGATGACTACAACAGCATTTTTTGGAGTGGGGATGCGATTTGTCAAAAACATTTTTTTGAAAATATTGTTATTTTTTAATCGTTAACAAATGTGTCTAAGAAAAAGATAACGTTAATTTCGCAAAATCTCGAGATACTGAGAGAGATCTTGCTCTACAGACTCACCCCCTTGACCTTTTAAGTTAAAAATTGAATGGCATCAATTAATACCTGGTATATAGAAGTAATCTTACCAAGTATAGTCAAAATCGGTCCCGTAGTTCTGAAGATATAAATCTTTTTAGAGACCAACATTGAACATACACACGTACATACGAACATTAAAATACGAAGGATTTCCATCCGGTGTTTTGGATGTCAAAACGTCAAGATCCGGTGAAAACCGCATTTGCTCCAATCGGATCATTACAATACTTTCTCTTCTAGAGCTGTAGCTCTGCTATAGCACTATCTAGATAGGAAAGCCATTATTTGCTTTTTTTACGGATTTGAATACTAGATTGTGGATACCGGTACACTTTGGTAGTTGGGGTTCAGTTAACAACTCGTCTCTCAGAAGTGGTCGGCCGAGTCTGCAGAAGACTACACCTCATTACCATGTCCAACATATTCTCATTTCATTGGTCCGTGAGGAGTTGCGTATTGTTCACTAATTGAATAGATTACAACAAAAACATTAGTAAAATAAAACCTAGTAATTAAAATATTAAATAAGTAAAATCTTTATATATATATTTTATTATTTATATTATTTTATAAAAATATAAAAACCTTTTATGTTTATATTGAACGAAATGAAACCTCTCTTTATTTAAAAATTTTTATATTTTATATAAAATATCTTTCTTAATACATCTCTTAATAGAATAAAAAAATGTAACTTTAAAGTTTAAAAAATTAATATTTTTGTATGCGTTTTAAACTAAACTACCAGTATTGAGAATGAGAATAGATGTAAACTAATTATCAGAAGCAGAACTACTTGTCTAATTTAGTTGAGACCACTACCGTAATACGATTGTATTCAAATTATACGCTACATGTAAGACCATCTTAATTAGCACTATATATATATATAGTTCAATATTAAATTCAATGTTGTGTATATATATATATACACACACACACATAACACTGAATTTAATATTGAACTACGTTACGAATCCCTGAACACCATTAGCGTTATAGACCACTGTTACAAATGGTATAACACGTACTTTCAAAAGAAATAAAAACGTACCTCAAAACTTTTCATCTAGTGTATTATCCTTCGTTATGATATACTACAAAATACATACAGGAAACGTAAACATAAATAATTCTGATGAACAGTTTAGAAACGTTCTGAACTACGATAAAATAAATGATTCCATTTTAGAACGTATTTTTTCAGTAAAATTGGTTAAAAATAAGTAAAAGGTGTATAAAAGTTTAAATATAAATGATTTTTGTTTCGTTATAAACATGACGTTATAAAATATGAATTTTAATGGAAACGCATAAAAACATGTAAAGAAGATTTAAAAGAAACATAAATTTAAAGAGGATATTTGTATCAGTTAAAAAAGGAAAATAGTTGGAGAGTAGGAAATTATAAAGGATTAAACAAAGCGCTGTTAGATTCGTAAAGGCACATTCGTAAAATAGGAGAATGGAGGCTGTGATCAAAATAGTATGAAATTTCAATGGACGTGAGAGGATGCAAGATGCACCTCCATCCCCCTCCCAAGGGCTGTTGAATTACAATAAATGACTGACTGTAACATTGGATGTAGGTTAAGTAACACTGGATATTAACTATTCAACGATGATCAACCATTCGTTTATTATGGCATCCTACAGCAGGTTTTTAATCCATTTGGAAGAGTATATAATAATAAAGACCTGCTGACTAAATTTTACGAGATAATTTCATTAAGAGAGCGCTAAAACTCAAGTTAAATATTCAGAATTAAAAAAAAAAAATCTTTCGGTTCGTTGAAATTTTTCTAAAACTCAATAATCGTTTTTGTTCCACACCTACTTTATTTACAATCTGCTTATGTGAAACCATAAGTAAATCGTTTGAATATAAGCACATGATAGGTGGTGTTTAAAGAACTCCCATAATAAATTAATCCATAATAATCAGTAAGTAGTAATTTTAAAGCTCATCAGTAAAAAAATATAAATATATATATATATATATATATATATATATATATATATCTGCCAACACTTCATAGTCCATGAAAGCAAACAATTAACAAATAAAAACTAATAAACAAATAAATTGTCAATAATAAAAAAATAATAATCAAGAGAAAAATAAGTGAATAAGTAAACAGAAATAACATCAATGGATTTGGCGATAGTAACTGCAAACTATTTTTCAGTAATCCCTAGGACAAGCACTTGTAGTCGTTTTAACCTTCGGACGTCCCCAGGTTATCAAGCAGATTGATCGCTAAGTGTTTGACGTGATTTTCTAAACGTTGTTGGGATATAATACTGTGCTATCTTACAATCTCACGAACTGTCGGAAACTCCGCATATTCGTGAATCTCATCATTCCGGGTGAACCATGGCACCTCGGCAATTGTTCTGGTTACCTTGTTCTGGAAGCGATGTATGATACATACATTACTTTTACTTACTGTCGCTCCCAACTCCCCACCATAAGTCCAGATTGATCGTAGGATAACTTTGTAAATCAGACTACTGGACAACGTGAGGTGTGAGTTTTTTCACAGCAGCCGATGCCGTTTCCTATACTACGCATTCAGTTGTTTTTTTTTTCATTTTCACGTGATTCAGGTTAAACGCCGATCTAAGTGAAGTCCTAAGTACCTCACACTCTGTTTTTTGGGAACAAGACACCATCCTTGTTCACAATGGGACAGTCACCCTTTCTCATGGCAAATGTGATGTGCTTCGATTTATCCTAATTAACTTTAATCCTCCATTTTTTCTGTCATGCGCAGACAAGTTCCATTGCAGTTCCGCGAGGCAAGTTAAAATTCAACATGAGCGCATCATCACCCACTATTATTACTTCAAACTTTATAAATACAGAAATTGTTTTCTTTGGTTGGAGCTCCCGTTCAGATATTCAACAATTTTTTTAAAATTTATTGATATGCCCTAATTTTAAAGTATTATAATCTTTTAGTACCTGAATTTCAATTTTTGTTTGAAATTTTGGTAAAGTGAACCCTAACGTAGAATTATGACCAAAACGCTACGATTTTTTATCTAGAATGAAGACTCGTTTAGGTTCTTTCACTAAATTATGTAGTAATATAATTCATATATATATATATATATATATATATATATATATATATATATATATATATATATATGTAATATGGAGTAGTTCTATGACAAATATTATTACTAATATTTATATTACGATTAAAACAAGTTCATCTTAAATAACATTTTAATTAGTTTTGTTCATTCTCGTATGATCACATGGTAATGAGAGAATCAAGATAATGAGTTGACACTGAAATTTTACACTTAATTTTAAGAAATATTTTTAGTAAACTTATTTTCGGCCATTTAAATCAACAAAAAAAAATTAATTTTCTTTCAGAAAAGATAAGGACTTATCTTTAATAAAATAAGGACTTTAATTAAAATTATATAACTCCTCCACTTACGAAAAAATTAAACCAAATTTTTCTATAGAATTTCTGATATCTCCAGAATCGATAGCCATATTTTATTTATGAAAAGTTAAAATAAAATTCAGACAGTTTTAATATTCATTAGCGGGAACGTAAAGGTATCTCTTATAGTATCTGATTTAAAAATAAGAAAAAGAAAAACGTGTAACACTATACAAATAAAGCGCAACAAAATTAATGTTACATGCTACCCGTTTAAATTACACTACACACGCAATCTATATATGTCATTTACATCTATTTACGTGTAAAACCTTTTGCAGAGATTAATAGATACAATGGTATAATAATAATCATTGATATCTACCCGGTGATTCCTGATATTTAGACGAACATCCTTACAAACTAAAGGCACACACTGTTTTATATTATAATTTAAATGGTGTAGACAATCTGACATGAGACACAATTTACTATTTAAAATGAAACAACCATTCCTAATAGTAATAAGTATTCCGTGCTAGTCTTACTACTAGGTAAAATGAGGAATAAAATAACTTTGCATTATTTTCTTCATGAACTGAGTATTTCATTGTACATCAGCATTTTAAATCTATTAAAATGAAGGCGATATTCAGATAAATAAGCGATAATTTCACTTTGTTTCCATAAGAAGTTTTTTATGTAATTAACATCATTACTAACAAAAATAGTAACTCAAGATAATGTTACTTAATGCGTTATATATACCAAACTTATAACAGAGTATAGGACGAATAGTGAAAAATCTACAGATTAATATAGTACTTTCTGCAGAAGAGAAAGTACTATAGTATTATAGTATTTAATAAATACCTACATGTAAGATGTAGTGCATGTATTAAATGTTGCGCTTCAAAATTTTAAGAAGAAAGGAAAAAGTTATAAATTTTAATAAAAATCATCTTTATCTTGGGATATATAAACAAAAAGCTCCGTTAAACGCTTTAACAAATGACACTTCTGTAAGCAATAAATTTTATACTTAATATACATACACAAACGTGTAAAATCATGATTTGATTTACATAATACAAATATTTCTTGTTCATTTTTCTTTAATTTTATCTATTTAACTATAAAATATATTGTTCTATCAGTTTAAATGATATATTGGTGTAGAAAACTATTATTCATTATATTTTATTTCGGTCGTGATGCGTGTTTCAAAGAAACGGAAAACAAAACACATTTGTCATTGCATGTTAAAATATCTCTTGAGCCTTATTATGTATAGAATACTAAAAAGGTCAGACTTAAAATGGTGTACTTTATAATAATAATTTTTTTAATATTTATTGTATGAACAATATTTTTAGATCGAATTTATTTCTTGTATCAGCAGTATATATATATATATATTTCTTTAATCGATTTCTTATTTTATTAATTCTATTTTTTAACATTTCTAATTAATAATGTAGCATAGGAAATTCAAGTTAAAAATATATCTGGGGAAATTTGCTCATAACTTTCATTTTTTTAGTTGTACCAAATAAATCAATTTATTCAAAATAATTAAATTAAATCAGATCTGATCACAAAGAATAAGAAGAATGGAAAATTTAACAAAAAAGAAAGACTGCACAAAAACCCCATACTGCAGACAACGTTTAGTCAATTATGACAACACGTCAATGGAAAGGGTAATTGAATTATTTTTATTATTGAAAGAAGAGAAAGAAAAAAATCATATTATTTCTGATGACAGGATTCTCTAACTCAGAATTTTCTAAAAAAAATCTTCTCGAATGCTAAATAATAATAATTTTAAACATTTTTCAATTTTTTCTGTCTGGTATAACCCAGTATCATGCGTATAGGTGCATAAATACCTCAATCATGAAAATTATATTTTTTTTTAGATCTTTCAAAATAATTTTCCCAAAATCTGTGGTGGTGTTGCCGTGTGTCAACTTCTCATTTAAAAAGTCCCGAGTTCAAATACTGAGACCTGAAATTTCTCATACTTTATAGAATTTCCACACCGCAATCTGTAAAGTTTCAAACTTTCCTGGTAAATACAAATTACAGTGACATATTCAAATTGGAGTTTTAGATCTACAATATTAAACTTTTTTATCTTTCATTTTTTATTTGTAACTCTATAATATATTTTAAATAAATATTTTTTTTAATTTCAATTCTGCTTTAAATTAAATAAATATACCTAATGATTAATCAAACTTTCTTTTTTTTATACCGCCGTATATAGTCTTATAATTTTTTTTACATTTTTATGAAATTCTCTAACTATATGAAAATGTAATTATTGGATAATTTATATGAATCGTTTGATTTCTGTTTCGTAAAAATTATTACAACCGATCTGAAGTTACAGAGAAAAATAATCATCCAATTTACATTAAAACTTCCTCCGGGCATAATCAAATAACAAGTGTTAAATAAAAAATTTATGTAAATATTTGAGAACTTTTTTAGCATATTTAAAAATGTTAAATCCACTGATTAAGATGTATGTAGAATTTAACTTCATATATAGACCGTTTTTTAGTTTTGTTCCTTTTTAAGCAAGTTAAGTTTAAGTTAAGTTTTTCTATTTCATATATTTAAATTCCAAGAAAAATGTAAAAAAAATATGTATCGTTTAACATTTCAACACAGTTTCTTAGGTTTTTACTTCATGTGGAGAGGGTGAAGGTCCACCTGACATGTAAGAGGAAGGTGGGTCGGCGCTACTCGATGAAACACTAGGGACCCTCGAGGTAACAAGATGGGTCGCGAGGAGTAATGGGGACATGTCGCCCATTATAGGATATGATGGGGAGGGTAGCCCTACGGGGGAGGGGGTCATGGGCATGCCAGAAGAGGGATGTCTATGGTCTCTGTCGATACCGTGGGGACCCCTTGGGAGAAGCCCTAGTAGAAGGATCAAGCTAGGAGGTGGTAGTCTGCGGCCACGGCGTGCCTATGGGAACTGCGTTTGCTTAACGGCGGGGACCGATTTCCATAAGGGTGCTTAAAAAGGTTGAAAAAAAAGAAGAAAAAAAGGATTTTATTTCATGAAAATGAATTCAAAGTCTTTTAAATCTAATTACACTTTTTTAACAGCGGATAAGTTTTTTAGAATGTTTTGTAACCTTTCAAATATAGCTTACTCTTTTTCTTTATGTATAAAATGGGTGGAAATAATAATTTTTTTTAAATTTATTTAAGAATAATTAAATACTCCTATAAACAAAAGTATGGTTGTATAAAATAATCGTCAATAATTTTTCCCAATTTAAGTATGAAAAAATAAAAAATTTGACTTTTTTTTAGCCAATGACCTTTTATGTTATTATTATTATTTTTTTTTTTTATGAAAATTATAATTTTTTGAGAAAATCGTGAAAAATGTTTTAGGAGAGATTTAAAAATATTTTATTAATTAATAACGGAATTTATATTAAAATTATAAATTATTAATTATAAAATTACAATTTATCAATTATCAATGAAATAGTTAAAATTACAAATAAATTTACAGAATAAACAAAAGTTAATTTTTTAATCTTTTATTTATTTTTATTTTAATCTAATGACTTATACAGAGACGGGAAAACTTAACGGAAATGATTATCTACGATTAATTCTGAACTTAAGGTGCTGAAACTCTTTCTCACGAAATTATTTTTGAAAGTTAAAAATTTTAAATAATTTTTTTTTGGAAACAAGAGAGAAATATATTCTTAATTTTTATTATGTGACGCCAAAGTATTAAATTAATTGTTTTTTTTAACTCCTTTTATTAAAAATGCAAAATAATTCATTAAGTTAAAATAATTATAATTACACCTACCTCATTTTAATGAAATATTCATCAAATGAAAAATAAGTAATAAATAAAAGAAAAAAGGTTTTCTAATACAAAGAGAAAAAATGAATGATTTTTATGTAGAAAATAGATTGACAACGTACTTCATTTAGTCTAAGTCCCTTGAGAAACAGCTGAAAGCTTTACATTTTACTATTGTCAGACTACAATGTACATTATCCTATCGATTTTACTAACGTCGCATCGTTATTAATTTTAAAAAGAACAGGATGGTAATACCTTTGAGGTTTGCATATATTATTTTTATTTCTTTTAAAGCAGACATATAATAAACGTCGAATGTTTTTTTTAATCATATTTCGTTAAAAGTTGAGTTAAAAAAATGTATGCTACGCCCATTGAAACAAAACTAAAAGTTGAAAAGCGACTAATAGAAACTAACAAATTTAAAATAAAAGTTATTTATTGAAAACTTATAAAACAGGATCGGCTTTTCATATAATATATTTTCCCCTTGGGGTTCCACTCGCTGGAGTGAATAGATGGTTATGTTATAAAATTTTTACCCTGTATGGTTATTTTATATTTTTTTATATTAATTTTTTTAAATAATTTTTAATAAAGCGTTTAAATAAATATAAATTTTTAATACATAAAAAATGTTTAAAAGTGCAAATTAATTAATTTTGACATTAGCTGTTTTATATTTTCTTAATAAATTAAATTTTAAACCCTATTATTGTTATTGATTATTTTGATTTAGTAATTGTTTTTATTGTTCTTAATTAATATTATAATGTATTTTTAGGTTACAAACTGAATTACTTCTTTGTGTTACCATAGTCATTATTTGTTTTCCTTTTTTTCAATTTAACGTTTCCTATAAAATTCATTCAAGGTTTACTCCACAAATATCAACATTATCAGTTGAATTTATTTTGGTCAAAAATATATTATGGGAGTTAATTATTTAAGTTCAATTTGCCATTTAATTAAAATAATCTATAACAAGTAAACTTGGTTGTAGTTAATTATTAATGTCTTTTATATAAGTAGTAATTTTATGAGTGAATAAAAAATATAAGTGAATTTTTATGGTTAAATTAAACAGTTTAAACTCAGTCAATCGAACTCAAGTTCGATTTCTGTCAGGATCTGGTGCTACTACTTACGCGTTCATTCATCTATCATATTATTCACTTTTCTCACAGTTTTTTTAATCACATTTTTCTCTTTAATATACTAGTGTAAAATTTCCGACGCCGTAATAATGAAATAAAAAGTATAAGTTGGATATGAAAATTCTGATTTCTTCTTTAAATCACACTTTTCGTAAAATAATATATAAGGTATGCAGTTCTTTTTTGTTTTTTTTGTTTTTTTTTTTGTTTTTATCATAAGTTTTTAAAAATGTTTACAAATTTTGAAAAATAACAATAATAATAATAATAATTATTATTATTATTGTTATAATAATAATAATTATTATTATTATAACAGTAAATTATTATTATTATAATTATTATTATTACGGTAAACCTTATTTCTATTTTATTAGTTCCAGATACATACTTAAAAAACAGTTAAATTTTATAATATAACAAAATATTTTTTTATTAAAAATATCTTTTTTAGAATTTATTTTTTTTTTATCTAAACATCACCTTGTGAGATTTATATATATATATATTATATTCCTGTAATATTTATTAGATTCCTTCAAAACGATTCAGTTTTGTGTAACGGTAATGAATGATGCATAATGCAAAATGTCAAACATAAGCCGGGAATCCCGTACCTGGGATCTTCAGTTTATCATTTTCTTTTAGCTACAAAAATGACTATTATTTCGTTCTTTATAACGATATAAAATATTTCAGCATAATCAACAAATAAACTTCAATGTTCATGGAGGAGTGGGAAAGCATTTCAATTTCAGTCTTTCATCCGGAAGGTACCGTGTTTGAAACTCTGGCAGGTTTGACGTTAGGAGATTAAGACGACTTCCTAAATAAATGTATTTTTTACTTTAATTATAAGTTTTTAATTAGAATTTATTTAAGTATCCTTAAATTCATTTCCTTTTTCCTTTTTTTTGTGGGGGGTTCATAAGAATGTACAAAACTTTATGTTGTCTATGCCATTTCTATTAAATTGTAGAATAAGCAGATTAGACACAATTTGAAATAAATATTTCCTTTTAAAAATTCATAAAAATATATATAATTATAATTTTTATATAATTGGTAAAAGATTTTTTTTGAAAATGTTATTTTTAATATTATTATAAAAAAGGCTATTTAATAAAATATAATTTTTGTTTTTATTTCGAAATACGGTTCCATTAAACTGCATATTTTTCTAATTTTCCCGTTAAGTATTTAATGTAAAATTTTCCCCTCGAAATATATTTCCATTTTCTTCAAGAAATCATCATTTATAGTTTATTAATAAAATATAGATAGACCTTTTATTACATTTATAATGAATATTGATGAATTGAGTAAGAAGATATGAATCTAATATTTCAAATAAACATAAGTGATAAACAAAATTATTTTAATCATAAATAAACGACTAAAATTTATCTAATATACGAGTATGTAAAGTAGTTGTTATAAAATAAAAGTAGTTGTTGCAATAAATTATTTTATTTTTAAAAATAAAATAGTTTAGATTTTTTAGATTTAGTTTAGATTTAATTATGTTTTTAATTACGGACATTTATTTGAAAGAAATTGTGCTTCTTTCAATAAATAAATATGTACAATTTCTTAACATTAGATGCATAAAATTTCTATTTAAAAACAAAAAAAAGCGTTAGCAACATTTTTATTATTGTGGTAAAAATATATCCAATATTAACCTGGTTGTCATATTTTGATAGCTAAACTATGATGTGATAAACGTATGTAACAATAAACTGCAAACAGTAAACAGTAAGGTAAACTGTAAACAGTAAACTGTGTAAACCGTAAGAGTACACTGTTATAGTTAGCTTAGAATATCATAAACGAATTTTTTATCTTTAAGCGCTTTTTGGCATTTTCAATTTTCAACTTTTTATAGTGCGGTAATTTTTTTATTAAATTAGTTATGATTATTCGAAATTCCATCACTTAGTATCTTCCTTTATTAAATGTTACAACGAATAATTCGTTTTCGGTACAACATATAATCTTTTACACCGGAAAACGTAAATTATAATTACGTAAAACCCACAATAATCTTTCAGTTGAAAATGTCTATTTTCCATGAATAACAAAAATCTGTGAATGAGGGAAAAATTAGTGTGCCAACAATTATTGTTTTCAAAATCATGTAGAATTGATTGAAATTTTGTTGTTTTATAACGGCGAATATGTGTAAACACCATGAAATATTTAAATACCTCATTGAGTTAGACTCGTAAATATTTTACGAAATTATCGCTTATGTATCGTTTTATGAATAACAAAAATCTAACAGCTTATGACCTTAATCATTTTATATGATTTACCCGAAACAGAAGTTCGTCGGTACAGGAGATCAAAAAATAAAAGAACTTGACATTTTTAGATTTTACTCTTTTAGTATACTGTCATATTTATGAATTTACGAACTGGAGCCTATAGGTTACTAAAGACTGTTAATTAAACTTCTGCAAATGTTTATAAATATTTCATAATAAAATTTCCTCTTTTTGATTTAACTGAAAAACGATTAGTTTATATTAATTATTTACTGTATTTTTATAGGCACAAAAAACACACGTATCAATCGAATAAAAGGACCTGAGTTAATTTGTAAAACAAGTACACAGTTTTTTCGAAAGATTTTTCTACAAATTTCATTAACCTATAAAAGATAAACGTACAAAATATGTATTAATTTTAGTAATATCGCGAAATATTAAAATTAGTTAATTTTCAATAACTTCTAAGGATATATAAATACTTGAGTTGGAATTATAACACAGGTCAACAAAAAATATAACCCATATAACCTCTTTTTACAGGTTCTAGGGCCAGTGACGTTTCCCAGCAGCCTGCTGAGTGCTCGTACCGTCTCTCTAGCTTTTTCTGCGGTCTTCTTAACGTGAACTGCGAAGGACCTCCTGTGGTCCAGCCAAATGCCTAGGTATTTGGCTGTTTTCACCTGTGAGACTAGTGTGCCGTCTCTTCACTGAGATTGCTGGGAGCGGTCGTCTACCTGCTAGACAAACAAACGTTGTTTTATCCCCGGAGAGAGCCAGCCCCTTGTTGGTCAGCCACTCTTGAACTGTCCTGATAGCTTCAGTCGCTAATTCGTCAACTGTCTTCGCCTTACTACCAGAGCAAGATGCTACAGGAGTAACACCCTCAGGGAGTTGGAGACGGAGTACTTCGTCAAACACGATATTCCACAGTGTGGGGCCCAATCTTAGAGGACTTGCACAAATTAATGTTCACATATTAGATTGAAAAACTTCCCAATTATTAAAACATTATAGTGTTATATATTTTAAATTATACTTAATGAATATTATAAATACATGCGAGGTCATTGGGTTATATCGTTCAAAATCTACAACGGAAACCTGGAAATTATCGGAGCAAATAAATTAAACCTTTTTACCATACAGCCACTTACATTACCTTCTGTTTATTACCTACAAATAAAATCCTGTCATAGCTATTATTTACAGAACTAACATTAATAAAATTTAGAATACATAAATATCACTTGTTAAATAAATAATACTATGGATTTAGTACTTTTTTTTAGTTTACAAGCAACTAAGATATACTGCAGGTGTAATTAACATATTAGCTGTTTGATTTTTGTTTAATGCATTGTAATTGTAATACTGTAATTAATTTAGTCTCTTCAGATTTAGCGTTTCCACTCTTTAACATTCAGGAGTTTGTAATACTAGTGTTCAGAAAATGCGGAGAACACTTTACAAGTTTATCGCTTACAAAATTAAATTTTGACTTTTTCGTTTCATAAATCACAAAACTTATCGATGTATGGACAAATTTTTCCAATAGGCAAGTAAACCCTACTTAACAAACATTTTTCCAAATCGGAATAAAAACTTCTTCATGACATTGTTCTTACTAACCTAAGATCCTACACAAAACTTGTCACTTTTACGATGTTTGAGAACGGGCCACGTTTATGGGAAGTAAAATTGTAGAATTACTAAAACATTTACAATATATAACGAAGTTGTTTTTTTTTTTAGAGTATGTTAAATTACCTTATTTACAGTTTCATCAGCAAACTTGTTTATATGTATTTTGTTAATATGTGAATATTCAGATAAATATTTGCGTGGAATTTTAAGAAAAATATTGTGTTCGCCCCAGTTATTCTCTCTGTAGGTTGTGTTAATTTTTTATTTATATATTTTAGAATATATGTGTGTTTTTTTATGTTTTGTATGTATTTAATTCATATGGTTAAGTTTAACTTTTAAGTCGCTTTTGCATCTCACCCAATGCACTTTGGTAAAATTTATTAGAAAATACAATTTTTGTTTTTTTTTTGGATTATTATATAGTAGAGTTAGCTGTAGAAAAAAGCATGTAAAAAAGGATGATGATATCTTGAAAGCAAATGTGAAAAAAAAAAATTTTTCATGCACGTTTTTTGAAAATTCCAGTTACGGTTTATACAATGTACTTCTTGCGGTAAATAATTTTTAGAGGGATTTTGTTTAATTCTGATGTTTTTGTAATATGAAGTGTGCTATTTTGAACTAATCGTAGATCTCTAATTACTAATAACTATTAATCTATTCTACTGCCTTGGATTTGTTATTCGGTTAGCTTCTTGTAGAATGAGATGTAGAGTTGTTTGGTTTTTATGAACGATTTGTACATGTTCTATGTGTGTATACTTGTAGGGCCTAGACAAGTCAGCGTATTAAAAAAAAAATTCATTTGAGAAAAATATGCATCAACCTTACAAAATTACAGCCTGTTTCTGCTGCTGATCCCAAAATTCAAGAAAAAGATAGTGGTTAGTATTCACTAACATCGCCGTATTTGCTGACAGGTAATAAAACTTTTATAATCCTTGTTAGATAATAGAACTATTGTTTCATTAATATCATCATGATAATTTTTTCTGAAGTTTTGAATTTTTTTTTGGTTTTCAGGTTCATGCATTATGTATACAAATTTTTGTTTAATTTTAACTTAGTCCAATTTTCAGTACGGATTGTCACAAGGACCACATTATGAGGTTTGGTATTAATTATGTAACGGTAATGTACAGTTTTC
Organism: Lycorma delicatula; assembly: GCF_047948215.1. NCBI lineage: Eukaryota > Metazoa > Arthropoda > Insecta > Hemiptera > Fulgoridae > Lycorma > Lycorma delicatula. Next base: position 27,597,592 of record NC_134460.1, read on the forward strand.
TCAGTATTGCTATATTTTTTATTGGTTTATACATCTTGTTTTATTATTAATAGATTTTATCGCAAAACATCAATGTAGTTAATAAATATTATCATTGATTATCGTTTGAGATTATAAAAAATAAGTTTATTTGTGTTTCAGATGCATGTGTTATCATTTAGGTTCCCTACTTATTTTAAAATGAAGCTACTTTCAAGACTTCTGAGCTGTTTATATTATAACGTTCAGTAAAATTTACCCAGTGGTAACGTACAATTTTTGTTAGCATTAACTTATTTTTTGACAGTTTTTACTTATTATAAGATTATTTGTATTTATTGGATAATACATTAATTTATATAATCATAAATTTTTGTGTAACAATATTAAAATACTTTTAAAACTACTTCTTTTTTTTTTTTCAGATATAAGTGTTATCATTTAAAACTACGAATTTAAAAAAAGCATGCTTTCAATACTTATCGACAATCGGTAAATTGGAAGGGTCTATCTGAAAGTAAGTTGCAATCGCTCTATAAAACAAACATAGTAATACGACAATTCTGTTTTGTTCAACAAATATTTACATACATATAATATATTTCTGGACCAAATCGCAAATATTTTCCAATCCTTTTCGGTCAACAGATTTGGCAGACATCTGTTGATCACACATGTTGGGGTAACCAAGCCGATCGTGAATGAATTGGCATACACAATACATTGACTGATTTTATGTTCACTTGCATTTTCTTCAATTTTAATGCGCCGATTACTCATGATCATTTCATTCACGGTTTGCAAATGTGGTCAGTTGTATGACGCACAAAAAGGTGACATTGGGATAATCTGTGGAACGGTAAATGTCAAGGGAGGTCTACCCTATGGCTATATTGTTCTGGCCGCCCACACGCAACAGTGGGGTATCCGGGAATCCTGATGGTGGCATAGGGGACCATCGAGTTACGATGAACCTGTGCGGTGAGAGGGAGGACATGTTCTAAGCGAGTCTGTATCTGATGGGCCATCACCGAGAAGGGTAACTCTTCAGCAGAATAAGAAGCCAGGAAAGAAGGTTGGCGTGTTTCAATAAAGCGGGAGGGATCCCGACTGATAAGCTCCTGCGAGTGGAGCAAGATAGAGGGTGCAAAGACTTCGGTTACAGCACTTCACATTGATAGTGTTATGCTAAACAGCAAAGAACACTTGCCTTGGGGGTGCAAACAATATTCGTGGAGGTTGGGGATGGCTATGAGGGGTGTGAGGAGGCCATCATTAAAAAAAAAAAATTTTTTGGAAAATACCCATATAGTTTAATTAACATTATATATAAAAAAATACTTTTTGTATTCTTCAGATGTATGATTTGTCATACTTTAGATTATCGGTATAAATAACAAAAAATAACTATTATTAATACTTCTTTTGTGGCAGTATAAATACTGTCATAAGTAGATAATTTATCAGTGCACGATTGAAATTTGAAGGTCTATTAGATAGTATATCTTTAAGTAAATTCTTCAATCGTTGGTTTTGAACAATACGGTTTAATTTCATGCTTATATATTTAATAAATGATAATTAAATAGATTTTTGTTTTTTTTTTACTCATAACTATAATTAGTAGTAATTGATTTTACCATTGTGTTGTGAATGGTGTTCCGATATCTGCTCTTTTTTTAAACTGTTATAAAAATTACAAAAATTTTTTTTTACATTATTCTTTTGTTACAGATGCATTACTGGTAATTTGCTACACAAATTGAATATTGTGGAACATTTGAACAACATTAACATAACTTATATATTTATTTCTGTTAATGTAATTCTAATGTTTAGAAGGAGGAATTCATATTTTGTAAGTTGTTTTTTTTTTTACAGTATGTTAAACTAGCTTATTTACAGTTTAATCAGCAAACATGTTTATATGTATTTTGTTAATATGTGAATATTCAGATAAATATTTGCGTGGAATTTTAAGATAAATATTGTGTTCGCCCCAGTTATTCTCTCTGTAGGTTGTGTTAATTTTTTATTTATATCGTTTAGAATATATGTGTGTTTTTTTATGTTTTGTATGTATTTAATTCATATGGTTAAGTTTAACTTTTAAGTCGCTTTTGCATCTCACCCAATGCACTTTGTTAAAATTTATTAGAAAATAGAATTTTTGTTTTTTTTTGGATTATTATATTGTAGAGTTAGCTGTAGAAAAAAGGATGTAAAAAAGGATGATGATATCTTGAATGCAAATGTGAAAAAAAAAATTTTTTCATGCATGTTTTTTGAAAATTCCATTTACGGTTTATACAATGTACTTGTGCAGTAAACAATTTTTAGAGGGATTTTATTTAATTCTGATGTTTTTGTAATATAAAGTGTCCTATTTTGAACTAATCGTAGATCTCTAATTACTAATAACTATTAATCTATTCTACTGCCTTGGATTTGTTATTCGGTTAGCTTCTTGTAGAATGAGATGTAGAGTTGTTTGGTTTTTATGAACGATTTGTACATGTTCTATGTGTGTATACTTGTAGGGCCTAGACAAGTCAGCGTATTAAAAAAAAAATTCATTTGAGAAAAATATGCATCAACCTTACAAAATTACAGCCTGTTTCTGCTGCTGATCCCAAAATTCAAGAAAAAGATAGTGGTTAGTATTCACTAACATCGCCGTATTTGCTGACAGGTAATAAAACTTTTATAATCCTTGTTAGATAATAGAACTATTGTTTCATTAATATCATCATGATAATTTTTTCTGAAGTTTTGAATTTTTTTTTGGTTTTCAGGTTCATGCATTATGTATACAAATTTTTGTTTAATTTTAACTTAGTCCAATTTTCAGTACGGATTGTCACAAGGACCACATTATGAGGTTTGGTATTAATTATGTAACGGTAATGTACAGTTTTCTCAGTATTGCTATATTTTTTATTGGTTTATACATCTTGTTTTATTATTAATAGATTTTATCGCAAAACATCAATGTAGTTAATAAATATTATCATTGATTATCGTTTGAGATTATAAAAAATAAGTTTATTTGTGTTTCAGATGCATGTGTTATCATTTAGGTTCCCTACTTATTTTAAAATGAAGCTACTTTCAAGACTTCTGAGCTGTTTATATTATAACGTTCAGTAAAATTTACCCAGTGGTAACGTACAATTTTTGTTAGCATTAACTTATTTTTTGACAGTTTTTACTTATTATAAGATTATTTGTATTTATTGGATAATACATTAATTTATATAATCATAAATTTTTGTGTAACAATATTAAAATACTTTTAAAACTACTTCTTTTTTTTTTTTCAGATATAAGTGTTATCATTTAAAACTACGAATTTAAAAAAAGCATGCTTTCAATACTTATCGACAATCGGTAAATTGGAAGGGTCTATCTGAAAGTAAGTTGCAATCGCTCTATAAAACAAACATAGTAATACGACAATTCTGTTTTGTTCAACAAATATTTACATACATATAATATATTTCTGGACCAAATCGCAAATATTTTCCAATCCTTTTCGGTCAACAGATTTGGCAGACATCTGTTGATCACACATGTTGGGGTAACCAAGCCGATCGTGAATGAATTGGCATACACAATACATTGACTGATTTTATGTTCACTTGCATTTTCTTCAATTTTAATGCGCAGATTACTCATGATCATTTCATTCACGGTTTGCAAATGTGGTCAGTTGTATGACGCACAAAAAGGTGACATTGGGATAATCTGTGGAACGGTAAATGTCAAGGGAGGTCTACCCTATGGCTATATTGTTCTGGCCGCCCACACGCAACAGTGGGGTATCCGGGAATCCTGATGGTGGCATAGGGGACCATCGAGTTACGATGAACCTGTGCGGTGAGAGGGAGGACATGTTCTAAGCGAGTCTGTATCTGATGGGCCATCACCGAGAAGGGTAACTCTTCAGCAGAATAAGAAGCCAGGAAAGAAGGTTGGCGTGTTTCAATAAAGCGGGAGGGATCCCGACTGATAAGCTCCTGCGAGTGGAGCAAGATAGAGGGTGCAAAGACTTCGGTTACAGCACTTCACATTGATAGTGTTATGCTAAACAGCAAAGAACACTTGCCTTGGGGGTGCAAACAATATTCGTGGAGGTTGGGGATGGTTATGAGGGGTGTGAGGAGGCCATCATTAAAAAAAAAAAATTTTTTGGAAAATACCCATATAGTTTAATTAACATTATATATAAAAAAATACTTTTTGTATTCTTCAGATGTATGATTTGTCATACTTTAGATTATCGGTATAAATAACAAAAAATAACTATTATTAATACTTCTTTTGTGGCAGTATAAATACTGTCATAAGTAGATAATTTATCAGTGCACGATTGAAATTTGAAGGTCTATTAGATAGTATATCTTTAAGTAAATTCTTCAATCGTTGGTTTTGAACAATACGGTTTAATTTCATGCTTATATATTTAATAAATGATAATTAAATAGATTTTTGTTTTTTTTTTACTCATAACTATAATTAGTAGTAATTGATTTTACCATTGTGTTGTGAATGGTGTTCCGATATCTGCTCTTTTTTTAAACTGTTATAAAAATTACAAAAATTTTTTTTTACATTATTCTTTTCTTACAGATGCATTACTGGTAATTTGCTACACAAATTGAATATTGTGGAACATTTGAACAGCATTAACATAACTTATATATTTATTTCTGTTAATGTAATTCTAATGTTTAGAAGGAGGAATTCATATTTTGTAAGTTGTTTTTTTTTTTACAGTATGTTAAACTAGCTTATTTACAGTTTAATCAGCAAACATGTTTATATGTATTTTGTTAATATGTGAATATTCAGATAAATATTTGCGTGGAATTTTAAGATAAATATTGTGTTCGCCCCAGTTATTCTCTCTGTAGGTTGTGTTAATTTTTTATTTATATCGTTTAGAATATATGTGTGTTTTTTTATGTTTTGTATGTATTTAATTCATATGGTTAAGTTTAACTTTTAAGTCGCTTTTGCATCTCACCCAATGCACTTTGTTAAAATTTATTAGAAAATAGAATTTTTGTTTTTTTTTGGATTATTATATTGTAGAGTTAGCTGTAGAAAAAAGGATGTAAAAAAGGATGATGATATCTTGAATGCAAATGTGAAAAAAAAAATTTTTTCATGCATGTTTTTTGAAAATTCCATTTACGGTTTATACAATGTACTTGTGCAGTAAACAATTTTTAGAGGGATTTTATTTAATTCTGATGTTTTTGTAATATAAAGTGTGCTATTTTGAACTAATCGTAGATCTCTAATTACTAATAACTATTAATCTATTCTACTGCCTTGGATTTGTTATTCGGTTAGCTTCTTGTAGAATGAGATGTAGAGTTGTTTGGTTTTTATGAACGATTTGTACATGTTCTATGTGTGTATACTTGTAGGGCCTAGACAAGTCAGCGTATTAAAAAAAAAATTCATTTGAGAAAAATATGCATCAACCTTACAAAATTACAGCCTGTTTCTGCTGCTGATCCCAAAATTCAAGAAAAAGATAGTGGTTAGTATTCACTAACATCGCCGTATTTGCTGACAGGTAATAAAACTTTTATAATCCTTGTTAGATAATAGAACTATTGTTTCATTAATATCATCATGATAATTTTTTCTGAAGTTTTGAATTTTTTTTTGGTTTTCAGGTTCATGCATTATGTATACAAATTTTTGTTTAATTTTAACTTAGTCCAATTTTCAGTACGGATTGTCACAAGGACCACATTATGAGGTTTGGTATTAATTATGTAACGGTAATGTACAGTTTTCTCAGTATTGCTATATTTTTTATTGGTTTATACATCTTGTTTTATTATTAATAGATTTTATCGCAAAACATCAATGTAGTTAATAAATATTATCATTGATTATCGTTTGAGATTATAAAAAATAAGTTTATTTGTGTTTCAGATGCATGTGTTATCATTTAGGTTCCCTACTTATTTTAAAATGAAGCTACTTTCAAGACTTCTGAGCTGTTTATATTATAACGTTCAGTAAAATTTACCCAGTGGTAACGTACAATTTTTGTTAGCATTAACTTATTTTTTGACAGTTTTTACTTATTATAAGATTATTTGTATTTATTGGATAGTACATTAATTTATATAATCATAAATTTTTGTGTAACAATATTAAAATACTTTTAAAACTACTTCTTTTTTTTTTTTCAGATATAAGTGTTATCATTTAAAACTACGAATTTAAAAAAAGCATGCTTTCAATACTTATCGACAATCGGTAAATTGGAAGGGTCTATCTGAAAGTAAGTTGCAATCGCTCTATAAAACAAACATAGTAATACGACAATTCTGTTTTGTTCAACAAATATTTACATACATATAATATATTTCTGGACAAAATCGCAAATATTTTCCAATCCTTTTCGGTCAACAGATTTGGCAGACATCTGTTGATCACACATGTTGGGGTAACCAAGCCGATCGTGAATGAATTGGCATACACAATACATTGACTGATTTTATGTTCACTTGCATTTTCTTCAATTTTAATGCGCAGATTACTCATGATCATTTCATTCACGGTTTGCAAATGTGGTCAGTTGTATGACGCACAAAAAGGTGACATTGGGATAATCTGTGGAACGGTAAATGTCAAGGGAGGTCTACCCTATGGCTATATTGTTCTGGCCGCCCACACGCAACAGTGGGGTATCCGGGAATCCTGATGGTGGCATAGGGGACCATCGAGTTACGATGAACCTGTGCGGTGAGAGGGAGTACATGTTCTAAGCGAGTCTGTATCTGATGGGCCATCACCGAGAAGGGTAACTCTTCAGCAGAATAAGAAGCCAGGAAAGAAGGTTGGCGTGTTTCAATAAAGCGGGAGGGATCCCGACTGATAAGCTCCTGCGAGTGGAGCAAGATAGAGGGTGCAAAGACTTCGGTTACAGCACTTCACATTGATAGTGTTATGCTAAACAGCAAAGAACACTTGCCTTGGGGGTGCAAACAATATTCGTGGAGGTTGGGGATGGCTATGAGGGGTGTGAGGAGGCCATCATTAAAAAAAAAAAATTTTTTGGAAAATACCCATATAGTTTAATTAACATTATATATAAAAAAATACTTTTTGTATTCTTCAGATGTATGATTTGTCATACTTTAGATTATCGGTATAAATAACAAAAAATAACTATTATTAATACTTCTTTTGTGGCAGTATAAATACTGTCATAAGTAGATAATTTATCAGTGCACGATTGAAATTTGAAGGTCTATTAGATAGTATATCTTTAAGTAAATTCTTCAATCGTTGGTTTTGAACAATACGGTTTAATTTCATGCTTATATATTTAATAAATGATAATTAAATAGATTTTTGTTTTTTTTTTACTCATAACTATAATTAGTAGTAATTGATTTTACCATTGTGTTGTGAATGGTGTTCCGATATCTGCTCTTTTTTTAAACTGTTATAAAAATTACAAAAATTTTTTTTTACATTATTCTTTTGTTACAGATGCATTACTGGTAATTTGCTACACAAATTGAATATTGTGGAACATTTGAACAGCATTAACATAACTTATATATTTATTTCTGTTAATGTAATTCTAATGTTTAGAAGGAGGAATTCATATTTTGTAAGTTGTTTTTTTTTTTACAGTATGTTAAACTAGCTTATTTACAGTTTAATCAGCAAACATGTTTATATGTATTTTGTTAATATGTGAATATTCAGATAAATATTTGCGTGGAATTTTAAGATAAATATTGTGTTCGCCCCAGTTATTCTCTCTGTAGGTTGTGTTAATTTTTTATTTATATCGTTTAGAATATATGTGTGTTTTTTTATGTTTTGTATGTATTTAATTCATATGGTTAAGTTTAACTTTTAAGTCGCTTTTGCATCTCACCCAATGCACTTTGTTAAAATTTATTAGAAAATAGAATTTTTGTTTTTTTTTGGATTATTATATTGTAGAGTTAGCTGTAGAAAAAAGGATGTAAAAAAGGATGATGATATCTTGAATGCAAATGTGAAAAAAAAAATTTTTTCATGCATGTTTTTTGAAAATTCCATTTACGGTTTATACAATGTACTTGTGCAGTAAACAATTTTTAGAGGGATTTTATTTAATTCTGATGTTTTTGTAATATAAAGTGTGCTATTTTGAACTAATCGTAGATCTCTAATTACTAATAACTATTAATCTATTCTACTGCCTTGGATTTGTTATTCGGTTAGCTTCTTGTAGAATGAGATGTAGAGTTGTTTGGTTTTTATGAACGATTTGTACATGTTCTATGTGTGTATACTTGTAGGGCCTAGACAAGTCAGCGTATTAAAAAAAAAATTCATTTGAGAAAAATATGCATCAACCTTACAAAATTACAGCCTGTTTCTGCTGCTGATCCCAAAATTCAAGAAAAAGATAGTGGTTAGTATTCACTAACATCGCCGTATTTGCTGACAGGTAATAAAACTTTTATAATCCTTGTTAGATAATAGAACTATTGTTTCATTAATATCATCATGATAATTTTTTCTGAAGTTTTGAATTTTTTTTTGGTTTTCAGGTTCATGCATTATGTATACAAATTTTTGTTTAATTTTAACTTAGTCCAATTTTCAGTACGGATTGTCACAAGGACCACATTATGAGGTTTGGTATTAATTATGTAACGGTAATGTACAGTTTTCTCAGTATTGCTATATTTTTTATTGGTTTATACATCTTGTTTTATTATTAATAGATTTTATCGCATAACATCAATGTAGTTAATAAATATTATCATTGATTATCGTTTGAGATTATAAAAAATAAGTTTATTTGTGTTTCAGATGCATGTGTTATCATTTAGGTTCCCTACTTATTTTAAAATGAAGCTACTTTCAAGACTTCTGAGCTGTTTATATTATAACGTTCAGTAAAATTTACCCAGTGGTAACGTACAATTTTTGTTAGCATTAACTTATTTTTTGACAGTTTTTACTTATTATAAGATTATTTGTATTTATTGGATAGTACATTAATTTATATAATCATAAATTTTTGTGTAACAATATTAAAATACTTTTAAAACTACTTCTTTTTTTTTTTCAGATATAAGTGTTATCATTTAAAACTACGAATTTAAAAAAAGCATGCTTTCAATACTTATCGACAATCGGTAAATTGGAAGGGACTATCTGAAAGTAAGTTGCAATCGCTCTATAAAACAAACATAGTAATACGACAATTCTGTTTTGTTCAACAAATATTTACATACATATAATATATTTCTGGACAAAATCGCAAATATTTTCCAATCTTTTTCGGTCAACAGATTTGGCACACATCTGTTGACCACACATGTTGGGGTAACCAAGCCGATCGTGAATGAATTGGCATACACAACACATTGACTGAGTTTATGTTCACTTGCATTTTCTTCAATTTTAATGCGCCGATTAATCATTATCATTTTATTCACGGTTTGCAAATGTTGTCAGTTGTATGACGCACAAAAAGGTGACATTGGGATGATCTGTGGAAAGGTAAAATTCAAGGGAGGTCCACCCTATGGCTATATTGTTCTGGCCGCCCACATGCAACCGTGGGGTATCCGGGAATCCTGATGGTGGCATAGGTGACCCTCGAGTTACGATGAACCTGTGCGGTGAGAGGGAGGACATGTTCTAAGCGAGTCTGTATCTGATGGGCCATCACCGGGAAGGGTAACTCTTCAGCAGAATAAGAAGCCAGGAAAGAAGGTCGGCGTGTTTCAATAAAGCGGGAGGGATCCCGACTGATAAGCTCCTGCGAGTGGAGCAAGATAGAGGGTGCAAAGACTTCGGTTACAGCACTTCACATTGATAGTGTTATGCTAAACAGCAAAGAACACTTGCCTTGGGGGTGCAAACAATATTCGTGGAGGTTGGGGATGGCTATGAGGGGTGTGAGGAGGCCATCATTAAAAAAAAAAAATTTTATTGGAAAATACCCATATAGTTTAATTAACATTATATATAAAAAAATACTTTTTGTATTTTTCAGATGTATGATTTGTCATACTTTAGATTATCGGTATAAATAACAAAAAATAACTATTATTAATACTTCTTTTGTGGCAGTATAAATACTGTCATAAGTAGATAATTTATCAGTGCACGATTGAAATTTGAAGGTCTATTAGATAGTATAATTTGAAGTAAATTCTTTAATCGTTGGTTTTGAACAATACGGTTTAATTTCATGCTTATATATTTAATAAATGATAATTAAATAATTTTTGTTTTTTTTTTACTCATAACTATAATTAGTAGTAATTGATTTTACCATTGTGTTGTGAATGGTGTTCCGATATCTGCTCTTTTTTTAAACTGTTATAAAAATTACAAAAATTTTTTTTTACATTATTCTTTTGTTACAGATGCATTACTGGTAATTTGCTACACAAATTGAAGATTGTGGAACATTTGAACAGCATTAACGTAACTTATATATTTATTTCTGTTAATGTAATTCTAATGTTTAGAAGGAGGAATTCATATTTTGTAAGTTGTTTTTTTTTTTACAGTATGTTAAACTAGCTTATTTACAGTTTAATCAGCAAACATGTTTATATGTATTTTGTTAATATGTGAATATTCAGATAAATATTTGCGTGGAATTTTAAGATAAATATTGTGTTCGCCCCAGTTATTCTCTCTGTAGGTTGTGTTAATTTTTTATTTATATCGTTTAGAATATATGTGTGTTTTTTTATGTTTTGTATGTATTTAATTCATATGGTTAAGTTTAACTTTTAAGTCGCTTTTGCATCTCACCCAATGCACTTTGTTAAAATTTATTAGAAAATAGAATTTTTGTTTTTTTTTGGATTATTATATTGTAGAGTTAGCTGTAGAAAAAAGGATGTAAAAAAGGATGATGATATCTTGAATGCAAATGTGAAAAAAAAAATTTTTTCATGCATGTTTTTTGAAAATTCCATTTACGGTTTATACAATGTACTTGTGCAGTAAACAATTTTTAGAGGGATTTTATTTAATTCTGATGTTTTTGTAATATAAAGTGTGCTATTTTGAACTAATCGTAGATCTCTAATTACTAATAACTATTAATCTATTCTACTGCCTTGGATTTGTTATTCGGTTAGCTTCTTGTAGAATGAGATGTAGAGTTGTTTGGTTTTTATGAACGATTTGTACATGTTCTATGTGTGTATACTTGTAGGGCCTAGACAAGTCAGCGTATTAAAAAAAAAATTCATTTGAGAAAAATATGCATCAACCTTACAAAATTACAGCCTGTTTCTGCTGCTGATCCCAAAATTCAAGAAAAAGATAGTGGTTAGTATTCACTAACATCGCCGTATTTGCTGACAGGTAATAAAACTTTTATAATCCTTGTTAGATAATAGAACTATTGTTTCATTAATATCATCATGATAATTTTTTCTGAAGTTTTGAATTTTTTTTTGGTTTTCAGGTTCATGCATTATGTATACAAATTTTTGTTTAATTTTAACTTAGTCCAATTTTCAGTACGGATTGTCACAAGGACCACATTATGAGGTTTGGTATTAATTATGTAACGGTAATGTACAGTTTTCTCAGTATTGCTATATTTTTTATTGGTTTATACATCTTGTTTTATTATTAATAGATTTTATCGCAAAACATCAATGTAGTTAATAAATATTATCATTGATTATCGTTTGAGATTATAAAAAATAAGTTTATTTGTGTTTCAGATGCATGTGTTATCATTTAGGTTCCCTACTTATTTTAAAATGAAGCTACTTTCAAGACTTCTGAGCTGTTTATATTATAACGTTCAGTAAAATTTACCCAGTGGTAACGTACAATTTTTGTTAGCATTAACTTATTTTTTGACAGTTTTTACTTATTATAAGATTATTTGTATTTATTGGATAGTACATTAATTTATATAATCATAAATTTTTGTGTAACAATATTAAAATACTTTTAAAACTACTTCTTTTTTTTTTTTCAGATATAATTGTTATCATTTAAAACTACGAATTTAAAAAAAGCATGCTTTCAATACTTATCGACAATCGGTAAATTGGAAGGGTCTATCTGAAAGTAAGTTGCAATCGCTCTATAAAACAAACATAGTAATACGACAATTCTGTTTTGTTCAACAAATATTTACATACATATAATATATTTCTGGACAAAATCGCAAATATTTTCCAATCCTTTTCGGTCAACAGATTTGGCAGACATCTGTTGATCACACATGTTGGGGTAACCAAGCCGATCGTGAATGAATTGGCATACACAATACATTGACTGATTTTATGTTCACTTGCATTTTCTTCAATTTTAATGCGCAGATTACTCATGATCATTTCATTCACGGTTTGCAAATGTGGTCAGTTGTATGACGCACAAAAAGGTGACATTGGGATAATCTGTGGAACGGTAAATGTCAAGGGAGGTCTACCCTATGGCTATATTGTTCTGGCCGCCCACACGCAACAGTGGGGTATCCGGGAATCCTGATGGTGGCATAGGGGACCATCGAGTTACGATGAACCTGTGCGGTGAGAGGGAGGACATGTTCTAAGCGAGTCTGTATCTGATGGGCCATCACCGAGAAGGGTAACTCTTCAGCAGAATAAGAAGCCAGGAAAGAAGGTTGGCGTGTTTCAATAAAGCGGGAGGGATCCCGACTGATAAGCTCCTGCGAGTGGAGCAAGATAGAGGGTGCAAAGACTTCGGTTACAGCACTTCACATTGATAGTGTTATGCTAAACAGCAAAGAACACTTGCCTTGGGGGTGCAAACAATATTCGTGGAGGTTGGGGATGGCTATGAGGGGTGTGAGGAGGCCATCATTAAAAAAAAAAAATTTTTTGGAAAATACCCATATAGTTTAATTAACATTATATATAAAAAAATACTTTTTGTATTCTTCAGATGTATGATTTGTCATACTTTAGATTATCGGTATAAATAACAAAAAATAACTATTATTAATACTTCTTTTGTGGCAGTATAAATACTGTCATAAGTAGATAATTTATCAGTGCACGATTGAAATTTGAAGGTCTATTAGATAGTATATCTTTAAGTAAATTCTTCAATCGTTGGTTTTGAACAATACGGTTTAATTTCATGCTTATATATTTAATAAATGATAATTAAATAGATTTTTGTTTTTTTTTTACTCATAACTATAATTAGTAGTAATTGATTTTACCATTGTGTTGTGAATGGTGTTCCGATATCTGCTCTTTTTTTAAACTGTTATAAAAATTACAAAAATTTTTTTTTACATTATTCTTTTGTTACAGATGCATTACTGGTAATTTGCTACACAAATTGAATATTGTGGAACATTTGAACAGCATTAACATAACTTATATATTTATTTCTGTTAATGTAATTCTAATGTTTAGAAGGAGGAATTCATATTTTGTAAGTTGTTTTTTTTTTTACAGTATGTTAAACTAGCTTATTTACAGTTTAATCAGCAAACATGTTTATATGTATTTTGTTAATATGTGAATATTCAGATAAATATTTGCGTGGAATTTTAAGATAAATATTGTGTTCGCCCCAGTTATTCTCTCTGTAGGTTGTGTTAATTTTTTATTTATATCGTTTAGAATATATGTGTGTTTTTTTATGTTTTGTATGTATTTAATTCATATGGTTAAGTTTAACTTTTAAGTCGCTTTTGCATCTCACCCAATGCACTTTGTTAAAATTTATTAGAAAATAGAATTTTTGTTTTTTTTTGGATTATTATATTGTAGAGTTAGCTGTAGAAAAAAGGATGTAAAAAAGGATGATGATATCTTGAATGCAAATGTGAAAAAAAAAATTTTTTCATGCATGTTTTTTGAAAATTCCATTTACGGTTTATACAATGTACTTGTGCAGTAAACAATTTTTAGAGGGATTTTATTTAATTCTGATGTTTTTGTAATATAAAGTGTGCTATTTTGAACTAATCGTAGATCTCTAATTACTAATAACTATTAATCTATTCTACTGCCTTGGATTTGTTATTCGGTTAGCTTCTTGTAGAATGAGATGTAGAGTTGTTTGGTTTTTATGAACGATTTGTACATGTTCTATGTGTGTATACTTGTAGGGCCTAGACAAGTCAGCGTATTAAAAAAAAAATTCATTTGAGAAAAATATGCATCAACCTTACAAAATTACAGCCTGTTTCTGCTGCTGATCCCAAAATTCAAGAAAAAGATAGTGGTTAGTATTCACTAACATCGCCGTATTTGCTGACAGGTAATAAAACTTTTATAATCCTTGTTAGATAATAGAACTATTGTTTCATTAATATCATCATGATAATTTTTTCTGAAGTTTTGAATTTTTTTTTGGTTTTCAGGTTCATGCATTATGTATACAAATTTTTGTTTAATTTTAACTTAGTCCAATTTTCAGTACGGATTGTCACAAGGACCACATTATGAGGTTTGGTATTAATTATGTAACGGTAATGTACAGTTTTCTCAGTATTGCTATATTTTTTATTGGTTTATACATCTTGTTTTATTATTAATAGATTTTATCGCATAACATCAATGTAGTTAATAAATATTATCATTGATTATCGTTTGAGATTATAAAAAATAAGTTTATTTGTGTTTCAGATGCATGTGTTATCATTTAGGTTCCCTACTTATTTTAAAATGAAGCTACTTTCAAGACTTCTGAGCTGTTTATATTATAACGTTCAGTAAAATTTACCCAGTGGTAACGTACAATTTTTGTTAGCATTAACTTATTTTTTGACAGTTTTTACTTATTATAAGATTATTTGTATTTATTGGATAGTACATTAATTTATATAATCATAAATTTTTGTGTAACAATATTAAAATACTTTTAAAACTACTTCTTTTTTTTTTTCAGATATAAGTGTTATCATTTAAAACTACGAATTTAAAAAAAGCATGCTTTCAATACTTATCGACAATCGGTAAATTGGAAGGGACTATCTGAAAGTAAGTTGCAATCGCTCTATAAAACAAACATAGTAATACGACAATTCTGTTTTGTTCAACAAATATTTACATACATATAATATATTTCTGGACAAAATCGCAAATATTTTCCAATCTTTTTCGGTCAACAGATTTGGCACACATCTGTTGACCACACATGTTGG
The DNA here is from genome assembly GCF_047948215.1 of Lycorma delicatula. Classification (NCBI taxonomy): domain Eukaryota; kingdom Metazoa; phylum Arthropoda; class Insecta; order Hemiptera; family Fulgoridae; genus Lycorma; species Lycorma delicatula. The sequence continues at coordinate 27,612,740 of NC_134460.1, forward strand.
GGTAACCAAGCCGATCGTGAATGAATTGGCATACACAACACATTGACTGAGTTTATGTTCACTTGCATTTTCTTCAATTTTAATGCGCCGATTAATCATTATCATTTTATTCACGGTTTGCAAATGTTGTCAGTTGTATGACGCACAAAAAGGTGACATTGGGATGATCTGTGGAAAGGTAAAATTCAAGGGAGGTCCACCCTATGGCTATATTGTTCTGGCCGCCCACATGCAACCGTGGGGTATCCGGGAATCCTGATGGTGGCATAGGTGACCCTCGAGTTACGATGAACCTGTGCGGTGAGAGGGAGGACATGTTCTAAGCGAGTCTGTATCTGATGGGCCATCACCGGGAAGGGTAACTCTTCAGCAGAATAAGAAGCCAGGAAAGAAGGTCGGCGTGTTTCAATAAAGCGGGAGGGATCCCGACTGATAAGCTCCTGCGAGTGGAGCAAGATAGAGGGTGCAAAGACTTCGGTTACAGCACTTCACATTGATAGTGTTATGCTAAACAGCAAAGAACACTTGCCTTGGGGGTGCAAACAATATTCGTGGAGGTTGGGGATGGCTATGAGGGGTGTGAGGAGGCCATCATTAAAAAAAAAAAATTTTATTGGAAAATACCCATATAGTTTAATTAACATTATATATAAAAAAATACTTTTTGTATTTTTCAGATGTATGATTTGTCATACTTTAGATTATCGGTATAAATAACAAAAAATAACTATTATTAATACTTCTTTTGTGGCAGTATAAATACTGTCATAAGTAGATAATTTATCAGTGCACGATTGAAATTTGAAGGTCTATTAGATAGTATAATTTGAAGTAAATTCTTTAATCGTTGGTTTTGAACAATACGGTTTAATTTCATGCTTATATATTTAATAAATGATAATTAAATAATTTTTGTTTTTTTTTTACTCATAACTATAATTAGTAGTAATTGATTTTACCATTGTGTTGTGAATGGTGTTCCGATATCTGCTCTTTTTTTAAACTGTTATAAAAATTACAAAAATTTTTTTTTACATTATTCTTTTGTTACAGATGCATTACTGGTAATTTGCTACACAAATTGAAGATTGTGGAACATTTGAACAGCATTAACGTAACTTATATATTTATTTCTGTTAATGTAATTCTAATGTTTAGAAGGAGGAATTCATTTTTTGTAAGTTGTTTTTTTTTTTACAGTATGTTAAACTAGCTTATTTACAGTTTAATCAGCAAACATGTTTATATGTATTTTGTTAATATGTGAATATTCAGATAAATATTTGCGTGGAATTTTAAGATAAATATTGTGTTCGCCCCAGTTATTCTCTCTGTAGGTTGTGTTAATTTTTTATTTATATCGTTTAGAATATATTTGTGTTTTTTTATGTTTTGTATGTATTTAATTCATATGGTTAAGTTTAACTTTTAAGTCGCTTTTGCATCTCACCCAATGCACTTTGTTAAAATTTATTAGAAAATAGAATTTTTGTTTTTTTTTGGATTATTATATTGTAGAGTTAGCTGTAGAAAAAAGGATGTAAAAAAGGATGATGATATCTTGAATGCAAATGTGAAAAAAAAAATTTTTTCATGCATGTTTTTTGAAAATTCCATTTACGGTTTATACAATGTACTTGTGCAGTAAACAATTTTTAGAGGGATTTTATTTAATTCTGATGTTTTTGTAATATAAAGTGTGCTATTTTGAACTAATCGTACATCTCTAATTACTAATAACTAATAATCTATTCTACTGCCTTGGATTTGTTGTTCGGTTAGCTACTTGTAGAATGAGATGTAGAGTTGTTTGGTTTTTATGAACGATTTGTACATGTTCTATGTGTGTATACTTGTAGGGCCTAGACAAGTCAGCGTATTAAAAAAAAAATTCATTTGATAAAAATATGCAATCAACCTTACAAAATTACAGCCTGTTTCTGCTGCTGATCCCAAAATTCAAGAAAAAGATAGTTGTTAGTATTCACTAACATCGCCGTATTTGCTGACAGGTAATAAAACTTTTATAATCCTTGTTAGATAATAGAACTATTGTTTCATTAATAGCATTATGATAATTTTTTCTGAAGTTTTGAATTTTTTTTTGGTTTTCAGGTTCATGCATTATGTATACAAATTTTTGTTTAATTTTAACTTCGTCCAATTTTCAGTACGGGTTGTCACAAGGACTACATTATGAGGTTTGGTATTAATTCCGTAACGGTAATGTACAGTTTTCTCAGTATTGCTATATTTTTTATTGGTTTATACATCTTGTTTTATTATTAATAGATTTTATCGCAAAACATCAATGTAGTTAATAATAATTATCATTGATTATCGTTTGAGATTATAAAAAATAAGTTTATTTGTGTTTCAGATGCATGTGTTATCATTTAAGTTCCCTACTTATTTTAAAATGAAGCTACTTTCAAGACTTCTGAGCTGTTTATATTATAACGTTCAGTAAAATTTACACAGTGGTAACGTACAATTTTTGTTAGCGTTAACTTATTTTTTGACAGTTTTTACTTATTATAAGATTATTTGTATTTATTGGATAATATTTAATTTATATAATCATAAATTTTTGTGTAACAATATTAAAATACTTTTAAAACTACTTCTTTCTTTTGTTTCAGATATAAGTGTTATCATTTAAAACTACGAATTTAAAAAAAGCATGCTTTCAATACTTATCGACAATCGGTAAATTGGAAGGGTCTATCTGAAAGTAAGTTGCAATCGCTCTATAAAACAAACATAGTAATACGACAATTCTGATTTGTTCAACAAATATTTACATACATATAATATATTTCTGGACAAAATCGCAAATATTTTCCAATCCTTTTCGGTCAACAGATTTGGCAGACATCTGTTGGGGTAACCAAGCCGATCGTGAATGAATTGGCATACACAACACATTGACTGATTTTATGTTCACTTGCATTTTCTTCAATTTTAATGCGCCGATTAATCATTATCATTTTATTCACGGTTTGCAAATGTTGTCAGTTGTATGACGCACAAAAAGGTGACATTGGGATGATCTGTGGAACGGTAAAAGTCAAGGGAGGTCCAGCCTATGGCTATATTGTTCTGGCCGCCCACATGCAACAGTGGAGTATCCGGGAATCCTGATGGTGGCATAGGTGACCCTCGAGTTACGATGAACCTGTGCGGTGAGAGGGAGGACATGTTCTAAGCGAGTCTGTATCTGATGGGCCATCACTGGGAAGGGTAACCCTTCAGCAGAATAAGAAGCCAGGAAAGAAGGTCGGCGTGTTTCAATAAAGCGGGAGGGATCCCGACTGATAAGCTCCTGAGAGTGGAGCAAGTTAGAGGGTGCAAAGACTTTGGTTACAGCACTTCACCTTGATAGTTTTATGCTAAACAGCAAAGACCACTTGCCTTGGGGGTGCAAACAATATTCGTGGAGGTTGGCGATGACTTTGAGGGGTGTGAGGCCATCATTAAAAAAAAAAAATTTTATTGGAAAATACCCATATAGTTTAATTAACATCATATATAAAAAAATTCTTTTTGTATTTTTCAGATGTATGATTTGTCATACTTTATAAAAATTATAACGCTTTCAAAACTTCTAGATTATCGGTATAAATAACAAAAAATAACTATTATTAATACTTCTGTTGTGGCAGTATAAATACTGTCATAAGTAGTTAATTTATCAGTGCACGATTGAAATTTGAAGGTCTATTAGATAGTATATCTTTAAGTAAATTCTTCAATCGTTGGTTTTGAACAATACGGTTTAATTTCATGCTTATATATTTAATAAATGATAATTAAATAGATTTTTGTTTTTTTTTTACTCATAACTATAATTAGTAGTAATTGATTTTACCATTGTGTTGTGAATGGTGTTCCGATATCTGCTCTTTTTTTAAACTGTTATAAAAATTACAAAAATTTTTTTTTACATTATTCTTTTGTTACAGATGCATTACTGGTAATTTGCTACACAAATTGAAGATTGTGGAACATTTGAACAGCATTAACATAACTTATATATTTATTTCTGTTAATGTAAGTTGCAATCGCTCTATAAAACAAACGTATAATAATACGACAATGCTGTTTTGTTCAACAAATATTTACATACATATAATATATTTCTTGACCAAATCGCAAATATTTTCCAATCCTTTTCGGTCAACAGATTTGGCAGACATCTGTTGACCACACATGTTGGGGTAACCAAGCCGATCGTGAATGAATTGGCATACACAATACATTGACTGATTTTATGTTCACTTGCATCTTCTTCAATTTTAATGCTCCGATTACTCATGATCATTTCATTCACGGTTTGCAAATGATTTGTACATGTTCTGTGTGTGTATACTGTTTTACACCTATATTACCAATAAAAGGAATTATCTGCTCAAAACAAACGGATTTCCCTGTTACTAATTGTTTGCAACATTCATTTATTTTATCGTACAAAGGTGAACTTTATGAAATACATCAATAGTTTGATGATCAGTAGTAGTAGCAGTATGAGTATTTTTTGTTTCATTACCTTAAGTAGAAAAGTCTGTTCTAGGCCACACTAGACTATTTTCTAATTTATTAACAAAGTGCAGATTATTTCTAAATTTGAAAAATCTTTCTTTTGACATTCCTGAATTTTGAAAAAGTGCAATTTTAATGCAGGGATCCCAGCCAAGTTCCACTCTGGGAATATGCAATGTGGAGGCTTGTAAATGTGGGTACACACGTAACAGCAAACTTAGCAAGCATGCATGATCAATCTTTTTGTACAAGCATGGAAAATTTCCCTTCAACACCACCTGATGCAAGTATTCTTGAACAAACGCCAGTTTGCACTAGGTTGACGTTGAGCTCGGATGACGATGCAATTACTTTGACTGCTTTTTGCCTTGTCCATAAGAGGAAAATGCAAAAGAAGAAACATGTTATGTAGTGTAGAGTGGTTAATTAAAAGAAAAATCTATTCCCACATTAATCTGCTGTGGGAATTGAAGATATATCCGCACAACTGGCATAATTATCTCAGAATGAATGAAGAAACTTATATGAACCTTTTGTCACTCGTAACACCTTTAATTACAAATACGTATACGATCATGAGAAGGAGCTACAACCCCCCCACAAAAGATTAACAGCAACATTACAATTTCTCACGACCAGGAATTATGAAGACCTAAAATATTCAACTTTAATTTCACCAAGGCACTGAGTTACATAGTTCCTGAAACCTGCCATGCTATTTACGAGCTGCTAAAAAGGAATTATTCAAAGGTAAGTGAAGCCTTTGTTGTTTTCAAATATTTTATTACAACTTATAATTTTTACAGAAAGGTAAAAACAATCGTGCAACACTTGACACAAAATATTAAAAACCAAATTAGACATCTCTGAAACTTGAAAAATAAGAAGCTAGTGATTGATTGGAATTGTCACTACTCTCATTTACTGGAAAACACAATTTATGATTTGTCCCATCACAAATAGAATGTGATATATTCAACTGACCCATTTCACCCATAAATAAAGTATCATTAATTAACTTTTCTGCTACTAATCTTTGATTGTCATCTGACATATCTATCATTCTTAGAGCCACACTTTTACCTAATAAATCATAACGATTTTGATTCAAGTTAGGTTTTTTTAGATTTTCAGATGTAGGCACACTGTTAACAGAATCACAAATAGACTGTGATATAGTCAACTGACCCATTTCACCCATAAATAAAGTATCATTAATTAATTTTTCTGCTACTAATCTTTGATTGTCATCTGACATATCTATCATTCTTAGAGCCACACTTTTACCTAATAAATTGTAACGATCTTGTTTCAAGTTAGGTTTTTTTAAATGTTCAGTTCTTTCTAGCACAGAATCACATTTATCATAACTTCGCTTAGGGGGTCTAGCAGGTGGTTTTTTGGGAACTGACTGAACAGGGATTTCCTCAGGTGAAGTACATGTGTATTGTGCTGTTGAAGTAGTTGGCTCATTTATCTGAACAGATTCCTTCGAATCTTGTGTAGAGGGAGTTGGTTGTTTTCCAGCTTCTTCCTGAAAATAATAATATTTAATTATGATAATTCTGTTGCTAGCTAATTAATTTACAGTTTTAATAATATGTTCTACTACTTCTTCGGAAATTGAGATCAAAAGTATTTATTAATAAAAAGGATATGTTTTTCTTATAAACAGTATAATATGTAATTTTTACCATAATGTTAAATTGTTTTTTAAACAATATTTGTAATGTAATGTTTAGATTTCTTCTGGTTCCCACAAACTGAAGATAATTGGATCACCACGAGGGATTTTGAAAAGAGGTAGAATTTCCCACACTGTCTTGGCTGCCTGGATGGAAAACATATTGAGATCATTCCTACAGCTGGAAGTGACTTATTTTTTTAAAATTACAAACATAAACACAGTATGGTGCTATTTGCCATTGTGGATGCAAATTATAGATTTATTTTGTTTGATTTCGGTACGGATGTCAGAGTGTCAGATGGAGGTGTTCTTCAGAATACAGAATATTTTAGGAGACTACAAGGTATTTCACTTAACATTCAGAGAAAAATAAGTCGCAAATAGTTCACGTAAACTGCTGTTTTCATTGCAGATGATGCTTTTCCTTTGAGGAATATGTTTAAACCGTACTAAGTGATTTAAACTGCATCGAAAAAAAGATTTTCAACTACAGATTATCTATAGTGTAACAAATTATTGAGAATGTATTTGGGATTTTGACAGCACACTTTAGAATTTTCACATTGCTATCAATTTGCAATTAGAGCAAATTGATAAAATAGTAACAGAAACTTGTGTTTTGCATAATTATTTAATGTTAACTGTGCATGAAGCCTACGCCGAAAATGGCAGTCCTTCATGGTTTAACATCAGAGGATTCCAATATGTCCCCTTTACAAAGGTTTCATATCACTGGAGATATACCATTTCACGCTAAACAAGTAAGACAATTCACAGACTGCTCCGCCAATGAAGGACAAGTGCCGTGACAACGAAGCTTTGGTCATTAAAAAACTAAAAATGCGAGTATTGAAGTTCTGTGTAAAAAATTAAAAATAAAAACAAGGAAATGTGTGTTTGTATATTATAAAGCATACTTCTCAATCATTCAAGTTGGATGAAGAACTTCTCAGTCTCTTATCTCCCAAAAAGTCAAATAAGTGGTAGTACGACAGTGAAGGTTCATATATTTCATTTGTACCATGCCAGTGATGAGATGCTTCAACTTTTTTCTTTTCTTTTCTATAGTCTGAAGGCATTTATCTTAACTGCACCTTTATCAATAAATCTATATTTACTTAATAACATATGATATGCTAAATCCTTCTACGCCCTACCATGATACTCTGATGATTTAATTCACCAAAGACAGCTGATTTTGGTATGCATGACATCCAGCAATTCTCGGTTGACCTGCTTCTGATTACTAGACATGATGACACCTGTAGAGCTCACTCATGACTGACGTTTGTACAAGCTGGTATGGCCTTGGTACACACGTTCTGTATCACTTGATAACAAGTGTAGCTTGTCCAAGCTTACATGATTCAAATTCAATCCATCATCAAGTGGCTTGTACAATTAAAATAATTGCACAAAATTATCCTAGACACTAAAGCCTACTTATACAAAATGTATAAAGCGTATGTGTAAACGTAAAATGTATGTAGCGTGCATGATTGATCATGCACGCTTGTCAAGTTTGCAGGTAAGTGTAGCTACCTTAAGTCTCAAATTCTGCAGCATTACAATTTTTATAGCGTACAGTATTGTTCTGTATTGCATACTATATTGCTTAACTCTGCAGCTTTCTTATAAGAGTAAGACACATATATACTAAAAAAACTCAAAAAGGGGATTTACTTAAGCAATTTAGGCTTATCTATAAATTCTAGGGTAGTACGAGTTACAAAACATTTCTTTTTTTCAGTTTATAATAATTTCAGTAAATAATACTTAAGTACTTACGTGTTTGGTCAAATTTAGTTTTAGATATGGTTGAGCAAAATCTAAATTCTCTTGTGACTCAAACCCTGAAGTAATAATAGGTAATTCTTCATTCAGTTCAGATAATATTTTATTTACTTCATCTGGCGAAAGATCACAAACTTCGTTCAGATCTGGTACAGTACAGTTAGCACCTTCGTCAGTCATTACAATTTCTTCGTTATTTAAATCTTCAACTTCATCATCATTTCGCAACAAAATATCGCAATTAGTATTATCACACATTCTATTATCTTAAATTTGATTAAAATAATGAAAATTTAGATACAAATTATTAACACAACTCAAGGAAATCACAACTGCGTATAACCGACACTACCCTCCCACAACTTCCCGCCACACAAACAGGCGGGAAAATACATGCCAATGGTATATTAATCGTAGTAAAAGTAATTGTACAGCAAAATTTCAGAAGGTAATATAAAATATTTTTAATGATAGTTTTGCTTCTAAAACCTATGTACATGATATTAAATATTTTAATTTACCATGTACATCATTAAATATACCGATATAAAATAATGACTGTATATCAATTTTTTTGAAATCATGTAACAATGAATGTAAATCAAGGTTGCTGACGATGGTGAGAATTACTTCTATATAACTGAATCAAGGATACCATATATATTAGATTTGGTAAAATTTGAAGCATAAACTAGCGCCACCAAATAAGTGGCTAAAACTAAATTAAATGCCGCATGCGCAGAGGTAAATAAGAGTCGTGGAAAAAAACTACGTTTTAAACCGATGCACTAAATGTGTAGATATTTCGTATTTTGAACACTGATCTCTATATAAATTTTCTACAACTGTCTCCTTGTGTTGCGAAAATGACCGTTCTTCGATTTTCTTGATCTACCTCCGGGCCCACAGTTAGGAGGTATTGCTTCACAGGATGAGTTGAATGACATATTTTCAGCGTATGAAAATACCAACTCTTTCTTACTTGTTACAAATTTACTTAATTTAATTTATTTGTTATTGTTACAGCTCAACATGCTACGTATAACTATTTTAAAAGAAATGAGCTGGATTAAATGATAAATGAACGCAATCTTCATCTTACTTGCTTAAGATGGGCTTGGAAACATGTTTGCTGGCCAGTGAAAACAATATTTTTAATATTCTGGAGATTGATATAACTATTTTCCTACATAAGCAACAGTTGACAGCATATATAAACATATTTCCTTTGTGACATAAAGTATATCCATCATACAGAGAATGAACAGAAGTTGGCATTAGACAACTTCATGTACCTCTTCAGAAATAATATATGTTATTCTTATTTTTTCTTATTCAGTAATTTTTTTTAACTGCAATCCAGCAATCTAAAAGAATAAATTAACATTAAAGTAGAAAAGTTAGACTGCTCAGATATGATCAACTCAAATGAACCTATTTTGAACTATAACAAATTGATTTATTTATATACATATAAAATCCATATTAATTTTTTTGTTAGGAAAAGCAGAGACCCATCAAGAAATGAATTGATATCCAAAAATTTACCAAAATTTAATATAAAAATATGTTTAATTTAAAGAAAAATTGAAAAAAAAGCTACAACAAAATTTACACAAATCATGAAGAAGTGCATAGAGCCAAAAGGCTAAACATTGCAAGAGGTCATCTTATGACAACTTGGTAGTATGAAGTTTCAATCTTTTTGATTTTTCAATCAAAATGGAACAATCAACTAAAATGAGTAATCATTTAATAAATATTTTCAAGCAGCAGCAATTAAAGATATCCAGGATAAGGGACTGACATGTAATAAATTTTCATAGCAATATTTTCACAAATTATCTTATCCATGCTTAAAACTAATCAAAAGGAAAAATAGAATTAATAATTAGGTTTATAAATAGTAATAAGTTTTGTGATATTGTTAATTTGTTGTAAAAAATAATAAGAAAATATAAATATTTGGCCCATTAATCTTACTTGAAGCCGAGTAGTCTGCTTAAAAATAGCCAGTATTTACATAAACATTTTCTTCCATATTTCCCATAAATTTTGTTAGAGAGCAGTTTTCATTGCCTAAATTCAAATTTGACTGTGAATTTTTATCTTCCAAAAAGATTTATGAATAGCAGCGTAAGATACATAGCTAATAGCTGGCTTAGATCATACATCATAGGAAGGAATAGTGCACAGAAATAAAATCAAAGAGGGAGCAGTAGAAGCGTAAGTAGGTATTGTCTGCCCTAACTTGTTAAACTATTAGCTAGAGTGCTACAGGTTCAACTTTACTTTTAACATTTGTTTGTGAGCTACTATTAGTGATTAAATAATCAATATTTTATTCAAACAATACTGATATAATCCAGTTCTAATAAAAGTAAATTAGAGATAATTTCATTGGCATTCATTCATTTCTCTTATAGCATCATTTAAAAAGGGATTTATCCAATTTTGTAAACGGAAAGTTTGGCTAAATAATAAATAAGAACCAACAAAAGAATTGATTTACGAAGTTCAATAAGATTTCCACTGCATTAAATAATAATGTAACTACACAAAAAAGAAAAATAACTTAGTCATTAAAGAAAAAAAAACTTTTTTAAGAATGTATGTGTAGTATATAGATGATTAGTCTTCTGATTATGCAAATGTGTTTGCTTGGAGTCGGTTATCTTAGTAGTGTAACAGGTCTGGGGTAAGTTAGCCTTTCATCTGAGTTTTAAAAAAGAATTTTGAAACTTAATAATGTTGATGAGAACCTACATTTAGTTCCTATAAAGAATGATCGATTATGCGATCTGTTGGCAGGTTATACTAATCTCTATTGGAACTATAAAAATATTTTCATGAACATTAATGATTAATGATTCATTCCGCAGTTCGTTTAAAGAACCGGATTCAAGGATACGTCGGAGCGTAACTGTCTATACTTAACGAAAGCGCAATCACTGAGATCTATAAACTATGTCTGTGTTCTGCTTACGAAACGTAGTGTTTGTAAATGAATAACTTTTTTATCAATTAAGTAATTTTTCTTTGTTGCATTGTTATCTAGTTGGATGTTATATTATCATTAGTAAATGCAATGAAAATCTCACCTACTGAATGAGGTAAACAGAGTCTTCTATCAATTTTCACAATTAATATTATTAATAAGCATGATCAATTTATTAAATAAGCATCCATCAATTCTTATTTACCTCCTTTATAATGATGGACTTTCTATAGACGGCCTGATCAAATATTAATTATTTGCCTAGTTTTTATGGCACAATTTATATGTAATCCTTAATTTATATTACTTTCATACATTAAATTGAATTTCCTGTAAAAGAGCTTTAAAACAGATTGAAATATCATGGCAGAACCACAGGAGTAACTAGTATTGTTTAGTTAAAAATTGATATACTTTAATAAGTACTCATTGAGTTTGTGTATTGTTTATGAGTATAAGTGTTGCGTACTTCAATTTACTGATTTAAGAAAAATTAGGATGAAAATAATGTAATTTTTTTCTTTCAAGCTTTTTCAAAAGAGCTTTTAACTAATACTCCCCCTGCCTTTAAAAACCCAAGAAGCCTATCATTCAATACTTTCTTCATTTAACATTAATATTTAATCATTTTTGTTTTTGGTTGGTACATGGCTTCCACTCAAAGATGCCCGACAAAAACATAAAAGAAAATTGTTAAATGAGAATATGACAATCTTTATGATTTAACTTATAGTTTAAAAGGGGTAGAAAAATTTATAATAAAAAATAAACAGTTTTATACTGTTGCAATAAACTCCACTGGGGATTTGGCTGAAAAGTTTGATATACCTCACAGTTTCAAGTATGGGAAGGAATTTTTAAGTAAGTCAAGTGCACTTATCAGCTGTCTAAACAGCTAAATAGCTATTTAGTATCTTTGCAAAATAAAAAAAAAAAAAAAAACAATTATTTGGCAACATATTTGCCTTGGTCAGTACAAAACTAACAGTGCTATGTCTTGAGGCATTTGAAAAAAGATTGCAAATTATTCATTTTGTTTAACAGATGAATTTAATTAATCAGTTAAAAAATTGAATAAACTTCTTACAAATTATGATATAATGCAGCAAAATCCAATAGGCAGCCTGTGAGTTACAGCTTCCTTAACTGTTTTTCAGCAGTGTGTCAGATAATACCTGGGATTACACAGTTAGCAGATGTTTGTTTTGTATTAAAAGAATTTCATTCTTAGTAATTTAAATGCAGCATATAATGTATACATCAAACATATATTTTATTATGATTAACATTATTCTACATAATATTGCATTTAAAAAATTGTGGTCATATTCCTTGCATACATAAATGTGTACATGATTTTAACATAACAGAAACCGTGGTCTCTCACACACACTATGGGATTTTGTTTTTGTTGTGAAAACATCCAGTGCAAGATGCCCAGCCTGCAATGTACCTAACTCCCTCTTCACCATCAACCCCCAAGAATATTTATTGTTTAGTTTCAGTGACCCATGTAACCTTGATAAATTGTCTGTTAAAATCTCATGGTCTGTGTGACCAAGTGTTTCTACTGGTGTTATTTTCGTAGAGGTGTATGTGACTGGCATTTCTATTAACAGATAATTGGTAGTTTTAGTGACTATATAATAAAATATTTTTTGTTTACACTAAAATGGACAGCCCAAGTTCTAGTAGCCCAATAAACACTCTTGACCTGGATTTCAGTGAAAGATTTGTAGATTGTTGGACTATTAAAGTGATGATGAACCACCATCTGATGGTTCTGTTGAAGTCGATGATTTGGATAAGAACCTGCACTATGTGTTGTCTGATGAAGAAGAGTTGGAACATTTGGAAGATCATGAACCTCGACTAGATCGTGACCAACTTCACTGCGCTCAGCCAGACTCCTCAGATGAAGAAAACTGTGCTCCAGACAACATTCCACAAGTTTACCCTGACCACTTCTTAGAACGGTTGAAGAAAAACCAAGTTGGATCTCGCAATGTATGGAGTTCAATTCCATCCCCTACTAAGGGGAGAACGCTTGCTAGAAATATTATTAGAACAGGTTTGCCTGGAATTCACGGCCCCAACACAAACCAAAAAAAATTGATGTTTGGAATCTTTTATTTGATGACCAAATCATAGATGCTATTATGATAAATAACAAAAAACTTTGAACTGAAATACCAAAACTAAGTGAGAATACAAACAAAAGTATCTATAGGAATACAAATAAAGAGGTAATAAATGCTTTTTTGAGTTTTTGTGGTACTGTCTTCTGTTCTAAAGTCAAATGACAAGCAAATGGATTGTCCGTCTTCTCTAAAGACTCATTTAATTGTTCAATTTGTTTTGCTACTATGTCAGAAAAATGATATTTAGTGTTAACTGCCAGTCTGAAATTTGATAAGGGCAGAAACGCTTGCACAAAGAAAGAAGAAGGACAAAACTGCAGCAATATCAGAAATATTTTCCAGGTTCATATCTAACTGCCAGAGAGTTTATTGTGTGTCATCTGAAGTCACAGTTGACAAGATGCTGATACCCTTCAGAGGCAGGTGCGGCTTCAATGTGTGGATCATTATTCCAATCCATTTAAATGAATAGTTAATCTTATTTGAATACTCATGCTTGTGTTTATTACAGTATTTTTTAATTGAATTATTAGCTCTGGTCAGTACTCAGAGATAACTAGGTATAGTATATTAATCTTGCTCACTGTAGTTAGGTAAACTAGCAAATAGAGTACTAGAGATTGTTGCTAGCAGTACTACCAGATTAAAAGAAAGATTCCCAGCTCATTCGTGCACAGATTAACATAAAATGATAACACTATAGGAATTGTATTAAGTTAAATGATATAATTATACCCATAATTAAATTTATACTTTTAAATCTACATTAATACAGTGTATTAAATATTAAATCTTATCAGAATGAACTTTGATTTCAGATTAAAGTAATGCAGTGTTTTGCGAGATTGGTTACAATATAAATTGCTAAAACATCTCAACAATTTAACTGTTAGAACATTTCTTGTCTAAATATTACAAAAATATGCTATTAAAATACATATGTTTCGGTATATATTTTTTTAAGCTAATTGTTCTCATAAAATGTGAAAAAGATGTTATGCTTTATACAACAAATACCAATAATAATGAAATTAAAGTACATGAAATTTCAAATTCTGTTAATTTCACAATTGAAAAAAATTGGATAGCCAAATGCATATATAAAAATGATATCAATAACACTGGATTTGCATATATAGAAATAAAAACTAATTCAAATGCTAGTGACAGTGAACAGGCATTTCATGCAGGATACCTTGAAGGTAATGTTTCAAGTGATCTTATTTACAGCCAGTGGTACAACACAGTAAATGATTTTAGAACTACTATGAATAAATCAATTGTTAAAGAAGTTGAAATTTTTTTAAAAAGTAATTCAAAATGGATATCTCGTCAGTTTCATCATAAAAATGATTCATACTGGCATCAGTTACAATTAGTTTATTTACAAATTCAAGGAATTTATCGTGGATATAATGCAGTTTCAAAAAATTACCTTCAATGGAATGATATATTATGGTTGAGTGTATTCTATGATCTAACAGATTTATATAGTGCTCTTGGTGGAACAGAAGTTGAAGGTAAGAATACAGTTGTCTTAATATGTTATTTAAATTATGTGCTGTAATGTATAACATTAAATATTTTAACAATACTGCTATTTTCTTACAGTATAAAAATGCAGTAATTAAAACATCCATTTAAATTACATGTCTGTATATACCTCATAGAATATTGGCTGAGATTAAACAGGATATTTTAAATTATAGCACTTTTATGTACAGGAGGATTATTTTGTTATTTTCTTGGAAATTTATGCAGTCATTTTCAAGATCTGTGTGGATAGAAATCATTGGATAAATGAAAGCATTAATCTTTATCTATCTTTAGTTCTAAATTTCATTTTAACATTTACTTATACACCATTCCCATGCCATACTCCATTTGAAGTTAGATATGGTTGGTCCTGTAGTACATGTACCTGTGCTATAACACAGTAACCTAGTTCTGTAAATTTAAACAGAAGCTTAAAATTTCTTAATCCACTTTTTTTTTCTTCTTTTTTTTTTACAAAAACTATTCATAGATAATTCAAAGAACCTGTTTATATAGATTTTTCAAAACATTTTACTAGAATGATTATGTTAAATCCATTTGCTTCTCTCTGTTGATTATTTATCAGTTAATAACTCCAGAAAAAATAACGTAAAAAAAAATCTCCTATTATGACTAACTCTAAATAATATGTTTTCATGGCGTCCCATGGGTCTAGCCTCTGCAGCTTTTCTTTCCACTACACACTGAGCTGCAGAACACTACACTATACACATATACTACACCAAGAACACTGCATAAATTACAACATATACACTTACACAACATCCTACGCTGATATTTCTTACATTTACACTTGGTGGTGTTGCAACATCTTACAAAACACAGCCATAACCCAAGGTGGGAACTATCGTGCCCATGGGTGAATGGCTGTATGTAGTGAGTCTCGAATGATGTCCTCTGGGCACCATGATGAACCCAGTTGTATTTAGCTTAAGCTCCAGTACACGTGCGCTCTGCTGGAGTTGTCCGTTTTATCACTGGTATTCATGGGACCAAAATTTCAGTTCGAAATACAAATACTATGATGGTTGGTGGTTCATCTGAAAAAAAACACCAAACATAGTCTTGTGAAGAGGCCTCGTTCAGCTTTGTTTGATGAGGATAAAAGTCCTATAGAAGAGAATTACAAATCATTAGACATGAATATATTCAATTCGTTGTTCTCCAAAATAAACAAGGTGGCTCCCTGCAAAGGGTGTCGCCATTCTTGATAAACAAAATTATAACAGGTGCAAGTGGTTCCCCAAAGTACATCAGAAAATTACGTGACGGAACGATTCTGATTGAAACATTTAATGATGAGCAGATTTGATCTATCTTACGTCTCTGTAATATGGGCAATATAAATATAAGTGCGGAATGCCACAAAACCCTAAATATGAGTTTCGGGGTAATTTTTTGCCAAGATCTTATGGATAGATGTCAGTGAAATAGCTGATGAGCAACGTGCCCAAGATGTTGTAGAAGTGAAGCGTATAATGAAAAGGCAGAGCGGAATGGAAGAACCAACACCTTCTCTTATACTGACTTTCAATCTTCCAGTACCACCGGAAAAAATAAAAATTGGTTATCTTTCAGTTTGAGTACGACCTTTCATTCCCAACCCTCAACGATGTTTTAAATACCAAGGGTATGCTCACACTTCAACATGTTGCTTGAAAACAGAGGTCTGTGATAGATGTGCTAAGGAAGGCCACAATGATGCCTACTGCTAAGAAAATGAAAAATGTGCTAATTGCAGTTTTCTTGTTTTGATACTGGTAGGCAGATGTGTGCCCTTTATATATACAACTGGTGTAGATCTTGTGGTTTATAAATCCTTAGATCGCCATGCCAGTGTAAAGATGGCATGGCAATCCTTATACTGCCATGCAGTCTAATTAAATTAAATGTATTTAAATCAGTAATTTCATCTTGTGATGTATTTTTTAAATTAGATTAAACCAAGGATATATTTTCATTTCTTTTTAATTTATATACTTTTTCAACTTTAAATACATATTTCATGTTATAAGTATTATGTAATTAGTTCTGTAACTATATAATTTAACAATCAACTATAATGAAGCTGTATTATAATATTAATACGTAGAGTCTAATTTATTTATTAATTTTTTTTCTTTTTTGTTATTATCCCTATAACAATTTATTAAAGAATTTAACTACAATAAAAGATGTTGCAGCATATTATCTAAGAGCAGTAAAAAGTTTAACAAATATGATTTTAGAATATATCCGCAAATATATTGTTAGAATTTACACATGATCCAACAAACAAATACAAAATCAGAATTAAAGAAATCAATATAAATCCAAACATTTAAAAATGTTTTGTTAAAAGCCATTACAAAAAATACACAAACTCAGTTCCTGTATGCCCTAAATAGGGCACATGCTATTTTTTAAGGTCTAAGGTGTCAATGTTATTGACAATGCTCATTTAATTTTTTTTTAACTGTATTTGTTTCAGTCATGGATGGGTAATGATTTTTTTATTTTTTGTTTAAACTCTATTAAAGACAATACTTTATATGTTTCTGATTCAAAGTTGATTTTTGTAAATACTGGTTTATTTGTGCATAATAATATGCACGATTGATCAGTATGCTCGATCATAACAATATACTTTCAAAATTATTAGAAAATTTCTTTCAAAATTACATGGAAATGATATATGACCATAGGAACCTATTCAGAGCACATCATTTAGCACCTTCTCTACTGAAATTACTGGTGGTAATTTTTCAAAAGAGAGCTACTTATAATTTCACAAAAGAAGATGCTGCATAATTACCTCTGAAAACATTTACTAGAATTTCCACATAATTTTGGTAGTCAGTTAACATAATTTTTAAATAGTTGATTTATTTGTTTTATAGTGTAATAGTTAATAATGTCTGAAACCTTTTTTTAAGTTTAATTTTGTAATTCCTGATTGTTAGTTAAAGAAATTATAAATAGAAGTTATAGATGTAATATTTCTTTTATAATTTTACAGATAATTATCATTGTTATATTTCATTTAATAACTTTTCATGACATCAGTGATGTTGTTAGTGATGTATTTATGTTACAGGTGATGGTCATTGTTCAGTTTTAATAAAAATACTTCCTGGTTATAAAGATATTTACTTTGGGCATAATTCATGGACTTATTACCAAACTATGCTCAGAATGCAGAAAAAATATAGTTTAAACTATAAAAAAACATTAAATACTACTAAAAAAATACCTGGATATGAGATATCATTCTCTTCTTATCCTGGATCAATAGCATCAATGGATGATTACTATTTAATATCTTCCGGACTTGCTACAACAGAGACCACTAACGAAGTATTCAACAAATCTTTGTGGAATAACATTAAACCTGAAAATATAGTATTGGGAAATATACGTGCAGTAGTAGCCAATAGATTGGCATCAGATGGGGAAACATGGAGTAATATTTTTAAGTTATATAATAGTGGTACTTATAATAATCAATGGATGATTTTAGATTTTAAAAAGTTTAAAACTGGACAGCCACCATCGGCTGGTACATTTTGGGTTCTGGAACAAATACCAAAGAAAGTGGTAGCTAATGATTTAACACAAGTATTAATAAATAAAGGTTATTGGAGCAGTTATAATATTCCATATTACAAGGATATATATGAGCTTACAGGTTATAAAGAAAAATATTTACAGTTTGGTAATTGGTTTTCACATGAAGGGGCTCCTAGAGCTAGAATATTTAGTCGTGATCAAGTTGATGTTACAGACATGATTAGTTTCATGAATTTAATGCGTTCAAATGATTATCAACATGATCCGTTTGCTCATTGCAAATGCAATCCTCCGTACAGTGCAAGTGGAGCCATAGCAGCTAGAAGTGATTTGAATCCTGTAAATGGTACTTATGAATTTAAAGCTCAAAGTCATCGTCCAACAGGTGCAACAGATGCAAAGATAACAAATTTTGGTCTGTTCCTTAAACTTAGATTTATTGGTATTGCTGGACCAACCACAGGTACAGGTGGAATATTACCAATATTTAAATGGAGCACTAGTAATTTCACTTCTACTCCTCATATGTCTCATCCAGATGTTTGGAATTTTAAACCTGTGTTACATAAATGGACATTTGGTCATTAAAAATGAATGAAATTAAAAAATAGATATTTTTATTTTTTCTACTCTTCTGATAAAGCTGTTTTTAAAAGATATACTGGTATCTTATAAAGATTATTTAGTCTTATCTTATTTGTTAAAATTTACTGAAAAGTAGGCTTTTTTTATTTTTTTTAGATTTTAATATTCCATATCAGAGTTGTATACTACCGCTTACCACAGTATTTTATGTTATCTCGTAGTGTTGAAAGTTTTAAGACTTATTTGTTTCACATAATTAATGTTATTGATTTGTATGGGACTGAATTCTTAAACATGATCCCATTATGTAAATACATCTGGTAATCATAGTTGTGCTGTTACAAAGTTGATCATTAAAAAATAGGAGAAAAAATATATCTAGGCTTATCTATTCTAGAGCACCAAGTCTTTAAAAAAAAGAATTTGGCCAATGTTAACAGAAAGGATAGGTAGGTGTATAGCTCCATTAAAAGAAAACAAATCTTATCTCGGAAAGAAATTTTCACTGAGCTATGAAGAGTAGAATAAGGCATTGAAGAGGGAGAAGGAAAAATATGCATTTACATAAGATCCTTCCTTAGGTAAGAATAGGTAGTATAAAAGTAATCTGTAATGTGTTTCGTCTAGTTCTGAGTCCGAAGGATCAAATCAGTTACAGTTAAGTTTGCATCATTCCCTTATGGGTTTTATTGTTTTATTATTTATGTAATTTTTTGTTAATAATGCTCATCTGTGTATTTATTTTAATTATTTATATATAATTTAAACATAATTTTTCTCTTTCTGTAATTTTTTTATAATAGAAAATAAATACATAAAGGATCAGTATGTAAGTGGATATTTGTTTTTAAGAAATCCTAATTAAGTAATCTAAATAAAGTGGAATCCAATTCCATCTTATTTACGCCAAGTTGAAAAATCAGCTTCCAAGGACATCTTACTTGTTTGAAGATGGCCTTGAATGCATGTATCTATTGATCAAGAAACAATACTTTAAATATTCTCCAAATTAATATAATTATTTATCTATACAAGGAAACCAGTTTTTAACATTATACAAAAACATATTTTACTTATGACATAAAGTATATCTATACTATAGAGAATGAAAAGAAGTCAGCATTAGATGAAACCTCAATACCCCTTCACAAATATTTATTTAATTTCTATTCGTGCGTAACACCTTTGGTCCCAAAGGGTGGTAGGCAGCATTTGATAAGCATAAACAAAATTTAAATATAATACATATAATAATAATAAAATAAACACAAAGAAGAGGATCCAATAATTATTTCACAATACATTTATTTAAGTAGATAAAATTGATGAAACTTCAAGTCCCTCATCAGTAGGTCATAAGATCATCTGCCACAGCACAGAATATATCCAATAAAATTTTCTACAGGTAATTAATTTAACTAGCTGATATTAAGATCAACAACCATAATTATTGTTTTGTTAGAAATTCATTTATTGTACAATACTTGTTCTCATGTAAAAATGTTAACAGATACTCTATGAAATTATTGATGGAATCAGTTTTTCTGACATTTAGGAGTTTTTATAACATTTTACCTTACACTGGCAGCTTTCTGCTTGGAGGCCAAGCAGAAGGAAGACAAGTTCATGGATATACTACATAGGAGGCGATCTTCGGCTTCCATGTCCGTTGCCTCCAGTGATGATAGTGGAGATGCTGGTGATTTCAGGACAGATTTCCTGCCAGTGAGGACGTGCAATGAAGCACCGACTACAGTTCTCCCTCTGTGGAAGGGAATGAGAAGAAGTTTGTGGGCAGACAGTGAGTTGGGGGATGATTAGGACCAGTTAGAGGAGGTAGATGAAGACAAAGACTAGGAGCTAGAGCATGAGATGCTCTCCTGTGCCGAGGCATTTTATGATAAACTGATTGCTATGCTAGTTCAAGTTGATCGCTTGGATGCTGAAGTCTTCTGGACTGGGAATACTAAAGTTGAAATAAAGGAGGTTACCAAGCTGCTGGTTGAACACGCACAGTGAATTTACGGCTTTAAAGATATTTGGATGAGAATACCTCAAATGGCAAAAAGGGCCTCACAGACACTGGTGGCACAGGATTTGGCCATGACTGTTGCAAAGGCCACTCAGACTGAGGAGCCTAAGAGTCATGATTTGAGAGAGAAGTGATAGCAGGTGATGAACTGGTACATCTAGAAAATATACGCTAGCCTGCTGCTCTAACTGATAGCGCAACACAGGTTACTGATTTATCTGGTACTGATGGAGACGTCTGTTATTTCTGTGACCTGAGGGATAGCCTCCTGTGGAGTCGTTCATCCAGGCTTGCCTGGATGGGTAACAATGATGAGACATGGAGTCCTTGCCAGGGGGGAGGTTGAGACTTTAGTCCCGATAGGGGATCCCCTTGCAGGTTTCCCATTAGAGGCAAGACACTGACAGACTGGAGTCCTGATGAGGGAACCTCTCCAGTGGTCTCCTCTTTTGAGGCAAGGCACAAAAGACCAAGTCTCTGCTATCTGGATGGGGCCCTAGGAATGGCATAGCTGAGCCCAGGGTTGCCTCCTGGATGACTAGAGGCGATGGTACCTCCCAGAGCTAAGTTTATACTTAATTGTGGGTTTGGCTCTGGGAGGGGGGAGAAAAAAACCTTATGGAAGATTGTTGCCTTCTTTTGCTGCAGATTTAATAGAGGAAAAATGGGTTAACAATGCAGCAGAGAATACTCATTGTCTCCCAATACATTAGATGTGCCAGTTATGCCTAGAAACAGAATGCCCTCACAGAGAAGTACGATGTGAGGAGTACTTCTGTAGAAGTACTCCTCAGTACGATGTGGATGCATCAAACAAGACCTCCATCGAGCAGTTGTACGACAAGTTCCGAGAGACAGGGAATGTGGTAGATCCAGCTAAAAGTGGTAAACTGAAAGTTCTAACACCAAAAAAATTAATTTGACATGCAAGCTTCATATTCTTCTAGTCTCAAGAAGTCTGTGCGATGCTTATGTAGTCAGTGTGCTCTCTCCATTGGTAGTGCCCACACGATATTGTACAAGTGTTTAAAGATGCATCCATACAGAATTTGTGTTGATCACGAGTTGTTACCTGCAAACTCTGGAAAACATGTAGCTTTCTATCAGTGGTTCATGTCATCTGTTACGCCAGATGGGAAAGAACGCTGTGATTGGTTTTGGTCTGACAAGGTATGGTTCCACCTTGATGGATACATAATTGCACAGAATTCACACATTTGGTGTACATAAAATCCACATCAGCTGCACATGTCTCCTCTGCATGGACAAAAAGTGGATGTTTGGTGTTCAATTCATGTAGGCAAATTTTCATGACATTCTTTCATGGCACAGTGAAGCAGTGAGAGCTACATACAGACAGGCTAGAGTATATGTGGTTTTAGCAGGACAGTTCTACAGATCATACAGCCAACAATACTATGACTTTCTTGGATCAGTGTTTTCATGGACAAGTGATTTCAAAGGGGTTGTGGCCCTGTAAATAAATCAGGAGATCGAAGGGGCCACAACTCCTTAAATATCGTGATTTATCCCTTCTTGGCATTTTCTTGTAGGTATACCTTAAGGGCTTAAAAACTCATCCTCACACCATTCCCAAATTGCAGAGCAAAATTGAACGATGTGATGCTGCAATTCCTCAATAAACGTTACATGTGTTTAAGAGTGTGTGATGTCATATTTAATTATGTGAATCGCACAATGGAGGCCACTTTTAATAACTATTGTAACGTACTCATTTTCCCATAAGGTTGTGTCACTCTTTGAACACCCTGAATATACATATATATATATATTAAAGATATTTATTGGAAATAAAGTTATTGCAAAATAAGGGACTGAAGTGTAACAAAGAATCAAATTTTCACAAATTATAATCCCTGATTTTAAAAACTAATCACAAAGGAAAAAAAAAGATTCAATAATTAGCTTTCTAAAAAATAAACATAAATGTTTGCCCCACTAATAAATTGCATTATTGTCTTACTTGAAACAAAGTAGTTTCCATATGCTGAAAAACAAACAATTTACACAAAATAAAAAAATGAGACTATTAAATCACAAACTTGTATGAAAATAATACTAGGTAGCAGAACAATAAAAGTTTAGAAAGAGGAAAAGAAAATGATTTTAGATCTAAGTAAAGTGTTTATGTGAATTTTGTTCTTCCACAAAAACTGACAAGAAATCCTTCTACAATGATATAAGTACATAGCTGATAACTGGCTTAAATCATTTCTTATATGTAGGAAACAACGCATAGAAATAAAGAAAAAGAGGGATGGAGTAGGTAGACGTTGTCTGTTCCAACTTGTCAGATTATTAGATGGTGTGCTACAGGTCCAACTTTACTTTTAATATTTATTTGTGAGCTGCTGTTAGTGATTAAGGAGTCAAGTAATATTTCATTCAGACAACAATACTTCTAATAAAAATACATTAAAAATAAGATAAGTTCATCAACATAAAACCCACTATTTAACGCCTTATTCAGCATAATTTAATAGTAAATGAAAACAAATCCAATTTTGTAAATGGAAATTTTATTTAAATTTTCCATTTACAGCCATCATAAAAGTTGATGGCTGAAGAATTATGAGATCCAATAAAAGACAGTCCATTGCATTCAATATAAAGATATTTGCACTGCATTAAATAATGAGAAATAAGTAATTATTGTGAAATACTTTAAATGCTCACCGGAAAACTACACTACAAAGAAAAATAACTTAATCCATAAAAGAACAGCTATTTAATTCTCACAATTATTTGAACAGTTAATTTAGGAAATTTTTATGCATCTTATAGATGTAGGTACACTGCTGAGTATCCAAACGTGTTTGCTTAAGAAGGCTGCTTGTCATAGAATGTGACACCCCCAGAGCAAACTAGTCTTGTATGCAGTTTTTTTAAAATAGTGGAGCTGAATTCATTAATATAATAAAAAAGTGGTAGTTTCAATGGAGACTTCATTCAGTATGATTTAATAATTGGAAATAAATAGAATCTTATATGTTTTAAAAGTAAATCCAGCAGACAAGAAAGTAATATTAATGCCATAATAATAATATTAAATAACAGAAATTCTTATCTTCATTGATTAATCTAACCTCATTTTGAACGATGAAGATTCCATTGTCAACAAAATTAAATACATCTTCCGAAAATTAATTTAAATATTTTTACAGTTTTTGTTTAGAATTTGGTGATACAATGCAAAGCAGTTTATCACTGAAAGTTAATTTCTAATGTACTGTAATCAATACTGTTTTGGAATTTTCATTTAAATAAAATTTAGAAAGCTTTTAAGCTACAAAAGAAAGGCATTATATTAAATGAAATAAATTAATTAATGTAAATTCGTAGAATAACATTATTTGAATGTAAGCCATCTTATGTAGGATCTAACCTCAGGGAACAATTTCCATATGACACTGGTACCTGTGATAATAGAAAATTTATTATAAACAGTATGAAGCAGTTTTTAAATGAAAATTTTGTTAAAGATTTCCTTTCTCTTCACAGTCATAAGTAAGTTAAGTAGTCTCACAAGTTTAGGAGATAAGAGAGTTAGATCAAAGTTTAAATTAACTTATATTCAATACTGAGTCATAAGGGGTGGTATTAAAAAAATTATCTGATGACTTGTACAAGAAAATGATGTATGAAATTAACAGTGATTGAATAATGTCAAGCCAGACAAGGACTTGAACCTAGAAACTTTAGGATAAAAGATGAATGATTAGATCTCTGATCTAGCAATTTCTGTGATAGAATTTTTACTTATTAAAAAACTGGTTAACATAAAAAAACTCATTATTTAAAACATTAGTCAATTATACTTTTCTTTTAGTTTAAGCTAAAATAAAAAGTTTAGTTTAGTTTAGCTTAAACTAAAAGAAAAGTATAACCGACTATTGTGTGCTGGTAAAGTAGAAGTACTACAATTATAAGTAAATCTACTACAGATGACATGTATGAACTTGTTAAACTAATTGTATTCTAATGAGAACAAAAGTTTGGCTCAGAACCTACTGAAGAAGGTGAGTCTACCACTGAATTTGTATTGATCATGCTACTTTTTTTTTTTTTTAAGGAAGATTAGTACTGTTGTTTACAGGATTATTACCTGGAAGATATTTTGTCTGACAATAAACAACATGAAGGAGGCGATTTAATCAGATATCGGTAAAACCTTTGTTGCTTTAGCCAATACTTGGGCCAATATCGTTCTCAAAAATAATTGATTATTTATGTGACTTGGAACTCTTCAAAAATTTTGGTATTTGTTGACATAACAATCTTAAATTTTAGTAATAGTTTTGAGCACTTACTCATAATTAAATGTTACTTTTGAAGATGTTTTAAAGTGGTTTATGATAATGAATTTTTTATTAATGACAACTAGACATTAGAAGTTATTTTTGTTTCTAATAATATTTACTTAAGTTTTAATGATGTGATTTACTTAGTAGGCTTACAAGATTCAAATTTATACTGTATAGACTAAAAAGTTATATAACAAACTGCTTTGATGATGCAACTGTTTATACTATTTGAATCTCTTATATATGACTTAATTATTCAGTGCTATGGGGTGGGACTTAGTGATTCTAATTTTTGAAAAAAAGAGTACCAGAATTACTGGAGGTTTTGCTCCTTATAAATCAAAATTATGATTGTTATTAATTTGTATATGTATGAAGTACTTGTAGGAATTAAAAATTTATTTCCTTAAGTTCTGTTAAGAAATAATGTAAATCATTATAATACTATTGGCAGAGGTTTTTATACAATTGATGTGCTTTTTTGCAGATTAAGCTTCAATATGAAACATATTAAATTGGGGATTTTACTAATGCATTTTAATAAATTATCCATATCTGATCTTGGCATGTTTTAAGATCTACATTTATGGGAACCGTTTACATGTAATTCTTTTTATTTTATGTAAGTATATTTAGACTGTGATACTTCTTGATTTTTATAATTAATATTATTTTGTTAACTTTGTGTAACTTTAATTTTATGACTAATATTATGTTTTGTGATTTTATTGATATTTTATGATAGTTTTTTTATTTTATTATGTTTTGTATTATTTTATTGATACTTTGTGTTTAGTTTTTATTTTTAATTATATTCTTTTATTTATCATTATCTTCTTAATTTTTTTTAATTTATGATGGGTGAAATTAAACTATGATAATTGCATGACTAATGCATGAAATATTAATAAACTTCCCAATAAGCTATATCTTTTGTTCTTATGTCTGAATGATAAAAGGATTTATTTATCTATTACGTTTAGGGTCACTGCTTGTACCACTTATACAGCTTCTAATAATGAATAGAAAAAATAAGGGTCAAGTATAAAGTGTTACATAGAAAATGTTTGAAATAATTTAGTGATATATATATACTAGCTTTTATCCGCGGCTTCGCTCGTGGTGAACCTTTAAACGAAATACACGAGCAACTATGTCATCTACCAAGAATTGATGAAAGATTTGCCTTGACCACGAAAGGAGATTGAAGTCGTACTCTCGAAGCATCATGTGATACGCATAAAAATCCATGCAGGAAACGTTTTTATTGGGAACTGGCTGTCTTGTTGTTGGATTAATGACTGGAATATTGAAATGTTATCCTGGCTCACCTTTACTGAAAATTAACAGATATTGCAAAGCATCATAAAATTTATGAGTATCGGCTATGCGTTTCAGCATATTATCATGTGCCCATAACACTATGTCTCGTGGAGAGCATGGGTCACCAGTAACCAAAACAGCAACTTCATTAATCATCGATGCATTATAACGCCTCATGTTCACCACGTGGAGTCCGATCATGAATGACCACTATGTAATTATCTGGAGGCCAGTTTTCTATTGCACTTTTAAAGGTATTTACCAACAAATTGTGGCTGTGTAACATTCGTTGAATTTTCAATACTGTATCTCTTTCAACTCCTTCAATATACTGACAATGACGGTTTACTTCACTTTCTTCATCACCCATAAAATACACCTGCAAAAATTTATGCTGTTCATTATCTGCTAGAAAAAGTGATCCAACAAAAAAGTGATGATATATCTGTTCTTGTACAGTAAAAGTTGGTGATATTCACCAACTTATCTCTTTATCTACTCCAAAGGATGTCATTTGGAAGCAAGAGTTATACAGGATCATTCACGGGAACCGGATGTTTTTGAAGTGGGTTGTACTCTGGCGTTCGTGGTGGGAGGGACACGTGGCTGGTGTCTGACGTTTCCTTTGTTCATAGCATTTACATTTTAGTCGTTGAGATGGAGCCGTGGACGCTAGACCAACGCCTGTACGCGTATGACAGTTTTGTGCGAAATGACGAATCCGTAACTGCTGTTCAGCGAGATTTCCGCCGTCAGTTTAATATCCATCGTAATGCAAGTGTCCCTTCTCGTAACACAAAATTGCGATGGGTAAACAACCTTCGAACAAGCGGTTCAATATTGAAGAAAAAACCACCGGGTCCCCGACGAACTGCTAGCACTCTGGAGGACATCGAACGAGTAAGGGAAGCCATTGTCAGAAGCCCACGCCGCTCCATTCAGAGGCATTCAGCAGCGCTTCAAATGAGCACAAGTACGGTAAGACGAATTCTGCATACAGACCTGCATTTCCATCCTTACAAGACAGCCGTCGTGCAGCAGTTAAACGAGCAAGATTTCACGCAGCGATTACAATTTTGTCGACAAATACTTACCATTTTTGAAGAAAATGAAAATTTGTTATTATTAATGAGTGACGAAGCCCATTTTCATCTGAATGGCTTCGTCAACAAACAGAATTGCCGGTATTGGGCAGAAAGAAACCCACATCAGCTTCACGAGAGACCACTTCATAGCCCAAAGGTGACTATCTGGTGTGCAATAGGAAAGGTCGGTGTTATCGGACCATATTTTTTTGAAGAAAATGACGCTGCCGTAACTGTAACAGTTGATCGTTACATTGCGATGTTGAATACGTTTTTCATCTCTGAGTTACGAAACCGGGGAATCGATTTTCAAAATGTGTTATTCCAGCAGGATGGAGCTACAGCGCACACAGCGAGGGCAACGATGGCTGTTCTCCGTAACTTGTTTCCGGGACGGATCGTTTCCAGATTCGGCGATATTCCTGGAGTAGTAGTAGACATTCCTTGAGGCATCACTACTTGAGTAGTTGCCTTTCTGAGTAGTTTTTTCTGTGAGGGTTTTTCTGAAATCGCGTGTGTACGGCAATAAACCGCGTACATTGGAGGACGTCATCACGTCACCCAGATTGATGTAGACATGCTGCAAAGAATTGAGGCCAGTTACCGTGAAAGGCTACAACACAATGTATTCTTTCTTTTTCTGTTTAGTCTCCGG
Source organism: Lycorma delicatula (assembly GCF_047948215.1). Lineage (NCBI taxonomy): Eukaryota > Metazoa > Arthropoda > Insecta > Hemiptera > Fulgoridae > Lycorma > Lycorma delicatula. Next base: position 27,641,013 of record NC_134460.1, read on the forward strand.
TAACTACCGTTTAGATAATACTTCAGAGGATGATATGTATGAGTGTGAATGAAGTGTAGTCTTGTACATTCTCAGTTCGACCATACATGAGATGTGTGGTTAATTGAAACCCAACCACCAAAGAACACCGGTATCCACGATCTAGTATTCAAGTCCGTGTAAAAATAACATATAACAACAATGTATTGCCCAAATGGACATCACTTGCCGGACATAATTTTTCGTTCATGAGTAAGTAACAAATGCTTTGATTTAACAAGTGTTTCAGTACCAATAAAACTTTTTTAAAGTAAATATTCAATTTTTTATGACTATTTTAAAAACATCCAGTTCCCGTGAATGACGCTGTACTTTCTGATTTTACTTAAAAATTGCTTTGACTCATCTGTAACACTTAAATATAGAGTTTTCAAAGACTCATCTGGTTCACCAAGTAAAGGAAGCGAAACTTTACCACTGGAACAGCACATTCCAGCAGTTTCATCTTTCCATTTCAAAGCATCGCAATGCTGACATTTTCTATTCATTGAGCCAATACCAATTAAAGAATGCTTGTGGTATTCAAGTGAAGTATCATATTGAAATCCAGAATTATTAAATACAGACCAATTGTAACGCATTAAATTTTCAACGGCGCGCAATTTGCATTTCTGCATGAACGATTCTTTTCGCCTGCGATTGTTCTGGAGTTTCTCTCGCTCTTATAGCTGCCTGCTGTTCAGCTTGTCTTTCTAAACGAATTTGTGTTTGAATTGGCGTTTCAGCTGCTCTTAAGGTACTTGGCGTTCAGCTTGCTTATGTAACTTTTCTTGTCTCTGAGAAGTTGTTTCACCAGCCCTCAAAGCACATTTTCGCCTCGCTTGTTGTCGTCTTAGTTCTGCGTGAGCGAAAGATTCTTGAGTTCGAGCAACTTTTGCCGCCCGGGCCCGTGATGAATCCCTATACAGGTTAGATTCCCGCTTCCGAGGCATTTTAGAAAAAAAAAACAGATTAAAAACTGAAAATAGCATTAGAAGTAAAACAATAAACAGGTACATAACCTTAAAAACTGGAAAAGTTTTAGTATTGCTTAGAAGTGACAGAAGAATAACAATAAATATAGAAGGATTCGAAACAGCAGAAGCACTATACTCGATTGAATAGTGACTTAACCGTCGGTATTACAGTGTTCGATTGGTACTTTATTTCATTTACTTACTGGAAGCCAGATGGCGTTGAATTTGGTCAAATTTTTTGTCGGATGATCATACCTACGAATATAAATTTTTTCACCCTCCCAAAAAAATATTGTTTTTTTTTACTAAAAAGTACCCTATGTCCTTGGCAATACCTTTGAGAATATGTGTACAAAGTTTCATGATGATCGGTTGAGTAGTTTCTGCGTGAAAGCGTAACAAACAAACAAACTCGCATTCACATTTATAATATTAGTAAGGATATATATATATATATATATAAAATATAAAAACCCAGATAAATAAAATTATTCACTTAAAAATTTATGCGATATTCTTCCAAAAAATATTTATTTATATCTGTTTTGAACTATTACCCAGTTTTTTTTCAGTGACATTAGTTTTTTTTTGTATTTTGATTATGGCGTCCATTTTTAAGTGTTTAGAAAATCCTTTTATTGTTGTACAATCAGTACCATACCATAATGGTTGTAAGGAATCTGGTATGAGTTATTAGTTACAAAAATAAAATAGTCATTCTCTGAAATAACAAATTCCATACCACACTTGCTGGGTAGCACTGATTACCAATTGCCTTTGTCACTGAGCTTGGCATATTAGCATGCTAAGTCTAACAAAATGAAAGTAATACCCAGTCCTAAAACTGACTCCTTTACTTAGTTTAACTTAGGGACTGAGTGAATAGTGAATATCATTACTTTCAGAGAAAGCAAAGACTTGTACTTCTTGTATCACAGATATTTTACATGCATCTGAGCCATAAGAAAGACTGGGACAAATAATACAAAGCAACAAATTAATGTACTCCCTTTCTAGTACAACACATTGTGTTATATACTATTTCAACTAAGTTGAAGGATCCCTTTGAGTGTTCAAAAAAATATTTCTTGATCTGGGTTTGTGTAATTTTATTTTAATACTAAATCTGATTTAAACAATTTGACAGCATTCATATCTTCAGATATTAGTAACATATATGATGCAAAGATAAAACTAAAGAATAGCCTAAACACTGGATACTTCCTGCAAAAGTGCTTATACTTGCTATAATTAACTACTAAGACAGTATTCAGCCTCTCAGTTCGACAAGATCTCGCTTAATGGTTTTTTCCCTGACACTAAGTTTCTCTCACTCAAATACATTGTTTTCTTTTCTCAAGGTATTACTTCAGAAGATGAATGAGGATGATGAGTACAAATGTAAATGAAATATAGTCTTGAAAAGTCTCAGGTCGCGATCATTCCTGAGATGTATGGTTAATTGAAACCCAACCACCAAAGAACACCTGTATCTATGATCTAGTGTTCAGATCCATATAAAAGTAACTGCTTTTACTAGGATTTGAATCTTAGCTCCTAACTTCAAAATCAGCTAATTTGCAATGATGAGTTCACCATCAGACCAGCTCGGTGGGTAAATACATTGTATACTATTTTTTGTCTTCAGTCATTTGACTGGTTTGATACAGCTCTCCAAAATTCCCTAGGTAGTGCCAGTCGTTTCATTTCAGTATACCCATACATTCTACATCCCTAACAATTTGTTTCACATATTCCAAACATGCCTGCCTGCATAATCTTTCCCATCTTCCTGTCTCCCCAATATCAAGGCGATTATTCCAGGTTGCCCTAAGATGTGGCATATAAGGTTGTCTCCTTTTAGCTATATTTTTCCAAATACTTCTTTCTTTATCAATTTGCCGTAACATCTCTTCATTTGTCTCTTTATCCACCCATCTGATTTTTAACATTCTCCTATAGCATCACATTTCAAATGCTTCTAATCTTTTCCTCTCAAGTACTCCAATCATCCAAGTTTTACTTCCATATAAAGTTAATTTCCAAACATAAAATTTCAAAAATGCTTTCTGATCATTAAGTTAATTTTTTGTGTAAGCTAATTATATTTCTGTTCACCTGTGCTATTCAACATTTTATATCGTTCCTGCTTCATCCATCTTTAGTAATTTTACTTCCCAAATAACAGAATTCTTCTATCTCCATAGTCTTTTCTCACCCTATTTTTATATTCAGTGGTCCATCTACTTTATTTATACTGCATTTCATTACTTTCATTTTGTTCTTGTTTCTTTTTATGTGGTAGTTCTTGTGAAGGACTTCATCCATGCCATTCATTGTTTCTTCTAAATCTTTTTACTCTTTGTTAGAATTACTGTATCATCAGCAAGTCGTAGCATCTTTATCTTTTCACCTTGCACTGTTACTCCAGATCTAAATTGTTCTTTAACATCATTAATTGCTAGTTCTACATAAAGTTTAAAAAGTAACGGGAATAGAGAACATCCTTGTCAGACTCCCTTTTTTATTACTGCTTCTTTCTTATGCTCTTCGATTATTACTGTTGTAGTTTGGTTCCTGTAAATGTTTGCAGTTGTTCTTCTGTTTCTATATTTGAACCCTAAATTTTTTATAATGCCCAACATTTTATTCCAGTCTACATTATCAAATGCCTCTTCTAAGTCTATAAATGCTATGTATGTTAGTTTGTTTTTTTTTTTTAATTTTCCTTCTATTATTAATCTGAATGCTAAAATTGCTTCCTTTGTCCCTATACTTTTTCTGAAACCAAACTGGTCTTCTCCTAACAATTTTTCCACTCTCCGCTCAATTCTTCTGTACAGAATCCTAGTTAAGATATTTGAAGCATGACTAGTTAAGCTAATAGTTCTGTATTCTTCACATTTTTCTGCTACTGCTTCCTTTGGTATTATGATAATAACACTCTTTTTGAAGTTTGATGGAACTTCACCTTCTTCATAAATATTTTACACCAGTTTGTATAATCTATCTATCGCTTCCTCACCTGCACTGTGCAGTAATTCTGCAGGTATTCTGTCTATTCTAGGAGCCTTTCTGCCATTCAAATCCTTTAATGCTCTATTAAATTCAGATATCAGTATTGTATCTCCCTTTCATCCTCTTCGACTTTCTCTATAATACCAGTTTCTAATTCATTTCCTTTTTATAATTATACAAAGGGGTGGAAAATGCTGAATAATTATTCAATATATTCCACCCACCTATCAACCTTTTCTTTCATGTTATAAATCGATTTACCATCTTTATTTAACGCAATATTAGATTTAACTTATGTATCACAAAATTCTCCTTAACTTTCCTGTATGTTCTGTCTATTTCACCAATGATCATTTCTCTTTCCACTTCTGAACACTTTTCTTTAATCCACTTTTCTCTTACTAATTTGCACTTCCTGTTTTTAGTATTTCTTAATTGTTGATAGTTTCTTCTACCATATTCATCACTAGCATTCTTATACATTCTAAGTTCATCCATCAGCTGCAACATATCCTCTGATATCCAAGATTTTCTACCAATTCTCTTTGTTCCACCTAAGTTCGCTTTTGCTGGTTTAAGAATTTCCTTTTTAACAAAGCATGTTAAAATTCCCCATTCTTCTTCTATATTTTTTACCTTATCTTTTTTTATTCGGACCTCTTGTGATGTCCTCCTCAAAAATCTTTTTTACTCCTCTTCCTCAAGCTTTTTTAAATTCCACTGATACATCTGACACCTTTTCTTTAGGTTTTTAAACCTCAATCTACATTTCATTATCACTAAATTATGGTTGTTATCAATGCCTGCTCCTGGATATGCTTTGCAGTCGATAAGTTGATTTCTAAATCTTTGCTTAAGCATGATATAATATATTCAATACCTTACAGTATCGCCTGGCTTTTTCCAAGTGTATATTCTTCTATTATGATTTTTAAACTGGGTATTGGCTATTATTAAATTATACTTTGTGCAAAACTCAATAAGTCGGTCTCTTCTTTCATTCCTTTTGCCCGGCTCGTATTCACCCACAATATTTCCTTCCTTGTCTTTTCCAATGCTTCCATTCCAATTTCCAGCTGTTATTAAATTTTCATCCCTTTTATGTATTTAACTGGTTCATCAATTTCTTTGTATACACATTCTACCTCATCATCATCGTGTGGACTTGTAGGATATAGATCTTAACATTCATTGTCGGCTTAGGTTTTGATTTTATCCTGATTACAATGATTTTACTGCTAAGCTCTGTGCAATACTCTGCTCACTTCCTTATCTTCTTGTTTATTACAAAACCTACTCCTACTTACCCTTTATTTGACATGGAGTTAATTATTCTAAAATCACCTGACCAAAAGTAATTTTCCTCTTCCCACCGAACCTCACTAATTCCTACCACATATACATTTAACCTACCCATTTCCCTCTAAATTTTGTAACCTCCCTACCAACCTTTTTAGACTTCTAACATTCCACGCTCCAACTTTTAAAATGTTATTTTTTTATTTTCTGTTGACTCTTAGTAGTCCCCACCCAAACAGTGACTAGTTTACCTTTGAATATTTTACCAAGGAAGGCACCTCCATCTTTGTTACATGAAAATGCAGAAAGCTACATTTTCTTGGAAAAAAAAAGCAGCTGTAGTTTTCCATTGCTTGGGAAGCTGGGTAGTAATCAGTAGATTGACTGATGTTGATATGGCCACTTAAATCCTCCTGACGTACGTCCTTAACAAGTACTGATAGAGCTGCTGCTCTCTTTCAAGAATCATTCCTTAGTCTGGTTCTCAACAGATACCTCTCCGATATGGTTGCACCTTCGGTCTGGCTACTCTGTGTCACTGAGCACTCAAGCCCACTCACCATCAGCAAGGTCTCAAGATTCACAGAGGGAGATTGTATACTAAAATTGTAAACAAATTCATGTATAAAATAATGGTGAACTGTCAAATCGATCATTTATACAGAAAAAATTTGCTAGCCCTTGAATATGAATGCTATAAAAATAGCTCCACCTGCAGTGCTGCTGATGAAGGACTTGTTAATACCTTTCAAAAAAATCTTCTGGAAGCATATCTCCTAACTGGAATTTTTCTGTAAAATTTTTATTCCCTAAGACAATGAGTATAAAATACTATTATCAATACGTGAGAAATGGCATTTCCCCTCAAAACATATAAAATAAGTCTTACTATTCCATTTACTGTTTTATAGAAATTAATATCATACATTATTATTACAAATACACTAAAATTAATTCATTACTTATTTATGTATACATGAGTGTTTCCTTTTGTCTGACAAATAGCCGTTGTAGTAGCAGTTCTATTCATAGCTTTTACTTATCTTCAGTGACCTTTTGTTCATGTATGATAAACAACTAATTTCATAATAACAATAGATCTGAAATAATAATGAAATTAAACTTTATTAAAGATAAATAAAATTATTTACTATTTTTTTATTTGCTTTTTGTTATTACAACAAGGAACATACACATACTCATTTAATTTAATAAGTATAAGATAAACTCATTTTATAAACTTTGAACTAGTTATTGTCAGTCATCCAGATTAAAGACTATATAATGCTGATAACACACAACATAGAAATAAACAATACTAAAATTTACTTTCAGTTGTAATCAGTAAAATGTGAAATTGTATTGTTATATGAGATTTAATTTTCTTACGTGCAAAAAAAGAAAGCACAGTAAATATGTGTAAAAATTATTAAAAAATAATTTACAAGTTATTTTTATTGTGTTACAAACAGGTTATATATGTTTAAAAAATGAGTAATTTAATTTTTTCAATAAATTTTATTTTTTATCTTTGCGTTACAATTACTTCTGTATGTAATGGATATTATTCCAAATCAATTAAAATTTCTAAAGATGGTGATTGGTTAAAACTTTCTGAAAATAAACACTGGCTTGTCAGGGCATTGTACAAAAATGAAATCAATAAAACTGGTTTTGGTTACTTGGAGATAGAGACAAATCCAAATCTATCTAATGAATATCAAGCTTATTTTGCAGGATATATTGAAGGTTTAACTACTTCTGAATTAATATACAGTCATTGGTACAATACAGTAAAAAATGTTTGTACAGATACTGAAACAAACTGTACTGCAATTAATACATTTATATTACAAAATACAAAATGGGTGAAAGAAAATATACAAAAATATTCATCAGATCCTTACTGGCACCAAGTGAAATTATATTATACTCAAGTGGAGGGTATATTAGATGGATGTAATAGTTTGATACAAGATAATCAACTTACATGGATGGACATAATGTGGCTGAATATTTACGCTGATGTTTTGGATCTCCGTGAAGCACTTGGAGGTGAAGAAATTGTTGGTATGTAATTATACTTACTTAAGATTTAATTTACATTTTGATAAGTTTAAACAACCACATTTAAATGTATCAAATTTACAGCTAATTACAACCAATATATTTACACAGTAAAATCATTATGAAAACTTACAAACATTTGTCTAAATCAAGAATAAAGATTTGTCCAGTTGTTAATAATATTAGTTGTAATGAATTTTTGTTATTTTAACTATCAAATATTTAAAAAAATTAAAAATAAACAGGTGTTTAGTTTAGAATCAACATGTTAAAATAGCGTATTGAATTAATTTAAAAATAATTTCCTTTGATTTTATTTTTATCTACAAGAAAATGGGAGAGAGAATATTAAATTTTACCTGGGATTTACAACCATAGATAATTAAAAATCATATTTACTATATCAAAATGTTTGTATTAAAAAAAAAACAAGAAATCTTGGCACACTTTTAAAAAAAAATATCACTGGTATTTAACGGTAAAACCATTTTAATGTTTTAACAGTAACACACTAATATTGCTGATTAGTACAATATTTGATTAAAAAATTAACTTTTTATATCTGAAAATATTAACCAGTACCAATATACTGGGTGTTTGTTTTAAAATGCAACCCAAGCAAAACACTTTTTAGAAAAGTTAATACAATAATTTCAGATGAAGAGCTTGGCAGCACTACCTACCTATTGTTGTTTATAATCAGCTGATTGATTTTATATTTATTTTTTGTGAACAGTTAGTTATTTTTGTTTATCAGTGTTTTTTGTTAATTAGAAATGGTTTTAAACATGAAAGAAAGGATTTTTATTATGGATAATTATTTAATAACTAAATCTTTTGTTTTTTGCCAAGAAGCTTTGCAATCGCGATTCCCGGGAAACAAAGTATTAAATAAATCTTCAATTCATCACTTGATAAAGAAATATATAGAGAACAGGTTTTGTTTACAATCAGAGTTCTAGCCAGAAATGTTCACTACTTAATGACAAAACAATGGAAGATGTTAGGATAAGCTTTTTAAACTCACCTATCAAATCATTACAAAAACTTGCAGAACAAAAAGGAATATTTCTGTATCGTATCTTTAAAGCTATCCGGCTAGTTAATTTAATGCCACATCGAATTCATGTATCACATGAATTGCACCCAGTTTGATTATGCTGCTAGGATCCACTACTGTCAGTGATTTAATCAGTTTGTTCGGAAGAGCATTAAAGTGTTGGATAATGTACTTTTTACAGATGAAGCTTGGTTTCATTTGAGTGATTATGTTAATTGTTGTAATAATCACTACTGGAGCTCCAACAATCCTTACATCATCCATTTACAACCTCTACTACTTCCACAGAAGATTGGTGTGTTGTGTTCAATTTCTAGGTGAAGAATTACACTGATAAACCAAAAAAACTTTTTTCAATGTTCCTCTAAGTGTGATACCATTTCTTTAATTGCTTTTGGCATACATTACAGATCTGTCACATTGTCACTTACAACTCCGAGATTGTCTGGGAAAAAATCCAGATGTGAGTGGAAGAAATGTATTTTCAAAGACATATTGCATAACATACTTCTGTATGTATACTGTATGAAGTAAGAAGTTGATTAACAATATCATGCTAATTGTCGGTGTTTTGTTTGCCGAGAAAATTTTTTTAAACGTCATTAAATGAAGCCCAAGCTGCACTTTCTACGTTATTTAACATTGAATTAAATACATCATCTTTGACCAACTTTCTTATTTGAGGATGAACAAATATTCCTTCTTTAATTTTTCCTTCACTTACATTCGGAAATTTCTGCTTGATGTACAAAAATCCAGGACTATCCTTCTTCATTGCTTTTACAAAATTTTTCGTTAGTCCTTGTTTGATATGGAGAGGGGGTAAAAATATTTTTTTGGGTTCATCTAAGAGCTGAATGAATATTTTTCTCATTTGGAGTTAAGTTGTCTCATCTTTCCCACATTTTGTTAACATAATGTTTAATGTTTATCCCTAGCTCGACTGTCCCATTTGCCGAACTGTCTAACTCCATGCCTATTAAAATAGCTATAACTTTCAAATCACCACACGTGTTCCAGCTATATTTTCTATAATTTATTTTTTCAAGAACAATACAGTTACAATTACAATTGTAATATAATTTATTGTTCAGGTCTATGTTATTCTTCATCACTCCAGTCCTTATACAATTGATGAAAATTATGGCAGAATTTCTCAGTCAAATTTATTTATGTATCATATACACATAGAGTAGTGGTGGAATAAAACTACCTAGTTACACTCGATTTTCCAACTAGTGAAGGTCTAGTTTAAAGGCTTATAGCTCAGTTTGAAATTAACGTACATCATATAAGTCTGGGAATAGATGAGAAGTTTCCTCAAGAAATCCTGAACTTGTCTGTAAAAAAAATTATCTTTTAGTGACTTTTAGTCACTGGATTAGTAATGAACTACCCCAATCTAGATAAAAATACCTTACCTCCAGAAGATCGCTTCATGTCCTAAGGAAGCAGCATTCTTTTGGATAGGTTTGTTGGACTCATTTGATGGTCCATTTATGACTAGACATTTATAGTTTATGGGCTATACCTTGTTTACACTTTCCTCATTATTAATGCTTTTCCAGGATCCATATTATGATCTCAATTATTTCTTCTTTTTTAATTTTATTTTTATTAATGATATTATGATGTCACTTTTAATAAACAGTAGCAGATTCAATGTTACAACATCCATCTTGAAGGAGGTGCTTTCTACTCTAGGAATACGTCGCCAAGATAATGATAGTCCTTGACATCACATAACCAATCAATGTATGCTTTCATTGTTCTAAAAAATCTGATGTGGACACCACATAACTTCTTTGTATGCCTATTAAAATACAAACACAGATTTTTTGCTGGACTTCATTTAAACTTATTTCATTTGGAAACGAGATGCAATCCTCCAATTGTTTAATAAGTTGACAGTTAGTTACACAATTGCTAAAATATTAGTTTTTATTAACATCTAATATTTATATAATTATTAATTTTACAATTGTTTTTCATAAGCAAATTATTTTTAATTCTGAAGGAAAATAAGTGACCTTTTTATATAAAAAGTTAAATCAGTATAAGGCACCAAACATCCATATTATTGTAGCTAACAAGGCGAAGGCACGGGCTTCGGGTCACCAATTTGAACCATATTGCGTGTGTGAATAAAATAAATATTGTGTGAATAAGTATAGTGTGTGTGAATATTGCTTACGTGTCTTCATCGCAAAATACTAACACGCAATATTCAAGTGCACTCAAAAAGATGGCCCTGAAAATTTCCTTAGCATTTTATATTAATTTTGCTTCATGTCGCTCAATATATATATAATGTGGTGTAAGTTAGAAGTGTTGGATCCATAACCATGCACACTTCGGTTCGAATCCAACTATGTATATATATATTTCTTTTAACTTTTTTTTTTTTTAATTTAAATATATTGATTTATTAACCTCTGAATGTAAAAAATTTTGAATTAAAATGAAAAGTACATAACATTTTATTTCATAAGTTCTGATTTTTTTTTATATATTTTTTTGTATTGTTATTATTGAATATTATTTATTGTTAATTTTTTTTTTACAATCAGTAATAATTATTAATAAATCAATATATTTAAATCAGAAAAAAGGTTAAAAAAAAAATATGTGTATGAAATCTGATTCGAACCGAAGTTCCTTCCCCTTGTAAGCCAAATATTCCATTATTAAAATTTTATTTGGCTATAACTCTGGTACCAATGAAAATAAGTACCACTTACGATATCGTTGAAAAGCTCTCGATGAGGGCTTATTACTGCAATTAAGAAAAAGTTCAAAATCCAAATGTTTCAAAATTGAAACCTCGCTTTATTTAGAGATCTGACTGTATACACATTTTTGGCCCAGTCAATTGGAATCAAAAAGGGAGGTGCACAACTTGATGTTACATCAGTCCTAAATATAGAATTTCGACATTCTATGGCTAATCTTTTTTGAGATACATATGTACATACAGACATCATGCCAAAACTATTCAGGGATGGTCAAAATGAATATTTCTGTTGAAATCTGAAAACCGAAATTTTTTGCAATGACTAAATTTCCTTTACTTTTTACAAGCAAGTAAAAAATGGAGCTGTTTGTCTCAAATTTTCCAGAACATCTAAAAATTGAATTTAAAAATTCTGATTAACAGACTACTGTTGACTATTTCAGAAGTAACAGGGAATAATTTAATTTTTTAATTACAATACCTACAATCAAAAATGTACTTAAGAACACAAATGACATGTGTAGAGTGGAAATCCACAACTAATTAATATATTAAAAACTGTTTAAGAGAAGCTGAATAGTTCATAAAACTATTAATTTTACAATCTAAAAAAAAACACTTTATAAAAATAGTGATTGAACAATTATAAACATTGTTGTAATTAAAGCAATTATGTATACTTTTTTAACTTTTGTTACAGGTAACGGCCACTGTTCAGTTCTAATTAAAATATTGCCTGGATATAAGGACATTTATTTTGGACATGACACATGGTCTAATTATTGCAGTATGCTTAGAATACAAAAGAAATATATGTTAAATTATAAGAAATCTCCAAATTCATCTGAAAAAATACCAGGCAGCCAAGTATCATTTCCATCATATCCTGGATCAGTAGCATCAGTAGATGACTACTACTTAATTGCTTCTGGGCTTGCAACAACAGAGACAACCAATCAGATATTTAATAAAAGTCTATGGAGTACTATAACAACTGATAACATTGTATGGGAAAGTATACGTTCAGTAATAGCCAATAGGCTTGCATCTGATGGAGAATCATGGAGCAATATTTTTAAATTATATAATAGTGGTACTTATAACAATCAGTGGATGATTTTAGATTATAAAAAGTTTAAACCAGGAAATCCACCAACTACTGGTGCATTTTGGGTATTGGAACAAATACCAAATAAAGTTGTAACAAGTGATTTAACACAAGTATTAATAGATAAAGGTTATTGGAGCAGTTACAACATTCCATATTACAAGGACATATATGAACTTACAGGATATGAAGAAAAATTTAAACAATTAGGTAACTGGTTCTCACATGATAATGCACCTAGAGCTAAAATTTTTGAACGTGATCAAGCAAACGTAACCAATATGGATTCTTTTATGAGTTTAATGCGATCAAATAATTATCAACATGATCCATTTGCACATTGCCAATGTGATCCTCCTTATAGCGCAACTGGAGCAATATCAGCAAGAGATGATTTAAATCCTTCAAATGGTACATACCAATTTAAAGGGCAAGGTCATCGTCCAGCAGGTGCAATAGATGCTAAGATAACAAATTCCAGTTTATTTCTTAACCTACAATTTATTGCTGTTTCTGGACCAAGTACTGGAACAGGTGGAGCGTTACCAGTATTTAAATGGAGCACTAGTGATTTTAGTAATATAACTCACATGTCACATCCAGACGTATGGGATTTTAAACCTGTTTTACATAAATGGAAGTTACATTGAATAATTCTACTTACAACAGAAATCAGTGATTTTTCATTTTGGGCAACATTAATTTGGATACCAGGACATTAGATTTAGTAAAATATATATTAATATTTCACATTTTATGCTACAGTGTAGATATATTTATAAATACTGATCAGTGCATGCTTGCAAAACCTAATTCTCTGTAGTAAGAGGCATGAACACTTACTGATATGGAGTGCTTTTGAAGTATTATTCCATCTTCAGGGTTAAATTATTAGAAATCACACGTATAGGTGTGTGTATCTTTGGCAATATTAAAAATTCCTTCTTCTACCACGATTATGTATTACAACATCTTCAGTACCAAATTATTAGAAATTAAACATCCATATGGTATCTTAGGCAGTATTAAAAAATCCTTCTCATACTGAAATTTTATTCCATGGTATGAAAATACCTTGGTAGAAGAAGGAATTTTTAATATTGACAAAGATACGCACAGCTATACGTGTGATTTCTAATAATTTGATGCTGAAGATGAAATAATACTTTAAAAGCTCTTCATACTAGTAAGTGTTCTTGCATCTTTTAATATATTTTGTTTTAACATAAGATTTATTAATTACACAATTAAACTATATTCAAATAATACCTCGATAAGCACAGGAATACAGTACTATTTCAAGGCTTGTCAATTATCACTTAAGTGAGAACTGGATTTGGCATTGTGTAAATAAGAGAATAGGTTTAATATTGATGATGAAATTTGGAATGTAACATTATTTTTAAGTGGAATAAATGGTGTTTACACAGTTAATTCATTTTATATTTTTAATTTCACCATTTCATTCATCTTGATTATTTTAACACTGATTTGTATATGCTTGGCAATTCCATCTTATTCTAACTATGCTGAGGCCATTTAAACAGCAACTGTTGTTATATAAAGGAATATTTTCATTTAAAGAGTAAATAGTAATTTGAACTTGTAGATACATCTTGATATTTGCTAAATTATAAAGAATGTCCATTCTAATTATGGATTAGAACAAAATCTGCCATTGTGTCTAGATATCAGCAGCAACACACAATACTTTTTATTACAACACACATCACTTTACCATTTTAGTTTTGTGAAAGTTGAAACTGTTTTTCGAAAATATGATCACATACATGGCGCCAGTTTGGGCGCATAGGTTGGAAAGAAATAGAGCACTGCTTCAAAATTTAAGGAGTGCCCAGCGTAGAGCCATGATAGTATGCACTGATGTATTTAAAACAACCTCCTAAGAGGCTACTACTGTATTGGGAAAGGCTCTCCCAATCGATTTAGTGGTGAAAGTTCTAGCAGTCATGTGGAAGTTGCGAAGAGGTCGGGAAGCCAAGGCATTTGGGATGCGGTTTTGAGCCGGGCCAGAACCGGAGTGGAACGGTGATCACAATGCACCGGAACAAAATTTCATAAAGTTTGCCCATCTCCCATCTGCGGAAGAAGCTATGGAGCCTCGCGATGGAAACATGGCAGCTTGAATGGCACACCACGACTAAGGGAAGATCATTGTATAGTTTTATACAGGATCTGGGGGGGATTTTAAGGGCGTCGGGTGCCCAGGTGCTCACCAACCATGTAAACCTGAACCAATGTCTGTTTCGGTTTCGCCTGGTGGCTGATGAGTTGTGTGTCTGCAGGGAGGTCCAGTCAAATGTGCATATGATGTTCGACTGCCCTGCTCTTGGGGGGGCAGAAATCGAGCCACCCTGGAACTTAGAGGTCGGGGGGAAACTTGGCTGCTCACAAACGGCGAGTCAATGTGGCGAGAGCTGCATTGTCAGACTGTGTGGGAGTTCCTCGATGAGGTTGCTATGTTCAAACGTCATGTTAATTTTAAGGGTTGTGTAATGTAATAATGACTCCTAAGCTCTGTTGTAGGAATCCTTCCTTGAGATAATGGCTGGCCACCATCCAAACTAGCTCCAAGCGCTGTTAAATGGTGGACAGGTACCAGCTGGCATACAGCGACTGAGGCGTGGCAGCCTAATAAGGTATAAGAACTTCGATAGTTTTAATTGTAACAAGGGGTGCGCCTCCCCGATTTAGTTTTATTGTTGACAAGTGAGCGACTGGGACACTTAAGCGGGTGCTGTACGGCACCCTGCTTAATTCGCTCACGCAAGTTAGGTAGCTCATTAGGAGCAGATAGGATCGAGGTCGCTATACCGTTTTTAGAGGCACAGTAGCTGTTTTTTGGCACGGAACATTTGGTCTATGCTCTAGGGCGATCGAATGGGGTGGTGGTGGGAGAAATGCCAGCTAACCAATTACCATTTTAGTTAATAGCCTACTTTTTTAAATTGGCATTGACTCTTTAGGTCATTAAACAATAATTAATTCTAACAGGATGTAGTGTACTGTGTTCATGTTTTATTTCTGGGATCAACAGCAACCAGTTTATAACATTGTAAGTGCCTTACGTCACTTCACAATCTTAACATTTTCAGGATACCAACTATCTAAGTAATGTAATATTAAGTATTGTAGAACTATCACATTGATAGGGAGTTGAGTTTTTTGTTGAATATGGATCAGCTTTTATGTTTTAGCATGCACAGAACTGAGTTGTTTGAATTAGTGTTTACTTTTTGTTAACATATGCAAACCATGGCCAGTGATGTAATGGCAATGTACACCATGAGGTAAAGCACACAGTTAAAGTGTAGAGTTTAGAGTATAATAAATGTTTAATATACAATATTTCCTCCATAAATGTTTAACAAACTCCTTATGCTAAATGAATTGTGCTTGTTACATAACTAATTTGGTTCACTGAGTGTGGTTCCAAAATTAAACCATTTTTATTCCTGAAACAGTTATAAATATATTTTTTATTGCAATTATTTAGTTATACATAATACTCCATATAATTTGCTAACTGAATTTAAAATATACTTCATAGGGGTAAAATAATAATCAATTTGTTTAGATTTCAATTATTTTTTTTGATTTATTATAAAGTTCTTCTGAGTATAAACTTCATAGAACTAACATTCTTTTATGAAATTATAAATTCAGTTATATTATTATTATTTGCTAAAATTGAATTTATTGAATTTTTTCAAGCATACAAACTTGTAAATAAAAAAAATTCTTTTTGGTTTTCAAGTAATAAAACTTCCACGTTTGGTGATTAATCTTTTTTCTTATTTATAATATTCGGTATTAAAATAAAATTTGTTCAGTTACAAGGAATAATTTAAATAAGTAGCAATTTTAAAACTGGTTTTAAAAAATTAGCCTGAATGAAAAGGTTACACTACAATTAATTGTTACCTAAATCATAGCATTTAAATCACTTTCAGAGGTGGACTACATCACAGTGATATGATTTAGTTTTCAGATTTCAAAACCATTTTTCAAAGCAATCAAATGAAATAAAAAACTAATGCTAATTAATATTAAGAAAAATCTATGTGTTTCCTGACTGGCTTTTCCAACTTCTGTCTGTCTGTCAGTAAAAAGAGTTATGTTTTATTAGCAATATAATAATAATTTGCCTGGATTGGAAGTGACTTGGCCAATAAGTTGACAAAAGCCTATGATTACTGACTAACAGAGTAATCAATAATAAGTTTATTTTATAATTTTATATTATACATAGTAACAGAAATGTCTAAAACTTAATGAAAATCTACCACCACTATAAGGAACTATATCTACTCTTGAGAATAAACCATATTAAGTAAATCCTGATTTTTAAACACAATATGAATCTGAATAACAAATGTCACAAATCTTATTGTCAAATTCAATATCATATCTTGATAACGTAATTAAGTTTTTCAAATGAACTGAGCTCATTCTACAAGTAAATAATAATAGGACAACTATACTGGAGGACAGTAGAACAATATTAAATAGAATTTACTGTTACATTAATCACAGAACTTCTTCACATCACATGTGGGTGATTGAACTATTCTATTTTGCCTTCAGATCTGTCTAGGCATGATTATATTTAAGAAGTTTTAAAGCTCAATTCTCAAAAAAGGTAAATATAACTGAAAAAAAAACAACAGACAACACAGTTGTAGGACTTTCCCATCATGTGGCTTTTTGTTATGCACAGCTTGCATACACAACTTAATTTTAAATATTTATCATTTTATTTAAATTCAATATTTTTTGTTTATTTAATTCAATGATTCTAACTAAAGAGCATGTGTATAATGTATTTCATTTGCATGGGTATAGTGATACTAATGGCCACTTCAAATAAATTTTTACACTTTAAATATTATTCATTTAATTAATTCTACTCCTGTGATATCACAACATAGCAGATGACTACAGCAGCAGTCCGACCTCTAACTGGCATGTGGGGTGTTTAAGGAGAGCTGGCCGAGTTAAGACTCCACTTTGATGGGGAAAAAATTTGTGAATCCACCAATATGCTAACAGAAAAAACTGCAATGAAAAAGACTCACTATGCTGCCTTTTACAACGTTTCAAAATTATTACTATTAATTGCGGGTGCAATTTAGCAAAAAAACTTTTTACACAACAGTTTTTTTTTTATAATTGTTCGCAAAAATATAAAAAAAAATGCAATCAAAATCACCCCTTGTACTGCCTTCTACAACTCTTCAAAATTAAAGCCATTTTTAGAGGTGAGGGTGAAAGTCAGCAAAATTTTTTTTACAAAAGTTGTTTAACATTCACAAAATTATAAAAAAAAAAATATATAACCTTAATTATAGCTTGTCTTGTCTTGTTAATTATATCTTGTTTTTCCCCCACTCTGACCTTTAGAATCTAAAATTTAATAGCATCAATGCCCCTACCGTAGAAATATACTGTTACAGTATAAAAGTATAGTTTCAAAAAACTAAATTATTAATATTATAATCAAGTTTGGTGAAAATTAGTCAAGTAGTTCTGGAGATATAAGGCAATTTACATGCCAACACATACATACATACGCACATTTTGTCATGGAAATTTTGATGCCATTTTTCAATTCTCTGGTGAATTGATCACCTAAGGAGTTCATCAAGAGGGGTCAATTTGTCAAGGTTCAGTGAAAACAGGATACGCCCAATTTTGACTGATACTTTTCCTTCTATATAGCTATTATTGCTACATAGATAGAAAAGTAAAAATATTATATGACAAATAGAATCTTTATTGTCAATATTTCATCTAGAGGTCCTGGGTTTGAATCCAGGTCAGACACGATATTTTCATTCACAATAAAATTTCATTCTATATTCCTATATACAAGCTTCAAACTTGTTGCAAAATCAAACAAAAAATTGCTTCTAATTTGTACATTAATTTTATCATTTGGATCAGTAGTGAATCTATGTAAAAGTTTAGGAAATATTTTTGGACATTTTTGTAAACCTCTGCTGAGAGTGCAGTGTGGTCATCTGTGTAAATAATTTTTAACCCTTTCCTTACTTAATGTTTTATTAATTTAGCATGTATTTCCTAAATAAAAAAAGCTGAATTTTAATATGCATATTCAAGTTATTTTATTTTTTTGGTTAATGAATGAAACAAAATTATATTTATAGTAAATTTCTGTGTATACTTAGAAATATATACAATACAGAAAAGTAGCTACTCCTGTTCAGTAAGATAACTTAACACTGAAATTGTAGATTGTTTTTATATACTTATTAACCTTTACAGAATCATGGTAAGATCAAAGTGGAACTTGCATTCATTACATGACATTGATGTTGCAATTTATAATTCATGGTTAGAATACAAAACGGGGTGTAAAAAACTGCAGAAATTGAAGAAAGGTGTACTTGAGTTTCTCAGATTATGGTTAGTGTTGTCAGAAGAACTAATATAATTTGGAAAAATTGTTAATTTAAATAAACAAGGGAGACCACCTATCATTCTATTACCTGTAGTAAAAAAAAGAGTTCTTATGAATCAAAACCTGCTAATGAAGTTCACTGTTAATGTAGATCGTCTACCAATTCATGGCACAAAGAACCAACCAAAGGCAAAATAGAGGGATAAATTTTTTACAAAAAAAAAATGTAAAGAGTCCATTTACATCTAAATTAAAAGCACAACTGTTTTTATTTTCAAAATAAATAAACTCAAGAAGATAAACTTAGATTTTAAAATAATAATAATTTTATTTATTTATTTTTTTTTTTTTTGTGGATCTACTGGGTCAGTACCAATTGTCACAGTATTATTATTACCTTCCATGATCGCGTAGGATCACTTTAGTCAGTCCATTACCCGAGTCTCTTCAATGGGACTTGTGGTCCTCCCAGTTGTTTATCATACATTATGATCATTGTGCCCTTTCTGTGTTGAAAATGTTAGTGTTGTGAGTTTTTTGTTTAATTTTACCCATCTGTGGTGTCTTCTGGTGTAAAGCCAATTCCCTTCAGATCCTCTCTTATTTCTCTAATCCATCTGCGCTCTGTCTTGGGGTTTTTCAAGTTGAGATTGTAGTGTACTAGCTGTTTCAGAAGTCTTGCATCCTCAATATATGTCCAAAGAATCCTAGTCTTCTCTTATGCATAGTATCAGTGATGGGTTCTAACTCTTTGTACACGACTTTGTCGGCCATAATCTTCCACTATACGTCTTTCTGGTACTTTTTATTGATGCAGGTACTTACAATTTTTTCAATTTTCTGGAGTCTGTCTGATTGTTCATTCAGATGGAAAAGAGTTTCTGCTGAATAAGTGACTTCTGGTTTTATAACTGTGTTGTAATGTCTTATTTTTGCGTTTATTTATAAGCATTTTTTATTGTAAATGTATGAGATTAATTTTTGAGCTTTGGGTAGTTTGTTTCTTCTTATTTGGATAGGTTTTTACATTTAGTTTGTTTGTTATTATTTCTCCGATGTATTTAAATTGGGTTATTTTGATTTTATTACCATTTATGTTTACTTCTTTTAATTGTGTTGGTTTTTAGGGCATAAATTCTGTCTTTTCGAAAGATATTTGTGAGTAATTTCACTTGCAATAATTCAAAGTTCTAATATTTTATTTAGCTTTTTCAATTGCTAGTAGTGCCAAGTCGCCTCGGCGAAACCAATAGAGTTTGTTTTGATTTATCGTCCTATTTTTACTTTTGGAAGGCATTTTTTGAGCCATTCCCCATTACCATTTCTAGAGCGTAGTTGAATAGTGGTGAGAGCCTATCACCTTGGCGCAGTCCCTGTTTTGATCTCAAATGATTTCAAGAGCTCACCTCTGAATTTTACCTTTGATTTGGTGTTTTTGAGGGTCATCTTTATAATTTGGTATGTAGTCCAAAGTTTCTTAGAATTTTTAGTAGGGATTCTCTGTGGATGCAGTCATAAGGATTCTTGAAATCTACAAATGTTCATCACCATGTTTCTGTTTCCTTTCCTGTTGTAATTCATTATTAGCTTGTGACTCATGAGGGTCTGAAACCTCCCTGGTATTCTCGTATTTTTTTCTCGAGTTGTGAACTGATCCTTTTTGGGATGATTCTTGAAAGAAATTCTATGTTGTGAGATTTCCCTGTAATTGTTAGTTTTTATTTTGTCCCCTCTTTTGGGTAGTGTATGGATGAGGGCTAACGTCCAGTGTTTTTGTAGCTCTTCTTTGATCCAGATATTAACAAAGCTGTTGATGAAGGGCAATTTTTGCTGATCTTCCTCTCTTTTTCAGTTTTAGTCTCAAAAACCACCATAAGGTATTATTACATAGAATGATATGTATGAATGTAAATGAAGTGTACTGTTGTACAGTCTCAGGTTGACCATCCTGAGATGTGTGGTTAATTGAAACCCAACCACCAAAAAACACCAGTACTCATGATCGAGTATTCAAATCTGTATAAAAATAACTGCCTTTACTAGGATTTGAACCTTAGAACTCTTGATTTTAAAATCAAGAGTTCATAAACAAATTCTTCGATTTGTTTATGTTGTTGACTAGATCTTTGAGTTTATCTGTGATTGTTATTTTTTCAATTCTCTTGATTAGGTAGGGTCCATTTTTAGAGGCCTCATTTTGATGCTTTCTTTGGGGGAGTGAATTTAATTTTGACTATAGTGATCTGAGAACCTTTGTCTACTCCTCAGAGCACTTTTATGTTATAGATCTCCTTGTGGTGGTGTTTGTCCATGAAGACATGGTCTAGTTGCCATTTTCCTTTAGTGTAATCAGTGTTTCCATGTTTTAAGGTTTCCTCTTGAAATATGTGGATTTCGAGATAAGGTTGCGGTTTCTGCAGAGATCAATGAGTCTCTGTCCATTTTTGTTTGTTTTCTTTTGGGCAGGCCATTTTCCAATGACGTCGCAGTATCTTCTTTCTCAGCTAGTTGAGCAATTAAGTGTCTGATTGTTGTTTTTGGGGGTGTTATTTATAGTCAGGTCATGTATTATTAATAGTAATAAATAATAATTTCAATTTTTGAGATAAGACCTTACTTCAAATCTAAAACTTTTCAATTGCAGTTTTTATAAATTTACTCATTTATTTGTTTCGTAAACTTACATAATTGTATAAAATAATGATAAACATTATAAATAAAAAT
This sequence comes from Lycorma delicatula, assembly GCF_047948215.1. Taxonomy (NCBI): domain Eukaryota; kingdom Metazoa; phylum Arthropoda; class Insecta; order Hemiptera; family Fulgoridae; genus Lycorma; species Lycorma delicatula. Next base: position 27,662,463 of record NC_134460.1, read on the forward strand.
CAATTTTATTAAATGGTTATATTATTGCTGTTCATTATTAATTAATGGAAATCCAAAATATTTTTTATAATGAAGATACTTGAAATAAAAAAAATTTTGTTGTCTATGTACACATATTTTTAAATGTCTATCTACAAATACATCAAATAGTAAAATACAATCACACACTCAAATTTTCTATTGCTAGTCTGTAAACATCATTTTCCTCTTACAACTACATCATTCGTATCAAATAATTGTAGTTTACAGTAACTCTATTGCATTTTCCCCCATTATTTTAAGCCATACAGTGTTTTCCCTAGCACACAAATCGAGTCTTTTGCAACTCCATTTTAACTCATTGCCAATATCAACTGCAAGAGGAATATCAGCACCAAATGCTGAATAATGCAATGTTAAGTAGGAGTATTCAAATTCACAGTAATACAGAATTGTACACTATACTGCACAATTTGTTTTTTAAATTCTGTAAATTAGAGTTGAAATTTACTGATATGTTGTAATACATTGTGATCAAAGTAATAACTAACAGAGCAAAAATATTTTTTTTAATATTTGTTCAATAAATTATTTATCATGGTACATTTAACAGGTTGTACAATATATTGTAAAAATGTATAAAGGAAGTTATGGAACCTTGTGTAACTAGTCAATTTACACTAGAAAAATCCATTTAAAAAATTACCAGAAATTGTTTAAGTTCTGGTACACCATCACTAAGAGTGTTTATAATGTATAATTTTCTTTAGAAGGGGTTACTCTTAATCTGTTTTATAATATCTGCCTCAGTCTTTCTTGTGTCAAGAGAAAGTGTAAGAGAAATTTTACGTTGTCTGAACAGAAGTAGCATTGATAAGCTGATATAAAGTAGTAAATTTATTCAATGGAAAACCATTTCACTCATTATTTTATGGCAAGTTTATTAGTTTGACATGAGAGATTTATTAAATATGGTTCATTTTCAGAGAATGGTACCAAGTATCTCATTACATACAACACAAATATAATACAATCTCTGAGAGAACTGCAGGAAATCCAGGTAAAGTTCCAAAACTACTTTTTTTTCTTAAAAGTTATATCCCCTGTTCTTAAACTACAGAGTAAGACAAAATTAAGATTGGAGAGAAACATGCGCAAAAAAAAAAAAATCGCAATTTCAGTTATTGTAGCAAATTTCTATACGGTAACAAGCCAGTGGTGCTTAAAAATAATAAATCATCATTTAATATCTATGTTGCAAATTAAAATCTAATATTACCTGTCTCTGATAAACCATGATGATGAGTTAAAGAATTTACTTGTTAGGTTATCAAATATTCCATTCCCTACTACTCACTACTTTCCACACGATTTATTTGAATATGTATATAAATAAAAATGTTCAATCCATTTATTGCATATTGTATTACAGTGATCAGAAAAGAGATTAAGACTGTTTTAAAGTAAATTTGATAAACTGGTGATATGATTGACTACTCCAATTCATCACTTTAGATCAAGATTTACAGAAAATGGGTCCTGGATTGTTGTACATTCTTCTATTTCCTTTTTTGTCCTAAAATGAGGAATCTCAATGTTATCCTACCCACTCTTCTTGACTGGTTCAGCACTAGTTGACCCGTGGCACTTAAAGGAATGAGATTTGAGGATGTTTCATCAATCCAGAAGACTATATGAGCCAACTGAATTTGATTCTAAAGAAAAAAATTTTCTCAGGCATTTTATTCCTTGTATAAGTAATGTAAACAATGTTCAGAGACCATATTGAATGAAAAGATAATATTATTTTTAATTTATTGCATGATTTTTAAGGGCCTCCTAAAGGAATTAATTATCAAGCTCTGTATTCATAGTTGATGTAAAAATTCTGTTTATTAGTCTAAAAATAATTATTATAAGTCTAATTCTGTTAATTAGGAAAAAAATCATTTAATGATACTTTTTATTTTTAATACATAAAATAAAACAATGTTTTAGTTTATATTGGATGAATATTTAACTACACAATTTACTTAGTAATCCTGATAAAAATATAAGTTTACAACTACCATAAAAAAAACAAAAAAATTATTTTTTTTTATTCTGAATTGTCTATAGATGTACTTCAAAGTCAACATTAGTTTATCTTAGTTTTCTTTTGATTTTAAATCAGCATTAAGTCCATTTTGTACAAACTTATCAATATAAAAATTGGTTATTTGTCAATAAATGGATTCTATAAGCATTAATTACTGCTTAGTGAAAAACTGTTTTTCTTTAATACATTATCAATGTAAAATGGGTTTTTCATGGATCCAACCTTGGGTTCCAACAATGCCTTTTTGCCAGGTAGCCCCTACTTTAAACTGAAAATGACAGCTTCCATCCAACTTGGCTCATTTCTGAGTAAACTCCAGTTAAAGATTTGAGTGGTTCATGTAGTTTTATTTGTACATCAACAGTCACAGCAACAGCAACAGTCAACCAAGTAAGGCAAGCATCTACTCATAATGATAGATCACAGGTTTGAGTCTATGCCTCTTTTTACTTCATATACATTTAATACAGATAAATTTTTATTATACTGTATTTATGAGAATAATAATATTTATAAGAATTTGGAAAAAACTACATGAATTTTATGTGTACCGATTATTTTATTTCAATATAACAATCATTAATATGATTGATGATTAATGGATATGTAGGAATAAAAGATATGGGAAATTAAGGATTAACCTGATCTCCATGATAGAATGGTGGCCATCTTAGCCTTTCATCTTTCATATACTACAAAATGCCATTTCAATACTACCTATGTTCACCCATTCAGTGAACAAATTTTTCTGCAGGCATAATCTCCTGAATAAGCTATTTAATAGGTTAGTTCATGTAAATAATAAAAATACTTTGCCAGGAATTCAATCTTCAATGTTCAAAAAGTTGAGAAAAAAATTATTGCATTTTGTTTTACTCCACACTCTTGTGGATTAAATGCTTTACATACTCCACACAACCCATACGGAGTATGTGGTCTCCCACTGGGCACCTCCCCAGGTGGCAGATAGGGCTCACCAAATATGATGGGAACCAAAAAATAAAAATACCCAGGGTGAACTAAAACCGGCATATGGTCAATAATCTCAGCAATATGAAAGGAAGAATTTTCCAATGGCACAGAGGGCTAAAGGAGCTAGGAGGTGGTTTCTGAATAAAACCCAAGGCAGGTCTGGAGGCCCAAAGGGGACAGCCATACCACAGACTACCCAAGACTTGGTAGGTCTTTTGGAGAAATCTTTATTACTCAAAGCACCAAAAGCTGTCTCAGAAGGACCGGAACTGATGGAAATAGTTTAGGAATGAATAAAACTAATAAGAATTGGATAACGGATAACTAAACTTTGCAACTTTGAATGCTGGAAGGATCAAAGGCAAGGAAATTGAGCTTGCAAATATGTTAATCATAAAATAAACACTGCTGTAATTAGTGACTAACTAAAAAGAAATTTAAGGATTCAATGTATTGTAAATGAGGGAGTAAAAATGTTGCTGTTCTTGTAGATAGAAAATGGGAAAGAAATATAAAAAATTACACATTTGTAAGCGAGCGTATTACGACTGAGATTCCGACATGGTAGAGGGTATATGACAGTTATTGGCATTTATGCACTGGAAAATGGAGGAGACAGAAAAATTTTATGACTATTTACAAAAAGTAATAGGTAGTTTTAATAAATCATGAGATGTAATAATTATGGGAGATATGAATGCCCAAACTGGAAACAACCGATACCCAAGGTATTCTTGGAGAAAACTATTAATGAAAATGGTAGAACATTGAGGAATTTTGCAACTAGTAACTTAAAAATTACTAATTCTTTTTTTAGAAGAAAAAATACATAAATATAGCTGGACAGCCAGAAGATTGAAATCTGCCACACATTATTATAATGGTAAATGACCGTTTAAAAAGACAGATAACAGATACAAGAGCATGTAGAGATGATCTGTTTACTGACCATTATTTAATAATGGCTAGAATGCACCTTTCCAAGAGGTAGATGAAATATGATAAACCGAATAATCAACAACAGAAAGTGTATAAGGAATCTTCTTAAGAGATGAGGTTAAACGCATTTCGTATGAGGAATATTATGAAAATATGACCAGAATCTTGGGACCACATTCAGGATTCTGTAGAGCTGGCTGCAAATGAAGTGATAGGTGAAAGAAATAAGTATAGTCATAGATCACATAAAGGATTGAAAATATGGAATGATGAAGTGAAGGAAGCTTTGATTCAGGATAGACAGGCAATATATAGGAACTGGTTAAATAATCCATCGGAAGACAAAAAGCTAATATACAATAGGATTAGAAATAAAGTGAAAGGTTTGGTTAGAAAATTACAACAACAGTCTTGGAATGTTTTTATTAAAGATATTGAGAAAGACCATGGAAGTTTGACCTACAAGATAATAAAGACATTCAGGTTGGAGTGTTAGAAAAAGAAGACATTGTTGATCGCTGTAAGAAACTAATTTTTTGAAGGGTATCCTGGAAGTCAGAATATGGATTGTGCAAGTTGAAATCAAGATTATATTTCTTATGAAGTGATACTCTCTTTATGCTATTTGAAAAACAGAAAAGCACCAGTATTTGATAATGAAAATGGTGAACTATTAAAGTATGTTGGTTTTACTCTGAATTGCAGATTACTTTGTCTTTTCAATAAGTGTTGGCAAAAGCATACGATACTGGAGGTGTGGAAAAGAGCAAAAGTAATATCAATATTCAAAAAAGGTGATTGAAGTGATTGTCAGAATTACAGAGGAATAAGCCTGCTAGATGTAGGGTATAAGATATAAGCATACATATGGAATAATAGACTAAAGAATGTAGCAGACTGTTTGTTACTGTAAGATCAAATGGGTCTTAGAGAGTGAAGGTCTTGTATAGATGCAATTTTCACAATAAAACAAGTTATATCTAAAGAGGATGCAATTCAACAATGAAATGCATATAACCTTTTATCGATATTGAAAAAGCTTTTGATAGTGATAAAAGTAAATTGTGGGAAATAATGTTAAAAAGGGGGTTTCCAAAACCGTATCAATGCTATAAAAGGATTACATGAAGGTAGCATTGTTGTGCAATATAAAGAATTATTACCACCTATAATGATGAATAAGGGAGTGCCATCAGGGCTGTTGTATTTCACAGACACTTTTTATATTTATATAGATAATGCACTCTTGGAGTGGAAAAAATGTTTTAACTTAGAAATACAACTATCTGATGATATAATTTTGAGTGCACTACTTTATATGTTGATGACAAAATAATAATTCAAGAAATGGAAGATAAATTACAGAGAGCAATGTTTACACTCAAAATATTACTTGGGTATGGTTTAAGAATATCAGTGCAGAAATTAAAGGTTACAGCTTTTAAAGGTGCTGAACCAATAAGAAGGAAGATTACAGAGGCTTGCAAAATTTGAGTAATGGAATTTTCTTAACTTTTGATAATTGATTCCTATGTATTTTTTAATGCTGAATCTGAAAATACCCTTCATTTTTTACAATCATGTCAGGATTTTTTGCAATTATAAATTTCAAAATTTGTAAAAAGTTTGAAAAATTGCGAAAATGTGATACAATAAAGTAGATATAAAATGTTTTTTTTTTTTATAATAAATTAATGTATTCACTTTTTTTGAAGAGGAGGGGGGTTTGGGTTGAAGATGACAAAACAGTAGAAGAGCTTCGCTGACAGGTTGAGACGTAGACTTAACAAGATGTTTACAGCTATCTGCATCACTCATGTACCATGCAATTACTGCAGTGCTGTTTCAACCATCAGTGTGTGTATTTACACACACTGATGGTATATGTTAACATGTTTTTGTCAGTGAAAAATATTTTTTCAGGCCATAAAGCAAACTTTCAAAAATTCTGCAGATTCTTTTAGTTACACTTGTGGTGAGTTAATAGTGGAAAGGCAAAGAAGAAATATAACAAGTTTTGTTTGACAAGTGTATCTCACGTATTTTGGAATGAAAATAGGAGATCAGAATGAAATTTGGTCATGTGTAGCAAACATAGTGATGTTTGCTACAAATGTGTTGAAAAACTTAAGACAGTGGTTAAAGGCTGAACATGAAGCGTTCATATTTGAAGTTCCAGTGGTGTGACAAGCCACTAAATTACACCAATGATTTAAATGATAACATTCTTCCATATTTTTCAAAATACGGAGAATTAGTCTTCTGCACTGATGTCTGTGGACTTTTGACTCAATTTAAAACATTCTGTCTGAAAGTACTGATTGGATACTGTTCATAGATTCATCCAAAAAAAGCCTTAAAGTTGTCCTTCTTCACAATGGGAATGCACATCCATCAATATCTGTCGGACATTCTGTCCATTTAAAAGAGGGTTATGATAATTTGGAATTCGTTCTTAATAAAATTAAATATGACAATCAGAAGTGGATTACATGCAGCGATCTCAAAATAATATAGATGCTTTTATGACAGCAAGGAGGTTACACAAAAGTTCCCTGGTTTTTTGTGTGAATGAGATAGCAGAGAGAGACAAAATCAATTGGATAAGGAAAGATTGGTCAAAAAGAGCTTTATTAGAACCTGGAACCAAAAATGTGCTCCGAAAAACTCTTAACAGATACACAAAGTTCTCCTTTCACCTCTGTATCAAGTTAGGCTTGATGAAGTAATTTGTCAAAAGCCTTACCAAAAGAAAATAAATGTTTTATGTACATCTGTGATAAATTTCCAGTCTTATCAATCACTAAACTAAAAGAGGGTGTCTTTACTGGTCCAGGTACTAGAAAACTTCTCAAAAATGGTAATTTTGTGAAACAAATGGAAGTTGCAGAAAAAGAAGCCTGGAAAGCCTTTAAAGACATAGTAACCAAGTTTTTGGGCAATAAGTAGCATCCAAACTTCAAATCAATTGTTGAGAACATGTGCAGAAGAATAAAAATTTAGGTTGTTCCATGAGCTTGAAGGTTCACTTTCTCAGTTCACATGTGGACTATTTTCCTGAAAATCTGGGGCCATTAGCGAAGAGATTTCATCAGAACATGAAATGGAAAGGAGGTATCAAAGAAAATAATCTAATACGATGATGGTAAACTACTGCTGGAGGTTATACGGAGATGAACCCTACAGAAAACATAGAAGGAAAAACATGAAGCAGAGTATAAGCCTTCCAAAGAAACTTCAACAAATAAAATAAAATTGTTAAGTATTTTATATACTTCGTCATTAAAGGTTGTAGAAGAGAGGTAGTGGTTTCCAAAGGTAAAATTAATTAATTTAAAAATGTGATATAGCAGAAATTAGGCTTATTTTGTGGCAATTTTCATTAAAATTAACCTCTTCAGACCATTCAACTGTTTAGCTATAAGAATGCATAGCATAAGATAAAAAAGTGAATATAGTATATATATATATATATATATATATATTATATATACATAAATGAATGTGTGTTTGTCCCATATGTTTCCTATACCATTCATTTGATTGCGATGAAACTTTGTTGAGTTGTGCAAATGCCTGTGAAAGTTTCTGAATTAGTTTGGACCTGCTAGGTAGAGATATTTAAAAAAAATTGTATTTATGGTCCAATTTGGCTCATATTCAGAATATATGTTAGTTAAGTGAAAAGAAATAATTTTGCAAAAAATGGAAAAAGGAAAGGTTAAATATTGTGAAGTTCCATAATGTTCAGTTTTTTAATGTTATATCAAACTTTCATTTGTGTTCATTTATTCTACATACATACTCAAATTTAGCAATGGCAAACCATTGCTGGGTCACCTAGTTTTATTACAAAAAAACGTTTTAAATCTACTTCATTCAATCACATTTTCGCTTTTTATTTTTTTTTTACAAATTTTAGATTTGCAAAAAATTCTGACGTGATGAAAAAAATGATTTTCAGATTCATCACTAAAAAATAAATTCATAAGAATCAATTATTCGATAACTAAAAAACACATCACAGGCTTATGTTATCATTGATAATAAAATACTGGAACAAGTGTCGCAATTTCATTACCTGGCCTGGAATATATCATATGGGAAAGACAATGATATACAACAAAAGGTGAATAGATTTAATATTGTATGTGGAGATGTATTTATAAAAGCTTGAAGAACAAAACCAGAGAAGAAATAAGAATGAAGTTTTATAAAACTGTAGCAGTACCTACTCTGCGTATGGTAGCGAAACTTAGGTAAGATCAGCTGAAAAATGCAACTTGATACAGGCATTGAAAGATGAGGTTTCTTAGAGCTACAAAGAGCTGTACCAGACTCTACAAGTTAAGAAATGAAGAAATAAAAAGAGACAGAATAATGAAATAATGATGGAAAATAATAGAAGGTGACTGCACATCTTTTGCAAATGGTAGAGGGAAGATTTCTTCCATTGGCTGCTCTAAATTACTGCCAAGCAAGAAGAATAAATAGGAAACACAGAAACAAACCAAGGCTTAGATGGATGGTGGAACAGGCCTGTTCCTTGGAAGATTAAGAAGTTCATGAAGAAATTGTTTTCATTCAATCTTACACACTCAAACAGTTCAGAAAAAAATTGTTTTTGTTTTTTCAGTATTCTAAATTACTCTTATAATAACCTATTTTATAGATGTAGTCAATTTAAAAATATAGTTTATTTTTCAGTGTTTGGATAGATTAGCAGTAAATGTTAGCTTTCTTTAATTATGTATAAATTAGTATGAGATAAATTCACCTCAATTAAGCTAGAAATAAAAAAATGAACAAAAATTGAGCTAAGGATTGAATCCTTATAAAAAATGCAACAGTATTATTTACCAGAGACTATACTATTATACAAAGAGGAAGGGGGTTTTTGTTCATGATACACAAAAAAACTACTCCATCAATCAAAACCAAATTTTATTACCCATGTTTCTTGGCACAATTGAGAAGACTTTAAGATATATTCCATCTCGAAAAAAGAAAAAAAAAACATATATATAAAGTAAATACTTATAAGACCCATATTCCACTGAACCAATATATTGCATTTTTTTTTTATAATCAAAAACCAACTTGAACAACCCAAGTACAGAATTATAAAGTAAATGAAATGAGACTTACCTTATATATATATATATATATATATATATATATATATATATCTTTTTTTATTCCAAAAGTACTTTCGTAGGATCCCGCATCATCAGTTGTATATAAAAGATATAATTTATACAAAATTATATATCAAACATAACTTTATTAAAATTAAAAGATTGAAATATGAATTCAAAAACATATAAGGTCAATTAATAATAATAATAACTACATGTATGTAAATGTGACATGTGAATAAAAAATAATAAGGTAAGTGTCATTTCATTTACTTTATAGTTCTGTACTTGGGTTGTTCAACTTGGTTTTTGGTTGTAAAAAAAAAAAAAACTGTGTATATATCTGTGGCAGTGGAGATTTACTGATTGAAGCACAAACTTTAATGAATAGAATTAATGAACTGTGAGTTCATTACCCTATTACTATGTGAGTTGGGTTTGAATGATTCGAATCAATCGAATGAATAATATTACAAAAATAATAGAATTAAATTTATGTTAAATAAAATAATATTAAAGAAATTTCTGTTTAACAATATTGGGCTTGCCGTGGGACTGCATGTGAGAATAGAGTGGTGAGGTATTCAAGCACCTCGTGGGAGCTAAACCAATCATCACTATCAGCTGATAACAAACAGGGTGCCCCTAGGGCGCTGTTTTGGGAGAAGCAATGGAGTGGGTGTCTTATATCTCTGCAAATAATCATCTGATTTTCAAAATTCAAATAGGGTGTTTGTTAGTACGTTGAAGGCTAAGTTTTGCATGCGTTACGAACACTCTCGATTTAACAGATCATGGTTATTCAGAAATGTAAAAAGTTTGTCTGTTTGTGTGTTATTGCATCACGTAAGAACCAACTGACTACTTTCAAATTTGCTGGATACATTCATGTTATCCCAGGGAAAGTTTTAAGCCATCGACTGAGCCCCTAGTTCCCTTGAAGGTTAAGATATTAAAAATATTTATTATTTCTTTGCCTCCAAGGAGAGTGAAGTTGTGAATTAAAGATATTCAGTAAGAAAAAAATTAGATTAATCCTTTTACTTCATTATTATATCTTTGCTATCTAGGCAAAGAAATAAGTTTATGAATTTTTCGTCATCAAAAATGTGTGTTTTAGTTACCACAGTTAATATTATTCTGCCTTCTGTAATTTAGAGCCCCCTGAGTTGGCTCTGGGATTCACCTAGGCTGATCTGAGCCCCTAGGGATCAGGTACTATCTCGTCAGGCTGGCTAGTATATGATAAAAAATAAATTTTATGATAATCCAAACATATTGTCTGCAATCCCTTCAAAAGGATTTCCTTACACAAAGCTCTTGAGGAGCTCTATATAAGGATTTCAGAGTTAAAAATCACATATTGATTTTATTAAAAGAAGCCTATTTTGTTTAAACAATTTTGCCAAATCTTAATGAACCATTAATCCATATTTTAAGTAATAAATTATTTGCATGATAATAAATATTTTGAATAATATGTATTTTAAATATACATTTTATTTATTGTAATACCTGTAATAACCTGCAGTAAATATATGCAACAAAAATGACTGCATCACTATTTATAAGACTATTTCTTTACAGCACAGCATAAAGAGATAGCTGAACAGCACTGCATAGCTGAAGAAGAATGCCGATGTATATTTACATTTCTTTTCAGGATACTAAAGTTGCTTCCAAGGAACCATATAAATCACATAAAATATAAAAATGTGATATATAAAAATGAGATAAGTTGGGTCATAAAACTGAATATTTTTCAGCATTCAAACTATTAAAAATAAACATTTTTTGTTTTAGCATTTTTTAATACCATACTGCTACCAAAATGAATTGATAAATAAGTATTTTGAGAGATCTTTCCAAAATAATACAAATGAGCAGGTAATGAATAGCAGGTTAGTATAAAATCTTTTTAATCACAACAACTTAATGTACAAGATATTTTTCTTTATTTTTTTATTTTTTATTTTTTTGTATTTAATTCTCACAGCTTATAATAAACAACACACACTCAACATATTACATTCATACAATATAACTATAATCATATTATTAAATCCTAACATAACCCACCCTCACACATTATCATTAGATTATTTATTCCAATAATTTACAGCCAAACATTATGTTTTATAAATCATAATAATGAAAATCTATTATCAAATGATCATTCACTGTAACATCCACTTACATTGTCAACATATACACTATAAGCATCAATCGTAAATCACTTTTCTCATCGATATTATTAATACATACTAACTTTCTAAACAACACTGTGAGATTATTAATTAATAATTGTCATTAAACAAAACAAATAATAATAATAGTAATAATATTAACAAATAGAAATTTTTTTATACTTTTTTCTCATGTAAAAATGTTTACAGTCTGAAGGGACAACAACAGTCTTCTCCTCATAGAGGAAAGTACAAGCGATGACATGTCCGTGTCCACACATGCTTTTTTATAACATGTCCAACCACGCACTTTTAATTCAAACAAAATGTGAACAGTCCTTGTTAGCATGTCATTAAAAAAAAAGTAAAAAAAAAAAAAAAAATTCACTTAACCATCTTCATTTACAAACCATCATGATCCATCCGCGAAATGAATAAAGTTTATACATATATATAAAATACAAACAAAATGTGTACCTAGTAAATTACAATATTTTCCCTATTTTTAAAGGAGGCACACCTTAATCGTTAAATTTTGAACAGAATTATATTCTTTTACGACAATAAATTACAGAATAGACATAAACAAAATTAACTTTTAATAAAAAAATATAACCGATTCATAAATATATATATTATCCATTTTAGCAGCTTCTTATCTCTAGAAACAAATGACTATCACATATAGTCTATAAGGGTCAATATATATATATATATATATATATATATATATATGGTGATTTATGAAAATAAAGTTACGTAGTTTTCAAACAAATGGTAAATTATGATACAAAAAAACTAATATCCGTAAATTACACAAACCAATTTTAATATTAAAAAATGTATAAACTTTAAAATAAAACCGCAAAATGTTAAAGTACAAAGAAATATCAAATTTATTCTTCTTAAACAGTAATCAACAATCAAATAATTAAGGAAATTAAATAATTCATAATCGCACAGCACTTACAGAGCACAAAGTACTATACGAATCTATAATTCTGATTTATAATCTTGTATAAATTAATGTTATAGGCAAAATTAATATATACAAATATTAAAATTAACTCTGTATGAAACTTCCATGGTAAAGAAAATAACTTGCTACCAAATCTCAACTGTAAAAAATGAATGTTTATATGAAAATTGTGTTTTAAATAAAATATTAAATTACAATTTTTCAATGTTATAATTATTATGATTTATATGTTACAAGGCCCTTTTAAAAAGGCATTCTCTGCACAGAAAAAAAAAATAGAAGAAAACTCTATCAGTTATAAAATTAATTAAAATATAAAAAAATAAACAATATACTCTGAGCAAATAAGCTAATTTTAATGTTTTATAAGTTATAAAAAAATGTAGAAAAAAATGATTGATAAGGTAAGACATCATATTTATAATTAATTGTAACTGGACAAACTATTTAATAGCAATGTTTTTGTCCACTATGTTTCAATAAATGATCACAATGAAGTTAATCATTCATTTTTAATTCACATGAATATGCACGAGCATGGTTATTAGTTAATAAAAATTATGATATCTAGATAGCGACAGTAGTTATGTCTCAGGAAAAAAGCAAATGAACTCTTCTAAGAGTAATAAATTATTACAAAACATAATTATGAAAATTATCTTGTATTTGTAGATAACATTTAAAAATGATAATTCTATTATTACAATATAATAAATTACCATAAAAATGACTAACATTTTAATTTCACAGCAAGTTAGAAATATTTTAACACACTTTTTTTTGTAAAAATATAAATTTTTACAATTTATGTTGCTAAAGATTCAATAAAATAATAGCCTCTTTTTTCATTTGAATTAAATCATATGAGTACTAGTTACAAACTACATACAGGAATATTATTAAATAAATAGCATTGTTATCATACTTACAGTTCACTTAACGCTAATTAAAAAAAAGAAAGAAAGGAAAAGACAATTAACTTAATATCATTATATAGAAAAATTTAACCTAAGCGCAACTTATTAAAATTGATAGTTACAAATATCAATAAAAAAAAAAAAAATTAAATAACACATCGGATTAGATCAAATAATGACCTCTGACTTAAACAGAAAATACAGACAGCGCAATGAATAGGAATAGAAAAGTGGCGTGCCTCCATACAGTATGTCCATGACAGCTTGTTCATTTCACATAACTGGTCATCACCGGTAACACACAAGCCCCTAACCATCCATCTCATAGCCGAAGAAATGGAATTACTTTAATATGCAATCACTGGAGTCATGATGTTAAAACCTTAAAAAAAGAAGAAAAATTAATTAGGTTAAAAAACAATTTTAATTTAAATGACACAGCATTAATGAGTGTTATGCAAGCACAAATTTTTATAACAAAATGTTACAAAATTTAAATTATAAATGACAATCATTATATACACGAGCATAGCGAGTACCGTGACATTTATTCCAGATATCATGTACACAAATATAAAAGGATAGACCCATCCTGAAAACTTTGGCCAGAAACATGAATATAGATTCACTTATCCATACATAATTGTAAAAGTTTTTAAATTGCCATTCTAAGACACTCCTTAGAACTCCAACAAAATGTATGGCATTCTTAGTTATTTTTTTCCTTTATTGACATCAATCATAATTGTTAAAATGGTTTTTACTATTCGTATTACTGTTTTCCTCCTCCTAACAATGGATTATGATTTAATATCTTTGACGAACAAAGAAAAGTTGAAACTTTTTTAATTTTAAATCTGATTTTATGACATAATTGAATTTAAATAAGTTGTTTATATAATTTACTTAATTTTCCTTCTTTAACACAATTTTTTAGATGCAATTAGCTAATAAATAACTCTAGCATTGTCCATATCTGTTCAAGAATCTTATTTTAAAACAAGAAAACTATCTTGCATAGTTCATGAGAATATTTTAACCGACAAAAAGCTAACTGTTTGTAGGCAAACAATACTCATGAAAAAAGTGTTGCAGATCAATCATTTTCTGGAAATATTTTTGTTCAGGTCGGGTGAACTGCTGTAACAAATCTAACAGTTTACTTGTAACAACAAGTACTGTCAACAGTAAAAGTAGAATCCTAACTCTAAACTCAGATAACTAAATAATCATATATCTTGTCTAACTACACATCTTTTAAGCAGTTTATTTTGCTGTTTTCTATTAATAAAATAATAGACATATAATTTGCAAGACAAGTTGGACAAAAATATCATTACAAATCAATAGTGCATTTAGAAAAGTGGGCTGCACAGGTAAAATTAAATAATTCTTTTTACAATTACCAGTGAGCTGTTAATCTTGCATCTCTTCTTCTGGCATCTCATGTGGGTTCAAGATGCCTGGTACTGACATCTGAATTCTTCTCTTTTCTTCCTGAGCTATCCTCAAAGCTACTTCTCTCTCTTCAAGGAAAAGATCTGAATCATCTTCTCCTGTGTATTCCTGTTTCCAAACAAAAATTGAATTAAAAAAAATAATGATTTTAGTTAAAAAGCTACAGAAATACTGTAATTTGTAAGTCAGTTGATTAGATGTTTTTCTTTTATTTTTTCAATCAAGGATCCATCCTTGCTTCTTGTGAGAAGATAAAGAAGCTTAATTTTGTCAAGGGTATTTCATTTTTTAAAAACTGCTTACTTAGATTATTAAACTAAGTATTAGTTAACATTAGTTACTAATTATTATATCATACTATTATTATATTAAGTATAATAATTTATTAATTAAATACAAAGAATTCCAGCAAAGCAGTAACCAGTTATCTTTTTCCTTCGTTTTTCTGCTTTAAAAGATCACATTTCAAGAGGTAATTCATTTTCAATATTCTTCTATATAAATATTATAATTTTGTTTTTACTCATCTATGTAAAATCACTTTAAAATAATAAAGTTTAATGATACATCACTTCAAGTTATGTTGGTGCCCAAGCTATATTCAAACAATGTTTCACAAAGCAACCACCATGTTTTGAATTTACTTCTCGAAGCTAACTTGCTTCAAAGTAAGCTAAGTGCAAACTTTCATATTCAGGATAATAAATAAAATTATTAAGATATTTTGAGATTTAGAAAATGAAATAAGTTAACGTTTTAGTAAGTTAGACGACAGTTTAGTTTCACAGCCACTCGAGAAATAACATCAGAATGCAGTAATTATTTTCACCATCCTGATAACATTAATAATCACTAAGAGAATGCCAATGTTATCATAAAATGATTTAAAAACTTTTTCATCAATTTTAGATTTTTACAAATAAACAACTGACCTTAAATATGGAGCATCTGATGCAACATTAATCAACTTACATTCTTCTGAGATCTGATGTTCAATATAAGTAGATCTGACTAACTATTAATGCACTCTGAACAGCTGTTTTAATGCAATCATTTTAAAAATGATAAATTCCATGATCTTATATTTATTATAAATTGTTTTTTTGGCAATTATTTTATAAAAATGATTATGGATAATGACATGCAGCTTAAATTTAACCAACATTTTTACATATAGAAGATGACATTCCCCACTTAATAGAAAGTTTCAAAAAAAAAATTTAAATAATATATCAAATAGAACGGTGAAATGTTAAAAACAATTTAAGATTAAAGAGAATGTAAGCAAGCAGATCGAAAATGACCAGTAAAAATAATGATCTTTTATTGGTACTTTTAGTTGCGATCTTACTTTTATCTTTTATGATCTTTTAGTTGTGTACTAATTCCTATGCTTAAAAGCTTAACTACTAAATCACTTCGTATTTGAATTTATGTATTAAGCTTTGTAAACAAAAACAAAATAATCTGGATATTATCAGATTGACTTACATCTTATTCAAATATATAAGTGAATTCAAATATATATTATTGGGGATGTCATTGTCTTTACTGAACTTGTTAACTAAATCCAAAAAAATTTAATATTCTTTATACATTGAAAACACCTATTTGTGAATACTAAGGCCATGCAATTTCTTCATTTTAGTATAATTATACTTATTATCAAAAATATTTTATAATGATGATTTTACCACATTTATTTTTAACTATACATAGATCCTCTGAGTAATAAACAGGAAATATTATTTTTAGTATTGTAAAAAGTAAATGCACTAAATTACATTTTTTAAATATTTCATTGATTTGCATTAAAAAATACACTTAAACTGAGTTGATTTTAAGCCTAAATTTATTTCTTGTCTGTATCACCAAAAAGTATGTTAAAAAATAAGAGGGGAAAATTAATTCACAATAGAAAATTCTACCCATAAATAATTTAAAAGCCATTGATTTTTTTGCGCAATATTGTAGAAAAAAATCTGAGCTTGAAAAAAAATTTTTTTTTCAAAAACTTTTTTCCTTACAAAAAAAAATTAATTTCTAAGGAAGACAAAAGCATGACCATAAATGATGTCTAAGATATTTTTTTTTTAATCTGCATCATTTATGGATGCTCACAGAATTCTAATTAAATAAATAATTACTAATAACTAATTATTTAATTTTAATTATATAAAAATTCTTTTTTCTTGAATATTATACTGTAGACACTAATATTAGAAGATTTGTAATTTCTTCTTCCTGTATCCCACAAACTAAAGGTCCTTGAGGAAAAAATGTTGCAAGGTTAACTAATTATTTACTGGTAGCAACAGGGGAAACAAACTTCATGAAAACCTAAGTTGATAAGTGAAATAACAAAAATTTCCTAGTTTAACTGTTATTTGAACGACCCCTAGGGTAATAAGCAAGTAAAACTTTAACTCCCTACAAAGCAGCAAAACCAGTTCAATCTCTTACCAACAGTAAAAACATTTGTTTCTTTTCTTGATCTAGATTATTAATTAAAGAATATTAGTAAAGATTCTATTACACAGTACAAAAATATCTATCATAATTTTTAATGTTAGATTTGTCAATTGTTACTTATACGTATTATAAAAATAAAATATTTTAAGTAACATCATAAATAAATAAAATGTTTATTGAGACAATAAACAGAATTTATTGTCTTTACTTTAATAATCTGTTTTCCTTGTTTATTTCCTTTGTAGTTTGAAACTGGTGCCAGACATGAGATTACAACTTATATTACACAATTGTTCTACTTCTTTAGTGACAGAATTTTTTTCAACATTTTTTTCAAATTCTGTTTGAAAAAAATTAACGAAGCTTTATCATGTAAATCATTAAATCATTTTTTAGCAAGAAAAAAATCATTCATTCACTCATTTTTTTATACAGCTAAAATACTGGATGATAGAGTTATCTACTAATGTATTTAAGAGCTAATCGTTCAACTTCCAATGAGGGCTGGGTATCTTTTTTAATCACTGCCTAACTTATTTTTTGCTTATATAATAATTGCAATAAAGCTAAAATAAAATTAAGCATAAAATAAACTATACCCTTATCTGAACAAGGAAATCGCGCAAATGTTCTTTAAATCCATTAACATCATGATTAAGATTAAACATTCCTTGGACTGTTATTTTTATTTGGTTATCTGTAAGATGAGGAAATGCATTCTTTAGAAGGTTAGCAACAAATTCTTGGACAAAATGGACATTTTCAGCTGCAGTACCCTGCCCTGTTGGAACTCCAATTCTACTACATTCAACAAGTTTGAACATGTATGCCAATATTGTTGCATGCATCTGTAAACCTGTGAACAGATAAAAAAGAAATTAATTCATAAAAAATTACAAGACAAATTCAATAAAAAGAAGTAACTGAAATTTACAGTTTTTGTCAAATTTATTTTAACAATAAAGAGAAAAAATTAAAATAATTTTCAAATAAAATTAAAGATTGTTTTATTTCATTTTTACTTTCCCAGCTATAACAATAAAAATAAAGTATAAAGATGAGTAAAAAAAATTGGTCTTATATCTTCAGTTTTATATCTTCAGGAGATATTTAAAAAAAAAAAATTCTTAACGAAAAAAATAATTTAAATTCTAAATAATCTTTGAAAAAAATTTTATTCCAATGCACTGAAGTCCAAAAATTCTACTTTTGTCAAAATAAATAAAATTATATTTTATAGCCAATTACGACCTTGTCAGAATATTCTGATGTCAACTTTTTGTCTGATTTTAATTTGTTCTCTGCCATTATATTTTCTTTTAATGTAATTTCTTTAGTAATGATAAATAGTGCTAGTTATTAGTTTTTAAAACAGTATACATTGAGGTTTTCTCATGTATTTAATCGTAATCAGCTGACCCGGCTGTAATGAGAAGTTGTTTAGTTACAGTGTACTGTGTATTCGGACTGTAAGTGCTATATTTCTTATTATATAGCAAAGTTTTTAAATATATGTGTATATAAGCATATAATTGTGAAAATAGTTTGTGTGTGAGTAAAATTATAGCCGATTGCATAAAAATATTTTGCATATATATGTGTGTGACTGAAATTCTGTGAATATTGCATATGTTTTTTTTATAATAGTAATAAAATATCATTTTTCAAGCAAAAAGTTTTGAATTACATATTAGGTCATTATTAGTCAAGATACATACATTAAAGGAAAAAGGAAAATACATACATTCAAGATAATATTTATTTCTAAAAAAAAAAGGTAAGGTCAGGTGTTAATTATACATCATAAAATTAGAAGTAAATAAATTTACATAAAAAATGTGAAAAAAATCATAATTTTGGTTATTAGTTTTTAACAAAAAAAAATTACTTTACTTTATTGTAACAATTTTTTTTCATTTTTTTAAAGTAGATTTCGTGGAAATCAAAAGCATATTTTGTTTTTATTTTCTTTTTGTTATGATGGATTTTTATCAAAGGATTCATTCACTGATTTTCACATTTCAGCTACAAGGACTGTATTTTCAAACTATTACTAGAACACAAAATTAAAATATAACTACAAATGATGAAAATTCCTGCCCAGTGGATTAACACGTGTTGAAGACAAGCATATTCTCATATCTTTATGTCCCTGTAGTGCAGCAAAAAAACTAGTATTCAATCAACCCTTGACGTAGCTCTCCAAGATTTCTTATCTACTGCCAGTCATTTCATTTTGGTACACCCCCTACACATCCTGCATCCCTAACAATTTGTTTTACATATTCCAAATATTGCCTGCCTGCACAATTTTTCCCATCTACCAGTCCCTCCAATATCAAAGTGACTATTCCAGGATGCCATAAGATGTGGCCTGCAAGTCTGTATCTTCTTTTAGCTATATTTTTCCAAATACTTCTTTCTTCATCAATTTGCCTAACACCTCTTCATTTGCCTCTTTATCCACCACCTGAATTTTAACATTCTCCTATAGCACCACATTTCAAAAGCTTCTAATCTTTTCTTCTCAGGTACTCTGGTCGTCCAAGTTTCACTTCCATATAAAGCTATGCCCCAAACATATACTTTCAAAATGTTTTCCTAACATTTATATTAATTTCTGATGTAAGCAAATTATATTTCTGACTGAAAGCTCATTTTGCCAGTGCTAATCAGCATTTTATATCGCTCCTGCTTTGTCCATCTTTAGTAATTAACAAAATTGTTCTACCTCCTCTATAAATCTTTTCTCACCTTATTTTTATATTCAGTGATCCATCTACATTATTTCTACTACATTTCATTACTTTCATTTTGCTATTTATTTTCATGCGGTAATTCTTGCATAGGTCTTCATCTATGCCATTCATTGTTTCTTCTAAATCTTTTTTATTCTCAGCTAGAATTACTATATAATTAGCAAATCGTAGCATCTTTATTTTTTCACCTTGCACTGTTACTCTGGATCTAAATTGTTCTTTAACATCATTAACTGCTAATTCAAAGATTAAAAAGAGATCGGAAACATCATTGTCAGACTCTCTCTTTTATTACGGCTTCTTTTTTATGTTCTTCAATTATTTCTGTTACAGTTTGGTTCCTGTAAATGTTGGCAATTGTTCTTCTATCTCTATACCTGAACACTAAATTTTTTTAAATTCTGAGCATTTTATTCCAGTCTATGTTATCAAATATATTTTCTAAGTCTATAAATGCCATGCATGTTGGTTTGTATTTCTTTAATTTTCCTTCTACTATTAATCTAAGTGCTAAAATTGCTTTCCTTGTCCCTATACCTTTTCTGAAACCAAATTGGTCATCCAATTTTTATCATTTATATAACTTGAATCTCTTTATTATTTATTTTCATTCTTATTTTTTGTTCAAGGTAATACAGTATTATTTTTAAAGTTATTCTGTATATTTCAGATTTATATGCATTTTTTGTAATGAATTTGACTTGATTTTGCTTTGTAATATGAATTTGACTTAATAAATATTTTATGTGATGATAAAAATAAATTATTTATTCACTTATAAATGCCCTCAATAGGTCACAGAGCAGTAGTAATGTTTTTTTTAATTTCCAAATTCTCTACGAATTTGAGGCAAACAAATTTTATTAATAATTACCTGCTGTATGAGAAGTATCAGTTGCAACAGAGAATACATGTTGTAGTATATCTGTAAAATATGTAAGGTAAAAGCTTTGAGCTGCCTGTTCATGCTGTTTCACATTTAATAGTAGTTGATACAGAATCTGGAAAAGAACAAAAATTAAAATATTCGTTAACTACAAATACTATTAAAAATGTAACTATAAAAATGGAGCATTTAAGAAAAAAAAATTAAAAAACTGCATCAGTTTTCTATCTCAGCATGTGATAGACTGGCAAAGACAGAACTTTACAGTTTCCTTTCACCTCTTTCTTTTATTTGATATGATCTACCTCCTTCTTTTCTTTTCCACGACCTGATCAAAATTTTGTTTATTCTGATTCAGTTTGGTAAGAAATTGTGGGAAATACTTTTAACCTTCTGCAGTCAGATGACGAATTTTAAAATTAGTTCACTGGAGTCAAGTGGCCAGTAATACTGACCATAGCCACTTTACCTGTCAAGTCAGAAGTGTTTGCACAGTCGCATTCCTCACAGCTCGGATGGCCAGGTTAAAATCTCTTGAACATCCAGACGACCAGCATTACTGGCCACTCAAAACATATTGCTATAGAAACAGTGTATTTCTTTTGTGTTCTGTGATTAGTGCTGTAAACCATGGACAGCCTTTAACTAATTGTGTATTATGTTTCCCGATCTTTTTTTTTTAATGGTTCCCAGCGCAGTTTTGTTAAAAGACTGTGCTGTTTGCAGTCACAGAAGACCTGGAGGAGAAAGAAAACAAAGCAAATTTTTTTTGCAAGAACTGTCAGAAACACCCTGGACTAAACATGGGCAAATGCTTTGAAATATACCATTCTGATGAACTTCAAGCTACTGGTCTAAATATATTAAAAATAAAATCAGACATTTTGTCTGAGTCTTTTCTGATTGTTTGATCACATGCAAAAAAATTCTATCCTGATTTGATAAAACTGAATAAAAAAATAGCACTGGGTCTTCAACCCAGTATTAACTAAACTTACCATATAACTAAACTTACAAATAAAAATAACCTAAACTGAATTAAAACTGAACTATGTTACAGTTTTACTAACACTAACCAGTAATAAAAAGTACAACAAAATTCAAATATGGTACAGTGAACATTTTTATGAAATAGATTCAGTAAAGCCGGAATAATTACAGTACTGTGTAGAAGAAAGAAGGATTGGCAGGGGGTTTAGACACAACTGACCTTTATTATTCTTCCTGAAAACATTATGATTCTTATCATCCTTCTCCCTTATAGTGAGTATAAAACATGTATTTCTCTTTACTATAATCGTTTTTATCAAATGCAAGTACACAGTTCATGGGTCAAAACCTATAAATAGCGCTGCCATCTGAAATACTAAATTTTCAAATTTCATAGTGTTTTCTCCCCTGAACTTTCATATGTATATTTTCCTTCATTTTTATTTAAATATATATACTTCTTAATCACTTAATGATTCATAATTACTAGAAATTTATCAATAGGTTACTATTTATTTTTTATTTTGAATAAAAAAAAAGAAAAATTGTGTAGAATAAGTTGAATAAAACAAAGAAAAATAGAAAACTTCAAATTTTAATTAAACGGTACATTACTATTACAATTGTCAGAAAAGTACTTGTTTTATGTAAATAAAAACTAAATTATTTTTTTGTGATGTGAAAAATTTGAAAAAGCAAAATTTTTTGTTAAAATTTAAAAAAGAAACTGGTATTAGACAACAATTTAAAAGTACAAAAATAAATTAGTTGAAAAATTTTTTTTCGACTAAATATATAAAATCCAAATGTGGATAAATTTCTTTCATAATTTATGCACCCCTATTTTAAGGCAATTTTTTCCTATAAAAGAAAAGTAAAAGCTTATTTCCTGCATTTTTCTATTTTACTTGGCATAATTCTCTATTTTCACTGTATTTTCTATTTACTCATATGAGTAAATGCAATGTATATATATATATATATAACATACACACACACCTGCTAACTATTTTTGTTGCTTGTTTCTGATTTGCCAATACAAATATACTAAGGAAAGTTGTTGCCTTCATAAATAGTAAGCTAAATTTGTCAAAAGATTTTTTTTATGATAATAGGATAACTAAAAAATAATAAGATAGATGGGACTGAAGAAGTTAAAAAAATAATAAAGATAACACAAATTTGAATGCAGGTATATGTAAGATATACCTCAATTAGTCTGTTAATTTAAAGACTTTTTTAACAACCAAATATTACATTGAAAACTGTCCCAAAAATGTCCTAGTTGGAAACAGGAGGAATTGAAATATAAAATAAAGATGACACTATAACTATAATTTCTGCTGCAGGCATTTAAAAAAATAACTAAAAATTATTGATGTGAGCAATAGGTAAAATGTACTTTAATTTCTGAATATAAATCAAAGATGAGTTAAATTCTTTCACCCCTCATACATTAGATGCCACTTTTTTCAACACATTCATCAAAGTGGACATTTCAGAATATATGAGTTGATCTGATATGAGTTTCCTTATCAAAGGATGCTATGAACCATCATCAAGTTAAGAAAGAAAATAAAGGAATATGTTATGTGATTTTCAAAATTATTTAAAAAATAACAGCAGTTTTGGTATACAGCACCTTCCTCAGGTGTTACAAATAGGATCTGTTTGTATTTTCTTTTGTTATGATGCAGTTTCATCAAGTAAACAGCTTCATCCATCGATTAAGCTAAGTAAGAGCTCTGAGGGACTATATTAACATCAAATTAAGAAAACAATAGATTAATCTTTAATCTGAATTATAAAAAACCTTCAGTGCGGTTAATTCTAAATAAATTCTAAAACACATGTAATTATCTTTAAGCAATAGATAACTAAATCTTCTTCTAAACTATAATGTAGGTGAACTGAGTTGTCATCCTCCAACAAACTGCAGAGCCATTCTCAACAGTAACAAGTATACTTCAGGCTAACAAAGAAAAAGTGTATAAAGATATGGTTTCCTGATGCTTTCTCTACTAAATAAAACAAAAGATGTGCTAAAAGTAAATCATCCCTCTACTTAAATTCTATAATAAATGGGTAATGGGTCCAACCTATTTGAAGTGTCCCAAAAAAACACAAACTGATTGTTTAACCAATTAAAAAAAAATTGGTAACATACCCACTGTTTCTTACACATTTCAGGACCTTAAAACTATTTTCTTTTTACATTTTTTATTTAAGCAGTTTACCTGTGCACCAATTTTTATTGTGCACACACCTGTTTTTTTTTATTGTACAGGTTTATGGAAAAAAATCATAAGTAAAAAACTATTGGTCCTGGAAGGATGAAGCAAAAAAGAATTTACTCATATTTTCTCAAGGTAAAAGATTGGTCTAGTGGTTTATTTATCTATCTCTCATCTTTCTGTGAGAAAGTTACCAATAAAGTTTAACATGAAAAACTGTGAAATTTCACTTTTGGTTATTTTTTTCAAGTCAGGGATGGCATACACAGTTGAAATTATTTTTTTATATGTAGGTATATGTTAGTAGTTTTATCATAAATAATATTAATGGTGGGTGGTATACTTACCTGTAAATTTTTATTGATTTGGAAAAATAATTTTTTTTTTTTTAAATTCAAATTTTGGTTTTAAATAACTCTGATGGGGCTGGTGTTAAAAATCTAAAATTTCTACAACTTACAGTGCTTTTGTAGATGTTTATGGCAAATAAAAAAGTTTCTTGTGTATTGTAGTAATAAAAAAATTATAACCTCTCAAAAATCATGAAAACCTGTTAAAAGTAATACCATTTTGACTCTCTAAATAAGTACTCCAAGGGGATTTCTTGTCTTCTTTGTACTTTACATTTTTTATATTTAGCCCCTATGTTGTTGATGTTGAAGTTTTCAATATTTTTTAAATAGGTTTTTTTAAAATTATTAATGATAGGTCGTAATAAAATGCTAACTTAACCAATACCAGTAACTTAATATAATTTTGATTCAAAAATGCTTGTAAAACTTACCCAAACTGAAATTTCAATGAAGAGCCTACTTTTTTTTAAAAACTCATTTTTATGTTGGTTTATTTTTGTAAACACTACCGAAGAAAAATTAAACTGTAGCAAAATTTTTATTATTTTTAAATGAAATAGCCTGTTTTTGTAGCAATGAAAATTTATTATTTACTGTGATTAACAAATAGCTGTGATATCTCTTCTGATAATTCTCTTAAAGCTGTGTGAGAACAACCCTTCACTGTATTTAGTTCAAGTGATGTCAACTTTATCAGGGCTTTGCAGATCAGTACCCAAACTTTTGAAATGATGTACGTGGTCCAGCTGGGTAGAAAAAATGAACCTGCACATCGTCATTTTCGAGACTAATATCTGTGTTCTGCTAAGAAAAAATACTTTTGAAAATGCTAACACAAAGAGAATTTTCAGGAACTAAATTAAATTTTTTTTTAAAATGTGTTCTTAAAGAGTGTTCTCTAATGTTATTTGTCTTAAGTTTTTCTTAACTATTTTTTTATGAGTTCTCAGAGTCACAGAAGAGCTGTCCATACAGGTGACTGAATTTTACAAAAACTTTTTTCATGATATTTACAAACACTGGTGGTGACATCTGAATTAACACGTAAAAAAATAAGTTGTTGGTTTTCATTACTAAATTCACAGATTTTAAAGAGTTGTTTTGGCACTGTAACATACACTAATTTATGACACTTTTCATTCACATAAATTCTTGTGAAACATTGTTCTTCCATTGTTTTATGTGAAATTAGTTGAAAATAATGTAAAAAATTAACTGATTTTAAAATTTGCAAATATAATATTATTAAGTAAAATTTATTTATTTAATACACAGTTCCAAACACAGGATGAAATTTGAGACACTGTAAAGATGTAAACTGGTCACTGACTAATGTTCGACTAAGCAGTCTATTACTGCAAAGCTTTATGATGCAACAAGCATAAATAAGCATGTGGCAACATTAATTGACGATTGGAAATGACTTCAAGCACCTGTTACAACATGAACATTGCAGTTGATTGATTCAAACAAGTCTATTTCAACTATACTAATAAGTATAAAAATATTAAATATTAAAGTACCAAGAAGACAAGAAACCCCCCCCCCCCCCCTTAGAGTACTTATTTAGCGAGTCAAAATGGTATCACTTTTTACAGGTTTTTCATGATTTTTTAGAGAACTTTTTATTAGTAAAATACACAAAAAACTTTTTTATTTGCCATAAACATCTACAAAACCACTGTAAGTTATAAAAATTTAAGATTTTTTTCACCAGCCCCAGAGTTATAGAAGCCAAAATTGAATTTAAAAAAGGATATTTTTAAAAATTCATAACAATTTACGGGTAGGTATATCACCATTAATATTATTTATGGTAAAACTACTAACATATACCTACATATAAAAAAATAATTCAAACTGTGTATGCTATCCCTGCCTCCTGAAAAAATTACTAAACTGAAATTTCACCATTTTTCATATTAACTTTACTGGTAATTTTCTCATAGAAAGAGAGATAGGTAAATAAACTACTGGACCAATCTTTTACCTTGAGAAAATAAAAATAAATTGCTTTTTGTTTCATCCTTCCAGGACCAATAGTATTTTAGTTATGATTTTTGCCATAAACCCTTACAATCACAAAAATAGGTGTGCGCACCATAGTGAAAATGGCCGCCACAGGTAAACTACTTAAATAAAAAATTTAAAAAGAATAGTTTTAATATCCTGAGACGTGTAGGAAACAAGTGGGTAAGTTTCCATTTTTTTTTTTAATTGGTCAAGTAACCATTCTTGGGTCACTTCAAATGAATTGACCCTAATTTGTTTTGTAGTTGGTAGTACTTAGCTGATGTAATTAATTATTGTTCAATTCATTTATGTACCTGTATTGAAAAAAATCCTTAATTAGAAAAAACAAGGACAAGTAGTTAAACTTCAAGGCTGGGGAAAAATAAGGATATTGAGGCTGTCCCTGAAGAATTCTACATGGGATTCCTAATTCTCCATCACCACACATCAACATTTGCTAAAACTTAACATAAAATTTGAAAATAGTGGAGGCGTAAGAGATGTCCTGAGATCAGGAAGCCTAGAACTAATGGTACCTTAGAAAACAACTTAAAACAGTATTAGAACAAAGAGTTCTCAGATGTCATTCAGAATGGCTTTCATTAAACAGAAATACAAGTTTAGAAAATACTCTAAAAAACTGAAGTTTAAGTGTTATCGACCAATATTACTTTATGCACTTAGTGAAAATAATCTAGACAGACAGGTGAATATTTTGTGAAGAATCTATATTTTTGTTGTGAAACTGATCCTCACTTTTCTAGCTCAGCAATATGGTTAATGAAGATGCTTGAAGTTGAATTACTTAATAAACTATCATAATTGTGTTTAATGGTCCAATGAAGATCCTTGTACGTACAATAATGAGCAAATTAATCCAAATGCAGGGAAGTTTTTATTTACTTTATGTTGTGGTTACCACGTGACCATACCCAATTCTTTAAGTTGTCTGTAATACAAGGTTATTACTGTTCTTTGGTTATTTAGCAATTTTAAAGTTAAAAAAGTGTTTTATGAAAGTATATTTCTTTTTTTTTATCACAAATTATATTTTTGTACTTTTTGTTCTACGTGTTTTGAATGCATAATAATGGACATAGTTCCAAGAACACTTTCTAAAATTTATCTGGGCACATCAGCATAACAAATATACCTTCTGAGTATGTTGGACTAGGGACAGTGAATGTTATTCTAACACAATTTAAAGAAACCCGTTCCTTTTCACCTCAAAGGGAAAGTAAATGTGGCCATAGAAGGAAAATTACTCCAACATAGGATGGGTTATTACTAAGAAAAACTTGATCCAAAATTATCTTCTGTGGATCTGTCGAGAATTAGCAGCCAATGGAACAGATTTATACATGACTACTGTTAGATGCAAACTTCTTGCAGCTGGATGGAAAGGTTGTTGGCCAGCTAAATAGCAGCTTTTAAGACACCAGCCAAGTGCAAAAAAAAAGGCTCTTGTAGGCCAAAGCACATGCTAATTGGACTAAAGAAGACTGGAAAAATGCTGTTTTCCAACAAGTCACATTTTTACATTCAGGGACAAAGGTTCTGTACATTAGAAAAACATCAGATGAAAGTACATCACCAACTCACATCCAACAATCAGTTAAGCATCCCCAGAAAAAAATGTTTTGGGGTTGTATTCATATTTGATCGCTCGATGTTCATTACATCCATTAGATGGTATGTTGAAAAGTAATGGATATATTTATCAAGATTCTGAAGAAAGAATAGTGAAACTTCAAAAAAAAAATTCCCAAAGGCAACGAACGAACTTCTCCAATAAAATTTGGTGTCATGTCATACCAAAAAATTGGAAAAATTGTTTCCTAAAATGAAACTTTAAAGTGCTCCCGTGGCCAGGTAACTCTCCAGGCTTAAACTCAATTGAAAATCTTTGGGTAATAGTCAAAAGATGACTCTCAAAAATGAATTGTAATACAAAAATTGACCTCGCTAAGCAATAATATCTGTATGGTTTCATGACGAAGAAATCAAAAAACTGTGTAGCATATTTGTTGAGTCGATGCCAAATTGAAGTGATTAAGAATATAGGAGGACATATTAATTACTAAACATTCAAAAACTGTACAGATACGATTTTTTCAAAGTTACTTTTCCTTAAATACCATCTGTGTTCAGATTAATCTGCATGTTAATGTAGTTATGGAGAAAAACTTAATGTGCCTAGGGTTCTCATGATTGGTGTGGGATCACTAAAAAAAAAATGAGTGTGGGCATTATTTCTTTGACAAATGTCTAATAGGTTAAGATGTTAAGCAACTTAAAAAAAGCCCCTAAGATTTGCCATTCCTATGTTCAGCAAGTTGGGCACCTTCTCACTATGCTCTTCAAGTTAGAGACAACCTCAAATTTGTCTTCAACGCATAGGATGCCAAGGAACAATTAAATAGCCAACATGTTCATGTGATTTAATGCTTCACAATTTTGGTTTATGGGAATATTCAAATCATGGTGTTTTCTTTAAATCAAAATGACCTGAATCATATCAATCTATCAACTAAAAACTCAGTAGATTTTATAAATCACAACAACACTTTATTGTAAAAAAAAGGTATAACTCAGGTGTTAAACAATGTCAGAAATGCAAAATGACAGAACATTCTTCCTCAGATGTGTATTAAACATGTAATAACAAAAACCTTTTATTAACCATTCTCTTATTAATTGTTTCCTAGAAACTGTTTTATTAGTAAATAGGAAACTTAACTTTTGGTACACTAGTTGCTATAGGTACACTTCAGTAAGTAAGTCAAGCTCACCAAACTGCAGGAGGTGTTCAGATCTACCAATGAAACCTTGATTTTATTACCACATGAACTGGCGTATCCCAACCCAGTAGAGGAAGACACCCACCCACCTTGTGATGTTACCGGTCGCCACACCACCCCCTCCATTCCGAACCCTGAGGGGCTTTACCAGACATCGTCTTTAGACCCTCTAACTGATTACATTTCACAATCATCAGCCAGGCTTCAGTCTGGATGTCATCAATGTAAATGCCTCGGCAGACATTTACATCAGTAAAATACAAATTAAATTTTGCCTTCACGTTGGCCTCAAACTTCACATCTTCACATCCAACCTAAAATGTCACATCCAACCTCAAATCTTCACATCCAACCTAAAATGTCACATCCAACCTCAAATCTTCACATCCAAACTAACATGATTCCCTCAAACCAACTAACTGAGACCGCAGAAGCGTGGACGCTTGACAGCACCGTTCATAACTGTGAGTGCCTCAGAAAACAAATGAGCTGTAAGTCAAATCAGTGCTACACTCATATCAATCAAAAGTATGTTTTACGCAACATAGAAATTCAGACCTACACCCAATAAGTTGACCAAATTAGGTCACCTAACAAAGGAAACGTAACCTCATTCCAGTCCGTGCAGGAGCCAGGGACAAACCATGCACTCTTACCCAATCCCATCATGGAGTCTTGTGCGGCATTACAAAGTCACAATCAGGGATCACCATTGGCGGGACAAAGCCACACCCCCAGTCACATGGGCTACCACACCCCAGCAGCATGGCCACCCCTGCCAGTGGGAGTCCCAAATCGAATCACAAATAATACCAATATAACCATGGCATGATGCCAATGTGCCTACCTCCAACCAATTCAACACCTAGGCCAGAACCCTAGCCACCCAGGATCCTACCATGATTAAATACCTCAATTAAACTCCCTCTACAGACCTACATGCCACAAGGGTGCAAAGAAAACCAGCCACTATAGACCACTCCTCGTAGATCATCCAGTTAATACGGAGATCCAGAAAGAAATGTATTCTCTCAAACTCCCTAACAGCTCATGAATGTTTGACCTCTTATCGGGGACAGACATAGAGGAGTAAACATCCACTACCTTCAGCGAAAATAACTTGACTAATGCCTCATGTGATGTTCAAGTTGTCACAAACATAAGATAAATTGCTATAAATAACATAAAGTAATAAATTAATACATCCCTCTCTTTTATGAAATAATGCCCTTAACTCAACTAAGAATATAGGAAATTCATACATACTTTACAAATAACGTAGAAATAAAACTGTACAAGATTAAAAAGCAGAACATGTCTAATCCAATAATAAAGCAGCAAGTAACAAGAAATAACAGCCTATATAATTTACTAACAATTTTTTTTTTTTATTAATTAATAATATACTATGGGTATTAATTTATAGCCCAGAAAAGTACCTTTATTAGTATAACTAATAAAAATAAAAAAATTAATAAAAGTAATAAATTCATATTTCACATTAGATATCCTATTTTACCTGCACAGAACGTGACATTTAGAAAGGGCAAAGTTACTTTGTTAATGTTACTCTGTTAATTTTTCTAAATTACACAACACATTTATAAAAAGGATATCGATTTGAAGCTGAAACTCTAGAAAAGGGAAGAAAATAAGTAACACAATAAATAAATAAATTATTACTAACAATCAATTAATATTTTTGTAGGTAACTGCACATTGTTCATTAATTTAGGTAACATGAGAATCTCTATTAAAATTTATACCATTCTATAAAAAATAAGAAAGAATCAATAGCAATCCTAACAATCTAACATATAACAGCAATTAACTTACATTAAGGCCAGTATCAGCTACATTTCGCATTGTGTGTTTAAATGCCCAAATTATTGAATCCAATACCAATTTGAACTGTGGAGGTGGAATACTCAGGAATGCTGGGAAGCAATGGCTGTTGACTGCCTGCAAAAATATGCATAAAATTTACATAAAAAAATATTATTTTTTGAAAATTCAAATAGTTCATTAATATATTGACCACTGTGTGGAATTAAATTTAATATCAAATGAAACTTAAACCACCAAAACACAACAAATAAGTTAAACTTGCCAAATTAATACCAAGAATCAATTTTCACAGAATCCTACATCTTCAGTTGATATATAATTGCACTAAAACCAACTGTTTTATTAGTGTAATTATAGAATTAAATACCAAATGAAAACAAAGAATGATCCCATGAAAATCGATTCTTGGTATTAATTTGGTTAACTTATTTGTTTACTGTGCTTGTTTGTGCTGGTTTAAATTTCATTCGATATTAAAAAAAAAAAAAATATGTCAAATAATATATAAATACATTATTATATATTAATGTAAAAATATATATATATATAAAATATTAATATGTATTATATTGATATTATTTTATTTATTAGTAGAGAGGAATACGATTCTTAAAAGAATTGATTTTAGAAAAATAAATATATTTATATTAAATATAATATCAAATAATAATGTAATGATTACAAAAAAAAATCATTTAAATCAAGATTACTAAAGAAAAAAACTAATAATAGTATATTTTTTAAATTTAAGCTTATTATTACAACAATTTCTTGATTCACTATACTCACATCTTAAATGATCTACTTGTCATAACAGCTGATTAAAAAGCAATGAAAGTCATCCATATAAAACAAGAAGTAGTAAAATTTATTTATTTTCCTTGAAGTTTTAACAACAGCTTTTGGAAAAATGCTATCTTATATATACATAGTGTGCCCAAAAAAATAGTGGAGTCAACAAATCCAAAATTCATATTAATAAACACAATTATCATAATGTTACTCACTGGGCAACATAAAAGCAACCTTGTGACTGAAGTACATCTTGCCTAATAATTACACTTTATTAGAAACTGTTTTACTGTTGATAGAACAACATATGCTTCTGTCAATTTGTTGCAGTGTTCTTTCAACAATTCCCTGCTAAGCTTAATCTACGATACAGTATTCATAAAAAAAGATCACATAGAAATAAATATGGGGGCCAAAAGCTTCTGGAAATTATACACTCCTGGAAGAGTTCTGAAAGCATATCCATTGTCTGGAGTACGGCAAATTGTCCTGTTATGCTAAGACCAATAGTACATCTCTTCGCTTCCAATATAAGCATGAATTGTTCAACAACGTTGCTACTATTTGTCTTTATGAAGTACTGAATTTACAATGTGATGGGAATACCAGTATTGGATGGCATACACGATGCCAACTTTCAGTAGTGAATCTCATGTACCACATGAGCAATTTCAGCAACTACATATGCAAATTTTAGCAATGTAACCATTTAATTAAAATAACACTTATACCAAAAAGAACTTTTGTAACATACTGATCAAACTACTTATATGGAATCATTGGCAGTACTGATTCTTGCCACTGGCAAAGATTGTCTAACCTTTCGTTGTCCAACCTTAAATTATTTTCTCACCATTTTTATTGTCTGCAAATAGCCTAGCACAACAATCCCATCTGCTTTATTTATGAACAAACTGATTTATGAAAAGAACAAAATAAATTATGCCTCCTATCTTCCACAATTTTTTTAATAACTACCACTTCTGGTTTTATCAGTTACACTCCTTGCAGTAAATTTTCATTTCACTAAATTGTATAATGTATTCTTACTTAGAGAGGAAACCTCAGGATAAGTTCTCAAGATAATATGTGTGTAATTTAAACCACATATACCTTCAAGAAGACATGATTATGTTTGATTAAGGCACACTGCAAATCAAATGAGTGTTCCTGTTTTTGTGTATGTGTATACATACACAGTTAAACATCATCTAATGTTGTGTAGGTAATGCTACTACAAATAACAGTTTGTATAGTAAAAATATTTATTTCTATAATTACCTTACTTATGGAAATGTACAGTACAGGGACATGACAGACCCTGAACTGGGTCTATGATTACAGTATATTGTACACAAGAAGCATAAAAATTGTATCATAACTTATGATAAATGTCAAATTATAAACATCTGCCCCTACCAGGAACACCAATTCTTCTCCAGCTTAAGGAAATTAATTAACTTAAAATAATAGAAAGCAAAACCTTTTCCCCATATCTGCAATAACAATACACCAAAACGCCACCTTTTCTTAATTAAACTGTACTACGACATATAGAAGCGAATTATTTATTAATTCTATACATTTTCTAAACACTAAAATGCTAAAAGCTGAAACAAGGTTAATAATAAACAGGTTCCAATAAATTACTTAATTGAGTATCAATAAGTATAGTTTCTCTTTTTATATCATGTATAAGTGTAGTTGTAGTCATGACAACAGGCAAAGTAAAATGACAGCTTGGATGATTTTTAGAAACAAAAAGTGCTTCAAAAGTCAAGAACCTGAGTAGTGAAAACAATTTAAAAAATACAATCAAAATAAAAAGAAATAGAAAAGAAATACAATCAAAAGATAAAAAGAACAAAAAATGGTTTAGAGTTAATGGCAGTAAGTGCAACTGCTCTTTGAACAGAGTGAACAAGATGGCCTAAAATACAAAATAGAGATTCTCAGATAACAAACAAAGTTGTGAGAAGAATACAAATCCATTCTGTGGTAATTCCAAACAATACTGATCCAAATTCTACAGGAATGTGATTATTTAGAAGTGATAAATACTCTACCAAGATTATAATTTTTCTGAGACATGGCACTTCATAATCATTGTAAGCACAAAAAATAACCTTCGGGAAGTATTATTATACGTAAAATATTTTCTTCACTGACCTAAATTAAACAGGTTAGCATTCTAACTATGTATATATATGCCTTCAAACACAAATGTTTAAAAAATTGATCAAAGTAGGTTAAATAAATAAGTTAACTAATATAAAATTGCTGAACAGTTAAAAGTCACTTTTAAAAATCACTGTTCTGTGTCAAGACATACCTGTAATAAGAGAAAAAAGTTTGTCCTATGTTCAGGATACTCTTCAAAGTCCTTATTAATCATTTCAAGAGTACATTCAAACACAGCATCAAATATCTTTGGAATTTCACTTGTGATATGCCCTTCTAATTTATTTACTATAGTAGCCATAGCAGAAAGTACTTCTGGTTCTCTAGCAGATGGTACAGTACACCTATTATAATCCATTAATACAGCATCTAATAAGGGTGGAATAAAGTTTTCAAGCACCTGAAAATAAAAAAAAAAAAGTTAAATAAACAAACAGTAACAAATGATCAGAAAACAAAGTATTTCACTGTCTCACATCATGTTATATAGTTTCCCACATAAAATCTATTTCATTAATATTTCACAAGAAATGTGGCTTAATTTGAGCCATTAATACATTAATTTTTTACAAAAAAGAACATATAAAAATTATATGTATTACCCAATACAAGTTAAATTAAATACAATTCTCTTTTTTTCATTTTCGGTAAGCAAAAATTAAACAAAGCTGGATCTTTTTTTTTTATTAAAAGAAGCAATTTTTCATCAATGAAAATGTAAGGATGCCTTTCTGGTTAGAATTCTTAGTTATGAATCAGATAAATGTTGACAATGTTAATTATTTACCAGTAGTAACCAGCTCAAATTACTAATTTAGATTTTTGTTACTTTACCAAACATTTACTTTATAAACATTAACGTTAAAGATTTATTTTAACTACCATCTTAATCTTACATTTTTTATTTTAATCTTTGTTTTACATGATTAACCTAATACTAAAATTTTACATTTAAAAACTTAATATTGTAAAATGCGCAATTCCACTAAGGATTTTTTTTTTCCGGCCACATAATAAAGTGTCATCAACACCCGAACACAATAATTATATATTAACAAATAAATATTAAAAGATAACAATCAAAAACTCATTTAAAAACTAAACACCACTAATATTAAAACACAGCATACAAGGAAAAAGCCTATGACGTACGTTAAAAGCAAAATAAAGTGACAATGAAATAAAACATTAAAAGTGTAACTTAAAAGAATAAAATGACCATCTAGCATTTGTCAAATGGTATAAATAGACGATTAAGATTATATGAATAATTACATTTTTGAGTCCAGATGCATGACCTTAAGAAATCATAACACATTCGATAACATCGTTACATTGTTGCCTAACAAATTTTGCATGCCAACCCCTAGTTTAAACTTCCGATGTAATGCCAACAAGATACAGTTCACAAGAATGTGGTTTACAGTTAGATTCCAATCGCAGTGAACACAATCAGGTTCACTGGTCTGTTCATGAGGTATCCATGAGCAAGTTTAGTGTGTACTATTTGCAACCAACAAATAATAACCTTCACGCAACCTCCTCCACTTTTTCCTGCATGAGGAGCTCCATGGTGAAACAGTGATCTTAACTGAACAAAGTTTATTGAAGATGGTAGCATTTCATTCACTTTCACTCATCACAAA
Organism: Lycorma delicatula; assembly: GCF_047948215.1. Classification (NCBI taxonomy): domain Eukaryota; kingdom Metazoa; phylum Arthropoda; class Insecta; order Hemiptera; family Fulgoridae; genus Lycorma; species Lycorma delicatula. The sequence goes on from NC_134460.1 coordinate 27,698,104, forward strand.
TCACTCTCTTAAGAAAACAGACAAGGTCTTCAGAAACAACAAAACTAGTGAAAGGGGGCTGCAAACAAGCCTCTTTTTCCACACTAGCTGTGCGCTCATTGGCTGAAACTGCAATATGATTGGGGATCCAGCAGAAGCTCACATTCTGTTACACAGAGAATCTAAGAAATGATGGAGTGAATCTCACAGACAACAATCTCACATACTCTGAAGTATGTCACTAATCACTTGGAAAGCAATCGTGGAATCTGAACAGACAGTACATGTCAATATGTTGGGCTAATTATATTTAAAGCTTTATTTTTTTTCCCCGAGCATACTACAAAGTGTTGTTATAACCCTAACACAATATTAATGTAGTAAATAAATTTTAAAAATTGACAAAAATTAATTAAAAAACTAAAATCTAGCTTTGTAGAAATAGATCTTAAAACACGCTTGTATGCTAAAAGTGAAATAAAAACCACAGTGGATACAACATTAAAAAGTAACTTAAAAGAATAAAAATTACCATTTGGTATATACCAAATGGTATACACAGTCAACAAGGATTGTGAAAATAAATTCTTGAATTATGATGCACGGCCTTTATAAATCGCAAGACAGTCGATAACATAATTGCATTGTTCCACAACATATTTCGTGTTTCAGACCTTAGTTTAAATTTGCGATGCAATGCACCATAACAGATACAATCCGCAAGGATGTGGTCCACTGTTAGTTGTCAGTCGCAGCGAGCACAAACGGGTGCATCTGTTTGGATCATCAGATATCCATGAGCAAGCCTAATGTGCCCTATTTGCAAACAGCAATTAATAACCTCCTCTTGATGGTTATTTCTGCTTGAGGAGCTTCACAGTGACAGTGTGCTTAATTGGATGAAGTTTATTGCTAATAGTATTATCAGATTCACTTTACATTATGAACTACTCTCTTCAGGAAACAGAGAAGATTGTTTGTAGCAACACAACTGGTAAAGTAAGTAGAAAAACAAGCCTCTTTTGCCACACTATCTGCCCACTCATTGCCTGAAATTCCAATATGGATGGGGATCCAGCAGAAGCTTCACAGTTCTTTTACATTGAGTTATTGTAAAATAAGACAATGAATCTCACAAACAAGTACATGTTGAAATGTTGGGCTAATTATATTTAAGGCCTTATTAATAGCAACAAAAATACTGACGATGCTGGAAGATAAAACATGTACGTTCAGTTGCCAACCTCAAAAGCACAACAGAATTAACTTTTTTAGAGCCGTCAGTATAAACTATAACAACAGGATTCATGCTATTTATATTATAAAACTCGTTTCGTAAGGTAACCAGATTTGTGATATTTTAATGACCCTGACAAAGCCCAGAGCAGTAATTAACAAGAGAAGGCTGCCAAAGGGGATAATAACATGGAGCAATAAGAACTTCATTTAGAGCTGAGAAAAGGCACAGAGCTCTGATGCCTGGAGGAGCAGAAGACCTTGCCTGTTTCTGGTATAACTAACATGCTGCTTAGAGAATACCACATAGGAGCAAATCATTTGTTTTCATTAATCGCAAAGAGATGGCTCACCACTGTTCACCAGCATACTTTACCACAGGGTTTGAGCAAAACGCACCTATAGTAAGATGGATGAATGAATGATGGACTACATCAAGCATCTTTTTTTGAGCGGTGGCCTATGCCAACGAATAAGCCACGCAGCCACAGTCTAAGCAGGAACAGACCAGAGCTTAGTAGAAATGCAACGTGTATTTATGATCGCCCCCCCCCCAACAATTATTTGATAGAACTCTCAGCATGTCTAACATTTTTAGACATACCTTTAGTTTCTTCAAATGTGTTACCCACATTTGACATTGGTCAAACCACACTCCTAGAAATATAACCTGCGTGCATGCCTCAATTGTTCACCATGTAAATACAGTTGAGGGTCAATATGTTCCCTCAACCGGAAAGCAAATGCACTTTATTTTTTCCACTAGAAACGGAATCCAGTATATCTATATCACGATTCTAAACAGGTTATTGTGTTTTGAAGCAGCCTCTCACCTGTAGCTAACAATCTACATGCAACAAAAATAGAAAAATAATCTATAAATAAACAACACACAACGGGTTTTCATACACAGTTTATTATACTATTTATAGCTATGGCCAACAAAGTAACATTTAGGACACTTCCCGACATACTCCATTTTCTAGTGTGAAACTTTCATATACTGTCATTCCAACTCAAACTCGGAAGGACCAACCACTGAGGAAACCCCTGATAAATGAGAGGAGATTACCTTGTATACCTCATTTATGAAGTGTATTTAAGATTTCTCTCCTCCATGCCAGGTCGTATGCCTTTAGCAAATCAAAAATACAGCAATCAGGCATTGGTGAAGTAAAAAGGCGTTTTGAATAGCAGTTCCAGGGCAACTACATGATCAATAGATGATCTACCCTGGTGGAAACCATATTGTTCTGGGGCCATCAGGGCATTTCTCTCAAGGTACTCTCGCACTAGATGACAGTTTACCATCTGTTCCATCATCTTGTACAGGATACCGGTCAAGGAGATAGGATGATAACTTGTGGGACATGATTTATCTTTACCAGGTTTCACCACGGGGATCACTAGTGCCTCTGACCAAGAATCTGGAAACATCTGGTCAGAAAATATTCTATTATAGATACACAAAAGATGTCAAAGTGCGGTATCTGGGAGATGTGATAATATTCTGAGATTGATATTATAATTTTTGGTGGAAGTGTCACAAGAATTATTCAAGGCATACTTTAGCTCATTACAAGAAAAGGGTATGTTTAATTCATTTAGCGAGTCTCCAATCACAAACAGGATATTTTCTACCTGCAACTTATAACTCACAAACTCATGACAGTACGATTATTTAAATGAAACTGCCCTAAACGATCTTCTGAATATGTTCACCACATCAACTGGCGCAGTAACAAGGACTTCACCGCTTTGCAATCCAATTGGCTGCAGTGACTGTAACGAGGCACACTTGGTTAAAATATTTTTTCATACAGCAGATGATGGTACTGTCAGAGAAATGGATTTGATATAATTCAGCAAAGATTTTCATTTAGCACACTGAAACACTTGACGATGAACAGCCCACACATTGCAGGAGCAGTTCAGTCGTCGGTCTTCGATTGAAATTATGTAAAGCCCTATGCTGATCCGTTAGCATGCACCTTAAGCTTTCATCCCATCAAGCAACAGCATGCTGCCTTCGCTTTCCAGATGTTAAAAGGATGAATTCATTTGCGCTTCTGACAATTTGGTGTGTAAACTTAGCAACTAGGTGGATTGTGCTGCTGCTCTTGTCATAATGGCAAAAGGAATTCTTGTATGCAATCCAGTCCGCTTTCTGAACCACTCATCTGTGTGGCTGACTCTGAGACAAATCATTATTATCGACTGAGATTACAGTCTATGATCGCTTCCAAAGATTTTTTTGGAAAAGCACTGAGGCATGGGAGTAGGGTTGCTGAACATAAGGAGAGACTGATGCACAAAAATGCACCTGTTGAAGATGATATAAAGTCCACAAATCATTGTTCAATAAGCAGACATATAAGTTCTGCCACAGTCAATCAAATATAGTGCCTCAGGTTGAGCCCCAAGAATAGTGATGGGCATTGAAATAGCCAATTATTAGACAGGGTAACAAAATTTGTAAAAACAGGCTGGACAGATCATCTGCACTGATTTTAGAATTAGGAGGAAGGTATAAGTTACATTCAGTTTGAATGGCGCCAATATCTTTACTGCAACTGCAGGGATGTTTGTCACTAGCTGAATACGGATGACTATTATGACATCCTTCAGAAAAACAACCTTCACACACTCTCCTCTCAGTTTGATGGTCACATCATTCACAGATGTATCTGCAAAAGGACACAACATCCTGGGGACGGAGATGAATCCTGCAGACACAGTATTATGGGATTTTCTTCCTTTGGAAGGATTTCAATATTCTTACTGCAAGAGCAGAGATCACAAACATTCCAATGAATAACATTTGTATCCATAAATACTCTTTTCTTGATGTTACAAAACTGCATGCAGATTATTTGTTAAATATTATCCAGTTTTTTTCTTTCTGCTGTTAATAACTTTAAGAAGTGTTTTACTTCTTCAGGCACTTATGTTTGTGAGGTGCCTCAACAGCACAGGGTGTAAATGTAAGAAGAAACAATGTAAGATATTGCTGCGTTTCTATATAAGGGAATATGTAGTAATTTGCAAAATGTTTGTAGCGTGATATATGTGTATGTTTGGTGTTAAAAATTCTCAGCTCGGTGTGTAGTTTGAAGAAAGGCTGTAGAGGTTACTGCCATGGAGACGCCAACCCCACAAAGGTGATGAATTCTGCAGTGAATTATTTAATCCAAAAGATCAAAACAAACAGTAATTGAAGAAAGAGAGATGCTAATGATGGTAATAGTGTGAACAGACAGGTAATGTTTCTAGTTTTACAAAAATTTCCTGTTAATAGAGAAGATTCTGAAAAATAAAATCAGCCGAATGTAAGCTTATTAGGAAGCAATACTATTTATTAAATACAATTTAAATAATAATAACCATAAAACTAAAAATATATTTATGTTTTATTACCAGTTTCCATTTTAAAATGTTACATTTAAATTATGAAATGAAATTCTTCATAAATCATTAAAATATTTGTGAATATTTTCAATTAAAATACTGATCAATGGAATATTATAATTTGGATAAGTGGTCTGTAATATTTTAATTTTTGTTTTTAATAGTTAAAAACAAAAATTAAAAGAAGTTTTCCTTAATTTTAAAGGTTTGTTAATACTTTTTACTACTAATTTTTGTTATAAAGATGTGACATAAAGACTGAAAAGACTCAAAAACTGGAAAGGGATATATCTTCACATTACGAAAAGACCTCTCACTGTAGATTTTGAATATAAATTACAAATTTTTATATAATTTAGAATCTGCACTTGTGGTTCTAATAGGAATATTTATTTATACATATCAACTTCACATTGTTAAACACTAAAGCTGCTTCCATATAAAACAACAGTTACCCTTGATCCTTTACCACCTTAAACGTGAGATCCAATACAATTTGCTGGTTCTACAAGACTTGAAGTAGCATTCTGGAAAGTGAAGGGTATGAAAGATGGATAAAATGCCAGTGACTAGGTAAAAATTATGTCATTACAAAGTTTGTACGTAAGTATTCTGTCATTACTATATTTGTACAGAAGTTTTCTGTCGTATTTTAATAAAATTCTTTATTACATGATGATTTGGAACTTTCAGAATTTTTAATTGATTTCAACACAACCATAAAGCAAAGAATTAATGTGTCAAATACACTTCATTAAAATCAATTATTCATTATTTGCGAGTCCTAATAGTTTTGCACCAAGACTAATTATGAAAACGACAATTTAGTGTTTATTTTTAAAAAATATATTACTCAAATTCTGCTTATAACAGAAAATATTCACTCCCAAACAAAATAATTATTAATCTGATAACTGTCCACTGTTAATTCTGTAAAGCACATATTTAAGTCTAATGCACCAATCATTAGTCAGTAGTATGTTACGAGGAGGGAAGCAACTAGTCTGTTACTTTTGACTGAGATAATGTCTGAAATATGGTCTAGCTTCAATATGAAAAGCAAATGGAAATATTTCAATAACAAATGGACGCAAGAATATTTTACATTACAACCTTCAGCCTTAAGATGAGTAACATAATGAAGGATTATAAAAAAATTGTCTGCTGACCACTGTTTTTTTAAGTGTCTACAATGAAAAATCAAGCAAATAATACACAATGGCAATGAAGAAATCAAACAAAATATAAGAAATATTACTTATCTGTATATGCTGTCAGATTAAAATTAACCTAGAGAAACAAGCTTTTTTCAGAAAATATTAAGTTGGAGTAAATTGAGAGAGATGCAATGTAATTAACATACAGAATTATTCACTCTAATAATAATTTATTATTTTTATAATAAATTATAAAAAAGTGGAATAAATAAATTTAACAAATTCTATAATTAAACCAACTAATTTCTATATTTAAAACTACTCGGCAAAGACAAAATAATATCAAGATTACTCATTAATATAAATGTGAACAACAATCTTTTCTTACCATAGCATGATCAGCCGATAAGCTTATCCAATCAGATATGAGTTTTAGCGTTTCTTTTTTTACAACTCTCATGCTTTTTATTAAAGGTTGTTTCATAACAGCTTCACCATTTAAAGCAATAGCTGATATTATATTTGAACTCATTACTTTATATACATTCAACATATCCAAGTAGATCCGTCCTAACTAAAAAAACAGAAATTAATGGAGTAAAATAAGTTTAGTTCAAATTTTTTATATAAAAAAAAAATTATTGTGAACAGTAAAATATTATTTAATACACAGTAAAGCCCCTCTACAATATTCTACAAGAAAGAACAATATTTATACAGTGGATTACTGCTTTAATGATATAGATCTCCATTTTGAAATATTACATATTTCAATTAAATTAAATGTATCTTAATGAACCTAAGAAAGGAAGAAGAAAACAAACTTTTGAAGAGGTGATTTTAGAATAATTAACTCAGCTTCAAATAAAGGCTGGCAGGAGTAGGTTTTCGTAATGAACAAGAAGATAGGGAAGAGAGTACAGTATTTCAAAATATATAGTGATAGAATGATTGTAATAAGGTAAAATCAAAACCTAAGTCAACAATGATTGTTAACTTCTACATTCCTACAAGTCCCATGATTATGATGAGGTAGTGTGTATACAAAGAAATTGACAAAGGAATTAAACACTGAAATGACTGGCATTAGATATGGAATCTTGGAGAGCTGCATCAAACCAATCAAGTGACTAAAAGACAAAAAAAAAAAATGGACCTAAAAACCATTCAAAAAATTATTTTCAAAACAAGTATATTCTACATGAAAATCAAGACAGATAACAATTTTCTTGAATAACAATTTCTCTATGACATAGTTCTCATCTTGACTATCCAGCAGCTTTATTAGTTAAACTACATCAATGCTGATGAGAAATTTAATAATCCGCTTTCAAAAAATTCATGAGGGAGATCTTTTTTATTTTATGAACAGTTTCTTGTTGAAATCTGAAATTTGCCTTAAACAGCTTAAAAAAAATTAAAGAAATATTCTTTTTGTACAATTTTTTAATTTAACCTGATTTTATGGCCATGCAAAATGCACGATAATGTTTAAAAATATGCCTTATTGATTGCCTAATAACTGATCTTTCTTATTGTCCTCACCAAATTTTGGCTGTCTTGAACTAATGGTTTTCTAGTTACAGCATTATTTAAGTAACAGGTATTTCAATCAGGGATGAAATGAAAGTTCTTCTCCTATTTTTTATCACTATAATATTAAGGCAAAGATTTAACACAGCCTAAGTAAATGATAAGCCTTAGGTGATAAGTCTGTGCAAGTCAAATAGATGCTCATATAAAAATTGTTATGTAATCCTTACTTTTTCACATTTTCTCTAGGTACCCATCCAAAAGTTTCAGTCATATTCATTCATATTTCTGTTTTTGCTGGCCATTTCAGTCAATCAAGTATTGTGATTTGTAAAAAAATGGACAACAGATAATTTTGAGTAGTGATCAAACATTACTTTTTAAAAGGCAAAACTGCACAGAAAAAACTAAAGCCAAGTTGCATACAAACTATGATGAATCATCACCATTGATTAGAAGAGTTTACAAGTAGTTAAATTATATTCAGAGTGTCATATGATCACAAACTATGCTGAACATTCCAGATGGCCTATTGAGATTAAAACTGCAGGGAATAATAAAAAAATGTATAATGATGGAATAATGAAATTGTGTGAGATTGTTATGACAATAGCAATCTCAAATGAATAGGTACATCAATAGTTACATATTAGCATGGTTTTGATTTTTGATTTGCTCATTTTAGCTTTTCTGGGATGTGGTGAGTTTGAAGTGTGTCACTCCTTGATCTGGCGTTTTGTTTCTGGGTCGTACTCAAATACCCAAGATTCATCACCTGTAATATTTTTTTTAGAAAATCAGGATCAGTTTCAATTTTCCCTAGAAGATCGCACACACTTCTATCCTGTTGTTTTTCTGTTCAACAGTGAGGGTTTTTGAGACCAATTTTGCACAAGCTTTTTTCCAAGTCCAATTCGTTTATCATTATTTGATGGATTGTGGTATGATTTAAATTCAATTGTTCTGCAATCATTCTGACAGTTAATCGCCAGTTATACCGTATCAAATCTCTGATTTGCTCAACATTGTCATCACTTTTTGACGTTCAACAGGTTTCCAGAGCACGGATCATCCACAACTGATTCCCGGCCATCTGAAAATGCTTTAAACAACCTAAAAACTTGGGCTCATGACAGAGCATCATTTCCATACCCCTTTTAAATTTTGAAGAAGTTTCAGTAGCATTCTCATAAAGTTTAACACAAAACTTGATTGCACAATGTTACTCATAATTAGTATCATTCATTTTTGTAACGCACAACAAAAACTTGTTTCACGAAAAGTTTATTTACATCTCATGCGGTAACAACAGACTAAAATTATTAACACCTAAAATAAATCAGCTGTTCATATAACCATATGTTTTTTAGTAACTTTTAAGTGTTGTCACTTTGGCTACCAAAAAAATCTAGTCATATTACTTTATTTACAGACCTAATACACCCACCATATATAACAGGTTATTATGATTTTATATTAAGTAAGTATTAAGTAGTAATTTAAGAAATTTTAAGTTCATCATGACAATATTGTATCAATGTATAATTGAGAATTAAAATTATGTATCGGTATTCTACAATTGGAAATAGTTATTTATAAATATCAGATGCCAAAACTTTATAGTTTTGATTAAAGACCAAAAGCATTGCTAAGCTCATCCTCTGATGTAGCTATATGTCATATTGTCATTTTAACTCAGTCCTTGCTACAATACCACTTATACCTTGTTACTTAGCAAAGAATAGGACTCAGTATTACACAGTCTCTGAGATACCTCACTGAAATGTTTGTACGTAGTCTAAATACTTGACAAAGTACAAATACCAAAATTCAGCAAATTCCAAGTCATGGTCTAAGATAAAACTAAAATTTGCTTATAATTATAAGACATAATAGCAAGAGAAAAACAATGATAGATGTAGTAAATTAACACCAATCCAGTTTACTAAATGTATTAGCACCTTCAGGGCTAAATATCAATATAGCAAAATTAATATACTTGTACATAATTGAATCACCGATGACAATTAGGTAGGACAAAATGTAACCACCAATGCTCCCTTAAGAATGAGATTCACTTTCTTAACCAAAGATTACTAATATTAAAATATATCTTACAGAATATGCACTGAACTATTGTACAGTAAATACTTATCATAAGTCATGAATAGTTTTCATTCAGGTTAGAAAATTATGAATATTTTTTAATGAAGCATAAAAATCAACATAAAGTAAGGCATTAAAAATACATGTCTAAAGTAAAACAAAATAAAAATTAAATAATTATAGTTTAAAAATGTAATAAAATAAAATAAAAATAACTCACCTGTGCAACAAATGGATGACCAAGGGCCTTGCATGCTCTTACATTTGTTTTAAGTATACTAGCTAACTGTTTTACAGCATCTTGATCTTTCAAGTAATCCACGTTCTTGAAAAAATGAATAAAAGCAACAAATTATTAAAAAATCAATACCACAATTTAAAAAATCTGATGTGGACACCACATGACTTCTTTGTACGCCTATTACAAATACATATTTTTTGCTGTACTTTACTTAAACTTAGTTCATTTGAAAGTGAAATATGATCCTCCAATTCTTTAATAAAGTGGACAGTTACACAACTGCTAAAATATTAATTTTTATTAACATCAAATGTTTATAAAATTATTAATTCAACAATCTTACATGAAATATTAGGATAGAGTAAAAGTCCCTTTATTACTCGTATTACTAGATCAGTATTATTCATATCTTCGTGAGTTGTTGATTAACAAAAGTTCCAGATTTCTGGTTTGTCACATAAATAAAAGTTAATAATAATTAAACTATTCCATTTAGTGAACTCCTACATACTGGCTAAAAATGCTAATTTCAACCTTACAGATTATTTGGTGAATAATCAAAAATGAAAAAGGAAGATAAACTCAAGAAATATATCTCAAAAAAGAACGACAAGATGAATATGAAAAGGAAGAAAATCTTAAAACCAAAGAAAGAATAAAAAGGAAGAAAATGCAAATATAGTGTAATATCTAGAAAAGTAAATATAAATAAAGCAAATACTAATGATTACGATAATTATATCACCTAATTCAATTATTTTGTACTTGAGTTGATCTATTAAATATAAATTAATTTGTATTGGTACAGAGGAGTATGGTTATTAAAAAAACTGATTTATGTATATGAGGGATATCTCTGAAGTAAAGACCATTGGGAAATTTCTCTTCTAAGGTTGGTGAACCTGTCATTCATGGCCACGCTATTAATGTACACACTACATTGTTGTCTGTAAGTTGTTGCGTTATAGTATCTTTGATTACGTGTGAGTTATTACATTATAAAACGAATAGGAAAATCAATATTACTGCCAACTGTGAAATACATGGAGTCATACGTTTCATAAACAATCAAAACATTAAGCCAGCTGGAAATTCAAATTCAAAGGCAATTGGTTGCTTTGTGGTGATAATGTAATGAATGAAAGAAACATCTGAAAATAACATTCTGTTATTTCTGTTTAGAAATAACAGAATTAATGTGCATAATGGAGAATGTTCGGGGAGGCCCTCGATAATCACAGAAAACTTGTTGAAATGCATAGATAATAAAATCAAAAAAGATTGTCACTCAACAATTTCTGACCTTACCCTTCTTTTTCCTGATGTTTCAAGAGCTGCTATTGGTCATACTGTTCATGACTATTTAGGCTTCAGAAAGGTTTGTGCACGTTGGTGTCGTATGTCTTAACAGATCATCACAAAAAATTCGAATGGGATCTGCTTTGGAATTTTTGATGCGCTATGCCGAAAAAAGTGATGAGTTTTTTAATTCAATTGTTACCAGCGATGAAACATGAATTTCAAATTATGAGTCACAAAGAAAATAGCAGTCAACTGAATGGCGTCATCCTCAATCACTAACCAGACCAACAAACGTCAAGCCACAGCCATTAGGACGGAAACTGATGGCCAGTCTTTTGGAATCAGTTTGGCATACTGATCACTGATTTCATTCCACGTGGAACGACTATAAATCCAGAGGCCTACTGCGAAACTATACATAAGTTACAGTGCACCATTCAAAATCGGCGATGTGAGCGGCTGACCAACGGGTGTCGTCCTGCTGCATGATAATGTACGTTCACATGTTGCGGGTCCGAAATATGATTTACTGAGAACATTTGGATGGGAAATTTACGATCACCCACCATATATTCCAGACTTAGCTCCTTCTGATTACCATTTGTTTGGGAAATTGAAAGAATTTTTGAGTGGTAAGCAATTTGCAGGTTATGATGAACTTAAAAATGCTGTTAATCAGTAGCTAAATGGACTGGTGGCAGAAGAATACGATGAGGGTATATTAAAACTGGTTTATCACTATGACAAATGTCTTAATTCAGGTTGTGATTATATAAAGAAGTAGTATAAAGTATGTACTTTAAGAGAAATAAAAATGTTTTTAAGTTTTCAGAATAATTTTTTTTACAATGAAATGGTCTTTACTTTAGAGATAACCTCTCATCATATACATATTTTATATAAAAGTAAAGTATTCACTAACTAACAATTGTGAGTATTAATTATCCTACTATTAATAAACAAAATTATATATATATATGTGTGTGTGTGTGTACTAGCATCCCCAACCCAGTTTCGCCTGCAGGAAAAATAATTGCACATTTCCCATCACGATCAATTTCTTTTTTATTTTATTTTTTTGGATAAGTAACCAAAGGCAGGAACAGCCAGTCATGTCGCTCACACATCAGTTAACTGTGACAGTGGCTGTAATGGTTGAGCCACTGTGCTGTACACAGTCATGCCCCTTAAAAAATTAAAATTAAAAAAAATTTGAATATGGTTTTTAGATATTTATCTGAAGCATATTTGCAAGCCCAAATTTATTGAATACCTTGTTCAGTATAGTCGGAAATGGGGAAAATTTGCAATCATTAATCTTTTTTTTTTTTTTACCTTTCTTCACTCTTTTCAAGGTCGAATTTTGAAAAATTTAGAAATGGCTTTTACCAAAACACCAAAAACCAACTTCATTACTACTCCATTTTAACATGTACAGAAATTTTCATCAATTTATCTACAGTAGTTTTTACTGGGCATTGATGAATCAGTCAGGACAAGTTACTTTACATGTTCCTAACCGATAAGGGCTTACTTTGCTTGTCTGACCATCTAGCCAGGGGGCTCTACCTCCTAGACCCACATGGCTCAGGCGAGCTCTGGGGCAAACCTCAAGGCCAGAGAGCTCAGAGCTCACTTCATTTGCCATTACTCTGTCCAGGACTCCTGCACTGTTCATTACCCTCATGGTTGTGAGAATAATACCGATAAATAACAAATAAAATATTCAGGCTATATAGAAACCTGAAAAAGGAATTAAATTACAAAAGAAAGAATAATAGTACAGTAACTATAACTAAATTACACAGAACTTTGATAAGGAAAACTTCACTACTTATTTCTGCTGCCATAGTATAAGAAATTAATTTAAGTTTTAGCTATTAATTATTAATTTTCATCTTCTTCAATGGATATCTTTAATTGACAACTTCATCCCCCAAGGAGGCTAGGACCTCAGTCTATGGTTTAAAACCTTTCCTGGGATAACGTAAATGTATCCTACAAATTTGAAAGCAATTGGTTGGTTGGTTCTAGCATGAGGTGAGGACATACAAACAGATACATTTTCAGCTTTATATAAAATATATTTTTTTTCTAATAATTTAGAACTTAACAATCTACCAAATTGTTAGCCATGATTATCTAAACTGAAAATTATAAACTACTACTTTTCAAGGTAAACTGCAATTCAATTAAAAATTAAAAATATTAATTTAAAATAAATTTATTATGTTTATCTTGAAAATTATTATAATCATTCAATTATGTCATAATCAGCTCTAATTAAGACTATTTGTGTATTACTTACTTTGGATGCTTGGTTAATGATTTCATCCCACACTTGATTTGGAAGCATCATATACTTCTCAATAAGCATTTCCTGTTCAACTTGATCGACTTTAGCACTTATCATATGACCAACAGCTTCATAAAATGTATGAACCTGAAAAGGAGATGGTATACAGATAACATACCATAATCATTTCTAGTTTATATTTTAGATCAGAATAATGCATTAATTTAAAGGAAGCATCTCACCTAAAAATTTTAACAGATCAAAATCTGATTCAAATTAAGATTAACAAAATAAATAACATACTAACAACATGTCAAACATGTCTAAACTACATATCAAAAACAGAAACAGCAATCAATCTATTACGTCTCCTTATAGTATTTTATCTTTTTTCTTAGCCAGAATATTTTAAAACATTAAAATGTATTATGTAAAAATTATTTTTTATGTAAAAATTCTATGTTAATGGTTGAAAATAAAACAATGGTTTTAGATTATCACGTTAAATTTCAAAATCAAATTATTTTCACATACCTATTATTTTAATATAGTTACATAGAGCAACAAATTAAGCTGCTTTGATGTATATAAGCAATAAAACTATGGGTCATCATTAGACTGAAAATATGGTAGTATATTAATCCCACAACAAACATTTTTATATGGATACATAGTAATATTAGTTAGGTCCAACAGCTAAGAATTACTACTATTATGACAATTTTTCAGTGATGCAACAGGAAGTTGGATTATGTGAAAATAAGTAATTTTTAATGTTATATAAACCTATAACTGTATCAGAGATTACAGTCCATCGTTGGTTAACTGGTCAGTTATTCCATTAACTCTTGACTCAAACAATACACTTTATTTTGTTATTTATACTTTATATGGCAGCCGATTACAGCAAATAAGTCAGCCTTGGGACTGATGATTTCCAACAAAACCAAGCTACACTTCATACCGCCATTTGTGTCCAGTCTATGTTATATTACTAAAATTTTATACATCGGTTAATTAATATCAGAACCAGTAATTGATTTCAGTAATCTAGAAATCTAATTAAAGATTATTTACTAAAAAAAATCATGAAATTCATAAATGGAAAATTGAATTTCTGAAAACTTCCTGTAGAGAACTCCTTATAATGTCTCATACTCTAAAATATAATAATTAACACTGAAAGCAAGTTTCTCTAGGAAGAACAATACAGTGTAATGCTGATTGTGAGACTGCGTAAAGTGTTGACTGCACTTACATATTATAAGTGATAAAACATTAGGCTTATCATAAAATGTATTATGATTTGAAGACCAAAAAAGTTGAACATAACAGTGTTAAATTCAATAATTTTAATGTCAATATTACTGATAATGTTTTTGTTCACTTTTCACCCTAATCAAAAGCATCATGATTTTAATAAAATAAAGAATTGAAAAATCACTATGTAACAGATTAATACAAGTTACCTACAAAAGTTAAAAGTAAAACTACAAAAGTATTAATTTCATAGAAATACAACCAATCACACTAAAATATTATTACAAGACCTACAACAAATTAATATGGTTTATAGAAACTAAAACATAATAAAGTACCAAAATAAATGAGTTTTACTTCATTGTTACTACAATAGTAAAAGATTAACCAAGCAATTGCATTGTAAATGCAGTACAATAATGTAACGTTTTTGGTGTTACCAATTTTAACAATCTCTGGCTATCAAATTTTTTCCTATCTAGCCAAAAGCCAATAAGAATTAAGTTAAAATTTCAGACCTGTAAATAACATTGTTTCTCACACTTATCATTTTAACTTTGTGTCAAAAAAAGCTGTACCAACTGCTTCTCAAAGTCCATGTTAATTTTTTTCTTTTCCAGAAAAGAAAAATATGAAGTAAAAGGTAGGGTATGTAAGCTTCTGGTCTCTATTCGGGTGCCATTTAGTAAGCTTCTATACTACACCAAATTTAAATTATTTACAAAAAAAAAATTTAATTTTAAATAATTTAAAAAAAAAATAAGAACTTACTAATGTTAGAATTTGCAAAACAAAATACTAAGACTATGCTGCCTGATAAATTTACATCCTAATATTGCTCTCTCAAATTTTTACAAAAAACCAGTTTCAGTAACTCAACACATCAAAAAATGTTACTAACAGCAATGAATAATTATACATTATTTATTAATTATGAAACAAACCATTTATATATATATAAAATAATAAATACAAAATAACAAATAATAAACACATTTGACTTAGAACACCCATTATTAGTCTACTTGAAGTTCGTAGAACCCTTACTATTTATCAGAATTTCACAAACCATCTTATTAATATGAAATTGACCAATCCAAAATTAATTCTAGTTATAATTTTGAATTTAATTTATCATTATAGCAACACTTTTAATAGTTCTTTATAAAATAGTCAACAGATTAATAATTTTGTAATGGATCCATGAAGTATTTTTATGGAGAGGCCTTTAATCTGTATACAGAATAAAACATAAATTGCAAACCTCCTTAATAGTTTTTTGAATAGTCACTACACACAGAATTAACACCAAAAAATCCCAACACAAACTGCATCTTTTCGATGGTCTCCCAGTCTAACCCCCACCACCATTTCTGAGAATTACTAAGTCTGTGTGAATGCGTGTACGCACACTAACATAATGCTTTCTGTCGGAAAAGTTTGTTCCCATTGCAAGCATGATGTCAGACTACAATAAAATTTTATTTTTAGAAAGAATGTGCGATAAGAAATGAATCATGCCGTGATTATCCACAATCAGTCTTCTCTGAATAAGTCCATTTAACCTTGTGTTTTAAAATTGTCTGTCGACAAAAAAAGATTGAAAGCGGAAAATCATACATTTCAAGTGAAGTGTACAGAACAGCAAACATGGTATTTAGTTTGGGTTTGGAGCTAATTAATACTGTACTTTTTTCATTTTGTCTATTACATTATTTAACAGCATTAACAAGGAAGAATCCCTGTCACCACATTAGACTAGTTTTGTAGGAAATCATATTATTCTACTTTTACAATTACACTAAATTAATATTTATTTTTATTATTATTATTTACATATTAATCGTTAATGTTTAAATTTTAAAGTTATAATTTATTATCTATTACAAATTTGACATGAATCTTAGCAATTGTACTTGTGGCTATTTGCATGTGTGCAATCTTATCTTTCGTTTATGTCTAGTAAATTTTGGTGGATTATCCTGGGCTTGATTTATCTACGTGAAAGGCCTGTTTCATGCAGCAATGATATCCTCAAGCAGAGCTTGGCTGCTTGTGGTCCATTGACTGGGTGGTGTTATATGGGAATACTATTCTGCTTGACAACATACAAAAGTATGCTTGATTTTTATATAACTGTTTTTCTTCTTTTAGGCTTGTCTATACATTTTCATTGTGAATTGTAATTTATTTTCACAAATTTTTTTTTTATATCTCAGTTGAGAGTTTAAACATAGTCTTTCTTCAGACTGTTCTATTGCATTCCTGCTCCCTCAGAGTATATTACACAGTCTATTTCTGGGGGGTCTAAAGTAGTAAATAATGGACATCAACCTGAGAAGATGGGAGGACATCCAAAAATTAAAAAAATTAAACAAGCTATTTCAGCCACTAAGTACATTTCTTTCACTGTTTTTATGAACATTATAATTCCTAGGAAAGAATATTGACCTTTAATAATAGTAACAATAATCCTACAAAGTTCAGAAAAGACTATTAAAGTTTATTTTACCTTGAGCAATTTTATTATATGGTAAATTTAAAAGAACCAGATGACAACATCTAGTAGTTACATGCTAATAAATTACTTGTGGGAATGAGGAAACAAATTTTTATAGTGAGAGGATTGATTATTTGATTCAACTTCCAAAATTAATTCACCCATCTTTAAACATAATTGTTCTAGAATATCTCATGAGATGTTTTAATGACAACACTAATTTAATCAAACTGGACACCCACCCAGCGATTTTCCCACTGGGAAAAACACTGGCTGTTTAGAATCAGTTGTAAGCTGATTCTGGTTGTGGGCAATTAGAATCAGTTCTAATCTCATGTAACAGGGAATCCAATACAATTTTTTTAACAAACTGATCACACCTTATTCTTCAAAAACAATTTTATATATAAAAACAGTAAAAGTTTTAAAAGTTTAAATTGTTTGCAAGATAAACTTTCCAGATACTGATATTTAGAATCTGAAGTTGTTTAGCTTTTTTATTCAAAACTTGTTAGATGAAATGAATTTCTATTTCAAATGTATGTGTTCCAATTCATTTAGGAATTCTTCATCCAACATAAACGAAAAAACTGAAAACCAAAAGCCTAAATTTAAGTAAAATTAAATATTGCAATAAATCAGGAAGAAATAATTGACTATGACTAATAGATTGTTTTTAAATACTGTAAAGAAAATTCACTAATACCTGTTGAGTTTGTAAATCACATATTATAGTACTTATTGTACCCAGAATTTCTTCTATAAATGCTATGGCTTCACCCACTTGGACAGTGACAAAGTGCCGCTTGCATTTTATTGCTATTTTAATAAATGTATCACATGCCATGTCTTGGACACCATCATGAGTTTCTGCAACATTATACAATTTATTACTTGAATATAACACATGAAGATCCTGGGCAAGCTTGTCATCTAAGATTAGCTGGCAAGTTGGTCAATTAAAGCTACTTAAAGCTCAATTATTCCACAATATTCTAAACTTCTCAGAAAGCAGTAACTTGGAAAACCAGAGAAAAAACAAAAAAAGACAATATCTACGTTGTTAACAAACTAGTTCCTACAGATCAGTCACTGAATCATGATAAAGAGTTTCTTTCACTGTGTCTAGCTGTTCAAAAAGAAAGAACATACATACTTTTTAAATTATCTAATCTAATTTTTTTTTTAATATATGTAGCAGTACAATTTATGGTAGAATATCATAAGGAATTTTCACAGTTAAAAAAAAACAAAAAAAAAATCCCAAAACCACTGAAATTTTGCTAAAGCAAAAATACACAATACAAACATATTTTTATTCCTAGCTTAAAAAGAAAACTTGCACCATAATCAATGATTTATAACTAGAAAATTAGTACAAAAATGATCTGTTAAAAAGTTAAAAATAGTGTACAATAGGTAAGGAAATGTTTTTTAAATGACAATAAGTAACATTTTTTTAAATATATGCTTTCATGACGGAAAGTTTTTTGAAATAAGTTAATTTTTTTTCAGCTCCATTTTTAACTCTTTACTGCTACAAGATCTCATTTTTTAAACAAAAAGGTAATTGCATCAGATATCAACTGATTGTCTCTTGTATCAAGTTAGCAGTCTTTTACACAGTTAAAAGTTTCGGCATAAGTAACCCTTAAGTTAAATCACCTTTATCATCTACGCTGGAATCATTGTAACAAAATCTTGTTTTATGGATTTTACAATTTAATTTATACTTCAAAGCAGGAACCATATCATGCCATTACATCAATTCCCACCATTATTTTGCATCTTCTCATCACAACTTTCAAACCAGGAAAATGAAGATTAGTTAGTAATGGCATCTCATCAACTTTTTATGGCCTTTTCTCTGAAAAAAAATCACAATTTTTCCCCCACATCCTATTTCTGATATTGATACAAATTTAGAAATATCTAAAATTATTAAAATCAGAAAAAATTAAATATATTAGAAAAATATTGCACGTAAACACAAACAAAATTTCATTAGATAATCCATCAGACAATATCTGAGGTAGACATTCTTATAAGAACAGCAACAGATAGCAGCAACACTTATATATAATTAACTTATATGTAGAGTTCATTATAATATTTCAGTGCTATAATGAACATTACATCAAATGCATGGTTTTATTTTAATGACGCAGTATATAATGTTTAATATCTCAGTATTTGTAATATTTTTATTTTATGAATGAATTCATGTGGATGTGGGGTCTGCAAATGGTAGAATTAAGGTAAGTTATGTCTTAACTCAATTGTCAAATTTAGTATAGTTGGAACAGGATAATCAAATTTTGGCAAGTTCAAATGTAACATTTTTTTCTAATTGTTATTATAATTAAGGATTTTACCAAGTAATTAAAATTTAAAGAAGATATTCTCATTTTAATAACAGATTTTTATTTTACATTGAAGAAAATGTTTCTGAATGTATCACCACTGTCAATTTTTTCATTAAAAAACATTAAATTTTTTAAATTGCGTCAAGAATAAATTATATTTTTATTTTATAATAAAGTTACATATTTTTACTATTTTTCTTAAAAATTTATTGCTTTGGTGAATTGATTAATTTGGATAATATTATTAAATAAAATACAGTTGTATTCATAATAAAATGTTTAACAAAACTATACTGTTTATGAATAATCTATTATGAAATTAAGTAGTCATATTTGTCCATGTAAAATGTTATTAAGTAAATAAATAAACAACATTCATCTCATGAAATAACCCAATTTTTAAAAACAATTGAGCCGTTACCATTTATACTTCTTCTAGCATAGATTTAACTAACTTCATTATAATATACAAAAGTATAACCATCTAGGAGGGGCAAAAACAAACTGTACATATAAATAATTACAATTTTAGACAAAATCTTGTGAAACTCACCATGCATAAATTCAAACAACTTATTCACAACAGTTTTCAGGAACTTCCAATGTGCTTTTAAAAATCTTGGATACTGTCCTACCACATACATAATATTTGAAGCAATAATAGCTTTATTGTCTTTGCCCTTTTTTTGTTCACAAAGACCCAGTAAGTCTTTAATAACAGTAACAAGAAACCTTTTTTCATCCTCTTCATGCATTGCACCAGAAATACTACCTATCGCCCAACACAGCTGTAACAAGAACAATATATTTTTTTTATTTAAAAGTAAAATGAACAAGTCTAATTTGAGGATTGATGATTAACAAAAATACTTATTCTAAAATCTGAAAAACAATGACAGGAAAACATCATGATACTGATCTTAACAGGTTCATTCATAATGACTAGGAACTGGGTCAAGAAGAACAGTATCTTAGAAGCAGATGACTCATTTCCAGGTCACAGTAAGGAAATCTTGTCTTGTGCATGACCCAGATTCAGGTTATTGGTTAGTATGTAGTTTAATATAGTCAGTGTGAGCTCAGCTTCAGTGAGGTGATTCTCATCTCAGTTAAAAGTTTAAGTATATAACAATGTGTTGCATAAATCGTTTCAAAACATTTTTCAGTAGTAGTCATGATCTTTAGTGAAATTTTTATTCATTATACAATTTGTTTGTTTGTTTTCTTTAGATTATTAGTTAAGTGTTTATTTAGGTTATATTTTTACATACACACATCCCCTCTTCTCTCTCTCTCACACACACACACTCCACTCTCTCTCTCTCTCTTTCTCTCTCTCTCTGTGTATGTGTGTGTGTGTGTGTGTAAATGAAACTTTTATTCACTAAAGTGAAGACTATGAGCTTATGAACATGATTTTTTGACAATATCAGTCAGACAGTGGTAGTGGTAGTGGTAGAAACAGATACATGAGGATGATTAACTTTATACTGAACTAAATCTAGTATGACATAATGGAACCGGAGGTGTGAAAAATATCCCGTTTACCAGGGAAAATAAAATTATTTTTCTATTTGCTGCAAACCCACAAGCAATCAACTAATACTTTTTTTTTATATTTATTGAAAATATTTTTAAAAAAACTGATACGTACAATTCATGAATTGCCCCCAAAGGCCCAAAATCATATGTAACATAGTTTAAAGAATTGCAGGACATGAACATTTATTTGTTTATTGTTGCATACAGGAGGAACAGCAAGGATGAACTACTGGAAGATGCATCATTTACTTAACGGTTTTATGAAGAGGACAATTGGTAATACACCAATATACAAAAAAAAAATCAAAAAAAAATAAGTACAGGATTAAAATGTATTCCCCAGAAGATCTTCCAAGGCCTAAATTTAAGATTCACCATTTATGGTGTAAAAAGATGATAATCAGGCAAAGATCATAAGAATAAAAAAATGTAAAGTATTTTTATAAAACTGCACCAATCATCGTCACCCTGATGGACAATTTCTAAAACAACTTCTGTTTCACTTTCACATTACTGTCAAAAATTTTTTTGCACTGGCGCATTGCATGTTGAAGCAAAATATAATCCCCTAGCCGTAACTGTTAGACTTTAAGAAGGGTGAATCCATGGTAGAATATGCTAACGGAATTACAATCCATAAATGGAAGGGTAAGAGAATGGTAAATGATATATTCTCTGATCATGAAAATGATATGGTCACTTTTGTAAACAAGCACATAAATAACAATAGAAACCACTTCTAACAGTGAAGTACAACACCTTTACGAAAACTAAGTGAACATAAAACACTTAGATGGTATAAAAAGATTTTCATGCATATACTTCAAATATTACAGGTCAATGACAAATTACTTTATAATATGAATGCACGTAATAATAAATTAAAAATGTCACTCTAGATTTACTGCTGGCAGTACTTGAATAACTTCTTCCACTGATAGAAATACAGTGTGTTAATCAAACAACAAATCGCAGCACACAACACTGCAGTACAAAAACCAAAGGCTGTGATCAAAAAAATAATAGGAAAAGAAAGGGATCCAGCTAATGCCATAAAAAAACATTGGCAGTAAGTACAATACCGCATGTTTATATGTAAACCTGGGTTGTGCCTTGGCAAATGTTTTAACAGTTTCCATTAAAACATGTAAAAGAATCATAAGCGGTGATCAGTCAAATTGTAAATAGTCCTAACTACGATTTTCTTTGTACATAATTTGTTTAATTAACTTTTAAAATTGCTTATAATTAATTATTATTATAGCGTATGTAAATTACAACCATAACATACAGTTAACCGTTTGCACAGTGTGAATAACATGAATTTGGGTCATGGAATAAATACATAAAAATAATTTTGTACACATGGCATGGATTACCAAGCATAAAGGTAAGTTATTTTAAAAAAATATCCATTTTCTGTAAGTATTCTTATACTATTTTATATCATTGTTGCATGATAATATAATTTTAATTAGCAGCAAATGTGTCAAATAAATATATGCTAAAACTACAAAACGATGAATTTCTAACACATACTTCATTAACGATTAATGTAATCAATGAATGAAGCTGTAACTTACTGTATTTAAATTCTTCCATGACCACTCGCTTCCATTAACTTGATTTTGCAATTTTTCCGTCATAACTCGTTCTGTATCAGAATAGTCAAGATGTGTTAAATAGACTAAAGTTTCTCTCATGTTTTTATACAGATTAATGGAATCTGTGTCCTTCATAAATTCTCTAACTACTTCACCATTCTCATTTTCAACAACAAGTACTTCTTCAGGTTTTGCCATTCTACTTATCATTGTATATCTAACCTGTAATAATATTAATAACAGACAACTAATTACATCTACTAAATAAATTCTTAAATAAAAATGAAGCTCTAAATATAATTTACTAAATTCCAATAAATATAAAAAAATTATGTTAAAAAACTCAAATAATCAAAACTATTATTATCTGTTCATTCTTAGAAGGAGATATGAAATAAACAAACTGCAAGTGTGATAGTGTGTATATACTGCACACTATTGTATGGGCCAAGCTGTTGTAACTAAACAGCTAATGTTAATAAACAAAATATCATTGTTTATCACTGACTTCAAAATAACAGTATAAATTCTCTTATACTGTTATACTGGATATTTTTCATTTTCTTTTAATTGTAGTACTGTTTTTCAGTTCTTTTTTTTAGATAATGATGATGATAATGTGTGTGTGTATGCAATTTATTTACTGTATGATTATTACTGATTATTGTGAGATCTGATAGTGTGATTAGCCTGCATAAGTGTGTATTCGAATAGTTTATTGATATGGCTGATAATTCAAGAACATCCTTTATTAAGCACTGAAAAGGGAAATATTTGCGAAGTGGTGAAAAAAAAAAATAGTTTTAAATGCATTCAATCAACTCCTGGAGAAAAATCCTACATTGGTTAAAAAGGAAGTAGTGAAACTTACTGCTGAATTAACTGGTGTCCATTAGTAGTATTAATAGATTATGAACTGAAATAAATAGGAAAGGAAAGGTAGAAACTCCTGTTAAAAATAGAAAACATGAAAAATCTGTGCTAGGAAAATGGGATGAATTTGACAAAAATGAAATAAGAATAACTACATAATTTCTTTTTTCAAAATGAAATACCAACCTTAAAAAAACTGCTGGCTGTGATAAACTGCGACAAGTTTACCAAAGATTGGATGCACTAGTTTATACAAATTATTGTTGCCGATGCATTTTAAAGTTATAAAAGAAATAAAAAGGTTTAATTTGTTGATCAATAAGAGATTTGGCAGCGTCATTATTAAAAAAAAAAGCAATTATAGAAAACCGGGTAAAAAATATTTTATTTAGATGAGATGTGGGTAAATGAAGGCCACACCACTTCAAGAATTTGGTATCATATGACAGTTACATTGGTAAAAACAGAATTTCTGTCAGGATTAAGCAGGGGCCTGCAAACTCCAAAAAATAAAGGAAAGCTATTAATTGTGGTATATATTGGCAATGAAAATGGATTTTTTCAGGGGGGACAGAATAAGATATGCAATTTTCTTAACTTCGAAGTGGTAATGTTTTGCTCAAGTTACACATTTTAACTATTAAATCATTTTTAATAATATGGTAGTTACTGTTATAGTATGGTAGTTACTGGATATAGTTTTCGTAGCTTTTATTATATTAAAAATTTTGTGAGGAATGAAAGTTAAGTTTATTATAAAATTAAATAAAAAGTAAATATAAATTAAAAAAGTAATTTAATAAATAAATTAATTAAACTAAGTGTAAAGTGAGTATAAAATTTTGTGAGGAATTACAAAAAATTGTTACATAATATTTTTTAGGCGTACTGTCCACAACGCTCTGTCATCTGCAGTGTCTTTATACAATATCTCCTTCTTAGAATGAACAGTGAATAACAAACAGAACTGTAGCATCTCATTTCTACTGGACATCTGCTACATAATAATTTTTTATTTCTATTTTTACCTTTGTTTCAAAAGATTTTAATCTTCAACAAAGATATATACATATATAGGTCAATACATTGTTATTTAATAAATTAAAGTATTAATTTTCTTTACATTATCATTTTTAAATGCTTATCGCTAACAGAAGGTGATTTTAAATTTCAGATTTCCTTTTGCTTATAAGTCAATGATCTAATAATAATAACTACTTATTTAAAAAGTAGAATAATTTCTGAATAATCAATAGATGTTGAAATAATACCTTCTGGTATTAATATTATTAATACTATTAATAATATTATTAATACCAGAAGGTAATATTATTATTACCTTTGAACAACTTAGGTAAATTATATCATTCAGAAAGGGAATGTTTTCAGTAAATTTATGCCTCCCCAAATTTCTACATAAACAATTTTTATTCTAAATACAAAAGTTGTTATTTAAATATTTTTATAAATCTTCATATTTTCCATGCTTATTTCAAGTACAAGTGCAATAATCCCAGCAGAGTAAGAGTCCATCCTAACGGCAAAATGTTGAGCTCTCATAGCCATAGTATGTAATGATCCATCTACCATCAGCACTCTTTTAAGTTCAGACAAGTTATATTTCCGATTAATTAATATCTTACTTAAAATATTTTTTTAACAGTGCATAGATCACCAGTATAAAATGTATTTTATTTTATTAAACTTAATAAACTTGTCTTAACTTTCTCTTTAAAACAAGAGAATTATTTGAAAACAGTTAAATAAGAAGAATAAAATGTTTTTTCTCTTAATTTCATCTCTATATAGTCAAATTATTTGGTGAAGAAACTCAATTTCAAGCAAAATTATGAATCTTTCCTTATCTTTATTCTTTAAAATTTCTTTTAATAATTTTTTTTTTAATTTTTGGAACAAATAAGATGTCTCAAAATATAATAAGAAGATAACAGAAAAACTAGGTCACAATAACAACTTACATCTAAGAGGGCTATTTGGAAATTTAATTTCTGCTTCTTGGTACTGTGCAAAAGAATGGGGATAATGATCCTATCTTTGTACAGTTGATTAGTACAGTTCAATGCAGTTCTAATAATGTTATCGGAAATATCGCTCACTTGTTTGTTCCTGTAAAACTCTTGTTTGAAATGGCTGCTGTCTTAAAAAATCCCGCAGAATGAGAAGTGTGTGTCATCAGCAGTTTCCTACATGCTAAAAACTTATCAACTGCTGAACTTCATCGTGAACTTTGAGTAGTATATAAAACCTATAGGTTAGGCTTCCACAAATTTTGTGCTCACTAATGCCTAAGTTTCTTTCTAATGAACATACAAAAAAGAGGATTGGTCAACACTAACCTTCCTTCACAGTTACCATAACGAGAATGAATTCCTTGACCAAACCATACGTAACAGAGATGAGACATGGGTTAAAGTTGTTAACATGGAACAAAAGTTCAATCAATGCAAAGGGGGAACACCAGTTCTCCTGGAACCTGCATAAAGGCCTGTCAAACACTTTCTTCAAAAAAGCTATGACATCGGTTTTTTTGGGACTGTAAAGTATCTTCATTTTAAGTTAAGGAAAGAAGCATGACAATTAACGCTGAAACTTACACTGAAGAAATTGAGAAGAGCCATACAAAACAAACTACAGCATTCTGAACTCAGACATCGTTTTCTTCATGACAATGCTCATCCACACACTGTATACACGTTCAACACCAAATCAACAGTTTCAAATATGAGTTGTTTAACCATCCACCATACAGCCCTGATTTGGCTCCCAGTGATTATCACCTTTTCCCGAAAATGAAGAAATGGTCAGCGAAGCAGCATTTTGAAATTGACAAGAAGTTGAAAAACAGTATTTAAACACTTGTTTATTGATATGACAGACAAGTGCCTTAATTTAGACAGCAATTATGTAAAAAATAGTTATAGGAGTATATAATAGATTTTTTTATTAACTGGTGTTTTTTTTAATAACGAATCAGAGGTTTCTTTCCAAATAGGCTCCATATATATAAAATTGCTTAATTATACCAGAAAACAGACAAATGCAAAATATAACTATATATATATATATATACACAGGTGATTCAAAGAAACAGAAAATTTAAAAAATTAAAAACGTTAATGAAAAATTTTTTTTACAAAATGAATTTTAATTCATGTAATTGTACAAATGTTGCCGTATTAGGATACATACATTTTAGTTTATTTTTTAAAGATCACATCTTGCAGGTGATCTCCTCTTCTATGTAAACACTCATGAAGTCTCTTCGTTAAATTGTTCATGGTTTGACATAACATCTCAACTGGAATTTCCGCAATTCCTTCTCAGATCTTTGCCTTCAGTTCTTCCGTTGTAGCAGGTCTAGTTGTAATACTTTGCTTTTAAGGTGACCCCACAAAAAGTAATCGCAAGCTGAGAGATCAGGCGATCTGGGAGGCCATCTAATGTCACCATTTCGTGAAATGACACGTTGCCCAAACAATCGGCGTACAGCTGCCATCGATATTCATGCAGTGTGTGACGTTGCTCCGTCTTGTTGAAACCAGGCTGTGTTAAGAATTGGTGGAAATCTCTTTTGCTGTTCCACAACAAAGGTTTCAAGCATGGCTATGTAACGAGCCGACGTCACTGTAATCGCAAGACCGTTGTCATCCTCAAAAAAAATAAGGGCCTATAACACCGTAAGATGACATAGCACACCACACGGTCACTTTCTGGCTGTGCAACGGACGCTGGTGTAGCTGCGTAGGATTTTCTTGTGCCCAGTATCTGAAATTTTGCTTGTTAACAAATCCACTGAGGTGGAAATGCGATTTGTCTGACATCCACAGTTCGTGAACAAACTCTTCGTTATCATTTATCTTCTGAAGCATTACATTACAGAATTGTGCTCGTGCAACTGCATCGTTCGGTTTCAGTTCCAGGACGATCTGCAACTTGTATGGATGGAATTGCAAGTCCTTCACTAACATTCTTCAAACACTTTAACTATGCAATTGTAAAGAAGCTGAGAGATGACGGATTGACTGATGTGGACTTCGTGTGACAGCATCTTGTAAAGCTTGAACATTCTGTGGTGTGACGGTTCGCTCACGGCCTGGAGGTTTCTTTTCATTGCCGAACCAGTTTCCTCAAAATTAGATATCCATGTTTTAATTGCATGTGTTGATGGAACACGGTTGTGCCATCCCAGATTAAAATGACGGCGAAATTCTCTACGCGCTCCCTCCACACTGTCATTGTTCTTGTAAAACACTTTGATAACAAATGCAAGTTGCGCACCACTCCAAGGATCCATGACACCTAATGGCAGGTTAGGTTAGAGAGGCTGGCGCCACTTATCAAGTGGTACCAATCGCCCACGGCTACCAACACAACTTTCAAAATTTCCCGTTTTTTTGAATCACCTGTATATATATATATATATATATATATATATATATATATATATATATACATATATATAAATCTATGCATAAAGCATAAACAATAGAATCAAAGTTAAAAAAATACTGATGCAAGATACAGTAGAAAAAATTAACAACTTAATTGAGTACATTAATAGTAGCTTGCTAACAGATCTAGATTCCAAATCTTATTTTGCTAAAGAATAAAATTGATTTCCATTAGATAGACCTTTTATCAACTCAAATTGACAAAAAAAAA
Organism: Lycorma delicatula; assembly: GCF_047948215.1. NCBI lineage: Eukaryota > Metazoa > Arthropoda > Insecta > Hemiptera > Fulgoridae > Lycorma > Lycorma delicatula. The sequence continues at coordinate 27,726,190 of NC_134460.1, forward strand.
AAAAAAGATAATCCAAACCCAGTTAAAGTTTTTTTTTAAATTCACCAGTTACCTGTATAATTTATAAAAATATCATTTTTATCAATTTTGTTTAAATGAATGTTGTTTATAAAATTAAAATGTTTACACATCTGGGAAGATACCTTCAATATTATTCTAAAATGTTTACAGAACTACTTAAAAATGAAAAAACTGGATGCTGTACAATAAAATCATTCATACACGCAATACAACATAAACCAAAAATATCAAATGAAGTAAAAAAACGAAATAAAATGATTTAACATACAATCACAGAAAAAAATACAAACATACCTTAGTTAAAACTGGAGCATAAAACAGTCTCCTTGGTGGTACTGATGAATTTAATTTTGAATGCAATATCATGTTAGTTTGAGATGAAAATGGATTTTCTCTATACAGTTCAGCTGCCAATCCATTCCAGTATTCAAGACAGATTTTAAAGATTTCAACTTCATCAACTTCTGAGATCAAGACTAGGTAATGTAATGCCTGAAAATACATGATTAAAAGGTATATAAATAATTTAATCAGTTATAAATTATAACAGAACTACAAACAAATCACATCAAGTTTTTAGATTAGCTGCAATATATGGTAACAACTATTTTAACGACACAAAAATCTGAAGGTTCTACTACATAGTGTAAATTAACTGGGACAAAGTACAAAGAACACTTTTTCAAAAATTATGCTTTTATTCATTCCTTTATATGCACTAATAAATATATGAATTCGTTTTTTGAAGTATGTACTCCTTTAGTAGAAATGACCTCTTGAAGACATTCTGGCATTGATTCCACTAGATTAGGGCACATATTCTTGAATTCATCATTGTGGAATCCCAATTTTATAGCATTAGTTATCACGCAGCATTCTTTTGTCATACTGCCCATCTTAACTAAACGTCTCTTCAAAATTTTCCACAAGTTCTTAAAGGGATTCAGGTGTGGTGAATTTCCAGGCCAATCAAGCACAATAATTTGATTTTCCAGCATGAAAATCTTAACCAATTTTGAATTATGACAAGGTGCCAAATCATGTTGAAATGTTCTGTCAAAAAGTTTGCATGAATGGAATAATCCTACGTAATAATATTTTTATGTACCTGGTTGAATTCATCAACCAGGAACTAAGCCCCCTTACCTTGAAAAGGAACTAAGTTTCCAGTGCCATTTATCACAGAAAACCCCCAAAAACCTCTGTTTCAGAGGGTGTTTTACAGTTTGTTGGACATGCTCAGATCTCAAAGACTCACTATTATCTTGTCTCACATCATTTGCTTTGTACCCTGCACAAATAAATGAGTTTTACCACATAAAATTACCTTCTTCCAGTCATCATCAGTCCATGATTTATATTTTTGGGCCTACACTAAACATTTTTTCTTCATTTTACAAGTTAAAAATTGTTTTTTCATTGGTCTTCTTGCCTTCCAGCCAGCTTCCAGAAGCCAACGTTGTACAATTGAACTACTAACATCAAAACCAGTAGTCAATAAATATCTTTTAATGTCTGTGCTTGTTTTCCTTGGATTAATTTTACTATTTTTATTAAAATTCTATCAGTTCTTGAAGTAGTTTTCTATTTGCACTCACATTTTCCTCTCCTTTTTAGAGACAATCTAGATTCTTTTGAACGTCATCAGAATTTTTGATACACTTGATTTGCCTACACCAACTGCAGAAGCAATATCTCTCATTGTCATAGAAGTGTGATCTTTATCAGCAATAATTTTTGCATGCTTCCTCCTGGTAATATCAATTTTTAAACACACGAAAGCAAGATGTGTTACACAGAACGTAAAAACTAACATCAACCTGCAAAGGCTCACACTGAAGCTAAGATGACTACTACCATTTTAAAACCAGTCAAACTGCTTTCTTCTTGTCAAGGTCAAACAGTAACAATACCTCAAGGCAGATAAAACCGGTTTAAGGCGGTTTCAGATGTATATGGCAATCATGTAACAATTTAGATAAATAAAAATAGCTTGTCCCAATTAATTTGCACAGTACAATATATTAGACAGAAACTTAACTTGACTATGGTTAGCAGACCAGCATTAAAGTTGTTTCAAATAGCAAATTGTGCAATATATTAAACTATAACATAAGATTTTAAGTTATCAATGATTAAAAAGTTTAATTAATAAATTAAAAACAATCACCTTCATAAGCCCATCTTCATTAACACCTTTCCTTTCAATTAAAATTCCATGTTCTTTAAGGAATGTACAAAGAAACATTGCTAAATTTTGAATAAAATTTTGTTCTTGATCTTGCCCAACTGCATAAGCCTCTCTAATATTTGTATTTAGTGGAAGCATCTAAAAAAAAAAAAAAATTAATAAACTTTAATCAAGTAATTATTTTTTGTGCGATAATGATGCCATGTTCTTGTAGAACAAAAATATATTCACTGTTCATAAATTTTATATTATTAAAAATTATATTTAAAAATAGTCCTAATCCTTGCAGGAATTTTATGTCCAATACAAACTGCTAATAACTGGGCAACTGATCATCCTCTAGTAGTTTTGTTACAACAGAAGCTACTAGATTAAATGTTTTCAAGAAGTTATAAGTCCTTCATACAGCGATGAATATATTTTTTTTCATGACTAGCACTATTATATTTCATTTTTTCTGGCTGATTACTTTTTATCTTACTGAACACATCAATACTTTAGTCTGCATATGTACAAAGGTATGGAAAAGTTTTGTTGTGGCATTTGTTTGTTTCATGATGTGAAACGATATAACACACTGTTTCACAAAAAGGGATTCACTACTTTGTTGCTTTACATATATGTCAGAATTTTTATTTATGACCAACATATGGTAAGCATACAAGACGCAACTGTCAAGAATGTTTTCTTTGAGAGGAATGATGTTTACTGTATATCCAACCCTTGTGATGAACTGAAGTAAGGTGTAGCTTGTAGCAGTGATTATCACCTGTACTATGAGCACCTGGCTTGCTAATATGCTGCATTATATTCAGCTCTATCAAGGCAATGGAAACTGGCCTTCACTTTCTCCATTAGTTTGTTATGAGATATTGATGATTAATCTTAAGAATGTATTGGACAGACATTTAACATTCATTACCTTGTATATCAATCAGTGGACTTCAATTTTATATAAAATTCTAGTTATCTTTAAAAATTTTGTTTTATTTAGGCTTGCATTTATTAAAAGTTTCTGTTTTCAAATTTAGGGTTTTAAGAAATGTTTGTCATTATTTGAATTTTATTTTTCAACTTAAGGAAAATAATTAAAATCTCTCTAGTATTAGAAATAAATCACTGGCTACAATTCCACAAATTATAATTTGCAGTTGTTGAATAATGAATGAATAATGTGTCAATTCTACCAACTGTACGTGTCAGTTGGGCAGTTAGATTATTGAGTAATAATATATTACATCAGTGAAGTAGTAAATAAAAATATTCTCATTTTACATTTTAAGTTTTAAACTTCACACCTGTACTCTCTCAAATTAAACTTTGATAAAACAGGATATAGTAAAATTATTTTCAACATACAGCTTGATCCTCCTTGCGAAAGATGATACAGATTAAAGTGATGTCTCTTCCCTTTCTGATATTACTTCCAATTTTGACAAAACATATGCACAAAAAGAACAAAAAAACAATTCTAACATAGATTAGAAATTGAAGAATGAGATACATAAATTAACTTCATGTAGTAAGATTCACAAGTCTGTCAGTATAGTCACATCGAATAAAGGTTAAAATTTTATATACACACAGTTTGTAAATGCTAATACACTTTGTATGGATATAATTAATTTGAAATGACAAGCTGTTGTATCATAACATACAAAGAAAAATAATGAAGGTATAAAATAATGTAGACAAGAAATTATTTTCATCACAAACAACTTATTTTTTTGGAAACAAATATTTTAATTATTCTGTATTTTGGCTGTAATATAGCTCAATGAATATAACTAAATGGTGAAGAAATAAATGTACTTATTTTCTTAATCTTATGCAGAAGAAAAATAATTATTTAATTATAACTATAAACACATATATTATATGTAAATATTTTTACACACTATCAGAGAATGAGTATCATCAGAAATGAAAAAAAACATAATACAGTAATTTATAATTTACCAACAAATATGTAATGCTTTAAATCTGTATATGATAAAGATTGTTTAAGAATCTTCAGTAATTTAAGCTGCAGTAAGTATTAATATTTGGAAATCTAGGATAATTAACTTTGATCATACATCACATTAAACATCATACCCTCTTAAATGGTATTTGTATGTGTGTACGTCCCCTTCTGCTTAGCACCAGAATGTACTGATCACTAGCGGAAAATCCTGATTCATTAGTACATGTCTCGTGGTGGTCAGATGTATACTTGTTATATTATATATCGATATACCATATATATATATATATATATATATATGTGTGTGTGTGTGTGTGTGTGTGTGTGTACATGCGCATGTGAAATATATATCAAAGTTTTGGAAAAATTTAGTACTTTTTAACCAGATCTGAATTTTCAGATGAAAATCGCAAATATCTTGAAAAGTCAGTCCTAGTGCTCTGAAAAAAATCTTTTCAACCCCGCTTGACAATACCCATCTGCTCCCAGTGGTACTCATCGGATGATATTTACAAGTGCCCCAAGGGCACCATTCGGAAATTCGGCGAGGGGGTGCGATGGGGTGCCATTGTAATATCTCAGCATCCACTCATCCAATCTTCACAATTCAAATGGCCTACGTATCAGTAGGTCAAACGCTAACTGTTTAACACATCAGGTACACTCTTGATGGACCAGATCTTGGTTACCCAGAAATAAAATGGTTTAGCCCTGTTTTGATTGCAGTAACCCATCGTAAAATGTACCTGGCTTTTTACTAAAGATGCTCAAACCTGTTCGCTAGCGCAGCTGTGAACAAAAGTATAAACTTATAAAGAGTAAAAAGTAGAAAATAAAAAATATGTAAAAAAAGTTTAAAACACCACTCTTAAAATAAATGTACTAAAATGTAAAAAATAATTTTAGGATGGTACTCAGAATGGATTTGAAAACAAGCTTTGATGGTGTTATGTAAGACTATGTGAAAGTCATAGCTTCAAATTAAAAATTTGATGATTTGCCAATTTTTTCTTATGCGTGATGAATGACGTAAAGAGTGGAGTGCCAAGACACATAAGAAAAGACTGGCAAAAATTTTTATTTAGACGCTGTGAATTCTTCACATAATCTTACATATCACCATCAACGCTTGTGGTCAAATTCATTCAGAGATACCATCCTAAAATTATTTTTTACCTTTTAGTGAATTTAAGAGTGGTGTTTAAAATTTTTTTTACATATTTTTTTATTTATGTGACTCTTTTTCTTCATAAAATAATCAACTTTAACCAAAAAGTAGGCAGCAAAATGTACCGATCACTACCAGAAATTCCCAATTCATTAGTATCAATTTATAGATTTTAATATTTCTAATTTAACTTTCGTTATATCAATTTTCACCATTCAAAAAAAAAATGTTTTTATACAACAGGTAATCAATTTTGGACATCTAATAATCCCATTCCAAGATGCCACCCAACCACAGGGCCTAGCTGCAGACGCATGCCGTAGGCACACCTTGCAGCTAATAAAAACAGAAAACACTCATAATTTACTAATTACGATTAAATAGCACCTATTCAAGGCCTATTAACCTTCTCCAAATGATTGAGGCATGGTTAACTGACCTCCTGCTTTGTAATAATTTTGTTTTAAACACATTCTCTTATTTGAAACTTTTTTTATTATATGTATATTTTTCTTAGATGAAAAATTTTTATTTAAAGGTGTCATTTTTTACATATATTTACCTTATTTTATAATGGAAAAATATTAATTATTTATTAAATAATGAGATTTTCTTCATGCGATTCTTATTGACAACACTACAGCTATAAATATTTTTATTATCATGATTTAATGTTAAAAATAACATTAAGCAGAGTTAATAAAATAATATAATAACTCGTACTGATAATCTAAGTTGCAGTAATCCAAAACAAATTTTTTTTATAACTTTTTTAATAAAAATACTTTTATATAAGCATTCAGTAACTTTACTTCATTAATAGACAATGTGTATTTTCTTACTTATGTATTTAGAACCATTATTCTAAAGTAATTTTTATTATTGGATTTATTGTGTGGCTATTTAAATCTCCATTTTACTGTTCTGAATTTCTTTTATTATTGCACTCAATTCTTGCGTTTAACTTAATTACTACTCCTTTGGTTAAACCTAAGCATTAGTATAGTAATACAGCTAAAATATCATCATGGACTTGAAAAACAGAAAATCTTCTTGCAAGTTAATTTACATGTATAAATTTATCTAATAAAAATCAAACATATGCAATTCTTTTTAATTAAGTATTTAAACATGGCATTGCAGCATTTAATAATGCTGTAATGCCATATAGATTGCCAGATAGATTTAAATCAAATCTGATTTATATAAACAAAAAACAAATACAAGGCTACTTGTAATATTTGCTTAAAAAGTGAAAATGAAATTCAACTGTATGAAGAGAATGTTTTAGAATGGGACCTACCTTAAGCATGAAATAAGAATGCAGCAATATTAAAAACAAAAAATCCATTTCAAAATCCTTTTTTCAATAAAGTTGATTCAAACTTTTAAAAAAAAAAAAACAAATAGCAAAGCACAGTTAGTATTGATGTTCTGCAGATGAATCTTGTGTCAAGATACTGAATTAATTTAATTTGAAATTGGTAACGAATATTTTTATTAAATCTTACTTGTCTACTAAAATAAAAATTAACTGATCTAATAATAATAATTACTCCCAGAATATTACTATATGATATTACTGTATATCCTACTATAACAACAGTATTCTTGTTATATACAATTAATGAAAGTATTTAGTATCTTTTTATAAAATAAATACAGTTAAAGAATATTAAAAAGAAAAGTAAAACTATCAATAAGTTGCTAGCTGAATAATTCAAGCAGGTTGATTTTGAACAGTAGGATAATTTGAACATTCCAATGTTTTTTAGCCTGCATAATATTCCAGTGGAATAGTTTAAGCACACACAAATCAAAATCACTCACCATTTCAAGCTGATTCATTGTTTGAGTAAACAACGTAATAAACATTTCATCATAATTTGTAACAGTAACACCGGCAATCTCTGTTAGACACTTCAGGGTTACATTTCGAAACATTGGGACATTTAGGAACTGTAAAAAAAAATATTAAGAATAGAGAAAACATCAGAAAAATATTGAACATTAACTAAACATTTTTCTGAAAAATTCACAAACTCACAAACAAAAAAATGAAACCATTCTGAATTCAAATTTAGTAAATAAATTCTAATTGAATTAACAGTTGATTCAAAAAGCAAAATATAGTTCTATATGTATAAATCACTATTTTAGTTAATTAGTGCTTCATTTAGTAATAATACCATTACAGAAACATCTTCAGTAAGGAGAACTTCAATAATTTTCTCAATTAAAAAATTTATTAGTCATTTCATCATCATATGCTTGTTCCATCTTAATGTTTTTGTTGTCAGAAATCAAGGAAATTTTTTATTCCTCAAAACAACCTTGCCTTGCAGTTGGTTAGTAAACTAAGTTAACTTTCTTGTGATATTACTGCCATCAAGCATATAAAGGAAAATTTATAAAGACAGTCCCACAGTTGGGTCTTGGTCCTGACCAAGTTTATAATGTCAATGAGAGTGGGTTATTTTAGAAGCTGCTATCGAAAAAAGCATTTGTCCACTGTGCTGAAAAGAGCGCTACAGATAAAAAAATATCGAAAAACAAAATTACATTTATGCCTTGTTTGAATGCAAGTGATATCCATAAATTTAAATTGCTTGCTATAGGCAAATCCAAAAATACTAGGGCTTTTAAAAAGTAAAACTTCTTGTAAAATACAGAAAACAAAGCCGAGCATGGATGACAAGACAAGTATTTTTTTAATAGTTTAATGAGCAGTTCATGTCATCAGTAAAAAAAATTCCTTAAAGACAATTACTAGAAAAAGCATTATTAATTTTAGACAATTGTATGGGGCACCCAAATGAGGAAGACTTAGAAAGTAAAGATGGGTTTATCTGTCTTACTTCTTCCACTAAATGTTATGGCTGTCATTCAGCCGATGGATCAAAATGTAATCCAGTTGGTTAGAACAAATTAAAAAATGAGTCTGTTATACAGTGTAATGAGTGAAACAGTGAAAAATATGCCTATTTTAAAAAGTTTAAACGAAATAAATCTTAAAGAAGTTGTGCTTGATCTTACACAAGCATCTGATTCCTGGCAAAACCATAGTGCTCTTGAAAAAATTTGTGGCCAACTCAACCTCTATTACACTTACATGAAAAATGCAAAAACCAATGAAAAATGAACAAATACTTACACAACATCCAAAAGTAGTGATTTCAATCCTGATGCTGAAATAAGTGACATTAGGGAGTTGCTAGCCCAACTAAGCAGTCAGGACAATTCAGAAGGACCAACAAGACAATGCCAGAATTGAAGATGAAAATTATCAATTGATGATCGACCAGAAGGTACTTTAAGATGTGCAGGATCAGGACAAAGACAATGATGACAGCAAAAATATGACACCTTCACCATCGATTAGTACCAAAGGTCACGAAAGTGTTTTGAGTGTGATCGTTTTCTTCAGCCCACTGAACACAGTGGCAGCTACAATAATTTAACATTAAAGCATTTGAAATAATATAATTTTAAACTGTCCATTAAAGCAAAAAAAACAAAAGACCACTGGCCTGTATTTTAAGTAGTTAGTTGTATTATTGTTATTTTCTTAATCAAATTATATTAGTTATTCAAATTAATAAATGAATATGAAAGTACATAACATTTTCTGTTGGTTATTCCATTGAAATTAGAGTAATTCCAGTAATCCAACACCAGGCCTGTCAAATATATGTCGGATTATCGAAAACCTGCTGTATTATCAATATAACGGCGATTACAAATTGATCAACCTTTTTACATTATGACAAATTATTACACAATTTTACCCACTTTTGTTTTAATAGCATGGTATTACTTAGGCCACAATATACTTAGTATAAAGACCCAGAACAATTGTTTTATTAATAATAATTAATTATAGGTTCTGCATCTGAAATGATTTTTTCTTTTCAGTAGTAGAGATTCTTTAATGACGAAGGGCTTGACAGAGAAACTGATAGAAATAGAAAGAACCCCCTCACCAAAATAATAAAAAATAAAAAACTGAAGTAAAATCTTAGGACTTAAAAGAATGACTTATTTAAGTTCTGATAGATTTTTGAAACTTTCCTATAACTGTTGGCACTCCTTTTATAAATGTAAACAGGTCATCACAAATAACTTTTTTAATACCGCAAAACATTTTCAAATTCACAATTTTGAATCTTAGCAATTCCATGGCCAAAGCATTAAATGATAATATCATATGTCAACAAAAAGAATTGTAAAGTTTAGCTTACCTTAAATATTAGAGTCGTGATGAGTTTAGTTTCAAAAATATAGCCAAGAGGTATCCAATTTAAAAACCTTAAAAGAGTCTCCAATGTAGCAGCTACCAATGGAGCATTCTGGGAACTATCCTAAAATAAAACAAAAATCAGCAGCAACTAAAATTATTTTATTTTATTAATAAATTATCAAAATATTGATCTCAATAACAATAATGTACATCCAGTACAAAGCAGAATACACATTTATTTATGTATGTCACTTATGACATACATAAATAACTTACACATAATAAATGACTTATGCCATTTATTTATATATTATTAATTAAAACAAACTTTAAAATCAGTTCAGATTTCCAGAACAGAATAACCTCTGTATCCAAAGGAACCCAAAAACTGTGCATTACTATGACACTAAGCGAATGAATGTAATTTTTTTAAAAACTATTATAAGAATCAGTTTATTCAGATTGAGAGGACCAAGAATCACTAAGAAAATTCATAAACACACTACGGGACGTACAGATTTATTGAGAACAAAAAAACTCTGTTTAAAAATAGGTAAAAGTGAGTATGTACCTCAAAGTAAAAATCACATGATATTATGATTAAGTTTACAGAAAATTATAAATAATTCGAGTACATAACTTTTACAAATAAAACTCTGTTTAGAAAAAAAAAAAACAAGATTAAAATGCATCTATCATACTGGTACATAAGTAATAAAAAAAAATTTGTTTGTAATTGATGAAGAAAATATAACAATCAAAAATTTTCATTAAACTTTAAATGAATTAAACATACAGTTCAAATATTGTTACATAACTTGTATTATTTTTAATTTAGGTTGCAATACCATAAAAAAATAATCATTCTATTAAAACAGTACAAAAAAAAAAGTTAAAAAGCACCACAGTTAGAGGCGGATAACAGTGGAAAGGCAACAAAACTGAAGAGAATGTTATTTATACTGGAAAACTGTACATTTATAACTGCAACAGATAAATCTGGTGATAGAGCATAAATAAAACTAATAAGTAAATAAGTGGTAACAGATGTAGATAACAAATAGCATAAAACTTAATTTACATATTCCATGTACCTTTATAATTCAAATATCTCTATACGGATTATTTATCTGTTGCAGCTCCTCTTATATGCACACTCATTATTAAAATATTTGTTTTAGCAAACTAGGTCTGTTCAGAAAATAACCAAATATTTTTAATTATACACTAACAAAGATATTTTGTGACGTGTGGTTGACAGCATGTCAACTGCAATCCAGAACATGTTCTTGGCTTGTTGATATCTCATTTAGGTTTTGTGTTATTGTTATTTGAGTGCAACGTGTTTAAGTGTTAATAACAATTTTTTAATGTGCGATTTTCAGGAGCAATGATACAACGTAAAATTTTGCATGAAACTGGGAGAAACTTTCACAGAAACGTTTCAACTTTTGAAACAAGCTTACAGAGGATGATGGGTTGAACACAATGTTAGAAATGGTTTTCATGATTTAAAAATGGTCGTCAGTCAATTGAAGATTACCCTAGACCAGGAAGGCCAACTTCAACTTATGACATCTGCATTCAGAAAATCAACGATCTGGTGTGTGCAAATCACCAACTGACTGTCAAAGAACTTGCAGAAGAGATTAGCAACTCAATTGGATCTTGCAATGATATTTTGACTGAAAAATTGAAGATACATAGAACAAAGTTTATTCCTCAATTGATAACCAAACAGCAGAAAGAACATCGAGTGGGCATTTAACAGCAACTTCTAGAACAAGCCAATGACGATGAAACATTCATGCAAAGAATTATAACAGGTGACAGAAGCTGGATTTATGGTACGACATTGCAACAAAAGTTCAATCATCAAAAAATGGCACATTACAAAAATCACTACTAACACTTAAACACATTACACTCAAATAACAATTTCAAGAAACCTAAACAAGACATCAACAATCCAAAAACATTTGGTAACAGAGGAGGTTATGCGGAACAAAATGCTGATAACCGCAACATCACTAAATATCTCCATTGCCGCATAATTAAAAAAGTTTGGTTATTTTCTGAACAAACCTCATACTGCAAGTACAACAGAACAAGCTTACATTTCTTGTGCATACTTTTCTTCACTGTAATAAAAACAAATAAATAAAATTGTCAAATTTTACAAAATTCTTGCCCAAACATATATTTTGCATCAATACCTTTAAGTTTAGAACTACTGGCTAAAGGCAATTCTGATTATCCAAGACTTTGGATAATTATAGCTTTGTAAAAAGGTTTTATATTACATCTGCAACTTGGGTGAAACAGACCAATTATTTTTACAACCAAATGTATTATTTCTAAACAAAACCATCATCCTTAGCGTACAATTATGTAACCCAAAAATGTCTCAGATATTTGAAAATTACTAAAATCGTGAGTACCATTGCTTAAAAAATACACAATAAATTTCAAAAAGAAATAGCATTCATGACTACTTACTAAGACATATTGACAAAGTTGAAAAATCTGCGAAAATTCTGAGCACATGTTGTCCTTTAAATGTTTCGCTTTGGTCTGAGTAATTTGTCCACTGGAAAAATCAAAAACTTCTTCAGACAGTAGTTTTAAAATTGCCATATTATTTTGACATAGGCTTTCATTAGTTTTACTCGCACCAACAATATCTGGAATGAATGATTCCCAGTTTTTTGGCCATTCACGCTTCAAAACCTAAGACAGTTTTAATGATCATTTAAGATAATATATTTACAACAAAATAAATTAACACTTAATAAGTAAGCATGGTTTTAAAAAAAACTATTATTAAAATGTATAAACTTTATTTAAGTAAGCATTAATCATATTTTAGAGACTAATAACAATGTCCATAAACAGTAAATTATCTTCTTGTGTAATAATAAATTACTTGGACATATTTAGGATTGGACATTTTAACTTTTCTCCAAAATAACAACTTCAGACAAAAGTCTGATCAAGCCTCCACAAGATGCACCTGGATATAACTGATATAAATAAGAGAAATTTGTCCAGTGAACTGAATCTAAATAAACTTCACAACTTCATCTATCATCAAGTCATATCCCACTATCGCCCCATTAGATCATAACTAGAGTAGTAACTCAGGACCTAGTCTCATCACAGGTGACCCCTTGACAGTCAACCATGAAAGGTCTTTTAAGGAATAGTCCACCAGCTGAGCCAAGCAACACCAGAATTAAGAGAGAGAGTACTTGGATACGATGGGCTACAACTATAAAGATAGCATGCGATCAGAAGCACTGGGAATGCTCTAACAGTGCACACACAAACAAGAACAATACAAAATCAAACCAAAGCAAATTACCTTTTCCAGGAAATAAGAAACACCCACCAGGACACCATGTAATCTCAAGAATATAGGCTCTAAAAAGTTATATTTGGGAAGAGAGTGATGAAAAGTTCCCACAGTTTGGAACAGGCTTTTTGGTCAGCCTAAAAATAATAAACTCAACACAAGAATTCAAATCCCAATCCCCAAGAGTCTCAAACATTCATCCTAAAAGCATCTAATAAAATCTATACCAAAATAAATACCAACGCTCCTACTTACATCAACAAGAATGAAATATAACAAAGGGAAAAAATAACGATCACTGATAAACTTGAAGACCCAATCAACAACCTTAAACAAATCACAGAAGAATTGGCCCCAATAAAACCCCATAAAAAAATATCAATGGTGAAACAGTGAATGCAACATAACAGTAGAGAAGAGACATCAAGTATGGCTATTACACCAATCCCAAATTTAGAAACAACCTTTGAAAATCTAGTAGAAAAAAAACCACCCAAACCCCAAAGAATATAAAAAGACAACACCATAAAGACAATGGAAATCAATGGAATTCAACAAAACATGGTTGGGAAACTAACACAAAACATTTAAAAAAATATCTCAAAAAATACAAACCCCCAACCCTACTAACAAAGGATGAAAATCATAATCTGGCCTATAACAATAAAGACAATGTAGAAATCCTAGCTAAATATTTCAAACACCAGCACTTCAACACCAGCAACTCAATAACAATACCAACAGAAAGCATCAACCCTCCTACAACAAAAGAAGTCTATCAAGCACCGAGTGAGATGAAGACTTACAAAGCAGCTGGAGAAGATCAGCCCTTTGTAAGATCTGGAAACATGCAGGAAAACCAACAAAAACCACCCTTCAACAGCTTGTCAACATCTGACTCAAAAAACTACTACAACACTGGATGGCAGCTCTCATCTACCTGCTCCACAAAAAAGCAGACAAAACAGATCGTAAAATTACAAGGGAATCTCACTCCTAGACACAACATACAAAATTCTTTAAAGAATCGTTCTCAACAAGATCAATTTACAACTAGAGAAAGAACTAGGAGAATACCAAGGAGGTTTCAGACTCTAGAGGACCTGTCCAGATCCGATCATGAGTCTCAATGGATTATGGCAGAAAAAGAAGCAGAGACATGATGATAATGTTTGTAGACGTCAAGAAAGCATGTGATTGCATCTACAGGGAATCTCTACCAAAAATTCTAAGACACCTCAGAGTACACCCGAAATTAATAAACATGATAAATCTTACCGTCACAAACACACAAGTCAAAAGTGAAATTCAGAAGCAAACTCTCAGCACCATTTGAGATCAAAGCAGGACTGTGCCAGGGTGATTCTCACCACAACTACTCAACTACGACGGTCTGAAACAGTAGTGAGGAAATGGCTCATAAAATTTCCCCAAAAATAAAAATAGACCAAAAAATCAAAACAGCCTTAGTTTGACAGACAACTTGGCACTGCTAGCAAGTGAAAAAAAAAAAATATTAAATGATATTAGTGGAAATAATTTATGTATAATACACACAGTACATATTTTTTCTTTTTAAATACAAATATTATTTTTAAATACATACACTGTATTGTATTATTATTAAAATAATACAATGATACTGTAATATTAAAATAGTAAAATAAAGTACAGTATTTTTTGAGTACAGTAATTTATATACTTCATTTACTGTAAAACTTAACAAGAACCTAATCTGTATTTCTGCATTAAATGTAAGTCTCAATTTACACAATTTCATTATATGCAGAAATTTTCTGTAACATAACATCATAATTGAGGATGCACTGTAGTATTAACACACTTATTATCAGAATAAGTGAACACTTTTAAGCATAAGTTATCTCTTGATTGTGACTGAATAAAAGCAACCTGTTACAAGTAACCACTGGAAAACCTTTGTGGTGGATAAGTATTCTACTATAAGTGATTACTTAATTAATACGTATTCTCTTAATAGAATATATGTGTGTCTCAGTATCATAAACAAATATGTTTAGCTATAGCTGTAGCTGTAATTCTTTTAAGACAAAGGATAAGTATCAAACATGTCTTCGAGTGAGGAAAAATTACCTGCAGGTACTACTTGTGGATAGCTTTAATTTGCAAAGCTTGTGTGCAAAGCTTTAATTTGCAAAAGATCGTGCTGTTGTTCTTAATAAATCCATGATCCCAGCAATTGTACAGGCCATAGAAAAGGCATGGATAGAAATAAAAGATAAATTTGCCAGACTTTACAGGACAAATTATACTGTCGAAAAGTTAAAAAAACTTGTTAATATGAAGATAGATGTAAAGCGGATAACAGACTGAAATACTACAGGAAACAAAAAAGTAAACTTCTTGAATGGAAAAAATGCCATTTCTGCCAATGTTAAATTACAAAGAAAGTCTGGTTTTCCAGAAAAGTGTAGAAGGTTGCGATACTGCCATATGTAATCCACAACCTTCATTAAAAAAAGCAGATCGAAATTTAGATCTGCTTTCATTCTGTGAAAAGCAGAATGAAAGTGTACACTCTGAATTACTGCCTGCACAGATTACTGTAAATTAATTGTAAAAGAAAAAGAACTTCCATTTAGAAACTGAAAATTTGTCTACATCAGACGCCAATGTCTTGTTTTAATTGGGCAAATAAATGCTGCCAGGCTGCAAGCAAAAAAAGAACTTATCATTGATAGAATATCAGCTAGGGCCAAATATGACACTACACAGTCAAATTCAAATGTTTTAAATTATAGTAGTGAAACTAACTTTGAGTTGGAACTTAACTTAGCAAAAAAAAATTATTTTTTATTTTGACCAGCCATAATTTGTAGACTACTAATTGCAATGTTTTTCAAAAAAATAAATATCATATTTCCTGAAAAAAATAGAATAAACTGGAAAAAAAAATTAATAAAAAACTTTTAAATATAAATGGAAAGATTAAAAAAAGAAACATGATGCCTCCACGTAGCTGGACTGAATCAGACTGACTGCACAAACTTTACGGTCCCAGGTTCGATTCAGCTAATTTAGTCCAATACCTTACAAACTGAACTACATCAAGGCATTATTTCTTACACATTCATTACCGATTTTATATTCATTTATTTTTCATAACATTATTCATTTTTTTAATATTTAATTATTATTTTTTATATACAATTCATTTTGTTAGTAATCAACAAAAATACAAATAGTTAAAAAATGAAATAAAATTAAAAAAATAAACACTTTTTAGCCTTGGTTTTGTATCTAACGAAAAAACAGTGTTCCCACCCAGTATTTCCTGGCATTTTAGCTGCCCTTTCTGCCTGATGCCATCTACTTCATTTCCATCAGCACACTTTTGTAGGTGTCTTCTACATTTTCTTCAGAATATTTCAAATTATCCTGTAAATAATTGCTAATGTTGTGTAATACTGTGCAACACATATTTTTGGAACTTTTTCCAAAGATACTTTCACCTTGTTTCCTAAAACTGGAAACTTTTGCTTGAGCTGGCCAAATACTCTTTCAAATATGACCCTCTCCTTAGCATGCTTGACATTGAACAGTTCCTGTTTTCTGTTGAAACCCATTTCAACAACAATGGGTTATTAACACTATTTCTGTTGCACAGAAATTACCTTTAAATTATGACATAATCTGGTGTACTGAACTCAGTTCAAACCCTGGAATCATATACCGCTTCCAAGCCACTGAGCATTTACATTAGTAATTACTTCAGTTGAAACACAAGTGACTTACACATTGCGGCTTGCAAATCCTTTTCTGTTAATATAATAATCTCTGAATGCAGATGGATTTTTACTCCTGACGTGTGTCCAATTGAGTGCACCAATAACTGTCAGTATCTGAAATCTATTACACCACTGGCTACTTCCACTGCCCATAAGTCAAATAGAAATTTGATCCATAAATGTGCTTTCTTCTTTATCCAGTTGGATAGGCTACTTATATAGTATTACTGATTGTTGAATGGTGAACACCGAAACCTTACACAACTCCGGTTTGAAATTCATTGTCACTTATAAATCGCAAAAATATTTCAATTTTCTGGGGTGAGTTGACAGCTCCTCCTTTAGTTTCATCTGCTTCTCTCAAATAGTGATCTGAAAGGTAATCTATGTTTTTGCTTTCAAATCGCAATAAAATATTTGAAATCCTTTAAAATCTCTCCAAGTAAGTAGTCTTCTCTTTTCAAAATTTTATAAATCCTGTCATAAGTCTCAAATTAAAATGCAATAGTTACCAGTGTTGTAATCCAAGTATTCTCAATAGCTACCTTAAAAATAACTAGGTGTTAACTTATTTATTTAAATCAGTTCTTTTTTCATTCAACTAAAAGTAAGACATAACTGGAAAAACCCTAAGTAACTATAAGGTAAGCAAACAGATTAAATTATAAGTTTACTTATTGCAGTAAGATAACTCCTTAATTTTTAAGATCCTGTTTTATTCAATTTAACATAAGTACTTAAAATTTTATAAGAAGTTAATACTTTTTTCCAATAAATCCCATTACAACTTCAAAACACTGGAAATAAAATTAACCTCAAAATATTATTTGAAAAAACAGAAATTATGCCACAAAAACAACACAATTAAACATACAGAAGTAAACATAAGCTATTATAAAATCAAAATAGTAAGCCAATTTAAATACCTTCAAGAAATAATAACAAACAACCTAAATGAAAAAAAACACCAAGAAATAATAACAAACAACCTAAATGAAAAAAACACCAACCTAAACAAGAACAAACAAACTAGCTAATGCACAAAAATCAGAAACCACATATGCAGCAGAAACACTCTACCACCTTAACGAACAATTGAAGACTGACAGACTGTGGAAAATTGAAAGAAGAATTAGAAGAACCTGCATTAACAGAAAGCACCAAAAAGATGGGCAGCAGTGGATCATGCTCAACAAAGTCATGTACAAAGAGTTAAAACCAATCACTGATACTATGCATAAAAAAAGAGGTGACTGATTCTTTGCACACATCATGAGGATGCAAGATTCGAGACTTCAGATAACAGTTGCTACAGTACAATCTTGACTTGAAAAACACCAAGACAGGATGCAGATGGATCAGAGAAATAAGAGAAGATTCGAAGGAAATTGGTCTTATACCACAAGACACCAGAGACAAGATAAAATTAAACTAAAAAATCAAGGACAAAAACACTTGCTTCATACTCGCAAGAAAGAAACTCACAATATTAACATTTTCAACACCAGAAAGTAGACAGAGATCAGAATGTATGAAAAATACTGGGAGGACTGCAAGGCTCAAACAGTCCCTTCGAAGAGAATTGGATAATGGACTGATCTTGTGCGATCATAAAAACTGAAAAAAAAAAAATTTTCTCTACAACAGAAAAAGTGCAATTTTTTTTAAAATTATGACTAATTATTAAAAACCAATGTAAACACTGGCTCAATACTTTTTCTAATTCATAATGAACTGAATGAATTATAGCACTTAAACAGGCACAAGAGACTATGAATAAGTAACTGAAGCAACATAAATGTTTTGATGGAGATAAATTCTATGAAAAGTTGGATTTCTAATGAGACCTGAAACATAAAGATCAAGAATTCAAGTGACTAAGCATGAGTAAAAGCATCCTGGTGCATCAGTTGGAAAACACATTTACCTTGACCATCCTGTCAAATAGTAAACTGCTGCTCAACATCTTTTGGGAGACTAGAGGCTTAAATATGTAAGATTTTTCCAAACCACCTTATGAGTCAAATTAGCAAAATTTGAAAATAACAAGAAATAAAAAATATGTTCAAATATATTATCACCACACCCAATATCTTCTTTTTTTATTTATTCAATGCAATTTAAGGTTTTCAAAACATTCAATTTTTAACAACTCACTCATATTCTTAAAAAATATGAAGACATTTTTCTTTTGAACATTATAGTGTGTTCTGGCTCCATTAAATCAAGAAAATTCAACTGCTCACAATACACATTATTTATCTAACTTCATAATTACAAAATTTATATTTAACTTCATTTATCTGTGACGTACCAGCTAATGCTAGCAAAGTCACACCAACTGAAACTGAATTTAAGAACCACATACCTGGACTAAAATCATGTTGAGTTTATTTAAGTACATTTTCTCCCTCTCCAATGTTTCTGGATCGGATGAAGTTTTGATTATAAGACCTACTATATATTTCTTGATACCTACAGAAAAACATAATCAAAACTGTATACATAAATCTCTAGAAAATTACAACTAATAGATTAACCCTAAAAGTAGTGATATGTTTTGTTGAAACAATAGTTTTTATGATTTTTTCAGAAGTATATATTTTTTTTAAATTGCTGAAAATTCTTTTTTGAAGATATCATTTTGATTAAAATTTTCTAAAAAAATATGTTTGTACAGACAGAAAAACAATTACCTGATTCTTTTCTAGTGTAATAATGAAAATAAATTTTTTCCATAATAAAAGTTTAAAATATTGAGTGAGAAATTTTTTTCTTTAGCTATGTTTAAAATTAGCACTACTTATATACAGAGTGCCCTGGCTAAAGGTATCCAAAAACAATGGTCTATATTTAGAATACCAGTCATCATATCTTTTAATCATAAGATTTGTTCAGTATATTCTGTAGGTCAGCGGAATACACATGCGCAGGCATGCCAACTCACAATGTAATTGTAGTCAGTCAAGACTTGGACCCCACAACAGAAGGTTCAATGCGTGCTTTGGTTAGTGGAATTTCAATCAGTTACATGTGTTCAATGGCGTGCAATAACTGAATGGAACATTGATCCTCCTACACCTAACTCTATTCATCAGTGGGATATGCGGTGGTGGCTCGTATCTAAAAATTAGTGGGGGTACTGCTCTTTAAAACTTTTTTCTGGGCCTTTACAAAGCCATGGTTAAAGTTTTCTGTAAAATAAAGAACCGAAAAAATGAATCAAATAGAATAGCTGGAAGCAAGATAATCTAATTCTACACTTTATCACATCAAACAATATTGTACACGGTTTTTAGGCACATCGTGCTTAAAAACCATGTTTGATTAAACAAATAAATAATAAAATGTCAAACGGATAATATTTTTTAATATTATTAGATAACTTGATAAAATGTCCACTTAAAAACACTATAGTCCAATGCTGCTTAATTTAAATTTCTATATACACAGAAACAAATATATAATTAGTTTTTACTAATTACCTTCTCTTTCGCCCTTCCAGCGTGTTTTTGGACAGATTTGACAATCAAAGAGCCCTTGCTTTCAGCCATCTTCTGATCACTACTGAAAAAAACAACTAAACCACTTTCATATTCCTTCCACCGACTAAACTAGAAAAGGGAACGAACAAGTAATGTTCTATACACACACGGAGTAAAAAAAAATTACCTTCCACCAGCACGCCAGGGTCAGCATTGCAGGAGCAACAGTGCTCTCTCTCTCTCTCCCTCGCAACCTCACCTGCAGCTTCCTATGAGCACTTGTGCACAACAGCCAAATACCATGCCACTGGAACTGTGAAGTGCACAGTTCCATACAAAGATTTTTGTATCTTTTCATAAACTGGGGGGTGGCTACTGACATTAAGCTTAAGGACTATATATTGTACAAGTATAAAGAAAGAATTAAAGAAAAAAGATCTCATTAGATTAAATGTTATCAATATCAAGTTGAAATAGGAGGTAATGCAGTTTCACAATGCCTATACACGAGCCGCCACTGGGGATATGTCTTAAAAGAGAAACTGGAAGCTTGGTTTCACAAACTGAAAATCACTCAAAAGTTACATTTATTGATGAAGACTGGATCATGTATACGATGCATTCACTGCCACTCCTGGAAAGTCGATTGGCCAGACGAGTAACGAACTGCAAATTCCTCGTTTCACTGTTCATAAGCAGCTTCATTTGCAAGAGTACAAGTTACAACTCCTTTATCACATTAAACCAAATGATTGCTACCTACGATATCAGTTTGCTGCAGAGGTACTGCACCGTGTCATAAACAATCCTAATTATCTTGAAATTTGTTATTTAGTGATAAAACATGTGAAAAAGTTAAGACACAATTGTCAAATCTGGGATACTGAAAACCCTCATACACTAATCAAAAATGAAAGGGATAAACTGAAAGTCAATGTCTGGTTAAAACTGCATAAAAATGGCAATCGTTGGGTTTTTTGTTTTTTTTCATTGAGCCAACTGTGAAAGGACACACGTACCTGGACATGCTTGAGAACTTTGCTGTTTGACTCCTGCAGGCTTCTAACAAGATGGTGCTACACCTCATTTTCATCGAGACATTACCTTCAGGAAAAATTCAAGATTTGGACAATTTAAAGCAGAGAATTGTTGAAGCTGTTGGTCTAATAACACTGCAGATGCTTCTAAACTCTTGGCAAGAGTTGGATTATTGTCTAGACGTCTGCCGAGTTACAAAAGACCAATCACCTGTGCAATGCCTTAGTTGTGCAAAGTACACATTGAACTTTACTAACCCACATTAAAACTTAGTGAGTTTCTGTGATTATTAAAAAAAAAAAAAATTTAATTATATTAACTGGTTTCCTTAATACGCTGTTACTTTTGGATATCTTTAGCTTGGACAGCCTGTATCTTTAATTTATTATATAAAAAAAAAAATAATAAAATCACAAAAAAAATAAATATCAAAAAAACAAATATTACAATTTTAAGATAAATAAAATTACACATTAACATAGTTTTTAGCTATAAGAAGTACAAACTTAAAAAATTGCATTACAATTTTGCCAGAAAGTTTAGAGACATACCTAAAAAAAACATGAACTTTTTAAAAGAAAGTAGTTTTAATGAATACAGAATAAGAAAATTATGTAATCTACATACAGTACATGGTTCACTAACTAGTTAATGGGTCTTCCCTTAGCCTTCTAGCATTCCTCCATCCTCTTCGCATGAAGTTAATAAGCTTCAAACACTCATCCTTGGTAATGTTCTGCTAAATCTGCACCAACATAAACTTCAGCTCGGTCTTATTCTTAGGCTTTAGTTTGGCTAGAAATTGAGCCATCATAATCCGTACATTTTCGATCAGATTTAGGTTAGGGCTCCTTGCTGACCACCAAAGAATCTCAAAATCTTTCTTAGAAAACCAATCCTTGGTGTAGTGAGAGCCTTGACAGGAGTTGTCTTGCTAGTAGATAAAATTTTCACCAAGCAATTTTTTAATCGATGGTAGCACGTCTTCCTCCGTTGTTTGACAGTTACACTAATAGTCCCTTCAACAAATCCCTGGACCCTCAGATGTGATGGAAGCCCATACCATCACAGCATTGCCATATACATTAGACCCTGATTCTACACCTAGGAAATAGTTCAAACTGACTTTCTTCTGAGAAGAAGGTTTCCAAGCCTCCTTTAGCTAGCCAAGTCCTTCAAGACACAGTAGACAAACAAATATTGAGGTCTTTATCATCTTTCTACATAAAAGACAACAAAATCACTAGAACTTGCATTTTGGGTTTACAACTCAAAATTAAAAGCTTTTGATTCTAACGAGGCAAGGTTTTGAGCATCTGCCACTTTGCAAAACTTCAATGACAGTGCTGGCTTCCTTAAAATATCTCACTGTGCTCTCAACAATTTTTTTAGAAACATTAAATTTAGATGCTACTGATTAGTATGAGTTACCGTACTTGTGCATACTGATAATTTGCCACTTAGTATCTTCAGACAAAGATGATCTATTACATTTTTACAAATTTATTTTCACAAAACAGTAAAAAGTGTAGGGAGGTTACCAACAATGGTCTGACATAACAACACAGTCATCATAAACAAGACATGGAGAAAACAGCTGTGTAGTCAGAACAGGTCTAAGTATTGCCAATAGGGAGTTATCACAGAATGAAAATGCCCAATTTTGCCCCAAACTTCCCAAAAAAAAAAAAGAAACCAAATGAGCAGGAATTTTTTGTACCCAGGTTCTATTACTATTTTATGAACATTGTGATATAACAAAGCTGGAGTAAAAATATCATAACTGTAGGACTAGCATTTTCAAGAAAATGATTTTTTCGCTCTGCGTTCATATTGTGTTTTGTTTGGGTTTTTGATTTTTTATTTTGGTTTGGAATTGTTGGCAGAAAGTTAGTGGACAACCCAATAAAGTTTTATGATTCTGGACTATGGATTTACCTGTAATTTAGTTTTTTCTAGTGTGTGTTCTCTCTCCATAAGAGACATTGTAATATAGGCATTTATAACCTGTAAGTGTAGTTCAGATTTTTCCAAGTTATATTTTCACGTGAAATATTTTCAATATTCTACCAGTGAGTGAGCGTCTATTATTATAAGTGCTACAC
This sequence comes from Lycorma delicatula, assembly GCF_047948215.1. Taxonomy (NCBI): domain Eukaryota; kingdom Metazoa; phylum Arthropoda; class Insecta; order Hemiptera; family Fulgoridae; genus Lycorma; species Lycorma delicatula. Next base: position 27,749,526 of record NC_134460.1, read on the forward strand.
TAGTTTATAAGGGGAAACTTCCTTCCTCTGTATTTCCTACACAGTTTCTTACTTATCCTTCCCCTTCCAGATCTCCACCGACACCTTCACAAATTTTTTTTTTTAACCCCCCAAATACGATAAACCATCAGATTTGGGTGGTTTATCTAAATCTAAGGTGTACACTCACCAAATATCAATGAATTTGAGGAGATGCATTTTCCTGACCCCCACCCTCCAGACTACCCCTTAAAATTAGCCTGTCGAGTATTGTTGGACGCGGAATGAGGTGTACATCATAGATTCAGTGAAATTATCCCAGTTCAGCCCACCATAACAGAGAAAGAGCTGGAAACTACTATGGAATCATCAACTTCGTGGCAGAGCAATGGGGGTCCTGGCCATGCAGGCTACCACCCATGCACCTTCTCTAGAAGCTTTGGCCAAGGGTCTTCCCCCTAGACCCTCTTCAAATACCAGGAGGGGTGCTAAAAGGCTGAAATGCAGGCAATCCTCTATGGAGGACAAGGAGGTTTCCAATGGAAGTAGAGGAACTGGTCAGGAGGTTTGAGTGGCTGGCCAAAGAGCATAGGAGGAATATGGATAAGAACATCAAGAAAACAATAAGCGACGTTCATGCAAATCTTAGCACTGTGGTGAAAGATCTAAGGAATTTAGCTAAGAGCGCCACTCATTGTGCTTGTAAGAGGCAGACATCTGAAGCCGCCACTCAAATGGTGGTTACTACTGGTTGTGGATGCCTTGGACAATGGGATGCCCACTTCTCAGGTAGTGGAACTGATAAAAAAGAACTGTCCAAAGAAAGTATTCCATAATACACAAGCTTGAATACCAGACAGATGTGTGGGGGCCATTAATACGATGGCAGTCATTGATATGCATGCCATGAAGGAGGGTAAGGTGCTGCAGACACTAGCTGCCAGGCACCCACAGGTGGCCTGGCTCCTGAATAGGTCTGGCATAAAGGCAGGAACTGTTATATCAGCCACAGTTGAGGCTCGGCTGATTGGTGATGGTGGAAGTGATGTCCGACCAATCACCAACAGATTCCACGTGGTATACATGGGCTCTGATGACGATGCTGACTTGATCTCTTGCAATGATGCTTCTGTTGTCTGGAAACAGGGCACCTCGCCAGAAATTGCAGGGTTGAGAATCAAGGAGGTGCCTACTTCAACTGTGGTGGGAAAGGACATCATGCAGTTGATTGTAGGCTGACTTCTAAATGTTTAGCATGCAGTGTAGAGAGGCACCAAACTGGTGGAGCTACATGCCCTAAAATAATTAAAGAGAAAACACCACTGCACACGTTAAAGAGAACGATAAGATGAGCCAGAGGACCAGGCAGTCCCTGACTCAATGAGTTATTCAACTTAACATGAATCAGTCTGGGTTGGCACAGGACCTACTGACCATCCATATCTTGGAGGTAGATGCGGACATAGCAATTGTCACTGAGCCATACACCCCTAGCCTTGGAGCAGACTGGATTGTGTCAGAAGATGGTGGGGCAGCACTATGGTCAACTGTGCAAGATGTTCATAGAGGCACTGGTTATGTGAGGGCAAGAGTGGGTGTAGTGTACATCTTTTCATGCTACCTCTCGCCCAACATGAATATTGAGACCTAAAAGGAAATACTGGTTACTATTTCCAGGGATCTACAGGTTCATCGGCCAGCACTTTTTGCTGGTGGTTATAATGTGTGGTGAACTGCCTAGAGGTCATCAAGGACAGACATGCATGGCAGAATTCTGATGGACATTGTTGCGACACATGATATGGTTTGCCTCAATCATGGAACAGCCTATACTATTCTGAAGAATTCATGGGCAGTGATCACCAGCATGTATCAATGACAATATCTTGCAACAGCCATGATGAAGGTGCACTGCCTGTGTTCCAGGACTGGAGTGTTAGTAGGGACCTAGACCAGGAGGCTTTCACGGAGGTCCCTGATCTCAGTGTGACGGGTGGGGCTACCATGACTGAGGAAAAGGCTACTTGCCTGGCTGGATGTTAACAGATTTGCCATGGAAGTATAGTAGATAGGGACATCCAATCACTTACTGGTGGCTAAGAAAAGGCAGGAATGTCACGGGGCGAGGAGGCAGATAACCAGGGAGTGCAGGAAAAAGCTTGCAGGACTTATTCGTGAGTCAAAAGCTAAGGTATGGAAACAGCTGATATCAGAGGTGAACTCAGATCCATGGGGGAGACCATAGAGTGCTTGTTAGAAGAACACTTAGACCCAAAGTACCTGTAACAAGAGATGTACAAGTAGAGTGTATAATAGACGGGCTTTTCCCTCACAGACAAGAATTAGAGGCTGATGTTATTGAAGAAATGTAACCTTTGCCCCCATCATTGCTGATGAGCTTACTGCAACGATAACCCGAATGCCAACTGACATGGCACTGGGTCCAGACTGGCTGCCAAATTTGGTAGTTAAGGTAGCAGCTCAGGTAGACCAGGATATATTTTTGGAAGTTTTTAATATGTGCCTTTTTGAAGGTCTTTTTCCAGTAGGATGGAAGAAGCAGCAGCTGGTACTGGTCCCCAAACCAGGTAGGGACCTGGCAATGGTGATTGATGACCTCACATGGAGGGAGGCTGTCACAAGATACAAGACTCTTATTTGGCAATTAAGCCATGGATGGAGGATGGCAGGCTGGAACTAGCATTGGAGAAAACTGAGGCGGTGGTAATCACCAGTGCTAAAAGAATGCCTACTTTGACACTTACACTAGAGGGTAAGAAGATTGCTACGAGACCTGCTATTAAGTATCTTGGAGTCTGGATAGACTCAGCTCTCCGTTTTGGAGTTCATGGCATGATAAGGCTGATAGGGTACTGCAGCTGATTCTGGGCCTTCTGCCAAATAGAGGTGGACCTCAGCAACAGAGAAAGAAATTGCTGGTCAGAGTTGCTTAATCCTCTCTCTTGTATAGAAACGAGTTGTGGTCAGGAGTAGCTAAATACCATAAATACAGAGGAAAACTGGAGTCCCTCCATAGGAGGTGCTGTTTGTAGGTTATATCAATGTACAGAACAGTATTATTAGTGGCGGCAGAAGTGCTGGCCAGATGTATGGCGATAGACTTGGTTTTGCTGCAACAGAAAAGAATAAGCGAGTTCGGGAACTTCCAGACACATTTACTCATTGGTGTTTTGAAGGGGTGGTGTGAAAGGGTGCATGGCTCGCTGAGATACAGTCTTATGCGGTTCCTGGCGGGCTAACGCGGCGCTATCAATCATATCTCTATAGGTTTAACTTGGACCACTTGGACATTTTCCCAGAGTGAAAGGAAGAAGAGACCCCAGAACATGTATCTTTCTGGTGTCCGCGTTTCATGCAAAATTGCTTAGAAATGTTAGATATGCGCTGGGTCATGAAAATATGCCGAATAAAACACAAAGGATCCTGTTGGAAGGTGAGGAGAGCTGGTGAGCTTGGAAGATTTCAGTAGGAAGGTGATGGCAAAACTATATGCTGCAGAGGAGTCTCGTAAGGGAAGGAGACGTCAGAGGGTGCTGGGTTGGACAGGCTCACGACTGAGCACCTTGGGGTTTCCTGAACATCTGGAGGTCACCTTGGTGTAAAAAAGCCATGGGCACTCAGTTCATGGTGCACAATAGCGGCTCTTGATGTTACACAGGAAAAAAATAGTTTCCATTTGACAAGTACTTGTTTTGACAGTATTGTTGGGTGTTTCTTATGGCTTCATTGCTGCTATTTTGCATTTTGTGAGTTTCATCTGTGTGGTGTGTGTGTGTGTGTGTATGTTGTGTGTGTGTGTGTATTGATTGTTCCTTGATCTGTTGGCATGTTTGGTGTTTGTGTCTGTGGTTACTGATCCTTTTTTTGTCTGTGTGTGACGTATGCATTTCATTTTGTGGTAAGTGCATGTTTGTTTGGGTGCTTCCTGTTGTGTTTACTAATTGTACTTGTACATTTCCCTCTTCCTGAAGTAATGCCACATAAGTGGTTTCCAGGAGGGGTGGTTAGGCAGGGGTGGAGGTTTAGTCAGTAGTGCGCAGGAACACATGCACACTTGATAACATTTTGCAGAACCTGTTAGTGAGCTCAACACTGCCTAGGCACCCATAAATGGGGTTCCTCCATCTCTGGAGAAACCCCATTTATGAAAGTTTAACCCCATTTCCCCTCTCACCTCCAGAAGTGAAAGGGGAAAAATGCATTTTCAAGAAAAAAGTTTAGTCAGAAAAACAAGATTTTTTTAGCCATTTTAAAAACAAAAAAACATTCTAACTCCAAAGTTATTATTTGAGCTAAAGCAGTGAAACTTTTACTGAAATCCCATGATTAGATGCCTAATAACATCATGTAAAAACATTGACTATGATGTAGTTAGTTTAGAGACAAAAGCGAATTCAACAAAATGTAAGCCTGTCCCTAACTTTTTGGTATTCACATGTCTGGACTTATTCAGTCATACATCTTTATTCAGAGTTAAACATCTTATTCAAAGTCTAAATCTAGATGTCTTCATTCTCTTCCAGTCTTCGATGTCATCTAGTAGTACTCTGATTTTCGCTCCAGAATTCTAACCACGGTCACCAACAATTTCCTTCATTTCAGCAACAAATAAAAGTTTGACACCCAGATAACAACCAGTTCACATCCTTTCCACACCACTTACCCCTGAATATTTTTTGATTGGTGGCAGATCAAAATTTGCATACAATATTGAATATACTTGCAATTTCAATGAGTAGTTAGTATCTTAGGAGTATAGAACATTGGCATTCAAAAAAAGTAAAAATCAGATCGTTGTACACATTGCTTCTAATAACTTCTAGTCTGTCTGGAAAATGACACGTGATAAGTATTTTTCTTTAGAATCAACTCCACCTATGAAAAGATTATTCTTATAGATAAGTACTGGTTTCTTCACTTGTGCACCATTCCTGCCATTTACAATTACATTCAGTATAACAATCAGTAGTGATCATATAAACGGATTTATAGATCATTTTGCTTAAATCCTTTTCAGTTTCCTTTTTTCTGTAATATGCACAGTGTTAGATAAATATTTCAGTATGAAAGACAGATTTGTATAAATCATTAGTATTTTTATTTAATATCTGTATTTGATAAATGTGTTTTTAAATAACTTATTTCAAAACGGCAACTGTATGTAGAAATTATCTATTAGTAAATAATGCCCCCTTGTTCAGTAGCCCACACCTAATGAAAAAACTACTTTTTTAGTAGAAGTTCATTCCCATCAATCAGAAAGCAGTTACGAGAGTATAATTTGTTGCAAAACATAGTTGCTTTCATTTTCACACAATTCAATTTTTTAAAGTCAAATCTTATGGTTTGTTTTATTAGGCTACATACAATAAGCATGTAGTGATCATAGATTAATCTTAAGTATATTTTATCTGATAATGTTGTCAGAATGCCACATGATCAATGTATATTTTGAACTTCTGCCATGGATCAAGACCAGGCTGTCCTCTTAAGAATATTTTCATTAGAACTGATATGAAACATTGAACTTATAGCTTGAAATAGGGACAAAGTAACTGAGGAAATGATATTCTTTGCACAACTCTCTATATTTTTAATCTAATTAAAGCCATATTTAGCACTAATTCCTTTTTTTGATGTCATACAATGACAGAGCAACCAATTTCTGAAGTTTGAATGCCCTTTCATTTCATTTGAATTTATCTTTTTATGGTTCTACCGTTTAAGATTTTTTGAGCGTATGAATTGGTGAATGTAAGTAAAATATTCCATATTCTGTTTGTAAGAAAATAAATACATTTAACTAATGCAGCACCTATTATTATGTAAACAGTTCCTTACCTCTGAATGTCTAAGCTGAAACTCACTTTTGACATTGAATTCAAACAAATGAATACTGTAGTAAACATATGACTTGCGCTCCATTAACCTCAGAGTCTTCAAATCATTTTTATTATTAACTCAGTCTATTTCATTATAATCTGGGATATAAGTTTCTAACTACCAAACTCCACTTATTGATATATGTTATCAACATCAATCAGTCACTATCGAAATCTCTTACAAAAATAAAATTATAAGTATCACTCCGAGTTTGATAATTCACTCATACTCAACAGATAATTAGATCACAAAGTGGGTAGAAAACATTGGAAAAATATATGCAAACATAATCAACACCATCACAGGTCACAAAACTCAAAGCTGTATAACCTTGACATGGATTTTCAAGTGCATCGACTAATTTTTTTTAAGACAAAATAGCGTGATACAGACATAAACTTTCAATTAATATACAATAATAAAGTACTGTTGTTGCAGAATAACAATATTTGTAAACAATTATGTAATCCATTGCAATCATGACTGTAGCAGTTTATGAATCCATTAATGTATCGCAACTGCAATGTTTAGTGGTTCTAACGTTAACAAAGAATGTTAAGTCATATAAATGAAAAACAAGATCTTATACAAAAACAAAATTCAGGAATATTCTTAATTACATAATACAATATTTTTTTAACAATAAACATCAGTTACCTTCACACTGATTTCTAGGAAGAACTTTCCATCTTGTCTTGATAACCTGTTCCAAAATTTGAAGAGCGTAATACTTGGTCTGTTGATTTGAAGAGAATTCTAGAATTGTATCCACACGTGTCCACGCATCAGGATGTTCTTTCAATGCTGTAAGCAATTCCTGAGCCACCCGTTGCTGAAAATAACAGCAGTTACAAATATTTAAAAAAAAATAATCTTATCAATTTTAAAATGTTTAAAAAATGAATAATAAAATAGTTGGACTAATAATTTCAACTAATGATCATGAACAATTAACAACAGTGGTAGAGCATTGACAACATTGATCCACAATTTTCATTTATGACAATATTTTAACTGCATTGCATAAACTAGTATGTTTCACATAACAAGACTTGTTTGTTTCTCTGTGTTTAACAGTACTGTCATACATAATTAACACATATAAATAAAAGTCATATGTATTTTTAGTTCTTTATTTACTAACAATGCATGGTTAGTATGATTCTTTCACATTTCTTTTGTAATCTTTAAAAATTTTTTACTTAACAGTGTAAAATCACTTGTTTTATTAGCTTATTATCAATAGAAATTACTATGTTAACACCTTAGAAACTGCTTGTTACTGTACGCTTCGGTAACAATCAGTTAACTCATTTAACACTAGAAATAGATAGATAGCTATCAGTATAGAAATAGTTAATACATTATCAATCATAAACTTGTATGAGTAAAGCTTTTTACATCAATTACCGAGTCACAATAACATTGACAAATACATACAGCTAAGTAGGCTTGAAACATATTACTTGCATAACTATTTGGATTTCATTTACAGAAACACTAAATTTTAGAAATATAACCTTAATACTGTTGTTTGCATTAGTATGGGTTGCAGTATTTAATCAATCCAACTTATCTGGGTTTTAAACTTACCATAGAGTTAACAGCTATCAAGCTATATGAAATAATTTCCTAAAAAATATTTTTAAAGAATTCCTAAATCTACTTTTGACGACAAATCTTTTCTGTGTATAAAAATTGTTCTGGTTTGTGCAAGTCTGCTTTTGATGTCTTCCTAACAGTGTTTATATATTTAATTATACTAACAAAGTCCAAAGTAGTAAACTGAAGGTATTCTGAAATACTTTGTTATCTTTATTAATAAATAACTATTTACTGTCATCAGTTATACTTTTCTTTTATTACTAAAGCTGAATTTCTAAAAAAAATTCTTTTTGACCCCATTGTATAACTCCAATTTTTTATGATAATAGGCGGGGTCTTTGTCTCACAACTTCTTGCATTACAGCTTCTTAGTTTTTTCATTTATAACAGTAATCACAATCTTCATAAATTATACATAACTGTTTTCTTCTCTACATGTCAATCCTATTTTTTTCTGAAGATAATATTCTTGATAAACTATTCTAACTTGTTAAAACATTCTATGAACAAATGTCTTGATAAATTTTTGTTATTGTTTAGCCTGCCTTTAAAAATTATTCTGATGTCTAAAATTGCTTCTTACACTTCTCTTAAGATTGAATTGATTTTCATCAATTATATCATCACTTCTATTGTTCTTTAACTTATTTTAACAATAACTTTAAAATTTGGAAGTATGATATGTTAAACATTAATTCTGTATTTTCTGCATTTACCTGCTCCTGCTTTCTTTGGTATAAAAAAAATAATTAACTTCACAATAAATTTAAGTCAAACCAAATACTAAGAAAATAAATTAAAAGAAGGAAAAATATATAACACAAATAGATTTCATACCTGTTCCCCAATACCAGAATACATGGCCATGACAACTTTGTCCAAAAGAGAGATATCCATCTTCTGGTTGAAATCAAGCAGCACAGCTGCTTCCGAAAGAGATATTACAGACATTCTCACAATTTCAATCCTAACAGTAAATATAATTGTTAATGTCATATATAATCATCATATTAATCTTATCAATCAAAATTTTCTTAATTTTAACAAGAGTAACAATGGAAAATGGGTTTTTAAATACTAATACCAATAAACAATCATTCAAAATTAGAAAAAAGAAATTGTTAACGAGTTTATACACACAGGTATTTCAGAAGTTCTAATAAATCCACTTGACAAAACACACAATTATTGTAAATTTCTAAAAAATTTAAAACGTAGAGCAAAAGTGACAATCAGATATAACTTTAACCCAGTACAGATTAATAAAACTAAAAATAAGGGAAATGTTTTTTTACTCTCTTCTGTGTGCTACTTTATCATATGAAAAAAAAATTCCAACTAAATCCTACTCTTTTTTTTTATATATGCATATTACTAACCAACAATTTTTTTTTTAATTGGATTCTGCTGTAATCAATCTGCTGCATTTGTTATGCCTATCCTTCAAAAAAATAAATAAAACCCTACTAATGTTTTTAAATACTTACTATATCCTTTAAATACTGATTTCAGAAAAGCTAATCAAACAGCTCACACTTCTTCACATACAAAGCAAATATTTTCATCATTTTAACAGTTCTTTGCCACTAGACCACTTGACTTAACAGAAATTACTAATATTGAGTATTATAATGTAAAATCTAAAAAGAAAAAACTTTATGTACTGATTTGTACATCTACTAATTGTAATCTACTAATTTTATTTTCAGATTGTATCCAACATATAACAAAATCATAATGTATGTATACATTCTCATAAATTTTTTTTCTCTGAAATCCAGTTTTAATTTGATTTCTAATGACGAGATACAGCATTTCTAAAATTATCATAATTATTTTTTGGCTTCATTTATTTATTCACTTTACTAACTACAATCTGTCAACCAACTATAGCAGCTACCCTTTTTTAATTGAACAGTATCTCTTATAGTTGTTATTCATTATATAAAAAACAAGAACAGGCGCATGATAACCAAAGAGATAACAGTTACATATGAAAAAAATCATGGCAGATAAATAAATGAAATAAATTTTAGAGATGAAAGAAGCAATAAACACTGTGATCATATAAGAGGTTCAGACTGGGTTGGGAGAATGATAGTGAAGGCAATTTGTAGTGAAACCAATCAGCAATAATGCTATTACAGAAGATTTGAATAGTTCAAAATAAAGAGTAACAATAAGGTTAAAAGGCCAATGCTACTTTGTATTAATAATTACAAGATAAGTAATGAAAATGAACAAATTGACAATTAGTATAATCCATCTTACCAGCACATTGATATGTTCTCTAGATCTTTTGGCTTACTTAAAGCCATCATCGGGGGTAAAATTAATACATTAAAATCAAAGTTTAAAAAATCATAGTTAAAACTAAAAAACAGTCATGACTATCCGGTCCTACCAGTATAACTCAGGCTTTGGTATACTAGTAGGACCGGACAGTCATGACTGTTTTTAAATCTTAACTATGATTTTTTAAACTTTGACTTTTAACTCCTGATGATGGCTTCCAAGTAAGCTGAAAGAGAACATAACAACATACTAGTAAGGTGGATTATATTAATTTAACATATTAGTAGTACCATACTTGAGAAATTAATAATGAAAATTTACCACTAAAATGGCAAAAAGGTATTTTAACTAAAAGACTATTTAACTGAAAAGGGTATAAAAACCATTATGTAACATTAAACCAGAAAAAACCATGTTGATTTTAAATTTTATCATATTTATACAGCACTAAAAGAGTTAAATAAACCTAACTAAAATCTTCCACGCTGCATGACCTGAGGTTAAACTATCCAAGGTAATCACTCTCTCAAAATGTTCCTCACCCTTAAAGTTAATCTACCACCAAAATAAAACAGCACCAATTCATGATCATAAGGTGGATTTCTTAATTTACTTAGATTAGTAGTATACAAAGTAAATTAAGAAATCCACCTTATGATCATGAATTGGTGCTGTTTTATTTTGGTGGTAGATTAACTTTAAGGGTGAGGAACATTTTGAGAGACTGATTACCTTGGATAGTTTAACCTCAGGTCATGCAGCGTGGAAGATTTTAGTTAGGTTTATTTAACTCTTTTAGTGCTGTATAAATATGATAAAATTTAAAATCAACATGGTTTTTTCTGGTTTAATACTACTAATCTAACTAAAACGACTAAGTATATACAATTTAATAGAACTTTTTTAATTCTATTTTTTAATAAGCAATTTGCTACATATATACAACACACTATTATTGATCATGTTTCAAGTCTGGAAATTAGGGATATATTATACAAAACCAAGCTATCACAAAACACAGTTACAGTGCACACAATTAAAATAAAGGCTTGTGTTGGAGAGAGTTAAGACTGTATAACTACTGAACCTGAAAACATTTACATCCATTTAATAACACAACAACAATAACTGTTATACTTTTATTTATGTACACTTTATTTATTATTGTTTTTTCAAATATGATTAGCTATAATTCACTATAAGGTAGCTGTTAGTACTAATAATTCAATAAATAAAGATTTCAAAGAATAAAAATTTTAATTTAGGTACTTTTAAATTCGTTAATTTAGGTAGATTTAAACTAAAAAAAACTTAACTTATGTTTAGATGTATACTGTACCCCTAATAATATAAATTAGATAAACAATTATTATTCAATAATCCTTGTTTGTACAATGTATGGAATTTTTATTATTTAAAATTTTCAAATTCGTTTTTTGATACAATTTTTTCCATTGTTGACTGTGCTATTTTTATTATTATTAGCACTTACTTGAAATTTGCATTATATGTCCAGTTCCTTAGCAAATTCACCCTCTTCTCTGTCTTCATTGGAACAGTTACTTTCACTATCACTGTGTAGATACGATAAATACATCTAGTCATTTCGTCAATTAGTGGTCCCATCTTCTTATATTCATTTTCAGCTCTATTTAAATGTTTACATATGGTTTCCAATCTTCCTTAATCACTTCATTCATTTTTTCCTCAGCTACTTTTTTAATATCCGACAATAAAAATTATGTTAATACTAAGAACATATCTTTGCAGAACCAACCATACCATCTTGATCGGATTGAAATCACAAGATGGTTAAATGGAAGTTGCAGAACCTAAGGTCCATGTTTTTTTAATAGTTCATCAAAATGGTACTTCATTTTTGGATTTCTATGTAATTTAATTATGTCATACAATTGTGGTATTAACATAGGTTTATTAAACAAAATCTTGTTCTTTTCTGACAAATTAATTATGCCACTTTTCCTATCGTCTGAATTCGGAGGCTTCTCAAGAAGTGAATTGTGGAATGGTGCATTATCGATAACAACCACTAACTGAGGGGAGAAGACCAGACATTAATTTCTCAGATGCCCACTCATAAAATTGTTGTTGATGCTGTAGTGATAGTTACCGCTTCTTGAACTCATTCTATAAGTTAACATCGCGTACAGAATGAACCCAATTTCTCCTTCAGCGTGGATTACAATTAACCTTTATTAATCAGCACTTTTATTCCTGCCCAATGTCATCTGACCATGATTTTGTCATCCAATGGGACATTAAAATATACGATACATTCAAATAAACAATCGAAGAATCTTCTTTTCTGGAATCGGTAGTTTTTCTTAAATATTCTATCCTCTTCTACCAGATGGTTTCTTTCTCAATCAGAAGTTTCCTAATACTACCAGTTTTACATCATTTAACCCAAACTCTTTCAGGATAGCTGCTAGTATAGTTCTAGAACCTTTTAATTAAATACTCTTTTGAAGTTCTTCACATAATTTATTTAATGTAGGCAGTTCATTATGTTTTGCATGAAACACATTAACTGTTCTTTTTACTATGCTTTGATCAAAACTTTCTAACCTGTTTTGAACATTGTGTATACTTCTTTTGGTGGGATGAATGAGGCACAACTGCAATTTAAATTTAAGAAGGTCCTTTGAACTTCTTTTCGGAGTTTTTAAACTTGTGATCTTGAAATCCCACAAACTGCAATGGTTCTTTCTTCACATTTTTGAATGCACATTAAATGTTTGTCATCTAATTTTTTTAACTTTATAGCTCCTTTCTTCATAAAATCATATACATTATTAACTATTTTACAAGCTTAACTACGAAGCTTTTTATTCTTAACTATGGATTTAAATTCTGACATTGCAAAAAAAAAATTCACTAACAAAAAGCATACAAATTCATTAATAGACACAAAACATTAAATTACACACACTGCAAATTACAGAAGAAAACAATTATACTATTCGTACCAGGACACACCAAGAATTGAACTAAATCAATTTATTGAAAATGAAAAGTAAATGTTAGTGAATATTAGTCAACAATGCAGAAAGGAAATTACTTAGCTAATCTATGAATATATATATAAAATGACTAAGCTATTAATAAATTATTATAATTTGTAGGGTATAGGCCTATTATTTAATGATGATATTTATTACCATTTAACATCAACAATACTAATACCCACTCATTACAAGTGCATGTAAATATAACTAAAATGAAATATTTTGAGATAACCTTTATTAGTATAAAGTGGTTATTCATTTTATGACTTACCTAATGGATGGATGGTAATAATAAACTATTAATACAAATATAAACTATTTGTTTTTGTACTGTGTACAGTAAGAAATATTTTTAAGTACGCTAAATATTATTGTCTGAAATTAAACAAAATGATAATAAATTTTAACTGTGGAAAGAATTTTTATTATTTATGAAAATAGTTAAACACACTGCATTACAGGAGAGTCGGTTTCTGAATGTTACAAGAAAACAGTAATATAATGCAATGCACAGCAACTGTCGCCTCATGAAAACAAACTTTTACTTTCATCATACGCACTATACAATAGAGTAAAAATGCATTGTGCATTACTTACCTAAAAAATTTAAGCAAACTAAATGAACTAAACATAGTTTACACACAGTTAAAATTATTAATCAAAAATTACTTATCCAAGTAATGTATTGAAATATGCAGAAACAATTAATGTTTTTATTTTTTTCACTCCAACAATCTTAAATGCAACCTTAAGAATATCTGTTAGCCATCTTAGACATCCTCTTGTCAGTATAATGGAAAAAGCAAAAACAGTCTGCGTTATGGTATACCAAATATTAATCAGTTGTTACCAGCATAACAGTATAATTACTGTACTAATGTTCAAGAAACATTAAGGATAAAACAATAATTCAATGATATAATTTAGAAAAAAAACTATAAAAAACTACTTTTTTTATAATAGTTTTTTAAGAAACTATCTGACCGATACCCTACATCAGAAGAGAATGTGGAGCATCTGGGATAATCAAACATATGCAGCCCAAATGAATTTACTGTCCATAAAATGATTAAACAAATGTGCTTCATTGATAGTTGAAATCGTAAACATCTATAAAACACAGCGTAAGTCAAATAAATGTAGACAACTATCTAAAACCACTGGAATTCACTTGCTGAATAGAACTGATGATGATAAGAGTTTCCTTAACAGAATTACATTTACTGATGTAGAAAATTTTCAAATAAATGGACGAGTCAATCATCACCACTGCAAAATTTGTGGGTCTCAACAGCTAAATTAAATTGTTACTATAATGATCCCAAGATTCATACTATCAGAAAGGTGTAGAACCAATGCATAATCATATGGTGGGTCAATTTATTTCTACAGAAAAAGTTATATTCAAAAGTTATTTGAACAAGGTAGGACATTCTTTTTCTTAGATTACTGATATGGAAAGGGAAGGGATAATGCAATAGTAGTCACCTTTCAGAATGATAGTGACCCATTCCATTATAAGATTAATAAAAAGTATCCCCAAGAATAGTGTTTTTGAAGGAAGAGTACTACTACATTCAGAGCTTAATTTTTCAATGTGATAAAACCTTTATCAATCATCAAAGAAAAACGTAACATTAATGCGCATAAAAATCATTATCTTTAGTATAAAACAATAATGCATGGTCAGTAACTGCATACATTTATTTAAACCAGATAAACTAATGTTTATCACTACAAAAAAAAACATCATTACTATAAACAAAATTACTATTAAACCATAATATGTAAAATTCTAAGAAAAATATTAATAAATTATAAATTCATGTTCATTTAAAAAATGAACAGTGTTAATAATATACATAATTTTTTTATGCTGTTAACATATAGTAATGATAACATAAATCTCATGTTTATGTTTGGAGATACACATATAAATGCGACTTAAAACATATCTATACATACAAAAACACAATTATCTTCTCTTAATCTGTTAAACAGTTACTTTTATTGCTGCAATAATAAACTTATTACTCATGGTTATTATTTAATCTGATTTATTCAACATTATTTAAGCATTTATTTGCAGTCTATTTATTGTAAAACCATTAAACTGACAAAACTTGTTCATAATAATCAAACAGAATAATTAATAAATAAATGTACAAAAACAAAATACACAACACAAAAAGTAATGAAAATTCATTTTTTAAACATTTAAATAAAATTATAAGACTCTCATTTAATTATTTACAATTATATTATCAAATATCTCATTTCAAAAATCCCTTTAAAATTCAAACCAACGACACTGACTAAATTTATTCAGTAATTATAATAAGTAGCTAAGATCCAATTTTATATGGCTTTGGAAGAGAATGATTATCAGAAATGTAAATGCCACAGAATGTTTAGTAAATGAATAAAGAAATAATAAAAAAAGTAATCATACTTTCAATATGCACTTTAAAAGAAAATGTAGAAGAAAAGAAATATTACAAATATCAGTATTTCATTCAAATACCACATAAGTAGCATTGACTTTTTAATGAGTTAAAATGTTTTTTTCCTAAATAAACTGTGCTAAACCATGTTCATAATTTACATTATGAAGTACAAAATCAAGATTAAATTCTAACTATTAAAGATATTTAAAAAATGACAAATGCTTCATCTGGCAGATTCTGCCATTCCAGCTATTAACATGTTGTCTGAGCAGTTTTAAACATTAAGCATATTACAACATTTTCAAAAGATTTTTATAACAATGTCCAAATACCTAGTCAACATAATTTTCAAAAACTTATCAACTGTTAAATTAAATTGCTCAAAATAACTACAACAGTTCAATTAAACATACTTACACACCAATCACTCACTCAAGGAATCTTAACGCAAAAAACGAGGGCACATTCCTTAAATTCAGCTTGCAAAGACAACGGGGATCTCCCGTATCTTACCTGGATAAAAAAAAATATATATATACTTATAAGTTTTTAAAAAATAATTTAAAAACAAAATCCACTATTCTATTACATATATATAAGTAATCCATGAAGTAAAATGAGTCAAACTCAGTAACTAGGAAATTCTCTACATTACTTCCAATAATGGTTTTTAATTATAACTTACATGATAACTTACTCCTAAAAATGAACACATACATAAAAAAAGTAAGTAAAAAGAATTAAACTTAAAAAAAAAATTTTGCCATCTGCTAATGTTGGAAATATTTTCTTTCATTTTTATTAATTTTATACATTCTTCATAATAAATATTATTACTGTGTTGAAAATGTATGTAAATTATAACAAGTCAAAACTGAAGATGGACAAAATAGAATGTCTAAATTGGGAAAGTGTGTTCACTCAACTATTCAACCACATACAAATATCATACTGGCTTCCCAATCACAGCTTCGCCCACACTATATGGTTACTTGCATCTCCTCACTTTTTTCAATTTTTTTTTTATTTTAGGTTTTTTTAATCAAATAACCAGAGGCAGGTGCAGCCAGTCACGCTGCATATCATCCAGTTAACAGTGGCAGTGGCTAGGTTGGTTGAATTGCCGCAACATACACCTTCTCGCACCCCTTAAAAAACTGAAATTCAAAAAACCTGAAAATGGTTTTTAGATATTTATCTGAAGAGAATTTGCAAGCCCAAATTTACTGAATATCTCATTTAGTATAGGAGGAATTTGGGAAAACCTGCAATCATTGATCAATTTTTTTTTACTTTTCTTCACGCCTTTCAAGGTCAAATTAAAAAAAATCTAGAAATTGACTTTTAGATATTCATATGAAGAATACACACACCAAAAAGCAAGCTGCTATCTTCAGTTTTTATAGAGAAATTCAAAAAATAGTAAATTTCATTTTTACTCCATTTTAACCCTTTCAACTTGGCATTTTGAAAAATCCTTTCTTAAATTACTTATACTATAAGAACAGGTATATAAATTTTCATCAATTTATTTTCAGTAGTTTCTGCTGGGCATTGATAATGAATCAGTCACGACATTATATATATTGTTTAACTTACATATAGGAAAAAGGACCTGAAAACCAAGAAATGGATGGCAAAATTATTATTTGCATAGAAACAGGGAAGATCACAATTTTTCTAGCTTTATCAAATTAAAATCCAAAGTGTACAAATAAAAATAGAAAAAAGTACAAATTTCTCACTTTACATATTTATGAAAGCACTGGTGAAGTTTCAACATTATTGAGCAGTTTTTGTATAACTCAGCATAGTTAGTTTTGTTTTAATAACTTACACACATTCCACATTGAAGAGTAGTATTAAAATGACTAGCACCATCTGATTTCTAAAATGACAAAATTTAGAGTACGTTATTTCCAATAATGTTTTCAATGAAAGTTTAAAGAAGGAAACGATAATTACATTAAAAGTTTTGCTAGCTCTCTGCTATCATAGAATGTACCGGGTTTCTGTATTAGTTCCCATACACCCATTCTCAAAATTTAACCGGGTATTAAAGCATAATCTTCTAATTTCTTAAATATCTGATGAATTTTTAATAACCATAAATAAAATTAGAAAAAATATTTTTTATTCACTTTACTGTAGCGGAAATAAATATTCAGAATGTGTCAGGAAGTTTCTGTTATTCTTTTATGTGTATTCCTCTCATCAAAATAATGAAAACCGCTCACTGTAAACTGTACTGCTCACTGTACAAAGTGTTCATTACTCTGTAATGAAAAAAGCTCACTGTATTGAGTCACTCTGTGCACATAAATTCCTCAGCAACTAAATACAAACAGATTAAAATAGCCTTTAAATGTTTTTTCTTTATTTTCATTAATTGAATTATTATTGATTTATTATAACTAAAAAATCAACATCAGGATAGCTCTTTTTGAAAGTTACTCTTGGAGACTGTATTCAATGTCACTGTTTAATAAAAGCAAATTGAAAACAATAAACGTTCAATATAAATATTTTCAATACATTTAATAAACATTATAATTATTATTAATTAAATACATAGACTCCATTTCATAAAATAAAATATAAATATAACCACCCCCACACACCCACAATATTAAAATTGTACAACAGTTTAATTAATCAACAAGATTAAGAAATTACATTAACAATTAGTAAAAGATAAAACTGTTTTATAAATTACAATAAATAAAACATACAGATAAGTGCAATTTATAGAGCATTTAAAGGAATTAGTTGTTCTGACTTCTCAGTAGATATTCTAACTGTCTGCCGAGTGTGTACATTTTACTGACTTGACAAGTGTCACACTTTTTATCAGTTTTGTCAATTGTTTATATTGCATACACACTCTTAAAATCGGATCTTTTTTAATTAGAAACACTTAAAATATGTAATGTATAATACTCTATAATGCAATACAAAAAAAAAATTTTTCTAAGTCGATTGGCAGCCAAAATTTAAGTCTAAACAATATGCATACTTAAAAAATTATAACATTTAAAAACTGTAGAAAAATGTGTGGCTTAATGAAATCAAAAATGTTAAAGCTTTATCTACATCTGTTTTTGCTAAGCAGATATGAAAATTGGCCTTTTAATTATGACTTTTCTTTCCAAGCTAGCAATAATTTAACTACTAGCTGAGATGACAGTCATCTAATTAAAAAAAAAAAAAAATTAATTTACATTGCATAAATTGAAACATCTGACAAGCAACATTTGTAATGACGTTAATATACAGGAGGTCTTCCTATTTACTACTTCTGTGAAGGACACCTAATAATTGTTGGAAAAGGTAAAAACTATTTTATAGTTCACAAAATAAAAGTATATTATTACAAAAAAAAATGAAACTATGTACTATGAATCTTATGAGAAGTGAAATTTTTAAGCAGTAAAACTTGATGTTCTATTTCTGATGACAAGAGAGATTGTTTAAGATAAAAAAGCAAAAATAATCGTTCATAGTAAAATATTTAATTTAAAAAAATAAAACTAATCATTAAAGAAAAAACATAAATTACTGACTGATAAGCTCAACAAAAATTACACTAACACCCTTGATTTTTCCCTGAGCAACAAATCTGGAGTTTGTTGTAATCTGAAAATTTTAATACATTAATTATCTTTATTATTGCTTTTGAACTTACTTTGTCATAGATTGTTTTTGTCATAAATAAGTTTTTGTCATAAATATGTTTTTGTGGTAATTTGTTTTAACAAGGGAGGAAATTTTGGATATTTCACAATGATTTTTAAAAACCTACAATTACATAAAACAAAAAAACATGGAATAGTAAACTTTGGCATAACTATCACACTTCCCTCTTGACTTCCTTCTAACTATTTACTACAACTAACAGCAAGGAAAAAAAATAAATTAAAAAAAGAAAGTTAAATAATTTTTTCCTGGGTAAACAAGCCAAAAGCTACATTTGACCTAAATCTAATCCTGAACAAATGACATGAATCTTGAAAGAAGAGGCTACTCAAACAAATGAAAAGATTCCTGTATTTAAAAACTGATAAATATATCACAAAATGTTTATTATACTTATTATGCAACATGATGAAATCATTCTATAATAAACAGGATGCTTATTGAAAGAGTCTAATTACAAAAGGAAAAAAGGCATGCGGCAAAAATAATATCTTAGTGCAAGTTGATAAAGCAAATACACATCAGTTCTGGACAAATAATAAAGTAGGTACTTTGAAAACTTTCATTAATAAATCTAATTAATACTTTAGTTACAAAGAAATTTTGGATGTTTCAGAATCAGTTTTCTTTTTTAAAATAAGAAACCACAAGTTAGTTACATTTTCAAAATCTTAAAAGAAAGATCTTGAGGAAGTGAACAGTAGTAAAAGAAAAAAATGGGCTAACATCTTAATTTTATTAGATAATAAACAATATAATTAAGAAAAAGAAAGAAATATTAAGAATTGTAATTTCCATGAAAAGTAAGAATAATGAAAACAGGAATAATAGACAAAAAACACATTATACCAAAATTCAAGAAATGAACTGTGCTAATTACCTTAACCTTGGCTTTCAATTTCTCATATTGTAAATATTTAACAAGTATATAAATTTTATAATATTTTCCATATATAGAATATTAAACACATTAATTTAAACAGAAATTAATTCATAATAAACATAAATAAATATTAACATTATTACAGTTCTTATTAAGTAATATCAGTACTTATTGGTGACTAATATTTTAGTCACAAAATGGAAAATACCAAATAAATATTATAGCAATTAAAAAGGATATTGTTAACAAACTAATGCATTAATAATAAATTCATGTTAATGAAACTGTTTGTACAGCAATAATATCACAAAAGATAGGAACAAAACTTAATGAAATCACAGAGTTGCAACTTGTGAATTGCTGATATTCAAGTTCAAATTATTAATAAATTAAAATAAAATAAAACTAAAATTATAACTCTTTAGTCATAATTATAACTTCTTATAAACTTATAATTAAGTTTATAATTATAATTATAGTTTATAATTATAAGTTTAAACTTATAATTTCTGTTTAAGCTATAATTCTTTATTTCAAATTTGGAAAAAAGTGAAATTAAGTTAAAATACAAGTGTAATGAAAATACATACTCGTTTTAATTCCATTTCGCAAATTCACAGAAAATATATTTGTTTAAAATCATAATGCACTCTGTCTATCAGATAACTTATAATTCTTGCATTAGTATGGTAGTTTCAAATTTCAAGCTATTACTGCATTTGTAATCAAGATGTAAATGCATAGGACAGAACATGAATTTTTTTTGTGACAGTTCAAAAAATACATAAATTAAAGTTTATATTACCTTAATACGTTAAAAACACACATCCAATATAAACAGTAGTACTTTCATATTAATTATTTTTTTATGAGAAATTAATATGGCAAAAAAAAATAAACTGAATATGTTTCCTATAAACTTGTATCTAATAGGAGCACTCTAGACAATAAACAAAAATTTGGTTACAAATTTAACAGAAAATTTTGAAAATATAAAATTAAATATTTTTTTTTATTAAATTTTCCATTCTATATATATGAATATACTAAGTCCACAGGTAACAATACAAGTTAACAGCATCTTTTAGGAGATATGTACTGGATAAATGTAATACATAAAACTGAATTTATTTGACTGCTA
Organism: Lycorma delicatula; assembly: GCF_047948215.1. Taxonomy (NCBI): domain Eukaryota; kingdom Metazoa; phylum Arthropoda; class Insecta; order Hemiptera; family Fulgoridae; genus Lycorma; species Lycorma delicatula. Next base: position 27,770,505 of record NC_134460.1, read on the forward strand.
AGAATTTGGATTGTGTAAAAAGATATAAAAAAAATTCATGCCACAAAAGAAAAATAAGTAAAATATTGATTCATAATTTGGTTCAAAAATGTTTTAAAGATACTCTATTCTTACTAATAGCATATCATTCAGAAACACAGCTTCCAGTTATAAAATATATTTTCAGTAAAAATATAAACAGTAATAATCTAAAGTATCTTCCTCAAATTTCAGTTTAGTTACCAAAAATATATTTTAAAAAAATGTTTCATCAATTGATGTATTAATGAACCAAATTCCCAAAATACCCTAACAGCAAGTTAAAAGCTCTTTTCTTATTACAGTACACATGCTGGATTTCTCAAACCCACTCAACACATAATTACACAATTAGTAATCACTAAACACATAATTAGTAATATCTCATTTTAATTTTAAAATTGAAATCCCAAAACTATTTAAACATTACAAAAAATGTGTTTTTATATAAACAGTAAAATTATTAATTTTTCAGTACATAATAAAATGAGAATAAAATAAACTAAATTTTATAATTCATGAATCTGTATTTTATTATTTCATTAAAAAAATGCTCAATCCTACAAATACAAGCTCAAAGGTCACTAAGCACAAGGAAAAATAACTAGTATCCTATGTTACCCATCGGTATTAACATTGAAAAAATAAGCCATTATGTATAACAGAATAGCTAAATTAAATAAAAAAGCTGTCATCAAAAACAAACATAAATCATCAGTAAATAATTACTCACTCTTTTATAATCTGACTTTGTCATTTGCTTATTTTTCTCTAACATAAATAAATCAATTAATTTAAATATTATCATAAACAATACTCAGAATACAAGAGAATTAAGATCCCAAATAGTAACAAAATCTTAAAAAATTTTACTGTAAAACATTACTAAATATGAACCGGGTGTCCGGGCTAAAGGTATCCAAATGCAATGGCCTGCATTTAGAAAACCAGTTGTCGTTATCTCTTAAATGTAGGCTCAATCAACAGGAAGTATCTCAAAACTTTGTTCTGTATGCTCTCAGACTGGGGCAAATGCATGTACAAGCAAGCTAACTCACAATGCAATTGTGAGTCAGTAGTAGTCAGTTAAGATCTGGGCCCCACAACAGAAGATTCAATGTGTGCTTTGGTTAGTGTTTCAATAATTAGTTACGTGTACTACTACAACATACATACATACATACATGCATACATACATACATACTACTACTACTACTACTACTACATACTGTTAGTGAAGCAGTATGTCACAAATTGACTGGCATTTTAGAGTTTATTGAACAGCAAATAACACTGATATCTTTAAGAAATGGATGTATTGAAACAAAAAATATCTGTACTTTTCATAAAACCAAATATTTAGATAAATATGTTCATATTAATGGGAAAAGTTGCTCTGACCCACTTAGCCTGTCACACTAAAATGGTTAAGAGATCTCTTCGAAAAATATTTTGACACTTTCAACAAGCAATCCAAATTTAAAATTAATTCCAGGCAGAGCGCTGTCAACAAAATGCTTAAACAAAATACAAAACCACAAGATTATACAGAAAGCAAACCAAAATGTCTCAAACCAGCATTTTTTAGCCTCAATATGTTATAGTAAAGTTTGTGAATAAAGCTTGTTCAGAACTTGGCATTTCTCCCATTAAGGTTCACACATTATCGAGCGACGCTAAGGAACCAATTTAAAAAAATAAAGTTACAAAAATAGCCAAGTTAGTTAAACGATTCCTTTGATTTAAATATGTCTACAGAAGAAAACAGTTTAGTACCACAAAATTAACCTGATAGAATTATCATTAAAATAAAGGATAAAATGAAAACAGTTACATCAAACCAGTTAAAAATTAATATTTTAAGTTTATAACCAAGCAGCTGGAGCATTCAAAAAATTCAAAATGAGTTTTGTGTTAGTCAATCAATATTTAGCTTGTCAATCCAAACAATTAGTTAAAACAAGTGGAATTTTATCGCAAATCGACAAAAAGAAACCCAGTCACGTAATTGATGAAAATATTATTAAATGTGTCAAAGATTTTTACCAGAATTATGAGCACAGCTGAATGATGCCACGCAAGAAGGATTGTGTCTCTGTAAGATAAGCTGACAGGAAGAAAATTAATATTCAAAAATGGCTTATCTTATGTAACTTAAAATAATTGTACAACAGCCTACTGTAAACATAATTTAAAAATTGGTTTTTGAAAATTTGCTGATTTAAGACCTAAATTCTATGTTCTGATTGATGGGTCAGGTACTCACTCTGTTTGTGTGTGTCACCCATCAAAATATAAAACTCATGTTATCTGCTCTAAAAATGAAATTTGATTATAAAATTCTCCTTTCAACAATTGTATGTGATATAGAAAATGAAACATGCATGCTAAGCACAATACTACATTGTTCTTCTGCTTCCAAAAGCAAGTTATATAAGGTAAAAACACTGTTACCACAAGTTAAACAATTTTTTTTATTTTTCTGATGGCTCCTCAGCCCAGTATAGAAACAAAAAAAATTCATAAATTTGTGCTACCATCAAGAACATTTTGAAATCGCAGCTGAATGGCATTTTTTTGTCTCATACAATGGAAAAGGACCATGTGATGGTATTGGTGGAACTGTATAAAGGACTGTGACTAAAGCAAGCCTTTCAAAGGAGTCAACAATCAAATTGTTACACCTTCTGAAATGTACAATTATCGCAAAGGCAATATTAAAAATACATTTATCTTCTGCTCTAATAAAGATATTCAAGAGACTGAAGAATACTTCAGTTCTCGTTATCAGGTAATCACAACAGTCCCAAAAACAACTTTTCACAGTTATATTCCAACAAATCAGAATGTATTCTGAAAGTCTGGGCGACCTCTGAATCAGAAACATTTACATTAGTATTGATACATAAGGACATTAATGTTTCTAATTGCTTTATAAGTTTACCAAAGCCAAAATGTAAAAATTATGATTGCTGCATATACAATGGCAAGTGGTGGTTATGTAAAGTCATTGAAGTCAAAATAAATGAAAATAAAGAATATCACACTTTTTCCATCCACAGGGTCCTGATACTTCATACAAGAAATCATTGAGGGATAATCAAAATGGGTTCAACTCAAAAATATTTTAAAGTTATCATGCCTTCAGAGCTTTTCCTATCAACTACTGAAGGAGGACACAACATTAAACCAAATATGAATGAGGACTTATCAGTTCTGCTCAATAAAAAAATTGCAGGAGCACTAGGTTATGTTAAGTTTGTTATCAAAAAGATTTATTCACAACTTCCATAAGCAGGAGTTAAGATAAGGTAAAAGTGAATTGGACAACTTGTTAATGTATTTGAATTGTTTTATCATTTTATAATTATTATTTATCATTCTGTAATTGACATCATATAGTAACTACTATTAATTAAAAACAATTTATAAACAGTAAACATTACAAGATTTGGTTATGTAACAAAATTATATTTGAGTACACTAAGATGAAGTTCCATCTTTACTCTTTCCAAAAAGCCCTTTTTGACCCTCTGTATGATGTAAAATAAGAATGCTACAGCTCGTGGAAAAGTGACAAAAATAGTTGTTTTTACCTGTTGGCAAGTTAGAAAATAGTCTACTACTCAAAAAAGAGATTTAAAAAAAAATATAAATAAATATTTTTTGGCCACTACAAGGTGGATAGTTATCATAAACTAAATATCATAAAAATCAAAAATAGTGATGCACTGATCATTTGTTGAATTAAAATGTAATATCCCTAGCGTACATGTTACAACTCCATCACATTAAACTAAATAAATGATCACTGCCTACAATATCAACCCTAACAATCCTAATTAGATAACAATCCTAATTATCTTGAAACATTATTTAGTGAGGAGGCAACCTTTCATACATGCAGTTAAGTTAAGACACTATTGTCAAATTTGGGGTACCTGAAAACCATTGAAAATGAAAGTGACAAACCGAATGTTTGCCCCTTTCATTGTTCATCCTCTGTCTGGTTAGGACTGCACAAAACTGGCATCATCAGTCTGTTTTTTTCATGGAGCTCACTGTGACAGGACACACGTACCTGGATGTGATTGAGAACTTTGATGTTCCTCATTTTCTTGAGCTTCAATTTCCAACAACATGGTGTTCCAGCACACTTTCATCGAGATGTTGCTATTGGTCTTGATAATACTATCCCCTGATGTTGAATCCGACAAGGCGGTCTAACTGCTTAGCGATTAGATCACCAGATATCACTCCTTTGGACTTTTTTGTTTGTGAATTAATTAAAAGTTGTGTGTACCAAAGAAAAGTTGAAGGTTTAAACGTTTTAAACACAGAACTGTTGAAGCTGATGACCTAAAAATGCTGAAAATTCTAAACACCTGGCATGAATTAGAATCATCTAGATGTCTGCCGAGCTACAGAAGGTGCACCCTTGAACTTGACATTACAGCTTGGTGAGTTGCTGCGTTTATTAAAAAAAAAAATTATAATTACATTAACTAGTACTCTTAATAGCTGTTACTTTTGGATAACTTTCGCCTGGACACCCTGTATTTTCAAAATTAATTTATTGATTGCATAACAATTTTCAATAACCTAAACAGTAAGAAAATGATTTGTCATTAGTAAATAATTAATGGCTGTCGCTTACACTACAAACAAAATTTAAGTGTTAAAAGAAAACTTTAATAGTTAATAAATAATTTCAATTTTAAACAAATGAAATGGGAGCTCAAATTCAAAAAATATATTATAATTAGAACATACAAAAAAAAGATTAATACTATCTAATTAAACCACAATAAATTATTGACACATTATAAGATGTGTTCTAATGTTCAATCTTTATAACATATTACAATTAGCAGATGCCATAACTTAATTTCCAGCATAACATGTATCTCAAAAAGCAAAAATGGACAACTATTTTCACTGTAAGACCAACATTAAATTTAAAACAAAAAATCATTGATTACTAATTTATATACACTTTTAATATTTCATGGGTAAAAAATGTATACTAGAAAAAATTACCCAATTTCCAGATATAAATTTTTATTTTTATTTTTATTAAAACCCTGGACAAGCTACAAATACGACAAAATTAGACAAATTATAACATCAACCAACTGGCTTGTTAAAATATAAAATTTGTAAAAATATATAAACCCTTTTTATTCCTGGTCCTATTAGTTTTGTATGTTTAAATGTTAAATTATTCCAATACTCATATAAAACAAATTATTCTGTAGACTCTGGCAAAAACAATGTTAAAAACAAGATTCTTGGGGAACCAAGCAAGCAATCAGCACACATTATTTTCTGCAAATGTAAAAATTAGCAGAAAAACTATTTTACAAGAATATGTTTGGGATATGTAAAACAGTTTATAACATAAACTAATATGTTTTGAACATCAGATGTTAAAAACAGACAAGTACAAAATGTGGAGCCTATAAATGAATTCTACATAGCAATAAATGGAAGTAAAATAGATTTCAATTAATAATAAAATAAATAATAATAACAGTTTTATAAATAAAATAAGAAGCTGCTTAGAGTTTTTATTTATTTTAATATCAATTTAATGAAAAGTGACAAAATTTTCAAGTATAATGCAAAACAAATACCTAATTTAAAAAATAATATGCAGAGTCATGGCACATAACTTATAATACTCAAACTACTATTTCCTAACAAAGAAAATTTTAACCCACTACTTGAATATTATAAAAGATCAATTAAACAGAATGCATAAGAATTATGCATATAATCTCTCATAATCTCTTATCACTTGTATTTTCTCATATGTAAGTTTTCAAAATGTCCTATATCATAGATTTTTATATTTTCTCAAATAATTACAATGTGTATCATATTTTCATGTTAATCTAACGTAATTGATGTTAAATTTAAAATTAGGTGTTCTGTACCAACAAAATAACACAGTTGTACACAGGATAAGATAAATAAAGAGAGCCAATGTAAAGAAAGAATACAACTCAAATGGTGAAGAATGTTAATTGGAGGTCTGCGTGCATCAAATCTAGTTGAATATGAGAACCAATATGACAATATTTTTGGTTATTTGATTTACTATGAAATTCTGCATGAATAAGTATATCTTAAGTAGTTTTGTTGAATTGAGGATACGTTATCCTCAAGTGCATGCAGCACGTTGCTGTATGCACTTGTGTACAGATCAAATATGTAGCTTATTACACTATCCACCAGGCCAGGATGAATTATTAACTAAAACTTAAGCAAGAATGGATGGGGAAAGAATGGTAAATGGGAGCGGATTTCAAGGAGCAAGTGTTAAAACTAACTTGCTAGCCTTTACTATGAACTATAACCCTCTACACAAGAAAGTGGCTAGGCTACCCCTTTCCACCAAACCAACACACAGAAAACGTTCCAATTTTAAATCCTGATATTTCAGCAACGAGTAAATATAAGATTGAATTTTGTAATACTAATTTTAATTAACACACATAGCATCTAACCTCTACATTTTATCTGAATATATAAATTAAGAAGACCTATCAGTACATAAACCTACATATTTCAATCCACATGATCATGGGAGAACTTTTACGGAACATATAAATTATCACTGTGAAATCCGCAATTAAATTCAGTGACCATTTTGATAAATTATTAACTCAGAAACACCTACTCTAAGGAAACCCATCCTAACATCTAAATATTAAAGCACACAAAAAGTTCATGTAATTAAATCTTCAAGTTCATGAACACTTTTGAGCTAATCTTTAAGCTCATTCAACACTTTTGATTCTAAGGTAATTCTTACTTGCATTTTACACCAATTCCAAGCTCTTATGTGCTGAAACCCATGGTTAAAAAGTAAATTATAAACATGGTATGTATAACTTATCAATCAATATTTACATATTCTTAAACCTTGAAATTTCTACGATAAGATTACCTAACTTACATAATCTATTTTTTTATAAATTTTACAATTATTATTAGCTGTTCATTAAGACTTTGAACATAATCCCGGTAAAAAACTGCCTTCAGATAAAGAAATTCTAAAAGAAAGTTTAAAATAAATATAACTCGGATGCTAATCTTAAACACCATAGGCAAATCAGCAACTGCATCCTAATTAGAAGGAACATGGTTACAAAGAATAATTCAAAGTCTGAAAATTACTGTATTGTGCTGTTTGACATGTCAAAATAAGGTAAAAATCATGAAAATTAAAATAAGGAATTACAATTTTACAAGATAAAAATCTTTGCACTAGGCCTACATAAAGAATTATTTAAATGAGTTGAAAACAAATCACGTGTGTAAGATGAACAAGTACTTAACCAATAAAAAAAAGACATCACCAGGCATTGGTAAGAAAAAATTATAAATCTTCTATAAATTGAAATATATAATCCTAAAAAATATTGTTCTATAAAAATGCAGATCTCCAAACTTAAAATGCTACAAATTTTTAAAATACTAATAAATGTAAAACTTAAAAGCACTAATAGCATATACCCAAAATGTTCCACTAGCAACAATTACTAATAAACTAAATGTTCCTCTTCACAAAATGACTTCACCTTTACTTTAAAAATAATTTCAACTGTTGAGCAGTAACTGCTCAGTACAGATAAAATAAACGCTCAACAAATTATGAAAACATATAACGTGTAATTCTTACAATATATGTTGTTTCCTAACCAACTAATGCAGAATAACTTATAACAATACTCATATAACACATTACAATTTAATCCAAGAGGGCTGTTATAAATAGATACTATTAACTAAACGATATAATAAATTTAATTATATATCACTAAATTAAAAGGGCAGTAAATAAGACAATCATGTAAAAATTCAAATACTTCAAACTTCTAGCAATTAGCCACTTACACTTCATCTGAAAGATAAATAGGCTGCATTATAGCATCAGAGATCAGTGTAAATTTTAACAATTAAACAAAATAAAATCAAGTCACACTTAAATTTGTTTTTGTTAAGTGTACCTTCCCTTCATTGAGGGTAATCTAACTTTAGCAATTCAACAAATTCACTGCTGATAATATAAGACTTTAGAACTGTTCTTCAACATTACCCCTGCATTGATTGGCTAGGTTATACTAGAATCAAAGAAAAGCAATAATTAAAATCTGTACTAAGTAGAAGTATACAACAACACGCTGGCATGCAAAAGTCAGGTTACCCAACTCTGTACAAATATACTAAACAAATATCAGAATTTACATTTCTATCTTTTTGTCAACAAACCCAAGGCTAGAATGGTCTAGGCCAACCTCTTGGGAGGAATGCTAAAGAGAATTTATGTCAGTAAGATTTAGATATTGTTATGTTTAACGGTAGTCGATTGAAAGAAATAAACATACAACCAATAACACAAATAAAACTGCGCACTACAATGTATTAATTTAGCCTTAGAATTTATCATCTTCCCGCGCGGCTGCCTCCGAATGAAATCGCTTTAACACGAGGTGTGATATATAACACAACGATTAGACACAAATAATGACAGAATACTGCGACGTAAAGCCTGTGTATAGTATGTTATTGAAATGCTTACGTAAAATCAAAGATCCCAACTGCCACCAAATAAAAACAGTAGAAAAACTTAAAAAAACTATTCCAACCTAAATGTTTCGAACATAATAACAAGATGGCGATTCTTTACGCCTCACTGTCTTACAATGTTACCCACCATTGGTTTATACCAAAATATCCCTACAAATACAAAATTCTCTTATAAAATAAGAAACATGACGCAAATATGACGTCATGCTACTTTTAGGTTGAACAGATTCAAACGTAAAGGTTTTTTTTATTATTTAATTTTTACAAAAATCTTCGGATACGTAAAATTCAGTCACAGGCGTAACAAGTAAAAATGAATTCTGTTCCTGTTGTTTTATGTCTTATTGCTAACTATCCTCTCGGTAAAAAGAATTAATCGAATGATGAAGTATCGACTGAAGTAATTCTCATTTACGATAAATGTGTATATATTCTTTTTAAAAATTATAAATATTCATTGAAATAAAAAATCTTACTATCCCTATGAATACATTTAATGTTGGATTAGGTATATCACACTAAACAGTATTATTCGCGGACTGACGCAATTTAAAACCCTGCAAATGAACGTTACAGAAAACCGCTATGCTATTATACAGAATAAAAATCGAGTAATTAATTAGTTATTTATGAAAATTGATCGCTCTTGAAAAAGTATTTTATGTCTACAGTTCATCAAACCGTATAATTAATAATAATTTTGTTAAGCATGGCCTGTTGGTATAAGTATGTAATTATGTTGAATTAATGTAAAATAGGTTTAAAGTTCATTTGCACAAAGTAAATTAGAATTATGGTGTTATTAATAACATTACTACATCGTATCCTGATCATATATAACAAAATTTACGGGAACTATAATTGAAAAAAGTATTATACTGTCGCCTAGTCTTCATGTAAATATAAAGCTCATACCTAGTTTATACTGTCGCCGTCTTCATGTAAAGCTTATACCTAGTCTACGTGCTTAAACCTAAAGAAAAATAGATATGGCATTAAGATTTTGTTTTGTAGTATTAAAATAATTTAACACCAGACCTATAATAGAGAAATCCAATATAAATAATTAAATGCTTGTTATACTTTTAACTATTAACTTAACTTATTTGTAGAACCAAGAACAATACATGAACATATCAACAGTAAAATTCTAAATTCTGTTATTACTATTATTGTACATCAGTAATTTATTCATTAATCAATAGTAGTTACCAGAAGAAAAAACAATTAGAAATGATTTATTGTTATTCAACTTTGTGACATTAATTACATGAGAAGTTTAAATCTCATCATCTACATTAATATTTATGTTTTTTCATTTGTATTTTATCAATATTCAGATAAAGGTATGATCCTTCAATGTGTTTGAAATTAGTGTTTTTTATAACACTACAAAAATAAGTAGCTATTCCTGATGTAATCTGTATATTTAGCTAAGTTAATGAAATAGATTTAATCTGTCTTTAATTATATTAATCATGAAGCAAAACAATTTATTTAAACAAACTTTAATATTTTCTTTTTAAAGATAAGTATTCTGCTTGAGATCTTTTCAGAGCTACTAATAGCATCAAAAGTGCAGTAGGCAACACTACTGTTAGTAAGTTTTGCTTTCATAATGCTTTATGTGTATTTTTAGCAGGATGGATGAAATGATAAAAAAACTTGAAATCACCTCAACTAGGCACCAGAAAGTAAATTTAAGTGTAAAAGCCCCTTTAAACCTCCCTCTGAATAGTTTGTTGACTTGTTCATTTAATTTGTTTTTGAAATATTGTAATTACACTTTTGTAAGAGAAGATCGATTCTGTTATATGTGGGTTGATGAGTGTACTCAGTACATTGAGTAATATTTATTCATAATAAAATTTTTTCATAATCCAATCACTGCAATTACATTTTTTAATCTGAGTTGTGTTTATCAATATGTATTTTGTCAAGCGAAAAACAGCCTTCAAAAATCACCTTATGCAAGCAGGAAACATTTGCAGACTACCACTAGTTCTATAATGATGTTAGATTGTGCATATAATGATTGTTTCAGATTATGGTGTGTTAATTTTTGGTTAACGCTAAGTTGTTTTTTACAGCTATGGTATAAGCATTAGTTATAAGCAACATTAGTCCGTCTTGCTTTCTCTGAAAGTACTGATGTCATGAAACAGTTCTTATGGTGAACTAACTGAAAGTGTTGCTTATAAAGATAGTTATTCCACCTGTGTTAAGAGAATTTGATATGTAACAATATATTGCATACCAACAAAAAATTTAAATACACAACAGCTACCAATTAAATATTTCAATCTAGCATGGGTACTTTCTGTATCCATATCAATTAATTCACTTTCATAAAGCTAACTTTAAAATTAACATCACAGCTGTAGATAGGTAATAAACAGGCAGTGATAACAGTTTTACAAAATTGAATCCAAACAATATGATTCTTACTTAACAAACTATCTTTGCTATAATATTTAAATAGGAATATTTTTCTACACATCTTCAAACATTAATGCACCAATTTTGTTCTTCTGAGGAAGTTTCTCTGGTGTTCTCATAGTATAATTTTTCAGATATTAAAACAGAAAATTACATGGTCTATATATAGGGTTTAGATAGTTCTTTTTTTCAGTCATCAATTTTTAATAAAACCTGATTTTTGTTGATTGTATAAATAATAGTAAATGCTCGACAGCCATACATTCAAAATATTTTCACATGAAAATTAAACTTAAAATAGCTTATTTAACAGTTCTTTATATAATTCATTTTCTGATTTTTACCAAGATGCAGGTTTTTAACTTTTTTACTTACTGAATGCTTCTTTTTATAGGGCAAACCAGTTTTTGAAGGTCTAAACATACTTTAAAAAAGGCATCCTCTGTTGTAAAACCAAAAAAATTAACTAACTTCTAAAAAAGTAAAATAAACTTTTCATACAGTAAGTAAATCTCAAAAAAGTGCTAAAAAATTATTACTTTAATAAATTTTGAAGTCAATACTTAATTTAAAACCAACAACTGACTAACCTTTAATTTGGTGTCATTCTTTGTAGGTACAAGGGAACATTTCCAATGTTTTGGGGTAAGAATAGGTCCATGTACCTACTACTTTTAGTAGAAGGTGACTATTGACTTAACTGTACTGTGCCAGCATTATAAAATTCCTTCCATATTAATTGCTTTACTTGCTAACTGGAAGTGAAGCTACGGGCAAGGAAGTTAAATAGATAATGAAACCTAATGATGAAGTATAGCAGAGGGGAAAGATAAAGAAAAAAAGGGATAAATTTTAAAATGTAGAAATTAAAAAAATAATACCGTTTAGAATATTTTTGAAGTCAAATATGTTTTATTCCAGGGATAGTTTTTATTCAAGTTTATAAAAATATGGTATAACTAATCTTGGCTTGAAGTGCTTTTTGGGTAAACTGATCCTTGTAATACAAACATTTTTGTAAGCATTCATTTGAAAGAAAAAGCTCTAGAATTAGCAAATGGAATTAAAGTGTATAATAATTAGTCATCCAATTTTAACAATCAACTTATGCAAAGCTGGTATCCAAATCAGAAAGCAATAGCTAAAACTCCATATACTTCCTTTTTCATAGATTCAGTAACTTTAATATCAACAATATAATTTTTAAATATATAGAACACAATCAACATGTTACCTTAAGTTATGGAGAAAGTAATATTTGTTTTTTTTTATCTATAATATAATAATGGGAATACGTTTGTGTGGTCATAGCAGTGGACAGTAATGATCTACTGGTGAATATTTTAAACAGCTCTGGGGATTGTAAAATGGTAAAGCTTTTTCAGGTTTTTATAAAAAGCCTGAATATTTTAATTATCATATTACTCATACTAATATGAAGATAACAAAATTGCAGGGTCCAGGGGCATGCTATGCAAACCTGGGGTCAGTCTTGTGAGCCCAAAGGGCTCTGGGGAATCCTTGGGCTCACCTTGGCCCTGACCAGCTAATAGTTTAATAAAATTGTAATTACTAAAATTTTTTTTTTCCAGTAATTAATATATTATTTTAGTAATAAATTGATTCTCCATACTCAATATACATAGTCTTGCAGAAAACTGTAAAGCACAATAAAAACTTATTTTAAGATCTGGAAAATTTCTTGTGCAGGGTTCCCACTGAATTTTAAGATTCACTTTTCCTGACTAATTCAATAAAAATTTCCTGACTCATAATGTTATGCTATTGCCATTTACTCTGCAAAATATATGTGAAGTAAATGACATATAATTAATTTTTTTTTTAATTTTTTTTTTTACAGCCTCCACCATCCCAATAGCTGCCCAACTCATGTTTTTTTTTTATTCACTACATTCATTTTTAAATGATTGTTTACAATATACATTTAAAATTAAGCTAGTTTTGTGGATAAATTGCTTCATTAAATTACATTGCAAAGTATAAAAAAAAAAATTAATAAGTTTCTTGCACAAAAATGAACATCATGGTAACTAAAAGTAACTCAGATAAGAAATAAAAACTAACTAAAGCAATCTTTAAAAATAATTGGCTTGCACCTAAGACTGCTAAACAATTTTCACAAAAACTAGCCTATATTAATTTGCAGAGAAGACAAAAAACAATATATAATAACTTTGTTTGCATAAGAATTCTAAGAAACACAAATTTCAATTTAATAAAAAATATATGTATTATCACAAATTAAAGGAAAACTAAAATCACTGTGACTAAAAGTAATACACATAAGAAAACTAGAACAGAAAACCTTATTTTGAAAAAAAAACAAATGTTATTAACATTTACTTGAAAAATATTTGTCATTATTATTTTAATGTATTTGCAGAATGCAAAGTATGGTGGAAGGTCATGATTAATTAGATAAGAGCATTTAATAGCTCCAAACTGGAATTCTGACACTATCAGGAAACATAATTTTAAAAGTTGCACCCAGTATCTTTACGTGAACTTAAGAATAACTTATTTGTACAACCCACATAATCTCCGCCTTAGAAACATTCTTTATAACAAAAAAAATAAAAAATAAAAATAACTGTGTAGTTATTTTGTGTAAATGAAGTCAAGGATTCAAATGTTTCATTTGCTGCTGAAATGCTATTACTCTGACCAGAAGATACAGGCAAAGAACGGACAGATATATCACAACTGTTTATTAAAGTTCTTGTTTGATGTCAAGTTATTCTCACAACTGTTTAAGTTTTATTCTGCTGAGTTGAAGTACCACTAGGAGATAAAAACATTTTTAGTGAAGGCTGAAAATTCCTTATCTTAATTATTTCATTATGCTGCTTTATTTTACTGTGCAGTCACTGACTTTCAGCACATACTGCCCAGTCCAAAACATTTTTTACAAAAATCTCTACCTGTACTCAACCAACTGAATCCTGGGTATAAGTTTATATCTAACCATTGGTCATTAAACAGAGTCTCTTTAATGCCATTTAAAAGAATTAATTACTTAAGATATAAACAAAATTCATGGTGGTTTGAGAGAAATTCGAAGAAACAGTTTTCCAACCTTTGAATTTTTCAATAGCTGTTAAAATTTTTCCAATGAAAAATTAACTGCAATTTGGAATATTCCTCCTTTAACATAAATGAATAATTATGGAATGTAAGCAAGAAGGACATGTTAATAACTGCTTGATTCATGCAGTTGCAATGTTCTAGGTGATCGGGATGCCAGGAAAGTATATAAAATATATTTTGGCATTCCTTAAAAAATACTTTATTAATAAAATAATCTTAATTCGGTAACAAAAATGCAATTCTTTGAAATTTGTTGCAATTTTCCCTGACTTTTTCTAAAAATTCCTGACTTTTCCTACCTGTGGGAACCATGATGTGACTGTGTTTCTTTCACTACAAGGATCAGTGAATATTATAATAATAAATGTGAATATCCATTCTATAGTCACAAAAAAGAACATACATTTAAAAGGCTATTATAAGAATAATGAACAGATTTATTAATTAGTACATGCAATACATTGTAATTAACAATTACAAAAATTCCATTATGCATTAATTAGTAAATAATTTATAAGAGGTAAAAAGATGTAAACAAGAGATAAGTACAGATATAAATATTCATATTAGGGTTTTACATCAAAATGTACAGAAAAATTTTATGAAAAAAATGGCAGTTTTCCATCTGCCTGTAATTTCCTGTTTCTTTTTTTGAAGGAAAATTTATATTTCAAGCTTAGATTGAGGAATTTGATATACATGAACTTTTTCAAGTAAATAAAAAATATTAACACAATCACAAATTTCAAAACGGTAACCATATCAATTTCTTAATTTCTTATACCTTGATAATCGTGTTTTATTAGCTAAAACCTTAACTATTTTTTTTATTGGTAATCTTTGAAAAGTTTCTTCTCATAATCTATGATACCTAATCTTTTAAACTCATTTTACGATCTAAGTTTTTACAGAAAATTGATTAAATAATTTTTACGTAAATTAAATTTTATCTCAACCACAATTGAATTAATTTAAATAGGATTGAATTTATTTTGTACTTTCTGCACTATGTAATGGCTAATTAAACTTAGTGTAATTGCACATATTAACCATTTCATCGTAAAATGGTGGCTAGTTTATTTTAAATAATTAAATTAAAATTCTTATTAATAAAATATAGTTTCACACTACTTTACATGAACCAGTCTTAACAATGACATATGAAGATTATTTATTATTAAAGGAAGACAACAAGATTTAATAAATGCTGTACAATTATGATAAATAACAATTTATTTAAATCTGTATTGAATTTAATACAAACATTAGATATAAATAATTGTATACTAGTTTTACATTAAATTTTTCAACAGCAAAAATCAATATCCCAGAAATAGAGGATGTTATCAAGATACTTTTTGACATTCAAAATGTATTTTGTCGGAGATGAGCTGTTCAAAATAAATAAGAATGTGTTATTCCATAATAAAGCTTGACCTCATAGAATAAAATAATTTAGAAATTTGTTAAGAAATCTTTAATTACTGTCCTTACAACCATGATCTCATCTCACACATACAATTGATTACCTTTTTCTAGGTCTTAAATAATTCCTTGTATAACATAGGTTTGAGAATGAAGAATAAAAAACCTGAATATATTAAAAGTGAATGAATTATAAAAAAAATGTCAGAAA
Organism: Lycorma delicatula; assembly: GCF_047948215.1. Classification (NCBI taxonomy): domain Eukaryota; kingdom Metazoa; phylum Arthropoda; class Insecta; order Hemiptera; family Fulgoridae; genus Lycorma; species Lycorma delicatula. Next base: position 27,786,304 of record NC_134460.1, read on the forward strand.
ATGTAACAAATTTAAAACAATTAACACCATTGCAACATTTCTGACATTTAACATTTTATAAAAGTATCTACAACTAAAGACATCTTTTGCAAATACCTATAACTAAACATGTGCCTGGATTCTTTATGGAAGTATACTAGCATCTAAAATTACAATCATAATACTTCTTGTCAAGTGCCATAACCAAACAGTTGTAGGTGAATCAGCTGATTTCCAAGGATTAGTTTAACCACTAGACCAACCCAGTGGGTTTATAAAAACTATTAAGATAAATATATATTATAATGGATAAGAAGCTGAGATTTATCCAATTAAAAAGAGATACAGTTATATCATTAAGTATGTCAGTACAGTTACCTCTCCCCTAACAACAAAACACTTAGGATGATACAGTAATTGATCACAACCCAATCCTTAAAACACAAGACACTAGCCAAAATCTATACAATTCAAGGAGTAAGGGATATAGGATAAGAGAATGTGATAACTACTCACAAAGCAAGTGGAAAATGAGAAAAACAAAATCTACAAAAATAATGCTTCAAGGTTCTTCAGCAATACATTTCAACTCCCCCCACAATTACTTGAGAGATTGCTGTTTCTTGCCGAGGTTGAGGGCAACATATTACAGACAGCTGAATTCTCCTCAGAATCGTATAACATGTGGAAGTATCCAATTAACTACAAATTGTTTGGTCACATCCTATGTGGAAATAGTGTAAAGAAAAAAATGTGCATATCTCTTTATGAAACTTTTACATACTGTCTCAACTCAGTAAAGGAAGACTTAAGATTATGCTTAAAATTCAAGTAGGTATGATTATTAACCATGTTTTATTCATAGTGTTAAATCACTTTTCAAATTACTGGCATCAGATAGTTTGTTATTCTGTCTGGTCATTGGAGAGCAATTCTGTAAAAAATTAGACTTATTTCATTCTTTAAATCACTTAATATCATTTATATTAAAGCTAAAATTTAGTTCAGTGAACTTTAAATGATTCCATTTTTTATGAATTACAATCCACACTTCTTTAAAAAAGTTTCCTTATTGTATTAAACATGTGGTTTATTATGCATTTCTATTAACACATTGAAACCGAAGCCCACAAAAACTTTTGGACCATTGAATTTAATTCTATATAAAAGCTTCATCGGCTTATTTTTATATCTAGGGGTTGGTTTATAAACCATTCACTGAATAGTTTAGTTCAAGTTACTCTGAATGAACAGAGGGATTAATCACTACACTCTGGTGAGAATTTTTGAAATTATAAAGGAAAAAACTATTTGCACATTGAGGTTATACATGTTGTTTACAGTAGAGATTCATTTGTGAGGCGTTTATTTTGCAGTAAGTTTTTTCTTTATGTTGGTGTTTATCAGGTTTTTGGTAGGTTACAAGATTTTTTAATTCTTGTTTTGTAATAACAAAGACGCATGTAATTACATAAGCTTTGTTATTATGTACGTTTTTTTTATTTTCTTCTTTTTATTACTGACAACTGACTATGAATATTTTTTAGTAGGTCCTACTCTATGTACACTTTTGTGTTGTTACGTATGTAAATTTATGTTATTATTTTGTATTAGTGTAAATGTCATATAATTTTATAACAGATATGTGTTATCAGATACAGGATAAAAACACTATCAGCTTAGTAAATGAAGTTCTCGTGGAATCTGATCAGAATTATTTGATTACGATTTAGAAAATTCTTTTACTCATGGCCAGGAAAACAATTCAAATAGCTTTTGAAAAATTAGATGGACCTATTTTTGATTCTGTGTCTAAAGGGGAGTTAATGATTTTGATTGTGATCCTAATTATATTGAATTTACTCCAACTGGTAGGCCTATTAGTTCTGATCATGATGGTGTTAATGATTATCATAAAGCTATATTGATATCCTATTGATATATTTAGATATCCTAAATAATGATCTTGAAAATCTCATGCCATTAGTCAGTAGTGTGAGAAATGTTAGGCCACCTAAACGAAAATGTTATTGACGAAACTTCCATCCCTATGATGTATTTTCACTTTTTTCCGGAATCAGTCATGGCAATAATAAAATCAGAAACAAACAGATATTCAAAATCAATTACTGCTAGGCTAAAAGGAAAAAATCAATTGAAAAAAAAGCATATCGGGAAAATGGGTTACAGTGAAATTACATGAACTTTATTTTTTTTTATTATACTTACTTCATGTGCAATGTAAAGAAATCAAAAATCAAAGATTACAGGGCTAAGAAAAAATTTGTGTACTCTTCATGTATGTTAAGGGATCACTTTCTTTCTATCCTGAGACTATTGTCTCAGTATCTTGACAAGGGGCATACTGTATTCAATGACAGATTTTACATTTCACCGGCTTTATTTGATTTTTTATAGCAGAGAAAAACAAAAGTTGCTGGCACCTGTATGCCGAATCGCAAGTTATCTAAACAAAATGTAGTACAAAAAAATTGAAGAAATCTGAATCTGTTTTCATGAGAAGTGAACATCTTCTATGTCTAAAATGGAAAGACACAAGAGATATTCTAGCATTGTCATTAGCTCACAAAATGCCTCGAACAGATGTTCAAGTTTGTTCAAAGGAGGTTATGATTACAAAATCCAAACCTGACATCATTGTTGACTATAATAAAAATAAAACCAGTGTTGATAGAAATGACCAAATCATTTCCTGTTACCTTTTCAAGAAGAAACAAATGAAATGGTAAAACAAGCGCTTCTTTCATTTTTTTATGATTTCCATTTCAAATTAATCAATTTGAGAAAAAATACACATTTAGAAATGTTTATTGAGTCACTTGGAGTAGAATTGGGCAATAAAGGTGGATCTCTCTTGCTCAAGAAACAATTCCTCTGTCTGTTGCTTCAAACAGACTCACTGGACATCACTTTCCAGACAGGATTCCTATCAGAGAATATGGGTTTGTAAAGTGTATTTGGAAAAGAGTATCTACTGGGAAAGCAAGAAGACAAGAAACTGGTTGATGGTGTTCCAACTGTGGTACAGCACTGTGTCTACTGGACTGTTTCAAACTATACCATACCTAAGGCAAGTACATATTGACTAATTTTAAATTTGCCTTTTTGTACATTTTTATTGTGTTATTTAAGTGAATTCTATAGTTTTTTTATTTGTAATAATTTAGAGATAAGGTAGTGACTTTATTTTAGTTTTCCATCTTGTAAAATTAGTGAAAAAGGATACAAAATACAGCGAACTTAACACAGTCACAATTTTTAGTTTTGCAATTTTTGAATAACATTTTCAATGGATCAAAACACAAATAGTGAGTGGTCTAAATTTTTTCATTTATATACTAAAATAAACTGCATGATTTGCTCTTTAAAATGGTATATATTTACTCATATTCAATGCAGATTTATTTTAAAAAACTATCTGAAAACTCCCATACCATTAGGTTTGAGCATGGTTACAATGGCTAGGCTTCAATGTGTTAAACATTTTTCTAACTCTTGCACAAATCATCATGCATGATATTCACAAATTTTTTGCAAATTTCAATAATTGATTGTAAGCATGTAATAATAAATTTAATAAAATCTGTTACTAAATTTCTATTGGAAGTTAAAATTAGACTACAAAGACAATGCAAGGTAAAAAATTCCAATAAAAGCAGATTACAGTTCACCTGTATCACATCTTTTGGAAAATAGTTCATGGTAATCTACATAAGTATTATATGCATACTTTATATATATATATATATATATATATATATATATTACCTGTTTGTGTATGTGTATATATTCATTGATTCAAAAATATATGTTAAGTTCTATATCTTTTTCTTGAGGGATATAAATAAAAGTACCAGGAAAGTAATAAACAAATATGTAAGAATAATATAACACTGTGGCTTTATTTACATACTTTTCAGTACGATATCAACTAAATATGATCAGTTAAGAGAAAAGTTACAATAATAATAATTTGTATTTCTTAACTGAAATAACAAATAATAAAGAATTTTGTAATTAATAATTATTCTGAACATATTTAAGAATCTTATACAAAAAATCATTTAATGCTATTTGAATGCATCTGCAATAAGCAGCATAATAATTAATTAAATATATAAATTAAAGAATTTAAAATAATTTACAAAATGTAAAATTTTGTTAATAAAGAAACTAATTAAAAAAATAAACAAATCATGTAATTGTTATAAAGTTTCAACAATTGACTGAAAAAAAAAATTATACCTATTACTAAATACAATAATCAAATATCTCTAATATGCTTTCATGAAAATATTGTGACTGACAAAAGCTATAAAAAATCTAAAAAAAAAATTAATTCATTTTGCACAGATAAATACTTCATTAGTTCTTCTATAACAGAACAAAATTAGACATTAATTCATCTGGCTGGCCCTCGGAATGAGTAGTAGCTCAATAAATTCATATGCTCATACATTTATTCACCTGTTTCTAAATTTAATGAATAGCAATCAGTCCAGATTCTAGGAGCTTTTGTATTTTAGCAGCAATATCTGGATTTTTGAGATGGCTGAAACAAAACATGATTGTTACATTAAAATACAGTTTTGTTTACATATATTTTTTTATTTCTTAATTACTGGACACTTAATACTTAATAAAATAATAAAAAGCATTACAAAAAATCAATTGGATAATTCCCTACGTATGGCCTAGTATGACCTAAAATCTTCTCCAATATCCTGTCAAACTGACATGCCAGGTTCTGTCAAACAAAATCTACAAATATTTCCTCTCAAGAGTAAAATAAATATTACGAATTTTTTCACTTTTTTTTGTTTGCAAGTACATGGCATCCTTATATTGCTTGGTATATTGCATAGTAACAATAACATTAGCTATGTCATGTTGTGAGAGTATGGTGGGATTGCTCTTGTCATATTATGCTAAAAAATATTACTTTTTATTTCATACAAGAATATTTTTAATTTCTTTCCGACTACATTTTTGAAGATGAAGGCTATGATGTATTTCACTCGTTATTGTTTGGCTTTCTGGAATGAATTCCTTCCGTGAATTTTATATATATATAAAATTTCATTTTGAATCTTAAAAATATTAATTTTAGTAAAATAATTAATATATATATAAAAACCTTCATTAAAAATATAACCAAAAGGCAAATCAGATTTTTTTTTTACTACATACAGAAATCTAGTGTTAATAAATTTCTGAAAACACTAAATAGAAATTAAGTACAAGCCACCTCTCACTAACGATAAAATTAATGAACCACTGGAATATGTTTCACTTTTTGAATAATAAACTTAAACTACTTTCACTCTGAAATTTCTACGCATTTAGCTGAATACATAGGTATGTAACAGCTATGTATTTAGGTTAGTTTAGCAATATGGTTTAGGTTGGATTCAAGTGAACTTTTCAATAATTGCACAATGCATTTCCAGTAACAATCGAATTTTAATAAGGGTAAGCGCAGATACAAGAGAAAAAAAAGAAAACTGACTAATAAGCATAACTTACTCGTGTAATGCTTTAGGATCACTCTGCATTTGTTCTAAGATAATTCTCATAGCTGGATCTTGAAGAATAGCTTGTACCTCAGGATCAGCCATAGCACGTTTTCTCACTTCCTCTGGATTTGAGTTAACGGCAATTGAACATGATCTATAACCATCCAAGGCTTCCTATAAATGAAAACAGTAAAATAAATGAATAAGAATAAATAGAATAATCAATACATAATTACAGTCAGTTCACAACTTAAAAATTTCTAAGTAAAATTAATAAAATAACTTATGAATTATAAATTCAGAATTAATAATAGTTTAAATCATACATATTATCACCAATAAAACTATGCACACTAATTTGTAATCAAGTTTTTTAATTATTGAGTGTGTCATCCCAATATGTTACTGTATCAGTTAATAAAGTCACTTTTGTGCATATGTCTCAATATAACAGGAAAATGTTAAATTATGGACTTATATGCCTAAAATATTGTATTACTGTAAATTATACAATATTTTAGGCACAAGAGTCCATAATTTAACATTTTCCTGTTATATTGAGACATATACACAAAAGTGACTTTATTAACTGAATTAGCAACGCTAAATAAGTTAACCATCTGTGATAAGTTAACATTATGACTGAAATCCTAAAGAAAGCAGAACAAAAGTATGAGGACTACAGTACACCTGTAAGTTTACCTCATCTTCCAAAACACAAAAAATAACTAATAAACAAAATGTAAGGTATACAAGAGACTAATTTTGTCATCAGATTAATACTAGAAAATGAACAACAAAAAAGTTTACATGGGCTTGCATAAAAAGTTTAATATTTCTAGGAAAATAAGGGTAAAAAAAACAAAGAAAGATTTTTATTAGGTATATATACTATTATTAGAATAAAAGACCAAGAAAAGCTAGTTCCAGAGAAGAAAAGAATGAGATAAGGTTTATTCCTTTGACTCTCTACCTCCAATTTGTAAGATTTATAGTTAAGATTTGTAGAAAGATTTGAGAATCAATATTATTATTAATAAGCGAGACACAAAGTGATTGAAAATAAACTGAAGTGGATTTTTAAATATTACAAAAGGATTTAGATTTAATAAATATTATTTAGGAAGTAAATTAAATATAATGGGCAATATAACCAAAGGATTAATACAGTATTCCAATATAATTATGACTGAAGAAAAATATCTACTAATTCATTAAGGAAAGATTATTCACTATTGATGCATGACACAGATTGTTTCTTCAGATCTTAAGGTCTCTCCTTCTACCAAAATTGTTGCTTACCATCCTGGGTATAAAAATTTACATCAAATCTGTTTCTTAACTGGTACCTGTGAAAGACTAGATGATAAATGGGAAGTGGTTTCCATTTGCTTTACTTTGTATTCTAACCTACATTTATCACAAAATTCTTGTATAAGTAATGGAGTATTGAATTTTTAATCATAGTGTTACTGGTGATAAACCAAGAAACAGTCAGCAGCTAAAAGTATACACCAATCAATGAAGTGGCATAAATTCATGAACTGAATTAAATTCAGTTTAAACTGTGTTTTGAAAGTAAGCCAAGCCAACTCTGAACACAGGGAAAGTGATGATTGTTTTCAGAGATGGAAAAGTCCTAAAATCATTAATTTATAACAAACTGAACAGTAAATTTAATATGCTTATGAAAGTAACATTTTTGTCATGGAATAATTTACGCATAATAAAAAGTGGCAAAATTTGCTTTTTTTATGCGAGATAAAATGGAGTTCAAAAAATTAAATATTTAAGGATTATGAAAGAATCATCATTTAAAGTGGCATTTCAACAAAGCATTTATAGTAAATTATGTTCATTTATTAATTCATTAAGGTACTGCCTACCATTTACAGTTATTTTATTTTTCTCTATTTTAGTTGTCAGAATATGAAATAATACAGTGAGGTAGTGCATTTTTATTGAATTTGCAACAGTTAGTAAAAATTCAAAAACGAATTTTAAGAATAATTTTAAAAATCCAATTATATATCCACCTGGTTTCTCTTTTCAGCAGCAATCAGTCTTATGCTAACAATTTATATAAAAAGTGCTTTCACGAGTTACTCGCATCATCAGTTGCTTCACATAACTTTTACAAATCATTCGTATCAAATTACATATTAAAACCACAATTAAAATTGAAATTAAAAATCATTTTATACTACATTTAAGATTTAAAATTATTAAAAGATCCTTTTCCAAATTAAAATCAAATCAAAAATAAAATTAAAAATTGCATATATACAAATACGAAATCATTTACTAAAATTAAATTAAAACTTAAAACTACAGTAACTTTAGTAAATGACTTTAAATGAATTTTAATTTTAATTTTTAGTTTTATTTTTTATTTGATTTTAATTTGGAAAAGGATCTTTTAACAATTTTACATCTTAAAAGAGTATAAAAAGATTTTTAATTTCAATTTTAATATGTAATTTGATATGAATGATTTGTAAAAGTTATATGGAGCAACTGATGATGCAAGTAACTCGTTAAACCACTTTTGCATGAATTATGGAATAAGACAGGTGTCATCCTATTTTACTTTATTTATTTATTAATTCTGTACTTAAGTTAATCAGATTAATATAATTTGTATAGTGTAGAGAAATGTTATTCTTGAAAGGATCAACTTCATATATATATATATATATATATATATATATATATATATATATATATATATATATATTTAGAACTAGTGGTGCAGAAATATAACTAAAAAACTACAATTACGCAGGCAAATATCATAATTTATAGAAAAACAACCTTCCCAGTTTATGCACTTACATTATCAGGTATCATTTTAGAGAAAAGATACTAATAAAAATGGTCTAAAATTACAATTTTACTAGAAGATACTTGTACCCACTTACAGTTAACACTCATAAACACAAATAAAAATGTGAATTATTCTGATTTAAATTCACTCAAAACAGTTTTGAGTTTTCCTGAATCACTCAACATAGTTCATACTTTAAAGAATATTCTAATTTTGGTAATCATCTTTCTTATTGAGAAATAGAAGTTGTTCCCCCCCCTTGAAAAAAATGACAGAAATACATACAGCATTAGATGGGTCAAGTTCCAGTGCTTTTTGATATGCTGTGATTGCCTTATTTTGCTGCTGCATACCTTGTAATATTTTCCCTTTACGAATCCATCCCTTAACTGAAAGAATATAAATAAAGTTTTAGAAATTACAACAAAAATACACAATTTTAGAAGAAATACTGAATCTTTTAACTAAAATAATTAGAATATTTCAAAACTGGGCATTTAAAAAAAAAAATTAAAACTCCAAAAATTAGTGGTAACCCAATTAACCAATTAGACAAAAAATTCAGAGAAAGGTAGCCAACAATTTTTCTGTTGGTTAAGACTGCTGGATTTTCAGATCACAGCTACTGCTATTCATTTTATTTAGTACCAGTGAAGTAGTGTCACTAATTAGTTATTATTATAGGGCTAACAATGAGAGGTTGACTATTCTTGAGATGTGTGGTTAATTGAAACCGAACCAGCAAAGAAAACTGGTATCCACGATCTAGTATTCAAATCTGTATAAAAGTAAGTGCCTTTACTAAGATTTGAACCTTAGAACCTTCGAAATCAGCTGATTTGTGATTTATGAGTTCACTACTAGATCAATGTGACGGTAACGTTGGTTGTGCTTTTGTTATCAATGAAAAGACTTATAAGTTTGGCCTACCCGATATTACGAGTATGTTCACCGCAGAACTACTAGCTATGAATAGGGCTCTAAGTATCGTTAGCCCTAAATATAGGAGCATTCTTATTTGCAGTGACTCGTACAGTGCTCTCCAGGCATTAGAAAACTTTTATTCCAAACATCCTGTCATCATTGACATTTATGATAAAATCACTGAGTTAGATAAACGCAACAGAAAGGTAAGTTTTTGCTGGATCCCTAGCCACGTAGGGATTCTAGGTAACGAAAGAGCAGATTCTGCTGCCAAAGAAGCATGTATTCAACCTCCTTTCACCACCTGAGTTACTACCTTTGATTTTATCAATCGTATAAAACAATCACTGAGAGCAAGGTGGCAAAGTGACTGGGCGACTACTGTCGATAATAAACTTCGATGGATTAAAGATTCAGTGTTGCCATGGGGCTCCTCTTGCAGAAAATCTCGTCGTGAGGAAGTGTTCCTCTGCCGGTCACGGTTAGGACATACGAGAATCACACACGAATACCCAATGTCAGGAGAAGCCCCCCCCACCACTATGCACACGATGCAACTGCCGCATGACTGTGTACCACATTCTCGTGGACTGCATATGTTATGCAGCGTTGCATCGTCAGTTTAATATACCTAGAAACATCTGTGACTTCTTGTGCAATAATAACGGAATTTTAGACCGGATGTTTCTCTTTTTGCATAGTACCAGGTTACTGCAAAGAGTTTAATATTATCATATATGTTTTTCTGTTAGAAGAGTTTTTTAATCATTTTAACCTTTACTTTCAATTTTGATTTTTTTAGTTCTTTGTATTTAATTTTACTATCCGGAGAGGGGACTTCTGCACAACCCATCGGAATAAGGTAAGTTTTATATAGTTTCTTTATTCAATTATTTTAACTTTTATATTTTATTAACTTTGTCTGTGGTATTAGTTTTGAGTTTTATTTTGCCTTCTTGGCTTGTTTTAATAAATTTTTATTATATGATTAATATTACATTTACACCTTATCAACTTTATTATTTTGGAGTTATTTTACCCTTTTATTAATACAATTCCGGGCGATGATAACGCCCAGGTGTTTTTCGCCGACAAACAAAAAACAAAGTACTAGATCAACCCAGTGGGTTAGAAAATAATACCTGAACACAATAAAAATTCAAAGTAAAACTTCAGTTGTTTAACTTTGTTAAAAAAGGTTAAATGAGTATTATTCTGATTTAACAGTAATGCAGCTGAAGTATATTTTTATTATCATGTAATGCAATTTAAATTAGGATGTTTAAATTATCAGAAGAGTATAAAGTATGAAGTCTTTTTTAAAGATTTGATGCTGTCTAGTTTTATTTTAGATCTAACAACAAACATGAAGGTAAACTATCTCTAGTGGAAGATCTGATGGGTAAACAAGATTACAGGAGAAAATCATTACAAATACTTACTGAATTTAGGATCTAATTCAACACATTTTTCACAGTCTTTCAAACCAAGATCAAATGCTGCCAACTTTGTATAACATGCAGCTCTGTTACTGTAATATTTTGATTCATCTGGATTTCGTTTAATAGCTTCTGAATAAAATTTAATGGCCTCAGCATAATTTCCTGTAACAAGTTAAAAAAAAAAAAAAAAAATAGTTAAAAGATCCATTTTCTACATTATACAAAGTACTAGAACATTACTGGTTAAGTAAAATAATTTATAATATTCATACAAATTAAAAATTTACAAACATACAGTGTTTAATAATAATTATGAAACTGATAAAAGTAAAGAGCAATGATAATTTGTGAAATACAAGCCCTGTAAACACACAGAAAAGACAAAAAATTCAATGTTTTTGCCACTAGTCACACCAACCAACTTTCTAAGAATTTTAACAGGCCTACTTTAGGGAGATTACAAATTATTCCACGTCAGTTTCAGATGCTGCAGTAAAAAATTATGTTACAATTATATTTTTTCAGAACTGTTAAAAACAGATTAAGCAAAATAAAAAAATATTTAGTAAAAATGGTCATGATTGCAGTAGTTTCTTATTTACTGAAATAAAATACCAACTGTTAAATTCTTAACCAATTTGGTTATGTTAAGCTGTTAACCATATTGAAGTACCCTCTAAATAAGGAAGAGAACATTTATGTTTCATTAAATGGTTTCGATATAACTGAAATCTTTTTTCAATAGCTGATAATTTTGTCTCCAAAGTTATTGTTTTTAATCTTACTAAGGTAGATAAATTTATAATAGCATTCCAAGAAACAGTTGTCACACAGTGGTTTTGTTTTTGTTCACACAATATTCTTGTTTCCCCAATTTTATTCACACTGTATTTTGTTTATTTTTATGTTTACGCTGACATTTATTTAAAAATGAATATAACAGAAAAAACAGGAGGAAATAAGTGATTTGTATTTGTAATAGCAGTATATAAGAACATTATAAAAAAGATCTAATCCTGAGTATGGTGAAAATGGTGATGATTAAAATGGTCTAGAAAGTATGGGCATAGCAATTACACTGAAATTAATTATATATATATATATATCTCAATGATACCTTCAAACAAAGTGTCTGAAAAAGAACCTGGGGTTACAATAACGAATTTAGTTTTTATTAGTTATCAATAAAGTTTTATACAGTCTTAAACGACAATGATTACACTTATAGTTTACATATTTTCTTCAAATAGCAAATCTGTTAAGACTTTGGCACAGATGAAGCTGTTTTGAGTCCAGGCTTTAGTAGCATGCTGGAACAAGAGAAAATACAGTGCATGTACTGAATCACAGAAACTAAATCAGTGACTGTCATATAAAGAACATGGAAATGTCCCCGAGTGACTAAAGCTACATAAGTGATGTGAACAGTTTTTGAAAACTGGAAGCATTTTGAGAGAACACTCAATAGGTAGGTCTAAAACAAGTGCCAATAACATAAAGAATTCAACTGCTTTTTAAAATAAAGTCCAAAAGTTTAATTTGTAGAGTTAGTTGTCAACTAAAGATTCTTAAAGGCACTGCCATTGATCTTGTTCACAAGTGAATGAAACTTTGTGCTTGTAAATTGCAGCTACTCTATGAAATTAAACCTAAGGATATGCCATAAAGAGTTCAATTTATAACAACCATGTTATGAATTCATTTCTACTGATAAAAACTACCTGCAGCGCATTTTATTTTACAATATGGCAAACATTTTTTGTTCATGGAATTGTGAATCGCCATCATTTTTTTATGGGCTTAGAAAATAGATACAAATTAGAGGAATTTGACCACAACTGTGTAAAAGTTAATAATCACATTTTTGAGTAATTTTTTTTTTTTTATGAGCAGACTATTACAGGCATGTGTTCTCAGACATAATAGAGAACTTACATTTTTGCCGATTGAAAATAAGGAGGGTCTAATTTTCCAAAAGATTAAGTCCCTCCACATCATGCAGAAGTTGTGTGGACTGTGGTCAATGATAGGTTCCCAGAAAGCTGGATAGACAGAGAAGCTACCATTACTTAGCCACCATGAAGTCCTAATTTGACATAAACTGACTTCTTTCAAGGCTATGTGAAAGACATCATATACCAACAAAAAATTCAGTCTTCTGACCACCTGTGGCAAAGAATAACAGCAACTGTTTAAACAATTTTTGCAGACATACTCACCAGTTTGAAATGAGGTGGGTTATTGGTCTGACGTCTGCAGGTAGAAAATGAGCAAGGTGGGTTATTGGTTTGACGTCTGCAGGGCAGAAGATGAGCAAGGTGGGTTATTGGTTTGACATCTGCAGGGCAAAAAATGAGCAGAGTTGCATTAACAACTTTAGACTTTATACCTTCATGTAATAATATGTGTATATTTGTAATTTTAAATGCAATAAAGTAAATTTAATCTAAAACCAAAGAGTTCTTTTTCAGACAACCGGTACTGAAATTAATATTCATCTAAGCTCAGCCATCAGCACCTGACACTTTCTTATTCTTTTTAACACATTAGAAAGATCAAGCGTCTGGGGGGATACATTTTTTGCATTACAATAAATTTCTTTATTTTTATCCTCTTTCCTTAAATTAATTCTTACGAACACAAAAAGTAAGGAGAAATAAGGGTAAATTAAAAAGGATCACACAAGAAGGGAATAAAAGAGTAAAAAATATATAAATTTAAATGAATTTAACAAAATATAAAAACAGATACATTTTTCATTAACATTACATAAAAACAGATAAATTTTTCATAAATATATTCATGTATATAATTTTTCATATTATAATAATTATTTTTCATGTTATATATAATTTTTCATAAAGATATTCATATCTTATGACTGAATACCTGAATTTTTTCTCATATCAATAACCTATGCACTACAACTAAAAGGTGTATGTAATAAGACAGTTTTTCAAATATTTCTTGTATGATAATTCAAAGGTTATTTTAAAATTGGGTGCTAAAGATAAACCATAGCCGTATGACTTAAGTATACTACAGTGATTGTGCAGTAGCCAATGGCTCACTTGTTTTCCTGTGGTGAAGTTAGTCAATGATAAAGTGAAACATGAAGTTTACCATTGTTGCAAGGCCTAACTGTGAGATGCTTGATATAATTAAAGACTGAGAATCTTGTAAGCAAAGACAAAGTAACACAAAGATAGAACATTTTTATCTAGCCTTCCACATATTAGACTTAGTGCCAAGCAATTCTACCTCTATAACAAGATGCAAGTCAGGCTGGTTACTAAACGCTTTAAAACTGTTTAGAACTCTTTAAGATTGTTATCTCATTAAGAACTGGTTGGTAAAATGGCAGCAGAGACTGTACTAACTGATTTCAATATTAATCAATATAAGTTTCATATTTAAAAATGGTTAAGTCAACAAATTTTATTTTAAAGAAAACTAACTACCAGTAAAACATTACAAACCATTAAATGCAGATCAAAATTATCTAAAAGATGAAATGGGCCAGATAGTTTTTTTATAAAGTTTCCCAACAGTATAAAAATTTCAGTGTTGACAATAGTTTTATGTTTAACAGAATAAGGAATAAAATATCATTAACTAACCTTGATTAAAAAGTTCATTCCCCTTGTTTTTCATTTCCTCTGCTAATTCAGGATTAATGTAAGCTTTACGTTCTTCTTCTTTAATTTTCTTTTCTAAATCAGATAATATTGTCTTAACCTCAGGTGTGCGATGTTCAGACATAGCTTTTTCATAATAGGTTTTGGCATTACGCCAATCCTGTAATTTAAAAAAAATAATGTATTAATTTTAAATCAAAATTAAATATATGTTATAATATACTTTGTAATTAAATTAAAATGTAATTAATAAAAGGGTATTAGTTAATGAAGAGTACAATAAACTTACGTAGTTGTTTTAAAAATATATCATCATATAGAGGAAAAAATGAACATGAAACAGCAATAAATATCAAGTAACAGTATATATATTATCATCAAATTAATATTTTTTTTTTTTTTTAATATTCTCATAAAATATTCATCATTCACTTCCTTATTGATTTTATTCATTTGGTATTTTCAGGTTACAACCAGTTAAAGTTTGATGCAATGGGTGTTTTTTTTAGAGTGATAGAACATTGAACTGAAATAAAACAAATAAAAAGGTAAGTTTGAAGCCAATTTTGTTTTTATTTGAAAGATAGCTTTCTGACATTTAATTTTTGAAAATAATTTCCGGCATATGTCCACCACGACTAGCTCTGACGAACCGGATTCTCTCAGTCCAATTTTGAACCACTTTTTCAAGTAATTGGGGATGCATTTCATCAATAATATGTGTTACGTTTGCTTCCAAAGTGTCAATTGTTGCTGGTTTATCAGCATAAATCAGAGCTTCACATATACCAAAGAAAATAATCCACTAGGTTTAGGTCACATGATCTTGGAAGCCAATTCACTGGACCATTTTGTGAAATAATTTTGTCGCTAAATTGTTTCAATAAATCAATTGTCTCAGTACCAGTATGAGGGGTGGCACTATCCTGTTGAAACCATAAGTGATGCAGGTTGATGTCATGCAAATTTGGAAACAAATGACTATTGATCTGTAACAATTACCGTTGACACTAACATGTGCTCTGGCCTCATTTTTAAAGAAATAAGAACTGATGATGCCTCCAGCACATGTAACCCACACCATACAGTGATTTTTCAGGATTCGATGGGGACTTGTAAATTTCCTGAGAATTGGTCTTACTCCATATATGGTAATTGTGCTTGCTGACATAACCATTTAACCAGAAATGAGCTTCATCACTAAATAATAAAAAAGTGGATCAGTTTCCAGTTGATTTAGGCACCATTCACCAAACAAATGACTCTTATTATGGTCTTGCAGCTTCAGTTCTTGCACCAATTGCATCTTGTATGGGTGCAGACAAAGATCTTTATGTAAAATTTTCCATGTAGTGGATGGACAAAGTTCAAGTTGCTGAGAACAGCGACGATTAAGACACATTTGGATCTTCTTCAACATTATCACTGATAGCACCGATATATTTATCTGTACATACAGGTCTGTCTTGCTGTTGGTTTTTCATTGAGTAATGTTTTTCAAAATTTATCAATAGTTCGACGAATAAATTGTTGTGATGGATGATTACGTGCACCATAAAAATTATAAAGTGCTCTATACGTTTGGCGAACAGAACATTGATTTTGGAAATATATTTCCACAATTTGTAAACATAGTTGTGGTGTAGTTTTTCCATGATCATTTGCCAATGGTCACTGATTTTAAATAACAAAACAAAATGTCATCAAAGCAAAACAAATGACAGCTATCTCTATCAAAATTTCTATCACTCTAAAAAGAACACCTTTACATTTAGTACAGTCCGCAGTATAAGAGACAGAAAAATGCTACTGAAATGTAACAAATTTGTGGATAGATAATTACCTCTTTCTTTTTGTAAACATTTCCTATTCTTGAAAATGCTTTGGAAATAAGTTTAAAATCTGCTCTGTTTTCTCTTCCGACCTCAATAGCCTTTTGACATTGCTCAATGCATTTATCATATTCTTTCTGTTCAAAATAAACCGCTGCAATGAAACATACAAATGCAAAATTAATATGGAATTCTAACAAGTATAGATAATTAATGAGAATTATAAAACAACATTGTCACTTATTGTCTGAACACCAGTAACATTTGTATTTTATTGTACATCTTAATATAAATTAATAGAGAATTAACATAGAGAAAAAAAATACATTATAAACAGTATTGACAAAAACAATTATTAAAAAAATTAATTTTTTTTTTAAAACAAGCTGCTGCAGATGGAAACATCACCACAATAATTCTCTTAATCCTTAAATTATACGAACATATTTACAGCACTAATGTGTCTAAACAATGTATTTGTATTATACTGGTGCAAAATTAATGTTCAGCTACACAACTCAGAATCTTGTTATCAAACGCTTATTGTTGACTATTTTTTCTATAATTTATTACTATTGTGGAATTACTTGCATACAAGTCTAGCTTTCTGTTCTAAGCACAATCACCATGCACTCATTTTTATGAGGGAATAGATGTTTTACTAGTTATTTACTTTATGCCATTTAAATATTTTTTTCATTGTTACAATTACATAACAAATGCTGAAACTGATCTCAGAACAGATATGGCAATGATACGAGAAAGAAATTCTGAGAACAAGTAATGAAATGTACATATTAATTATGGGGGCAAGACAAAAATTAACTAAACTTTTGCTGTAACACACCTTTAAGATTGTCATACTGCCTCCTGCGTATGCGTGCTTAAGAGTTGGTATGACTGCAGTCACACGTGCAAAATTTGATTTTTTTTTCTGGGTGAAAACACATCCACGTTATCATCGCCTGGATATGATATATTTATTATAATAAACAAACATATATCACATCTTATATCTCGCAAAAATAATAAAATTTTCAACTGCTATACAGCAACTGGCATAAATAACAATATAGTAATTTATAAATGGACGGCCCTAAGAAATCATAAAACACAAAATAGAAACTAGTCATTATCACCTACAATAGTTTATATGTTAGCCTCCGGCTTATACTTGCAATGCAATGCTGGATAACACATACAATTTACAAGGATGTGGTGCACTGTCAGTCAGCAGTCGCTGGTGTATCAGTTTGAGTCATCAGATATCCATGAGTGAGTCTAGTGTGTCCTATTCGCAAATGGCACAAGATCACTGGTCAAGGAGATAGGACGATAACTTGTCGGGCACGATTCATCTTTACCAGGTTTCACTACGGGGATTACTAGTGCCTCTGACCAAGAATCTGGAAATACCTGGTCAGAGAAAATTTTATTTATACACAAAAGTGGTTGTAGTGCACTACCTGGGAGATGCGACAACATACTGAGCTTGAAATTATAATTTGTGGGGAACTGTCTTGAGAATTATTCAAGGCATACCTTATTTCATTATAAGAAAAGGGCATGTTTAATTCATTTTGTGAGTCTCCAATCACCAACGGGATATTTTCTACCTGCAACTTATATTTCATGAACTAAGGGTAGTACAATGATGCAAGTGAAACTGCCCTAAACAACCTTCCAAATGTCATGGTGATTGTAACGATCCACACATGGTCTGAGCCTTTCTCCATACAACATGGTGTTGTATGAGAAATTGATTCTCATTATTTGTGTTTCCTTTTTTTAATCTAAATCCTGCATCATTTGTAAAATTAGGTGTTTTTTATAGTGGACTTTTACTGACTTGATCACGCCTTAATCTAAGGGCTGTAGGAATGCTGTTGTTTTTGGTGGTAAGAACACTAACTTTATACATGAAAGATTTTCAACGTGTGGATGAGCTGGACAGTTGTTAATGAGCAGCAGAGTATTTTGTCATTCTCGATCTTTAATTCACGATCCCATTTTCGTAACAAAGACATAAAGATATCAATTGTCATCCAAGACTTTTTTTGTTACTTTCATACACAACAGGAACCGATTTCAAATTTTTAAAACATCAGGATTTAGTACTTATCCCTATAACCAGAAATTATTTTTGTCAGTTCCAATCATATTTATAGCAATTAGTACTGTTAGTCTTTCTTTTGACGTTCCCCCCCAGAGGAAACACATTTCCCCTTTAAATTGAAGGCTTTCTGATGTCAGTTTAAAAAAAAGACTGGATTCATCAGCATTATAGGTTTTTTTGTCCCAATAGCCCTCTTTTAATTTTGGCCAAATGGTTTCTAGCCATTTTTCTGACACACTGGTTGGAGCTGCGGCCTTGCTGCTTATTCTCCCGACACAATAGCACAACGCTGACGGAACTGTGTATCCAAGCTGAAGTTATATCACATTGGTTACCGAATTTTTCTAAAAAATTATTTGCCGTAGTTTGCAATATAGAACCACTAATAAGGATATCATTAGCACTCTGGTATTTAAACCATTTTAACAGCGCTTTCTACATTTAACAGCCTACATCACTGTGTTAACTAGGCTGTAATTTTTTTGATTTCACAGAATTTGTTTCAAAATTTTTCTTAATTTTTTCACACCTTCCATATCACTGATATTGTCAAATGATCTATGTTTTATTCTTGGGCAATGTCCTTATTAGTTTCACCATTCTCTAACCACCAAATAATGTACGCCTTTTCCTCTATCGAACTGCAGTACATGTGCAGGCAAAAAGGAAAAGGCGACTCATTTTAACTGTCAAAATATTTTTGTAGCTACAATGTAGATACACTAGGTTACTGATGAGTCACTTCCATCCATCATTATAAGGAATAAAATGTTGCATTGCAATAGAAAAAATAAGTAAGTCATAATAATAACCAATGTCACTACAACTAAAACAATATACATACCCGTACTTATGTATATACAGCAAACCAAACCAACCAAGAGGCAAGTTTTTGGTCACTATATTCAATATGTCATTATATCTGATGTCACTATAAACAATACTTACTGTACTTATCAAACGTTACCAATAAAAAAAATTAACAAGAAACCAGGAATAACTCAACTTTTCAGATTTTTAAACACATTTTTAATAAAATCTCATGCAAACATTATAAGACATGCAATCGAACAATTACATTTACGAACCTTTCATTTTATACTCCAACTGCCATAAAACAAGGAAACCTTTATTCACTTACCACATCACTAAAAACTTAGTATAACTAGGAAATGAACTTGCACAGGAAAAAATAATTTATGAACTAAATACAATAAATATTATTCAGAATAAAAGTGGGTGAAGTTTTTCTAGGGCTAAGATGTGTTATATATAAATGATGAAAGTCATGGTCCAGTCCAACATTATAGAGAATCAATAAGTTTTGAATCTGAAAATTGTCAGTACTAACTACATAATTATAAAAGTACATTATGTAAGAAAAACTGCTGATTAAGTGATAAGAATAAAAAAACTAAAATTTTCAGATGCCCTTTCAAATATGGCATAGCCATACAAATATATATCACACTTTCATTTACATTCACTGGACATAAAATGTACTTTTGTTTATATTTCTGATTAAAACAGCTATCGTAAAGCTGTTTCAAATTATCATAAGGGCGTGGGACTACAAAATAGAACTGCATGAAAGAAATGATTTTTCTCAGTAGTTAATGTTATATAAAAGATTTCATAAAAAAACATAGTAATTTGAAGAGTTCTATAACATAAAAGTTTGACAGTTATTGTATTGTTCAAAACCTTTCCTTGAGTCTACTTTTTAAATTGCTTAGTGCTTTTTCTTTAAACACTAAAAGGAAATTAATTTCTTAATCATCAAAAATATTGGATTGGGACTTTTTTTACAATTTCCCCAACAAAAAAGAAACTATACACGTTTTTGTATACCCTTCAGAGATTATCCACTCTATTACTCCCACACCAACCAATTCTCACTACTTTACTGGAATACTTTCTTATTCCAGTCAAACCAGTTATTAGCTCAGAAATAAAGTTGTGTGTAGTGAATTTGTTCAATTAGGCCTACTCCACAAAAAAAAATCTTTCAACATGACTAGTGAACAACATAACACGAATAATATTTTTAAGAAATAATAAAACCAAAAAACCCATAAAAACAAAAACTATAAAAAACATGTAGAAACACATAAAAGAGGATTCATGTCCTTTTTACTGAAAGGATTATCAACCTGCAGATGCTTCTAAATTTTGCATTTTAATGAATGTAATTGCCAAACACAGCTTTCTGGAGTGTTCTATTTTTGCATGCAATAAATAAGCTTTATTGCTAGTAAAAATAAAATATTATAATGGGATGATTCATTTTAAAACATCAATTTGCTTTACAAATAAATATTTAAACAGATTTAGAAGTATTAATGTTTAAAATATTTGTATGACACTTAAGGTAGAATCACTTTTAAGTTAGAACTGTTAACTGTAATCATCATTTTTTAAATTACTTTACTTCAATAAGCAATATTGAAATAAAATTCTACAATACTTAAACTAGCGAAGACAAATGAAAACAAATTACCAGCAATGTTATTATAATAGGTTATTTCAGTGGGATGTAGTTCTATGGCTCTATTGTAATTTTTAAGTGCAGTTTCAAAATCCTTTTTCTTGTAAGCTTCATTCCCCAGATTCTTTTCTGTTTTAGCCTACAGCATAAAAAAAAAAATCAACATATTTTTATCAACAACCAATATAAATAAGTTATAAAATGGTAATTTTAAAATAATGCACTATAATTAATTAGGCAGCATGTTCCTTCTAGTAGTAAGGGTACTGTAGGATCCAGGGTGGGTAAGACAGTAAACTAATTACCCTCATGGGTTGACGATTGTACTTGATATCATCCATTCTTTTTTGTTACCCTTAAACCTTTCTTCCAGATTTTCGTTCCGTACATACAGGTCTGATCATGCTAGATGTTCCATGTTGTAGATTCCAGGACCTGGAGGGCCATATATTCTTGTTACCTGATAGGGGGCTACCTGAAGGTGACTTGGGCCGTATTTCCTGTCCTGTAGCTAGACAGTAAGCCAACTGGCTAAACTCCTTCCCCCTTCCAAATGAAAGGTACTTGTAGCTTATTACATCAATAAATCACCAGACCAAGATGTGGTGTTAATTATAACATAATTGGACTGGCTGGGCCATTAAATGTCTACCTCTTGTGTGGGATGGAAGCACCAACTCTCTGTGCTATTCCGAGACACTTAATATCATACCAGGCATACATTATTCAATAAGTAATAAATTTAAACACTGAAAGGGATTTGATAATTATTTATCCAAGAAATATTTCAACACAGGATTTTCTAGAAATTAAAGAAAGATATATTAATTTATTAAATCTGAGAATTTTATTGATGTAGCTGGTAAACTTATACCTTAATCAGTTGATTTTAACTATTGGCATGAAAAAGAAAGTAAGCTGAGTGATAGTGATAAAATGCACAACATTTGTTTACAAATATTGTATATTAAGTACGTTACCCCACAATAGGTAGTTTGTAAATAACTAATTCCTTTGATGTTTCGTAATGCTAGGTGCTTGGGTACTTTAATTTCATAAACTTATTTATGGCTACTAATCATCTGCTAATAAATGGCCCAAAATGTGCTTAAACAATTTAATACAATTTAATAAATTGTTAGTGATTATTAAATATATTGGAAATACAACTAATCATAAAATTAATTTAGAGAAGCTGTGGAAAAGAAATAGTAAATATATTTTTAATAAAGTAATAAGAGTTTCTTTATAATAAAAGCTGGCAATATTAAACCAGCTACACTGGGTCTAATTATGCAATTTATTTTTAAAAAACTTTCTGGCTATCTCAAAAAGTTTTTTGAAATTAAATATTTAACAAATGTAATTGTCAACTACAGCTTTCTGGAATGATCTATTTTTGCATGCAATAAGCTTTATTTCTAGTAAAAATAAAATATATATATATATGAGATGTTTAATTTTAAAACAACATAAATTTGCACCATCAACAACATAAACTTTTTCTTAAACCGTTTTTTAAGAAGCTTCCCAGAAAATTAGCCATAAACATTTTCGGTACTTATGTATTAACGCCACCGCAACTACAGCTTTATTTAAAAACAAAGTAGTCAGTCGGATTTCGGTGGAAAATGAACAGTCTCTTTATTAATTTTAATAAATGGTTATTTATATTTATAAAAATATAAATAAAGTATTAATATAATAAATAGTATTTACTTAATAAATTCAGTAATTATTCAATTATTTATTATTTAAATAATCAAAACACTCCTGTTAATTAGTCTAGATTATATTAATTTTAATAAATGGTTATTTATATTTATAAAAATATAAATAAAGTATTAATATAATAAATAGTATTTACTTAATAAATTCAGTAATTATTCAATTATTTATTATTTAAATAATCAAAACACTCCTGTTAATTAGTCTAGATTAGCGAGCGAAGCAAGTGTAGGTTAAGTTTGGTTAAATTATATTTATAAAATAAATAAATATATATAACCATTTATTAAAATTAATAAAGAGACTGTTTTGAATCTATGTTAAACTCTACATCGGCCCATTTTCCACCGAAATCCGATTGATTACTTTGTTTTTAAATAAAGCTATAGCTGTCTGTGGTGGCGTTAATACATAAGTACCATATTTTCATTTTAGGTACTGTATTATTTTTTCATTTTTGTATATTTATTATAAAATAATTAAAAAACATTCAATCAGCCATCTTCAATTATTTCTTGATTGACATATTACAAGAAAACAAACATGCATTGTGAACTTTTTCTATGGCTGTATTATAATGTTTAAATTACAAAAAATAAAATATATATAAATGGGATGTTTCATTTTAAAAAAACATAAATTTATAACTTTAAATTATGTGGCTGGAACCTGTATCATAATGAGGGTCATTATAAAACAGATTTTTATTATGAAACAGGCAATCAACAAATCAAAAGCCTAATCTTTTCAACCACTGACCAATCAGAAGTGGGTAATTATTTAATGTATTGCGTGTTTTTTTTTACTTTGATTCTAATCTGATTGATTAGTTAGCAAGTAGAGGCTAATTTTAAAATACACCAAGGAAAGTTTCTGTTATACTGTTTATCCATTTGTTAATTATGTCCGATTCTTGAGGAAGAAATATCTTTAATACCAATCAATATTAAAGAAAAGGCACAAGTTATGCCTAATAACCTACTTACCATAGAAATAATAAATAAAATCAACATCCCTTTAGATACATTATTCAATAATAAAATCTGCTCCAAATTTGAAACATAACAACAAAGTAAGCTAAGATGATTGCTTTAAAAAAGAATCAGAATTTTTTTTTTAATTTTTAAAAAGGCTACAAAAGGAAAAATCTAAAAAATTTTCATCTGAAGAAATTTCTAAGTGAAGCACCACAAACAGTTTCTTTTCACAAGTATTTCACGACTAATGTTAGAAACAAAGCCTTTCTTTTTTTTCTGTTTAGCCACTGGGAATTAACGAACAGGTATTACTTCAGAGGATGATATGGATGAGTGTAAATGAAGTATAATCTTGTACAGTCTCAGTTCAACCATTCCTGATATGTGTAGTTAATTAAAACTCAACCACCAAAGAATACCGGTATCCACGATCTAGTATTCAAATCCGTATACAAGTAACTGCCTTTACTAGGACTTGAACATTGGAACTCTTGACTTCCAAATCAGCTGATTTGGGAAGACATGTTCACCACTAGACCAACTCAGCGAGTTTAAAACGGGGCTAAAATAGGCCTATAATGTATTTAATATTTCTGTTATTCTGAATGCACTGTATTTTTACAAAAATGTTTTAATTTAGTGCTTGTTTAAATCTGATTTGTGGTTTACTTATTTATTTAGTCATTTTAATTTTTGTATGTGGATAATGAATTTATTTTAAATTTCTTCATTTGAAAATTCTATAACTAGACTACAATTCTATTCTTTAATTAGGCTATAATTCTCCAGTGGAATCATAATGGGCATCACTGTTTTATAATATAAAGTTTGTTTTACAGAATAGATGTCAGTGGTTGAATTGACCAAATGGTTAAGACGTCAGACCACTACCACCTGCTCCCAATATTAGCTCAGGTCAGAGGCAGAGGTTCGAATCTGGCTGATGAATATTTTTTATTTTAAGTAATATTTTCTTTTCTTATTTAACAGAAACTTACTAAATATTCATTAAATTTATTCTGTATATTCTTTCTAATCTGGGAATTTCACATAAGCTTTTAAATAAAAATTCTCCTTCTTAATTAAAATAATGGGAACTTGTTGACGACAAGAATTGCACAACATAAAATTTAATGATATAAAGGATCTTCGATCAACACTTCTAGTTACTGTACTAAATACAAAAAAATAAAATGTCACGATCATTCACTGTAACAGAGAATTATTACAACACATGTTAGAAGTGCTTAAATTAATATCCTAAGGAGTGTAACAATTTTGCTTTCTTTTTAAACTACATGGAAGGAAAAGGCATTGTGCAAAATGTTGACATTAACAAAACTGGAAATATGGATTATTTCCAGTTTCTTACAGCAAATAACTACATATCTGAGTTTTCCAGATACAAACTCATACATAGGTAATTGTTTTCGAAGAAGCTTTGCAGCAACTCTATTAGTTAATGCTGGAGAGGATATTTCGACTTTAAGCAGCGTGGGGGTGGTGGAAATCTCCAGTAGAGGCTGTAGCGTATATAGATGAGTTAATCAAAAATAAAATTGAATTATGAATAAAATACTGGACCTCTTGTCAAAAAAAAACAAATAGTAACTTGAATGTAAAATGCAGTCTATATCAACTAGTATACAAGGATTATTTACACACAAATAAATCTTAACAATTGTATAATACATAATATTTACATAGGTCAAAAGATCAATCCTGGTACGCTATATGTTTCAGTATTTATATAAAAAAAATAAATAGGAGGACAAATTATATTAAATTTATATTCTTTGAAAAATTAAAAAAAATATTCTGTAAATAATGTATTCGATCATTGATTTAAATCAATAATCCCAACATAGTTTCAGCCATAGAAACAACTCTTGCATAGTTTACTACATTCACCAAGGCTCATGTTGAAACTTAATTCGTACTCATGCATTAATGGATATAGGTCTGTTGCATTGTGAAATATTATATTATTCATTATTATACTTTTTTTTTTTTTAGATATGAAATTACTACTTGTTTGGTTATTTTTAATTTTCTAATTTTAATATTTGAAACCAAGATGCTAAGCAAAATAAAGTAATAACCAAAATTTTTAACACCAGTATATTATAGCATCAAAATTTTGAACAAATTTTCAACTTTTTGAAAATTTGGGGGCTCTCATGCACAACGCAGCCTTTTAATGAATAAAATACTCCCACAGATATATTTTCAATAGAATATAATCAAAAAAATTTGATTTTTAATTTGAGAGCTATCCTGTCAGGAGAGGGGTATAAATTATTTTACTAAATTTATTGTTCAACAAAATATGTTTTGAGCAATAAAAATTTGAAACTGCAAGAAACTTTATTTTTTCATACTGAGAGCTCTTATTTAAGGGGAAGCATTTTGGTAAAATTAAATTTTAAGAAAATAATCCATTAGTGGTGATAATAGAATTAAAAAAAAAAAAACTTTTTAAAGTACAAAAATACAGCCATAATTCTAAATAAAGTAGTAATTTTCTAAGAAGAGGGATGAAATTTTTGGCTATTTTTTTCTGGTAATACTAAAGAGTAAGGGCTTTTCAAAAAATGTAGATTTCTATATGCAATGGGTAACTTGTAAAATGGATTAAATTTTTTTTTTCTGAGACCATTGAAATGAGATGGCAAAAAAATGTTGTAGTAGTTTGAAGGCCTATCAACTTAGAAAATAAGATACAAAAAAACTCCATATTCATTTTTTGGGGAGGGAGGGAATATTAAATAATAATTTTTGATATTTTTGGTATCTATCTACAAAGTTTGAAGAAAGTCTGTCTATGATTAATCATTAATTGGAGTGTCAAAGAAATGTTTTACTGCAGATGTGCATCAAATTTGAAAACAAATTTATGAACTCTATTACAAATACATTACATTCATACCTCCCTTTCTGCAGGTGAAAGCTTATCATCTAAATCGGAAGATTTTGGTTCGGGTGTTGGCGATGGTTTTTGAGGAGGAGCAGATGGTCTTGGAGGATCAACATCCATTGGTTCTTCATCTGGTCCAGGTAGATTTAATCCCAACAATACGCTCAACGTAGTTAATATTCGCACATCATTCAGATTTGTTCTAAAACAAATAACCATTAATAGGAAATAAAAATTTTGTTACGTTAAAAAACACAACACAAAAATAAGAAATTAATCTAGAACATCAAGATGCAAAATTTAGGTCATTTTGAGCCACTACATTTCAACTTTGTTGAAAGAAGGAAAATATTTTAAACCATTTAAAATAATTTTAAGAGATTTAAAACCATTTCTAGGATACTGACATACAATTTTTTTGTACTACAGTAACTGATTCTGTTTCTTCTCTTGTGATGATGCCATTGTACTGAAGCCCAGACTTGAACAGCTTGTCTGTGTAACACTAAACCACCTGCTATCTGATAGAGAAGAGTAAACACTAAAGTTTAATTGTTGTCACTTGAAGATTATGCTTAAGTAGAGTGCCGCAAAATAAAAATTAGATTTGTTCTTGAAATCCCAGAATTGACAACATATATATATATATATATTAAGTATGAATATATATTATACATATTCATACGTAACTGTACATCCAGCACGACTCTCTACTCTGTCATTTCAATGTAAATTATTTTTTTTATTTTATCACAACCTTAGAATGCTTTTGTTCTGCATTTGGATGAGATAAGGGGAAACTTTTAAATGATAGGTGGGAAAAATATCTGGATCTAAGACCAAATGATATAAAAATTAATTTGAAACTTACCCTACAGCATTTGGGTTCCTACGAAGATTTTCAATCAATTTTAAATATTCAGGATCATCAAGATAAGTTCTTGTTCGAGGATCACTTCTTAATTTAACAAAGATATCTGGAGTACTAAAAGGATTATTTTTAAAAAGGCCACCTATAACAGAAGAAAATTTTCAACTACATGAACATGTTCATATATACAGAACTTATAATCATAAAGTATCCAGAATACAAAAAAAAGCTAAAAATAATGGGATACTAAATAACATTGTGCTTTCTCTTGCGATGACATCATGGTAATGAAGCCTGAACTCGTAACAGTTTAATTATTAAAAAAGAAATAAATCATAATAAAAGGATTCTGGAAAAAATGAACAAATTTCACCATAACATTAATTTTGTTGTCCTCAGTCACTTGACTGGTTTGATGCAGCTCTCCAAGATTCCTTAACTAGTACCAGTAATTTCATTTTGGTATACCCCTACATCCTGCAGCCCTAAAAATCTGTTTAATTAATTCCAAACATTGCCTGCCTGCACAATTTTTACCATCTACCTGTCCCTCCAATATCAAAGCAATATTCCAGGATGCTTTAAGATGTGGCCTGTAAATCCGTCTCTTTTTTTGCTATATTTTTCCAAATGCTTCTTTCTTCATCAATTTGTTGCAATACCTCTTCATTTTAAAGTTCTCCTTTAGCACCACATTTCAAGGGCTTCTAATCTTTTCTTCTCAGGCACTCCAATCGTCTAAGTTTCACTTCAATAAAAAGCTACGCTCCAATTATATACTCTCAAAAATGCTTTCCTGAAGTTTATATTAATTTTTGATGTAAGTAAATAATATTTCTAACAAAGCTCACTTCACCTGTGCTATTTGTCATTTTACAAAGCTCCTGCTTTGTCCATCTTTAGTAATTCTACTTCCTACTTCCCAAATAACAAAATTCTACCTCCACAGTCTTTTCTCGACCTATTTTTATATTCAGTGGTCCATCTACTTCATTTCTACTACATTTCATTACTTTCATTTTGCTCTTATTTATTTTCATGCGATGGACTTCATCCATGCCATTCATTTTTCTTCTAAATGTTTTTTTACTCCTGGCTAGAATTACTACATCATCAGCATCTTTATCTTTTCACCTCGTACTGTTACTCTGGATTTTAACTGTGCTTTAACGGCTACGTCTGCATAAAGATTAAAAAGTAACGGAGATACGAACCATCCTTGTTGGACTCCCTTTTTTATTACTGCTTCTTTCTTATGCTCTTCGATTATTACTGTTGCAGTTTGGTTCCTGTAAATGTTAGCAATTGTTCTATCTCTATACTTCAACCCTAAACTTTTTGAAATACTGAACATTTTATTCCAGTGTACATTATCAAATGCCTTTACTAAGTCTATACATATTCCATGTATGTTAGTTTGTTTTTTTAAAATCTTCCTTCTACTATTAATCTGAACGCTAAAATTGCTTCCCTTGTCCCTATACTTTTTCTGAAACCAAATTGGTCTTCTCTTAACACTTCTTTCACTTTCCTCTCAAATCTTCTGTACAGAATTCAAATTAAGATTTTTTATGCAAGAGTAGTTAAGCTAATTTTTCTGTATTCTTCACATTTTTCTGCTCCTACTTTCTTAGGAGTCATGACGATAATACTCTTTTTGAAATCTGATGGAACTTCCCCTTTTTTTGTATATATTACGTACTAAAAGGATAGATAAATTATACAAATCCTTTTGTATAATCTATCGCTTTCTCACTTGCACTGCGCAGTAAATCTGCAATTATCTACCCCAGGGGCCTTTCTGCCATTCAAATCCTTTAATGCTCTATTAAATTCAGATCTCAGTATTGTATCTCCATTTTCATCCTCTCTGACTTCCTCTTCTTCATCTATAACACCAGTTTCCAATTCATTTTCTCCATATAACTCTTCAGTATATTCCATCCACCTATCAACCTTTTCTTTCATATTATAAATTGGTTTACCATCCTTATTTAACACATAAAAAGATTTTTTAGACATAATAAGATACAAGATTTTTAATAGTAATATAGATTTTAACTTATATAGACACAAAATTTGCCTTAATTTTCCTGTATGCTCCATCTATTTTACCAATGATTAATCATTTCTCTTTCCAATTCTGAACACTTATCTTTCGCTAAATTGCACTTCATGTTTATAATATTTCTTAATTGTCCATAAATCCTTTTACCATCTTCATCACTAGCATTCTTATACTTTCCACGTTTATCCATCAGCTGCAATACATCCTCTGATATTCTCTTTTACTTCCTCTTCCTCAAGCTTCTCTAAATTTACCCATTCATCTGACACCTTTTCTTTAGGTTTTTAAACCCCAATCTACATTTCATTATCTAAATTATGATCGCTATCAATGTCTGCTCCTGGATATGCTCTGCAGTTGAGGAGTTAATTTCTAAATCTTTGCTTTACCATGACATAATCTATCTAATACCTTGCAGTATTGCCCGGCTTTTTCCAAATGTATATTCTTCTATTATGATTTTTAAAAATCATAATAGATTTTGGCAATTAATAAATTATACTTCATTCAAAACTCAATAAGTTGGTAACCGCTTTCATTCCTTTTGCCCAGCCTATATTCATTTACAATATTTTTTTTATTGCCTTTTCCAATCTCCAACTATTATTAAATTTTCATCCCCTTCTATGTATTTAATTGCTTTGTCAATTTCTTTGTATACACACTATCATGGGAAATTGTAGGCATATAGACATTAACAATCGCTGTTGGCTTAGGTTATGATTTTATTTTATCCTGATTACAATGATTCTATCGCTAAGCTTTTTGAAATGCTTTACTCTCTTTCCTATCTTCTTGTTCATTACAAAACCTACTCCTGCCTGCCCTTTATTTGACGCAAAGTTAATTAGTCTAAAATCACCTGACTAAAAGTTGTTTTCCTCTTCCTACTGAACCTTACTAATACCTACTAAAACTACATTTAACCTTCCCATTTCCCTCTTTACATTTTCTAACCTATGAACCTTTTCTAGACTTCTAACATTCCATGTTCTGATTTGTACAATGTTATTTTTTGGTAACCCCTTCCTTAGTAGTCCCCAACCGGAGATCCGAACAGGGGACTAGTTTACTTCCGGCGCCTCCATCTTTGTTACATGAAAATGCAGAAAGCTGCATTTTCTTGGAAAAAAACAACTGTAGTTTTCCATTGCTTTCAGGTTCGCACTACTCAGAAGGTTGAATGATGGTGATACAGCCGTTTTAAGTCCTCCTGAACTGGCCCTTAACAACTACTGAAACAGCTGCTGCTCTCTTTCAGGAATCAATCCTCAGTCTGGCTCTCTACAGATACCTCTTCGATATGATTGCACCTTCAGTCTGGCTACTCTGTATACCTAAGCACTCAAGCCTTGTCACCATTGGCAAGGTCTCATGATTCATAGAGGAAGAAACATTAAATATATGATGGAAAAGAGAAATTATTAATTTTTTAGATGTAGCAATAAAAAGAAATAATAATATAGATTTTGAAATATACAGAAAAAAAGTTATACAGATATAGCTTACTATTCAAATCACCCAATTGAGCATAAATTATCAGCTTTTAGATACGTAAACTTAATAAATTACCATTAAAGAAACCAGCAAATAAAAAAGAAATGATCAGAAAAATAAACAAAAATAGAAATAAAAAGAAATGAAATTAAAACAGCAAATGATAAAAAACCTTTAAATGGAGTAAATAACGCTTACAGGGGGAAAAAATTGACTCATTAAACAAAAATTCTTTGGTAAATATAATATAAAAATGGCTATAAATACGTATAATACACTAAAATATTTTTAGTAGTAATATAGAAGAAAAAGATATTTACAACAATAATGGTATATACAAAATAAAATATAAATGCAATGCAACATATGTTGGATAAACTGGAAGAAAATTAAAATTAAGATATAGTGAACACATGAGATCTTTTAAAAATAAAAAACAAGATTCTAATTAATAAGTGTAATTCATAAGTATTAATTATGCAACGTATCTAATAAAAGAAGGACATACCCCAATGAAAATGGAAGAATCAATGAAATTAATTCACAATTCTATTGTAGAAAGAAGAATGACATTTTGAAAAATTTAGAAATTTTTAATTAAAAAATTAACAGTAAAATAATTATAAATGAACAGGTCAACAAACTGTCCTTTTCAAGAACCTAAATACTGAAAACAGGAAATGTTAAATAAAATTAAAAGACGAGTATAAGCGTGAATAACAAATAAACAAGAAGGCCAGATAAGACATGGTGTCAAATAAAGAGAGGGACAATGATTAAATGTTATATAAAGATCAATAGAAATTTAAACATTACAAAAGTTTTGACATGGAGTTATTCCAAAAATGCATCAATATATAATAAAAGAATGATGCTAAGGTTAACAGTACTTGCTTAACATAGATATTTTTAATAGTTTAAATGATTAATTACATTACTCATAAAATATAATTTCAACTTTTCTTAGAAGTATAAGATAATTTAAATTATCACTATTGGCATTCTTTTTAATGATCCTGCAATTTGGTGATGTATTCTGAAAAAAATTAATTTTTTTTAATATTTGGTATAAGATGTTTAATGCAAAGATCTCACTGTGAGTTTCAAAAAATAAATAAATCAAATTTAAAAATAAACATGGCCCCAAAAAATTATTTATCATTTTTTTCCTCTCCAAAGAAACTTAAAAATCATCTACCACAACTAAGAAATAAACAGATCATACATGACTTTGAGACTATTACTATAATTGATTAACTTTAGTCTTTAAATAATTATAATAAAACAATTAAGTTTTAAAGCAAATGTTATAAACAGAATTAACATAAGAATGTTAAACAATGATAAAAAATAAAAATCTATGTAGCAAATAAAAATAAAATGACTGTACATACCAAACTCATTAGCTATGCTTTGTCTTACTTCCTTAATACTTTCTTTTAACTGTGCATTGTTGGGATCAAATTTGAGTCCAGTTTCATAAGCATCAATTGCTTCATCATGTCTACCCAAATAATGAAGTGCAGCACCTTTCCGTGAGTAACCCTACAATAATAAAATTAAAAAATTCCATGACAATTTTTTAAAAACAAATTAAATTATAAAAATAAATAAAAAAATGACAAAAAATTAACTGCTTTTTTAAACATATTATTTAAAATTATACACTAAATAATTTTAAAAGATTTTAACTATAATACATGATAGTTAATTTACAGTCAATGAAGAACAATTTTGATTAAGTAATTTGTTTGGGCAGTATATAATTCAGCAATATAAAACATTTTGTACAAACTGCAGTGAAAGTAATATAATATGGGTAAAAGAATAGTAAATAGTTAAGCAAATTTCATAGTAGAGGTGTATCTGGATTCTAGAATTAATAAGACTGCCTAGTAGGTTTATGGTTTAAATTTTTATCCAGTGATCTTAACATATCCTTCTAATAACATGACAAATCACTGAAGGTCATAGATGACTTTGATTACTACTATAATTGATCAATTTCAGTCTCTAAATAATAATAATAATAAGTGTTCTGCCCAAAGGCAGGTTTTCACATGGCCGCCCTCCATTCTGCTCGATTCTGTGTCATCCATTTCATTTTATAGTAACTTCCTTCCCTTTTTATATTGTCTATAATTTTCATTTGTCTCCAACCTCTATGTTACAAATCCTTCCAATGCCATCACCAACAGGCAGTCACGTCTCAGTCAGTGTCCCAACCAACTGCATTTTCTTCTTTTTATTATTTCAATAATCACCCTCTCACTCTTCTCCTACTCTACGAAGCACCTCCTCATTCTGAACACTCTCCATCCAGCTGATCTTTTCCATCCTCCTCCAAACCCATATTTCAAAGGCCTCCAATCTTCTCTCCTCTCCCTTCCTAATAGTCCATGTCTCTGCCCCATAAAGGGCCACATTCCACACAAAAAATTTAACAAGTTTTGTCTTTAGTCACAGATCTAGTTTGCTACATAGCACTCTCCTCATTTTGCTGAATGCTTCCTTTGCTCTAGCAATTCGTACTTTAACTTCTTGATCACACTCCATATCTTCCTTAATGATGCACCGCAGGTACTTGAAGGATGCCACTTGCTCAACTTCATTTCCCCCAATCCTGATCGTTGCCCTTTTGGTTGATTTGCTAATTATCAAGCTTTTTGTCTTCTTTGTATTTATTTTCATCCCATACTCCTCGCAGGTTTGATTTATTCTTCTCAACATATCATTTCATCATGTACTCACTCTCTGCTAACACTGTCATGTTATCAGCGAATCTAATGCACTCTATCCTCCTTCCTCCAATATTTACACCATTATTACCAGTTAGACTATTTTCAATTATCGCTTCTAGGTAACAGTTGAACAGAGTCGGTGATATGCAACATCCTTGCCACAGCCCTCTCGCAAGTCTGCTTTCCTCCAATAACTCATTCCCAATTTTTATTTTTACCTTCTGTGTTATCTTTTGTGGAAGGACAAATACAGATTTCTTATTTATCTCCTTTCCCTCCAAGCGACTCCTATTTCGTTTAAGTTTTTTCTCAGCAATTTAT
Source organism: Lycorma delicatula (assembly GCF_047948215.1). Taxonomy (NCBI): domain Eukaryota; kingdom Metazoa; phylum Arthropoda; class Insecta; order Hemiptera; family Fulgoridae; genus Lycorma; species Lycorma delicatula. Next base: position 27,820,207 of record NC_134460.1, read on the forward strand.
CCCATTCCACCCTGTCAAATGCCTTCTCCAGATCTATGAAGACCAAATATAAATCTCTTTGCTTTTCAATATATCTTTCTCCAATCACTCTTATTAACCCTATTGCATCCCTTGCTCCCTTCCCCCTTTTAAACCCAAACTGCTCTTCCCCAATTGATCTCTCTAGTCTTCCACAAAGTCTCCCATTCAACAGTCTTAGTAGTATTTTAGCTGCATGCGATATGAGGATGAGGCCAATGGATTACGATATAAGCCTCTAAATATGGATTACAATTAAAGTATTGAGTAACACAGAACTACATTGTTGGATTAATGCTAAGATCACTGATTATTGACACTAACCAGTATCAAATAAATGGATTAAAATAATTCATAATAGATTGAAAAGAATTTTCAAAAAACAGCATAAAAATTTCATGATAATTAAAATGAAAACAAAAGCAATTACAAGAAAGTAGAAATACTATTTAAATTTTATATGAAAAATAAATATAACAACATTATTTTTGAACATTTGCTGCTAATTTTCTACATAAAATCTAGGCTTAAGTTATTATACCTTTGGATCTCACCTAATCAAGATAAAAATTACTAAAATATATATATATATATAATAAATGATAACTCTATACCTTTGCCCAATCTGGTTTAATTTTAATGGTATCTTCTGCATCTTTCAAAGCTTTATCATAATCTCCTGCTTTTGCAAATGCTGCAGATCTATTACTAAAAAGTACATGATTATTAGGATCTATCTGAATGGCTTCTGAATAACATTTAATGGCATCATTAAAATTACCACTTTGTAATGCAGTATTTCCTTTAGTTTTCAGTGCTTCAACCTGCAAATATTATTTAAAAATTAGATTTAAATTTAACTAGTCATATGATATATTAGGCTAAGAAAATACATTTTGTTTTTAAGTTTTGGAATTTGTGTTTTGCCATCAAATTTTATTTTTGCATAAATAATTAAAATAAATTGTAATAAAAAAATACAGAATATAATGCATAGACTTTGCTATTCCCACTTTAAATGTTTTCTAAAAAATTATAATCTTTGCAGAGAGCTTATGAGAATCCTTGAAATAAAATTAATGCAAAAAATAACTCTGGGCTACAAGTAATAGAACTTTAGCTACAAGTAGCTCTGAAGAAGACAGTAAAAATATATCATTATAAAATAGGAGGGCAAAAACAATAAAAATTATGATGTTGAAACTTAAATCAAATATGAAAAGTCTCTCTTAACAGAGTTGAGATTTAAAAAGTAAATCTTTAAGGGTCAGTATCCAAAAACTTATTGTGACAAAAAAACAACATACGATTGATTAGTTAATATGGTATATGGTATGCGATAGTGATTATTTTATAAAAATATTATAGTCAATAAGATTTAACAAAATTTGTATTGATAGTTTCTTAATAATTATAACATAATGGATCTCCAGTATGGAGAATAGATTTTAACAAAAACTATTCTCACAAGAATGGTTTTTCATGATTACAACAGAACTGTCAGTTCTATGGAGCATTTCCCCAATTTTGTAACAAGCAATTTTTGTCGTTATTTATTACACTTAACAAATTTAAACAATACTTTCTTCAGTAAAGCAGTACTTTCCATGAGTGTGAACTGCATACTGTAATTTACTTACTGTGTGTATGCAAGTTAAGACAGATTAAAAATGTCAAAAGAGCATACTGTGAAGAGATTAAAAATAAGGAAAAGAATTTTAATGTCAATTTTATTGGAAGAGATTACTTCAGAATTGAATACTGAAACCAAGAATGCTGATAATGATAATAATAGCTGTAAAGTTAATTTTAAGTTTTTACCAAATTTAAGTTTATACAAGACAATTAATTTAATTTTGTTAGATGACTTAATAATCCCAAGTCAGATATTAACCAAAATAATTTTTATCATATTATATCTTGTATAAACCACTTTAATTTTTCCTCCTGTTAAAAACATGATGATTTCTCAATCCAATCTTGAGACATAAATTTTTCTTTAAAAAAATTGAAACTGGTGTGGACAGAAAGGGTGGAAATTGCCAATTTTTCATAAAACTTTTTTTTATTTTGATAGTTGAATCTGAAAATAAATGTCCGGAACACTCTTTTGTTATATTCTGAATATTATAATTTAAATTATAAAATGTTTTTCCTTTTGCTTTTCAATAATAATGTACCTACTTTTAACTGTATCTAACCATGTCATAAATTTATTTTAAGTTGGCTAATAATTAATCAATACTTTTTCCATTATTAGTTGAAAAAAACATCTGATACAATAAAAATACTTTGATACAATATATTGTTCGTATTTAAAATTTATTTTCTTAATCTTTCATGAAAGTACTTTTCCAAGATCCCACATCTGTAGTCATGTTTAAAGTGATTCAGTTATTATATAACAAAAATTTAAAAACAAAAATACTTCATTTACACAAGTGCTGCCATCTGTTGCAGTTTTTATAAGACCATTTCCTTAAACACTGTTTGATGGTTTGGTTTGTATTTATTAATGTAATATTTCTCTAATATATTTCATTTTTGTCATCTTTATTAATTTATAATACTTATAAATTTGTGTTAATATCAGAAATATAATGTCTATTAGATGGTCTGCCATATTAGATATACCTAATTTATTCTTGTTATTTCTATAATGTTCAAGAAATCTAGTTTTATAGGTTCTTTTTGCTTTTTCTATATAAATACCATCATAATGATTACATTTAGTTTTAAAAATTCCACAACTGTTTATTATTTTTAAATATTATATTATCTGATTATTAGGTCTGTATGCTGGTTAAAATATTTCTTTATTGTAAGATTTAGTAATGTTTTCAATATTATTATTGTATAAATACTTCGTGCATATTTTTTCACTCTTTTATGTCTTATGTATTGGTTGTAAAGTACTTATTTTGTTATTTTATTTTTATAAATATTATTAATTAAAGTAGTATCATATCCATTTTCAATGCTATATATTTTATTATTTAACTTTTCTTTAACATTATGCATATGAGTGATGCCATGTACTAATTTACTCTCAAAATCCTGTAAATAAATTTCTGACATAATTGCCGCTATCTCATAGGCAAGTATATTGTTACTCATAGTATACTATATTGAGAATATTGTTACAAAATTCAAAATAGTTTTATTGACATATATTTCTTACAATAGTGATGATACATTTAATAAATTTTGGATTTTCTTGGTTGTTTTAATTTACTTTTTATTACTTTTATGGGAAGATCTATAGCTATGCTAAGAGACATGTCAGTTAAATCATAACTATTGCTGATTTCTACTACTAGTATAAGTGTATCAAAAATATACTTACAAGATTTTGAGAATAAATTTAATACATGGCATCACTCATACACATTATTATGTTTTAATATGGACATGGTATATTGATATTCACATTATATATAACCTGATAATAAACAATGAATACTAATAATTTTAACCTGATTAAATTCTTGAAAATTTAAAATTCATAATTGAATTAGATAATAGTATGTTAAATTATTTAGATATTAATATTGAAATAAACATGGGCAAACCAAATTGAAACATTAGTAAATAGGAAACCTACATATAATAGAACAATTCATAAAAAAATCAACCACCCTTGGTCTCATAAAATTAACCCAAAACCATTACAAATACTATATACAAATTACTATAATGTAAATTACATTACAAATTACTGTATACAAATATATTAATAGAGCAATCAAATAACATAAAACATATAGCAGTTGAAAATGGATATACTACTTTAATTAATAATATTTATAAAAAACAATATAAAAATACCATAACAAATTCACTTCCTTACAAACCGTACAAAAGAGATAAAAGCAGGAGAAAAAATAATATATATATTTAAAGTATTTATACAATATCATTAAAAACATTGCTAAAACTTAAAATAAATATTTAAACTAGCACACAAACCTAATAACCATATAATAAAATGTTTAAAAAACAAAAATAATAAATTAAACAATCTGTGTGAAATTTATGAAAATTAAATGTAATGATTTTGATGGTATTTTGATGGACAGACCATCAAATAAACAAAACTCTATTTCTGATATTAACACAATGTTAGAGTATTTTAAATTAATAAAGATGACATAAAAATTAAATATATAAAAAAAATATACATAAAGATATACACAAAATTTCAAGTATGTACACCATCAGACAGTGTTTGAGGGAAGTCTTAGATACTGCAACAGATACCAGGCACTTGTGTAAATTAATATGTGAATTTCATTATTTTAGTATTTTTATTTTTAAATTTTTATCATGCAATAAGTGAAACATAACTGAAGATGTGGGATCTCGCAAAAGTACTTTCATGAAAAATTAAGGCAAGATATGTCTTATTATATCAATATTATGTAATAGGTGGTTTGTTTTATAAAATTTTTTGTATAATTTAACAGTACAGAGGAATAATATGAATCTTAAAAATATAAATTTCACTAAAATAATAAACGTATTTTCTTAAATACTTTGAACTGCTTTTAATTATTGATACTCCACGAGACGAGTTTTAACAAGTTGGATTTTTTCAGTTCAGGATAATGGTGTCTAATGGCTTCATTTTTCTTTAAAGTATGACATACCAAATTTCATAATTAATAACTCACACAAGTAATTGAAATAAATCATTTAATACTTATTTCATGAAAACTGAAGCAGCTGTTTCAGAGTTACAAGGGCACAACCAAAAATACCAGTCAAAGCATTACCTTCCTTCTGAACTGGAGTAATCTGTTAAAAATGAAAACTAATTTCCATTTCAAAACATTACAAGAAACAAGATATAGTCAAAGCTACAACTTTTGTAATGCTAAAATTGCCTTATTTAAATATTCCGCAAAAACTTAAAATCTAACCTGCTCAATGACTTGCAATTTTTAGAACCCCCTCTAATTTATTTTATAAATGATATAAAGCTTACTTCAAACTATAGGTAATTTGATACTATAAAAACAGGAACTAATAATATAGATCTGAGATAGAACTGTCAAGTGCACAAAGTTTTAATATAATGAAAATATGCACAATACTGAATATCTCTTTGTTATATGAATTTAACCTATTACGTCATAACTGTGACAGTTTTTTTTCAAGTTTGGCCAAAACTTTTCTACAATCAAGAAAAGTTAACATATAAGATAAACATTCAAATTCTCAACTTGCCCTGAAAAAGAACCTTACTTCACTCTCTCTATCATACACACACACCTGCATTTCATAATTCTAATTGAAAAAAAAAAAACAAACTAATTTCTATTAAAAAAAAGGGCTTATTTTAAAACTATTTCAGTTAATTATATCAAATATAAAACTGAGTATAAAACATACCAACTCTAAAAAGAGAGTTAACAAAAGTTGAAAATAACAGGCAATTATTACAAATACTATTAATAGCAAGATTATAAAGTAATCAAAATGTTATTAAATTTTTCTTCCAAATTCAAATTAAACTTAAATTGATAAAAAGTGAAAAGAATTTGATTAACTGGTAATTACATATAAATAGGGGTTATCCTCAAGAATTTGATTATTCATTAGAATTAAAAAATAAATTATTTGTCAGAAACACCTTTCACCATAGTTATGTCCCTCTAAGTTACACAATATCGTCACTAAAAAATTTAGTAATTCAGCACTATACAAGTGTAATATACATTACTTTGGATAAAATAATTTGTTATATATAATTATGGACTCAGCCTAACAATGTTAGTGAGCGAAGGAAGTGTTAGATTATGGTTGGTTAGGTTATATCATATGAAGTTTTCAGTACACAGAATTGTTATTACCTAACCTAACATAATCTTAGCCCAAATCTAACTAAACTCAGAATTTCACTTAAACCACATTTTTACTGCGTAAATAATGTATATTGCACTTAATCTAATATAACATAACTTAAACCTAAGCTTAACCTAACTTTAATTTACTCTTAGGTGAATCTAATCTCATTCTTAACTTAATTAACAAACTTAATAAAATTACTTAATCTGAAAATAATATATATTATACTTGTATAGTGCTGAATTACAAGATTTTTGGTGACAGTACTGTGTAACATAAAAGGGACTTAATTTGAGTGAAAGGCGTTTTCAAAGAATAATTTTGAATTATTACCTAAGGAACAACTTAGGTCGTAAATAAGGTATATTCAAAATTTCATAAAAATCAGAAGCAAGTGCTTAATTTTATATAACATCCAGTGAACAAAAAAAGAAGTTTTATAAAAGAAACAAAATGATAAGTTACTAGCTAACACTACCATAATTTGACTAACTATTCTGTAATTAATACTTATAATCCTTTATCTTATTACAGGCCTGTGATATTGGTCATTTAAAAAAAATGAATACCAAAATTGCAACCAGTATTAACTTCTAAGGGCTATGGAAATTGGTATTGTGAAACTATAATATTGTAAGAGGCAAAGTAATTTACTGTAAACTGGAATTTTAATGAACTTCATGTATAAATTGTTAATAAAACTACTGTTTTATGTAGGCAATCAGTAGTATGGGAAGTAACATTAAAAAAATAATAATCTAAAATCACATCCAACTTATTCTCATACTTCATATCCAACATACACAAGATGACCCCCTTATACTCATATATATATATATATATATATATATATATATATATATATATATATATATATATATATATATATATATATATATATATATATATATATAGGGGTCTTAGCGAAATATTTTCCAATTGTCCTTTCAATGTAAGAAATAAATTTAATTCTTTGCATTTTAATTACTGGATTGGTAAAGTAATGGTAGTATACACAAGTGATCAATGTCATCACTTTTGTGTATGACAATGTAAATGACACATCTGTATGTTTTAACTGAAATAATTTAAATGCAATGCTGCTGTAAGCAATAGTTTAAATTTTGGAACATCTTTTGATTTCACAAAATTGCAACATGCATTTCTTATAGAAGCAGACAAAGTTATTTAGTTAATAATTTTAACCAAAAAATAATGATGAAATTAAAATTTGAGGTCGGCATGCAATATCTATGCAAGAGGGAATAATATGACAAAACATTTTCTAAAATTTTCATAAAAAAGTGATAGAATATATTTGCATGTCTACTTAAAAAAAAACCTTCTGGAAAATTCAGTAAGATTTACAGCTTATCTTAAAAATAAGCGGTAAATTTAACTGTTTTCAAGATATATTATTTCAAGTGCGAATTAACTATTGTTTAGGGTAAATACATATTAAAAAACTTAAGTATAAATCAGCGTAACATTAATTCTGGTATATACAGCACACGTGCGTAACTACAAACTGTAGGTAAAAACTGTGCAGGCTAATCCAAACAATTCAATAGCCTTGAATAGATTTAAGCAATTAATGAGAGTAGATTTAAATTTGCACAATTCAGGAACAACACAATTATCGCATAAAAATGTTTTTGATAAACGCATATTAGCCTGGAAGACCACCTCAAATCAAACAGAAAAATAAATAAACATGAACTATTAGTGAACCTAGCCTCTCTAGACAGACCACGAATAAGCTTTTTAACGTAAATATTTAAAATTCATAAAAAATCCTATGGTCACCAATTATCAGTTATGCAGAAATCTATAAGCATTACACCTCATTTCACAGGTAGTAATTAATTTTAAGACATACCTTCTCCATGACGCCGGTACAATACTAACAAACGTGTGCCATGTACAAAAGAACTAAGAATGTTCTCGATGGTTCAGCTTCTTATATTATTCAAAAAGACACCTGCAGTCAAAAAAATATATTAATAAATTAAAAACAAATTTAGTTTAATAAATAAGACAACAAAAACAAAACAATAAAATAATAGTCGTGTAAAATAACTAATTCAGTATCGGGTAAATTTTATAACAACGCATTGATTAATATAGTCATTGAAAAAAAAATTGTAAAACAGAATAAAACCCCATTTTAGGACAACTTCTGGGAGAAGCATTTATTCTAGAAAGAAACTTTACTTTTATATTTTAATATTCGAATGAAAGAATCCGAAAAATATTTCTCATAAATCTGAATTTTGTATACATGCACTCAATAGACGGTAGTTATTATCATTGTGAAAACAAAAATTACGGGCATAAGTTAATTCAAGGACAGTTGTTGGTATAACTGCAGTTGTAAACTGCGAATTTAAAAAAAATGTTGATGACGTTTGAGTACTTTGAAAATAAATTTATGCCAAAGTGAACTTTAGTACATAATAAGTCTGAATATAATAATAGTGTAGGATTTTGTATGTTAACAGGAATTGCAACTGCCTAATACCATTTTCTACAGAAAATGATTAATTGTGAACAGTTTTGAACCATTCACAATTAACCCAACTTTGATTCGATAAATATTTCATTATTCGTCAAATTTAAACGTTGCAAAAGTCTCCCCAAAGAGTGATTATCATCAAATTTTTTTCTTATAAAACATAACAAATGTTTAAAATGAAGCTATATTGTACATTATCTCATGTTTTGTAAGAATTGTTCATGGTATTTAATCAATAATGAAATTATGAGAAAAATTAATTTAATTTACTTTTAAAAATTACCTATTTGGTCTAAATATAATGATTGTTGAAGTAATTGCAATGATAACTATTTACATAACAACCTGCCTGCATTCATCTGTACATGAAAAATAAAACATAATGATTTTTACTATTAGTTTTTTTAGTAGAAGAATCTTACAGTTCACCATGCAAAGTAATTTACCAGATTGACATGTCTAATGAAACATTTTTTTCAAACTATAGCTGACTGCATATATGACACTAAATTGTGTTGCTTCAATATTAGAAAATTTAAAAAAATTGGTGCATTAATCAATTATGCTACTAAAAATTTGACACTTCATTTGGACTGTATTTCTGATTTATGCTTGGTAGTTTCTGAATCTCTGTAACCAGGCAGTACATGTTACATGGGCAATTCAGCCTTAATCACTTCCATCTTGAACAATCACATTAGGCTTCAGAAACAAAGAAGGAGCTAACTCTAAGAGCATATTATAGCTACTACCAGAAGAAATAAAAAATTCTTGAAAAACATAATGCAAAATTCTCTAGTCCTTGAGCCTTTTTATAGCATTACAGATTGAAAGAAAAACTGTAATAGACATCTTTATAAAAAAAAATTGGTATAAGTTATAGAGTAAATGATACAATTATTACAGACAGGACTCTAAAGTACATTAAATAAAAAATGAGGTTTCAGATAGGCAGCTTGTCTATTGATGTGAGGGTTGACTCGATTATTATTCTGTTATCTAGGTAAGTTGTGAAAAAAAAGCCTTATTGGAATGGTACTCACAATGGTGCTTCAGTTTTGTTCTCTTCTTCATTTGTATTGTTTTTAATACTTCTGATGACTTAACAATAAGCAAAATTTAAATTAAATTTAATTTTAATTTAAGCTAAATTAAATTATAAATTTAACTTAATTTATATATTATTAGAGAATGAAAGGAATTATTAAATAGGGTAAACAAACTTTTCAGTTAAAAGCTTTAAAAAAAGCATCATAACAATTAATATCATAAAGTAACCTCTCATTAACTTTGTTCTCAGATAAGTTGGCAGATGCTTCAGTAATATCTTGTTCATTTTTTGTAAATCTTTTTCCAGCAAGCCATATTTTTGTATTTGGAAATAATAATAGTTCAAATGAATAGTCTGGTAGGTTGGAAAAGTAGAATTTTGTAGCATAATTTGAACAATTTTGCTGTTGTAATTGCAGAACAGTGAGCTGGTGAATATCTTAGTGAATACGTATTTTCTTTTTTATTAAATATAGTCATTATTTTTTTATATCTTCATTTAGATGATCCAGCAAATATGCTTATTGTCAATTACTGTTTTACCCGTCTCCAGAAAGTCAATGAACATTCCAGAAGACACTGGCCATCACCTTTCTTGGTGAGGTTTTCACCTTCTTAGAGCAAGTTCTTAGACTACAAACCATTGCCGTGACTGAAAAAATTTCTCTTGATTACATTGAAACAGTTTCAAACCGTACCTAAAAATATTTACTCATTCACACTTTTGATTATTTGTGAGCAAATGTGGAAGCTACCTTGCAAACAATTGTTGCATATGTAAAATATGTGATGTTTCCATTAATTTGAGTTACCTGCCTAAATAATGTCATACACCTTAGTCTTCTATCTTTCATCACTACATCATAGTTTTTTCAATATTCTCTGCAGTTGTAACCTCAACTGGTGTCCTGAACATTCAGTTTGAGTTAATATGACCACTTTGAACATTTTAAAACCACTTGTATGGTAAGGGGCATGAAATCTGAAGCTTGTTGTCAAGCAGCTAATATGCTTCAGATTCTACAAACATCTACATATTAGCAGCTAATATGCTGTACCGATATACGATAAATCGTATATCAACGATTCTACAAACATTTCAAATATTGGTGTTTACAAAACAGAAAACTAAATCTATTCATGATTCAATCTCAATCATTATACAATTTCCATTAAAAGTAAAAATTATTTAACAAATAAACTATAATCTCAAATCAATGTTAAATATAATTTAACTGATAATATTAATTACAGTTAAAATAAAATTATCCTGAATTATTTCACTTGTAATTGTTTGAGTTTAAATGTACGGTATTTCTAAATTTAAATTTTGACAATTTATGGCCCAGCAATTAAAAATTATAAATGATGCATAGGTTGACAAAATTTATAAATGTAAAGTCAGCACTTTCTTTTAAATGAAACAATTTTGCAAGAACAAATTATTGTAATAAATGAATCATTAAAATTAGCTCACTAGCAGTAAAAATATACACCGATAGAAAGCATCATATAAAAAAATAAAAACAAGTATTATATTTATAGAATACATTAAAGTTGAAAGCTTTATGTAATAATAACGATCAGTCATTTTTGATCATCTGTTGAATCCTTTTGGACAGTGCCATATTTTGCTTTACTTGATTTATAGTATAGGTTAAATTTTTATTTGATTTGTAGTTGCAAGCAGAATGAATGAACCTAAACCACTGTGACTTCTAAGAAATTAAGTCGGCAAGCTCGGAAGTTAATCAATAATGTGTACAAATCATTTAAAAAGAAGCAAATAAAAATTTGGAAAGTAGGGAAATTACAACAAGCATTATAATTCCATTGTATATCTTGATGAAATATATTTTGTCAAATCATATCTAAACAAATTCATGGGGGAATGCTTCAGGGCGAGGACTTCTAATTCTAAAGGCGCTGACAATTTTTATTGACATTTTCTAAAGGTAATAGATTGATTATTATGCATGGTGGGGGTGAAATGAATTTATTTCGGACACATTATTAATCTAGAAAGCAAATGCAACAACTGGTTACCATGATTCTATGAATGCAAATAATTACTTAAAATGGGCTGAAGAAAAATCTTCCTAAAAATTCTGTAATAACTTTAGACAATGCATCTTATCACAGAACATTACAAGAAAAATTACCCACATCCAATACAAGAACTGCAGGACTTGTTACGTAATTATTGCATTCTGCTCTCATCTACTATGTTGAAACCTCAACTATATGAGATAATTAAAAGGAACACAGAAAAATACAAAGTGTTTAATGTTTCATGAATTTGGCAAGAAAAACGAACATGAAGTGTTATCATAACACTTCATGGATAATGATTATCCCTGACACCCAGACTTAAACCCTATTGAAATGCTTTGGTCTGAAGTATAATGATACACTGGCCACACCATAATGGATCACTTTAGTTCATTTTTTTGGCAAGTTCTTTCTTTTCTTGCCGATTTGTTGTTTTTAAGCTTTTCTTTTTTGCCAGTAATTTCTAAGGGTTTCAGACCTTCTTGCCCTTTCTTGTTCAGAGTACACCCGGCTTATTGTTTTCTTGGGTTTTGATAGGAATCTTGTTTCTTTATTTTTTAATTTCTCATAGTTTCCGGTTTTCACGGGTTATGTCTAATTCCTACATGTCTTTCTGTACTTCGTATAACCAGTTGTCTGCTTTTCTTGTTCCAGAAAAGCTTGATTATTCGTCTGATAAGTCTGGTCTCTTCCATTCTGAAAATATATCCTAGAAAGGAAATTCTCTTCTTTCTAAATTTATTAGTTATCAGGATGATCGTTTTGTAAATCTCTTTGTATGGAATAATTCTCCAAATCCCGCCTTTTTTAATGTTTTTCCCCGATGCATCATCGTAGAATCTGTCTCAATCTTTTCCAGTTTGTCGATAAACCTTGTCTGGTACGGTCCAAATATGGTTTCGCATCCGTAAAATATTTCTGGTTGGATAACTGAGTTATAATGTCTTATTTTTGTGTTTATGGGCATGTATTTTTTGTTATAGATGTTTTGTGTTTTTATTGTGGCTTTGATGAGTTTATTTATTCTTTCATTCCAGTTTGGATTATCTTGGAGGTTGTGTGTGATGTTTTCTCCCAAATATTTAAAGTTTTCTACTAGTTCTATGTAATTATTGTTTATTTACTTTGCTTATGCATAGTGGGGCTCTCACCATAATTTTTGTTTTTTCGTATGAAATTTTTAGACCAATTTTTCCCGCAATCTCTTCCAATTGTGACAGTTGGTATCTGGCCTCTTCTATATTTTGGACTAGTAGGGCTAAATCGTCCGCAATGCCTAGGCAATTTACTGAAATATCTTTTCCTATTTTAACGTTATCTTTATTTAATTTTTTTCAATCCCGTATTATAAATTCAAGGGTACAGTTGAATAAAAGCGGTGACAGTCCATCTCCTTGGTCTCAGTCCTGTTTTGATGTCGAATGGATCAGATATTTCTCCCCTGAATTTGGTATCAGTTAGTGTTAGTCCGATGATTTTAACTAGTTTTGGGTGAAGCCCAAAATTTCTCAGGATTTTTGGCAGGGATTCTCGATGTACACAATCATATGCTTTCTTGAAATCAATAAAAGTCACTTCCAGTTGTTTATTCCTTAGTTTATGATACCCTATAATTAATTTTAAATTTAGAATTTGGTCTGGGCAGCCTCGCCATGGTCTAAATCCCCCTAGTTGGTCTTTGATTCTGTTGTAAATTATTCTTGATAGAATTTTGTAAGTGCAATCTATTAAGGAAATTCCCCTATAGTTATCAGGGTTGATTTTATCACATTTTTTATGCAAAGGGTGGATTATTGCGGTTTTCCATTCTTCCGGAAATTCCTCTTTGTGCCATATTTTTACCATTTCTTTGTGGAGATTTCTGTGTATTTTTTCTGACGCGTTCTTCCATAATTCTGCAGTCAGGAAATTTTCTCCACTTGCTTTGTTGTTTTTCATTTGCTTCAGATCTATCTTTACTTCTGCTAATGTAGGTGGAAGGATGTTTTCTCTTGGTGTTTTAATCTGAGTATTTGTGTTTATTTCCAGAAGTTCTTTTGGTTCTTCACAATTCAGAAGTTTTCTAAAGCTTTCTCTCATGATGCTGGCATTTTCTTTATCAGTGTGTGCCAGATTTCCTTCTGAATTTCTTAACATTAGTGTTGGGGCATTAAATGTAGTGTTCTTCAATTTAAAGTTTTTGTAGTATTGTCTTGTATTATTTTTATGGAAGTCTTCCTCAATCTGTTCTAGTAATTTCTTGTGATACTCTCTCTTTTGATTTCGGATTATTTTTTGTGCGAGTTTTCTTTGGATTCTTAGTTTTTGTTCATTCTCTTCTGTTTTTCTTGATTGGAAGATCAACCAAGCCTTGTATCTGTTTGCCAGTGCTTGATCACAGGTAATGTTCCACCACTGGTGTTTCCTTTTTTTATCTGGCAGTGCAATTTCTGATGCTATTTCTTTTAGTTTTTCCACCAGGGCTTCTAGTTTGTTTTCAGTCGCTAGTTGGTCTGTTTTTTCGGTGTATGTGACATTTCCTGTAATTTTATTCTGGTCATATTGCTTTTTACATCTTCTGTACTTTGCAGATTTTTTCCATGGTGTCATTTTGATTAAGTAATGATCCGAGTCTACTTCCAAACCTCTCATCACTTTTACATTGTAGATCTCTTTGTGTAAATTTTTTTCCATACAGACATGGTCGAGTTGAAACTCTCCTAGTTTCCAGTTGGGACTTTTCCAGGTTTTCATTCTTTTGGCTTTTCTGGGTAGTCTGGTGAATTTAGATAAAAGGTTTGATTTCTACATCAATCCACCAGTCTTTGGCCGTTTGCATTTGTTCTTTTCTGTTCAGGCCATTTACCAATGATATCTTGGTATCTTTTTTCCTTTCCCAACTGTGCATTGAAATCCCCTAATAGAATTTTGGTGTGCCTTTTGTTTATTTTGGTAGTTTACCAATGATATCTTGGTATCTTTTTTCCTTTCCCAACTGTGCATTGAAATCCCCTAATAGAATTTTGGTGTGCCTTTTGTTTATTTTGGTAGTTATCGGGTCCAATAAGTTCCAGAAGTTTTCCACTTCCTTAGGGTTAGTTCTGTTTTTAATGTTTGTTGGTGCACGTATGATGACTAGTGTGTAGAATTTGTTTGCTGATTTTATCGTTAATGTTGCGATTCAGTCTGAGTACGCCTGAAAATCAATGACTGAATCAAGTATTGTATTTTTGACAATGAAACCTGTTCCAAACTGCGGGACATTTTTTATGACTTTTTTGCCAGGAATTCCTTGGTAGATTCTGAACCCTTGTGATTTGTAGTGTTCTTGTCTGGTATTTCTCATTTCTTGTAATGCTGATATTACTATTTTCTAGTGTTCTAGTATGTTTGTGAGGTTTTTGAGTTTCCCTGTTTTCATTAGTGAATTAATGTTTAATGTCACAAAGTGGTGGAACTGTTTTGATTTAACTGTTTTTTTTTGGGTGTATTCCGATGCTCCGATTCATCTTTAGAAGTTTCTCTTATTTGTCCACCTCCCCAATCCGATGTTGAACTTCTCTGGTTATTACCAGAAGGGATATAGTTAGTAATAAAAGAACTTTCCATACTGTGAACTTCCTAGGATGTTTCTTTCCTGTGTTGTGGGCAAGCCCACGAGTTTACAACTTTGGAGTTTAGCCAAAGAGGTTTGATTTCGATTTAGTTCACCAGTTCTCCAGTTCTCCATGAGCTATCTAGACAAACCACGTGGAGGCCCGAACGATTTTAAGAAAATAAGATTTTGTATTTGGAGGTTTTAAAATCGTTCCGAAATCATTTCGTCCATTTGACTTTATGTTCAGGATTGTTCAACAGATTGCTAAATATAAATTTTCTAAAATGATGCGTTGTATTGGAAACCTTTTCACGAAAAAGTACAAAAAAATGAAGATGGATAAATTAGGCAGTAGCACATAATTGACAACACTACAGAATCTTTTCAAATTTCTTTGGAAGATGATAGTGGTAGTAAAAGTGACTAAATAGGAAATTCAGAATTTAGCGATTTGGATGATGAGGTTCAACCACTTTAGTTTCTAAAGTGTATTTATTTTTGTATATATATTATTTAAATTTGTGTAAAACATGCAGTAGCTTAGTGCATTATTTTTCTAAAGATATAAAACAATTTATGTAACTTCAGTTAATTACACATCATTTAATTCATCACTGGATCAGTATAATTTTAATTGAAAAAAAGATTTTTTTTTATAAGGTAACGGTTATAACTGGTCATATCAGTTAAAAATGAATATTAATCATACTATTTAATATTAATTAAATAATAATATATTATTTAATATTAATTGTTGATATGGTTAATATTAACAGAATTAAATAATAATTATGATTATAATAATAAATATTAATACTGCTAATTTTGCATAGTGTATAAATATACAGGTGGTTCCATAACGAACTGTTATACTAAATGGGTAATAGAATGTCAACTGGAGCAGGTTCAGCTGACACAGTATTAAATTTCAAGATTCGTGCCCTTAATGTACACTTGTAATCTATGGAGCTGAGTCACTATAAATCCAACCGGTTTTTCTTTCAAAAAGTAATGTTTGATCACAGCACAAAATACTCTTTTCATCCATCTTTCACAAATCACAATATTTGATTAACTGGCAACAACAGAGTTATAAATGTATCTGACTGAAACTTGCTTTCTTCTAGCTGAGATGCAGAAAATTAAGAACGATCTCAAAAATGTATTACAAGTACCATCTTTTGACTTTACATGGACTAATCACATCACGGTTTCATTTTATTTATTCATTTTTTTTTGTCTTGTTTCATAAATAATGAAGATCTACATTATTTGATCATAATTATTTGTAGCTAGATTTCTTTTGCAGTATGTCTGCTAACAATTGGGCAAAGCTTTAAGTGATAATAGACACATCATTTGTAAATCTTTTAAAGGTTACAAAGTAGGATTTATTTTAATCTGATTAAATTGCAATGAATGACATAGATTACCTATGTAACTACCCACCTCTCTGATTTATTTACACCAGCCCAGGTTTGTATCAATGTTACAGCAACTGCATAAATTATTACTTTAATTTCTTGTGGCACTGGCTTAAAAATAGTGTTAAACTTGTATTAAAAATAAAGATGGACTTATTGAACTCTGTGGTTCTCCAAATAATACATCAACAAATTGGTATTACTGCTTCTTTTTCTAAATAATTTTTAAAAATAAACCTCTTGAAATGTGTAGAAAACTTTAAACAGTCCTATATGGTTGGAAATAATAACATTTTATAATTGGAGAGTAGTATTTAATTTGATGACTAGGTGCTTACCTAGTCATCAAATTAAATTTAATATTTAGAATTTCTTTTGTTCGTAAATATATATATTTTTTGGTTTTAAAAATTACAAATAATTCATCAGTTGTAAAAAAAAATTGTATTTAATTCATTCAGTCAGTCACTTAAAATTTTTAATAATTTAAAAATATTATGTAGTCATAATTTTCTGAAAAAAATTTTGCCACTTAGTATTGTTATTCATTCACTTCTGGACTTTTTAATTTAAATTTGTTGTTCATTTTGTGATTTTTAATCATATTCATAACATCAAATTTCTTATAGTTTCTAAATGTAATGATGAAAATACTTTTTTCATTAATTAATAACATTTAAAATTACTATTATTTTGTCAAAATGTAGTTCAAACACAGATCTTCTTTATATTTACATAATCAGCATCTATGTTATAGATGGAGGGAGGAAGTTCATGAAATATGGTAGGTTAAGAGTATCGGGAAGTAAAGGTAACATTTTTATGTTCAAACTAGTTGATTAGAAGAATAAAGTTAATGTTGTGTAATGCTAGGTACTAGGCATTCATTCATAGCTTCATGTAGAAATTTGAAAATAAAATAACAAATTCATACATCATACCATTTTCTAATAATTGTTCAGACTCAACAGAGTTCACTAATTCTTTTTTCTTTAACCACTAGAAAGGTTTTGTACAAATAATAATGACCTTTCATTTCAGTTTTACATAAAATCTCATTTAAAAAAATTTTACAATCTATATCTTTATTGTTATTATATAACTAATATAACTAAACTTTGTAACTAACTTTATAACTAAACTTTGTCTCCCCATAGAATTTTTGTTTGATGATTCTGAAATTACTAAGTAAAATATTTAGCAATCAGCAACATAGCCATTAAACATTCTTCAAATAAGAATTTTCCAGAGGCTCTTTTTTCTCCAACTGGTCTTACTACCTGCTTTTGGGCTTCATTTTCAATATTCTTATCTTAATGACACCACAATTAAAAAGAATGAATTCCATTTACTTCCAAAACACATTCATGAATATATTCTAAAAACAAAAATGAAGTGTGTTAGACTAATGAGGTTACAGCAAAAAAGTATACTTGATTCACTTTAACAGCTCTCCTGTTGTAAACAAATCCAATGATGTTGTAATACTGTCTTCAAAGTTTCGCATACCAATTATAAAAGTAAACATGTAAAAAGATAAGAATGATTCATTTACTATTTGGTGTTTTCATTTGGCATCAATTGAATAGTTATTTATTAATCAATTAAATAGAAGCTATATTTAAAGTTATTTCACTGTTGACAAAAAGATGACAGACGATAAAGTATTACAAATACTGGTGAGGACTTAGAAATTGAGTTATCTAGTACATTACTGCACTAACTCAATCACACATGCTGCAGTAAAATCTCACTACTACAACAACTAGGATAGCTTATATGCTGAACACAGTATAACAAGAGTGATGGATATGTATGAAATACTTAAAAACTGTACATAAAGAAAAGTGGGCTGTAGCGAGCTATAAATTGCTGGTAGTGATGTTAAACTGTGTATGCATAACTTCAAGTTTCAGATATTAGTTCTTATTTCCCTGAAGTACTTTATTCTAACCAAGTATAAGAAAAAAAAACTTTTTTCTAGTTTTTGGATCTATAGTTGATATTGTAACTACATTGTGGACAAAACGTTATAATGAATGTGTGCTAGTTGATGAAAGATGTCTACGCGTTCAGCAATTTTCAAGGTAGGTGGGTGGAGCAATCTTTTCGTAATAAAAATTAATTTATCAGTAATTAGTGTTTATTTTAGGAAAAACTGTTTTTTTAGGTTTGCAATATAATAAACTTTAAATGACAAATAAATGCATAAAATTTATTAATAAATAAAACTTATACAGAATTTAATTCTAAAAATATAATGATTAAATAATTCCAATAAAAATCAAATTTTACTGAAGATGAAACAGAACAAAACAAAAATGAAATGATTTATTCTGGAAATTTTTGCAATCCATTCATTTGTTTGTTTAAAAAAGGGAGTTAAAAATAAACAAACAGAGTATAGTATTTAATTAATTAAATATTTACAAAACAATTTTAAAGCATTCTACAAAAAATAGGATTTCAAGAATACTGTAATAATTGAAGTTCTTTATGTTTATTGAAAACCTAAATTTGGCAACACTATTCTTTTCTGAAACAAAATTTGAATTGAAATTATTAAAGCCGTTCCAATTAACTTATTATTAATCATAACTAGTTTTTTATCTGTGATTTGTGTTGTGTACGTAAGCTTTTTATGTTTTGTGTGTACGTGCATTTGAAAAAGCATGAATACTTTTGTGCTTTTTCAAAAAAGGGAGAAGCCACTCCCTTTTTTATTTATTTAAAAAAGATTTATATGACACAACAGCAACAGCATTACAAAGATTAAACTTAACACATTCAAACTTTTATATTATTCTGAATTTAAGAAACTATTCCTCTCTTCTGAAATAGTAATGGTACTACAAGTGTTCTCCCATTCGTTAATGTTGACTTTTAATGAAGTTAAAATCTTTTTTCTAGACAATAACATGTCAATAATAATTTTTATCTATACAAGAAGATAATACAGGGAGTGAATCTTTTAACTTTAAAATATTAAGAAAACATTTTATTATTCAATTTTATATTTTTTTAAGTACAAATGCCTTAATCTAATTCTCCACTCAATCACCTATTAGCATTTGTAATTTCTTTTGTAGTATTAATATTTTTATAACTTTGAGCAAGGTCTGAATTACACAGTGGGTGATTAAAACCTTCAACCCAAAACTGCCCAACAAACAAAGTTTTTCATGTCAGATTTTAGGCAGTTCTCTATTGTCTTTTATCTGTCTCACAATACTGATCAAGTCACCATTTACTGAGAGCCTTTTGGGATAAACTGTACTGTAAAAGAATGCCCTTATGATTTTACAAACTTTTTGCCATGAGTTTTTAACACGAATGTCTTCTTGTGTTTTTATTGAGAGAATTGGATTAAGACATCTGAGCGACTGATGCTTACTCATGGGTGAAATGAGACATTTAAGTCTCACTAGTAAACTATCTGATCAAGAAAATCAATTCAACCTACATGATATTCTTGCAAAAATATCAGAGCTGACCTACCCCATTCTTTTAATTTTATGTAAGTCAGTTAGCTGCCATGGAACCCATCGCATGCAAATTTTGATGTTGCTCATATATTCTGATATATTTTCATCGAGCAAAGAGCAAGAAATGTTTGGGAAAACAATGTGAAATGTGTCAAGTATTAAATGTTTGTCTTCCGAGATTTTGTCATTAATTAAAAGCTTCAATGAAATGATAAGTGGGCATCCTGGTCAATTTTTGTCAAGAACATTTGTTTATATATTATTTAACTTTTCACATTCCATTCATTCATTATTAATATCATCATTATCACTATAAACATGTTTTAATTGACAATAAATACTTGCAGATCTCACTCTGCGAGAGTTAAAAAATTGAATAATTCTGTACTTCCCAGTCAGCAGTATACTGTACATTAGGGTGTGCATTTAATAATATATAATGCTGACGATTAGATATATATATATATATATATCTTGGATACTAAAATAGGTTAGGAAAATGGAACCACTTTAAACTACAAATAAGGAATAATAACTTGCACAGAAACTATGTGCAAATAATCTTTATTTACTGGTTTACACTCATTTTTAATTAATTAGTTATACAATTCTATAACATTTCTTTGTAAATATGTTATGAAAGAAACTTCCTTTAAACAGAATTTTCTATTGAAAAGGCCAAGTTCCAAGCCCCATTAAAACATAGATTAATGAAACTTTTACGAAAATATTTAACAGAAAAAACAAACTAAGAGATATACTGCAGACCACTTCAAAAATATATATTATATTGTTATTAAATTATTTGGTAGTAAAACAAAATAATTAATGAATTTCAGGGTAAATAAAACCATTTATAAGGTGAATAAAAAAAGAAATCAGGGATTGTTTAAACAATATGCTATTATTTTTATTACTTTGGTTGAAAACAACAATGTATTTTTTTTATTGAATAATAAAAAATCTTTGAAATAACTGAAAACAGAATAATTATATTTATTTTAAATAATTACAAATATAAATATTTATATATTTTTTTTTAAAATGAATAAAAAGTACAGCAGTTATAATTAATTAAAAAATGAAAAACAAACAAAATGACAAGTTTCAATTATTAAGATCTGATGAAATTATATTCATCCCCATACCTTTTTATAATACTTACATCACACCATTTTTTATGTTTATTAAAAAATTAATAATATTTTACTTTATGACTACAAACAGTCTTATATCAGAAATTCATCACTAAATAATAGTAATAAAAATAAATTAGGGCAATTAAAATCTGAAATGTATTGGATTTTATACCAACCATTTTAAAGGATGAGTTTGAATAAATGTCAAAATGATAATGTGATGACTTCTGGAATGATTACAAATATTATTTAATTGCTATGCCAAAAAGACAACAAAAAATATAAAGAAAAATATCAACACTGCAAAAACTTTTATCATAAGCCATCTATTTGACGTAACAGACTGGAAATATTTTAAGATTTCTCCATGAGCAGATTCAACATTTATTTCAGTGTCTTGTATGTTAGCATCAATTCTGAAATAAAAATTATTACATACTTGAAATACATTGCAACATTTACTGAGATTATATAAAAAAAAAGAAAGTAAAATATTACTGTCTTCATGAAAGTGAAGAGAAAATATGCAGAATAAAAAGAAATAAGAGATTCAAAACTTTTTTAATTTATAACAAGTAAACTGACCTTCAAGTTCAACTTTTAATCATAAAAAAAAATTGAGGAATATTTAAAATTCAGGAAATTTTAGTCTTAAGTTTGTTATGGTTACCACAGTGGATAGTTTAAAACAGTAATGGACACTTCTGCATAGCACTGCTGTAAGCAATTGCAAATATTTTGCATCAGCAATTACACTAGTGAAGTAAGGATAATCATACAAGTTTGCAGTTAATATTTTTAGAGAGTTGTTATCACAATTATTAATTTTCAATACTTTGTTCTAAAATGTAGTCTTGTTCACAAATACAATACAAGAACTTTATCCTTACATTAACTTATTGCTTTCATTCAATAGGTGTAAATTAATGTTCCACTAATGGTATGTGTATGTAGACAGTCTTCTGATATGTGCTGTTTGAACAATTTTGCATCAATGAGAAATCATATACGTAACCTTTCTATTACTCTAAAGCTAACCTTTCAGAATCTTCAATGCTTTCCTATTCCTCTCAAATGATAGAGGTTAGAAAAAATTTTGACACCAAGCGTTCTGACCTTGATTTTCAATCTCCTATTGCTTGCAAGGATTGCTTTCCCAATTTAAAACTTAATTCTTAATTTGTCAGCCAAAAACATGTAAATTTTTGGCTAACAATTGAGTCTGGAATTATTCCAGCTGAATTATAGGATCTGATGAGAAAATGCTTATTGTCAAAATACTGTTTGTAGTAATCCACTCAATTTAAAAATTTTGATTATTATTATTAATTTTCACCAGGCTACTGAAATTTACATTATAACATTGGCAATTAATCATAATTAAAACCTTCTGCTTTATTCTTTAATAAGAGAAATAAGTTTTGAAAAAAGACTTAAAAAATACTTAAAAGAAATAAAATTCTTGAAAAACAATGAAAAGTCTATGATCCAAAATAGACTGCTCTGTTAAACTGAAAATATAGAGAGATTCATCCTAATAGTGATGAGCCCATTTGGCAGTCTGTTAGTTTTTTCAAGATTACAGGCCATTACCTCGTGTTAAATATACAGCCTTGTATTCCTCTCCTTCAAATCACATGTCCATCCAAGGAAATTAGTTTAAAGTAATTGAAAAATTTTTTGAATTGGATAACTCTTAACTTACAATCATTAGGCTCTGAAATGTAAAGAAATTTCTGGAAGTCTAAAAAGATTTGTCTGGATGTCTTTAACCTTTTGATGTAAGGAAGAGTTTATCAACAGAATTATTTTCAATTGCAATAAAATTATTTCCAATGAATATACAAGACGCCCCACAAAGAAACTTTCAGGACATGTTTTACTGATGAAAATAATGAAAAAAGTTCAAATAAACATAGGTCTCGAAACAACTTGTTTTCAAGTTATGGCTAGTGAGATTCTGCCCGGATTTTAGCTCTTTTATTAAAAAACCCTACTGTAATTAAGGACTCAAATTAAGGAATAACATTGGTGGTTTCTCATGTAATTTGAGCTGGGAAAGAGGATAAAACAGGTCCCAGAACTGTAACTCCAATAGTTTCTAAGATATTTGACATAAAACATAAAATTCAGTGTCAAAAACAATTTTTTTAGTTTGTAGTACAATAGTTGTGTAAAATGACTAACAACAAATGCAGAAAATTTAGTAACAAAACTAGAGAATTTAATTCTGAGAAAATTAATGTAAATACAGCCAATAAAAAGTAAATAAAAACCTTTTTAACATCGGTTTTTTATTGAAGCAAAACAGATGAAAAATAGACAGAAAATCATATATTTTGTACCTAATAAACGTTATTCTTAATACGGCAAAAATAAAAAATAAAAGTAAAATACATGAAATATAAATGGTAAAAGAATAACAATCCTCAGTTACAATAATTGTTTTGAAATTCCTTTCTTCAAAATGTACCAGCACTCTCCCCTGACGTAAAATATTTCCAGTGGTTTTCTGTGTCACCTCAGGAGTGTTTCATATAAATGGTGGCCCACTGGTCCACCATGTCCAATTCAGTTTAAGAAATTACCATTCAAATGATTTCTAGCTTCTAAAGAAAAATGCGGTGTTGCACCATTGTGCTGGAAAATCATTTGCAATCTAGTTTGTAAAGGTACATTCTCCAAAAGAGCCGGCAAATTATTTTCCAAGAAATGAATGTATTAATTTCTTGAAAACCTTACTCCTGTAAGGTTTTCATTGAAAACACATGGTCCCAGAATTTTGTCGTAAACAATGCCAAACCAAATATTAATGTGAAATCTATGTTGGAAACTAGTTTCCACAGTAGTCTGAGTGGATTGTCTTCGATCCATAAATGACTGACTATTTTTAGAACGGAAGACTCTAAAGTTGTAAAATCTTGTAAAAGTTGCTTATCATCAGTAAACAAAACTGAATTTACCTTATCAGTGTTGTCTAGATGCCAAAGACAGAAGTTTAATTGCTGGGGAGGGTAATCTACTGGATGACAATTTTGAAACTTCAGCATGCAGAAAGGATAAAGATTTTTTCCACAAGATGTGACACTTTGATTTTTTACAAATCAGTATGACATGAAATTTGCCTTGTACTAATGCCTGGGCTATGCTGAATATGCTGTATCACATCATCATTAACACAATTATTAACCTGGTGTTCAACAGAAAACGAAAATGTTGGAAATGACTTTTTTTTTTCATAATTGCTGATAAACTGAAGAAAACGTTTTTGTATTTGGAATCCACCTTCAAGGAAATCTCTCCTGATATTCATGTTGAGCAGCTTAAAAATTTACATTACAAAATTCATAAACAAAGATTATATCGGCACATTCGTTGTTAGAAAACTGAAATGGCATTTTTACACTATGATATGATAACACTATACTTCCTTTATCTGTAAAATTTGTAAAAAACAGATTTAAACAAAGTACACAACTTTCATTGTTGACCAGCTGTTAGTATTGCCAACCAATACAATAATTTAAAAAAATATATATTTCTAAAGTAACATAATTTCAATTTAGTTTTTTACATAATTATTTGGTTTTACCTGCGTAAATTATTGAATATACACGACTAAAATATTGTTTTACAAATTTTGTATTTGTTTTACAATTATTTTCAGTTATCAGAGCTTTTTTTTAAAAAAATGTTTTTCAGGTACAGAAACAATAATACAATTTTCTGTCTACTTTTAGTCTGTTTGTCTGTTTTGCTTCAATAAAAAACTGATTTTAAAAGTTTTTATTTACTTCTAATTGGCTGGATTTACATTAATTCTCTCAGAATTAAATTCTCTTCAAGTTTTGTTACTAAATCTTCCGCATTTATTAGTCATTTAACAATGCTAAAACAAACCTAAATAAAACCTGTTTTTCAACGTAGACTTTTGTGTTTCACATTGGATTTCTTAAAAAACTACCAGAGTTACTGTTCTGGAACCTGTATTAACCTATTTCTCAGCTAAAATGACAAGAGAAACCACCAACTTTACTCCTTAATTTGGGTCCCAAAAATTACAGTAGACTTGGAAGAGCTGAAATCTGGGTGAAATCTGTTGCTACCCATAACTCGAAAACAAAGCATTTCAAGAGCTACGTTTATAAGAACTTCTTTCATTACTTTCACCAGTAGAACATGTCCTGAAAGTTTCTCTGTCTCTTTGTGGAACACCCTGCATAAGTAGAAAAGAGCAATTCTTATTTTAATTTACAAGGGTTAATCAATTCATAGATTAGTTTCTGAAAATTTCCAAGATTTTACAAGTGCTGGCAAAGACACTACTTTGAGATGCTAACGATGCTTGCCAAAAATGCTGTGTTTATCTCGCTGTCAGACATACGAGTTATGTACAATTAATTTCTAAATAGAAGGCTTAGTAAAATGATCATTGTTGGACACTGTACATCATTAAACATTGTATTTGGTCTAAATTTACAGCCACCTAGCTTCTATTTATATCTTGGTCAGATTCAATTGAGGTCCTTGCCTTTACAATATTTTCTTTCCAATTGTTCCTAAAACTTGAAAATGGAAGAACTCTCTGCAGTAGAAAGGCGGTTAGTCTATCCTTGGCTCATGCAGTAACAATACATAAGTCTAAAAGACTAAACTTGTCAAAAGTTATTGTACAATTAGGCTCTAGAGAATCTGTGAACAGACTTACTGTGAGAAAACTTACTGACTTACGACTTAGTGTGAGACTTACTGTGTTAGTTAAGCCTAATGGCGAGGACTGATTCGATATTAAAATCTTGCTGGTCAGAACTCATTTCATTCAAAGGTATTAGCATTAAGCATATCCCCTGTCTCTGGTTAATAAATCTTTGTTCTCATTTTCCCCCTTTTTTTTACAGAAGATGTAGTTTTCTCACTTTTTTTCTTTTTACAAGTAATCATAAGATTTGCATTCATCAAAGAAAATTTATAACAATTTAGAGGTTGCTTTGGGCATTGCTATTAGCTCATGCAACATTTACTGCTACTCATTCACTTTGTTCAGTCCCTACATAAAAGGCAATTTCTAGTATTTTCAATGTTCTATGATACAAATACCTACCCAGTTGATTATGATAATACTGCTTTGTTGGGCTTTTCACTTCACTGAACCTGTTCGTCTGCTAATAGAAAAATTTAATTGTCATTGGGGGGGGGGGGGGGAGGTCCGCCTATCTATATGAAATTAGTATATAAAAAATTTGCTAGTCTTTGGTAAATATTAAGAACTTATTTATCATAATAAACATTATATTTTAACTAACACAGATATATACATTCTTGATTAAAATACAATTCATAAAAAAAGAAGCAACACTGTATCACTGCTCATGGGCTTATCAGTAGGCTTATTATAGGAAAATATAATGTCAAAGTAAGCAAGCAGGCATGATTAACACTGGAATGTGCTGGCTTAGTTGTTTTCAGTGAGCTCAAAGAAACAACCAGCCAATTACTGAGTATTATGTTTGTTTACTTCAGTTTCAATCATAAATGGAATAGATTTTAAATGCTTCAAACTCTTATTAAAAAAATATATTTATAAGCTTCCCTGTCTAAGAGATAAAAAATTGCTATACAAATTCAAAACACTGTAATCTACTATGATACAGAGAATAAATTTTCTACACGTGAGTACTTTTCTTTAGTTTTCAGAGACATTGTTTATAAAAAAACCTATTAGCAACTGAAATTTTTCGTAGTGAGTATATTTATTTTTATTATAGCAAAGGAATATGAATTTATTTGCTTATATTGTTCAATTATGTTTGAAAACTTTTTTCATTTTCTTAAAATTTTCATTTACATGCACATCAGAGTTTGATGGGTAGGCTATTGAGACCGTGTAATAGATTAAAATAAAAAAAAGCAATTAATTATCCATGAACGATTGACATACAAAATTAAAGTTCATAGCAATAAATATAACTACAGCACAGTACATTTGTAACATATACTACATATATTTATTTGTAAATGAGGATAATACTAATCAAATTTTTGTGTGACAACTAGAACTTTAAAAACTTTATTTTTTTTTACAAAAAAAAAACCCTAAACAAACCTGAAAAAACTGAAACATCAAGTATGACATTATTCAGTTTGTTCAAAAATGATTTAACAAACTCACCTTTCTACCATTTCTTCTTGTTCCTTAACCATATGAGCCAATTGTTGAAATATTCCACCAAGTTCTACAATAGTGGATTCAATATTTTGCATTGTCTCAGCACGACTGGTCACATATTGATCCTGTAATGAAATATAATTAAAACTGTGAGATTTAGTCAATTATAAGTTATATACTGAATACTAACTGCAAAAAGTGGACCAATTAAAAAATAAAAATAAGTTTTACAGAAAATTAAAAATGGATGAAGAATTTTTCTGAAGTAAGGTCTTTCTTGACAAGGCTGAGAGAACTTGATCAAGCTCAAGTTCCCTCAGCCTAGTTTCTATTTTATACTGTACTCCAAAGGTTTAGGGCTATTTTAGGTTTTGGGCAGCAGCCCAAAACCTAAAATCTGACATTAAAATGTCTATAAAAAAATTCAAAAATAAATAAAAATACTACAAAAACAACTAAAATTTTGCAATAATAATTCTTTTGCAATAACAAAAAAAATATCTTTCTAGCTTTAAAAAAAACTCATATTTGAAATACTACACTATACATGAACATTGAGTGAATATGTGTCTGGTAATCTAGCTAATGTTAAAAATTTGTAATGCTGTTAAATTTTTACTTCCAAAGTAAAAATAACCAGAAAAATGTATACAAATGATACTGGATAATATTCAAATAAGAAACCATAACTCAGAAAACTGAGAGAAGTTTAAAGAACAGTCAATAATAAGGAAATCAGTGCCAGTGGTTTATCACAAGCAAAAGCTTGTTTAAAACATATAATAATTGTTTATTAGTGTTGATTTGTTTCACATAAACAATGTCATTTTATATCAGTGTTTAAAAAATAAATTCAGGCAACAAAAGTTTATTAAATCTAAAGGAAATAATTAAGAAATATACTACATACCATATCATCATATGCAAGAGCCTGTGCTTGCATCTGCATAGGCATCAGCATGTTATTACGTGGTTCCAAGTCAATGCTAACTTGATCATCAGCAACAAGTACAGAACCCTGATGATGTCCAGAAACAGCAGATGGGGGTAGCGTTTGTGATACAGATCCTTGAGAAAACTGATCTCTACGGCTCTTTGCCTGCTTCAAATTCTGTAAATGAAAGACTTTAGATTAAGAGTATTGAATTCAAAAAAAATTTTTTACATTACAGTGCATTAACATCATCTCTTCAAGATGTTACAGGGAAAGGATATTAACACTTAAAGACTATTGGAGTCTGAAAATTTTAGCTGTTCTAGAATGCTCATCTTTTGTACCAATGTTTGAAATTTTATAAATCTAAAACTAACAGCAATTATGAAATGATTTTTACAGGTGGGAAATTAGATATTCTAGTTTTTAGCATTATACAATATTAATTGTATTTAAACAAAAAAAAATACATATTTTATTTCTGAGCAGGTGTTTTAATAAAATCCTTTTTTAGAATTTTTAGAAATATGGGACTGCTCTCATGGTACAGCACTCTAATACAGAATTCAGGTATAGCCAATCCCTGATTATCTGCAAGCAGTTTAATGTGATGCCTCTCAGAAAAAAATATATATTAAAAACTTATAAAGAAGTTAAAAATTTTTAATTTTTTCATCAATCTGTGATAGGTATTTTACTCCTTCACTCATCTGCTACCTGAATGTGTGCTTGTTTTGAATATGATAACGCTGTACTATAATTCATTGTGGATATGATAGGATGATAGTTCATTGTGCAAAACTATTATTCTAAGCAACTACAAAGTTCAATAAAAGAAAGCGTTTTCAGACACTAAAACAACAATCAGTTGCCACTGATCTTATTTTTTAAAAATCGGAAAAAGTAACATGAACAATTTATTAATGTCTATGTATTGTTTTCTCTAATAGCTAAAGAAGTTTTAATAAGTGTTTTTTAATGCATAACAGAGTACACACACTATTGCACATTCAATCTTAGTTACAAATTATTAATTTTAGTGAAAACTTGTTATATGTTAAAACATATTTGGAATAAACTTCTGGATATCATTTTTAAAGGTAGGTCATAGTGTAGTGTACTGTATTTTATTTTATTATTTACCATTATACTGTAATACAGTAATGCATGTAAATACTGTACTGCAATATTAGGTCATTTTAACATATATTACTCAAATAAATATTTTTGGATCAACAGTGATTTTGGATTATCAATGATGGATTAACACTCTTTATGTTAAATAAAAGTAAAAATGAGGTAAATCAATTTCTCATCTCAAATTTTAACAGATATAAGCTTAAAGGTGGAAAAATAAAACTCATTAACAATTTTGATAAAAAGTATCACGTACAAGATTTTACTTAACCATTTTATAGGAGTACAAAGCATAGAGATAAAGAATAGATCCTTTTATACTATGATGTTATGAAAAGGAAATTATTTTACATTACTGGAGTATGGAGCATTCATCAATAGGAACAAGTAACCAGAAAACTGCATTGTAATGAGCAATGAGTAACTGACAATTGGGAGAAAGTTTAGAACATTTGGATAACGTTTAAAAAAGGATGACCAGAAAAATTACTTCACAAGAATAAAATGCTAAGTGAGGCAACACACCACTTTCCCACAACTGAAATTCAACAACTGCAAGTGAAGGCCATTTAGTGATAAACCATCAATCAGGTGTTACTGATGATGTATTGACTTCAAACACACTAAACAAAACAAGGGTGTTTCTTCCAAGTTTTTTTTGTCTTCAGTCATTTGACTGGTTTGATGCAGCTCTCCAAGATTCCCTATCTAGTGCTAGTCGTTTCATTTCAGTATACCCTCTACATCCTACATCCCCAACAATTTGTTTTACATACTCCAAACGTGGCCTGCCTACACAATTTTTCCCTTCTACCTGTCCTTCCAATATTAAAGCGACTATTCCAGGATGCCTTAGTATGTGGCCTATAAGTCTGTCTCTTCTTTTAACTATATTTTTCCAAATGCTTCTTTCTTCATCTATTTGCCGCAATACCTCTTCATTTGTCACTTTATCCACCCATCTGATTTTTAACATTCTCCTATAGCACCACATTTCAAAAGCTTCTATTCTTTTCTTCTCAGATATTCCGATTGTCCAAGTTTCACTTCCATATAAAGCGACACTCCAAACATACACTTTCAAAAATCTTGTAGTTACTACACTGTAGAAATTAAAAATTATTTTTAAAATGAAATATTGAAAAATAATCATAAAAAATAGTATTATTTTAGAAAAGTTATTTCTTAAAGTTTAGATACAAATAAAAACTTCTAAAAATCAATTTTTTTCTGACTTGTAAGTTTCATTTTTAACTGGTACTGAATAGATTAAGTTACTTAAAACCATACAATTATTATTTGATAAAATTAATTAATACCTCTGTTCTAACTTCAAGAACTTGTTTAAATTCTGTTGACATAGCAGCTAACTTTGATTGTAATGCTAAAACAACACTAGAAGAATGTGACAAATGTTGTTTTCCAATTTGAGCAGCTTGCCGTTGGCTTTTAGAAACTTCTTGCAATTTTGCTATTTGTGTATTTAGATTATTTAAGCTTTCTTTAATAATGTATGTTAATTCTTGAATTTCTGCTGGACGATCATTGAATAGAGATTTCCGCTTAGCCACTGTAATAAAAAAAATAAAACAATAAATTCCAGAAAAAAAGTTTTTTTAGAATAAAAATAATTAACCATTATCTGAGCAGATTGGGAAATATTGCTGATTAAGAGTATTTGAACAGGTTTGAAAAAGCAAACACTTAAATGGCAAGATAAATTCTGATCTATGTAAACATTCTAAATTTTCATAAACTAACTGTTTAAATTCTTTTGAATACTAAATTACTTGTATATCATAGACAGACAGAAAGTTATTATTTTTTAAAAACTGTCTGTCCTAGAAAAGAAGTTTCAATGTAGAATAATAAAACTCATTTTTTCCTATCAAAGTGTCTATTATCTACACAAAGTCTATAGTATCTATACAAAGGGACACAAGTCCCAAATCCAAGCTTCTTCTTTCAAAATAAAAGTTGTGGAAAAATTATTACCTCAAAAACAAGAGATTCAATGCAATTTGTAAGAACTCAGATAAATTTTCACCAAAATATTGATAAAGACTACGTGAAAAATTCTTAACAATAACTATCTGGTCAAAACCTATACTACCATTGCTATCAAGTTTTACTTGATTAAATACTTTTACAAGACAATATGCAGTACTATAAAAAAAGAAGAAAAATGTATACTTACATAAAGTTAATTTTTCTAATTTCGCATATGCACTGCTAATGTTTTTGCCAATTGTTCGAGCAATCATCATAAATTCACCATAGCTTTGAATATATTTTGCCTTGTTTGGATTCTGAGCAGCCACAGCTCGGACGATTTGCCTTCCTTGTAATGATCGAATAGCATTGGCAAATTCAACAGTTCTATCCCTTGAAGACATTTTGAAATTATCTGATTCTTTCACTCTGTATAAAAAAAATAAATAAAAAATAAACAGAACAAATAAATAATAAGAATTATAAAATGCAAAATTTACTGTATAATTATTACAGCACAAAAACACAAAACCTGAAATAATTTTTTTAATAATCAATTAGAATAATAATTTTAAAAAATGTCTGGCCAAACAATAAAAGTTTCATAGTTTGGCTACATGAACCGAATATGCTGAATGAATATATTGCATATGTACATTTCACCTGTTAAACCATTAAAACATATAAGCAAATCAACTTTTTCAAGAAGTCAAGGATTAACCAGCAACTGGAACAGGTAAATGCAAGAAGAAGAAGAATCTATCTTAACAGATGCAGCACAAGAACAATTTTTATCCAATCTTTACCCTCTTTCAACTAAAATATACTAATATATATATATGTTAATTGCTTTTTGATTAACTCAATGAATCACCTGAACAGAAAGTAAAAAATTTAATTTAACAATATTTTTTTACGTACTAGAAAAATTATAGTAGTAATATAACTTTTTAACAAAATCTGGGTAATATATATATATTTTTTAAATGACGCGTAAATATAATAAATAATACACAAAAAAAGTTTTATGAAAAAGAAAATATTTTTTAAGTAAAGCAAAATTTTTATTTAAAAAAATAAATATTTATTCTGATCGGAACATAAAAGTACATTATATAGGTCATATCAGTATAAGACAAATTATAAGATAAAAATAAACATGTTTAAAGTAGATATTAATTATTTAAATATAAACACATGAAATAATGTTAAATTAAATATAACAAATTACTATAAAACAATTCACAATTCAGAAGTCGCTACTGAAAACTATTTTTAACATGTATTTATATAATGTTGAACAAACGCAGATAAATGTTTTTTATTCTTAATTATTATTATTTAAAAATTCATTATCTATTATTCAACAGAATAATATTATTTCTGTAAAAGAAAATCTATTAATTGTATTTTAAATAAATTTGTGAGAAGATTTTTCAGATTGTCGACCATTTATTAAATAGCTCAGAAGCATAATAATGCCCTTTCTCGTAAGCTGAAGTTTTTTTCCTTGGTGCATAACGAAGTGTTATCAGCACCCAGACATGATATTTATACAGTAAACAAATAAATATTAAAAAGGGAAATTAAAAATTAACTTAAAAACAAAACAGCAGTAATATAAAAATAGCATAAATGGAAAATGCCTATGAGTCAGACAGAAAATTGTTATATAACTCAGGAATAACATCACCTCAAAACATGAATCACCTGTTACACTATCATAAGGCGAGGCTGGTTTTTTGTGATCCCATACCAAACATGACCTACAGGAACTTTTCTATAAGTATAAAAGTACTTTCATCACTGAAAAATAAACACAATTATGACCATATACAAGGCAATTCAATTTGAAGAATACTTCGCCAGACTATTTCACTGGGGTTACATAAATAAGGATCTGCTACACAACAAATAATTAATTCCTCACAAAGTTTTACCTTTCTGTCATAATTATGTTCATGAAGTATTTTGGCTGATATCATTTAAATCTCAATTCCTTTAATCTTTCGTAAATTTATTCTAGTATTTTCAGCTTATCATAGTCTTGATATTTGAGGACTCTACTAATATCACTATAACAAGTTGTTTGTTTTCTAAAGCGCAGCTATTCCTTCGCCTACCTGATCGTGCAGCACATCCAATACCTCAGGTATTTTTAAATTTTATGTTTGGCTTACCTGAATGTTGAAGGGCCGGTGGGTAATTTCACATAAATTCTTATTACTTTTATATCAACACTGAAGTATAAAAACTGTTTTTTTTGTGCTTGAAAAAAAAAAATATGTATCATTATTCTCAATACAGATACAAAAATTGGATTGAGCAACATAATAGTTTTTACAGTAATTATATCATGTGCTTACTACCAACTGCAAAATCAAAATTTCCCACCTGTTATAGAATTGAAATATACATGGGGAGGAAACTGACACTTAGCCCCATGTGTGTGTCTGTATGTGTGCGCACATGCAGACACACACATACACACACAAACATAAATATATATATATAAAATTATAATAAAATTTACTATAATTACATCTTTAATATAAGAGGAAACATTCAATGTATCATCCTTGTAAATTTGTGGCAGCACTTAATCACTGAATTATATGTTCTTTCTTCTTAGTTTTTGCACGTGCATATGATGATGTTTGTTTATATGATGTGAATATAAATATTTAAAAAGAAAAATATTTTTTAATTTTAATGCAACAATCCATTTTCATATAAATATAAGACGTTGAATTAAAACTAAATTATCCTGAAACTTACTTTGGAATAGCTCCTAATCTTCCGTTCCTATCAGTATGCTCAGGCCCATCATAAAGTCCAGGTTGTGGTATAGAAATAGGAAGGGGCACTGCAACAGGATTCTGGAAAGATGTGGTCCAGGAGTTCTGAGGTCGATCAGTAGTAACAATTAATGGTGCTTGCTCAGACTCTGAACCACCACGTCGTCTACGAGCTGTCATTTGTTCATTAGGCCTCCTGACAAGGCGCTAAAATACAGTTTAATTTAAATTAAATAAAATATCTAACAAAATATCACCAGATTTCACACAATTTTATAAATTTAACATGGCTGTAAAAAAGTAAGCTGACTTCAAATGAAAGTTTAATGAACAGTTTAAAATTATCAAGTAATTTAAAAATAAATTTCAATCTTAAAGAACCAGACTGTAGATAAGCTGGAATGAGTTTAAAGTTGCTCTTAAAATGTCCAATAATCATTACTATGAGCAATTTTCTAGTGCTTTCTTTAAGAGTTGAATGTAATGTTTCACATCAACATGCTGAACTGTTTTGAAATGTATCAAGTGATATAAGCCACAAGAAGTGGCACCTTCACTAGATTTACAGGTATTAGTTGTATAGTAGATATCAATACTACTCTTAAAGAAGCCAAATTATGTTTTACATCCACTTAGGTATAAGAGAGACTGGAAAATAATTTAAAAAATCTAAATGAATTACTTTCTGAAATTGAATGAGCATTTTTATCACTTACTACAAGTGCAAGTTTCTAAATGTGTGTCTGTTAGGTGAATAGAGTATGAAATCATCAGTTATTAATTTAAATAGAAGTGAATAGACAGATTTTAATGAAATCCCTTTTTGAATTAAATAATCACAAATTCCAATTTTATATAATGTTTGCTTGGTTCATTATGTAAAAGCTTTTCAAAAAACCATAACTGTAAATCTGTAAAACTAATAAAATGCAATATAAATAAATACCATAAAATTAAAGCAAACAATGGCTTATTAATTACAAACAAATTGTGAAGCATAATGAGGTCTTTATGGAATCTGTAAAATAGTAAAGAGAAAGTTTTTTTTCTGTGATCAAAAGATATCAGACTTTTTTTTTAGATATGTAGCAGTTACTGTGTTATGACATTTGTGGAATGCAAGCAAATAATGACACAGTATATGCATATTGCAATGATGAACAATTTTTTTTTTTACAGTAAACATTGAATACTCTGAGTTTAATCCATATAAAATACTCTACTGAACATCAAAACAATAGAAGTAGATTAAAAAATGCATAAAATGATTGTATAATCAACAATGAAAATGTTTTAGGCTCAAAAATAGGTTATTCTTATGTATTTCCATCTGCTGAATTTAAAAATCACCATAAAAATGACCGACTAGCTCTTGCTTTGGAGATACAATGTCATGTAATTTTTTACCCGATCTACATTTCTAGTTTGGGGTAATTTTGTTTTTGGAGTTGTCATACCTGTTAAATGAGAAAACACAACGTTCTTCAGCTGTTTGTAGGTTATAAACATTATTACTGTTGCTGTGATTGTAAGTTTCATATTGTTTGTGTTGTAATTAGTGCAGAATTTCTGGTTTTCAAGTGAAAAATTTGTTAAATCAAAATGCCATGAAAATGTGTAAATTCAATGAAAAATCTTTGTTACATTTATGGTGAAATAACATTTTTGTCACATAAACGCAATCTGACACTTCTTGTGAAGACTGCCTATCAATATTATTTTGGTATGAAGGTAGGCAACCAGGATAAGTCATGGGCTGCATGTATATGTTGCAATTCTTGTTCAGTTACACCATGAGAGTGGCTGAAAAATAAAAAACGATCTACGGCTTTTGCTGTGCTTATGATTTGGAGGGAGCCTATAAACCATACATATAACTCCTATTTCTGCTTGAATACCTATAAAGGCAGGATTGTCAATGAAGAAGAGGTACAGTTCAATATCCTCATCTTCCATCTGCAATTTGACATACTCCACATTCAGATAGTTAACCAGTTCCTACTCCTCACCAAATTTATGAACTTGAAGTAGAAAATGAAAACAGTGTGGAAGAAGAACCCAACAAGTCTTCCATATGCCATGACTGATTTTGACGAAAAAGAAGATAAACCACACAGACTGAGTCAAGCAGAATTGAGTGATCTCATTCGAGACCTTGATTTGTCAAAGGAGAAGGCAGAACTTCTAGGGTCAAGACTACAGCAATGGAATGTTCTACAACATGATGTCAGGGTCTCACAGTACAGACATCATCATAGGGATGTGCTTTCTTTTTTTTGAGAAGAAAAACAATATTGTTGTTTTTTGGGACGTTAATGGCTTGATAAAATGTTTGAATCTGAATCATGATCCAATTGATTATAGGCTATTCAGACTCTTCCACGTGTGGTTTGAAAACTGTATTAATTCACAACGGGAAGTGTCTTCCTTCTATTCCTGTTGGTCATGCAGTTCACTTGAAGACTTATCAAACATGGCAATCCTCCTAAACTCAATCAAATATGCTCAACACAAGTGGAAAATCTGTGGCGATCTAAAGTCATTGCTGTACTCTTTAGGAATGCAACTGTGGTACACTAAATACTGCTGCTTTTAATGTATGTGGGACAGTAGGGATAAGAAATCAATTATATTCAAGCAGACTGGCCTGCATGAAATCTTAACTCTAGTGAGAAAAATGTCATTGCTGAGCCTCTTGTGGACCCAAAAAATGTTCTTCTTCCATCCCTTCACATAAAGCTGGGTTTGACGACAAATTTTGTCACAGTATGAACTGAGAAGAACAGGGCTTTAAGTACTTTAGACAAATTTCCTACATTAAGTGATGCAAAAGTTAAGGAAGGTACTTTTGTCGAGCCACAAATTTGACAACTTATAAAGGATCCTGCGTTTGACCGAATTTTTGAGGGGAAAGAAAAGGAAGCTACAGAAGCCTTAAAGGGATTCATGGAGATGAAAACTACAGTCAGTACAGTTGTACAAGTACAGTCAGTACAAGTACAGTTGGTGACAGTACTTCTGCAAAAATACCATCTACTTGGATGCAACATGTTCCTTAAAATCCATTTTCTCCACTCACATCTAGACTTTTTCCTTCCTAGTTGTGGAGCTGTCAATGATGAACACGATGAAAAATTATTTCAGGATGTTTCTGTAATAGAATAAAGATATCAGGACCATTGGAATTAAGCAGATTACTGCTGATCTGTGTGTAGGGATGCTCCAGAACCCACTTACAAGAGGAAACCAAAAGACAACGATCTCATGAAGCCACCACATGATTCTCTTCAGAATCAACCAAATGCCATGTATTCTTTCATAAGTTAAGAACTCTTAGAATATAATTGTCATTAAAAAAATGGCAAATGGACTTTCCATGTTGTTGGTATATGTAATTAAAATGTATCATTTCCTCTTAATCCGTTAAAATAAAATACTTCCACCTATTTTTTATCACAGAAAGAGCTAATAAAAATTTTCCTTTGTCATATTCCTTTTTCTCAACCCAAAATTAGCAAGATTTGACTCATGAAGTGAAGGAAACATTAAAAACAAAAATTTTTGTTAGGCAGTGAATTAGCTAATTTATGATAGTATTTTTGTACAATTTATTTCTTTCAATATAGACATATTATTTTTTGCATTAACAACTGCAGATTATTAACAGCATATTAAGAAATGATGAGAGAAAAGTAACAAAATTAAATACAGCTAAATAAAAAATGGAAAATAAGGTAAAAAGAAAAAAATTAACAAACTATTTGCAAGGAGTAGATCATAATATTCAAGTACTTGAGGAATTACTTTATAAACACCTATGTTTTTCAACTGACATATACATGGAATAACTTCTTAAGATTTCCTATCCAGTCGACAAAATATAAAATTTGTCTTTATACTTCACCTGAATACATCCTGACCACATAGGGGAACCATGTGACTTTCGGTCGCCACACCACCCCCTCTGTACCTAGCCCTGATGGGCTTTACCAGAGGACATCTTCAAAACCTCAGCAAGAGGCATCTCTCAGCCTTGTTCTTGCCTCAGTCAGGATGCCACCAATGCGAATGCAGATGTAACATTCCCATCAGTGTACTACTACCTACTAGATAACTCTAAAAAAAAAAACACAAGTCCAAGTCTTTAACAAGAATGAATAAACAACTACAAATGAAATCACAAATACTTACTGAAATAGTAAAAAGTTGAGTTCAAAACACAATGTTAGTGCAAAACATAACACAAAAACAAGATACAAAATATAAACACAAGAACAACAAAAACATGTAGGATAAGTCAAATCCCAGTGGAACCCTAAACTTCTTCAGCAATCCTTTCCCTAGCAAAGTAAATGATGAAATTCTCAATAATCGCCCACTCAGCCTGATCCCTCCAATTTACATGTAGATCTAACGCCGACCCGATAATATCGAGCTAGCAAATATTCTCAATGCGCATTAGCTAGTATTTAGGGCATATGTAAAGAACATGATAGGCATCATATAACTGTCCACAATGTGAACACATATCAAAGTCCACCAGGCCGAGTCTCTGTTAGTGCCATGCCTGCATCATATAATGCAATGTTAGAGTGTACCCAAGAGGTGCCCTGCAAACCAACAACTGGAAAGAGATCATGCATATAGTGCCCACTCTCTGTTTCATCCCATCTGGCCTGCCACAAAGTACTGACATATTGTTCAATTTCCTGCACTTTCTCTGAAGTCAACACATTGGATTTCTTAGCAACATAATGCTGTTGCTTCTCAGATACAATCAAATCTATTGGTTTCACACTTGCAATCACCAAGAATGCCTCCTGTGAAATCGAACAGTAACCACTCATTACTGTTAACAATATAAGGCGTTGAGCCCTCAATAATATTTCCTGATAGCTTTTGAATTTTAGCCTATCTGTCCAAACAGGTGCCGCATATAGTATAATAACCTCACATACAGGATACTCATGGTCTTGAAGTTAAGACACCAATCAGGATTGACCACACATCATATTCCAAAGAAGGCACTAGAGGCCTTCTCCGTGATGTACTGAAGATGCTTCTTAAACTGCAATTTCTCACCATGAAACACCCCGAGGTACTTCTGAACCTGAAAATACTTGATATGCTGGCCTGACATCAAAAAACATACTTGCTGACTCGCTGCCAAATGGCCTTTGAGTAGCATCATTGTGGTTTTCTGTGGGCTGAACGTTATCTTATATTGATGCCCCCACAGCTCAAGTATCCTGCAAGCTTGAGTGGCTCGGAGTTTAAACTACCTCTGCGAGCATCCTTCAACCAGCAGGAACCCATCGTCAGCATAAGCCACAATACGACACCTGCTGGGCAATCTCAGTAATAGGAGAGAATTAAACTTCATCACCCACAACGAAGGACCTAACACACACAGCCCTGGAGACATCCGTTGGACAGCGTCTTGTCAAGTTCATGGCTGCCCTCGTAGAGCAGCACATCCTGATGACTGAAGAGATTTTGAATAATCTGCAATTCACTCACAGTACACTCCCTCTTCTGGAGTTGGTAAATGGCAGAGGGCCACCACAGATTATTAAATGCCCCAAAAATGTCGAGGAAAATTCCAAGGACATATTCCACCTCACTGGTTGTTACCCACACCCATCACACAAAGTGTGGTGTCCTCAGTACTCTTTCTGGGACAAAACCCATACTGATTCTTCATCAATAAGCCTTGTTAGGTCAACCTCTTGTTTATATGCAGTACAGAACCTTTTCAAAGATCTTGCCAATAACCAGTAGTAATGTCAAGGGTCTATACAACGAACTAAGAGAGGGATCATTATTGCCACCTTTAAACAACAATTTTACAATCTCCTTCTTCCAACACACAGGGAAGTATCCACTAAACAACAATTTATTGAAAACTTGTGTGACCACTCTCACTCCAACTGAGTGAACATGAACCTCCACTGTTATTCCATCAAAGCCTGGGGCCTTACCACTACCTAAACTGCAGACAGCTTGACACAACTTGGCCTCGGTAATCTCCAAGGACACTGCACCCTCGTGAAACTGAGCAACCTCATGCCGCACTTGCAGATGGTATGTGGTCTCTCCAACTTCACTGTCATGGGTAGTAAATCATCAATTAATTTATGTAAAATTTCACACATGTCTGAAATTACACCAAACCTGGTCGAGAGTTAACAGAAGAACATTCTTTCATCGTTTATGTCTCAAGACCCTACGTACTACTTCCCAGGGATCCATGTTCCCCTGCTCATTCACAAACGAATTCCAGGAATCCCTCTTTGCAGTTTGGACTTTATGGAAATATGGAGATCTCCAATCTCTATATTCAGCAACAATGACCGCCCACTGTTCTGGATTACCCTCACGCTGTGATGCTCTCTGTTAATGACACACAGCCCTCTTTAAGGCTGTTTATTCCCTACTCCACCATAGTGG
This sequence comes from Lycorma delicatula, assembly GCF_047948215.1. Lineage (NCBI taxonomy): Eukaryota > Metazoa > Arthropoda > Insecta > Hemiptera > Fulgoridae > Lycorma > Lycorma delicatula. Next base: position 27,860,794 of record NC_134460.1, read on the forward strand.
AAACCTTTCTCGACTGGAACTATGGGGAATTTAACACTCGGTGGCGTCAATGAAAGCCGCCGACAAACCCACTACCAGGTTCTCCAAATCCAAGCCATCCAGACTTCAATCCAAAACCCAAAGCCGAAAGAAAGTCAACAAATTTTCTCCAATCTGCATGACTATGTATAAAATGACCCTGCTGAACCAAAACATTACTTGGTAGTACTCACTCAAACCACCAACAATTTCATATACAATCAATTGATGATCACTTGAGAAATCTATTTGTTATTGAGAGGCTTCAGTAACATAAAAGCAGTCTGTTCTAGATCTCAAACTTTTAGCCTGTCAGAATATAAGTATAATTATTTGGTATTTCATTGTAGTGAAAGTGGCAGTGAAAAAAATTCCAAATAATTAGTAATACTACTGATACCTGAAATGAATCACACAGGTGATTCATTTTCTCCTAAACTACTAAAAAAACTTAACCATAGAAAGAAAGCAAACATCAAACATTCTCAATGATAATCAAGGATTTGATTTTTTTTACAACCATAACAATAATATAAAACATTTGTCAAATTAAAATAAGCTGTAGTTAAAATATATATGAAAACTGGGTTCAATATGCAACAGATGTTGCATATATTAAATGGTAAAATAAATATGCCATGTATTTATCAAACGACAAGTTGTATTAAGTCTGACTTAAAAAAAACTTATCACACTTCATGTGGTAAGTGAAAAATGACTACATCCATTTTCATTTATTATTTATAAAACTAAAAACTATCATAACAGAGTCAAACCATGTGAAATCAACAAATCTATAATTAAAAGGTTTGAGATTTTTTGTATATTCATACTTATATTACAAGGGTTCAAAACAATTTTTTTTTTTATTTAATTGTTTGTATGCCCTATGTGTAATTTTACAATGTCCTCCTCACATACCAATTTTTTTTTTTTTAAGCATTTGCAGTCTTTCCAATATTTCAGAAATTAAAACAGTCTCTTTTAATTAGAGACTTAAAAACAAAACCCATTGTATTCTACATAAAAATTACTACTTATAAGTTTAACATTTTCCTATCTTGTTTATTTATATCCTAAAATTAGATCTGAATCAGAGCACTTATAATGAAAACAGTTCATTTTTTGCAAGCATTTCACTGTGAAAGGAAGGAAAATCAGCTGTGAATCTAGCAATTTACACCAATGCAAAACAGTTTTCAGAATTACGTTTTCTTTACACAGATAATAAAGACCCTGCTGATTGCAGTTTCTTATGATAATGAAAATATTAAAGCATCTAAAGATTAATGTACACCAAGAACGCTACCACTTGTGATTCGCTATCTGGATAAGTGTATTATATATAGTGGCAATATACGAATATTTAAGGTTATAATCAAATTATGGTAGATTTAAAATCGTAATAACTTCACAATCTAATACGTCTACTATGACATAATAAAATGATTAAAAGTTTTCACAATAAATTTCATCCATTAAACAAATGACAAAACACATCTACAAAGACCACGTAAATTAAAAAAAATGGTTGGTACCAATACGTAACACATTTGAAATGACGTATTATATATATATATATATATCGACATACGTACGCTGATTTACAGAATTTGTGCTTGTATATTAAAGAATAAATGACAATCATCAGGGCAACTGTCACTTAGCTTAAATATAGGTAATTAAAATTTACACTATAATCAATCATAAAACCTTGGAATCACAAATAAATTAATTCTCCTCACGTTATGAAATCATTATCTAATACTTCTTACAAAATAAATACTAAAAACCACTTTTCTGCAGAATAACTTAATCTCTGACACCGAACACAAGAGTATAATTATTAAAAAATACTTACAAATTACTTTGATTACATTACCTAATTCTCACACGTCGTGTCAACGAATCTCAGCTGACAATTCATCTGTACTTTCGCGAACATTTATAACTAAATTTACCGTTAGAAATTTTTGTGTATAATTTTATTTTCACAATATTCCGACGATTTACTACTAAACAACAAAAACCATAATGCTTCCACATTAGTTAAATTGTTTTTGAATAGCGTTATTTTTAAGTTTGGAATATCTTGTGATGTTACCTTAACGTAATTTATTTGATTTCGGAAATATGTTTTTCAGAGTTAACTAAAGGATTATTTGAGTTCATTTTTTTGCGGAAATTGCAATAGATAATCAGATTTAAGATTTAAATAAATGAATTGAGATATAAGGGATATTTTACAATGAATTTTATTTTGGCAACGCATGGATTCAAACTGTTTAGCGCAAAAACTAATGACAGTATCTGTCTGGTTGTGTTGGTAGTATGTCTGTTGCTATGGTAACAAAGCACTGTCAAAAAATAAACACTAGTTTTAAGAACGATTTCAGTACGAAGATTTACATATCATTCAGTAAAAATCATAATATAGAAAAAGTAGTCTCTTAACAACTACCTTTTACTTTTTTAATCTATTGCTTAAGTTAAATATTGAGAAAATGTTGCTCAGAGAACAACTTTCCTCAAGAGGAAGCACTGCAGATGATACTGCTGATCATCAGACATATCTTCCTTTTCAAATAATGGAAGACCTTATGGATAAACTTAATGTTTTGAATTATGATGAAGAATTTCTTAAGGATTTAAAAATGAGACCATTAAATAAGTATGAATTTTACAAACCTATATTATTTTTTAAAATAATATTTTAATACTACTTAGAGTAAATTTTGTAATATTAACATACTTTAATTAAATCAAACTTAAACTGTACATTATTTGACTCTAAACTTTTTTTACTATCTCTAAAAAAAATTACACAGTGTATTAAAAATCTTGTCAATTAAAGAGTAACTAGCTGATGGTAACATTTTTCAGGCATTATTTTGCATTGCAAACTAATACAGGAGAACAATTTTTTATGTTTACTTCATTATCTGCATGGCTTATAAGAAAAGCTGGTTGTAAATTTGAGCAACCACAAGAGTATGATGATCCTAATTCTACAATTGCAAGTATTCTTGATGCAACTCGAGAATTTGTGAGTATTTGAAAGTTCAAAAAGCTGAATCTCATTTGCACTAATACTACAGTGTTTCAAATATATTTTTCAAGTAGTTGTAATCTTAAATTGGTGTTTGTGTGTGTGTGCATGAGAAAATTTTTCCTAGAAAAATAGTGACTAAATTGATTGTAGACTGGAACTAACTAATGTTCCTTTCGTAAAATTTCTGCATTAAAATGGTGTTTCCCTCTGTAGTATAAAATACAGATGGATATAATTGTAAAACAGATTTTCAGAGTGTAAACATTGCATGGGATTATTTTTATTTGGTGTGTTAACAATCAGAAAAAAAATTGATGGGAGGAAATTTGTTTAATTATTGGATTACTATATTAGATTTACCACAATCTTTGGATTACCCACATATTTGGTTTCAGTATAAGTAAGTAAAATAATTAAACAAAAAGAATTTAATTATGTAATTAATTCTGAAAAACTTATGTAGCTAATTTTAATACAATTAATAATAATCATTATAATATTAGATAATATTTGAAGTTTACTGCACTTTAGATAGAAATTACTATTAGTTAAGATACAAGCTTGGAGTCAAATTCAAAATAAACTACTAAGTTCTAGGTACTAAAATGTAATTATTAACTTTTGTACCAAAGTTAATAATGGTTATATAGATATTCTGTTATATTAAAGAATTAGTGCAATCATAACTTACTAAAATAGGTAATGCAGAGCTTTTGTTTTTTTTTTTTATTTTACTATACAGGTAATAGAATCCTGATAAAGAAATGTTGACTGGTCAAATAGTGTAGTAGTTAGTATGTTGTCATCCAATCATTTGGTTTCTGATTAGATTTCTAGCAAGAGAATGCTATTTTTCACCTATCATTTTAATCGTTTTCTTCATTAAAATGTGCACAAAAAAATGTCTGAGATTGTATAATAATAAAAATTGTAGTTTGAATACTGCTATATGTTAAATAAATTAATATAATAATAATAATCTTTCAGATCTTTTGAAGAAAATGTCATGACATGATTTTCCCATTTATTTTGTTATTTTGATATTATCCCAATTACAGATACACTGTAAATTTTATAATACATGAAAAATTCTCAGCCCCAAATGGGATTGACTCAGAAACAACCATACACTCAATTTCTTGTTCATTTTTTAATTCTTTTTTTTATGTAATCATGTTCTATTTTGTTGTCTTTTTATAAAAACTTTTCAAACGGTACCGTAAGAAACTTGTATTTTTAATAGTTGGACAAGTTTATTTTAAAGTAAACCTTAAAAAAATCATCATTGATTAATCTATTAAGATATTTCAATTTTGTAAATTAGAAGGAAATCTATTTTTTTAAACAGCCATTATTATTCATTATACATGGGTAATAACTCTCCAGTTAATAGTTACTTTTTGAACTTTTTTTTGACCCATTTTATTTTATTTAGCAATGAAGTTTATCTGTTGTCAGTCAGTTAATTGCTGCTACTGTAACAAGTGAAAATGGAATATTTAAGTTTTAAAGCATATGTCACAATGTACTGTAAAATTATACTTTAAAGATAACTATAAATGCTTAATAAATGCTATAATTTTTTATAAATGTTATATAATTTTATGCTTGTAATTATGAAAATAATAGAAGTGCATCATGTCATGTTTCTAAAAAAAATTATATACACATACTCCATATTATCTGTATAAGTAAGAATACCATAATAGGAAATAAATGATTTCATTTTACTTTTCAGGGAATTCTGGTTGATTTTCCACCAAATAAATTAAAACAAGGTTGTGGAAAGCATGCTGTGTATATATTAAACAGTCTTGCAGACAAAGCATTAGAACAACTGAAATTTGTTTGGCATAAGTAAGCATTAATAATAATAATAATAATAATTTTTTTTTAGGAGGGAGGTGGAAATGCATTTATGAATGGATTGCTGGAGTCCCACTGGTGGTCTTGTCAAATTGCCATCAGCAGACTACCAACTTAAACCATCCCCCTTTGTACCAGAAACATTTTGCATATCACGTTGGGCAAAGTCCTTCTAGCCTAGCTTGAGAAGGCTGCCATCTAGTTTGTATTTTGAGAATGTCCCAGACAAATTGGGCCACACACATTGCAACCATGTTGTGGTTGCTCAGTGCTCAGTGCTCAGAACTCAGAGATCAGAGATCTGCCTCTAGTAACCTCAATCTCTGCCACCCACTAAACACACTTGAAAATGGTGTGCTCAGCATCGTCCAGTACACCGGGGCAGTAGAGGCAGTTGGGGGATGGTATTGAGATAAGTGCAGAGATACCTGTGACCCGTTAAAAACTCTTCACTATTACTTCACTTCTCCATGCCAGCGCTCTGTCCACAGTCTGACCAGAGGGATAAGCCTTGTGGTCCATTGTCCTCTGGTCTCTAGCGATCCCAGGTCTTTTGCCAGGCAATGAATGTGTGAATCTGTTATTCGCACCATCCCCGGCGATGTCTCCTGGTCATTGTCTGCCCCTTGCCTTCGGTAGGCCACCTGGCATTCCCTTGCCAAAAGAGAATGGGTATAATGCCACCGATCACCAGAACGGGGCAGGCTTGGAAACCGTCCGATACGCGGAACAAATCCAACGCGATACGCGTTGGACCTGTGCGAGGCACTTCTGATTTCTCTCAAATCTTAACACATGGGCCTATACTTCCGCCCCGTATAACAGGGTGGAGTGCACCAAGGACATCAGCAGTCACAGTCTGCTGGCCTTCGGTCCACCGACATTCGCCATGAGCCGGATGAGAGCGGTTATCGCTTTTGCGGCTAATGCTCTTTATTTATGTAACAATTATTACTGTTATTATAATCCTTTAAATTTTCTATCAAAATTTTTTTCATTTCATTTTTTTAGATTTAAGTGGTACAGTACTAAAGGTTAGCTAAATAAGCCATTTAATTAAAAATAAAACATAATAACCAGTATTATTGCTTTATAACTTAAATGATTAGTTGAATTATTTTATTTGACTTCCTATGCATCCTTTATTTTCAAAAATGATTTACCCAGACGTAGAGCTAGAGGTATTATGGATTAGGTAGTTCAGATGTCCAAATTTATTAGTTGTAAGTTTGTAAGTGGATGTTTATTATACTATATTAAATTTCTTTGTTACTTTTTAGAGCTGCTCCTAAGTAGCATTAGTAAATGTGGTCAGTAGCACCTAAATGTAAATACCATGCAATTATCCTTTTATGTCTTAATGATTTGCCTTTTAAAATTATGATCTGAAGAAACTAGTTTATATGGCTTCAGTTCTGGGTATTTATTTCTATTTTTGAACCATTTAATTTTCTAAAAAATTTGAGGTTTTCAAGATGCTGTGCAGTTATTAGGTTGTAACAGAATGTGGATTTAATATGCTGTAAAGATAGTTATTTTTTTATTGGTTTTTATTAAATAATTAAAAAAAGTAATTTCTTATTAATTATAATGCCTTTATCTTTATTTTAATAATTGTGTATGAATAAAGTTGTCAGTAAGATTTTATTTGGCACAGCAGTGTAAAAACGTATTGGAGCAGTCTGAATTCTAACCATACCTTAGAGCAATGTAACCATTCAAAAAATCATAAGCAACAATTTTATCTCTTTTGTCATGTGCTGGTGATGCATCATCTGCTAGAATTTTTAATATGTTGTTACGTCTCAATTTAACATTTAAAAAAAAAAAAATTGTAAAGCCGTGTTACTGTGTAATACTTGAAGTTATGAATATCATTTTTTAAAGAGGTGTATAATTTTTCAAATTAGCGTAATTTATTTTTTGAAAACTTCATATGCAGTGACTTGAACTTTGGTGTAACATCAGAGTTCAAACAGATGCTATATTTCACTGTACCAAAACAGTGATCAGATTTTATAATTGTTTTCTTTCAGTAAATAAGTATAATATTACTAAAACTCTTCAAATAAAAACATTAATACAATTTTTAGGCCAAAGCCACCACCAGAGTTAGATGAAGATAGTAGTGTTGTAGAAGATGATTCAGAGCTACTTTTAGAACGAATTGAAGAAGACATGGCTGCTGAAGATTCTGAAGACGATGAAGATAATTTGCTGAATATTGATGATCTACAAAATATTCCTAATATTAGTAAGGTACAGTTAAAAATCTGCTAGATTATTTGAATCAGAAATAGGTTATGCCTATTAAGTGAATTTAATACATTTTTACATTAAAGAAAGTAAAAATAACTATTTTAGTTCTTACCTTTTATGTCCAACTCAGTTTTGATAGAACGAATTAAAAATTATTTTTTAAATTAAAAATTTATTAATATACAAGCAACTTAACTCATATTTGGCATTAATTTCAATAAGCTGTTTGATAGATTAAGAATTATTCTAATTTAATTTTACAATATTAATTTTTACATAAAATTAAATTGGAAATACTTTCCATTTTTATCTGGTTTTAGGTCAGTTTGTTCTATTTTTCATATTTTTAAACAGGGTTTTTCTTTTTCTTTTACTTTTGTCTTACACACATGCACAAGCATATACCATACACAATACATACTACTTTATAAGTTAATACTACTTTTATCTTTTGCTACCACCTTGGATAATTCTTTGTATTTTGATTTACTGCATTTAACTGCAACTAATTTTCTTGAATTATTACATAGATAGTATGAATCTAAAAAAAAATTACAATTAAATTGTAAACCATACGGCAAGAGTTTTGCAGATATCATTTCTTCAACCCCCACTGGGTTGGTCTAGTGGTGAAATTGCAAATCATCAGATTTCAAAGTCAAGACTTCTAAGGTTCAAATCCTAGTAAAGGCAATAACTTTTTATTTGGATTTGAATACTAGATCATAAATACTGGTGTTCTTTGGGGTTGGGTTTCAATTAACCACACATCTCAAGAACGGTTGACCTGAGACTGTACAAGACTACACTTGATTTACATTCATTCATATCATCTTCATTCACCATCCTCTGAAGTAATAATACCTTATGGTGGTTCTGGAGGCTGAACAGAAAAAGATATCATTTCTTCCGCTCAAAATAACAAAAATTTCTTCAATATAAATAAAACTGTTTTTAACAAAATCATATGATATCAACACTACATTTCTATTATAAAAATCTGTTATTAATTTAGAATTTTGTTTAAAAAAAATTTTAAATAAAACTGTCACCGGCCCCGATTTCAGTTATATGTAATATATATCACATTTACAGAAATAATACAATTATTATTATTCATTGTTTAATAAATAAAATGAAACCGGTAAGAGTTATTTAACATCTATTTTTTTTTTTAAATTCTAAATAACAGATTTTGATAATAGAAATTTTGTCTTAACCTTTCTTGATATCTGTATCATTTTGTAACAGTTTTATTTATATTACAGAAATTTTTTGAGCGTACGAAATGATATCTGCAAGACTCTTACCATACTATTTACAATTTCATTGTAATTTTTTTGGATTGCATTTTGTTAATTATTCTTTTATTTTTTTTGAATTACTGATTTTTATGTTATGGATTTATTATTATTAAAATTTATTGCCTTTCTAGAATAATCAAATATACATTTTTTGAATTTCTCAGCCAATTTTTTTTGCTGATAGTCATACCATTCACTTCATACCATATTTTCCCTTTTTTAATAAAACTATCTTCACAAACTGAAGATTCGTGTTGTAAAATTGCACTTAATAGTTTGTAAGTGTGTAACCCTCGATTTTTATCGTAAATGCAGACACACTTTTTACATTATTATTAAATGAACTTATTTTTTATTTCTCCATCAATTAGCTCAAATAGTTCTAATTGTAGAATAACAATTTTACCAATCGAAGTTTTCTGTTTTATGTAACAAATCTTTGTTCCCACATTTGGAACACCTTCCTACTGTTCGTGTTTTTTGTGTTTTATAAGCAGCTATAATCTTTTTTTAATGAAGTGATTGAAATTAAAAAAAATTTCATTATCAGTTCTTTCATTTAGATAGAGCATTTACTATTAAAAAAAATCTGTAGTATATTTTCTTTTAAATTTAATTATTTCAAGTACATAAGTTTTTGTATGTTACCTAGTACTATCAAGTACTGCTACCTAGCGGCACAATTCGTAAACTCACTTTTTTGAGGAAAAGATGACATTGTCCTGTGGTTCATCAGATAAAAGAAAAAACATTGCCTAACAAAATTTGAGATTTTTTTAAAAATACAATGTTTTCATGCTTATTTTTTATTTTTTCCCATTTTTATTTCACTTTAAGGTTACATAATGTTTAGAACTGTAACTATAGTTCATTGACTGCCGTGCTGACCAGTTCTGCGGACTCTTACTGACAAAGTTTGAATGAATTTCTTGATATCAGAGTGACATCAGGCTATATATGTTATGACACTATGGCCAACACTAGGAATGATGATGAAAAAAATCTTCAACTCATCTGTGGAGGCAATGTCATTTGATCTCATTTAATTACTGAATCTGCATTCAATCGTAATCAAAACTGCATACAATGCAGGATTACTAATCTTTTCAGAAAATATTACTTGTAGCCCACAGAATACAGTTCCTCAACATATAATCTTTGATATATATTACAATTTCTATGTAGAATGTTTTACAATTTTCCAAGAAAATTAATGTAAAAAAACATATATTATTTTTATTAAAAAAATTGTACTGGCTCATCAAAGGAAATGAAAACTGGCACAAATAGTTTTTGAAATTCCATTTATACAAATGTGGTGTCATTTATTAAACAAAAACTTGCTTTACAACTTTGATAATAAACCATAATTTGAAAAATCATGCAGTTATTGAGATGGTAAGGATTAAAATATTTCTGCCAATTTTGAAATTTGAGAAGGAAAAATTTCCAACACGTATACCCAATTTGGTTGAATTATCTAAATCTATTTCTGTGACATGAATTTTTATTGAAAAACACAGAATTATAGATAGCCAGGAAACAAATGAGACTGAACACTTCTTCATATATATATTTTTTTTGTTAAGATTTTTTTTTGTTAAGAGTACCATTTCCCAAAGTTTGGTACCCTACTTGTTGGACACTGTATGTTTGGTATATATGACTATTTTCCTGCTCTTTTTTCTATTTTAAAAATACTGTTCACATTTTAATACGATGAGCTGAGATTCAATTCAAAAAAGTATAAATGCATTTTTAAAACTATATAATTTATAAACTTATCAATTAAGATTCAAACTTATTTATAATTAAATTAATTATACAAGTAAGTTGTATATCTGAGAATAACAGTGTGTTAACCTGTTACTTCAAGGTTACAACTTTCAAGGAGCTTGGTTTTATCCAATAAAACTCTCTCATTTGCTTTTTCTATTAGCCTGCATAAAAGAACATCTAGATTAATTAGAAGTTAATGAAGAAAAAATCTATCACTTTAAATAGAAAAGTATTTCTTACTACTTATTATTGACGACCCTACTTTCTCTTTTTAGGTGGTGATAGATGTACAAAAGCCAGAAGAAATACTGGAATCTAACACAAATACAGAAGAGTGGCGTTTAGAATTGGAACATGTATTACCACTGCTAAAAGTTACTATCAAAACAGGCTAGTATTATTTTTATATTCTGTATATTTTTTATTCCATTTTTTGAATAATATGTCTACATGTTGTAATTTTAACATCAATAACAATACTAATTGCAATATAATAAGTAAAAAAGTTTAATAGTAGCTCTGAAAAAACTTTTTGCCGGTAAATAGTTTTTTAAATTTGCTTTTAATAAAATATTATTCTAAATACAAAAGATAACTATGCAGTAATTACTTCTTAACAGATGCTCGAGATTGGAGATCACATTTAGAACAGATGAAGCATCATAGAGGAGGAATGGAAGAAACACTTAGTTCTGCTAAATCTCAGTTAGAAAAACTAGAAAGAGATATTGGTGGAACAATGGATAAAATCCAGAGCAGAGAAAAATTTTTAAACTCTCAGCTGGAAAATCTTCTTAATCAGCATAGAAGTATGCAGGTATATGTTTTTAATCATTTTCAAAATCCTGTTATTTTTATGGTTTCTGTTATTCCTGCTTGTCTGTACTAGTATCCTGATTTTCTCTGTCCTCTTTTCATTCCACTTTTCTGAATTTCTTGATTACAATCTTTTGAATTTCCTCTTACACACACCCCAAAAACCAAGAGATGAGATGCAGACAGGTTAAAAGAAAATAATTACTAAAGTTAAATAGGTTCAGACCTAGAAGCTAGAAGATTGAGTTGGAAATGAATGGGTAAAGTTAAAAATGAAATAGCAGAGAGAATAAAAAATTAAAAAGATAAATCAAGGCAGGAAATTGTGTAGACATTTAATTAATAGGAAATGTAAATTAACAAAAGAGAGATGTAATGATGTATAGAAAAATTATTGTTAGAAGGTAGATAGATCTAGCACGTAAAACAATTAAGAGAAAGTGTTGGGGGGATATGAAGTCAAGATGTATTACTATGAGGGATTTGAATGGAAAACCTTTCTTACAAAGAGAAGAAAGAATAACAGGTAGCAGTAATAGAAACATTGTTTGATAAAAGTACAAGAGGAAGAAAAGTAATTTGATTTCAAAGGATATTCCATATGACAATCAGAATTTGATAAAGCTCTGAAACAGATTTAAAAAAGGCATAAAAATACTAGGAATTTGTAATACTGTCTGAAATGTACATTATGTGAGAGAAGTAAGACTGAATAATAAGATTTATGAATCCATTAGTATGCAAATTGTATGCATATGAGAAATACCCTATGATTTAAAATAAAAATAGAATAATTGTTACCATACCAAAGAAAGCAACAGAAGCAGTTTAATGTAAGAATTATCACACAATCAAATAACATCTCAATCAAAAATACTTATTGTGATAGTTTACAGGCAAAATAACAATGGAAAAGATTATTTGTCAGACAAATTCAGTTTTCAAAAAGAGCAAAAATTCAGTAAAGGTCACCCTGGCCCTTAGATTAATTTTAGGCAGGCTTAAAATGAATAACGCCATCCATGTATAAAGTATTTATTAACTAGGAGAAGATAATTGATATGAAAATGTAAGAAAATTGTAAGAAAATTGTAACTTAAATATAGGAAAAGAAGAATCATTTAATCTGTAAAAGCCAGTTAACAATTATAAGAGTTGATGAAGAGAGACAACGTCTAATTCAGGAAAGGCTGAGACAAGGATGTAGTTCATCCGCATTAATTTTCAACTTTTATACAGAAATTAAGGAAAAGCTTGAGGGTGGAGTAACTTTCTACAGGGAAAAATAAAGATGATTTGCTGATAGCATTGCTCTATTACATCAAAGATGAGTTAGAAGAAATACTGAATGGCAGCTGGGGAAGAAATTCAAGGTAATGAAATGTGAGAAAGAAGGATAAGAGGAACTAAATATTGATATATGGGAACACATGATATATCAGAAGTGGGAAGATTTTGTTAGTTAAGGACTAACTTACAAAGATTGGGTGGTTCAGAAGTGATTCAGACTGGCATGATCAATGAGAACTTTCATGTCTGCTAGTATCAAACATATATTTAAGAACTAGGAATAAATTCTTGAATGTTTAAAAATTCATTACACTTCTTGAAGTGTATTGCTTTATGATAGTGAAAAATTGACAATGGGAAAAAGAGGAAGTAAAGAATTGAGTTGTTTGAAGTGTGATGATGCAGAAGGTGTTGAAAATTGGGTGGATTGATAAAATTCAAAATAAGGTATAAAGAAGAGAAATGATATTTGTGTAATCACCTTGAAAAGATGTTGTGGGTTATGTTTTAAGACATCCAGGTTTAGTTAATTGGTGATGTTGAATATTTAGAAGATAAAAAATTGTGAGTAAGATAAGGATTGTAATATACAGAATGTCCAGAAGCAGCTTAATTATAGAAAACTGAATGACTACCCTACCAGAATAAATGTAGTTGATTACTGTATAAAAGAAACTACTCTGAGTTGTGTTGGAAATTTTTGTCGGCCATCTTGGATCTGCCATACTGAATTTGAATTTAAGTGTATTTTGTAAATGGCATGATGGTCAAATTACAAATGATTTCAATATATAGATTTGTACAGGAAAAACTTTAGTGAAAACCGCATCAATAGTTTCATCCGTGTTTTAGATATTGACCATTTGTCCAGATCAGGGTAATAAAATGGCCATCCCCAACCACTATTCAAGATAAATATTTTTGGTAGAAAGGGGGATAAATTACAGAACACGTAAGATTGCAATCTCATCCTTGAAACTATTCTGCAAACCATTTTCCAAAATCTCTTCTAGTTATTACAATAAATCCGCTGTTTCTAATTTTGTTAGAAATTTCGTTATTCTACTACATTGCATAGAGTATGGGATTGCTGTGAATTCTAAGAGTGAGAAGAAGCTTTTAGAAAACTGCTGTTGGAGTGATGTTAGTAAGAGTGAACTGTACTCATGTTTCAACTGTACTTAAATATGTTTTTCTGTAAGGAGAGTTTTTTAATAATTTTAACCTTATTTTCGATTTGATTTTTTAGTTTAATTTTACTATCCGGGGTGGGGATTTTTGCACAATCCATCAGAGTTAGGCAAGTTTTTATACTTTGTTTATTCTATTATTTTGTCTTTAATATTTTATCAACTCTGTCTGTGATATTAGTTTTGGGTTTTATTTTGCCTTTTGGCTTGTTTTAGTAGATTTTTATTATATGATTAATATTACATTTACACCTTGTATAGCTTATTATTTTGGAGTTATTACCCTTTTAATAATAACTACCGGGTGATGATAACGCCCCAGGCGTTTTTTGCCCACAAGCAACCAAAAAAAAAATGTACTCATATGGGTGATGGTTTCTGTGACATTTAACTTATTAGTTCAGTTTGTAGATTTTTGCTAAGATTTCTGGGACTCTCTACTTCTTAAACAGTCTTGCTCTTCTAACAGAAGAATTATTTCGACACAGAACTTTTTGAAAACTTAAAGAAGGCAAAGCGATGATGAATATTCAACATTTAGTATGTATATGTAGTCAAATTACAATTATTTGTTGAATAATTAAAGAATATCTTGTCTATGATGGAAGATTATTAATCAAAGATTTATATGTCAAAGTTGAATAGCAAGGTGGTTGTCAAATTTTAACCATATACTGTTGAGAAATGCTGATGAAAAGTGAAAACTATTTTTTCATCTGACCAACTAATAACAATCAGTTAATAATAGTCAATCAGGAGAATAATCCAGGGATGAACTTACATCAGTAATGATAATAATAAGAAACTTTGAGTGAAGATTTTCAAATCCTTATCTTTGTCTAGATGGAAGTCTTCTGGCAGGCTACTTTAAAAACAATGGTAGCTTCATGACAGTAGTGAAGGGAAGTCTTCTTTGATGGTGGCCTACTGGAAGTTATATTGGTAAAGTAAGCACCTGAATCTAGGTAGCAATTATGTGGAGAAGCAATGCCAATATGTAAGGCAGCTTATGGTTATAACATTTTTTCCTCTATTTTTGTTTCTGTTTATCAGCTTATTAAAAGGTGAATTTTAGAATATCCCTAACTTGTACAGTATTAAATATCTACACTTGACATTATAGATAGGTGTTATTAGAATAGAAAAAAATATATATATATTTTTAGAATATGCTGCAATAATACTTTTACTTTACATTTTTAGGATGAACTGGCTAAAGTTACTGAACATTATAAAGAAGTAAGTGGAGGTGTAACTGAACGCCAGAGATTATTAATAAGAATAACTGATGAATTAGAGCTTGTTAAGCAAGAAATGGATGAGCGAGGATCAACAATGACAGATGGATGTAAGTTTTAACACACACACACACACACACACACACACACACACACACACACACACACACATATATACATATATATATATATATATATATATACACATACACTTATAAAATACGCTTATGAAACTTTTTTGGATGTTTAACAGTTACAAATGAAATTAATGCAATCTCTTCTAAAAATAGTGGCTTTCAGTTCAACTGTGTGAGGATTTTCAAAGAAAATTTGACTTTTAAGATTAAGACCGCAATAAAATAGTAGTTTAATAGAAACTGATAACACATGTTAGTTCATCACTCATAACAAATATGTCATCCAGTTACATATTATTAATAAATAGCAATCATTTAATTGGTGCAAATAAAAAATTTGTCAAAAATGTGATCAAAAATTTCTAAGGAAATGGTGACAGAAGGCAAATAACAAAGATTCTGAAAAAGTCCCTCTCGTAGATCCTAACTTTTTACATATTGTTCTTATCCTCTGCCTTAAGACTGCCTAAGGACTGCATTTTTGAGAAGAAAATTGGCTGTAAATGACCTGTGTTGACGTGCAACAAAATAGACACACAGTTTTAACATTAATTACCAACTAAAAAAAAATTGACAGACCACATAGTACTGCAAATTCCATTCCAAATGAAACAGAAATAAGTGGACTACTATAAGTGCTACATAATTCACACTAGCAAATCATCCAAATATAAAAAAAGCTGTTTAAAAAATTTTCAGTTTCCTTCCCAGTCCCTGTGTATACAAAATGCTTGTTTGATAAACTGTTTTAAAACAAGCTATTAGCCTGGTTATAATTCGTTAATTAGTTCTATCTAAAACTGGATTGCCAAGTAACCCCCAGTGATAGTGTTGTAAATTAACCCCCAAAAATCAAAAGAATGGTAACAACGAAATGGGCATACAAGCCTAAATATACTTTTCCCAAGATTTGAAATTAAGTTTCAGTAATTTCACATAATATTTTTTTTTGCAATGGATGATTTACAAAAAAAAAAAAAGAAGTAAAATATGATGTGGAATACTGAATTGATAAATATTTTATATGTAGAGAATATGTATTTTATATATATATTTTTTTGTTCCAGCTCCTTTAGTTAACATAAAGAAAGCTATTGCAAAAATTAAATCAGATATTGCAGAGATGGATGTAAGAATTGGTGTACTTGATCACACTATACTACAAGCAAGATTGAAAGATAAAAATATGCTGAATAGTCAAATTTCAGCTTAATTAATTCAATGTAAATTTGAAAATAATTTATTCAACAAAAGTTATTTTCAATTGTTTCAAAAAAGCAATATTAATCATGATTTAAATTAACCAAATTGAATTCAAATTTTGAACTTTTTAAGCAAAATATTCCTTTAACTAAACTTCCTTTTCTGTGTAAGCAATATTTTATTTAAGTTTATAATTATCAAATTTTTTGTTCAATAAAGTTATACTTTTTCATTTCAATTCCTAGGTTTTTTTGGTATTACTTCCAAATGGGACTGAACTCATCATTATTTTATTTGATGGAGAAGATTCTTTAGGACTATCATCCTTATGTTTTTAAGCTTTTTCATTTTTTGAATAATTTTTAATAACACATTTGTATCTACACATAAACACATTTGTATCTAAAATGTTATACAACTTTTCTCACTGAATTTTGGGTGTTGATTTCAAATATGCTATTGAAATTGTGTTATCATGTAAAGTTTTACTAAATTGTAAATTTATAAAATTGTTTTTATGATACTCATTTTTATCAACTACAGGTTGCAACTAAGAAGAGTGTCTGCATTTTTATTTTAAAATATGCATACATGTTTAAACAAAAAATAAAAATACATACAAAATATATATACACTGTATCATGAGAAATAGACACATACAAACTTGTCTATACACGGCTACACATGGCATTTGTCTATTCATGGCATTTGCTACACATGGCTTCTGCAAAAGTTCTTGGATGTTGCCATCCAGACAATTCATGATATGTCTGTGGTAAATTTATGCCTAAATTTCAAAAAATGACGATTTCTGAATTGATAAACAACTCTTATATATTTTAAATTGATAAACAACTTATATATATTTTTTTTGATTGTGCATTCAGGTATCAAGATAAAATTTGGGCACCTCATGTTATTTACATATTGTGCTCAATAACTTGAACTGAATGGTTGAAGGGGAAATGACGAGCCATGCCATTTGCTGTACTGATGGTTTGGTGTGAACCTAAGGACCACTTCAGTGGACCTGCTACTTTTATATGACAAATTTATTTGGATTTTCATGCAAAAATAGAAAGTTTATAAAATTTACTGATGTATCCTTGGCTCTAAAGCCAGTACAGTACTACATGGAGAGGAGTTAACCTGTATCTCTACCACCATCTAATCTGACATTGCTAGAAGAACAATCTGAAAATGAAGTGTAGTTGTGATACAAAAAGTCATTACCAAGTAATAATGACCATTTCTGGTCATTACTTGGTAATGGCCAACAACTGGCCATTACGGCAGAACTTTGTGGCTGGTGAAAAAATAGTAAAGCATTTGTCATTAATGAATCATAATGCTGCCACTTTACATAAAACTCAAGACTTGTGAAAAACTTTGTAAAGGCGCTAGACAAAGATGCATCAGGATTTAATCATTTAAAAATAAGTTTTCCTAAATTGAGTGATAGTAAGCTCAAGGAGGGTGTATTTATCGGTCTGCAAATCAACAAACTGCTTAAGGACTCAACTTTTGTCTATAAACTTAGCAAATGTGACCTAGCTGCATGGAAGTCCTTCAAAGACGTTAATAGTTTACTATGCAATAGAAACGATGAAAACTATGATTTTTGGTTGATAAACTGTTAGAAAACTACAAACATTTAGAATGTAAGATGTAATTCATCTCCTACACTAGCATCTAGACTTTTTTCCCAAAAATTTGGGCTCTGTCAGCAATGAGCAAGGAAAGCAATTTCCATCAGGATATTTGGACCACGGAGCATTGGTACCAAGGAAGATGGGATCCTGGAATTATGGGAGACTATTGTTTGTTTTTTGTTTAGAGAAACTGATTAAACATTGTACAAGCAAAAAACTGTCAATATATTTAAAAAATTAAAGACATGACAATTCCAATAATTTAAACTTTCAAAAATTTTGAATGAATACATATATATATTTTTTTAAATATTGATTTCACAGTGACAGTGATTTTGCACTTATTGGTAAATAAATTACATGTATCTAAAAAATGATAAATAAATATTATATATTTACAATTTAATATTTATGTATTTATAATATTAATATATTTATTTATAAAATTGTAAATATATTAATATTTATTTAATATAAATATATAGTGTATATAAAAATCTCTTTAAAAGACTGTAAAGAAACAGAAAAGTTCTGGGATCTACTTGACCTGTCTATAAATAAGATCCCCAAAAACCATGTTAAAATATTGGAGGGAGACTTCAATGCTCCACTATGCAGAGAAAGAAGATACCGCAACATAATCAGAAAATGGCTTGCCCAAAAGAAAACAAAAACAAAAATGGACAGACTCATTGATAAACCACAACCTAATACCAAAAATCCACACATGTTAAGAGGAAATCTCAAAAACTCAAAACCTGGAAACTCCCTGACTACACTAAACGAGACTGGCAACTAGACCATGCCTTCATGGACAAACACCACCACAAGGAAATCTACAACATAAAAGTCCTCAGAGTAGTAGACACAGGCTCAGATCACTATGTATTCAAAATCGAAATTTAATTTAAACTTGCTCCCCAAAGAATGCAACAAAACCAACTGCACCAAAAAGCAACTGAAAAAATAACAATCATGGATGAACTCGAAGATCATCCATTTAAACAAATTGCAGAAGAATTAAACCCAAGAAAATCCTGCAAAAAAACATAAATGGTGGAACAGCGAATGTGATGAAATAGTGGAGAAAAGACATCAAGCATGGCTATTTCACCAATCTCAAAAATCAGAAACATCCTTCAAAAATGTAGTAAAATAATGAAAAGAAACCACCAGAACCCTAAGGAGAATGAAAAGACAACATCATAAGGCACACTGAAGTCAATAGAAGAACAACAGTCAAGAGACTTACAAAACCTTAAGAACCGACAGAACGCCTAAACTTGAATACATATTCCAAACGTGGCCTGCCTACATAATTTTTTCCTTCTACCTGTCCTTCCAATATTAAAGCGACTATTCCAGGATGCCTTAGTATATGGCCTATAAGTCCGTCTCTTCTTTTAACTATATTTTTCCAAATGCTTCTTTCTTCATCTATTTGCCACAACACCTCTTCAATTGTCACTTTATCCACCCTTCTGATTTTTAACGTTATCCTATAGCACCACATTTCAAAAGCTTCTAATCTTTTCTTCTCAGGTACTCCAATCGTCAAAGTTTCACTTCCATATAAAACTATGCTCCAAACATATACCTTCAAAAATCTTTTCCTGACATTTAAATTAATTTTTGATGTAAACAAATTATATTTCTGACTGAAGGCACATTTCGTTTGAGCTATTCAGCATTTTATTTCACTCCTGCTTCGTCCATCTTTAGTAATTCTACTTCCCAAATAACAAAATTCTTCTACCTCCTATTTTTACATTCAGTTGTCCATCTTCGTTATCTCTACTAAATTTCATTACTTTCATTTTGTACTTGTTTATTTTCATGCAGTAGTTCTTGCATAGCACTTCATCCATGCTGTTCATTGTTCCTTCTAAATCTTTTTTACTCTCAGCCTGAATTACTATATCATCAGCAAATCGTAGCATCTTTATCTTTTCACCTTGTATTGTTACTCCAGATCTAAATTGTTCTTTAACATCAAAAGTAGGTCAAAAGTGGGTCAAGTAGGTCAAAAGTAGATCAAGAAGGTCAAGTAGCTCAAAAGTAGGCCAAGTAGGTTAAACATAGGTCAAGCAGGTCAAAAGTAAATCAAAAGTAGGTCAAAAGAAGGTCAAGTAGATCAAAAGTGGGTCAAGTAGGTCAAGTAGGGTTACTGCTAGTTTAGAATATGCTGATTTAAGAATTTCCTTTTTAACATTCTCCCATTCTTCTACATTTTCTACCTTATCTCTTTTACTCAGCCCTCTTGCGATGTCCTCCTCAAAAATTTTCTTTACCTCCTCTTCCTTAAGCTTCTATAATTCCACCGATTCATCTTGACATGTTTTCTTCAGTATTTTAAACCCCCAATCTACATTACATTATCACTAAATTACGGTCGCTGTCAATGTCTGCTCCAGGGTAAACCTTTTGCAGTAGACGAGTTGATTTCTAATTCTAAATCTTTGCTTAACCATGATATATTCTATCTGGTACTGTGCACTACCAATTCTTCTATTATTATTATTCCAATTATTATTAAATTTTCATCCCCTTTTATGTGTTTAATTGCTTTGTCAATTTCTTTGTATACACAGTCTTACCTCATCATCATCATGGGCACAAGTAGGCATAACAATCGTTGTCTGCTTAGGTTTTGATTTAATCGTTATTACAATGATTCTGTCGCTATGTATTTTGAAATACTCTATTCTCTTCCCTATCTTCTTGTTCATTATGAAACCTACTCTAGTCTGCTCTTTATTTGAAGCTGTATTAATTTTTCTAAAATCATCTGACCAAAAGTCGTTTTCCTCTTCCCACTGAACCTTGCTAATTCCTACCACATCTAAATTTAATTTATCCATTTCCCTCTTTAAATTTTCTAACCTACCAATCTTTTTCAGACTTCTAACATTCCACACTCTGACTAGTATGCTATTTTTTAATTTTCTGGTGACCCCTTTCTTAATAGTCCCCATCCGGGGATCCAAACTAGGGACTACTTTACCTCTGGAATATTTTACTAAGGAAGGCGCCTCAATCTTTGTTATATGAAAATGCAGAGTTACATTTTCTTAGAAAAAAGCAGCTGTGGTTTTCCATGTTGATATGGCTGATAAGTCCTCCTGACCTATGCCCTGAAGAACTACTGAAACAGCTGCTGCCCTCTTTCAGGAATCATTTCTTAGTCCGTTTCTCAACAGATACCTCTCCGATTCGGTCCAGTTACTCGTTATCACTGAGCACTCAAGTCCCCTCACCGTCGGCAAGGCCTCATGAGATTCATAGAGGGAGGTTTAATGGTTTAAAGAAAGCTTATGACTGCAACCACAAAGAATCCCTACTAAAAATTCTAAGACACCTCGGACGACATACCAAATTATCAGCATGATAAAATTGACCCTCACAAACAGTAAGTTGAAGATAAAATTCAGAGACGAGTTCTCAGAACCATTTGAGATCAAAACAGGATCTCAAATCTTGCCAAGAAATCTAATTGCTATTATTCAACTGTGCCCTAGAAATGGTAATGAGGGAATGGCTCAAAAAATGTTCCCTAAAAGTAAAAATAGGCCGAAAACTCAAAACAAACTGTCTTGGTTTCACCAATGACGTTGCACTGCTAGCAAATGATATGAATGAAGCTAAATCACAGATATTAGAATTTCAAAACATTGCAAATAAACTTAGCCTCAAAATATCATTTGAAAAGACAGAAATTATGTCCCAAAATTCAACACAATTAAAAGTAAATATAAACTGTAATAAAATCAAAATAGTAACCCATTTAAATACCGCAGAGGAAAATAACAAACAACCTAAATGAAAAAACCTTCATTAAGATAAGAAGAAAAATAGCTAAGCTCAAAAATTAACCTGGTACACATACAGTAAAAAATGCCTATCAATAAAAACAAAAATAAGACACAACACAGTAATAAAACCAGAAGCCACTTATGCAGCAGAAATGCTCTTCCACCTGAATGAACAATCAAGACGAGACTCCGGAAAATAGAAGAATTGGAAGAACCTGTGTTGATTGAAGTACCAGAAAGACTGGCAATGGTGGATTATGACCAACAAAGTCTTGTACAAAGCATTAGAATCCATCACTGATACCAAGCATGTAAGAGAAGAATAGGATTGTTTGGACAAATCATGAGGGTGCAAAATTCAAGACTTTTGAAACAGCTAGTATAGTACAATCTCTACTTCAAAAACACCAAGACAGGATGCAGATGGATCAAGAGAAACAGGATCTGAAGGAAATTACACCAAAAGACACGTCAGATAAAACAAAATTAAACAAAAAAATCAAGAACAAAAACACTCGTGTCACACTCATAACAGACATTTTCAACTCTAAAAAGGGCACAAATGTGGGAATGTATGAAAAAGTACTGGGAGGACCGGACCGCAAGGCCCAAACAGTCTTATCAAGGAGACTTGGATAATGGACTGTTTAAAATGTTCCATGCGATTATAAAAGATAATACACAGTAATTTAGTAGAGAAATGCGAGTATTGTAGACTTCTTTGAATTTTGTTTGTAGGCAGTATATCAATGATTACTGTTGATTCTAAAGTAAATATTGTTCCTAATTTTCAGTAATTGTGACCCAATTTGCTTCTGCCCCCCCTCTAATACAATAACATGTATACAATA
Source organism: Lycorma delicatula (assembly GCF_047948215.1). NCBI lineage: Eukaryota > Metazoa > Arthropoda > Insecta > Hemiptera > Fulgoridae > Lycorma > Lycorma delicatula. Next base: position 27,883,261 of record NC_134460.1, read on the forward strand.
ATTAATTTATTTTGATGCAAAAGCTATATACTATGACCTTAATTACAAACCTTACAAATTACCAAGAATAAATAAATTTATTGATATTTGGCAACACCAATCCCTACTGCATTGATGAAACCAGAATCGATGCCTCTCTATTACTTTGTCTTATGTAATCTTACTTTGTCTTTGTCTTATGACATTCTTGCAGCTCTGCAAGAAGTTCTGATTTGTCTCAAACATTCTGGAACATCTATGCTAGCATGTATAAATGCTGCACCTTGTTCAGTTCCAGAGTCTCAGTTGAGTTGATCCTTCTTTGTTATTGAATCTGTCATGAATGTGCGAGTTGTAATTTGCATTTTAATTGCAATTCATGTATCAAATATCCACAGGAGTAGATTTATACAGAATCGTGGATAAATTTTTAAGTGGGCGTAAGCAAACTATTAAATGATAGTAAAGCATCAACAAGTGCACGAGTGAGCTTGTTTCTGAAAATATTCTTAGAATACTAATTTTGGGTTTACCAGTCTGAAGTAAATGCAGAATAAAGGCCCCTGTGTGCCATTTACTCAAAAATTTTGGCAGCAGACAGCATGAAACCTACCTAGTAAACTTAACATTTGAAAACGCTTCATAGTGAATGAATAAATTAACAAACCCCAAGAATTCTTCAAATTAAAATTAAAATAATATGAAAAGCAAGCATCATTTTTAAAAAAAACTTGTCTGTGAATGAAAAAGCTTTACTTACCTCTTTCATATAAAATAGCCAGATGTAAGAAGTCTCACACCATTGGTGAAGAGCTTATTTTACCACCTGCAATTGAGATTGTAGAAACTATGTTCAGAGGTAATTTTGCCAAACAACTGCACTCCATTCCTCTATCAAATGATTTTTTTTGCTCGTTGAATTAGTGATATAGCTGAAGATGAACAGCATCAGTTTTTCAGGAAGTTGCGTGACAAATAGTTCTCAGTTCAGCTTGATGAGGTAACAGATAGCAATAAAGATGCTTATTTCATTGCCTATGTTCGATTTTATGATGGTACGTCAGCAATAGAAGAAATAATTTTCTGTAAACTAATAGAACTCAAGTAACAGCATTTGCATTATTTGCTATCTTAAATGATTTTATGAACGGGAGTGGACAAATTATGTGGGAATCCTTTCTTTGTGATCCTTTCTTTCGCTAAATATGTAATAAAACTTTTTACAATCACCCCTTTGGCCTGGCTTTTCCAATTAACACTGAGATTGTCAACCCAAAAATATAAGGCTGACAAACTGTATCCGTGCACCTTAACTCATACTTAGCACATTTATATATCACATAAGCATCATCCAATAATTCGCATTGTGGATACATATACTAGAATATGCCAGGCCGAATTGCCTGCCACAGGGCAACACCATGCTGTTCTATCAACTTTATTTTCTCTGAAGCAACATAATGCTGTTGCCTCTCAGACGCGATCAAAACTATTGGCTTCATGCTTGTGATCACCAAGATCACTTCCAGTGAAATTGTGTAGTAACCACCTGTTACCAATATAAGGAGCTGAGCCCGTAACAAAATATCCTGATAGCTTTTAAATTTTAGCCTATCCACCCAAACAAACGTCATCACATATAACATTATTGCCTCGCACATGCCTTTATACAAGATACTAATAGTCTTAAAATTAAGACCCCAATCAGGATTGACCACACGTTGAATTCTAAAGGAATTACAGGCCTTCCCCACGATGTTTTGAAGGTGCTTCTTAAATTGCAATTTCTTATCAAGAAATACCCCAAGGGACTTCTGAACCTGAACATATCTAATATGTTGGCCTGACTTTGATATGCGGACTCACTGCCAAATGGTCTTTGAAAAGAATCATTGTGGTCTTCTCCAAGCTAAACATCATCCATCTTGTGTTGATGACTCCATAGCTCAGCTCGAACATCCTACATGCTTGAGTGGCTCTGAATTCAACCCTCCTTTGACCAGCAGGAGCATAAGCCACAATGTGATAACCACTGGACAACCTCAGCTGCAGAAGTGAATCAAACTGTGCCACCAACAATGAGGGACCCAACACACTGCCCTGTGGACAGTGTCTTCCCCACTTCATGGCTGCTCTTGTGGAGCAGCACATCCCAATAACTGAAGTAACTTTGCATAACCTGCAACTCACTCACAGTACAACCTCTTCTGTAATTGGTAGATAGCAGAAGGCCACCATAGGTTATTAAATCCCCAGAAAGTCCAAGAAAATTCCTCCCGACTGGAGGTTACCACAATCATCACATGAAGTATGGTGTCCTCAGTACCCTTTCCGGGATGAAGCCCATACTGATTATCCGTTAATAAACTGCGTGAAGTTTATTAACGATATAGCTTGACGCATCTCTGCCTCAGTAATCTCCATGGAGACTGCACCCTGCGAAACTGAACAACCTCATGCCTCACCTGCTGATGGTATACGGTCTTACCTACTGCAGTATCATCAGGCAGTAAATTGTCAAGTATTATAACAAAATTTCAGACATGTCTGAAATTACACTGAGCCAGGTCGAGAGAGTGGATGGAAGAACGCCCTTTTGTTGTTTGTGTCCCATGATCCTATAAACAACTCCCCAGGGATCCGTGTTCTTCTGTTCATACACAAAGGAATGCCAAGAATCCCTCTCTGCTGTCTGAACTTTGTGAAATTATTGAGATCTAAGATCTACATATTCACCAACAAGGATCACCAGCCATTCCAGATCACTCTCATGCTGAGATGCTCCCCACAAACGACAGACAGCCTGTTTCATGACAGTCAGTTCCCTGCTCCACCATGGAGTAAGCTCCTTTTGAACGAAACTGAACACTTGGTGGTGTCAATGAAAGCCGCCAACTTATTGCTTATTGTAGAAATTTGTGTTATTTCTTATTGCTTTTGTATTTTATTGCAAGAGTATTTATTATACTATTTTCATTTTCAACATCCTACCTTTGTGAAACCGGATTTCTGTGGTGGCTGCTTTGAAGACAAAATATAAATCTTGGCTAAATATAGAAAAAGAACTCGTCTTCTAATATTAAACCTTCCTTTGAAGAACTTTGCTCTGCAAGACAGGCCCAAGGAAATTAATTAATTAAGTTAAAACTTTTTTTCAATTTAGTATTGATAAGTTAATTATTAATAAATACATTACTCAGAACTGATACAATCCTATTTTTAAGGTGTATAATATCAGTGTGAATGTGTATTTTATTATTTATTATGTCAGAATGTATTTTGTTTTGCATTCCTTTCAGTAAAATAATACATTTTTTTACGTTAAGCTAAAGGTTAATTCTTTATTCTTCCTGTTTAGCCTCTGGTAATTACCATTCAGATAATACTTCAGAGGATGAATGAGGATAATTTGTATGAGTGTAGTCTTGTACAGTCTCAGTTTGACCATTCCTGATGTGTGGTTAATTGAAACCCAACCACAAAAGAACACCAGTATCCACAATCTAGTATTCAAATCCGTGTAAAAACAACTGACTTTACTAGGACTTACTCTTGACCTCTCAACTTCCAAATCAGCTGATTTGGGAAGACATGTTCACCACTAGACCATCCTACCTAGGTTAAACCTAACTACTGCTGTTCGATAAAATGAAAATTGTTTCAGTTTTTTTTTTTTTTAATAGAATTGATTAAGTAAAATATAAAGGGAGAAAATAAACAAATTCCCAAATTTTTCAATAAAAAGTATCATTTATTAATATAAAAGTAAGTTACACAATTAAAGATGTGTATTTATATTCAACTATGTAATATATAATTTTATTCAATAAATCTTTGCTGAGTTTATTAAAAAAAACCTTTATAACAAGTGTTTAACAATATGAAAATTAAACTACAAAAAATAATACATAACTCTCAAAATTACATTACAAAATTACATTAAAACATAACATAAACTGTAAATATGATAAAAACATTTCATTACATGATAATTGTGCAATGTGTTTATACTACATTTGCAAATATTATGCTATACCATTGGAACAGATTTCATAATTTATTTTAATATAGTATATTTAAAACTTTTAATAGTGTCATAATTTGACATTAGCAAGTAAAACTTAATGGTAAATCATAATAGTTTAATTAGCACAGATTAATTTTGTAAGGTTTTGTTACAATTTTTATAGTTTCCAGGTATAGTTTGAGCATATTTCTTATTTCACCCAAATGGTGAAGTAGGTTAAGACCAACTGTACTATACATCATCCACTAAAAGTTATAGAGTTAATTTCTTTTTTACAATTGCTTAAAACCATACTTGAACTGTCCTATCCTCAACTATTTGTCCTAATCTTGCCTATTTAGTGCCATGAAGCTTTTATCATAACACAAGCTATACTAGTATCATTAGTTATTGTTTTCAATTAAATAACATTTAATCATCAAATATGAAATGAGTGCAAGTAAAATACTTTTCTGTATTTTTTCTGAACAAAAGATGTGGAATTTGTACTCTTTAATTGGTCCACTGGTAGTGTTAACTACAAACTAGTTTGTAGTTAACAATATGCTGCACGGAAAGAAGAATATTCTGGTGGTTCTAATTTGTTTAAAATTTGTACATTAAGTAGAGTTTTGTGTATTTTAATGGGTAATGTAGCTACAAACTAAATTATCAAATTATGAGTAAATACTCAGCTAGTTATACAATAAATCTATAAAATAATTGCTATTATTGTTGTTAATACAATAATAATAATCAAATAATGATACAATAATAATCAAAACACTTTAATAAGATATTATATTGAAAGTTAAATCACTCCACTTCAGTAAACTTTTATGGACTTTTGGAATATTCAACATAGGATGACACAATCTTAAAATATAAATTACATGGTACCATTATATAGTCAATTTATACAATATTTATAAATTTAAACAACTGAAAGATAAAGGATAATTATTAAAATTAAGATAATATCAACATTACTTCATACTAGTGAATTTTAATTAAACATATTGTAATAATAGAAATAAATGTGTGAGAATAGTTAATGCCTCTCTGGAAAACTATAACTAAATTATTATATCTGTTAATTAAAAGGGACAATAAATAACTACATGTAAAGTATTATAAGTAATTTTTTTTTTTTTTTTGAACAAGTTTCAACTTCACATTAGACAGTAACTAAAATCCTGCACTACAAAATTCTTGAAAACAATGTGCACTGCTGTTCTTAATGACATGGAAAAATATAATTAAAATTAACAAAATAATTGTAATTTTATTACATTAAATCCTTGTCCTATTGCTATACTAGACTAAAATTTACAAATGAATTACGTGGACAAGTTTCATGAATTAAAAAAAAAAAACATACAAAATTAATAGAAAAAGACAAAATGGGTGGCATAGAATATTTTGGTATTACATAGATGTTGCAGCTGTAAATAGCTATGCATTACATAAAACTCTGAATATTCCATCTATTAACAAGAAAGATTTTCATAGAACTATTTCAAGATCCTTAGTGTCAAGCAGCCTATGAAGGAAATGACATTCAGTTTCTCCTCAGGCTGTATCAAAGAAGAAGAGATTTAACGTTCCAAATGATGTAAGTACCTGAACCAGCATGATGGTTCAAAATTTGGACCACCATACATTTTTTGTTTTTTTTTTATTTTTATTGAAATTTCCAATAATTTAGGTGAAATAAATATTTCCTGCAGCAAGGAACTTTTGTTCGTTCTCAACTGTGCTGGAAAGAGTTTATAGAACCAAGAAAGAAATAATGGTATAATAATAAATTAATAATTTCAATTACTCATGTTTGAAACAAAATTTAGTCTTAAACTTATCACAGAGACATAATAAAAGTTTAAAAAAAAAAATAAAATTACTTATTTTGCGTATAATGAATAAGAAAAACTAATCAGTAGATTGTTATGTTTAAAAAGTTATTGTAGTTACAATCAAATATAAAAATATTACAGATAAAGTAAATATCTGAGAAAATTAACTTCCCTAAATAACTTATCCCCAAGTCACAAATAAGATAGATATGTCCATGAAAGAATTACAACTTGCAAAAATACCTTAATTATAAATGTATAATGAATTTTGTGTAAAATTCATAAAGCTAATACAGCACTGAAATGTAGAATACATTTGATATGCAAGAAATAGTTATTACATATAAGTGTAGCTTATATGGCAGTAGAATTAATTTTAATGTACTTTTTATATTTTATAATGTTATTTAGAAGTATGTACACTCATGCAGCATAACCAGATGAATGGATATGTAGTTTTTCCTTTTTTTTTAAATGCACTAACATATTTATTATTTCACTAAAACCAAACTTAGAACACTTAGTAGAAAAATAATAATATGAGAAAAAAATGCTTATTGTATAAAATATTGCTGGAACTCATTTAGTGATGATAACATTTCACACTATGCATACATCATATTCATCAATGAAAAAAATGGTAATAAAAGTGAAGTTAATTTTTATGAAAGGCTTTAAATTTTGATGCAAAGCATTAAAGGACATAATAAAAATGTCTAAAGAGATAGGATAGTTATAAAATAAAAGGGGTGTATTAGCTATGAATGGAAAAGAAGGAAATTCCTGAAAATTGGGATTAAATCATTCATTGAAAGTGGGCAATATAATGAAAATTATACTGTGTGCATTTGTAAATTACAAGTTTTTCTAATCAAGATTTATTATTTTTTTTGTATACTAGACATAAGTTTTAAATATTTCATTTTCTGGACACTAATAAGCATGTTAGACCAGTATAAAAACTGGCATTTTCATTATAAGTGATTTATAAACTTTATGTTTGTTATACATTAGACAAAAAAATGCAATAGTTTTTAACTGAAATGAATGCTGGGTAACCTCATTTAAAAACAATGGGCTGGTAAAACTGCTTTGACACAAGATTATATTACAGTTCCATGACTGATTAAGGGGAAACATTTAATTAAGAATTTAGATAGAAATACTTTAATACATGAATGCTGTAGTTGCATGAGCCTCAAATTCAAACTAGAAACTTTGAGAAAGTTTCTTATGGAGGGGTCAAAATTATACAAATTATTCAGCAAATAATTAATGTTATGTTTATTCTTTTTCTTGCGCTATCTCTGTTAGGTTGGCAACAGGGTCTTTCAAAACTAATATTAACAACTAAATGCTAATATTACAAAATTGAATCTTACTCTTTTTTTTCTGTTTAGCTTCTGGAACAACTGTAAAATATTACCTCAGAGGATATGTATGAAAACAAACGAAGTGCAGTCTTGTACAGTCACTCCTGAGATGTGTGGTTAATTGAAAACCAACTACCAAAGGACACCAAAATCCATGATCTAAAATTCAAATCCATATAGAATCGTACACTTGTTCAAAATACCTTTCTCATTTTTGTGAATAAATTCCTTGTTTTTCTATTTTCTATCTGACTTCATTGTTAATCATTATAATTACTGATCAATTTAGGTATATTTTCCAACTCTTTCTATCAGTTCATCATGAATAAAAATTTTAACTTCAATATTTTTTACTTTGTTATATAGTAATCAAACTACTACAAACCACTAAAAAGGTCATTTAATAAAAGATAACAATTCATGAAAAAAATACAGAGCTGAAATAGGAAATGAAATTAATAACAAATAAAATTACTATGATGATAAAACAAAACTGCAAAACTGTAATTTGCAAGAAACCAGATAGCCTTGCACAACAGTAAAATGGATGTTTTTAAACTGCTTTTTTAAAATTGTTGTCTACATCCAATTACTGCATGAATTCATTATTTTAGTAGTAAAGCAATGAATGTGTGTGTAATAGTGATTTAGTGATATTTTTTCTGAAAGAAACTTATTAAGAGTCATGTATTTTAAATCCTACTTTGTAAGTAATAGAATAAAATTAATTATATGAAACACAAAACAATGATCAGACCAAAGCTGGTAACAAACGATTAAGGCTCCATGTTCTTACACTACTAACTAACATTCTTTTATTTATATATATATATATATATATAAATGAAAAAATACCTCAGTTATGTCTGTTAGAAAATTCAGTATTACCATCAGAATTAGGTGGGTTGATTGAAGATAAACCTGATATATTTCCATCTTCGGATTTATTACTATCATTACTAATTTCAGATTGCTTTGGTTTAATTTCATCTTTTGCATTGGCTTCATTAGTACATAATTTTTTATTATTGTCAGATGATCCATCCGTACTGGTATTGTTTATGTATTCAGTACTTGTCTCTATATCTTTGGTATCAGAAACTTCTAATTTGGAATTTTCATCTTTACTTAAAGAATCACTTTTAAAACTGCAAGAAATCTTATTAGGCTGTTCTGCAACCAATGTATTTACTTCATTGTTGCTTTTACTACTGGCACGACATACTTGACTACTTTCTTTAATACTATCATTATATTCCGATAATGTATTCAGTACAATATTGCTTTCTGAACTTGAACTTTTACAATGTTCTGTAACATCTTCATCTGTTATGTTATTACTGTTTTCTTCTTGGTTTTTTGAATTTTCAGAAACTTCTAATTTGGAATTTTCATCTTTACTTAAAGAATCACTTTTAAAATTGCAAGAAATCTTATTAGGCTGTTCTGCAACCAATATATTTACTTCATTGTTGCTTTTACTACTGGCACGACATACTTGACTACTTTCTTTAATACTATCATTATATTCCGATAATGTATTCAGTACAATATTGCTTTCTGAACTTGAACTTTTACAATGTTCTGTAACATCTTCATCTGTTATATTATTACTGTTTTCTTCTTGGTTTTTTGAATTTTCAGTCTGAACAAGTTTAATAAAATCTTCAGGTGTATAGATATCTGCTGAGCATGGCAAATTAGCATCAGCTACTTTATGAATTACTAAATTACTGGTATCTTCATTATCTAATGTTTTTGTTTTCACCGATACACTAGACTGATATGAAAATGAATCACAGGCACTATTATTAGGATGTGTATCATCAGAACTGACAAGCTGTATAAAATCTTCAGGAGTGTATATATCTGTTGGATCTTTCAAAGTAGCACATTCATTATCTGAAGCTTCAACTTTCTTTGGTGACAGTGTAAACGATGAACAATCATCACCGACACTTTCAGTACCACTTGTAACATCTTCCCAAGATTCATCACCATCTTCGACATCTTTTGAAACTTTAATGTTCAACATATTTTTAGGATTAACACTTTTAAATGGTGGAAGAGGTGGTCTTTGAGATTTAGCTAAATCAAATAACTTTTCACTTTCATTGACTGAAGTAACAGTATTGTGTGCAGGATTACGTTGTTCTGGCTCTCTATTCTTTTCTCGTTTATCGACTTTGCTGGCTTTGACATTTTCAAAAGTTCTTTTTAAGCCTTCATCTTCTGAATAGCTGCTCTGACTATGACTTGTTCTAGTTCTATGTTCTTTATCCATAGATCGAATTTGCTGTTGATATTTTCCTCTTCTAGATGTATGTTTAAACATTTCTTTCCCTTGGTCTAATCTTTCTGTAACACAAAAAAAAACTAAGTATAAAAATATCTTATTTTGAGATATAATTTCATATGTATTTAAAATCTTTAAAATTTGTACAAAAGAGGATGCAATCATCTTACTTAGATAACAGAGGAATGAAAACAAATTTTCCTAAATCAATAATCAATCTATTGTTTTTAACTGACACAGAACATAAAAACCAATAAATTGGGCTGTAAGCTTTTATAATAAATACCTCATATTGAATGTTAATATCAATTGACACTAACAGATGAAAGATGTCTCAAAAAAAAAATTAAAACAGACAAACAATCACCTGCTAGGTAGCATCTTGGCAAAGTAATCTAATTATCAGGGTTTTGGAAGATCTACTTCTCCCTCACAAACAAAATGAGTTCAAATATTAGGGATATTTGGATTCATATATATAAATATATCTCAAAGACAAAAGTATAAAAACCGTTTATCACCAAGAATACAGAATTCAATAATGCTTCTTACCTTATTCTTATAATTTTTTTAATAGCAGATTCTAGGTTTTCCCTCATCTTAAGTTAAACTTTTTTCTTTTTTTTTTAAATCACACATTAAATTCAAACATTAAAATTATAACTTATAAGTACAGTACTTACAGTACTGTACTCTATGTACAGTACACTACTGTATGTGTGGCTAGCCACATGAGAAATAAAAAAAATTTTATAATTTTGTAATATTTTGACTACATATTTATTTATGTTATAATTTTAATGTTTGAATCTAATGTGTGATTTGAAAAAAAACGTTTAACTGATGATGAGGGAAAAACCTTAAAAGCACTATTAAAATAATGATAAGGATAAGGTAAGAAACATTATTGAATTCTGTACTCTTGGTGGTAAACAGTTTTTATACTTTTGTCTTTGAGATATTAGTACACAGAGGAATATGGACCAATACAATAACAAAAGAATTGTTTTTGTATATATATATATATATATATATATATATATATACATACATATACATACATACATAAATACATACACACATTTATTCTTCTGCAAACATACTATTATTAATAACAAGAAAAAATATGTGTATAATAACTAATAAAGTACATGAATAGATATATTATACCTTCAGTAACATTAGGAACCACAATGTGAAAAGTATCTCCAAGATTTTTAACTATTCTTGATGAATCAGTGCTACTCCTTTCAGGTGGTGAGTACTCTGAGTATGCTTTAACTCTTCCTCTACCTCCTCTACTGCCTCTGCTATAATCACCTCTACCAAATGATCTTGCTCTAAAATTAGGTTGTTCACTAGTACTTGTGTTTTCATAATTCTCTGGAAAAAAAATACAAGACATTAGAAAGCATATAAGACATTAGACAAATATATACAAAGAAGAAAAGATTTACGCTTAAAAAACATTAAGAATATATCAATACCAGTTAGTTATTTTGTAAATTAAAAATATAATGTGTTCTAAAATAAAAGTTGTGACAAGATGAATTAGAAGAATTTTCTTAAATCAGAGGTTAGAAATGCAATACAAATTGAAAGAGATAAGAAACTGAACTTAAAAAACAAGCTTCTACTTTTAATTGATCTTGCCAATCATGTTTTGAAATAAAAAACCAACCAAATAAAAAACAGAAATTTTATTATATACATTTGAAAGGGACAAACTTAAACTATTTTTCTACATAGTCGCCATTTAAATTGAGGCACTTATCATAACGATGCACAAGCTTTTCAACTCCTTCTTTGTAGAAATCTGTCACCTTAGATTTTTGGCACCCATCTTTTTTTTTCCAGTTTAGCCTCTGGGAATCACTGTCAGGTATTACTTCAGAAGATGAATGAGTATGATAACTTAACCACCAAATAACACCGGTATCCATGATCTAGTATTAAGATCCGTATAAAAGTAACTGGCCTTTACTAGGACTTGAATGTTGGAATTCTTGACTTCAAAATCAGTTGATTTGCAAAGACGCATTCACCACTAGGCCAACCTGATGGACTGGCATCCATCTTGCACAAAACTTGTGATAACCAAGCTTCTCCGATACAATTTCATGCAGTAAACTTCATGAAATTTGGGGGAAATGTAGCAAGAGTTCTGTAATTGTAATGTGGCGATTTCATGAATTTTATCGTTGAATTTCATCATCAGTTCATCAGTCACAAGGCTAGGCCAACCATTGTAGTCCTCATCATGAACATTGGTGCGGCCATTTTAAACTGAATGCATCACTGCCTCACTCCACCATCACTCATTATTCCATCTCTGTACACCTCACAAAGTTAGCAATGAATTTCAATTGGTTTGAGGTTTTTTGCCAGTAAAACCCTAATCACTAAACACCCCTCACCTCATGGGATTTTCTATTGAAGCACACATTTCAATAATTCACAACGAACAAAATAGAAAAATCACAGTCCACCGCTAGGACAGCTTGATGCATATGGAGTAAGTAGACAGACTGCCCTTGTATTTAGATCCTAACCTTTAAGTCATCCTTGAGAAAATTCTAAATATTCATGGAATGGGCAATTTTGTTTTGATTGTGTTGGAACAAACTGAGAGGTTGTCCTTTATATGTCTTTAGTTTCCATAGAGGCAGTCACTTTTAAATGGATTTTAATACTAGATCGTGGACACTGCCGGTGTGTTCTTTGGTGGTTGGGTTTCAATTAACCACACATCTCAGGAATGATCAACCTGAGACTGTATGAAACTATACTTCATTTAGATTCATACATATCATCTTCATTCACCCTCAGAAGTAATACCTTACAGTGGTTCCAGAGGCTAAACAGAAAACGAGTTTCCATATTGATTTTGGTGATATTGCTGATCTCTTGATATATCTTGGTAAAAAACACTGGAAAGTAGGACTTGAAAAGTAGCCCCCAAAAGCCGAAAATCCTGTCTCCTGTACTCATGAAAGCTCTTCAACTTTTTAGACTCTTCATGATTCTCTGAGGAATAATAATAATTATTCAATAATTTTCAGCTCAATCTGATCATTAGTTCTTGAGATGATATATAGACAAAGAAATGAACAATCAGTCAATTATGGCAGAGAAAGAATCTTTATCTTTATGATAGAAAAAACATAAATGAATGAGTCGTTATTAACAAATAATTACTTTTAAGTAGTATAGACTGGATTCTCTCCTTAAAAAAACATCATTTTCAACTTCACATATTACCACCTACTTCTTTCAAATAAAAAAATAATGATACCAATTTTTTCTTAACCTTTAACATATCATTCATCATTGCAATCTTTTTTATTGCTGTGTGGATATTTGTTTTATTCATAAAAAATAAATTTTATGTATCTACTTAAAATTTGTGTAAATTTTTAGTCTAAAAATAAGAATATATAATTTTATAAAAGAAAATTATTTTTTTATAATTATTTTTTCCTGTAAAAATAAGAATTTATGCAGAAAATAAAAATTAATGTAAGAAAAGTTAAAAATGGTTGTGCAAGATTGTACAAAGAAAACACTTTCTACTTACATATTTAGTAAACATATTTATTTATATATTTTGTCTGTTTACTTGCAGACTGAAATAAACTGAATAAAATAGAAGAAAACATTAACACCTAAAGAACAAACCACAAAATCTAAGCGACAACTAGTTCAATGAAATGCAAAATAATAAATAAGAAACCTTTAAACTGACTCATTCTAGTTATGAAATGGTAAACATATTAGAAATACATTTGTTATACATTCCTTCAATTAACTCTATTTATTTTAATAATAAAACAAAGTAGCATATGAATGCAAATCAAAATATGTTAATTAGGTTTAATATATATATTTATTAATCCAAAAGAATTTAATAAAAACACCAAAAATTGTGAGAACAAACATATAATGTAAAAACAATGTATATTCATTAATTTTTTTTTATTGAAAAAAAAAACAAAGATATCAGTCAGAAGTCAATATATTTTCAGTTGCATAAACCTGTTTAAAAAATTTAGTTTTTACTTAAAAAAGTATTAGAATTGACAATATCATGAAATAAAAAAAGGAACAATAAATACAATTATAGATGCTACAAGCGGATAGTACCTTAAGTTATTATCAAAATGATATAAGATTTATTTCATACATACTAGGATGTTGTTTCCATTTGTCTAGTCTATGAGAAACTGAAGGTGCAACAGTGGCAGGAGGAATTCTGTCTCCAGGTAACCTAAAAGAAATAATGCATAATATATCAACAAATTTTAATTTAAATATCAACAATAATGTTATAGTACGTAATTATCAAGATATTTTAACAACTATATTTATCAATGCATAATATGACTATCTTATCTTAAGGTACATCTTACACATCAGTTCACCACATACTCAGATTTTGTTCTAGCTAAGAAAATTTGATTTTTCTACTAATATAATATAATATAATAACTGAAAAAAAAGAACTGGAATTAATAAAACTATAACTTTTTTTAAGACTATAAATAGAATAAGCTGTGTATATCGATTTTGCTGGACCAATTCCATATTCAGTTTTTCCTTTCTATCTTTCTTTATTCAAATGGAAATGTAGTGTTTCCATGAATCTCTTCCTCTTAATATGATAATCTTGTAAAGATTCTCTACCTCCTCTATGAATCATGAGACCTTGCCGTTGGTGAGGGGGCTTGAGTGCTCAGGGATACAGAGTAGCTGGACCGAAGGTGCAACCATATCGGAGAGGTATCTGTTGAGAGCCAGACTAAGGAATGATTCCTGAAAGAGGGCAGCAGCTCTTTCAGTAGTTGTTAGGGGCGTGAGTCAGGACGACTTAAACGGCCGTATCAACATCACTCAGTCCTCTGAGTACTGCGCAGCTGAAAGCAATGGAAAACTACAGCTGCTTTTTTTTCCAAGAAAATGTGGCTCTGCATTTTCACATATACAATAATGGAGGCGCCTTCCTTGGTAAAATATTCCGGAGGTAAAATAGTCCCCCGTTCGGATCTCCGGGTGGGGACTACTAAGGAAGGGGTCACCAGAAAATTAAAAAATAACATTCTACGAGTCGGAGCGTGGAATGTTAGAAGCTTAAAAAAGGTTGGTAGGCTAGAGAATTTAAAAAGGGAAATGGATAGGGTAAACGTGGATATAGTAGGAATTAGTGAGGTTCGGTGGGAAGAGGAAGGCGACTTTTGGTCGGGTGACTTTAGAGTAATTAACTCAGCGTCAAATAATGGGCAGGCAGGAGTAGGTTTCGTGATGAACAAGAAAATAGGGAGGAGAGTAGAGTATTTCAAGACGCATAGCGATAGAGTCATTGTAATAAGGATAAATTCAAAACCTAAACCGACAACGATTGTTAACGTCTATATGCCTACAAGCGCCCATGATGATGATGAGGTAGAATGTGTATACGAAGAGATTGATGAAGCAATTAAACACGTAAAAGGAGATGAAAACTTAATAATAGTTGGAGATTGGAATGCAAGCATTGGAAAAGGCAAGGAAGGAAATATAGTGGGTGAATACGGGCTGGGCAAAAGGAATGAAAGAGGGGACCGACTTATAGAGTTTTGCACGAAGTATAATTTAGTAATTGCCAACACCCAATTTAAAAATCATAATAGAAGAATATACACTTGGAAAAAGCCAGGCGATACTGGAAGGTATCAGATAGATTATATCATGGTTAAGCAAAGATTTAGAAATCAACTCGTGGACTGCAAAACTTACCCTGGAGCAGACATTGATAGCGACCATAATTTGGTGATAATGAAATGTAGATTGGGGTTTAAAAACCTGAAGAAAAGGTGTCAGATGAATCGGTGGAATTTAGAGAAGCTTGAGGAAGAGGAGGTAAAGAAGATTTTTGAGGAGGACATCGCTAGAGGTCTGAGTAAAAAAGATAAGATAGAAAATGTAGAAGAAGAATGGGAGAATGTTAAAAAAGAAATTCTTAAATCAGCAGAAGCGAACTTAGGCGGAATAAAGAGAACTGGTAGAAAACCTTGGGTTTCAGACGATATATTGCAGCTGATGGATGAACGTAGAAAATATAAGAATGCTAGTGATGAAGAAAGTAAAAGGAACTATCGGCAATTAAGGAATGCTATAAACAGGAAGTGCAAACTGGCGAAAGAAGAGTGGATTAAAGAAAAGTGTTCAGAAGTGGAAAGAGAAATGAACATTGGTAAAATAGACGGAGCATACAGGAAAGTTAAGGAAAATTTTGGGGTACATAAATTAAAATCTAATAATGTGTTAAACAAAGATGGTACACCTATATATAATACGAAAGGTAAAGTCGATAGATGGGTGGAATATATTGAAGAGTTATACGGAGGAAATGAATTAGAAAATGGTTTTATAGAGGAAGAAGAGGAAGTTGAGGAGGATGAAATGGGAGAAACAATACTGAGATCTGAATTTAAGAGAGCATTAAAAGATTTAAATGGCAGGAAGGCTCCTGGAATAGACGGAATACCTGTAGAATTACTGCGCAGTGCAGGGGAGGAGGCGATTGATAGATTATACAAACTGGTGTGTAATATTTATGAAAAAGGGGAATTTCCGTCAGACTTCAAAAAAAGTGTTATAGTAATGATACCAAAGAAATCAGGGGCAGATAAATGTGAAGAATACAGAACAATTAGTTTAACTAGTCATGCATCAAAAATCTTAACTAGAATTCTATACAGAAGAATTGAGAGGAGAGTGGAGGAAGTGTTAGGAGAAGACCAATTTGGTTTCAGGAAAAGTATAGGGACACGGGAAGCAATTTTAGGCCTCAGATTAATAGTAGAAGGAAGATTACAGAAAAACAAACCAACATACTTGGCGTTTATAGACCTAGAAAAGGCATTCGATAACGTAGACTGGAATAAAATGTTCAGCATTTTAAAAAAATTAGGGTTCAAATACAGAGATAGAAGAACAATTGCTAACATGTACAGGAACCAAACAGCAACAGTAGCAATTGAAGAACATAAGAAAGAAGCCATAATAAGAAAGGGAGTCCGACAAGGATGTTCTCTATCTCCGTTACTTTTTAATCTTTACATGGAACTAGCAGTTAATGATGTTAAAGAACAATTTAGATTCGGAGTAACAGTACAAGGTGAAAAGATAAAGATGCTACGATTTGCTGATGATATAGTAATTCTAGCCGAGAATAAAAAGGATTTAGAAGAAACAATGAACGGCATAGATGAAGTCCTACGCAAGAACTATCGCATGAAAATAAACAAGAACAAAACAAAAGTAATGAAATGTAGTAGAAATAACAAAGATGGACCACTGAATGTGAAAATAGGAGGAGAAAAGATTATGGAGGTAGAAGAATTTTGTTATTTGGGAAGTAGAATTACTAAAGATGGACGAAGCAGGAGCGATATAAAATGCCGAATAGCACAAGCTAAACGAGCCTTCAGTAAGAAATATAAGTTGTTTACATCAAAAATTAATTTAAATGTCAGGAAAAGATTTTTGAAAGTGTATGTTTGGAGTGTCGCTTTATATGGAAGTGAAACTTGGACAATCGGAGTATCTGAGAAGAAAAGGTTAGAAGCTTTTGAAATGTGGTGCTATAGGAGAATGTTAAAAATCAGGTGGGTGGATAAAGTGACAAATGAGGAGGTATTGCGGCAAATAGATGAAGAAAGAAGCATTTGGAAAAATATAGTTAAAAGAAGAGACAGACTTATAGGCCACATACTAAGGCATCCTGGAATAGTCGTTTTAATTTTGGAAGGACAGGTAGAAGGGAAAAATTGTGTAGGCAGGCCACGTTTGGAATATGTAAAACAAATTGTTAGGGATGTAGGATGTAGAGGGTATACTGAAATGAAACGACTAGCACTAGATAGGGAATCTTGGAGAGCTGCATCAAACCAGTCAAGTGACTGAAGACAAAAAAAAAAAAAAAAGTAAAGATTCTGAGAAACAGAGAAAACATTTCCTTTTTCCTTGGCATGTACTGTGTAATATAACATTTTGGACCTTCTCTTTTCTCATTTTATTTAATAATGGATTCCAAAAAAATCTTTCTATCCGACTAATTTTAAATTAAAAGTGACTGCTAGAGAACAGAAGCTGAGAAACAAAACAAAATGAGATGTATCACTGATAAAAAGATGATCTATTATTGGATCAAAATGGAAGAGAAGTCAAAGGTTGGCAACATTCAGAAAAAATGTAGAGGCTGATATTAAAAAAAGAAATCATCAAATCAAATTTTGAAATAAAAAAAAAACTGAATCAACAAAAATAATTATAATGAGGCAGAGAGAAGAAATGACAGATAGTGTCTTCATGCCAGGACTTTAAAAATGCCTTAACAATGCGAGCTTGAATTCAATCTCTCAGAAGCTTTAAAGTGAAAAAATACTATCGCCTATCATTTCACAAATTTATAATCAACAGTAGGAAAAAGATTTCAATTTCAACAAATCAGCAATGTGGATGAAATCGAAATCCCCTTAATGACTGAAGTTAATTCAAAAACAAAAATTGAATAGTAAGAAGTAAAAAATTGTCATGTGATTACATCCAGGCCATGAAAATGTAGTAAATATTTAAAAATAAAATTATTATGTAATAATAATAAAAATG
This sequence comes from Lycorma delicatula, assembly GCF_047948215.1. Lineage (NCBI taxonomy): Eukaryota > Metazoa > Arthropoda > Insecta > Hemiptera > Fulgoridae > Lycorma > Lycorma delicatula. The sequence continues at coordinate 27,901,417 of NC_134460.1, forward strand.
AATATAATTACAAATGCAATATTTTGAATATCTAATTACTTTGAAAGATTTAAAAAACTGCAGTATTTATAATTCTCCAACAGTTTAGTATAATAATTAATCTAACTTTAATACTTTGTTAAATACAAGAATGTATGCACACATAAATTTAAATAATACTCAATTTTCAAAAAAAACATTTTAATTAAGTTTTTATTGTAATTATAAAAGCATATACAAATTAAATTAGGAATACATCATAAGTTCAATTTTGTATAAAAAATAATTATGTGCAGGCAGTTTTGGATCATTTTTACACATGCTTTACAGAAATGGTTTACATCCAAAATGTAAAATAAAAAGACCAAAGCTTATTATTATAGATTAATTCATTATCTGTATGTAAAAAGCAGAATTAGAGTGATAAATTTACAAGAAATTAACTATGAAAATTCTCTTCCAAAGAGAATTTTGGAAGAGAATTTATGTTATAAAAGCATCCAAGGAAAATCAGATGCTAAAATTTTACCAACTGATAATTATACTGTGCAAGATCAAATTTTTTCCTATATTACACCACTATAGGAAGTCAGGGAAGTTCTAGTTTGAATTTTGTCCTCCAAACTGTTTTCCTAATATGCTATTGTCCGCAATCTCATGACGTAAAACACTCATTAATTTTGTCAATGATTGTAAGATAAAATTACAATTAGTAAATGATTATAATATTTGAAAATATTATATTTAAAAAAAATATAAATCAAAACACTCAACTGACTATTGCGAACTGTTTAAATTATTTATGCTAAGAAAATTTACAAACAAGGCTGCGAGGGCAACACTAATTATAAGATGGGTCATAACAGTACAATTAAGAAAAATACAATACTGTACATACATAATAAAAAGACATTTTATAAGATCTTTAAGGCAAACCATCAAATAACTAGAATTCTATGTAATATAGTTCACCCTCATACAGGAACAAGAAGTAACTGAATACTAAGAAATGCCATTAACTCAAGGTATAATAGTGTTTCAAATTTCTACTGGGAAAATTCATACTGTTTTTATTTTTTACAAAAACAAAACACCAATTCAAAGATGTATAAAGCTGGCCAATGAAAGAAACTTTGAAGATGTAAAAAAAATTGAAGATGTTTTCACAGGATGACTAAGGGATTAACTCAAACAATTATTTTAATCAATTTTTGAAGTTTGAATACACTTTGGCAATTTCCTCAAAATATTAAATCACTGCTACAAAACAACCATATTAGATTATGTAATGTGTTTTTACTCAAACCTGATGGAAAACAAATGTAAAAAATGGGCTTGTTTTTACACTCCCTCAATGTGATCTTGCATTTTGAAATTCCAGTAAAAATGACACAGAAAAATTATAATAGTTGAAGGCTTCAACTTCTATTTGATAAAAGCTGAAAAAAAAATCAGATTAACTACTCTGTTTCAGAGAAGTGCAATAAAGCAAAAGGTTTATCTTTTGAGGAGTGAAAGTTATACTACTATTGTCAATTACTCAAGTCAAGTCTTTGTCAAAGTCATATCAAATTTCTTAGTATTGTCATCTAGAACTGGTACAAAGTAACTAATGTTTTCATATCAAGAGCCTTTAAAAAGCAAAATCAATTAAAAAAAAAAGTAGTAGAAATTGCATTAAAAAGCAAGTTGTTTGTGTAGATTTAAAAACAGGGCCAAGTTGGAGCTTTGAGGTACTTCACATTAAATTCTTGTCTATGTCTGAGAAGTATTTCTTTCCTCCCAACTACATTAACCTGTTGAAGTAAGCTTGTTGAGTATGATAGAATTCATCTCTGAAGGATATGTTTGTTAATAATTAATGTAAAAAAAAAAAATAACCACATAATAAAAAGAAAAGTAATCAACAACATAAATTTAGCAAGTTAATACTTATTAAAACATAAGTAATATCAAAGAAATTAGAGTTAAAACACAATTACTCAAAATTCATCTTTTCATTGTCCCATTCTCTTCTCCATTTTCCATCAGCTGATTTTTGTCGTCTGATACGTGCTTCATCAATTCTATATCTTTCTTCTCGCCAGGCATCATCATTTGCTGATGAGGTAACCTCATGATTTCCAGGATATATACGACCTCTCCCTCCTCTACCCTAAAATATAAATGTTTAATAATAGTACTAAAATACAATCACAATCCACAAGTTATAAACCTCAAACTATACACAACTAGTCTTAAAACACAGAAAGCATATACATATGAAAATTAACAACTCTCTGAAAGACATCACTTAATAGCATTAATGATTCTTACTATGCAGGCAGTCCCTGGAGTGAAAAGAATGATGGTATCACTTGTAAGACTGAATGTTGATGTGGGTTGGGTGATAATGGAGTGCAACACCATGTTCAGCTCAGTGAAGAAATAATGAGGTACAAAATTCAACCTTCATTTTTCATGGAAATCATACTATGTAATAATTAGTGAGAGCTAATTATCATGTTTTTAAAAGTGACTTTTATCTCACGTCAGGGCAATGTTAATTTATGTCACCTAATATATGGAAAACTAAGCATAAAAACATTATGTTCCTTTCCTTCTGAATAAAATTCTGACATATCACCTGATGGTTTGAAGGAAAATTATTTGCTCACAGCATGGAGGCTGGGTTGGGTTAATCTTTGAGTATGGCTGTTTTGTGCAATAGTTCCTCCACTGTAGGTGGATCAGGACTGTGTAGATAATTTTCCTCTCATCTCTTTTCCTAATCCCTATTCTATTCTTCCTCAGTTTAAGTTATGTGGGTCTGAGCTCCTTGATACCAATGTCTAGATTTGCTCTTGACATCAATGTTCATTTTACGAGTGAGGGGTCTGTAGAGCCAGTACACTGTTCATCTGATCTGATGATATACAGCATGCCTCTATTTATACACAGTAACATTTGTTTCTCTTTTAATGGCTGCATAATAAACAAAACAGCAGCAATAACTATTTAATAAAGAAGGATATCCTAATGCCTCTAATAAAAATTTAATGTAATGAATGAACTACAATGCTTTCAAACTTATCACCTACCTAGCAATCCAGATTTAGTAGTAAGCTACTTCATCTCTTTTTTGACTCGAAGTTTACCGAATGTGTGATTCTGATACAATGATGGGTTTAAGGAATCGAGTTAGCTAAATTCTCAATCAACAAATTCTAAGGAAGAGATATAAAATTCAACATATGGAATGTTCAAAAGTCAACATAGACAATGCAAAAAACTGAATTTCAAAACTTTTTTCAATTGAAATGAAAAATTTGTATTTTTTACAAGATTGTTCTGGCAATGTAGAAGTAAGAATGAGATAAACACAAAGAGAACATAAATCTGTATAATAAAACAATAGCATAACAGTAATGAGTTTTAGATCACATACTATTTTGCGCTGGATGATATAAAAACACATTAAGTAAAAACTAACTGTAATTAATTAACATATTTAAAAATAATAATTACTTACTCTTCTAGGGCCATCTCTTCTGAATTCTCTAGCATTTCTTCCACTGCCTCTTGCAAATGATGATTGTGATGGTGGCTCTTTTTCTGCAGAATAATCTCTTTCTGGATCAGCCAAGAAACTAACTGGATCAGGAGGAGGACCTGAGCCCTTTAATGGATATTATAACCAATTAATACTTGTACATTGCTGTGAGTAATATTGTGATTACAATAAAAGCTTATGCAACTGGATAATGAGTGATGTACTTGCCAGGAAAAAGTGTAAACAGCAAAATTAATAAACCTCTATTATGTACAGAATACCTATTATTAATGAGCCAATGATAAAAAATAATGCAGAGTCTGGAAAAATATTACGTTCACAACTTAATAAAAATTAATCTATGAATTGAATAAAAGAGTAAGGCATTAGTTTTTATAACAGAAGTGTTATATTTAGATAACTAAACACAAGCAAGAGGAGTACCTTATAATCTTGGGATTAAAAAAATAACTTTACAACTGTAAATTAAAAAAAAAAAAAAAAAATAATAGTTTTGTGTGATTTTGAATTTCCTTTGAGTAATCTACAGAGAATTCTTACATGAACTTAAGTGTTTGTGTGTGAATATGTATGTATTCAAATAACTCTTTAACTTTTTTAAATTCAGAATCAAAATTTTCAATTAGGGAAATCCTTATTTTGCAATTTTGTGAAAATTATCAGTAGATAGTAAAAATATGTGCAAAAATGTACTATTCAACACAGAAATAAATTTATAACGTTTTTATTAAAACTATAATTACCATTATTTAGAAATTTAGTATTCTTAAGAAATGTAATAAAATAATTTTTCTTCAATAAACCTGAGAAAAAAATTGTTTGAGGTGCTAATTCTATGAAGAAAAGAAAGCAATCAACACAAAAATAAACATATTAAAATTTCACCAAAATCATACAATCATTTTTGAGAATTTTAACCCAATAAGTAGTACAAATACAAAACTTAATAATTATAAATAAAAAGATTAATTTATAGTTTTTAATCCATATTACTTTACAAGTTTTAAAGATATATGATAACATTACAATATCATATAGTAATGCTTGCTATATGATAACTTTTTTTGTTGTAATATCAATCATTTTAGCGATTCTTAAAAAAAAAAATTACTCCTGTTTCCCCTCACAACTATCAGTAGACTAACCATTTATCAAGACTCTTCAGAATCTTAGTAAATGAATAAAAACTACATAACTCAAACAAAAAGCTCAATTGTCCCTAATTGTTTATTTACTACTCCCTATTTTTTCCTGTTTATACTGTATCAAAGGTATAGTTAAAATTATTACAATAATAGCTATTTTCTAATACAAATGTTTTTATAATATTCACAAAGAATGCCTTCTAATCTGAGATTGTAAGACACTAACTGTTTAAGAAGATAAATTTGAAAAATACTTTGAATGAATCCCTCTCCCTTGGAGAAGTACATCAAAACAGAAACGTTCTATGTATGATTGTGAAGTCCACTAAACAGCATGCAAAATTTTAAAATTATCAGATACAAAAGTGACTTATTTTAAAATATTGGAACTTAATTTTTTGTATGACTTTTCAGATTGTATTGTAATTTTCAGATTATAATATACAAAAACACAGGATTTAACCAAAACAGCATATTAAATAAACAAACACAGCAATGATAAATATTTAACACATTTACATATTATTCAACATACTTAAAGAGTTTCTCAAGCGTTTAAGAGAAGCACTATAAACAACAGCATTGCCAGAAAATCAACTAAAGGGCTGCTGAAAAGCTTTGAAAAGTTATATGTAAAAATAAGTTCCAGTATATTTAAAGCAAATCATTTGGTATTTAATAATAAAAAAGCATAATATTCACTCATAAAGACTTGTTTTGGTCAGTTATCATAATATTTTTATTGAATGAATTGGGACAGTAAAAACTTGACATATATATATAGGAAGTCCCTCCATCCAATATTCTTAAAATCACTACCATCAATACAAAACACTTTAAATTAGAAACAAATCTTTTTTTTAATTTTTGTAAAAATTGCCTGAAGTTGATCAATACTCAACAAATAAATTTGAGAAATTAGGTTTTAAATGTTGAGATATAATTTTGTGCCTATAATACAAAAGTAATTTGGAATTAGATTAGGCCAATTTACTTAATATAATTCTCATTGAATAAGGAATTGTGATACTTCAAAACATTATAATAGCTGTTCCTAAATGTTCTGTATTTATTTGGTGACCTTACAATTAAATAAATATTATAAAACAAATAGCTAAATCAGTATATGAATAAATATACAAGCTTTTGTAACAAGTAAGAGGGTCGTTCAAATAATTAAGACAAATGACTAGAGAAAGATTATATTATTTATTCAATGACAATGAAACTAACAATACTTTTCCAACATAATCCCCAGCTACATTTAGATACTTGTCCCGTCATTTGTGAGCTTTCTTTTTTCAGTGGTAAAGAATTGTGTACCTCAATGTCTGAGCCATTCTTGTAGTTATTCTTGATGTCACAATAGTATTCACTATTGATTGTTGTTTTTCTTCCAAATAATTATACAAAATTGGGCCTTTATAACCCCAAAACACTGTTATCATCTCTTATCGGCTGGTGCATAGGTTTTGAATTTTTCCCTGGTGGGTGAACAAGGATTTTTTATTACAAACTCTGATTTTTGGATTTCGGCTAAAAAAATGAATCCAAGTTATATACAAAAAAAATTAAGCAATCTGAAAAGAGCATCATTACTTTCATTTAAATACTGTTTATTTATAAATGTGAATTCAGCTGTCTTTGTGATTTGTGAGTCAATTTTCTTGGACCCACCTTGAATATGTTTTGTGATAATTCAGCATACATGGACAATAGAATAGACAGTGCCAATACTTGTACTATAAATATCAGCAATTCCCCAAATTTTTATGTCTCTCTTTGCATCTTTATTTTCTTTAAAATAAGAACATTAATGCTAAACATCAGTCAAAACTTCTACTGGTCATCTGCTGCAAATGAAGATCAGTGACACTAGTTCTGCTTGATTTTAACTGATCAATCAATTCATGAAAATTTGTATAATTAATACACTTTTATCATACTTTTACATTTTTACATTTGGTCAGTTTTACACCTTCAGGAAATAAAAATCTTATCATAGACATTGTTCTTCCATGTTATAGTTTCAAACAGGGCTGACATTTTGAAATAAACAAAAGATAATAATAATAATGTAAGTTCTTTTCGAACAAGTGATATTTTCTACATCAGGAGTGCTAATAACTTGATTATCAGAAGTTTTCCTTGTTGCGATTTGTCTCTTAAATTATTAATCGACCATCATACATATATATATATATATATATATATATATATAATGCTGTGCTATTTTCATAAACATGGTTTTGTAAAATAATTTTTCACAAGACTACGTTTACTCCCGCCTCAGAAGTCCACCAACTAAATACTGTTAAATACATAAAAACACAAAGTTCAATATTTAAGTTAAATTACAGATTTAAAAAATTAAAAACTCATTAAAATAACACCACATGATAGTGTTATTTTAGTCGCTAATGACTGTAATTGTTGATGCGATTATAATAAAAGCATTAAAAAAAAGACTCATTAAAAAAAATTCTATGATGGATAGAAACAACAATATTTTTCTAAAAGAAATTTCTCATTAACATACAGTTCAGACTTGAGTAAGTAACATTCATAAACTTTATACTCATAATACTGAATAAGAGTTAATATACTGATGTGTATATATATAAAACATACTCTTCCTCCCATGTCTCTACCCCTTGATGAAGGATGAGTTCTTTCCTTATTTCGATTTATTGTTTCATGCGTCTAAAAACAAACAAGAAATCAAGTTACATCAGTTAATACAATATACTATTGCTTACATCAAATATAATGAAAAATGGAGTAAAAGATGAACTATATGTCATTCCAAAAATGCAATAAGTATTAAAGTTAGTTAGTAGTTAGTCTTCTAGAACTAACTTTTTTTAATATAAAAAAAATTAAGCAACTTACGAAAATATTGCTATTATTATGTATATTAATTTGGATGTAAATATAATAAATAAGATTATGATGAAAATAATTGATAAAACTGCCTAGAAAAATAAAGCCAGCCTCCATGGCACAAGTGGTAGCAACTTGGGCTTTCATCTGGAGGTCCTGGGTTCGAATCCTGTTCAGGCATGGCATTTTTCTTATGCTACAAAAATTCCATTTCCATATCCCACATACAAGCTTCAAGCTTATAAGGCAGTATCAATCAAAGAAAAAAAAAAGTTTAAAACTTAGTAAACATTATATTACTTATGAAAAACATTTGAGAAATTCTTATATATATATATATATATATATATATATATATATGAGTATATATACACACACAGATAACAATATCTTTTACATTCACTATCTTAACAGGTTGCTTATTATTTTACTCTTCTAAGTATAAATGTCTAATTCTGGATTATTAAGTGGCAGAAGGTTAAAAGGTTTTCTAGAAATATTTAGTATATATACTACATACTAAAGCTGTAGTACACTATATTAAGATGTCTAAACTATATATGCATAAAAAGTCAAGCCTTCAGTGACTCATTTACATCTTTCAAACCTGAACATTGTACCTGAATCTGAGGATTTGAGAACTGAATATTTTGCTCCATTTACATTGTAGAGACCTAATAAGAATATTTCAAAAATTGTCTCATGAGGTCCTAAAATGGAGGATATACAAAAACTGAAAAAAATATGATGCAGAATCTTTTTCTTTTTCAACACAATAAGTTTTAAACACAGGCTCAGGCATTTACTCATCCTGTAATATTCTGCTAACTAAGGATGAGCAAATTGTCATAATTGTTCAGTAAACTAATGGTTCCCAAACCTTTTGATTCTTGGTGCTCTTGCCAAATCCAGATTTTCCCCTAACGTACCCTATATCAAGTTCTAACAAGTATGCTTTGTGAAACAGCCAATAATTTTTTGCAAGGGTTGGTAAAAATAAATAAAAAATATTTTAGATCACAAAAAAATGTAATTGAAGCAAATTAAACTAATTATAATGATCAGTGGAATGGAAGAGCATGTTGATTGCTGCCCAGTTTCTCTAACTGTGGAATTAAATTGGACACAGCCACCCTTATTTGCTTCATTATATTAATTTTCACATGATATTTAGATTTTATTACAATATCAGTTGAAAACCCAGCTTTAGACAATTAAGTAAAAAATGGAACTAAAATTCTCCTGAGCTTTACTATTTATGAGTAAATATTTATTTATATTTTACTGACATCCAAAATTCATGCTGTTAAATTTTTTTTCAACAAATTGCAACAAGGCAGCTCAATCAGATTCTTTTCTTTTGGAGCAGTAAACTCAGATGGAGTAGTGGCATTAAATGTATCATGAATCCATATAAAATTTATCAATATTATAATTACAAAAATTTTCTTAAAGTACGTGATAAACTGTGATAAGTCTTTTTCAAAAACGGATTTCATATCTCGAGAGAAATCAACCCAATTAAAAATTATTATAAGGGAAATATTCCTTGGTACCATATTTATTCATTTTTTTTTTCATGACTTAAGCTTGTTTTAAAAGCTAAAATTTTCATAATCAACTTTAAAAGGTGCATGTTACTTCCCTAAAGGGAGGGATTCAGAGCATTTGGATTTTCAAAAATGTTGAATAAATATACTAGTTTTACCAAAAAAAATCTTCATTCACAAAATGTTTGTGAATGTTTGGTATACTTGTGTTGCTCCTCTTAACCAAAAATATAAATTTCTTGTTGCAGTTCAAACTGTTGAGATAATATATACCATGAGAAAGCCATCACAAAGTGCTGTAGTGCAACAAAGTCATACGTTTAGATTCAATATTCTCACATAATTTTTTAGTTAATCTTGTCTTCAACTGCTGGGTTTTTACAGTTTACTCCATTTACTAATGTTAATAATATTATAAGGCATAGTTCTCTGTTATGAGTCACATTCTATAGCTGAAGGAGTTATTGGATAAAGGCATTGGCACTTTTGAGAGTCGCTTCCCAACAAACTCACTGATCACAATTTTACCATAACTAAAGCAGTTGACAGAATGAGTTCTGTGATTATATGGAGCTTCTTACATTTTGTGATTCCATATGGTCACTTGCCATGCACTCTGGAGTCAAAGTTTTTACAAATAGAATACATGAGGCCTCTTTTCACTACTGACTTCTGATGATGAAAAACCAAAGTCCAATTAACTGTAATCATATTTTCAATTTTTACACTTCTTCACACCTTTGTCACCCTTTTCATTTTACCCTTACTATGTTTGTTGCTCTTCAGTGAAAAATCAATCAATTTTTAAAAATTCATATGGGAAAAAATATTATAAAAACTTAATTTGGCTTGATCACAATATTAAGTTGATACAATCTTTGAAAACTTACTCAACCCTAAAATCATGCAAATCTGAAATTTATCCAAAAACACAAAAAAACAGAAAATTTAAGAAACTACAAAAACAAATGAGAGACTAGTGTTGTATCATCTAGTTATAATTTATAGGGGCTTCTGCAAACAGTAACTAAGTGGTTTGCACCAACTCTGCTAATGTTGCACCCTATAACATAGAATTGAAAATGAAATATTAATAATCAAATAATTAAATTCAGTGTTTTTTTGACTTACTAATTTTTTGGTCTTAAAAGTAACAATTATTTTAATATACATAACTGTTTTGTCACTTAAGTTTTTGCACTTCATAGCACTCCCGTGAAGTGCAATATTCTTTAATATAACTTATTTTATTGTGCGAATTCTATTTTTCAACATTTTTGATTCGTTTTATAAGAAAAAATTGATAAAAACTATTACATGTATGCCATCATTTTCCTCTTTACAATCTTTCATCTCACGCTGACTGGGTCGTAGGGCAGGTGTACGTTCACGCGGCCAATCATCTGTAGATGGTCGTAATTTTACCATTGCATTTTGTTTTTCAGCTAATCTTTTATCTTTTTCAATTTCCTAAAAACAAAAGAATAATAATTTTTACAAAATTAGTTTATTTACGTTTTATTTACTATGTTCTGACATTATTCCCAGAATTTTTTCAATTGCTGGAACTGGAATGCATTTCATGGAATAGAATATCCTTAGTGAGTTATTTTTAATCTTTTCTAACATCAGGAGATGGCATCCTTTTAGGAGAGTTTTCAGCTTCAGAAACAAAAAGCTTATAGATACATGATCAGACGATTAGGGGTCTGGGGTACAACAATTGTTATACTTTGGCAAAAATGCTTGAATTAATACCAAATAAGTGGGCTCACTATCCACGGTGAAGCATCCATGATTTGTTTGCTTACACTTCAGGTCTCTTCTTTCTCACTGCTTCCCTTAAATGCCACATTATTTGCAAATACTGTCTATATAATACTTTGTCTATATAATTCTGTGGTCCTCTGAGGGGAGGTTTTGACTCTCATTACACAGCCCTTTCCATTATTAATGTTCACTTCTTAACAGATGTTTTGTGAGCAAGATTCCAGTAGAATCAGTAATAGAGTATACAGATATCCACTAATTTTGGCATCTCTTATGAGAGATGCCAAAATTAAATAAGTGGGGATAGCTCTGCCTATTATGAATCTGATGACTGAAAAAACAGTCCAACCTTAAAGAAATTCTGGTTAACACTGGACTTCCTAATGCTTCATAATACATGCATTAAGTTGCATCAATTATAAAAACAAATTTCTGCTTGTATAAAAATGTGATAATATTAGTTTTAACAGTGTAATTATAATAGCTTATAAACACACTAATAAAAGCCAGCTTCTGTGGCACAAGTGGTAGCATCTTGGCCTTTCACCCGGAGGTCACGGGTTTGAATCCTGGTCAGGCATGGCATTTTCACACATGCTACATTCAGACGTCACACATTCATTTCATCCTCTTGAAGCAATACCTGAAGGTTAAAGAAAAAAATGCACTAATAAAAACAAAAATTCAATAACAAATTATGGAGATATCCTTATAATACTCACTCCATTATACATCAAATTTTCTCCTGAAAATAGATACATGAAATATACAAGTGTAAGTCAATTGTTATCCGCAATTTAGTTATATTTTTGTTTATGTTGGTAGTACTGTCGTGTTGCGTGGATGATGCAATTGTTATATCTGTGCAGGTTTGATGCTGCTAGGTAATTCCGTTCCTGCCGTTAACCATGGCTGCTCTGCTTTCTGTTTGCACCAAAGAAGAGCAATGTTCAATGATCCGTATTTTGGGGTCAGAAGGTGTATCAGGGGCCGTATTGAATCCGGCGCTGTGATTGGTCGGAAGGGTGTGGCGCTTTCGCGCCTACCACTGTAACGGACTTTCAAAATAGGACGCTCAACCTTAGGCCATGTTTGTCAGCTGTTCTTCAGTCGCGCGCCACACCTCGCGCCGCTACGTCAACGCACACTCGCAGCCGCGGCCGCCTACTGGTGAACGAGCCACGTCCGAGTGCTGGAGTAGCGGGTGATGCCTCCCGGTGCAACGGCCACGACCAGGAACATCCTTGAGGTACATCTAAATTTTTATTCATACACACAAACACACACATATATAATATTTCATTTTTCACAACTTATAGACAACATTTTTCACTCAATACAGAAAAAAAAGGAAATTCAACAGGGAAAAACGGAAATTCCTATGGGCAAAAAAAGGGAAATTCAAAGATGACGGGCGCCGTCATATTGGATTTGGCACCTGTACCCCTGTTTCCGTACTACGCGCTACCAACCTTCGAAATATTACTTCAATAATTTAATACATATATATAACCAGGTTGATAAAAAAAAAACAAGTTGGCAACACTGACAGGCTGCAAGCGCTACTGACGTCACATTCCAAGATGGCCGACCACCGCCATCTTCAATTTGTGACGTCATTCGTAATGGCCCCCGTATCCCCATTTCTGTACTACTAATAAATCCAAGCACAATTTATATATCTTATTTAAAAAAATTCCAAATATGAATAATTTTTTACAAATAGCATACCTGACTTCTCCGTATAATTTCTTCATTTTTCTTTCTGATTCGAGCAATTTTTTGGTCAAGAAGTTCTTCATCTTGTTTGCTTTTTCCAGATGACATCCTTTCTGTACAAATAAAAATAAACTTTATTTCCTATCCAATGGCTGGACAATAAGCCAAAATATATTTATAATTTTATAAAAATATTAAATACCTATCCCTCTCCTTAATTTTTTATGTATTTTTTTAATCTTCATTCTTTGAATAATATTAATTTAACCTTTTTATAAAAATTAGTCTTAAATAAATTGTTAAAATAAAAAACATTGTTACCTTACATAAAACAACTTGTGTAACATTAACAGTTTCAATTAAAAAAAATACTTTTTAAAAAAGAATTGTACTCTAGCAGTTAAATCTATTAATAAAATCATCTTCTTGTGTATTTCAATACTGTGACAGAGCTTTTTAATTTCATTACCTGTAATACATTTTTTATGAGTTTATTAGCTTAGACAAATTTGATTTATTTTTTCCCAAACTTTGTAATGCTGTCAATATATTTACCTACTATTACACAGAGCGAGTTAAAACTATGGAAACCCCTCAACAACTTTAAAACCATTCCAGATAAAATACTGTAACTTTCAGGACAAGGTATTAGTCAACTACTTTATTTTTGATGAGAAATGGAATTTCAATCCATTCTTGGGGGATGACCAAAGGGTTGTAATTCAAGTATTTTAATTGGCAACACCCTTTGTCTGATAAATCATTTTAAAAGTTTCTTAAGGCAAGAAAAATGGTATAAATAAAAAAATTGGCACAATGTCGGTACCCAAAATGGTGTCAAGATTTTAAAGAAAAGTTTAGATTTAAAAAAAATTTCATTGATAATTTAAGGAACTGTTATTGCAAATAATAAATTTATACAAATTTGATTAAATGGATAATATCAAATAAATCTATTTAAAAAAAAAAAAAAACAAAGTATTTATTAAGCATAACATTTGCTTATTTACTTACATTTCATTTTAATAAATGTTTGAAATGTCCTTCTGTTGTTTGTCAGTTTGCCAGTCGGTTGTAAAGAGATGACACTTCATAATTCAATGATTCCCTAATGATATTGTGTGCCGATTCTCGAATTCTATTTTGTAAATCATCGATATCTTGAGGCTTATGATAAACAATACTTTTTAAATGGCCCCATAGAAAGTAATTGAATGGTGACAAGTCGGGTGATCTCGCTGGCCATTCTATTTGACCCCTTTGGCCAATCCATCTTCCAGGAAAAAAGTATTTAAAATTTCACATACCTGAAGACCGAAATGAGGCGGGGAACCATCTTGCTGAAACCAAATGTTTTGGAAGATGGGGCCAGCAACATTTTGAATGTTGGAAGAAACGGTCGAGAAGCAAAGCCTTGTATTACACTGTTTAAACTTCCATCAATAAATATAGGCCATCAATTAATTGTCCACCAACAGTACTTTCCATATACTTATTCTGACCAGATACTGTATATGTGTTTCACGATACCAATGTGTATCAGTATCAGTCCAGTATCGATAATTATGGTAATTTACAAAACTGTGGTCTCCACTAAAAATTAGTAGTTTAATAAATTGGGGTCTGCAGAAATATTGTTCATCATAATTTTGCAATTAACTCAATTTTTTAATTGTAGTCATCTTCATTAAGTTCCTGCACCAGACAAATTTTGAAAGGTTTGAAATTTTCACTTTTTAATGTTCAAATCACTTAACTTTGGCTAATGTTATATTTTCTCGTGCTGCTGTTCTAGGAATAAGGACTCCCAATAAATTCTTGCACACTCTTTAATGCTTATTATTTGTTGCAAATTTAACTTTCCATGGTTTTCCCCTATTATTAATGATCCCTGTTTCTTCAAATTTTTTGATAGTTTTGGACACTGTATCTTTTGAAATAGGGTTACGATTATTAAATGCTACATTGAATAAGTCACAAACTTCATTATACAATGTAACTCTATCGCCAAAGCCCCTTATAATTAGAAGTGTGACCCTCTTCTGTTCACCAAGTGACGTGTTGATAGCAATGTTAGAGGTAGCATAGAAAAAATTAATTCAGTAAAAAAAAATTACAAAGGCAGAAAAGATGTAAATAACAAAAGTGACTTACAAATGTGGTAAAGGTAGACAAAACCAATTGGTCAACTGATCACAATAACTTCTCATAAGAAATTAACAGTATAGTAATGAAACACTAAGTGGACACAAAAATGAAGTACACTTCATTTTTTCAACAATGGTAAGAGACCATCAACGATCAGCTGATTAACATGATTAGGTGACAATATTTTTATTTATTTACTCATTACGATGAAACAGAAATAATTTTTTGGGTTAAAAGTAGAATTTTTTTAAAAATTTAAATTTAACTTTTAAAATAAATTTTAATTTAATTAGATTAAATTTTTATTTAAATCAGTTTTTTCTCTTTATTTAATTTTATTATTTGAACTTATTAAATTTAGTAATTTTCAAAACCAAAACTTTATCCTGCCGCGATTTTGGTTACAGACATTGTACCAACTTTTTATTTATACCATTTTTCTTGTTTTAAGAAACCATTAAAATGATTATCACACAAAAGATGTTACCATTTAAAATATTTTAGTTACAAATCCTTATATTTGAGCCATCCCCCCAAGAAGGGGTTCTCATGAAAAGGTTAAGTAGTCAACCGATACCTTATCCAGAAAGTTACATCATTCTATCTGGAATGGTTTTAAAGTTGTTGAGGGGTTTCCATACATTTCACTAACTCTATTATGTATATATATATATTTTTTTTTTCCACATAGATTTTATGACCACATAGGATCACTTTTTTCTTCAATCTATTATCCAAATTTCTTCAAACGGAATGTTCGGGCCTTGCAGTCCTCCTAGTACTTTTTCATATGTTTCAATCTCCATGCTCTTTCTGGTGTTTAAATGATCATGTTGTGAGTGTGAAACAATCGTTTTTGTTCTTGATTTTTTGTTTAATTTTCTTGTCTTTGGTATCGTTTGGTGTAAGGCCAATTTCTTTCAGATATTCTTATTTCTCTGATGCATCTGCATTCTGTATTGGTGTTTTGCAAGTTGAAAATGTACTGTAACAGCTGTTTTCAGAAGTCTCAAATCTTGCATCCTCATGATGTGTCCATAGAATCCTTGTCTCCTCTTATGCATGGTATCAGTTATGGTTTCTAATTCTTAGTACACGACTATGGTGGGCATGATCCACCACTGCACGTCTCTCTGGTACGTTTTGTTGATGCCGGTTCTTCCAATTCTTCTTTCAGAGTTTTTGGAATTTGTTGGTCTTTGATTATTTCTTCAGGTGGAAGAATGTTTCTGCAGCATATGTAGTTTCCGGTTTTATAACTGTGTTTTCATTTTTGCATTTATGGATTGCATTTTTTAGTGTAGGTGTACCAAATTAATTTTTGTGCTTTAGCTAGTTCGTTTGTTCTTGTGTGGATAGAGGTCTTTTCGTTTTGGTTGTATTATTATTTCTCTGAGGTATTTAAATTGGGTTACTATTTTGACTTTATTACAGTTTATATTTGCTTCTTTTAATTGCGTTGGTTTTTGGGGCAAAATTTTTGTCTTTTCAAATGATATTTTGAGACCAATTTTATATGCAATATTTTGAAGTTCTAATATCTGTGTTTTAGCTTCACTGATATCGTTTGTTAGCAGTGCCAAGTCATTGGTTAAACCAAGACAGTTTGTTTCGATTTTTTTGCCGATTTAATTTTTGGGGAGCATTTATTGAGCCATTCCCTCCTTACCATTTCCAGAGTGCAGTAGAAAAGTAGCAGTGAGAGTCTATCACCTTGGCACAGACCTGTTTTGATCTCAAACAGTTTCAAGCGTCTCTGGATTTTACTTTTGACTTAGTACAGGGTGATTCAAAGAAACGGGAAATTTTGAAAGTTGTGTTGGTAGCCGTGGGCGATTGGTACCACATGATAAGTGGCGCCAGCCTCTCTAACCTAACCTGCCATTTAGTTGTCATGGATCCTTGGAGTGGTGCGCAACATGCATTTGCTATCAAAGCGTTTTACAAAAACAATGACAGTGTGAAGGGAGCTCGTAGAGAATTTCGCCGTCATTTTAATCTGGGACAACACGACCGTGTTTCATCAGCACATGCAATTAAAACATGGATATCTAATTTTGAGGAAACTGGTTCAGCAATGAAAAAGAAACCTCCAGGCTGTGAGCGAACCATCCGTATAACACAGAATGTTCAAGCTTTACAAGATGCTGTCACACGAAGTCCACATCGGTCAATCCGTCGTCTCTCAGCATCTTTACAATTGCATAGTTCAAGTGTTCGAAGAATATTAGTGAAGGACTTGCAATTCCATCCGTACAAGTTGCAGATCGTCCAGGAACTGAAACCGAATGATGCATTTGTGCGAGCACAATTCTGGAATGTAATGCTTCAGAAGATAAATGATAACGAAGAGTTTGTTCACGAACTGTGGTTGTCAGACGAAGCGCATTTCCATCTCAGTGGATTTGTTAACAAGCAAAATTTCAGATACTGGGCACAAGAAAATCCTACGCAGCTAAACCAGCACCCGTTGCAGAGCCAGAAAGTGACCGTGTGGTGTGCTATGTCATCTTATGGTGTTATAGGCCCTTATATTTTTGAGGATGACAACGGTCTTGCGATTACAGTGATGTCGGCTCGTTACGTAGCCATGCTTGAAACCTTTGTTGTGGAACAACAAAAGAGATTTCCACCGATTCTTAACACAGCCTGGTTTCAAGAAGACGGAGCAACGTCACATACTGCACGAATATTGATGGCAGCTGTACGCCGATTGTTTGGGCAACGTGTCATTTCACGAAATGGTTACATTAGATGGCCTCCCAGATCGCCTGATCTCTCAGTTTGCGATTACTTTTTGTGGGGTCATCTTAAAAGCAAAGTGTTCCACAGTAGACCTGCTACAACGGAAGAACTGAAGGCTAAGATCCGAGAAGCAATTGCGGAAATCCCAGTTGAGATGTTACGTCAAACCATGAACAATTTAATGAAGAGACTTTGTGAGTGTTTACGTAGAAGGGGAGGTCACCTGGAAGATGTCATCTTTAAAAAATAAACTAAAATGTATGTATCCTAAAATGGCAACATTTGTACAGTTACATGAAATAAAATTCATTTTCTAAAAAAAAATTTTCATTAACGTTATTTAATTTTTAAAATTTCCTGTTTGTTTGAATCATCCTGTATTTATGAGGGTGGTTATCATATTTATTAATTTGGGATGTAGTCTGAGGTGTCTTAGAATTTTTAGTTGGGATTCTCTGTGAATGTAATCATATACTCTTTCGAAGTCAATTAACATTACCACCATCTCTCTGGTTCTTTTTTTGTTGTAATCCATTATTAGCTTGAAATTCATGATCTAGTTGATCACCCTCTCCAGGGTCTGAAACCTCCCTGGTATTCTCCTAGTTCTTTCTGTATTTTCCTAATTCTTTGTATTCTCCTAGTTCATACAAAGAATTTTGTATGTTGAGTCTAGGAGTGAGATTCCCCTGTAATTATTAGGGTCTCCATCCATCCTGGCCCAGTAGAGGAAGGCACCCCACCTTGTGACAATCCTGACTGCCACACGACCACCTCCGTTCCTAGCCCTGATGAGCTTTAATGGATACCATTTTCTAGACCCCAAATACCTGATTTCATATTTCAGTCATCAGTACGGCCTCTATCAGGATGGCACGAATGCAAATGCCTTGAAAGGCATTTCTGTCTGCGTTAAAACCCATCAACTAACAAAAGATATTTTTCAAACTCACTTAAACCGAGTCAAAAAACTGATAACCAAAAACCAAAATTTACAAATTGATCTGTAACAAAATACTAATCTCATAACCACACAACATCGCAATTTTGACCTACAATACCAAAGCAACCAAAATAAATAAATAAACAAACCCACAAACATAACAAATAACAACTGAGCACAATTGCTGAATGTGTCTACTCTGACAGAAAAACACCCAAATGGGTCCCTAGCCACCCAGGCTATTCTATTCTACACTAAACGCCCTCTGCAGTTCTTTCAAGTGCCAAAAACCTTAAAAATCTTTCAACAATGTGCCACTCATCTCTAACTTTACAGTTAACCTGCAGATCCAGACTCGAACCAATACCCTCAAGTTTTCTGACCACCTCTGCATGCCTAAACTCATACTTTGAGAGCAAACGTACAGCACATGACATGAATCATCCAATACTAAGCATTGAGGACACGACCTGAGTCAGTCAAGCCAAATTGAGCCAGCTTGTCCAAAAATATGCCATGCCCTGAAAGGAACTAAAAATAAAATGAGTCACATACCGGTTTGGGGAGATCAAGAGGTGACTACTAATATCCTTACATCTGGAAAGAGACCATGCTCATTCCAACTGTCCTTCCAAATACCAAGACCTTCCTTTTCTATTTCCCGTATATCCTGTGCAATCAGTTCACCAGACTTCTTCACAGCATAATGTAACTAAGCCATCAATAGAATATCGCGATAGTTTTTATACCTCATTCTGTTTGCATAAACAAGTGCTGAATAAAGCATAATCACCTTGCAAACACAATTTCATTGTTTTAAAATTTAGACCCCCGATAAGGATGGACCACCCTATCAATGCCAAAGAAGGCATTAACATGCCTTCTTAGCGACACTCTGAAAGTGCTGCTTGAATCTGAAATTCTCATCAAGGAGTATACCCAAACACCATTGCAATGAGACATATTGATGAGGATGGCTGGTCACTGAAATATGGGCTCACCAATTAGTAGCCAAATAGTCCTTCAGCAGCATCATGGTGATCTTCTCAGGGCTAAATATAATTTTGTGTTGATTGCTCCACACACCTCTAGTACTCTACAATGATGAGTTGCCTGGAATTTGACTTCATTCCAAGAGTCTCCTATGACCAGAAGCCCATCACTGGCAAAAGCAATGACATGATATCCGCTGGGCAACCTCAACCGCACGAGTCAAACTCCACGACACAAAGAAGAGGGCCCAGCACATTGTCTTGGGGACACTGCCTTGGAGATAGCATTTACTCAACTCAGTGCCACCATCATGAAGCACTACATATCAGTTACAAAAGTAACTTTGTAGCACCCCGAGCTCTTCACATGTACATACCCACTGTTGTAATTGATACAAGGCACAAGCCATCACAAGTTGTTAAATGCCCCGGATATATCCACAAAATATACCCAGGACATACACAGAATCAGAGTTAGTAATGATACAAATTGCTTTTAAAATTGCATCCTCTGTACCTTTCCCTGGTCAAAAACCATACTCATCCTCCATCACAAGAGTTTGTGGAGCCAAACTTCCATTAATCTGCAAATACAGTACCTTCACAAGCCCTAGTAGAAGTATCACAGGCCTACATGACGAACTCACATCACAACCCCGTAGGGGAAGGCACCTGCCTTGTGATGCCATTCATTCATAGCCCTGATGAGCTTTAATGGGAGTCATCTTTCGCACTCTAACTTTTTACATCTCACAGTAATAAGCCACGCTTCGTTGGGATTGCCACTGATGTAAATGCCTTGGTAGACATTTGCATCGGTGATTTTTGAACTCAGCTTTTGCCTTTGCTGTAGGCCTTGTCTAGACATTTTGAATGTCCTACATCATTTCCCTCTGAACTAGCTAACCCAGTCTGCAGAAGCATTAACCCCATGCCTAGTTCTACTTTTATTGAGCCAATTTCTAGTAAATGTCTCGAATTTGAGGCAATTTAACTACAACATACCACCAAAAAGTGTTGTTCGCAACAACAAAATTTAGTCCTAATTCCCTTAAAAACTCAACTTCAGTTCATACCCCAGACTTAGGTTAATTATGGACTCCGGTCTGGCCTACCAGGGTGAGGTGGACAGACCTCCTACTCCCATTCAGCTCCATCGCAGAGTCCCGCGTGACATTTACTTGCTTTCAACCATCGTCAAAACACTGTTACATGGCTGCATGGATTACCATGCAGCCATGACAGTGCAGTTGCCGTTCCGCTGACAGCTACAATTAGATAATTACCACAATTCTAACTAACTGTGGCTTGGTGCCAGTGCGCCTACCTTCAGCCAATCAACTGCCCAGGTGGTCCCTAGTCGCCCGGGGTGCTATTCTACTAAATCCCCTCGGCCATACTGGGCAGGCCAAGGAAGCCAGCCACAACTGTCCAGTCTCTGCGAGTCTTTCAGCTGACTCGCAGGCCAAAGAAGGAATCCACTCTCTCAAGTTCCTAACAACTCTGGTACGTTCAACTTCATACCGAGGACAGACATACAGGGCATGGCCCATAGTATCATCGACCCTACAATCCGGACACAAGCCGAAGTCACAACAAACTCACAGTAGGAGCCTTGTCACCATCTTTAAAAAGAAGCTTAATCACAAACTCTCTTTCTAACAAAGCAGAAAATAGCCAACAAAAAGCATATATTCAGATGATCAAAAATTTCCCTAATAATCAACTGCCTGTTTGATTAAATTACTTTGCTTGCTCTTTCAACATTCTCTTGGGTTCTGATCACTTCTCATTTTCAACTAATTTACAGCCATTATGATATAACTCAAACCACGTGTAAACCATCTTCATGGTTACAGCTATATTATCATCAATTAATTTTAAAAGTGTATACGCTTCATTAATTTTTTTACAGTTAAAACAGAATTTCATAATGCGTTGGGGATCCTTGATTTAAACACACCTTCTGTAGCTGTAGCTGATAACCAGCAGCCTGAACTGAACAAGTTAAAACCCGTTACGTACTCTTACTACAGATTGATGTGTTGCTTCCCATATTGAACCTAGCCTTATTGTTGGATAGCGTTCAGCATTAGCATTCACCATTTTACAATCATATCTCTTATTACCATATTTCAAACAAGGTGGCCAGACTGTGGAATTGTTCTTTGTTGGGAGGCATCTCTATTAATCTTGTGAAGATCAGGAAGGAAAAGAGAGGGTAGCTATTACATTTATCTTGTATTTATATATTGTATCTATCGATTACAACTGAATATACATACTACAACTATATACTGAATATACTCAGCAGTCTAAACTCCAAACATATGATAAGGTGGTTAAACATTTATGTTCATCTATTTTCCTCATAGAATATATGAAGAGAGCCAAAAAAACGTTTTATGTGAAGGTTTTATTCAGTTAATAATTTCACTTTTTTTCACACAGACACCCTTTTCTATCTTTTGATGTTTAAATCTGGTATACATTTAAGAAGTATTATAAATCTTGTCTCATAGAGAATATAATGCATGAAGTGAACTCATATTTTTTATTAAGAATTTGTGTTCTGATTTTGATATGTTCAAGCATCTCCACATATGTGCAGCTAAAAGTTGGCTATCACTGCTATCACAGAAGAAATTTTCAAAAAGTTGGATGACTTCTTTGCAGAAACTAGAGTTAACTGGAAGCAGTGCTGGCTTCTGTTCTAATGGTGCTTGAGCTATAATAAAAAATATATGGAGGTGTTGCCACCAAAGTAAAATCTGTTAGAGAAAATTGTATCAACTATCATTACAGAATCCATAAAGAAGCTTCAGCAGTAAAATAGAAGCCTAAACAATTTAAATATTTTCTTCAGGCCATCAAGGTTGTCAATTTGAATAAATCTTGGGCATTTAAGTCTAATTTATTTTTGAAACTGTATTCTTAAATGGGCAGTGACCATATTCAGTTTCTGTTGCACATAGAGGTGAGATGGGCTTTAAAAAAAAGGCTAAGCATGTTATTTGAGTGACATTCTGAGTTGTAGGTGTTCCTAGTAGGTACGGATTTTGAACTATGTGATTGACAAACTGTGAATCACAACACTGGCCAACTTATCAAATGTCTTTAATTGCCTCAATGACTTAAATTTATGTTTGCAAAGTGAAGCAACAAATCGATTTTAAGTAGCCAAAAAAATAAAGGCATTTATTAAAAAATGACAAATGATGAATAGTAGATTTTAAATGAAAACCTGCAGTCATTTTCTGAATTGAAAAATTTTGTGACAGTACAGAAAATTGAAATGAAAGATAATCTCATCAATAATATAAAATATCATTGTCTACTGCTTGCTGAAACTTTTGAAGATTATTTTAAAGACTATTCTAAATTCCTATGGATACGAAACCCTTTCATACTGGATATTATTCCTGGAACCCAACAACAAAACAGAATCTTTGATAGAATTATCTTGTGATGGAGGTTTGAAAATGGAATTTAATAAATTAAGAGTTATAAGAATTCTGGCAGAAGGTTAAAAATCAATATCCATTGCTGTTCAGAAAAGCATTATTTTTAATTCCATTTTTTATCACATTCCCTATTGATCTGTAATTCATATGAACAGTATGTAAAAACAAAAGGTTTGAAAACTGTGTTCTTTATTGTTCATGAAACAATAAACATTTTAATAATACAAAAGCTTTAAACATTTTTAATTACTTTATAACTAAAATTACTTTCAGTTTTTAAATTATATTATTAATATCAAAAGTCAAACATCCAATTTTAACATTCCAAATGTAGAAACATTATAAAGTAAATGACTTCTTATTTGCTGTAAAAATATTTATTTTTTACGAATTTCATGTTTTTACATAAATGGACTAGTTTCAATTAGGAGTTTTGATCAAGTGCATTTAATAGATGAATTTGGTGCTATAATATGGGCTCTTTGTATTGTTATGAAATGCAGCATCTTTGCTAAACTAGATTTCCTAGTTTATAAATTATAAACTCGTCTGCTTAGACTGTAATAAGTTCTACACAGGTTAAAGAGGATGTAGTTTTTTCACAACGATACAAAGAAGATATAAAACATTAGAGTAATTTAGTCTACAACTGAATCTATTTTTTCAAACTGCATCACTGAGAAAGTCACACATATTCAAACTTCAATAACTACATGAAAACTTTAAATAAACAATATGAATCAATTTGAAAAATTTAGGTAAACAAAAAAAATAATAATTAAAATAAATCATTCTAAATGAACAAACGTAATTTAAATTATTTGTTTTTGAACATATCAACAATAAAATATTTTGAAATACCAGTGTCACATCCAATAGCATCATAGCTACAGACCCTGAAGAGGCTTATCAAAAAGAGAATGATAATGTTTAAAATTTCATAGGTATAAAAATTCAAACTTCCAATTAAATCTCTAAATATAAAAAAAAATAAATTATATTATTTTAATAAATAATATTATATTATTATACTCTACAATGAAGACTACAAAAATAGCTCAAAAGGCTGTACAATCTACAAAATAGATATAGAATTTCTTATTGGAAGATTATTGTTACCTTAATACAATCTTAAACAAATTAAGGGCAATTTATAATATTTTGTTTAAATTTCTGTCTTAAACGACGGCTGTGAAATAATTGTTAGTTATTAAAAACTCACATAAATGTCACTGAACGTATATTTACGAAACTTTAACTGAATAACTACTTCGATATCAAATTACTTATTATTCACACGCACCATAAATTTCTGCAAAAGAGGTGAATAAAATATAACTGCCATCGTATACAACTTGGCATATTTATTTAATAATCGAAGAAAAAACAAAACACGTATTGTGTACCGCTATGATTTACTTTTCGGGCCGATATATATACACGTGTGATAAAATTTATAACATACGACCACTCAGCAAGTTACACTGCTTAATGACAACAAATTTGTACAGTTGATCACATATAAATATAAATAATGACTCATGAAATGAACAAAAAGATTTAATAAAAAGAAGGTGACAAAAATTAATTAGTCCTGGTTGAGTGAATTATTTTAAACAGAAGAAATGTTTGTAAAAAAGCAAATAATTCTACAGTTACTTAATCTAACCAATTAAAAATACAAGAGTATCAGAACTTAATAATAATAATTTAATAAACTACGCACCTCCAACAATATTACAGGTTATTTTGAAAGACTGAAGAAGTGGTGGATAGCATGATACTAAGTAGCAACGAGTGCATAACTTAGCTAATCGATTAAACTGTCATTATCGATACTTCTAAGAAAGTCGATAATTTTATATGTATAGCGCGAAAAATAAACAATATCAAAGATTTTCTAACAATCCGTTTTATTAATTTTTGAATCTCATTTTTTGTTTTTGGCAGATAGATTTAAAAAGGAAATGTTCAAATTTTATAAGTAGATTAATGTTTATAAATTAAAATCTGTAGTTATCATATGCAATAATATTATCTCATTGTTGGTCCAAAAATTCGGATTTTTGATTTTTTCATAAGTGCAGTATTAAGCTCTCGTTGAGGGATTTTCAACGTTATATTATATTTTTTGAAATATTTGGATCTTACAAGGGAAGGCACATCAGTTTCAATCCGACTTCAATTCCTTTTTCTTTCAACTTTTTTTAAATTTAATTATATCGATTTATTAAAAATTATTAACCTCTGATTGTAAAAAAAAAAAAACAATAAAAAAAAAGAAAAAATCAGAAGTTATTAGTGAAATAAAATTTTATGTACTTTTCATTTTAATAAAAATGTGTATGTGTAATTTAATAGGTGTACAAGGAAGTCATGTGGTATCCAGATCAGATTTTTTTTGTTTTACATCTTTTCCCTATATTACTGAGTGTTTCTGTTTAACAACTTAGCTTATTGTTTTCAGTGACAAATTCTTACTTGTTAAGAAACTTCTGGTTAAGATTAATAATTATTGATCTACTGACAAAGAAAATAATAATAATAAAACACTAGTGAGAAGATAGAAATAGTAATAGATACAACCCAGGTCATATGAAATTCCCTACTTTTAGAAAAGAAGGTTTTTTTGGTTTAAAATTAACAAACAAAATACACAAATCAAAAACAACACATTACTTGCACAATATTCCAAGATTACATATGATAAACTGCATTAATGCCACTTAATGCTAAATAAAAGTCAATGACATTCACTTACATATACATGAAGTCATTCAACAAAATATGTAAGTTTTTGACACGAACTGTATAAAATTTACAAATGTACCAATTTGAAAAAATTAAATAAATATGGCATTGATCAGAAACATTAATCAACCATACAATAAGAAATTTTGTAATCTTTTTAAAAATATGTGTAATTAAAAGTCAATTAATTTAAAGAAGAAGCTATGTGATTACCATCAAAATATCCTTAGAAGAATAATTTACAAGTAATTTTGAAAGTGAGTTATTTTTTATTTTTTAACAATTTTAAAGTGTGTTGAATAGCATGTTTCATCATGCTCTTCAACAAAATAATTTAATCTTCATTTAAAAATATATAAAACCATTGTTTATAAGTATTAAGTAGAAATCTTAGTTTTATAATAGGGATAGTACTATCTGAAGAATTTTGATCAAAATCTCTCTGAATTTCAATAGTAGAAATATTGTTGACTGATATTTAGTAAATTAAAATTTTAAATTCTAATTTTTCCACTTATATAAATAAATAAATGTTATTTACTTTTGCATAAAAGTTAATGGTTAAAAAACTATTTATTCCTAAAAATTAATGATTTCCACCTCTATCAAATCAGAAAACGGAACACTACATAACATTATCTAGAACTATAGTATTATTAAACTTTAGCCTGCAAAATAGGGCCTTATTATTCTTTTGTTGCCATTTTAAATAAATTAATGACTAAAAGATCTTTCCACAAATTTAAATTAATGTAAAAGTCTTTATTTAAAGAATCAATATTACTCTACTAATGAGTTTTTAAATAAACTCATTTTAAAAATTCTTAATTTTTATGTCCTTATTAGACATAATTATTGAAATTATTTAAGTTATTTTTTAAATTTGGAAATTTGGTTTTATTCATTTTAAAAAATTGCCTTAAAGTAATTTTTTTGTTTAAAATAATTGTCTTCCAAATTTTTATTTTACATTGATTTTATCTTCTTGTTTCTTGACTTTAGTTATTTCACATATTTTTTAGTTTTGTATTTGCATTTGTAATTTGATTTCTATTTTTTATTTCTTAATTTTGTGAGTTTGCTTCCATCTTGGTTTTCCTTGATCTTTCTAGGAAAATATCTGGGCGATTCCTTTCTTTATCTATCGAATAGTATACTCGTAGATGACAACATTTAAAATATTGAATATTTTATTATGTGCTGATCTGAACAAAACATTAATTAAAAAAATTTATTTCATTTTTAATTCAATTTAATCTGTTGTTTCTCAAACTACAAGGATACATTTTATATATCCTTTGTGTTTATATATACACACACATACACACACGCACACACAATATATTTTCTTAAAAAGTGGTTAAAAATGATTTTGAAATATTTAAAAGGTATAAATTTTCATTCATACAGATTTTACTTAATAAAAATCTAAAATTCTTGGTTGTCATTTTTGTTTTGCTTAACCTTTTTGTTAAATTGACACTAAAGTAATAAACAAATAACATTTACGTCCAACCAAGATAAGAGAAACTTATTAACCAATATAAATATAAATACAGTTTTGTTTTAGAAACTCAAATCATGTTTTCTTTTAGATTGCATTCTTAATATGTGTCTTCTTGATTCTAAAACAAAACTTACAGTAGTAACATCAGCTCAGCTAATGTAAAAACAATTGCAATAAACATAGCCATGATAACAAAGACAACTAAAAACATTTTCAAGTAAGCTAAAAAAAAAACATTTTATTAAACAATTAGGTTTGGTAATCATTACAAAAGGTTTAAAATTTTATAGTTATATTTAATATTGATGAAACGTTTTGTTTATATAACAGTAGAATAATACAGAAATAATCAATTTTGCAAGTGCAATTTATAAATAAAATTCTAGTGCAGCTTTTTTATTAATAATAATAATTAAAAAATGAACTTAATTTTGACATTTATTAATGCAGATTTTACAAGCTGATCTAATGATTTTTACAAGAGTAGATTTTAAAAATTGATCTAATAATAATTTATCAGGTAATTTCCTATTTTATTTTTAACTTAACAATAATTACTACTACTACCGATTAATTTATCTAATTTAGAATGAAGGTTTTTATAATATAATTTTTTTTTCATGTTTTATTAAGTATTGAATTGTATAATATAGATTAAGTATTTTTAAAATATAAAATACAGTTTTTATTTCAATTTTCAGCTTGCCTTTTAACAATAATCTGTTCTTATCAAAATTGGTCATTAATACTATACGCGAAATCGTTGTTAAGTGTTTGTATTTTAAATAAATGGTTCGACTCGTATCAATAGGTAATCAATAATAACAGTGTTTTCTGGGTACAGCGCATTTAACAGTAAGCATTAAATTTAATTAAAGAAAAGATATAAGTGAAAAATGTAACGTTTAAATTTTCCTAACAATCTGAAAGTAACCTTAACTTCTCACACGTTTTCTTTAATTCTTGATTAATTTTAGCATCTGTAAGAAAACATCAATTATTTATCGTTAGGCGATAAATGATAATCGTTAAATTTGTTTACTATGAAAACATTTTTTGTATAATCTACTTTAATTTGGTATGATTTATATCCTTAAAAACATCGTTTAACTCAAATGATTTAGGGTTGGTTCAGTGAAGTTTAAGATTATTTAATTTTTCAAAAAAAAAGATCTAACAGTAAGTTGTAAAGTAATCTAATTTAAGTTTTGTTTAAAGGGTTGTTGTTTTATCAATTTAATTGTGCACAGTATCAACTCGTAGCGTACACCTGACTACAACATTATTGATTTTCCCTTTCTTTTGGGCAGTCGTACATACATCGGATAGGAACGAGCAGCGACCATCTTTAGCTAAAGCGATGTTAACCGAGAAAAAGATAGGCTAGAGAAAAATATAATTATTCATGATAAGTTTAAATATTTAGACAATGTTGTTCAAGAATCAAGTGTTTTGTATTATAATTTTGCATTTAAGTATTATTATTGTTATTAGTGCCAGTAATTCAAAAATATTAAATGCTCCTTCCAGTGGGAAATTAAATCCCGTCCATCGTTCCTTCGATGAAAGGAAAATTTCAAAAAGACACAATGAACCTGATTTTCAAACATGCCTTGATAATTTTGAAATTTATCAGGACAAAATTATTAGGACACAAGATTCTCGGGCTATGGGAGCAAGGTACATTAATGAAAGAGATGTTGCTTCTAGAGAAGATTGTCTTCGACTTTGCTGTGAAACGCCGGATTGCGATGTATTTGTTTTTGAAGAACGCGTAAGTAGTATTTAATAAATTAAGTAAATATACTGTTTTATTTTTTAACATAATTAAACCAGAATCAATTTTCACAAGCTTCAGGTAACTTTCCGTTTACTGAATATTTATCGCGATAAAAAATGAATGTTCGATATCAATCAGACGTAACTATCAGAACAATCGTAATTATTTAGATGACAGTTATATGATAAAATAAACTTCATACTCATGAAATTTTTGAATATTTAGGTATATTAAGACTTATTCTTTTTTATTTTATATACCTTTAAATTTTTAATTAAAAATTATACGATTAGTACTATTTTAATATTATTAGCTGTAGACTTAGATATTTTGATACAATTAAGTTACCGTTGTTTACTTCCTACGGATTAATAAAATTTCTTCAGCAAACTCCGGATGTAGATTTTCAATTTTTTATTTCATCTTTTCAGAGTATATTAGCTATAGTACATTATACCAATAATGAAATCTTTCAAACAAATTTTGTCGTTTAAAAAAATAAAGAAAAAACAGGAATAACAAATGATTCTAATGTGGAAGAAAGTGCATTTTTACATGTTTTTTTGACGATTTCAAGGAAGTAAAGTAGAAAATAAATTTCTAATGGTGTTTTAAACTAATTTTTTTCATTAACTGAAGCCGTTGAGGTTGATTTTCTAAAAAAAATATTTATATATATAAAATGTGTTATAGAAATATAACTGAAATTTACCTTGGTGGTAATCTTTGATCAAATTATTAAAAAAAAATTTCTACAAATTTGTTTCAGATTGCAAGATAATAAATTTGCTTGCTTTATTTTATTAGACGCAGTAAAAGATAAAAAGACTATTTTAATCAAAATAAAAATTCAGTTTTCAATCACAACTTATTTTTGTAAATATCAATGTTGAGAAATAAAATTTTTTTTGTATTAAATTTTGTTACTTAAAAAGCCCTTCAAATTTCATTTCTGAAGGAAGTGAAAGAATACTTGCACTGTTCAACGCTAATGAGTACTTTTCTTTTGCCATAAAAGTCAAATGTTTATTGAAAAATAATGGTTAGAATATTTCAATTTTTGTCAGTTAAGAATATTTTGATGGTTTACGGCCAAAAATGTTCTCAATATTCAATTTTTACTAGCAGAAGCATTTTTGAAAAAATAATGGTTTAAATTTTATAAAGTTGATTTTTTTTAATTGAAGGATGATAGACAAGCATAATTCATGGACTTTGAACTAAGAGAAATACATCCCAATCTAAAATTAAGACTCATGTAGACTGAGATGCAATAATCCCTTATTATTATAATAATAATAATTTACTCTGCAACATTATTTTACTGGCGCTACTTCCTATGTGATATTGGTTTCAAATGAAGGCAGGAGTAACAAACAATAGTATTAACTAATTCAGTGATGCAAGTGTTTCCTAGTTAGTCATAGTTATTTATTTTCTTATATATAACTGCCATTATATTAAGATAATAGTAATAATAATACATAAAATCTTGCAGTTAGCATTAAAACACATGTACAGATTGTGTGCTCATAAAATAATAGTGGTTATAGGTTCGAAACAAAGCACTGTAGAGAGATGAACTGCAGGTTAAATGAAAAGAAACACTCCAAATTTATGTGTGTGAAAGCTATCGTGTGCACGTTATTTTTCCACTACATGCAAGCAGCATGTGCACATTAGTCATCATGTTTGCAATGCAGAGAAAGGTTTGGTGTATGTTGTGGCTTGCTACGTTAGAGTGACTTACACATGTGTGAATACTGTCTTGTGTACAATGAAGACCCCCTCATGAAAATAACATTCAGAGATGGAACAAAAAACTCAAAGAAACAGGTAGCCTACTGAAGAAAACACATCTAGGGTGGCCATCAGAGTCTGATGAATCAATTGAAGCAGTGTGAACAAGTTTTTTGCATAGCCAGAAGAAATCTATGTGGAAGTGTTCAAAACAGTTGGGCATTCCTTAAGCAACTGTTTAGAATACTTTAAAAATACAGTTTTACTATGCACAAAATTCAGGTGTTACAACAGCTTTATCCAGAGGACCTTTCTTGTAGACATTCTGGATAGATTAGAGCACAATGATGATTTTTTAAACAAGTTCATGTTCAGTGATTAAGGAATGTTTCATGTTTTAGGATGAGCACATTGGCATAATGTTCATATATGAGGTACTGGACTTACCCATGCTGTTACTGAACATCAGCGTGACAGTGAAAAGTGAATGTGTAATGTGCTATTGGACAAGACAGAACTTTTGGCCCCTTCTTTTTTGCTGAAAAAAAGGGAACATCTTCCTGGATATGTTAGAAGGGTATGCAGTGCCCCAAATACTAGAGATTCCATTTTCCAGTTAGATGGAGCTCCTCCACATTTTGCTGCAATTTTGCAGGATTTTCTAATGAACATTTCCTTGGTGATGGCTTGGACAAGAAGGGTGGATTGCCCGGACTTCACAGTCTTACCCCATCCAGCCTTACCCCTATTGATGTTTATCTTTAGTGTTATGTAAAAACAAAATATATTCCATTCAAGTTCAAAATCTGGACCATTTTAAGGAAAGGATCACTGAACTTGTTACTTCTATCATGCTGGAAGTTTTCTGCCATGTATAGCTAGAGACTGAATGGTCTTGACATCTGCAGAGAACTAAGTGAGCACACATCAAAATTTACCTGAATAGGTAAGAAACTTGGAGTATTTTTCTTTCACTTAATGTCTAGTTAATCTCTCTACAATGCTTTGTTCCAATGTTATAACCATTTAAAACCCCAAAATTATTTTACAGACACACTGTACTTAAAAGTACATTGAAATCTAAAAAACTGCATGAAACATTTAACATTTATTGTAATAACATTACTTTATTTATTTCACTGTGTGTTTGTGATTTCTAGTTAAATTTTATACTTATATAAATTCAAACAATAAGTATTCAAATATTTGACAGAATTTCATTTTCAAAAAAATTTAAATTTCAGAGTCCAGGCAGTTGTTATCTCTTCCAGTGTGGAACGCCGGAAGAATTTAAATGTAAATTTACGAAGCATAAAAACTACACAAGTGCAGTTCTTGCCATAAACAGGCATATGACAGAGTTAGAAAGTCAAATAAAGTTAACTAAACATGAACATGAGCTATCAAACTTACGGTAAGTGTGGATGATTTTATATATATATATATTAGACAAATTTTTATAAACAATTATATACATTTAGTCGATATGAAAAAAATTATTTTTTATATTATTCTGTAGATAAGCTTTAGTTTCATTCATAAAAACAAATAATTAAATAAATAAACAGAAAACTTTTTTTAGTAGATGACAATATTAAGATAAATTATGTTTAGGATACTAATTGAAGATTGAATTATTATTTCTATAATTTTAGGCAGTCAGACTCATCTCCTACTGCAATTATTCCTGTATCCATTACAGAATCAACATTACTTCCTGAAAATAAAGAAACTGAACAACTAATTCCTTCTTCACCAAACAACAATTCTGTGAATAATAGTAAGTAATTGGAGCATAACAAATATTTATAAAACCATAATGTATGTGAACCATAATTATATATTATTTTCTAATTCATTTAATTATAACAAATATATTAATTTCTTGAAGTTTTAAATTTATTTCTTTTAATTCTAATTCACTTTAATCACATTTTACTTTTTAACTTACTTATCGCAATATTTCTCTACATGTTTCTACACTACTGCAACTTCCAATCAAATGAACAGAAAATTACAAATTTTCATATAACAAGTGGTATATATTATAGTCTGCATACAAAATTCATGTAAAAAATTTCAGAAAATTTTGTTGAGCAGTTCACCTTCATTATTATTTTTTATTTGATTGTAAGCGGTTAGACATTTTTTTTTTCAATGTAGTGTTTTTCAAACTTTTTTACTTTTCAGGCATCATAGCTCTAGAGTTATGCAGCAAGAAGGAAAATTTGGTAATCAATCAAAAGATAGGGTATAGATTTTGTGCTGGGTAGTTTGAAGATTAATATCTTTTGACTGGATGAACCAATTTTGGTTAAATTTGGTACACAGTCTCGTGTATGTGGGGTAATTTGTTGTTAAAAGTATGGGGTCAGTATCTTCAAGTGGTATGATAGATAGTTTTTTTGGGGTCAATTTTCTCAAACTTTTGCAGATATAACCTCACTTTATATTCAGCATAAATGCATACATGCTTATCTAACTATTTATAAAAAAAAATTATCACTAAAATTCTCTCCCTTCTCCAAAATTGAAAAACTTTATAATTAATTTATTGCGTATGTTTTTTTAACCAAATTGCCTTTTTATCTCTTCCTACTCAAAGTTGTAGTATAAATGACCCAACAAATACTTGGGGACAATATTGGTGTAAGGAAGCCAACCAATCAAAGTTTAAAAATATCAATTTTTGGAATTTTTTAAAACTTTTTTGTTTATTTAAACTTTTAATAAATATTACAAAAACTTTCATCATAATTCACCCCCATCCCCACGCTCAAAAATGAAATCTTATGTAACTTTTTATTGGTTATACATTTTATGTAGATTTTTTTTTAGTTTCTTCCCCATTTAATATACATTAAAAAAAATTCTTGGGAGGTGCTTTTGAGGATGGGGAGTAGAAAAAAGTAAAAAAATATTGATTTTTCTTCATTTTTAAAACTTTTTTCATGTATCATTATTTTTCTGTAACAACTTTGTTGTCAGCTTTTATAATACCTAGGCAAGGTAAATTATTCAAGTAGACAAATCTAAATCATTTTTTAGTTCTGATATTGAAAGCTTCAACTAGGCGTATTATTTAAAAAAATTCTTTTAATTTTTTTTACTTAACAATAATAAATAATTTTATATTTATTGAATATTATTTGTACCAATTTACATCCATTGTATACAATATTATTTATACCATTTAATCTTTTATAATTAGAGACAACCCTATGATTGTCTCTAATTATATCTATATATTGTCTAATAGACAGATATTAAATATCTATAGAGATATTTAATATCTGTCTATTAGACTGTCCAAAGGGCATTATTTTCGTTTGTTTGATTTGTAAAAAATTGACTCCAATGCAAAAGCATTGGAGTCAAACTAATCACAAATCAATGACGGATTTTTTTCAATTTTATATAACTCAATTTATGTTACAAATGTCTAAATTGTAATATAAGATTATCAATTTATCAAATTTACAAAAAATTAAAAATTTTCAAATAAAACCAATATATGACTTACTTAAAAACAAAAATTCTGTTTTTTCAGGTTATAATTTTTATAAGTAGTATTGGTCAATACTACCTAATATATATATATAATATACCTAACATATATATACCTATATTTCTTTGCTTTGTTGTACATTTACTTCTTTTAAATACAAATACATTTTGAGGTATATATTGTATATCCCTTACAGAAATATTTCTACATGGACAAATTTTTAAATGCAAAACATCGGCAATTATCAGAAATAAAGCTGTTTTTTAATTTAAGAATATAACATATACCAACATATGGGACAAAAATCTTCTTTTTTCTGTTATATCAAATCCTAGGCATGATAAATGACAGGAGTTATTAAAGTACTTTCCATGGATACATCAAATAAATATTGTACCTACTATAGTAATATAATCAAATTACTTTACATTAATGTTATTATGTATCACAAAATGAATTAATCACTGTAATACAGCATGATATCGTCTGCTTTTTTCCAGTAAAAATAGTAGGATTGCTTTTCTAAATGATTTTCAGATCGTCATTGCAGCAGGTATCAATTTGAATGTCGAAGCTCAGAAGAATGTATTGCAATTTATAATGCATGTGATGGAATTCCTCAATGTTCAGATGGAAGTGATGAAGCTCCAGAGCTTGGTTGTCCTGCATTATGTAAGTTAAATACAAATTTCATGTTCAGTTGATTATTATAAATGAAGATTTTGATGAATAATGGTAACAATTTGAATTTTCATTCAAACAACTATGTAATATTTATTATTTTTGCCTCTAACTACATCATTCACTATTTGTGTTTTCTTTTCATTGTCATCACTATTCATTGTTTCATTATTCATCTTAATATCAACCTTCTTTTATTTATTATTTTAAATGATATTACCTATTATTGTAATCATCATTATTAATAAATACAAACAGAATGAAGTAAAACTGCTTGCATCATTGTTTAACTTTGGTGATCTATGGAACCAAGTATGATTTTACATAATATCCTTCAATTAACTGGATTTACCTGCTGAAATACTCCAGGTATTGTAGAATCATCAGATTATAAGAAAATACAGTTACCATCTTCCTTTGAGTAAGAATATAAACTGGATTTCTGCCCAACAATAAGCTCTTTATTATAGATTTAATTTTTTTGGACCAAATTATATGGAAACATTTTGTAATTATTTATTTATATTATTTTGACTTCAGTTTCTTTTTTAAAGAGTTGGAGGAACCCCATTTACGTGAGCCTGGACAGTGTTGGGCTCGCTAACAGGTTCCGCAAGATGTTATTAAATGGGTATGTGTTCCTGCACGCTACTGACTAAACCTCCAACCTTGGCTACCCACCCTTCCTGGTACAGCTGGTGTGTATTACTTCTGGAAGGGGGGAATACACTCTCACACATATTCAGACACCATACTCAACAGACACGGGCCTCACACCCACAAGATACCAAACATCAGACTTAAATCTCACCACACGCTCCATGACATCCAATCATCACTCAGAAAACATACCTCACACAATACACTCCACACATCACATCAAAGACAGTCACATCCAATCACGTAAACAAACACCTCACAGATAATTGAACACTGTAGTATACTTACTTCATAGGTCACCATCAGATGCAGGGGCAGAGTGCACATAACCTCATCACACCCAGGCTATTCCCACACATATGGGGAACCCCCTAGGCTCAGCCATGTGCCTGTCTGCCACTGCACCCTTCTTCTGCCTCTGCGAGGCTCCTCCCGGATGTACAGCTCCTCCATGATCTTCCTTGCAAACCTTGCTACACCCATCCAGTTTTCCACACTTTCCAACATGATCTGCTGCAGTTCCTCTGGGAGGAACATTTTCTTTTTATCTATGGTGTCCAATATTTCCCTCCTCACATCTTCAAATCAGGGGCAGCGAAAGAAGACATGATATGCTGTCTCTTCCTCGTTTACACACACTGGACAACCAGCAGAATAATCTAGCTCAAACCTAAAAAGGTATTTTCTGAACCCCCCATGGCCAGCTAGAAACTGTGTGAGACAGTAATCCAGTGAGCCATGGGCTCTCTCGCACCAACTTCTCAGGTCCCTAATTATGCGGCGTGTCCATCGGCTTCTATCACTAGTGTCCCACCGCATCTGCCATTCTCTCCTCATTTCTTCCATAATGGAACTAGCCACTCTCCTTTTTTTCGCAGGTGTTGATGTCCGTTGCTCTTTAATCTTCTTACGGCAGGTGATCTCCAGATTGACAGGTAATATTCCCGCCAACACTTCGACTGCCTCTTGATATGCCTCTTCTGCCTTCCCATATGTACATACTGTTTTATATTATTAAATTTATTATCCTCTTATACATGTTTTGCATACAAAATGATTTTTTCTTTTTAATGATAAATTGGATTTAAATTACAATGACGAATGCATGTCCTTTTAATTTACATCACAATGTTTTCAGCTAGCAATGTTAGTGATTTAATCACATAATGGTATGTGTTGTGGTTTAGCTGAAGTTATTGCTGTAAAAAAATAAAATGATTCATAAATTTAGGATATTTCTTTTGACATTAAAAGTATATATGATTTGAATTATGTCTGGTGATTTATATATATTTGGTTTGCTGTCAAACCTTCTTAAACAGTGTATAAAAATTATGGCAAATTTTTTAAATTAAACTTACTCATAATAATTAAAAATGTTGATTATTAATTTGAGAGGACTGAACACTTTTTAATCTCCTGATTTCAACAATAAAGATTTTGTCATTAAAAAAAATAAATAGAAATGCATAACTTTTGTTTTCAAGTTGTAAAAGAAATAAAATTTATACATTAGTACAGTCTGTTGTAATTGGTATCAGCTTGTAATTATAAGATAAATAAAGAAAAAAAGGTTGTAAAATAGTTATGAGTATTAAAAATGCAATATAATGCATGGCAATTAACAGGTAGTACTATACAAGAAGGGCTAAGATTACACTTTTGTTTCTCTTCTTCGACTTAGGTAATGTGGTAAAGTTCATTCAAGTCAATATTTTGAGTTATATTTTACTCTAAATAGATATAAAATTCTAAAAGCCTACATTTTTCAATCATGGATTGTGTATACATTTATTATAAATCAAAATCTGACAGTATCTTACAAACTTCAAAACAGGTGTAGGATTGTTTGTAAACACATTGTTGATACTAAATTAAAACTTCTCCTTGTCTGCATCTTTTTGTCTAGCAGCTAGTGAAAACAATAAACCTCAGTTTTAATGAGCAGTAAAGCTTAATGAACATCCTTGATGCTAGCTGATACTGCTTACTGGCAAAAATGACCCTTAACATTTACTTTAAGTATTAATGTAACACAATAATTATTACCTACTTAAAGCATTAAACAGTAATCTGACAAGTGTCATTAATTTTTTATTTATGCTACTTTCTTATCATCATACTTTACACATACCATACTGTATGTTATAATTTTTTTTACAGTAAATTCTGAGCTGTAAAATCTAGGTAGTAAAGTCTTGAGTTCACATATATGGTCGTGCAGATCTTGTGTGAAATAATATTAGCTTATTTGTCAGAGAACCATGTTACATAGACTACACAAATTTCATTCTTTCAAAGAGACTACCAGGATGAACAATATGCAGTAAAATATGGGTCATTCAGGTTGAAGTCAAAATGGATGCAACAGAACACCAACTGACATGGTCCTTCAACTATTTAAAAATAAAAAACGACCAAGACAAATGAAAACAACAAATTTATAAAATTTATATTAGCAACCACACTGAAAACACTATCTAAAAACTCAGAAAAGAAGGATACAACTTTTTATACAGAACCATTAACAAAATCAGCAAAATAGCAGTACAGATCGGAAACGTATTAGAAATGAAAAGGTATGACTTTTGAAGCTATTCATCATTGAGCCACTAGTGTTTTAATTATTTGTGTATTTGAAAAATAAATTATTACAACTGATCTATTAAATATTCTAATTATATTGTTAATTAATTTATTTTTAGTGACAACTATAATTCCAGCAGAGAGAATAAATCAAGAAATTCCAGAAAATATGATGCCAAGTAAGATAAATGCAGATAGTTCATTGCATGTGTTCACTTCTCCAGCCAAACATCAACATATTCATCAATCGGTTCCATCTAGTATAGAACAGCAAATTCATCATACAAGCAAAGAATATAATTCTGATTCATGGATTCAACAATCTCCAAGCTATAGTATGTTGTTAATGAATTTAATATTATGATAATATCATTCAAAATTTATTTTTAAACTTTTTAATAAGTTTAGAAATACATTAAAGAAATTTTCATTACTGAGAAAATAGAGTTTGTTCTGAACTTTATTTTTTTATCGTTATTTATTATTTCATCAAAAAACAAACTTGAGTGAAATGAAATGAGGTAAATTAAAAGTATTAATGAGGTAAATTAAGTATTAAGTAGGTGATCTACCACTGCAGTTAGTTAGTTCTTCGTTGGCACCACTGAAACATTACATTGAAATAAAATAAATAAATAAAATTACAAATGTAATCTAACCAAACTTAACCTACACTCACTAATCAAGGGAAGCGAGCGTAGGTTAAGTTGGTTAGATTATACTTATAATTTTATTATTTCAATATAGTGTTTCAATGGCATCACTAAGAACTAACTTACTGCAGCAGTAAATTGCCTACTACATAAATACCAAATTAAATATTATGGAAGCACATACAATAAGAAAAATATTTATGTATAAGGTTAACTTGTTGCATCAGTGTACATTTACAGTTTAAAAAATTGCAGAAAACCAACCAATTTTAAAAGAGGTTTTAATTTTTACATTAAAATCGCATAAAAGCTGAAAAAAATAAGAACTATTAAAGTAATAGTAAACAAGAATACAGAAGTAAAATAACTAGTGTTGTTACAAACAGAAATACAATTTTTTTTGGGGTAAAAAAAAAAATACAATGATTAGGGGTGAAAATTATTAATTTTTAATGAAAAACTAGAGCAAATTAATTTAATCTTTCATTTTTTATATGGATTTAAACATTTGATTGTGGATAGAGGTATACTTTGGTGGTTGGTTCAATTAACCACACATCGAATGACTGGCCTGAGTCTATACAAGACTACACTTCGTTTTAAAAAATACACATCATCCTTATCTCATTGAGCCAAAAATCTGTTCCCTAGTTGAACAGATTGCAATGTACACATTAGAAATAATAATACTGATAGTAAAATATTACATTTTATAAATTCATGTCAAAATGGTTGCAATAATTTTTGTGATCATCTTTAGTGAATCCATTGTCACTAAGGATGGTAAAAAAAATTAATTTGAATGAGCTTGAAAAACATTAAAGATACTTTAGGATTTACAAAATAGAGCCGGGACAAGGCTGGGTGAGCATGCAAAAGGCATCACAACTCCTCATGAAAGTCTTGAATCTGCCTCTGGATAATACTGATATAAAAATTCAGGATGTACCAGTTAGTAATTAAGATAATAAGCATCAAACATTACAAAGAATTTGAACAGCTGGTGTTTTTTAATTTTTTAATAGCATTTATTAATTCATTGATAAATGAAATGTAGTAAGCTTTTTTAAAGTAAAAATATCACATTCTCAATGTATGAAAATGTATTTCTAAAAGATTTTCAGAATTATTATGCGGGTCTTTTATTAGTAGTGCTGTTTTTGATGCCACCTGTTTTTTAAGTAGGTAGTAAAACTCCTAGTAAGTGGTCAAATAATACATTTGATCTGCTTTGTGTTTGTTTATCTAAATGTGTTTTTGTATTTTTTTATAATCAAAAACCAACTTGAACAACCCAAGTAAATGAAATGACACTTAACTTATTTTTTTTCTCTTTATTCCAATAGCACTCTCACAAGATCCCGCATAATCAGTTGTATGTAAATTATAAAAAAATTACATATCAAACATAATTTTTTTTTTTAGAATAAAAATTACTATCATACATACAAACAATGAAGTCAATTAAATAAAATAACTACATATATTTAAATATGACATCAATTAAGAATTAAATATTCAAATTAAATTTAAAAATAAAATAATTAGAAAATTTATAGCATGTAACCTGTTCAGCCAATGTTACATCACTGAGTGGATTTGAAATTATTTATATAAATTCTGATTATATCTATTTTTATCTAAAAATGTGTTGCCATTGTGTTTTTGTCGACTTCAGAATGTTTTGTAAATATCATGTTGACCTTATAGTTTTATTTGCAGTTTATAGTCAATATTTTTATGAACTTTTTTCTTTGTCTGCAATTTATATATAATAATTTTGGTTATTTAGAGATTACATGTGTTCTTTACATTTGTAATTAAATTTGGATCTAGTTTTTCTACTAGGTGTATCCAGTTTATCCATTAGATGTAGCCACTGTAATTGAATTTGTTCAATGTTTGTAATTCTTTGTTATTTATGTGTGTCATTTGACTTTGCATATTTTTTCTGGTATTGAAAGAAATATTGTGACCCTTTTTCTTGAAAAACATAAATAGTAATAATAATAATTTTAAAAGGAATAAATGTAATTATTGCATTTTATTTTGTGTTCTTTTTTAAGTTAGTGCTTAAAATTTTTTGTCACTAGGTGTGCTCTTGTTTTCATTTTGCATAACATATTAGTGAGAAGTGTAAATGAGGGAAGTGAATAAAAATCTAATTACTGGTCAAGTATAACAAATACTGTTTAAGTATAATTACTTAGAGTTAGGAAAATAACATTTTACTATTTCTGATAAGTAATAACTGAAAGGAATCAGTATTTTTGTGTAGTGTACTGAATTATGTTTAGTACTTACCGATAAAATGATTCAGTCTTACGGACTGTCTCAACATGTTTGTCAATTAAGTTTCTACATTATTATGTTTGCTGTTTATAACTGCAGTTTGTTCTTGGACTTGGAACTTGTTCCTTTATTGAAATACTGCTGTACTGACATACATATTTAATACTAGAAATGTCTAGTGACAGTGAAAGTGAAACGTAATTTGATGGATCATTAACAAAAGCAGAATGCAATAGAGCTGCATTTGTTAATTCACTAAAGAAGAATACAGTTGTTTTGAACAGATCATTGTCGATGAAAATAGTTCTAGACAAAGAAACGGCTTGGAATGAGATAAAATGTGATTATGAAAAAGTATTGGAGAAACTATTTCCATAAAAAAAATAAAGTGGATCTTAAATAACCTAAAAATCTGAAATAAAAAATAAAATAGATAAAAAGACAAAAGTAAAAATATAAAAGCATGGGTAAAAAATTTTATTGATTACTTGAAAAATAAGAAAACCCTACTGTAAATAAAATACCAGGGGTGCTTGCTGTTGGGATCGTTACAAAACAAAAATGTCACTATCAAGTGTGGCATATGAAGAATTATGAATGAGCATGTCTACTAGTTACTAGTTAATCTTCAGAAAAAGAAGGAGCTATTCAGAAAAGAAAGAAAAATAGATACAAGACTAAAGAATCAGTTGCCCTATCCACAGCTGAGTTACAGTGAATGCTTCTTATCAAAAGGCTGGAGTTGATTGGAACACAGAAGAAATACAAAGAATTTAAAATTCTTTGAAAGATGTAACTTTCTCAAGAATATCATTAAATATTTTATCAAATGTAGTATGTAAATTCTGAAATCTTCGGCAAAACCATTCTGGTACCCTGGTTCAAATAAGCATCTTAAAAATATTTCCATTTTATGCTGGGGACTTATGGCTTCTCCTCTTGTTTCATTAGTTTCTTGTAAAAACAAATTACTTAAGCATTCCACCTTGCCACATTCCACATTCTTTCCACATTCTGCCTTGTCAAAACAAACCGGTTCCTTGTACATATCTTCACTTACAGATTTATGCTCCCAGAAGGTTTTAGGTTAACATATTTTACGCAACTGAAAACTTGTATTCACTCTAAAGTATTTACTGGAAAGAATTTTATGTAGTTTCAGTAAATACTGATTAAGAGTGTAGAATGAGTTTTGTACCACGACATAATATTACCTACACAAATACCAAACAGTTCCTTTACCTTTTTTAAAATTATATGATCTCTCACTTCATGTAATCTATATGGTGCATTTTTAATCTGATTAAAATCTATAATCCATCATAATACTGATTAAGTAAAACTCTTTAATCACTTCTTCAGTATTTACTGAAAAAAGACCCAATAAAAGTAATTAGTGATTTTTATTCACTTCCCTCAATATGAGATTTACAAACATACAAAATATGAATAGAACAACATTAAACAAATAAATACAACTTCATTGTATTTATTACTTGACTATAATGTCAGAGGTTCATAACTTTCTTAAGTTTGTGCCATTAATAAAAGTACTACCAGTGGCAACACTAAAGAAGGTGCTGGGCATTATCTCTGAATGGCCCTTCAAAAGTAAACATTTCAGTTCTTTGAAACTGAGTCATTCTATATTTAATAATTTTAACTATACTGAAATTACACATCCTTATCTGATATTAATGAGCACTAAATAAAAGAGTATATTGTAAAATTATTATGAACTTTGACATTTTAAATAAGTATTTGAAAGGCAGTAGATGAAAACATTAAATGCTTGTTTAGTCATCTGCTAATTTTAAACATTATCACAATGACATATACAGTATTTCTTACAAGCATACATGCATACAAGGTTACTCATATATGAAATTAGAGTAGATATAAAGATGACAAATTCAATGCAAAATGTGTTTAAATGATGCAGCACATTTGAAAATGCAGAATGTTTAAGTAATTTGGAGTGGTTGGAGATGTTATAAAATATGTCACCTTGGTAGCTTTTTGAAAAAATCTTTTGGAATCACATTTCCAATTTAAAGTAGAAAAGAGAGTTGTTCTTTTCTACTTAAATTAATTTTTATTTTAATATTGTCTCTTTTTAAGATTTAAATAAATATTAATTTTTTTAAATTAACAGTGTAGAATGAGTTTTGTACTACTATATAATATTACCTACCACAGATGTCAAATAGTTCCTTTAGCTTTTTTAAAATTATGTGATCTTCTCTCGCTTCATATAACCTATACGGTGAATTTGATCTGATTGAAATCTATAATCCATCATAATTAATGAACTCTAGATAACTCATATTATATTCTAAATGATTTGATTATGTTTTGATAAAAATATGTGTAAATAATTTGTTTGTTTTAACAGAAATTAAGTATGATAATGAATTTTACATAGGGTCAGAGGAACAACCACATTCGCAACAACACCACCGCCATCAAGAATTACAATTGGAGGAACAGCAGAAACACAACCAACTATTACATCAACAGCAACTACAAGAACATGAGCAACAGCACCAAAAGCAACAGCAGATTCAAAGACAACAGGAGTTACAGCATCAGCAACTTTTATTACAAGAAACTCAACAACAAAAGTTACAGCAGCAAGACCAGCGTCAACAGTTAGAGCAAACAGCATTACAACCGCATGTGTCAACTGGTGGAAATTATGTACCAACAAATGGAGGAATTCAACAATCACCACAGATTTTGACGATGTCTTCACAGATTCCACAACAGCATCAACAGTTGCAACAAACACAACAATTACAACCATCACAGATTGAATCTATACAGCCCCCTCAGCAACTAATAAATCAAGCAAAACTATATGGAAGAGAAGGTGAGGGTCTTATCTATCACTCACCATCAGCTGCCGATACATTACGCTGGCCTTCAAATAGTTATCAACAAGAGCAAACGCAAGAAAACCTTCCTTATCATGTATCTAACCCTGGTAAGTTTTTCTAGTATTTTATTCATTAAATAATGTAATGTATAATGGTAAAATCTTTCTTTGTTGAAGAAACTTGGAGATTTATTGTTTGCATTAGTATAAAAAAGTAGTAGTGTGCATGCTAAAACGATTTTCATACAGATGTGATCTAGTTCATTGAGATAAAATCTCCTGTTACAGTGATTAGTATTACAATTGGTTCTTTCCTTGAAGTTATTTAATTCATATTTTAAGTTAACAACACATCACTTATGTGTACAGTTTTGTTATATTTTGGAAATTCATTTGTATTTGAATAGAGTTACAAGCATTGTAGCATTTTATACAGTAATAGTTTTATTTTTCCCCTGCTGACAAGTATATGTAATGCACTATTTCACTATAGAAAGAGACCATTAATCTGTTGCTTTACATTAATGTCCCAATCTCTCTTACAGCTAACATGCACATAAAGTACCTGAAACTACAAGAGACACCAGTCTAAGTTAGTTTTTCTAAGAGTAATGCCAGCTACTATATGGCCATTCATTGTGGCAACCCAAGACTGAAGGTTTCACCTCCAAGATAAATTTCAATGGGCCTGGCAGGTATATATTTGGGTTGGTGAGGAAGGCCATTTGGAAATGACTTAACCACTCACTTTCCTTAAAGCCTCAC
This sequence comes from Lycorma delicatula, assembly GCF_047948215.1. Taxonomy (NCBI): domain Eukaryota; kingdom Metazoa; phylum Arthropoda; class Insecta; order Hemiptera; family Fulgoridae; genus Lycorma; species Lycorma delicatula. The sequence continues at coordinate 27,946,109 of NC_134460.1, forward strand.
AGAGAATACTTGCAACTATTAAAGATAGGTAGGTTATTTTTGGGAATGACTTGTGACTCTTTGTTAGGCTAGCCTACAGTTATTACTTTTATGGCATTTTAACATATTTACTGTTTTATTTTTAAACAGTTTCTACAAATATATTAATGCAAAAAAGTATATAAATAATATAAAAAATTATTGTTCTGTTCGTTCTTTTTGTTACTATTTTATACTAGCTTCTGAGTTAGAGGACTTCAGTGGTCAAATTCTAAGCTTCTTCAGTTAAGAAAAAAATTGTAGCTATTTTTTTTTATATTAGATTACAATATAATATAAATATTATAGATGAGGCTTGAGAATTGCTTTGAATAAATTAGGTGATTTATCAAACATCATGTAATGTCAGGAAAAGAAGATGAATAATATTTATGTAACAAGTTATATTAAAATACATAATGCTTACAAAATTCCTTTTGTTTTTGATTTAGGTACACAGGCTAGAATGAGTTATTAGTTTTGCAATAGCTCAGAATGTTGAAACATATTTAGGTTATCACTTATCTATCAACTTGTTGATGATAAAGATTAGTCAGGAGTTCCTAAGTGATTAGAATTCCTCAGTCAGTTCACATAATGTATGGTTCATTTATTTTGTGTATTTCAATAAAATTACACATGTTCATACTTACCATAAAAAATTAATATAAAATGATAAGAAGGCAATATGATGAGATTATAACATACATAGCATATTCATTCATTGGATCAATCTTCAATTTCTAAGGTAGAGAAGATGTTCTGCATAGGGGATGGGGACAACTGCTTTAAAAAATATCTTAAGATAATTTTTACACATGCTTATTTGTCAATACAAATTTTGTTAGCTTAAAAACAACCGAAGAACCTTGAAAAGAGCTAAAAAAAATAAATAAGTGCACAGAATTAGTTTCTGTCTGTAATTCAGTTAGTCCACTTTCATTCTAACATACTGTTAAAAAAGCAAGCAGGAGTAAGGCAAAATTAAAAAAAAATTGTGCTGTAAAAAGTATTGTTTCAAAAGATTTATTTCTATCCTAATCAATCAAATGATTGTGTTAGTGATGATGTAGAAAATTTTCTCCTTTTCTTCACTTTCCTTGTACAAATTGACAGTGCAAGATTCAAGGTCATTCAATTTAACTTAACGTAGCAATCAGTAGGGTGAGATGTACAAAAAAAGTACTTCTTGGATAACAAAAAATACTACATCAGAATCAATGGAATTAGTCGCTTCTGATGTTGCAGCTATCTGATTAAGTTTATAAAATATCTTCTGGAAGTATAATTTCATAGTAATATGAATTTTGAGTTGTTACAGAACTGTTTAAATTACCACATTTTACATATTTATTAAAAAATGTAATAGAATTAGCTTAGTGTAAATTGACATAAAATTATGTTCAAATTATTTCCCAGCCATCCCTCTCCTACTAAGTAAACTTACTGTCATTTTTGTTTACTGACACAGCATTCATTTCTTTTTCATGCTCTAAATCTGTTGTTCTGTAGAAACCATATGAGTAGTTTTTCTGCTACCTGGTAATAATTATTTCATTTCACTAACTGACTACTGGTATTCCTTGATATTCTCAAATTTCTTTTTGTAACATTGGCAGGTATTATTATGAATAATCTTCTGTACTCTACCATGGGACTTCTTTTGTTAAGGAAGTTCCTTCACTGGTCCTTTACAAGATTTTCACACATAACTTAAGTAGAAAATTGTTTTAACAAAAAATTAGGTTGTTTTGATGAAAATTTGAAGATTTTTTTTGTCATCATTGTGTAAAATTTTATTGTTATTGTGTAGTGATGTATACCCACATGTTATTCTAATATTCAAAGAATTGGTGTAAAAATTCAAGAAAATTAGTCACAAAACTTAGGATTATTCCAGTGGGTCTAAGTTCACTGTCAGTGGCAGTCTCTTATATCAGATTTTTAAATTTACTTATTTTTGTTACGGTGTACGTTTTTTGCCTTTATGTTTCTTATGAATGATTTTTTTCAAACAGGGGTGTTTTTGTAGCCCTACCCATATTTAAAGAAAATATAAAACTAAAAAATGTAAAATAAAAAAAATAAAAAAACAGCAATAAAATTAAATTAAATTTTCAAATTTCTTTAAAATTTGACTTTTTGTTATCAGCAGATTAGTAGTTAGTAAGTAATTGGTAATCTTTAATTTTCCATCAACTTCTAAATTTAAAGAAGAGGTGAACTAACTATTTTATTTTCTGCTCTCTAGTACTATTTTTTTCTTTTTGGGTCAGTCTTATTTATTTAGAAAGTTTATTTTGTAGCAGAAAATAATGACCATTTTTGTTCTAATGAAACATACAAGTGTGTATTTATTAAAATTTTTTTCTCTTGTTTTCAATTATTATTTATTTTACAGGAATGAGTCAAATATTCAATCATAAAGGAAACAGCTTGGTATCACAGTCTGAAAGGTATAGATTACAGAACCACATGTATTTAAACAAGGCAATAGCTATGGAGGGAGGGTGAGGAGAACACAGTAAACCCATCAATTCCACTATTAATTTCACTTAGTGTACCTAAACTTATCACTCAATTTTTCTACCGTAGTGTGATTTTAATAGTAGTAGTTTACTATTAGGAAGAAGTTGTTTATCACTCTTCAAATGCTTTTTTTTATAACTTTTTTTTATATTAATAAAGAATTACAGAGTAGCAACAAAGTAATCACAAAATTTATTTTTTTCTAAAACAAAAAAATCAATGTCCATTATTTAACAGATAAAAATGTTCAGTCAATAATAGAGTAATTAAGAAAAAAATAAATACATTGATTTATGCCTTACAATTTAAAAATTGATCTGAGCTAAGTAAAATACAGAATAGTATAGGAGATATGAAATTTAGTTCTATAATTTCAATATCAATATACACCACTTTATGTGACTTAAATTGCATATAGTTTGGAAAGTAAATTTTTAAAGATTTTAAAATTTTAAAAATAAGTTTAGTTTTTGAACACATATATTGTTAGAGCTAGAAATTTACAAAATATTCCTGTAATGAATAAAAGCTGAAAGCAATCAACTAAAAGTAAAAAGCAGTTGTTTAGCCAATATCAACAATCCATGATTTGAAAGAGTTCAGGTCCATAAATAACGGGAAGTGCTACCATCCTAGAATAATAAAACATGACTGAAAGTTTTAACTTCTGGATGATAGGTAGATGCCACCACTATGCTGTGGAGCTTAGCAGTGATAGCATATTTTCCATTATGAACAAGTTTTTTCAAATTGAATAGAAATAGTTCTTTCATAAAACTTTCAGAATTAATTAGGTGTACCATCTTCAATGCAGTTATTTGTAAAGCTGTTATTAATGGTGCCTAATATATTTTATCTATATTGTGCTTGTTTAATATTTTATTTTTATCTAACTGAGCAATAAGAACTCTACACTTCATTTGACAAAAACAACATACTAAAAGAACAAACACAACATAGGTTGAATAGAATATTTACAATTACATACTGAAGGAGCTTTCTAACCTTTTTAAGAAGAGCACCATTACAGCACTATTATTGGAAACTCTGAAGAAGGTGCTGCTTACCTGTGAAAGATCTTAGAAGAACTACTTCCATACAATTTAATGAAAAGTTAGATTCTTAATTTTAGAGTCTTATCACACTTTTTCATGCTGATGAAAGTAATTTTGAGCAATATCTCAATTTTTGATTCTGCATTTATGCAAGTTCAAAAAAATTTCAGCATAAGCTGTTTTCAACTTTCTAGAATAGGGTGTAAGTATACATTTTGAGATTTTTTGACTGTATACTTTTATAAATCCTATTATTATGTCCTTTCACACAGCATGATAGCATATTTGATACCATGAAATATGTATTATAGTTGTGAGCCCACAAAAATTCATCAGTTTAAAATAATAACTTTATTTTAAGATGATACTGGATCAGAATTTTCAAATAATCTTAATTGGAAATTAATATATTTTAATTGTTAATAATGAAAACTGAATGAATTACCACTCACTTTTTCATAATCTTGCTTTACTCCATAACCATTTGAACCCCAAATGGGTTTTGGCCTCACCAGTGATCTGCCTCCATATATGTTGATCTGCAGTTATCGGCTGGTCACACCTCAGAGTTTCTATATCTACATTCACTCGGTTCCAGAATCTCAGTCCAGGACCTTTCATCCGGTCTTCCTTTCTAAACGTCATATAACAAATCCCATTACTTCCATGTCTGGTCCCTGAAGTCACCTGCACACCTACTTTTAATAACTTATTTATAAGTATTTTATATATATATATTATTTCCATAATCTTTCTCATTCTCTGCATTTTACCTTATTTTGTACATGGAAATCTTCCTTAGTACTTTATTCTCATAAGTTTTACTGGCCATCTCACTATCTAAGTTCAGCAACACACAAAGGAACTGGTTGGTTCAGACATTTACATTTTTAATTTTATACTCAGTTAATATTTTTTTTACACTAATTAATGTTTGCAAATTACTTTGCTCTTTGTCCAACATCAAGTAATATTAGATTTATTTTTCTACGTTTTTTAATATGCAGTGATATCCAGGTCATTTCATCTTTAAGCAATAATCTTTCAACTTAAATCCTCTATCTTCTAAGCCTGTTCTTTTCCAACTTTCATATATTTTGTTATGTTTTCATAATCATTACCTCACTTTCTCTCAAGTATAATTACTGTCATTCTTTTCAAGATGTTCTTTTTCTCTGCAGCGATAGTTGCATCATTTGCAAACCCCAGTACATAAAGATACTTCAAATTGGGTGACACATTCCAGCTTCATTATCTTTCACATACTTCTCTCTGTGTTATGTTGAAGAGAACAGGGAAAGACCGTCCTCTTTTCTTACTCCAAAATTTATTTAAAAATCTTCAGGCAGCCCATTTTTAACCCTTAATCTCCTGCTTGAGCCTATGATGTATACCTTTATAATCCATATAATCTATCAGGTATTCCAATTTAATTCCATAATCTTCTATAGCTTGCTCCTGATGAAACTAGCAATGCCTAATGAAAATCAATGAGCTTTTAATTACTAAAAATAAAGTAAAACACTCTTTGCTATGATAAACAACTTCAAAACTGTAGTTTATACCTTTAGTAAAACTATGGTAGAATGGTTAAACATCTTTTGTAGATTATAGAAAATGTGTTTGTTTTTCTTTAACCTATTTATCTCAATTGCATTGATGAACACTATATGCACTGTGCAATCTGTGTGCCTCCTTACCTCCATATTTTCTTTAATTAATACTATATATTGATTGTGCTTGCTTAGTAGACTAAGGTAGCCATATAGTTTGAGCTCTTTTTAAACTGTCTTTTTCCTATTATCTTCAGGTTAAGTTTTATTAGTGATATTTTCTTTTGTACAAATGTGCAGTAATAAACTGCTTGTTTATTTAGTTGTGAATTTACTTAATAGTTTCATTTAATATAATATTATTAAAGATGTACATGAAAATGTAAAAAAAAAACAAAACATAATGTTGTGTTTTCTTTTAACTAAAATAAGTAAGGATTAATTTTCTTCTTATAGCTATTTTTTTTAGTGTTTTGATTAAATTATATTACTTTCTTAAGTAGATGTATTTACATGTAAATACACTCTAAGTTCTTTTTTGGAGCTATTGTGCAGCTCTTTCAAGGTACAAAGAACACCAGTGTAACTGATACACCAATAACATGGTCACATTTTTCATATATGCTACATCACTTACTATATATTTCAGAACCATGAATTATTGAGAGGGATGTACAGTCTACCTAGTTATCACTATCTAATCAGGTTACCTTCTTTTATACTGGATAGATTTTTACTTTCATGATTTAATTATTAATAAATGTGATATATAACAACATATTTACTGATGTTAAATACATTTTATTAGTATAATGATTATATATTAGAACAGAACTATACATTCAGCTAGTGTAGGGGATTAACCACTGAAATTCTTTGTCTCTCATGACTTGCACATCTGTTGACCTATATTAACTGATAAATATCACAGATCGATTCTAATCGATAATTGTCACATTCCCTTTCCTAAGTTACATACAAGCGTCTTAACTACAAAGAAAATGATGAAACAGTACCTCAATTATGTATAAGTATAAAGGCAATTCTACATTAAAGGATAAACATTATTGTTACAAGTTACAACTCAAGACTGAATTATTTAATTTTATGACATTTTAATAAAGTATAAAATCCTTATACCTACTTGGTGTTCTAAGCACTCTACCTAATCTAGTTTTCTTAACTGTATCATTATTGCTATTAACAATATGAGTACTGTCCTTGTTATCTCTCAGTGTCTCAACCGCTTGTAAAAGATTTAACTGACCATAAACCCATTGTGTGAATTGTTCAAAAGGATATGAATAGAGTAACCCCTAGATTATGTCTAGGGGAATTATCATTAGATGACTTCTTAGATATAACTAGAATATTTACCTGGAAATCAAATGTTAGTCGCTAAATCAGAACATGGTAACTATAATGTTAAATGTTATTATCAGCAATTATAGGAACATCATCACCTGTTTCTTGAGCAGTTATGATTATAGGTTCATTATGAAAATGTTTTTACTGAATTGAATTAAGCCTAATTTTGTTTCTCTTAGAGTTTAACACAGTGTATGATTTTGAAGTATTCTTGTTTTTAATAACTAGTCCAGGCTCCCATACTCTCAATAACTACATTAGACCATGTTCTGAATAGCTACATTATCATCGGGCTGACATTCTTTCCTGCTTATAGAGGTTCTGTCATAAAATCTTTTCTCCTTAGCTTACCTGTTCCAGAAGTGGTTAACAGCATGTGTCTTAGGTATTAAGTGCATTTTAACAATGGGTAACAAATTGCATAACTCACTGGACATCAGCAATTCAGCTGGTAAAAGATTCAATCTAGAGATTGGTGTATTTCTATATTCTAATAATGCTGCTCTCACATCTATGCCTTCCTCATTAATTTTTTTTAATATACTTTCAGCAATGACTACTGCTTTTTCAGCAAGGTCATTTGACTTGGATAATGTGAGTTGAGGTAATTATTTCAAAATACTCATTAGCAAATTTGGCAAACGAATAACTACCAATGGCATATTGTTACTGACAGTAGTTTTAGAAATGTTATGATTTATTTTGAACTTCATAAGAGGAACTATTTCTTAATAAAATCATTTCAAACCACTTGGAGTAATAATCCACTATAACTAAATAAGTGTTACAACTGTAATAAAAAACATCAAAGCCAATTTTTTAAAAAGGAATATTGGGAATCTCTTGAGAAATGAAAGGTTATTTGATGTTAGACTTACTGTAATTTTCACATATTTTGCATGATATAACAAAATCAGAAAAGTCTGCATTTAATTTTGGCCAATAAAACAACTGTCTTAATCGGTTTGTAGTGTCTTCTATTCCCATATCGGTCAGTTATTACTATTTCTTTTCACAAACAATTTGGAACAGTTATTTTATGATTCAAAAAGACCATATCTTTGTAACTTGTTATGTAAGCTCTTAAGGGCTAACATGGCTGTACCACAAGGGACATTTTCATTTTACGCTCAGGCCATACATTTAAAAAAATATTCTGTAATTACACTTAAATCATTATTAGATTTAATCGCCATGTGAAACTATTTAACCTTACTCAAGGAGACTTCAACATTTATTCTATGTACTACTTCATTACATGTATCATAATCATTTGTTATACCATTTACCAGTGATCAAGATAGCAGGTCAGCTATTAACATTTGACTTCCATTTAACTAGAATATTTTTCTAGTTATAACTTATATCTAAGAAGTCGTAACTCTAACCTTTATAATTAAGGGGTTACTCTATGCATATCCTTCTGAACAATTGACAAGTGGGTTTATGGTCAGTTAAAATTTTAAAATTATTACCGCATATGAACTGGTGGAAAGTTTCATGAGCAAAACAAACTGCCAGAAACATTTTTTTTATCTGTGGATACTGCTTTTCAGTATTATTTAAGTTCCTTTACACAAACGAGATATGACAGATATGCTTCGCTTTCTATAACAGACAACGTACCCCATGCATTTTGTGATATATCAGCCTGAATTACAATAGGATGTTTGTTGAGAAAGTTTCAAAGTTAGAACATTAGCAATAACAAGTTTAATTTTTTCAATAACTGTAATTTGAAATTCTGCCCAAAGCCATTCAACATTATTTTTTTGTCAATTCTCTTAGGAGACCAGTCAGATCCAGTGCATTTGGAATGAATTTTAATAAATAATCAACTAGAAAAAGTATTTTCAGTTCTTTATTATTAGGTTTATAAATAAGTCTTTTAAAAGCTTCAATATGACTAGTATCAGGCCTAGCACCCGATGCATTAAAAATGTAATCCTAAATATTTTATTTGCTTTACCTTAAACTGCAACTTATGGGAAGGAATTAAATTTAAGATTATTCTGTTTTGTTATCATTACATTATTTAAAATCAATTTGTGTTCAGATTCATCATTAGTTGCTATGGTTAAATTAACATGAAAACACCTGGTATAACTCCAAAAATGTTCATATTAGTTCTTTGAAATACTTCTGGAGGAGTTGAAAGACCAAAAGGGAGCCTTTTATACTTATATTTACCAAAACATGTTATCACAGTACAATATCACTACTATTACCAATGAGTTTAATTTGATAAAAGAAATTTTTCATATCAAGTATTGTAAAGATTTTTTCTAGACAACCCAGCACTGAGCTCCTATATGGTAGGAGTAGAAATCTTTTCTGGTTTAAGATAATTATTTTAATGATGGGGATTAGGACATATTCATAAGGACCTACCAGACTTCTTTCTATACTATTGTGATGTTATTCAGCTAATCCGTTATATAATCTACTTTTTCAATTATCTGATATCTTCTAATTTATCTAACAATTCCTTAGGTCTAGGCTTAATAGTATTGGTACTTGTCCACATGAGTTTACAACTGGTTCAGCATTTCCTTTCAATATAATTTTATTTGCTTCAGGATAAGAACTATACTAGTAAAAATTATTTTTATTACTTTCAAGGAAATTTTCTTTCTCAACGTCAATACTATTAAGTTCAATATAGTCATCAGTTTTATTTGCATTATTTTTCAGACTATCTAACAAACTATTTTCAATATCCATCCTAACCACTAATTTCATTTTCTCACAAGCATTAAGACCTAGTATAAATTTATTTAATCAAAATGAAGCAATACAACTTAACATTCCAGTTCACATTATTCAACTTAGAATTCAATATAACAAACTTCTTACCTTTGAAGGCAAATGGGGTGAATAGTTGAAACACATGCACTAATCTATATGCTTGAATATAAATGGATGGCCCTAAGAAATCGTAAAACGTAAGATAACAACATTCCTTTATCTCCTAGAATAGTTTGCATGTTAGCCCCTAGTTTAAATTTGCAATGTAGTGACGCTTAACAGATATAATCCACAGGGATGTGGTGCACTGTTAGTTGGCAGTCAAGTGAGCACAAACTGGTGCATTTGTTTGAGTCATCAGATTTCCATGAGTGAGCCTAGTGTGCCCTATTCACAAATGGTAGATAATAACCTTTTCTAGACAGTTATTTCTGCAGGTGGAGCTCCACAGTGACATAGTGTTCTTAATTGAGTGATGTTTATTGTTCATGGTAACATTCCATTCACTTTACTACTCATTATAAACCACCCTCTTCAGGAAACAGACAAGATTTTGTTGGAAACGATACGATTGATGAAAGGAGGCTGGAAACAAGCCTCCTTTGTCACACTATCAGTGTGCTTATTGCTTGAAATCCTAATATGGCTGGGATCCAGCAGAGCCTCACAGTTGTATTACGGTTGTTCATTTGCAAAATAATACACTGAATCTCACAGACAACAGGGTGTTTGAAGTACACGTCACTAATTGCCTGTAAGACACTTATGGAATCAGAGCAAAGAAGTACATGTCAAAATGTTGGGCTAATTATATTTAGGGCCTTATGAATAACGAAGAGCTCGATGATGAAAATACTGGGGAGGCCAAATGTGTATGTTCTGTTGTCAACCACAAAAGCAAGGCCCACAGAATTAACATTTTTAGAGCCATTCAGGCTATTTTTAATATTATAAAATTTGTTTGACAGAATAACTGGATTTGTGTTCTTTTTGTTATACTACAAAGATTAAAGCAGTAATTAATGAGTGAAGGCTGCCAAGGGGGTAATAACATGAAGCAGCAGTAAAGACTGAAGATAATTGTATATTTAGAGATGAGAAAAGGCGCTGAGCTCTGATGCCTAACTGAGCAGTAGATTTTCAGTAATGATTAACATACTGGTTCGAGAATACCACATCAAAGGTTGGATGAGTTGGTTGCACTTTAATATGAACCACATAGGAGCATATCATTTGCTTCCGTCTATTACAAAGAGATGGCTCACCATTGTTTACCAGCAGACTTACCACCGAGCTCAACCGAAATGCACCTGTGTGGCAAGATGGATGTAACTAAAAGATATTTTAATAGATCCCTTCACAGGGATCTTGGTTGTTTGCTGCAGCAGGAATGTTTTGCAGTGTATTTGGTGATGGTGTACCAACTGACATGGAGTTAGATAAACCACCATCAGTTTTTCTAGCAGAAGTTACCTTCTTGCCAGAGCTCAATGCTGTAATTGCAGCTGTGAGCGACTTAACTTGTTGAGGGCCAACTTGGTCAAGGCTTGGACCAGCGTGGTCAGTTCTTTACATGTGTGTACTCATTGTCCTTTTGTACATAGTTAGAAAGAGTCTGGACAAAAGTAACATCGAGCCTAACGACCCACAGGCAAGGACACTTTCTGTTAAGTAATAATCCTTAATATTGCCTGTTCATCCTTATAAGGGGGTATTCTTGGGACCTTGCCGAATGTGAACCCTTACAATTTATACACTTTTAGGTTTCAGTACATGCACTATCATGTCCTGTACAGCTGCAACATGCACACACTTATTCCTTTGTAAATAATTTTGGTATGACCAAAATCCTGATACTGGAAGCAACGTCTAGGATTTGGTATGTATGGTAACAGATGGACATACAGTAGCCTACTTTTATTCGCTCAGGAATTGTCGAAGTAGAAAAATTTTAAATAACAGAATGTTGGCACATCAACACCATTCTCCTTCCTCATTATCCTTTGAACTGACATTACTGATTGTGGCAACAGTTCTTCTGATATCTCAGATGGATCAATATCGGCCAAGTCAAAGCAAAAGATAACCCCCTTGCTGGAATTTAGGGTTTTATGTGGTTCAACCATCATCTTAACCTTCCCTATGAACCTAAGGGGCAGTAGCTTCCGACTCTTGATTGTCATTTTTCACTACAATCAACAGGGTACCACTTTTAAGGTTTTTATTGACATTGCAGAACCACAAGCTGTAATATTTTTTTTTTGTCTTCAGTCATTTGACTGGTTTGATGCAGCTCTCCAAGATTCCCTATCTAGTGCTAGTCGTTTCATTTCAGTATACCCTCTACCTCCTACATCCCTAACAATTTGTTTTACATATTCCAAACGTGGCCTGCCTACAATGCTGTAATAACGCACTTTTAATTAAGAAAGGTGAAACCTTCGCAAATGATTTCTCTTTTTCCTTACATGTGATTACATGAAACCTTATTGATTTCTTTTTGTATTCATTATTTTATCTCTCATTCCATCATCACCAGACACATCTTCAACTGACAACATTGGTCAAAGTCTTTTTAAGCTTCTGGGGTTGTTGGTTTTTTCAAGTGGACCAGCAACCACTGAAGAAGAATTTAATGGTTCAGACATACGGTTACCATGAGTGCTGGCGATATAACAGACCACTCCAGCAGATTTTATGTGTACTAGAGCTAGAGCTAAATACAACTGGGTATGCCCAGGTGCTCAGAAGACATTGTTCAAGACTCACTACGTAGAGCCATTCACCCATCGACTTGATAGTTTCCACCTTGGGTTACAGTTGCGTTTCATAAAGTGTGGCAATACCACCATTGTGAGTGTAGAAGAATTGGTGTAGGATGTTGTTGTGTAGTTGTGAAGGGGTGTATATTGTAATTTGTGTAGTGTTCTTGATCTAGTGTATGTATGTATTGCAATGTGTTTTGCAGCTCTAAATGTAGTAGTAAGAAAAGCTGCAAAAGCTAGGGCTGTGGGAACGCAAACCCCCAAAGTCTTAAAAAAATAAGACTCTCTGTCAGGGGAGACAATGAAAGATTTTTTCAGAATCTTTAACAATTCTTGGCTCTAATATTTACCTTAGATTTTTTAACCTTTTCACAGTAAGGTCTCCATCAAATTCATTTTATCTTAAAACAGTTGCTGCACTTCTAACTTCTTAAATGTTGTGTTGTGGCTCGCAATATATCATTTTACCTCTGACCATACCATCTTGATTGGATTTAAATCAGGATGGTAAGGTGGAAACTGCAGAACTTGATTTCCACTTCTTTCCAACAATTCGTCAAATCGGTATCATTTTCTGTTACTTTTGTTCAACTTAATTAGATCATACAACTGTGGTTTAAGTATTTGAGACGAAAATGGAGTATGATGTTTCTGTAACGAAACAGTCATGTCTTGTTTTTTGGATGATGACACTGGACGTTTATCAGAAACGGTACTCTGATGTGGAGCATTGTCAATAACAGACTCAGGAGGAAGGTTAGGAACTAATTTTTCTACGGTCCTTTTCAAATAATTTTTAGTATTCATGCTATCATGGTAATCGCAACTTTTTGATTTGGCTGTCCAAGTTAACTTGTGTTTGGAATAAAGCTCATTTCACCTCCGGCGTGAATTATAATTAATCGTTCACCTTTATTTACTGGTAAATAAAGTACTGTGGTGTGCAGGACCATCCCGTTGATTGCCCGTTTACATTTTCTAAAATCATTGATTGCCTGAAATATGAAATTCTTTTTTGCCTAATATCATGTTTTTCAACTAAAATTTTCCGTTTGTTTTCTGTTTTGCTCCACTTAAAAACATAATTCTTTCAAAATTCTTCTTAAACTAGTTTCACTGCCGTTAAAATTAGTTTTAATCTTCAATTCTTTACAGAGTTTCTCCAACTTCAACTTTAGAGAGTTAATTGTTGGCAGCTCCCCTATCTTTGAGTGAAATTCATTCACAGTTCGCCTAACCATACCTTTATAAAAATCATCTAATCCGGTATCTAGTTTGGAATGTTTCTTTTTCGGAACGATGAACGAATATTCCGGCTCCTCAGATCGAAGATCTATTTTTTTTTCATTTCTTAGGCTTTGAACCTGAGTCCTGGAAGTGTTCTAGGTTTTACTGCAGTTCTCTCTTCACACTTCTGCGTAGCAATTAAATGCTTGTTATTTTTTAATTTTCCTATAGTTAAAAATTTTTTCTTCATGAAATCATATTACAATTTTGTGCGCTTGTCTCCGATGTTATTTACCTTTTACAACAGGATTAAATTCAGCCATAACTATTCGCACGTGAACGAACTATTTAAAAAAATTTGAACCGTAATCCATGAAAAAAATCGTTTACAAATTATAGTTTTGTAAATTAATTGACTATGTAACAAAGTACACAACACACACCAAAAGAACCATACTGAGAGGTAGAACCACAGAACTGAACTTTATATATATAAAAATGAAAAAGAGAAACAAAAATAAAATAAAAATATCTGTTATGTATTTGAAAATTGATGTCAGTTTATTAATACTGTAAACACAAAATACATTGCTTCGTAAACAAGAGTTGGATCACGTTTACGATACTAAGAGAAGACTAATCATGATGTGCCAGTGTTTCAGAGAAGAATAATATAGCAGTGACGTGCACGCTGATCATCCAAGCTCATCGTTACGTGGCGGCTACTGTGAAAATAGGTTGTTAATTTTGTTTAGTTTTGCACAAATAAAATAATGGATATTTTTAAGAGTCGGAAATATTATTCCCAAAAGTAATTGGGTTTCTCAACCAAGACAACTGCCATTAATTATAAATCCACCTCCAAACCCATTGACAAAGGAGCTGCATAATTAATTCATAAAGAGATGGAAGCTTCAACTCTGTGTTTAGAAAATGAGTAGCTCTTTAATTAATTAATTTTTTTTTACTTTAATTGCAGTTGTACTGACAGACACATGTAATTTATCATTTCAACAGTATCTCCATTAGAAAATGATTGTTGTAAAAAAAAACTGAACAATAAATTGATTATAAAAAAACTGTAACACTTTGAATATAATGAAATATAATATTACCACTTGCTCAACTCTTCTTCTTGGATGAGCAGTTTGCTTTACTAGTGATCAGCTATTAATTTATATTATAGGACAGTCTTTCAAGCCCATTGTTGTATAGATACTTTTAACTAAATTTTATCAATATAATTGCATAATTGCAGTATACTCTATTTATACAAGGTCAGTTACTGTAAATGTATCTAGGTTGAGACTAAATCTGACCAAATGCTGAAATTTTGGTTTTATGGTATTTTTTGAAAGTGTTAAAAATAATTTATTTTATTAGAAAAAATATTATTTATTTTAGTTTAAAGAAATGAGAAGTTTTCTGGGTGGTAATAGAATGAATTTGTAAAATAGTTAGATGATAAAAATTATAATTATATTTTGGCTAAATAATAGTTTATTGTTTAAATTTTAATAGTTTACAGGGCTAGATTTTAATTAGAGGACTTAAGTTGACACTCTGGACTAGTCTGAGACCAATAAAGTCAGTTTTCTTTATATTATTTATATACAGTAAAACCTCCCCAAAACAGAATCTGACGGGTCTAAGTAAAAATTAGTTTTGAAGAAGTTTGCGTCTTGCAGAATTTTACTAAAAATCGAGTAATTTATAGTGATGTCCTGCGCCTGAAATGGTGGAATGAATATAAAATGAAATTTTATACGACAATAATATACGTTCAGAATATTCCGGAAACTTATGTACTGCATATAGATTACATTATTCGCTAGTTTCCTGAAATAGGTTATTTTAGAGAATACATATTATACCGTCTACTGTATAAATCTTGATTTATCAGAGTGGTAGTTGTAACTCTTTTCATTAAACAGTTGCAAAGAACACAAGTTCTTTGGTACACTCAAAGTTTATAAATTCCCAAGCAAAGAAGTCCAAAGGAGTGATATCTAGAGATCTAGGTGGCCATGATCTAGGTGAGATCCTCGTCCAATCCAATATCCGCGGAAAGTGTTCACGTACGTGGTAACACTTCGATGAAAGTGTGACAGCAAAATCTTGTTGTAGCTGAAATCTGCAGGAAACTGAGGAACAGCAAAGTTCTCAAGCATGTCGATGTATGTGTGTTCTATCACAGTCGGCTCCGTGAAAAAAAAAACAGACCGATGACCCCATTTTTGTGCAGTTCTAAGCAGACTCTGACTTTTGGTGTGTTCCTTTCATTTTTGATTACTGTATGAAGGTTTAGAATTCCCCAAATTCGACAGTTGTGTCCGTTAACTTTCCCGCACGTATGAATGGAAATTGCCTCGTCACTAAGTAACAACGTATCAAGATAATTAGGACTGTTTTCGACACGGTAAATTATCTCTGCAGCAAACTGATATCGTAGGCGGCGATCATTTGGTTTGATGTAATGGAGTTGTAACTTGTACGCTTACAGCCGCTTGTGAACAATATCGTGAACAGTGGAACGAGGAATTTGCAGTTCATAACTAACCCGTCTAATTGACTTTCCAGGACTGGCAGTGAATGCATCGCGTACACGATCCACATTCTCGTCTCTGGCTGAAACTTTTGGATGATTCCCACTTTGTGAAACCAATCTTCCAGCCTCTTTAAGTCGTATTCCAATGACGAATAGACCGGGAAGTAGGAGGATCGATATTCCATTCAGTTAGTACACGTCGTTGAGCACGCAGTAACTGATAGAAACTCCGTTAACCAAAGCACACGCCTAACCTTTTTTATCTAGTCCAAATCTCTACCAATTACAATTGCTTTGCGAGACAGAAATTAGGAGCGAGTCTCTGCGTGCATATTCCGTTGACCTTAAAAGTATACAGAACAAATCTAGGAGATATTTCCCGCCATTTGGGCCTACCTTTAAGAAATTATGACGACTAGTTTTCTGAATATAGACCATTACTTTTGGATACCTTTAGCCTGGACACTCTGTATTTCACAAATACAAAACACTTATTTCTATTTTCACGTTAGTTATATTTTGAATATACTTGAAAGTTACGCTAAAAAATTAAAAAAAATGCACTTAGTCTAAAACGCAAGATGATCTAACACTGATTTTAAAATGTAATTGCTTAATAAAATAATTATCAAGTACTGTATTTTTACTCAAAATGGATATCCAACAACCAAAACGCGAAACTAGCACAACGTTAAATGCTTACGGCAAAATGAAACTGCTTCCACTTAGGTTTTCATTACACTAAATAAACTTATTCTCAATTTATACGCATAGAAATTCTAAAAAAAAAACAAAAAAACGATAGCTTGATGTCAAAATACAGTACATGTGTTGTTTACATATACTGTCACCCGCTATCTTTATTAATGACCATAGGCTCGTAGCTGGAACCATAAATGTGACGGCGTATCTGGTACTAAACAATAATTAGTATAAGTTGTTTAATTTTAGTCAATAAAACAATTAGTCTAAACAATAACTGCATTTGTTATTTTACAAATCGTGGTTTGTGTTTAATCTGTTTTTTAATCATTTTTATTTCTTTTTTAGGTTTTTATTTGCGTTTCGTCTTATGGGATAAATTTAACGCGTGAAATTATAAGTAAAATCTATATTTCTTTTCCGTTTCCGAAATACGGAGTTTTCCGTATTGAAGAGATGGAACAAAATTCTAAATTCTACTAAAATAAATCGGGAATTGGGAAACTGTACGTTTTGAAGAGGTTTCCGTTTTTAAGAGTTTCCATTTCGCGTATCAGCAATATTGATAGGAACTATACAACTAAACTAAAACTCATTGGAACTTTAACTAAGTATTTATATTCAACATGTGATTTTTTTGGTCATAGTGAATTATTTTAATTTATTTACAATAATTTTTTTTACAGAGTTGGAAATCAATATGGTGATACTATACCAAACGAGTATAGTCGTTACAATAATTATTTCGATAACTCTCAGTACAGAATGCTACCACACACTCAACAGACAGCTTGGCAAAATGCCCACAAACAAATACATGGTAAAAACATGATTAATTAATATCTTTTTCAATTGAATAATCTCACTTTATAAATTTTAATAAATTTATTTATTTATTTATTTAGCGTATGGCACCAAAACATAACACCAGTTACAGTCAAAATTACAAAGATTTAACAAACTAATATATGCTGCTGATTCTGGAGTCGCGATCAGGAAATCTTCAGGATTCCTTTCATAAGCTGTCCTAGGGCAAACTTCAGTGATGCGTCTGACAGTTTGATTTTCACCACACTCACAAAGGGGCGTCGGTGTTTTACTCCATTTATACAGGAAATAAGCGCACCTACCACGCTGAGTCCGTATTCTGTTTAGCGTTGACAATGTCTTACGTGGCAAGTCAAAACCCGGCGGGCTTTGAGTAATACATGGGATTTGGTTATTCTGCTTTGTGGTCCATTCTCGACACCAGGCGTCAGTTAGGTTAAATCCATCCTCTGTGGCGGATATATATTTTATATATATATATATAAATCTTATTCTGTTGGTGTATAATAATACATTATACAGATCATCTAGATAATAAGTATGTAGAAATTACTTCATGAATACTAAAGGAACTACATCATCTTCCTGGGTGGATCCAAGCAAACCATGGTAAAATCTTGATCAACGCATCATACAAAATTAATTATAAGAAAAAGAAAAAAGATCCGGTTAAAATTAATAATTTAAAATATAAACACATAAAATAATATTATAATAAATATATGAAGATGCTTAAGGTACAGAATAAATCACAATTCAGAAGAATTAATGAAAATTATTTGAATACATATTTACGTATGTACCAGAGGTCATCTCTAAAGTAAAGACCATTTCATTGTAAAAAAAATTGTTTTGAAAACTTTATAAATATTTTTTATTTCTCTTAAACTACATATCTTATTCTACTTCTCTATATAATCACCAGATGAATCAAGATATGTACACAAGCGTCAATATACCTTCGTCATCTTGTTCTGCCGTCAGTCCATTTAGCCACTGATTAACTGCATTTTTAAGTTCATCGTCACCCACGAATTTCTTACCATTCAAAAATTCTTTCAATTTCCCAAACAAATGGTAATCAGAAGGAGCTAAGTCCGGACTATATGGTGGGTGATCGTAATTTTCCTATCCAAATGTTCTCAGTAAATCACGTGTCGGACCCGCAACAAGTGGACGTGCATTATCGTGCAGCAGAACAACACCGTCGGTCAGCCGCCCACGTCGCCGATTTTGAATGGCGCGCCGTATCTTACGTAGAGTTTTGCTGTAGGCTTCTGCATTTACAGTCGTTCCACGTGGCATGAAATCAAACAGCAGTATGCCAAACCGATTCCAAAAGACTGTGGCCATCAGTTTGCGTCCAAATGGCTGTGGCTTGACCTTTGTTGGTCTGGTTAGTAAGGATGATGCCATTCACTCACCTGCCGTTTTCTCTCTGGCGTGTAATACGAAATCCATGTTTCATCGCCGGTAGCAAATAAATTATCCAGAAACTTATCCCCTTTTTCTGTGTAGCGCATCAAAAATTTCAAAGCATATCCGATTCAGATTTTTTTGTGACGTACTGTTAAGACGTGCGGCACCCAAAGTGCACAAACCTTTCTGAAACCTAAACCTTTCACGCCATTTTCGGACGTTTCTTTCATTCATTACATTATTACCGTACACAGCAACCAACTGTCTATGAATTTCAGCCAGCTTAACGTTTTGATGGTTTATAAAACGTATGATTCCACGTACTTCACAGTCGGCGGCAATATCAATTTTCCTGTTCATTTTATAATGTAATAACTCACACGTAATCAAAGATACTACAACGCGACAACTTAGAGACAAAAATGCATTACTAGCGTGGCCACGAACGACACACGTTTGCCAACCTTAAGGAGAGAAATTTCCCAGCGGTCTTTACTTTAGAGATATCCCTCGTATATTAATGTATTTGTAATTATTAGATGAAGTTGCAGAAAATTTAGGTTTTATTTTTTCAATTTTTGATGTTAATGTTATTTAAAAATTCATTGACAGAGTAATTTTTTCAGTAAAAGAAAGTGTTTTAATGTTAAATAAACTCGTACATAAGATTCAAGTAATTAAAAATTAATTTGAAGTTACTCTGAGGCATCTGTGCCTTAAATATAATGCCTTAATCACTTATAACTCAAAAATGAAAAGAGACATAAAAATAAAAAATATAAAGAGAAATGAAAAGAGATATTGGCATCAAATAAAACAAACATGACAAAAGTTCATTTTACTTGGTATAAAATTTTACATTTATTTTTCCACATAATCATCACTTACAGTTACAATTTCTTCCAATGATGAACCAGTTTTCTCATTCCTTCAATGAAGAAAGCTCTCAGTCTTTCCTCTATACTTTTTTCCTGATTAGCCTCCAGGAATTACCATCAGGTATTACTTCAGAGCATAGTCTTTCCTCTATCCACATCCACCATCTCATTATTTCCTTCAGTTGATCATTTTTGATGAATTGAATATCCCTTTTTAATTGTGGAAGGAAGTGAAAATTGCAGAATACCAAACAGAAATTTGGCGGTCTGTGAATATATGGTTGTTGTGTATGCAGTAGGTTCAAATTTCCACTTCATAAGAGCTTCAGTGCTTTTACATTTTATGAAAATACAAATAAATAAAATGCACAAAAAAAAATATTTTAGTAAAATATTATTAACTGTGGTAACTTAGTATAAGACTGACTATACATACATTCAATGGCACTTTGGATCAAGTTGCTAGTGTCAAGAAAAATTTTATAGAAAAGAAAATAAAAGCTAGAAGATTAAGAAGTTCTTTCTAATTGTTTTTACATTAATATAAAAAAATATTAAATCATTATTTTTATAGCATTTAACAAAATAGCAGTAATTTTAATAGAAATTTTATACAATTCAACATTGAAGTACAATTTTAGTACACTTTCAAAATTAATAAATAATTAATAAGATAAAAACTACAGAATAAAATATAATTCACTTTCAAGGTTGAATTTATAAGGTAAATTCAAGGTTGAATACTGTTGGAAAGGTTGTACTATTCAGGTAGAACAGTATTGTCTTCTATTTGACTTTTCAAGTGCCAAACTGGTTTACCTTAATTCATAATATGGTCATTATCAAAAGCAATAAAAAAAATTGAATTATTGTTAAAAACAAAGATCCTTATCTAAAGGAAGAATAAAGATAATCCTCCCCCCCAAAAAAAATTAAAACTAACAAAGTAGGATTTTGTTGTACAAATTATATCTATAATAAATAGATACTGAATTAATTTTATGTAAGCATTATAAATGATGATACACCAAATAATTAGACTATTTTTTAATTCAGTATATAAAAATTCATAAAGATCTTAAAAAAGATAAAGATTTTCTTTAAAATTTATGTGGTTATCTTCTTTAAGATTTAGGACTTATCTTCTTGATAATGATTTTAAAAACTACATAAAGATCTTAAAGAAAGCATTTCTCCTAAAAGTGTAAATTTTTGGACAAGATGAAAGGGCTACTCTTCAGTTTTTCAATTACTTAAATTTATTATATTGATATAAAAACTACGTGCAATTATTTATAAATTTTATAGCAATTAAAAGGGAAAATTTATAAATTATTTAAATGTTAATACTATCCCTTTTTATTTATAAAGTAATTAATTACAGTAATTAAAGCTAATGTTATAATATCCAGTTTTACAAATAAATTTAATTTAATTTTTAATTAAAATATTTGTTTTTATACCAAGAAAGTAAAGGTTTTTATTATAATTATTATTTAAGATAGCATGTTCAAAATTTGATATGAAACATTCCGTTTTGAAATTACTTGTAAAATCCTAAAAACATAACTAATCAATGCTATGCTGCTGTAAAATAATAAATTTGTTTTACTAATTATGTGAACAGATATGACTCCAATTGATGATGCAGTTAATGGTCCTCATGAAGGTGAATCTGCTGTTCAGCCCGGATTAAGTGTTTTAGCACCAGATTACTATTACGAAGAAAATATGAGAAATAAACTACAACAGCAGCTTTTAGCTCAACAAAGACTTGTTCCTCAAAATAATATGCCTATTGCATCTGGAGATCAACTGATACAAGTAGCAAATGTTGTAAGTTGTATGAAAAATATAAATTATTAAAAATTAACAATAAACCAAGCTTACTTTCGTAACATTTTTTATTTAAGTTAAATAAGATATGTGAATGTGATTCAAATGGAAAATGAAACATTCAATTTTGAATGATCTTATTTATATGCTGATCAATTTATGAATTAACTTACATATACCAAATAAAAAGAAAAATTTCATGGAGGTTTAGAATATCACTAATGACCTCTACAAATACTTACAACTACTTAGTATATCACCTCTACAACTACTCACAATAGTTTTCAGTTTATAAAAAAAATATAATCGATTCTATCATTTGTTTAAAGTACTTATTCCATTCAATTTTTGATACAACCCATTATGAGTTTGAGAACTTAGGGTTAGAAGCAATAGCTTAATAAAAATATTCAATGAGTAATATTCTTTCTTACCTTTTTAATGCTTGCAATATTTGTACAATATTTTTAAATCCCCTCTTTCCTCAAATTTCTAACAGAACTAGTTTTCATTAATTCTATTGTAATTTAATATATTATTGGTATAAAATATGATTTAAGTGCCTAAATCTTAATTTGATGAAAAACTCATATAAAAGTAGGTAGAGGTAACAGATTTCAGTTATTTCTCTACTTTATTAATATAGACATTATTATTAATGTAACCTAACCTTTATTAACTTATTAATAAAACTTATAATGCTTATTAATATAAACACATAGGATTTAGTGATATGGCTTCTAAATATAAGAATCTGATGCCAGTTTTGATTTAAAAATAATTTTTATGGGGTAAGATATTCCCTCCTATAAAGTTAGGAAAGTTTAGCAACTTGTTGGAATGTTTTCTATGTCATAGGTAAATTAACCAAAGACAAAATGATTATGGAAAAACTAGAACAGTACATAAAATATTAAAATAGAAGAACATAATACGCTTAAAATTGCAGAACTATAGTATTTATAGAGAAAAAACAAGCAATCGGTGAAGTAACAAATATTACCTTGTGTTAATATAAGTCAAAAAAGATATCATGAAAAAAATAAATCATTAGTTTCAAACATAAACTAAACTAAAAGAAAACAAATAAATTATATATTTTTAAGGAATTTGAACTGTGGCATTAAATATAAATATTAAAAATTAGGTGTTGAAGAACAAACTGAAAGGTCTTGAGAAGAGTTGGAGAAGTATTTGCAGAAATTTATAAAACAAATAAAGTTGGTCATTTACAAGTTAAGATATTCCAGATTAGCTGCTTGGTTGTGGAGGAAAATGTAGTGAATAAAAATTGTAAAAAAAGACAAACACTGGAGTAAATGAAACTTTTAACGGAAGATAAAATGCAGGATTTTATAGAAATTTGGTTGCTGGATGAGACAGTAAATCACATCTCTGTACAATATGATAACTCCACAATATCAGGAACTTCTTGGGGAATAATAACTAGGAAAATTAAAGCAAGTGGAGTATAAAGTGCATATTTCTGCCACCTTGTTCAACAAAGTGGTCCCAAAGAATCAGTAAAATTAAACAATATTGTACGCAGTTTCCTTATCATTTATAATCAGCTTTAAGTAAAAATAGCTATAGTTATACTAACCCACTGGGTTGGTCTAGTGAACGCATCTACCAAAATCAGCTGATTTGGAAGTCGAGAGTTCCAGCGCTCAAGTCCTAGTAAAGTTAGTTATTTTTACATGGATTTGAATGTTAGATTGTGGATACCAGTGATCTTTGATGATTGGGTTTCAATTAACCACACATTTCAGGAGTGGTCGAACAGAGACTGTACAAGACTACACTTCATTTACACTCATACATATCATCCTCTGAAGTATTATCTGAAAGGTAATTAACGGAGGATAAACAGAAAAAAGAAAGCTATAGTTATACTAGTATTAAAGTTACTAATATAAAGTATACTAAGCTTGAAGTTGAAAAAAGTACTTCATAGAGCAAAATTACATAAATAAGAAAAAGAGTATGTACAGAGTTGGATATGTGATGAGCAAAGCAGCTTTGGTACTATGTTTGGAGAGATATTATTTTGAAAAAGCAGGAAAATCATTTTGAAAAATGAAATTTAGTCACAGTGTTTGACTGTATTTGATTTTTTAAATATGTTAATGTTGTCATCGTAAAACATTATGAATAGTCCTGTGTATTATGTCAGAATGATTGTCAAAATGATTTGAGATCTTAGCGCTTCTTTATTTCAGTTACCAGAGTGTAAATAACATATTTTTTTTTGATACAATGGATTGTTAATTTTTGGGAAATATCCAAAATAGTTTTTGGTTAATTATGAAGATTAAATTTATTATTAAAAGAAAGTATAAAAACCTTATGACCTACCAATTTTTTACTTTCACCAGCGTATTTGTATCAACGAAATAAATTTAAGATAAAGATAATAAACATTGTTTATTAATATTCTTATGCTAAAAATATTGTCACTTTTAAAACCTTATTAATTATTATCAAAAGACATTTTGCAAAATTAACATCAGACTAAACTTTTAAATGTTGAATATTAAAAAATTCACCACAGTTGTTATCCTCAAACTTATTCCTCATTTCAAGATTTCTTTGTTGCCACCATCTTTATCTTTATTTGGCCATATTTGAAAATTCATTGAAACTCATTCAATAAAGCTTTATAATTTATAAAAAAATGTATACCTTTTTGTAAAGTATCCAAAAAATGTCAAAATTATATTTTAATTATTTTAGTTACAACCATGTTCAAAGATTTAAGAAATCAAATTTTTATCAGCATAAAATATCAAGTATATTACATATAGCATTCTTCATAATTTCAAATTAGAAAAAAAATTGCCAAGTACTACATGACTTTCCTGTCTACACTGGTCAAGTCATGATTACTAATTATGAATTAAATCAATCAATTTAAGCATCAAAATAAACAAATTCTGAGTGATTTTTATTTTTATTTATTTTAGGAGCTTTCTTTCTGTGTGGGAAAATTTAGAATAGGATTATATATAGAATATATATAACTATACTATATATACTTCTATATATATAACTATACTTCTATAAATATATATATATATATATATATATATATATATATATAGAAGTGATCCCTAACAATGTTACGGTAAATTCGATTAATCCAGTGAATTTGATTAATTGCCTCTAATGATGGAGAATTAAATAAGTATATAGCAATTTTTTAAACATACTGGTCATTTTACATATTCTCCATATTAACATATCTTACATATTAAAATAATAACTAGACTACAAGCAATAATTACTGAATTTGCTATTTAAATAATCAAAACACTCCCGTTAATTAGTCAAGGCTAATGAGTGAAGCAAGCATAGGTTATTAACGTTAAATATACAAATTATGTTATTCTCCAACATTGGAGGCAATTAATCAAATTCACTGATAATTACTGGATTAATTAAATTTAATGCAACATATATATATATATATATATATATATATATTTTAGAGTAAGAGTATATATATCTTTTAGAGGTGGGGAATAAGTTATTAGAAAAGATTTTCAAAAAATATTCATATCTAGGTTAAGCATAAAAAATTTGCTTAAGTAAAGTTTTCTCTAAATTATAACACCTCTTTCAGTAGAGGCTGAAATAAGGGAATGAAATTAAAAAAAAAACACTTCTGCATTTGATCTGGGGTTTATAATTTAAAAAAATTGTAGAAAATTTTTGATAGCTCTACATGTTAAGTATAAATTTTCAAAAAATATTTGAAAACTATTTAAACCAAAGGCAGATAGATAGGTAAGATAGAGCAAAAAATATATATTTCAATTTTAAGAGGTGAGGAGGGTTGATATAAAAAAAGATTTTTTTAATTACTTGTGTTTGCATTGTAGATAACAAATTTTCTTTAATAAAGTTTTGTGTAAAATACCTCAGAAGAAAATCAAAATTGTTTTTTTCATGATATCTCCATCACCTTATGAATTAAAAAAAGAATTAATAAAATCAATGCTCCCATACATAGAAATATTTGAGCTAAATTTGATTAAAATTGGTCAGTCCTAAGATAAAAGGCCAAAAGCAGTGCAACATGCATAATATATTGATGTTTTTTTGGTTTAGATCAGCGCTGTCCAACCTTTTTACAACTAGGAGCGTATCTGAATGATTACAAAGGTTGTGCGGGCGCCAGGATTTATTTCAACTATCTCCACACTACGGCTATTATTAACAAAATCAATAATTATAAATATAATAATGACGAAAACATTTGAAAAAAAAATTAATTACATTTACTCACCATGTAATTAATGTGAAATCTGACACTGCATGTTTGATGCAAGTTTAGGAAAATCTGGTGTGTAGCTGTAACAAGCTGTCTTAACGCGTCATCAAGGTGGGAGTGTCACACAGGATTGGTACTTGTTTTTGATGATGTTTACTGATAAAAATGCATCTTTACAAAGATATGTTGAACCAAAGCATGGATACATTTACAGTGCAACACTAAGGAGAATGGGGTATTTTTCTCTGCCCACCAGAGTCCATATATTGCTACACAGTACATATGAGGATTTTAAAGAAAGATATTCTTGAAAATTTAAAATTTCCATTTCTAATTCTTCAATTTATACTTTCCAAATATTTCACATACCCTATTTCCAAGTTAACTAGCATCAACGGAAGTGAATGAATTATTGACAAACCTTATCAGTGGTTCAAATACTGAAAACTGGCTAAATCTATTGTCAAATTCAAACAAGAGTTTCAAGATGCTTGGCATAAGAGGAAAGATCAGACTCACTGTCGTTTACTTTTCTAGAATTGATTTGAAATTTGGAAAGTGTGAAAGGGAATTTCTGTTTAAATGTGTAATTCATAACTTAAACGCATTTAACACTTATCATATCTGAAATATTATGATATTTCCCTTGCAATTCGAGATTTAATTCGTTTAATTTTGAGGTGATATCTTCCAGAAAATGTGAATCTAGTAGTCATGATATATCATCATTTCGTGATAATATGGTCCGGGAGATGATTTCAAAAAGTTTCTTATTTCATCTAGCAGACAACAGAATCGTTCCAGTGTTTTACCCCCACTAAGTCACCTTACATCTATATGAAGAATTACATTGCCATTCTGAGCATGTGATATATTCAAAATATTTTGAAACAATCGATGATGTGTAGAAGACAATCTGGTACAGTTCACCACACGAGTTACAACTTTCACGACATGATCAAATTTTAAAACCTTTGTGCGTAATGCTTCCTGGTGAATAATGCAATGATAAGAAATAAATTTTGGAAATGAGTCATTCGTAGCACAAAGGGATAGAAATTCATTATTGCTACCAGTCATAGAAGGTGTTATAGCACCCCATCTATTATAGCAACAAGCTTTGAAAGTGGAAAGTTACTATCTTTGGCAAGTTTGAAGAACGCATTAAATATGTCTAATCCTCTAGTTTGTCACTGAAGTGGCAACAGTTTGACAAACTCTTCCTTTGCTGTGAAATCATAGAAAACCATTCTAATAAATACACCAACTCAGCATATCAGTTCTTTCATCAAACTGAAGTGAAAAATATTCACATAATTGCAAATCCTGATGTAATTGAGATTCCAAATTATTAGAAATATGTTCAACAATTGCCAAGCAACAGTTTGGTGAGACAGTTGTAGACCGTTAAAGGAAGACATAAGTGCAGATTTATCTTTATGACCTTTGAGCAGAAATTCAGCGGTATTGATCATTGCTTCTTTTACTATTTCTCGATCGTTAAATGGTTTTTTCCTTTTAGCTAGTATGTAACAGATTTTGTCAGAAGCTTCTGTCAAGTTACTGGTGTCCTGAACAGATTTCGTAAACACGGATTGTTGCAATTGTAATTTATATTCTTTCACTTTGTGTATTCTCAGTTCAGAATTCACAGGAAATTCGTTATTAAACTGTTTGTGATCAAACAATGATCAAAATTTTTTAGTCAAAAAAATGTAGCTCTACATTACTTCCTTTAGAAACAGACATGCCAGCATTACACAATAAACACACAGGATTTCCCTTATATTCAATAAAATAATATTGGTTCTCCTATTTACTGTTAAAGCTTTAAGTTCTTTGCCTTTTAGCCACGTTAAGACTACATTGGATGTTATGTTAAAATAATATCTAATAATTTAAAGAACTTCTTTTTAAAGACACTGATAACATATCACAACAAAAGACAACGTAATAAATTGTACCAATAGAATGTAGGCCTACTTCACTTCACAACTCCCAAGTTATACTGAAGTTAAAATATGACAAGATTGGGATGGCACTCAAAGAGTCAGAATTGTTCAAATGTGTCAAATTCATCTCCTTATTGATTGGAGACTTAATTATTGGTCTAGGTGAACTAGTTGGATCCAAAAATGTAAAGATCTGCAAAAAACCTGATAACCCATTTTTGACATGATCATCAAACTCTATCTTTATATAGCTACTATTTATTGGAAAAGTAAAAGCAATACTTTGTGAATTTTTTCTAAAATTTAAAACAGGAATTTCAATTTTTCAAAATTATTTTGTTTGTTTCAACAGAAATAAAATTTTTTGTCATTGTATGTGAGTCCTTATTTCATTCACAAATATAATTGACATATTCTAATATTGAAATAAATAAAACATAAAAAAGAAAAAATGAACTGCAACAGGTATTAAGGATGAATTAGAATTTTTAAAAATTAAACACAAGTATAATAAAAAATGTATTTTATATTTTTTTATCATTAGATATAATTACAAAATTTTTTGAAGCAATGTTGGTAGAGGATTCTAGTTATCAAGGCAGATTTTTTACAAGTAGCAATCAATGATTATAAAAATTATAAATTATACTTATGAAGGTAAGGTAAGGTAAGATAATTATTTATGTAATGAAATTTTCAAATATAGCCATTTATCCTCGCAGGAAATGAAGAATCCAGTTCATGAGGAGATAACATTAGATCATGTGAATCATGAATTACAGTCAACTGGTGAAGGCACATCAGTTAAAAAAGCATCAGCTCACCACCCTTCATTGAATATTATTACTACAGAAAAACCTAAAGGTAAAAAATAAAAAAAAATAGTATTTTTACTTCATCATCAGAAGTTCAATTATGTCAGTATTGAATGCTCTACTCTGTTCGCAGAGGGATTGGTTGTAGAGTGGTCATTATTCTCAGAGAAAGTAATTTTTACAAGTGCCTCTTGAACCTTCTGTACTTTACATAGATCATAGTCTTAAGAAATACAGGGACAGATAAAACAAGAATGGCAGCATTTAATGGATATAAGTAAAGGCTCAGATATTCCAACTTCATTAATAATTCCAAGTAATAAACATTTTTCTACTTCTTCAATTTCATATTTTATACATCCTAATCTTTCTTCTGCATGTCCCTCTATCAGTAAATTAACTAATCTTTGATGTTTATCCCAGTTTGTTTTTGATTATAAATAAATCTAAATACAGTATATATTTATCTGATCTTAAAATTGATTATTCACGATAAAATAAATTTTTATATTTCATATATTAAAAATTCCATCAAATATTTTCCTATGCACAAGCTTTGAGCTTATGTGGTAAATTAATAATTTAATAACAACAAACAAAATTTGTGTGATATTGGTTAATTTCATTATTTCACTGATTTTCTGCATTTTATATCCTAGTTATAAAGAAATAAAGGTTATCAATGTTAGAAAACATCTGTAATAAATACAAGAAAGGGGTAGTTAGTCTGTTTCTTCTTTGAATGTATACTATTAACAAGCTTTCAATTTTCTTTATTTATAGATTAATAGTCGAGCAATGGATATGAATTTCAAAATTATAAATAATTTTTAGTCTAAAATTATTGTAATTTTAATAATCCCATAATTATTATGTACAGTATTATTAAATCCTGCTTCTGAGAGTATACAAAATGAATGCTAAACTGCTAGCAATATTAAAATAACACCAAGTTCTTGTAAACCTTATGTGGATTTAATTTTATTATGAATACAGAATTAATTTTAAATATACTGTTGAAGAAATTAATTATATATAATTAAATTATTATATATATTTTTTAGTTGACTAATGCACCACTTATTTTCTAGTATGTTATATTATGCAATTTATAGGAACACTTAATTTCTGTTAGATTAGCATTTCAGTACTTGTGCCATAGCTCAAATGGAAGTAATTTACATAACTTTATAAAACATCAGATTGATTTTACATTATCAACTACAATATCTGAAGTAAATCTTAGCTAGTAATGGTGAGGTAATAATAATAATAATAATAATGAATTTGCCAATTAAATAAATCACATTAAGGTACAGGAGAATACTGGTTGTACAAAATCATGGTATATACATACTGACAAATTCTGTTCTGCATCTCAACCTTTTATACATGAGCATTCGTTTCATGTAGTGTAATTATTTTAGTCAGAAGCATAGTATTTAAACTTATAAGCATGTTTTAATAAATAAGCACAATCAATTATTTGTTGTTTTGTCTTTAAATCATTTACAGTTTCTCTCATCTCTGTTTGTGTAGTGAATTAGTACTGCATTTATAACTATTCTTTATGACCTTTCTGTATTGCTTTTCTGAAAACTAATTATCATGATCTTTAAGTAGTTAACCTATAAATTATGATGACTTAAAGATATTTTTTGTCTTATATTTGAGAAAGCAAGGCTTGGAATGCATGGTGTTAAAAAGAATGATTATGCTATTTCCAGAAATGATTTGTGTCTAATATCAGGTAGCCAACAACCATTTGGTTATAGCAATTAGCAGACAATGTTGTATATCTTGTAAAAATTATTTCCTATAATTTATCCATGCATTTCAGAAGAGAAGGTACACCATTATGGACACAATTCTCACAGAAAGATGGAACAACTAACTGCAGAAGTAACATTACGTGAGACTAGTTTTGATGGAGTAGCAATACAAGATGGTGGAAGTCCAAGTGGAGCAATTCTGTCTCTTACTTTAGGTAAGTAGACTACATAAATACTACAATCTATATATTACATTTTTAACATGTTGATTAATGAACGGAATTACTTTACACAAAGAATGATTAACAAATGTTTTAGTTAATTATGTTATAATATTAAACATTTATCACCTTACACATGAGATATGAATGGAAAATCTCAGCATATTATTTATAGGAGAACCATTCTTTACTAAATTTTTTTGAGAAGTCTAATGTTATCAGTTACCTAATTTATTCATTCTTAATCAAATTGTTATATTAATTGTTTGTGGATTGCTGCACTCAGGAAGGAAAGATAAAAATCACAAAAAAATTTGTAAATATACAGTACTACATTTGTAACATTTTGATAATGTACATAAAAAAAAAAAATGGAATGATTGATAGATTTTTTGCCTGTTAATATGTATTATTAATTTGGTAATAACAGCAATTAATTAAAAATTTTAACAGCAATATTTCATAGCAACTTTTTAATATTTTTACAATTTTATATCAACATTAAGAGAAGATTTCAGAGTATAAGTACAATAAATAAGAATAAAAAAATAAGTACAATAAAATAAGTAATAAGTACAAAAAGCTACATTTTGATTATATAGCAATAGAAAACTAGCAAATTATGTTACTGTTTATATCATATATGTGGCGTATAAGTACAATTTTCTTTTGTTATGTACATGAATATGAAATAAAATTTAATTACTCTTTCACTGAGAATCCATTAAGACAATACAAACATGAAGGAATATTTATTTTCTGTATACATGTGTATAAAATGTGCCATTCTCAACAGTGAACTATAACAAACAATAGATTCTATTTTACATATGTAGTAGAACACTGTTAACCATAGGAAGGGGGGAAAGCTGTTTCAGATAATCAAAATTTTGGTTAAAAAATAAGATTCCATTTTTTAAAGTTTGAAGTAAAATAGCTGAGGGCAATGCTATCAAAATATTTTAATAAAAATTAAACTGTTAACATATCATTTTTTAACTCTAGTTTTATAATTTTTTTTTGAAAAAATCATTTAGCTTTTTGTTTTTACTTATCATATTGTTTTCTTGCAGCAATACCTTGCCATCGGTTCATTAGAAGAATGTCAGAGGGCTTTGATTCTTCATGTTGATGAAATGTAACACCGCCTGATAATATGAATAAAACACGGTGTGAAAAATGTATACTTCAAACAGCCTTATTTAATAACTCCAAATAAAGACTATTATCTCTAAGGCATTGGAAATCTCTTCAGCAGTGTAATGGTTGCTGGTCTCTGCTATGTCTTTGTCATCTGTGGTATTGTTGTCTTGTGGTTGGGGCAGTACCATGTCAGCAATGTCTTAACCATTGAAATCTAATTCTGAATCATCCCCATTGAGCCAATTATTTACTTACGTTTTGTTGATTTCTTCACGTCTTGACATTTTTTTAATTAACTCCTGAAGATACTCATCTTCAATAATATCCATTAAAAGGTTTGTTCCAACATATTGCAAAGTGGATGATGTTATTTTCTTCCAGGAGTACACCAGTAAACAGCATCTTTCATGTTAATCATTTTCAAGACTTCAAGTACAGTCATTGAGTCATTTATCTCTTGCAATAGGGATTTCAGAAAGAATGCCCAGTAATGCCTTTTAAAACATTCTATCGCCCTTGGTCTGAATCAAACGTGTTGCATTTTATGGTAACAACTTGTAAATCTTGTACCTGCTTCACCCATCATTTCGGATAAAATCTTTCAATTCAAGGTCAAAGTCTATTAATGCCATTCCCTTTGTTGTGTGAACCACAGAAATGCAGCCTTAATTACTTTCTTGTTTCGGCACGTCTTCATTGTTCTCTTGTTTGGCATCGTACAACCATACTCTTCAAATTTATTTTTCATCTTGATCCAATCAGAAATTTTAGAAACACCAAACCAAAATCAACTGCTACAGTTTTGCAAAATCTCACTATTTTAAATACTTCTAATTGGCTCTAATTTCTCTTCAATCATTATCACGACCTGTTTATGCTTTGTTGATATGATGATGAAATTATTAAACTCGGTTCATAAAAATGATCACAAAAGCCACAAACATGATCACCTAGCACAGACGGTTACTGAGTGGATGATATGAACTACTTAAAGTGCCAAAACAACCTGACCTAGGTAGCAAGCCCGTTATCCCCTTTGTCTAAAAGGTGTCTAAGAGGTAGCTGACCTGATAAGTAACCATCTACATTTGCTTTCTATTTCAAAGTAAAGAAACCTGTTTGTATTAAAGAGAGTTATTATGTAGGGCAAATCACATTTTACAAACAATGTTTACTTCATTAACAAATACTCATGGTCAAAATGAGCAATATATAATTTATTTGTCGGTTATTTTAGTCAAATGGTATTTCAGTTAACAGAAGTTCTAGTGCACATATAAAATTTATATTGTATATAAAAATATGTATGCATTTAGATTTTACTTTTAAGTATGCATCATATATTTATAACTTTATAAATGAATAGAATTTATGAGAAATTGTATAATGATCATATGCACACTTATAAAATAAACAGAACAGATATAGGGACAAAAGAATACGATGACTTATTCATAATTTCTTTAATAAGAATAAATTTTCTATTATCATACCAAGCACAATAATATTATAATATCAAGAATTTCATGATGTGTAAAAATAAAATTTAACCTTTTTAACAATCTATGACTAAGGTAACCTATTTTATTGATTTTCTACTGAACTGTGATAGTGCACTTCATTTAATAACATTTTTTAAGAAGCAAAAAACAATAATAAATTTTATAATAATTTTTTTTCAGGAATGTGTGTAACATCTGTAATGATAGTGCTGGTTGGATGTCGTATGCGTACAGTGAGAAGAAGAATGCGAAGGGGTGGTAAATCTGCATATGCACATGATGCAGATTTCTTAGTAAATGGAATGTATTTGTAAAAATAAAAAAGCAAATGATTATAAATATAATTTTTTTTTTATTGTACATAATATTTATATACAATATCGATATAAATATATACATTGTTATAGTCACTTTAATGTTAATAATTAATGTGTAATTGTGAAAAATGTAAATTTATTGTTTTTAATAATGATAAATGAATAGAAACACTGAAAATTCAGAAACAATAATTATTATTATTATAAATAGAATCAAGAAAAGCTAATGTAGAATTAATATAATTAAAATGAGTGATGAAATATAATAATGTAAGTAAATACAATTTAATAATAATATAAAAATAAACTGTTTCACTGTTAACTATTTAAAAGAAGTGTATGCTGATGCCTTCAAAATATCAGTTAGTGTACAATAAATAACTTGTGTTCCAGTGTTCATAAATAAATAAACTTATGGAACTGTTCTTAATTGTGTTTTATAAAATTAATATACAAATACCTCTTATAATCCTACTAAAATTATCTTGTATTTCAGCAATCCAGAAAAATATGGTTTTTAAATGCGAGTACACATACAATTTTAGAATTTTTATAAGCAGGTGCAAATAAGTGAAAGAGTACTGGATTATCAATCTAACATCTCATGCACTAAAATGGATCACCTCATTAATTTATAGAAGATAGAATGCTTGGTACAAGATGAAGAGCAATTTAGTTTAAGAAAAAGCATGGGTACAAGAGAGGCCATTCTGCTTCTTAACTGAAGTAAAACCATGCCAAATGTTATTTATAGTTCTTGAGAAGACATCTGATAATGAAGAATAGAACTAATTTTATAATTTTAAGGATCTTTTAAAATTTGAAGCAATAAAAGAAATCTAAGACAAACTTGAGAATTCCTTTCTTTTTTTTTTGGTCTTCAGTCATTTCACGACTGGTTTGATGCAGCTCTTCACCAAGATTCCCTATCTAAGTGACTATTCCAGGATGCCTTAATATGTGGCCTATAAGTCTGTCTCTTCTTTTAACTATATTTCTCCAAATGCTTCTTTCTTCATCGATTTCCCACAACACCTCCTCATTTGTCACTTTATCCATCCATCTGATTTTTAACATTCTCTATATAGCACCACATTTCAAAAGCTTCTAATCTTTTCTTCTCAGGTACTCCGATCGTCCAAGTTTCACTTCCATATAAAGTTACACTCCAAACATATACTTTCAAAAATCTTTTCCTGACGTTAAAATTAATTTTTGATGTAAATAAATTATATTTCTGACTGAAGGCACATTTCGCTTGAGCTATTCAGTATTTTATATCACTCCTGCTTAGTCCATCTTTAGTAATTCTACTTCCCAAATAACAAAATTCTTCTACCTCCATAATCTTTTGTCTTCTATTTTTACATTCAGTTGTCCATCTTTGTTATTTCTACTACATTTCATCACTTTCATTTTGTTCTTGTTTATTTTCATGCAGTAGTTCTTGCATAGCACTTCATCCATGCTGTTCATTGTTCCTTCTAAATCTTTTTTACTCTCAGCTGGAATTACTATATCATCAGCAAATCGTAGCATCTTTATCTTTTCACCTTGTACTGTTACTCTGGATCTAAATTGTTCTTTAACATCATTAACTGCTTGTTCTATGTAAAAATTAAAAAGTAACGGGTATATGGAACATCCTTGCTGGACTCCCTTTTTTGTATTACGGCTTCCTTCTTATGTTCTTCAATTATTACTGTTGCTGTTTGGTTCCTGTAAATGTTAGCAATCGTTCTTCTATCTCTGTATTTGAACCCTAATTTTTTTAAAATGCTGAACATTTTATTCCAGTCTACGTTATCGAACCTTTTCTAGGTCTATAAATACCAAGTATGTTGGTTTGTTTTTCTTTAATGTTCCTTCTACTATTAATCTGAGGTTTAAAATTGCTTCCCTTGTCCTATACTTTTTCTAAACCAAATTGGTCTTCTCCTAACACTTCTTCCACTCTTCTCTCAATTCTTCTGTACAGAATTCTAGTTAAGATTTTTGATGCACGGCTAGTTAAGCTAATTGTTCTGTATTCTTCACATTTATCTGCTACTGCTTTCTTCGGTATCATGACTATAACACTCTTTTTGAAGTCTGATGGAACTTCCCCTTTTTCGTAAATATTACACACCAGTTTGTATAATCTAGCAATCACTTCCTCACCTGCACTGCGCAGAAATTCTACAGGTATTCTGTCTATTCCAGGAACCGTTCTGCCATTCAAATCTTTTAATGTTCTCTTAAATTCAGATCTCAGTATTGTTTCTCCCCTTTCATCCTCTTTTACTTCCTGTTCTTCCTCTATAACACCATTTTCTAATTCATTTTCCACTCTTCTTTTGCTAGTTTGCACTTCCTGTTTATAGTATTTCTTAATTGTCAGTAGTTCCATTTACTTTCTTCATCACTAGCATTCTTATATTTTCTATGTTCTGCCTAAGTTTGTTTCTGCTGATTTAAGAATTTTATTTTTAACATTCTCCCATTCTTCTTCTTCATTTTCTACCTTATCTTTTTTACTCAGACCTCTTGTGATGTCCTCCTCAAACATCTTCTTTAACTCCTCTTCCTCAAGCTTTTCTAAATTCCATCAATTCATAAGAATTAAATTCCAAGGATTCTTAAGAATTAAAATAAGGCGGAATACTGGAACCTAATACACCATTTTGACTAGAGCAGTATATTAATTAAATTTTTGTGAAGGCTAGAATCTTAAATATTTAGAATCATTACACAAAACTAAAATCATTTTTGTCTTAAGAATTCCAAATTATCATACAAATTTATATCAGTAAGTGTCAGTATCTTAAAGAAATGCATCATTATTATACTACCTAATTTAATAATTATGCAGATAAATTTGAAAAATATAATTTTGGACACTTTAAGTGGTAAAAAATAAAATCAATATACAAAAACTTAAATTACACTAAAAAATAATACTTTCACAATTCTCTAAATTCTGACTTTTAGAAGGGGTCAAAATAAAATTTCACCTTCAATTTTCTTAACACTGACTTTAAAGAATTTGACACTGACTTTAAAATTAAGACAAAAATATAAAAAAAATATTAGTTTTTTGTAAAAGTTATTTTGAGGCTGATTCATTTCTTTACCGTAATTTTTTTTTTAGTTTTATTATTTTTTTTAATGAGGTCCACAAAAA
Organism: Lycorma delicatula; assembly: GCF_047948215.1. Lineage (NCBI taxonomy): Eukaryota > Metazoa > Arthropoda > Insecta > Hemiptera > Fulgoridae > Lycorma > Lycorma delicatula. The sequence goes on from NC_134460.1 coordinate 27,982,744, forward strand.
ATCTATTCACAAGAATAACAAAGATGAGAAACTTTAAACATGAGAGAAGATATAGACTCTTACTGATAATGGAAAAAAGTTCTCTGGAATATTTATTGTATTTTTATAACAAAATGAAAAGGAATGCACAGAAAGTTTATAAGGCTGCTTATAAGTATGACCTAATCACAATCCAGAGATCTGAATGCGGGAATATGTATAACTTTTAATCCTAAATTTCCAAATTTTCTGTAAAAGCCCTTTATTTTAAAAGATTATGATTAACCATAAACAGAAAGAAAGAAATATGTTTTTTATTAACCCAGCTTTGCAGGTCTTTTTTTTGTTTAACCTCTGGGATCACCTTTAGGTATTACTTTAGAGGATGAGATGAATGATTTGTAGCGTGTGTGAAAATGCCATATGTGACTGGGATTCAAACCCGGGACCTCCGGATGAAAGGTTGAGATGCTATCACTTGCGCCACGAAGGCCACTCAGGTTTCGTGGTGCAAGCTTTAAACCTGTACAGCTTTGCAGGTTAGTGAGCACTATGTTCACTCTTTCTCATGATAATTCCATAAAGCTTAATTGCCTAGATAGCAGTTTCTAAGCAGGCTTTGAGTAGAGAGTTTATTTTTTAGTTTCAGTTTACTTTTCTTTTTTTTTTTACTTATTTAGTTTATATTTATGCAATAGTATTATGATCTTAAGATAAGATTTGTAAATATTTTAGTAATATAGTGATGAAAGACCTCTTTCTTATCTTAGTTTATAAAACCCTGATTTTTTTTTTGTCTTCAGTCATTTGACTGGTTTGATGTAGCTCTCCAAGATTCCCTATCTAGTGCTAGTCGTTTCATTTCAGTATACCCTCTACATCATCCTACATCCCTAACAATTTGTTTTACATATTCCAAACGTGGCCTCCCTACACAATTTTTTCCTTCTACCTGTCCTTCCAATATTAAAGCGACTATTCCAGGATGCCTTAGTATGTGGCCTATAAGTCTGTCTCTTCTTTTAACTATATTTTTCCAAATGCTTCTTTCTTCATCTATTTGCCGCAATACCTCTTCATTTGTCACTTTATCCACCCATCTGATTTTTAACATTCTCCTAAGCACCACATTTCAAAAGCTTCTAATCTTTCTTCTCAGATACTGCGATTGTCCAAGTTTAACTTCCATATAAAGTGACACTCCAAACATACACTTTCAAAAATCTTTTCCTGACATTTAAATTAATTTTTGATGTAAACAAATTATATTTCTTACTGAAGGCTCGTTTAGCTTGTGCTATTCGGCATTTTATATCGCTCCTGCTTCGTCCATCTTTAGTAATTCTACTTCCCAAATAACAAAATTCTTCTACCTCCATAACCTTTTCTCCTCCTATTTTCACATTCAGTGGTCCATCTTTGTTATTTCTACTACATTTCATTACTTTTGTTTTGTTCTTGTTTATTTTCATGCGATAGTTCTTGTGTAGGATTTCATCTATGCCGTTCATTGTTTCTTCTAAATCCTTTTTACTCTCGGCTAGAATTACTATATCATCAGCAAATCGTAGCATCTTTATCTTTTCACCTTGTACTGTTACTCCGAATCTAAATTGTTCTTTAACATCATTAACTCCTAGTTCCATGTAAAGATTAAAAAGTAACGAAGATAGGGAACATCCTTGTTGGACTCCCTTTCTTATTACGGCTTCTTTCTTATGTTCTTCAATTGTTTGGTTCCTGTACATGTTAGCAATTGTTCTTCTATCTCTGTATTTGAACCCTAATTTTTTTTAAATGCTGAACATTTTATTCCAGTCTACGTTATCGAAAGCCTTTTCTAGGTCTATAAACGCCAAGTATGTTGGTTTGTTTTTCTTTAATCTTCCTTCTACTATTAATCTGAGGCCTAAAATTGCTTCCCTTGTCCCTATACTTTTCCTGAAACCAAATTGGTCTTCTACTAACACTTCTTCCACTCTCCTCTCAATTCTTCTGTATAGAATTCTAGTTAAGATTTTTGATGCATGACTAGTTAAACTAATTGTTCTGTATTCTTCACATTTATCTGCCCCTGCTTTCTTTGGTATCATGACTATAACACTTTTTTGAAGTCTGACGGAAATTCCCCTTTTTCATTAATATTACACACCAGTTTGTATAATCTCTCAATCGCTTCCTCACCTGCACTGCGCAGTAATTCTACAGGTATTCCGTCTATTCCAGGAGCCTTTCTGCAATTTAAATCTTTTAATGCTCTCTTAAATTCAGATCTCAGTATTGTTTCTCCCATTTCATCCTCCTCAACTTCCTCTAAAACATAATTTTCTAATTCATTTCCTCTGTATAACTCTTCAATATATTCCACCCATCTATCGACTTTACCTTTCGTATTATATATTGGTGTTCCATGAAAACCCTGATATACACAGAATTGTAGTATAACTGCTCATGCAGCTTTTATTAAGTTTTGTCATTTTTGTTCTACGATTCTTAGAATTGTAAGTGACAGTGCTTTTTCTACTAAGAAGTGTTATTATTTTGGGAAAGCTGTTAATTATATATATTTCTCATATGAGAGCAATATCCTCAAACTGAATTAAAAAAATTTCATCTGTTAATTTTCCTTCATTTTTTATTTTACAGTTAATCTACCCTATAAGAAAGTGCCTTATTAATTTCAGTTAAAACTGATAAGTAATTCACTAACTACCAACTGATATGATAAAAAAACAAGACAAAAATTATAATTTAAATCTTATGCTATCCTCATTCATTATTTAAACTATGCCAAGTTATCTGTTAATTAAATTTGTAGATAAAGGCAGTATTGCATAGATGATGCATGCGTCGTTTAATTGTTATGTCTGTGCAGGTTTGATGCTGCTAGGTTAGTTCCATTATCACTACCCTACTGTTAACCATGGCTGTTCCGCTTTCTGTTTGCAACAAAGAAGAGCAACATTCAGGGATCCATTTTTTGTGGTCGGAAGGTGTTAACAGGGGCCGAAATTCATCAAAGACTTTCGGTACAGTACGGGAAGTGTGTTGCCGTAATGGAGTGTCTATGAATGGATTAAAAAATTCAAAAATGGTCACACAAGTGTTAGCACGACGAAGGAGCCAGACGACCATTTACCGCCACAAATGAGGAAAACATTGAGCATGCACGTGACATGGTTTTCTTAGACAGATGAGTAACTATTGATGAAGTGGCACATCATCTGCAGATTAGTCACGGTTCTGCCTACGAAATAATCCACAACAGACTTGGGTTTCATAAAGTCTGTGCAAGATGGATCCCAGAACAACTCACACAGCTGCATAAACAAATGCGCTTGGACATCTTCTTAGACAGAATCATCACCGGTGATGAAACATGGATCCATCATTATGAGCCGGGTAAATGGCAGAGTATGGAATGGAAACATCCAAATTCGCCATGTAAAAAAAAGTTCAAGACCCAACCATTTGCAGAAAAACTGATGCTTATGGTTTTTTGGGACTCACAAGGCCCGGTACTGGAACATTATGACGAAAGGGACATGACAATAAACAGTGTGCGTTACAGTGAGACGCTTACTGCCAAGCTGAAGCCTGCAAACGCCAAGGACTGCTGTCGAAAGATGTTGTGTTGTTGCACGACAATGCCCATCCACATGCTGAAACACTCCAGAAACTTAACTTTGAAGTACTGGCTCATCCTCCGTACAGTCCTGATCTTGCCTCCGCTTGTTTGGTCCGCTCACAGAGGCATTAAGGGGCTGTTGATTTATGTCAGATGAAACAGTGAAAGAAGTGGTGCATTCATGGCTTGCAGCTCAACCAAAAACCTTTTTTTATGAGAAGGTAGAGGAAAAGGGGCACATTATCTGGCAGTTACAAATGGTGAAACTAATAAGGACGATGCAATGAAAACAGTTTGCCAGTTTCACAGAACTTGCAAATGAAGAAACAAGGAGTGTCTGTTTTGATTTAGAAAGGATCTTCAAAAACTGTATTACAACACAAAATGTTCGAAACAAAATAATCAAAATAGCAGATTTTTTGCACAAAGAGTAATTTTTACAATTTTTCTCTACCGTATCTGTATTTATTATGGTTTTATGATATTATTTTATTTAAGTACATTTTTTGGTATATTTTTTATTTATATAAAAGAGGGTTATTTTTTTTCAAGGTCCGATCGGTCACGAAATAAAAATCCGTGCAAAAATTAGGTGAACCTTTGTGCATATGTGTTGCGCAGCATCTCTAGTATGGCCTTCAATCACGCCGCACCACTTCATTTGGTTCTGAACACGCAGCTAGCACGTGAACATATCTACAATAGCATCTCCTGCCAAGTGTGAAGTGCGTGCGGTAATTTGATTTCTTCAGGCTGAGGGGCGTAATGCAGCTAAAATTCATAGACGAATAAGTAATGTGTACGGTGAAACTTCAATGAGTGACAGCAAAGTGCAACAATAGTGCAGGAACTTTAAAGCAGGACGTGCAGATGTTCATGATGCAGGTGGTCAGGGAATGAAGCGAGTGTCAACCGATGATCTCGTTGAGCGAGTGGATGAGGCAATTCGAGAAAATCGTCAGTTCACAATTTCTGTATTGAGTGATTCGTTTCCTTAAATTTCAAAGTCAGCTATCTAAATCATTGTGAGTGAGAGACTTCAGTACCACAAACTGTGGGCGAAATGGGTTCCCAAAATGTTGTCCGACCATCACAAAACAATGAGAATGGACGCCTCCCTAATGTTTCTCCAGTGCTACCACAATGAAGGAGAAAATTTTTTGAACAAAATTGTCAGAGGAGACGAGACATGGGTCTATTTCGAAATTGAAGAAACAAAAGAACAATCCAAACAGTGGATGCATTATCATTCTCCCAGTAAACCAAAGAAGTTCAAGCGAACCTTCTACAACAGAAAGTGTATGGCTACTGTGTTCTGGGACCGGAATGGAGTTTTCTTGGTGGAATTCATGGAACGTTGCACAACCATAACTGCAGTCTCATACTGCGTGACTCTTCAACGTCTACAAAGGACAATTCAGAATAAGCGGAGAGGAATGTTGTCATCAGGCATTGTCTTTCTCCATGACAATGCTCGGCCACACACTGCAGCTGTAACAAAGAAGCTCCTACAGTGTTTTTGTTGGGAAGTGCTTGATCACCCACCATACAGCCTGGACTTCGCTCCATCCAATTTTCACCTCTTTGTTCACATGAAACGCTGGCTAGGAGGACAACAATTTGGCACAGACATCGAGCTGCAGACCAGCGTAGAAACATGACTGAAAACACAGGCAGCTCCGTTCTATGACGAGGGTATTGGGAAGTTGGTACCACGCTATGACAAATGTCTAAATTGGAGTGGCGACTATGTAGAGAAATAGCGTAACTATGTAAGTACTTGTTACAAATAAAAATTTTTTATTTTCACTGTGGTTTTAATTTCGTGACTGATCGGACCTTGAAAAAAAAAACCCTCGTGTGTATATATATATTTGACAAACGATATTAGTACATATCTTTATATCTTCTATTTTTTAAAAATAAAAATGATATGATTCTAAATATACAGGCTCTTCAAGCAGAAGTTTAGCCATATACACCTTATCAAATTAAATTACATATTACCCAACTTATATTTATCAAAGTCTTACTTCAATTACATCAAAATTTACTGAATTTTTTTTTGTAACGTGCATGAAACATTTAAAAATAAATCAAGTAGATTTTATATAAAATTGTATATCTTGCTTTGATCATGCTGCACGTATATACATAATGTATAATAAAGTAGTTTTTCCTACATTTTGATTAATTTGTCAACTGTTCACTATGAATTTTTCACATTCTATTGTATCAACCCTTAATAAAGAATAAAGTTCATGAGAGCTTACCAGCACAAAAACTGCATGAATTAAATAAAATAGAACATTTAATTAAAATTTCAAAATCTATTGAAAACCTGCAGCACGGTGAATGTACTTTCTGTTACACAAACTGATGCTGTACAGTTAAATAATAATTAACAATTCATGCTAATGAAAAATATGGCTTCATTCTATGCTAGCCAAAAAAAAATTGAAAACTTTTTATTTAGTTTTTATAAATATTACTCCTCCTCTATGAATCATGAGACCTTGCCGTTGGTGAGGGGGCTTGAGTGCTCAGGGATACAGAGTAGCTGGACCGAAGGTGCAACCATATCGGAGAGGTATCTGTTGAGAGCCAGACTAAGGAATGATTCCTGAAAGAGGGCAGCAGCTCTTTCAGTAGTTGTTAGGGGCGTGAGTCAGGACGACTTAAACGGCCGTATCAACATCACTCAGTCCTCTGAGTACTGCGCAGCTGAAAGCAATGGAAAACTACAGCTGCTTTTTTTCCAAGAAAATGTGGCTCTCTGCATTTTCACATAGCAATAATGGAGGCGCCTTCCTTGGTAAAATATTCCGGAGGTAAAATAGTCCCCCGTTCGGATCTCCGGGTGGGGACTACTAAGGAAGGGGTCACCAGAAAATTAAAAAATAACATTCTACGAGTCGGAGCGTGGAATGTTAGAAGCTTGAAAAAGGTTGGTAGGCTAGAGAATTTAAAAAGGGAAATGGATAGGGTAAACGTGGATATAGTAGGAATTAGTGAGGTTCGGTGGGAAGAGGAAGGCGACTTTTGGTCGGGTGACTTTAGAGTAATTAACTCAGCGTCAAATAATGGGCAGGCAGGAGTAGGTTTCGTGATGAACAAGAAGATAGGGAGGAGAGTGGAGTATTTCAAAACGCATAGCGATAGAATCATTGTAATAAGGATAAAATCAAAACCTAAACCGACAACGATTGTTAACGTCTATATGCCTACAAGCGCCCATGATGATGATGAGGTAGAGTGTGTATACGAAGAGATTGATGAAGCAATTAAACACGTAAAAGGAGATGAAAATTTAATAATAGTTGGAGATTGGAATGCAAGCATTGGAAAAGGCAAGGAAGGAAATATAGTGGGTGAATACGGGCTGGGCAAAAGGAATGAAAGAGGGGACCGACTTATAGAATTTTGCACGAAGTATAATTTAGTAATTGCCAACACCCAATTTAAAAATCATAATAGAAGAATATACACTTGGAAAAAGCCAGGCGATACTGGAAGGTATCAGATAGATTATATCATGGTTAAGCAAAGATTTAGAAATCAACTCGTTGACTGCAAAACTTACCCTGGAGCAGACATTGATAGCGACCATAATTTGGTGATAATGAAATGTAGATTGGGGTTTAAAAACCTGAAGAAAAGGTGTCAGATGAATCTGTGGAATTTAGAGAAGCTTGAGGAAGAGGAGGTAAAGAAGATTTTTGAGGAGGACATCGCAAGAGGTCTGAGTAAAAAAGATAAGGTAGAAAATGTAGAAGAAGAATGGGAGAATGTTAAAAAGGAAATTCTTAAATCAGCAGAAGCAAACTTAGGCGGAATAAAGAGAACCGGTAGAAAACCTTGGGTTTCAGACGATATATTGCAGCTGATGGATGAACGTAGAAAATATAAGAATGCTAGTGATGAAGAAAGTAAAAGGAACTATCGGAAATTAAGAAATGCTATAAACAGGAAGTGCAAACTGGTGAAAGAAGAGTGGATTAAAGAAAAGTGTTCAGAAGTGGAAAGAGAAATGAACATTGGTAAAATAGATGGAGCATACAGGAAAGTTAAGGAAAATTTTGGGGTACATAAATTAAAATCTAATAATGTGTTAAACAAAGATGGTACACCAATATATAATACGAAAGGTAAAGTCGATAGATGGGTGGAATACATTGAAGAGTTATACGGAGGAAATGAATTAGAAAATGGTGTTATAGAGGAAGAAGAGGAAGTTGAAGAGGATGAAATGGGAGAAACAATACTGAGATCTGAATTTAAGAGAGCATTAAAAGATTTAAATGGCAGAAAGGCTCCTGGAATAGACGGAATACCTGTAGAATTACTGCGCAGTGCAGGTGAGGAAGCGATTGATAGATTATACAAACTGGTGTGTAATATTTATGAAAATGGGGAATTTCCATCAGACTTCAAAAAAAGTGTTATAGTTATGATACCAAAGAAAGCAGGGGCAGATAAATGTGAAGAATACAGAACAATTAGTTTAACTAGTCATGCATCAAAAATCTTAACTAGAATTTTATACAGAAGAATTGAGAGGAGAGTGGAAGAAGTGTTAGGAGAAGACCAATTTGGTTTCAGGAAAAGTATAGGGACAAGGGAAGCAATTTTAGGCCTCAGATTAATAGTAGAAGGAAGATTAAAGAAAAACAAACCAACATACTTGGCGTTTATAGACCTAGAAAAGGCTTTTGATAACGTAGACTGGAATAAAATGTTCAGCATTTTAAAAAAATTAGGGTTCAAATACAGAGATAGAAGAACAATTGCTAACATGTACAGGAACCAAACAGCAACAATAACAATTGAAGAACATAAGAAAGAAGCCCTACTAAGAAAGGAGTCCGACAAGGATGTTCCCTATCTCCGTTACTTTTTAATCTTTACATGGAACTAGCAGTTAATGATGTTAAAGAACAATTTAGATTCGGGGTAACAGTACAAGGTGAAAAGATAAAGATGCTACGATTTGCTGATGATATAGTAATTCTAGCCGAGAGTAAAAAGGATTTAGAAGAAACAATGAACGGCATAGATGAAGTCCTACGCAAGAACTATCGCATGAAAATAAACAAGAACAAAACAAAAGTAATGAAATGTAGTAGAAATAACAAAGATGGACCGCTGAATGTGAAAATAGGAGGAGAAAAGATTATGGAGGTAGAAGAATTTTGTTATTTGGGAAGTAAAATTACTAAAGATGGACGAAGCAGGAGCGATATAAAATGCCGAATAGCACAAGCTAAACGAGCCTTCAGTAAGAAATATAATTTGATTACATCAAAAATTAATTTAAATGTCAGGAAAAGATTTTTGAAAGTGTATGTTTGGAGTGTCGCTTTATATGGAAGTGAAACTTGGACAATCGGAGTATCTGAGAAGAAAAGATTAGAAGCTTTTGAAATGTGGTGCTATAGGAGAATGTTAAAAATCAGATGGGTGGATAAAGTGACAAATGAAGAGGTATTTGGAAAAATATAGTTAAAAGAAGAGACAGACTTATAGGCCACATACTAAGGCATCCTGGAATAGTCGCTTTAATATTGGAAGGACAGGTAGAAGGGAAAAATTGTGTAGGCAGGCCACGTTTGGAGTATGTAAAACAAATTGTTGGGGATGTAGGATGTAGAGGGTATACTGAAATGAAACAACTAGCACTAGATAGGGAATCTTGGAGAGCTGCATCAAACCAGTCAAATGACTGAAGACAAAAAAAAAAAAAAAAAAAAAATATTACTATTTATTAATGATACAAAAAAATTCTTCTAAATATATTTCATCAAACAGCATTTTAAAATGTATCTTTGGTGAATTAACTGCAGTAAAATTTAAAATAGACAGTACTCTAAAATTTGGTCGCTAAATAGAGATATCTTAAAAAGGTATCTATTATTTTTTTTTACTTACTGCTTAAATTTTTCTTCTATGGTTAACAGTTTTTCATTAAACATCTGAGAATAAGTTACAAAATTACTTTCCTGTTTTAATGTAATTACAATAAATTAAAAGAACTTCTTTTAATATAACATATTTAAAATTACCTTTTATTATGAACAATTTAAAAAAAAGAAGCTCATGTATACTTATGTACGCACGTAAAGTTATACTTCTCTGACATGAATAAAAAAAGAATTTTTTTTACGCATTCAAACAAATCTGAACTGAGTCAAACGATCGATAGATGTCATTAAATATCATGAATAAAAGTTTGAATAAATAATTCTTAAAAAAACAAATATATGCTGCAATATAAATAAAGTTTAATGAATATGAACAACACTTACAGTTTAAAAAACATCAGTCTTCAGAAATCCATGTATATAAATATATATTTATTATGACTTAATATCTGTTATGTTTAAAACATGTGCTTATCACTTTTAATTGCATTGAATAACTGACTGAATTAGACACTACATGCGTGTGCATATAAATTGATCTGCTTGGGCCTGTGCAAATCTTCATGGTGTGGTGTTACATTGGTGCGTGCAACTTACGTAACTTGCTGAAAATACACTGTGATCAGTTTCTCCTAATGCACCAAAAGAAGTATAACTTAAAAAAAAAAAATATGTATAATACTTCATCAATTTTGGCATCCTTGAATCTTTGGTCTTGATTTATTATAATGTACATATTATTATACTTGCAAACTCAGTAAATGAATGCTTTATTAGAAACATAGATTAATCAAAGAAATCAGACAAAAAAAAACATGTCAAGTTATCACGGGAATTTACATGACACTCTCTCACTGCTACATGGGGTTGTTCAGAGAGTTAAACATAATTTATAATAAAATAAATGCATTACTTGGTAAATTACAACAATAAAAATTGACTTCAAAATAATTAATTACTTACTGAATTACGCAGTTATAATATTTCTAAATGAATAATTTTTTTTTTTAAATTTACATTTAAAAAATTTACATAAGCAAACCACACATTGCAATTACTCCACGTATTAGAAGAATTAACAGATAAGAAAAATATGTAGGTGCTAATTTCATTTTTTGTAAAAAAAATATCATTAAAAAATAAGATAAATGAGTAAAATAAATGAAAAGTTAAAAATTAATAAAATATTACCAAATAAAATTTATATAATTAATAATAAATAACCATTTTTTTTTTGCTAAAATAAAAAAAGAAAATCATGTTGTATGATAAACTTGTTCTGAGCAATTTACAAGATAATTCCCAAAAGATTTTCAACTCGACCACAATCGACAGAAACAGATAAGGTTTTAGCTGGTATGGCCAAAACAGTCAATGTGTTAAGAAAAACCCCACTTAAAAAGAGAATTTTTTCTCCAGTCAAGAATCTCATAAGGTAAATCAATAAAAATATAATTAGTTTTTATTTATAGTCATTTATTTACAACTTATTAAATAAAAATATACATTAATATTTATATATATATATATATATTACGATTATTTTCCTAAAACACATTCATATTAAAATGATAAGGCATCATCAATTCAGAAAGAAACACTTAATATCTTACATTTTATAATACGATATAAAATATTGCTGTACATAAACAGAAGACATACTCTCGCCAGAGGCACAAAATCTGTGTTAAAATAATAACTCATCTTAGACTTTTTCAAACACAGAATGTATTTTAAAAAGAAAAGAATGGACAATCAGATTTAGTTAACATTATATGTTTCCTATAAGTAAAAGTTACGCTTTATGTTATTAATTTAATGATGCAGTTTCAATTTATGACAGCAACAGGTAACATTAATAACTGTTTTATTGTTTTAAATACAAAAACTAACTAAAGTACTTGGCAACCACCAGTGAGAGCAGCACTGGGGTATTGACATACACAGCAGCCAATATGTATTTAAAAAAAAAATACGTTCATAATTCAATGAAAATATGTAGTTTAACAATGCAATGACTAGTAAACAAATTAAAATACTATCTTTTGCTCCGTCTGCCAGTTCTTTCTTGTGATTCAGGATGTCTCGGAGGGGAAGCACGATCTGTCAACGAATAAAATAAAAATATATTAAAAGAAATCTTAAACAATTTTAAATATAATACAAAATAAAGATTGATGTCTTAAAAAAAGTTAATAAGAATAAGAATTCTAGGATTCATATAATTTAATGAAGACATATTTAAAAATTAACAAAAATAATTTTATAATATTTTCGACAAAATTTTTAAAAAGAAAACTAATTTTTCCATTAACATATGAATGTATCTTTTACAAAAGATACATCAATAGTATGGTAAAAAATACAAATTATTTTGATATTCAAAGTATTTTAAGAGAACTTAAGAAATATTGTTTCAATACTTAAGGTAAAGGTAATACATAACAGAATATGAAACCGTCATAGCAAAATTTTTTAACAGGTACTTAATATTTGTTGTTTTCTGTAGTTTTTTTTTTAAAGAAAGCTTTTGACTTGTATTATTTAAGAATGGTTTTTAGTCCCACCCATCTTTGACATATAACCACAAATATAAAATATCAGTTAAAATAAAAAGAAATAGTAAACCCAACTTCAGAAAAACCCATCAAAAATTAAAAAAAAATAATTCTGTTCCGGTTTTTATTTATTAAGTTTTGTTAAATTAAGGATTAATAAGTTCTTGGTGGAATTAAGTTAATTAGAAAATTTAGATTTAATTAGAAACTGACTTTGTAAAGTCTAAATTTAAAGATTGGGAAAATAATTTTATGTATTTTTTAAGTGAGTTTTATTACTTATTTTATTACTTCCAATCCTCTGTCATAATCATTATAATAAAACAGTGTGTTGTGCGCTTAAATGTAGTCAAAGATTAGTATCTACAATCAGAGGTTTTTGTGCACTTAACATAAAGATTAATGAGTCTGGGATGAAAAAGGCTGCTCAAAGACCAAGCATTCAAGAGAAGGAAAATTCAAAATTATCATTTAATTTAATTCTAGGTGGTATATTTATTTACTACTGGAATAAAGAATACATATTATTCAAAATAACTAGAAGTAACATTCAACACAGTCTGCAAATGCAGTTCTTTAAATAATCTGGCGATTGGTAAGAAAAAACACATGTTTAAATAGACAAGGCTTGTTTACATAAAAGAAAGTACAACTGAGGAAGATATTCAACCACCGACTTTTTAACAGAGTATATGATTAGAATCTATTGATAATAAATAAGAGTTAAATATTTTGCACCAGACATAACCACATAGTCTGTTTAAACTAATAAACTATTGCAGTCTAACCCAGCAATCATGGTAAACCACAGTTAACATTTATTTTTTAATTTTGAGATGCAAACCCTCCCATTAATTAGAGAAATTATTTGGAGTAATCCCAAAGATCATAACCAAAGACGCACGTATTAACTGCTGGAAGCGCACACTTCCAGCAGTTGATAGTAAGTGTTGTCTTGTTTGATAGTAAGTGTATGGTGATTGTTTTTTATAAAATAATACATTTTGTGAAATTCATGCCTCTTCAGTGAATTTATGCATTTTAGATTCATATTGTATTATAAAAGTATGATAAAAAATATTTCTGGGAATTTCCTTAACAAAATAAAAAACAAAATTGGAACCGTCTTTTTTTTTGTAAATCAGTTAAAACTTTATTAATAATTGGGCAGGAGTAGTGTGGGAAGATCCTTTGCTGTACTGCATACCGATTACATGCACCAAACAGAAAATTTACACTATTTATGTGTAATACTGTTCATTAATAGAAAAGATCAGTTTTTTATTTTTATCTTAAACTAATGGAGATAATATAAAAATATGTTATAAACGAGTTACATAATATAAATTCTCAATTGTCACCAGGGCAATGAATTCTTTACAACATAGATTAAACCGAGTTACAAACATTTACATGTTATTTTAACAAAAATAATACATTATACAAATTAAAAAAAGAAGCACACAATTTTATACAATTACATTAACAAATAACAAAAGAGAAATAATTATTAAAAATTTAGAAAACACTCGTACCATAAAAGTTGTATAAGTAGGTGAATTATTTGAATTTTCAAAAAAAAATTATATATGTATATAGTACATATGTAATATTTATTATGAAAATTAATTACCTAAAACATGAAAAGCTTCACAATTAAGATTAAACAAAATAATGCAAACAAAGAATTAACTAATACAAAGCACAAAATCTACTTCAAAATTCACAATGGTAAAAAGTTTATCCATAAAAAAAAATCATTTGTAAATTGTTTCTCTAAACAAGGAAGTAACAACTTATCAGATGACAATCTCAAATGTTTAAATTTCAAACATTTATTAGAAAAAACCCAAAGCAATTTAAAAATAATAAATAAATGATTTAAATCGATAATCCTGTTAAAATACTTGCGTCAAAATTTAAATTAATTTTACAAAAAAAAATTAATTTATGAAAAGATAAGTTACAAAATAGTATTTTCATAGCATATCATCACAATATTATAATAAATACTTTAATGTGTTTTAGTGATGAAAGTCAAAATTTCTTATTTTAGATCTGAAAATACTTTGTTCAAGAGTTATAGCTATTAAAAGATTTAACCAAAACTCCGAAGTGGAACTGTTGATTTTAATTTTATTAAAGTATGCTGCTAATTTTATTTTAACAATTAACTGTACAGCAATAATAAAATAAATGAAACACTTTTGATAATGAGCCTTTTTTTAGGGTTATTCTGTAACATAAACTTTTAATTTTTATTATGAGTTTATTGATAGTGTACATTTAAACTAATTTATCTGAATTTTCAATGAACCTCTACAGCTAGAATTATTAATTTTGTTCTAAATAAATATACACTACTACATTTTTACCAAGATAGCATGCTTTTACCAAAATATTTGTGCTAAATGTTTCAGTAGCCATAACTTGATCAAAAAGAGTTCTGTTTCTTTTTGAATCAATGTTTATAATAACTTTTTCTTCAACCAACAGAACATGTTCTTGAAGAATTTTTTCTATATAATGAAAAATTCTGTATAAAAATATATACACAAAAAACTCCCTAGTTTAAAAGTACAAAAAAGTAGCTATAAAAAACCTTTATATCATTCCACCGATGTCTCAAGTGAACTCCAAAACTGCCGGACTTTAGTAAATTTGTTTGATTCTTAATATGAGTAAGCATGCGTAAAAAAAAATGTAAAAAGTAATCATATTATTAAAAAGCTTAATTTTTATCAAAAGGTAAGAAAAACACATGCAAAGAAATAATGATGAAGTTTGCCTGAAAGATATCAGAATGAAAAAAAAAAAAACAACAATGAACTATCTTATCTAATCCTTGAAAGAACATGATGAACCTTTTATCATGTATAAATTTACACTAAATTATGCTAACTTACCTCAACTAACTTATACTTAAAAAAAACTCAAACTGCAGTTAATTTTGATTAAATTAAACTCATCTATGGAAAGAAAAAATAAAATTCATTACAAAAAATAAGATGGAAAAGAGACCAAAATACTGGGTGATTCAAAAAGTACTTCACAAATTTAAAAGCATAAAAAATTTATTTGTATAACTTACAAATACTTTTACAAATACTATTTGTATACTTACAAATTTGGTTTAGGTCTCTCATTTCAAAGCAAAACACACAGTTTTGTTAAAATGAATATATTTACTGGGGAGGAATGTGCTCACTGTGTGTATTTTGGTTTAACGATTTGCAGTTGGTGATGAAGGATAGAACAGCAGAAATGATATATTTTTTGTGATAAGTCAATGTTTCACATCAGTGACAAGGTGAACACCCATAACTGCTAAGTATGGGGGAGCGAAAACCTTCATGAAACTTTGCAGCACATTCATTGTGGCCCTAAGGTCAATGTTTTTTGTGCCCTAAGCAAATAAAGACTGTACAACCTGTTCTTCCAGGAGGCAACCATAAATTGTATTGTTTATCTGGACATGCTTCAAAATTTTCTAATTTTTCAGTTAGATGACGGTGACCAAGATGGATGCCATTACTATCAGCAAAACAGGGAAACACCTCACCACCACCTAGAAATTTGAGATTTTCTTGATACTCGATTCCCAGGTTGGTGGATTGGTTGTGAAGGTCCAATTGCATGGCCACCTCGCTTCCCATATTTGACCCCACTAGATCTTTTCTTGTGGAGTTTCATTAAAGATTGGGTTTATATAACACCTTTGCCTTCTGATCTTGTTGAGCTACGACTTTGAATTAATACTGCAGCGGCAGAGGTAACACTCAAATTGCTGGCTAGTCTGGGATGAAATAAACTTCAGGTGGGATTTATGTTGCATTACAAATGGACGCCATAACGAACAAAAGTGAATGCTGGGTGAAAAACTCGATGTGTTTTTCTATGAAACGAGACCTCAACTGAATCTGTGAGTTATTTAAATAAATTTTCACGTGATTTTAAATTTGTGAAGTCCTTTTTCAATCACCTAGTAATATGATTCTAGGAAATGTAAAATTAAATTCCACAACAAAACTAGTTGGTTACTAGGCTTAATGGAATAATCAAACAGTAGTTACTTGGCCCAGAAATATAAAAAATAAAAACCCAAGAATCACCTAAGTTGATGTTTATGTCAATTTATTTTTTACAATTAAAAAAAAAATTAGTTACATATAACTCCAACTGTAAAAGTATGTAGTTGTCAAATTTTTTCTTAGAAATGGGAAGAAAGTACTTTTTGAAAAATTACATTTAAAATGTGGGATCAAAGATGGGAATAAGAAAAAAATATTTAGTCTTTCTATTCATGCTTTTTTTATAATTTCATAAGAATATTTCAATTAATGAACAGAATACCAGTGATGCCTAATTGGATAAACAAAATACTTTTTTGTTTTGTTTCACAAAACAAATTACTTCAATAATGGATTGTGTTTTTAACTGATATTTATGACAATCTGATTATGTTAAGGTTAGAGATTTTATACTATGATGAATAAATTAATTATTTTTACTAACTTTTTGAAGAAAAGTTCAGTATTATTTTTGGTCATATGGTGGGAATGAGGGGGTGAAAATGAATTTTCTTTACATTTTGAGATATGAGGAGAATGAAAATGCTGTTTACTTAAATAATGAATTCCTTATATATTTATTTAAAAACCTATGAATAAAATTTTATGGCAAAAATCTTCAAAACTACTAGACCAATTTCACTGCAATTTAAATTCTCTAGTAACTCAAGTTATGCATGTGAAAATTTGATGATGAATGGTTAAGTTAGTTAGGCTCAATTTAAGGTCAAAAAAATTAGAGGGGGGCAAGTTAAAAGCATGGTTCATTATGACACTGCAAGTAGAAATGTTGAAATTTATGCAGTATCTATTTTTATTTATTAAGATCTATTACTCAGCTATAAATGAGTTTTACGTAAAATTATATGAATGTACAAGGATGTTAAAAAATTCAAAAAAGAACTTGACAACTTCTTATTTTTTATTACAGTATACCAACTTGATTTATAATAATAGATCTTATCTGATGTGATTGAGGTATAATATGTTTGAGATTGATTTTATCAGGTAATAACAATGGAAAGATTTTTCAGTTCATTATGTTGTAAAGGATGTACAGTATACTTAAATAGTACAAAAGGATGAACATGTCACTAGCAATTAGCAGAATATCATATTTAAAATTGATAACTACTTAAGTAATATAAAATGCCAAGACAGTAAAATGACAACAATCATCCAAATAAACTTTCATTTTTATTAACATTATCAATGTAAGTTTAAAAAAATACAAATATATTAAGATAATTCTGCAGAAACTATAAAAAAACAAAACTGCAATTATATTTATTGTTAATCACAATATCATTCAAATCTTTGAAAGTATATAAATATTAAAATACTTTGATAATCTCATTATAAATAAAATGTTATCTTGATTATATAATGTACGAGCATTTTTTTTTAATTTGACTGATGATACTAAACAATGAAATACATAAAATGTAAGTAAGGAACGAATAAATTTTTTTTGAATTTTGAACTAAGAAATTCTAAGACAATTCAAGAATAAAAAAGGAAGAAATTAAAATCAATTATGAATAGAATTAAAAAATAAAACTGATGTGATAAAACATCATTAGCAATTGCAATATAAATTTTATTTAAAAAAAAATCAATAGGGAATATAGGCTCAGTGGGGGTTAGGCAAATTCTATCCCTATAGGATCAGGTTAAATTAAAAGAACAAAAGATATGCTAATACGTTTCATAGAAATTTCTTTTTTGTTTTACAAGTTTGTTTTTGTAAACATTAAAAACAAAACCAGTAAGCCTAAAAATGATGTAGTAAAATTAAATTTTTAGTTTAAGACTACAGTACATTTAAGAAAATTTATTGGCTTAAAAACAATTATTATAATAAATAAAACAAAATAAGAGTGTGTAAAGGATTATTATTTAATTTAATATAAGGTGACTCATTTAAAAGCAGCTTGCTCCAATTAATTTCATAGGCCTTGATGCAGTGGAAAGAACAATAAAAATAAATAACTCTTTACAGTGCATGTTTATACTAAGAACCTTGAGCATTTATAAATCTTTGTGCTTGATCAATCAAACTGAAATAGATTTAAATTTTTGTTTGCCAAGGCCTGAAATTTGAATAGCTGTTGTATTGTTTCAGTTTGTGTGAAGAATAAGGGCTTGGATTCTCCCTTTCAAGCAACCTCATAAATAAAATTTACACATACAAATCTGGTGAATGTGGTGACAACAAATCCTTACCGACAGCTAATTCAATATAAAATCCACTAAACTCAATCAAGAGATTTATATGATGCATTGCAGCATCTTGCTGAAATTAACTGTACTTGCAATCTCAGTTAGTTCAAGTGTATAAATGTAGAATTTATCAAAAGCTTTTAATTATACGGATTATTCACTTTATTAAAAAAAAATATGTTTTTTAATAACAACCACATTACATTGATCTTTTTTCATAGTGCTGAATAACTAATAAGGGGTTTCTGTAGACTAATTTAGAATATTTTGAGAACTTAGATGACCAGAAAGAAAGCATACTTCACAGAAACTAGATATCTATAAACATGATGAATAGGTCAAACATCCTCTGCTGATACAATTTTTTAAACAGGTTTCTGAGGAATTGAAGTTATTCAACTCTTCAGAAACCTGGAAATAATAAATGTCTTGATAGTTGGTTCATCATCATTTAGAATTAAGTCACAGATACTGCTTTACACAATTTAGATACTGTCTTCTGAACGCTGTTCTTGTTCTAGACCCTACACACACACGTCTCTATTAAAGCAACTTTTAATGTAGAAAATATGGCAATTAGAAAATAAATTTTACTAAATTCTTTTACCAAAAGTATGAAAATGACTGACCAAATGCGACTTAATGCGGACAGCTACACAAACCTAACTACTACCTTGTGTACTAGTGTTGTCAGATGTTTTAGGGAATGAAGTATATAAATTGAAATGAGCTGCTTTTAAATGAATCTGCCAGCACAAGTAGGAGGTTGTTTGGTAATCAATAAAGGATTAATTTGATCTAATACATACATAAAAAAGGATTTAATTCTGTTGCAGTGAATATATTCATTTAGTAAGGTTTATACATATTATTATAAAAAGTACCTAATTCATACTTACCTTCACGTTTATATATTTCTGAAATTGAATCAAAAGAAAGAGAGGGTGAACGATTCCTCCAACAAAATTTTCTATCAGGATAAAGAGGAGGTGGTGGATCTGGTGAAAAGTATCCTACAGGAGATGATGTAATCCAGCTATCTGGGCTAGAACCCAAAAATTCAAATGAAGATGAAGGAGGTGGAGGATGAGGGAAAGATGCAGGAAAGAAAGCTGTTAAAATTAAAATAAGTAACACTATTAACCTTTTCAGAAAGAAACTGCTCTAACACAAGATTTTTATACATGGTAGGCCCACATTAAACATAACATTTAATTTTTGAATACTAATGTTAATATATCACTTTCAATGTAAAAAAAAAACATATTTTTTAAAGTAACTCTTTACACTTCTTACACTTGTCATAACTACAGTATCAGCAAAGATTTGTTTTGTAGATATTCACGAGTTAATTTACGATTTGATAATAGATTAATTAAGTAGGAGTTATAGATAGAAAAATTATGACCTGAAAATTCAGGTAAAAAGACACTTTTCAATGCAGATACTTTAAAAAAATAATTAACAGTTTACAATCTACAATCCAAAAAAAATGAATGGACAGATCACATTAATGTTTATATAAAACAAAACTGGATCTACCATGTGTAAAATAGAGGATGTAGAAAAAAAAATAATATTGGGGTTTTAAAGCTATTTAATCTCTTAACTCTGACTTACACTAATGAATTATGAATAAAATGAAAGAGTAACTCTTATAGGTTTTCCCTGAAAGTGTTCAATGTGAGCATCATGTTTCATCACAGGCTAATAACCAACCAAGTTCATCCCATACTTTAACCAGTATGTCTGGAGTAAGGGAAGTAATGGAGTAATGTCAGAAGTAAGAGTAATGGAGCTACTTCAATTCTGTGCCTCAAAATGAGCAATCAGTAGGTAGCAGAAGCACATACACAAGATTCTTCATAAAAACACATTGCGTCAAAACAGGTGACTTTGGAGGCCACTGCAAACAAGTTCTGTCATTGGCTTCAAACTGATTGATCCAGCGGTTGGGGAAAATGTCATTCAACCAATCCCGTACAAAGTTATGCTAGTGAAGAGACACATCATCTTGTTACCGAATACAATTCTGTGATCCATCTTGCTACTGAGGAAAGAGCCATATACGCAGCATATCCAAATAAGCAACTCCTGTTACGCTTACCTTAAAATAAAAGTACAGCCTGTAAACTTGCTGTACGGATATTACATAGAAAACAAGTAAATTAATCTTGGGGAGTTCCTTTTGCATTGTGATAGTTCATGGAAACTGTTCTACTAAGATGAAATGTTGATGCATCACTAAACAAAGTATGATCAAGAAAGATGTCTCTTCACGCTGCAACAACATTTCACTTAAGTAAGCATGTACAGCACAATTGGGAGGCTTCAAAGTCTGTAATGGTTGTAAATGGTATGAACACTTATGTAAGTTTCCTTAAAACATTCTACACTATCATCATCGGTATTGCTAATTTGCGGCTGGCCTTGCTAAATTCTTTAGGGTTACACAGGAAAGACTCTCTGATGTGTTCAAAATTGCCTTCAGACACCCTCAGTCGTTCTGAACCCTTCCCTTTACACAGATATTAGGTTGTTTCAAACTGATTATGCCATCCACAAATGTTATTGTCATTTGCAGAATCAAATTAAACTTTCAATGGCACACACATTAAAATGTAAATACAGATTCACATTTAGCAAACTGCAAAACACAGAAGGCTTTCTGTTCATAAGTCATCATCTTCGCTAATGGTGTGTCAAGCAGAAAGATAAGGAATTAATTTATGACGAAGCATGCAACTGTCCTTTTTTCTCTTTGATTCTAGTCTTAAATCAATACTGTACACCTCATTCAAGAGGTATAACAAATTAAAACCCAGATATTCTTTTTTGCACATCCAGTACCTTTTTATGGATACTATGTAACATATTATAAATTTACAGTTATAACTATAACATGGCAATTGCTCCTCTACTCTGAGTCTGTATAGACACTGAAGTCGAGAAATAGTTTTTTCTTACAGATTCAATTATACAAAATCAATGTGCTATTGGAATAAGTAAGTTAACAAAATTAATTTTTTTTTCACGAAGCAGCCAGGGCAGCACAGCTCCCTGGTACATCTATTAAAAGTAAATATCATAAAAAAATTGATGCTATTACTTCCACACATACATTCCGAAGTCCTTCACTATTTTTTGGTTTGATTTTTCACAGTGGAAATATAAGTACAAATAATCAATGAAATAATTTCTTTACACTTATAAGTGAAAGGTTTACACGGTGAACTAAATTTATATGAATTTGTGATATTAACACATAATTATACAAAAAATATGAGAATGATAACAAGAAATAATCCTTCTTTTAAACTTGTAAATTAAAAATGAATAGGACGTACAACAATTATGAATACTAAAAAAACCTAAGTTGACTACAGAAATTATTGAATTTAATTTGAAGATTTTTCCAAACTGGTCTTATAACAGAAACATAACAAATCAGATACGATATCAAAAAAAAACTTCACATTGAAAAATGAATAAATTAAAAAAAAAATAAAAATATTGCTAATAATCATTCAGGCAAACTTTTTTAGTTGATAAAATCATGAATAAAATAAAATTCCATGCATTCTGAAACAAAAAAAATAATTAAATAATAAAACAAAATATCACCTTTCTGATCCATTCCCATATCACGGACAGGTTTTGGCATTGGCCTGTGTGGTGGAGGAGAAGGAGAATGGTGGCTCCCGTATGGTGTAGAATCATAAAAATACGGTATAGGGGGATGCATTGAAAAATTATGATCTAAAGGAGGTGAAGATATTCGTCCTACTGGAGCTGGGCGACCTTCAGGGAATCCCAGTGGGGGTGGTGGTGGTGGGGGTAGGAATTCTGATGTTGGAGGAGGTGGAGGAGGTATGTTTCCCCCAAACATCATGAATGGTGGAGATGTTGAGGGTGGAAATATAGGTAATGTAGGAGGTGGGCTTGAAGGGTCCCCATTGGTCTCTCCCATACCAAAACCTGATAAAAAAAACACAAACATATCTGTTTAATTAAACAGTCCAGTAACTTATAATAAAATATGGTATACGTTTGTCTAAAATCAGCTGTAAAAAATAATTAGAGATTAGATTAACTGAAACACTTCATAACAAATTATAAATGGTCATTAAATCAATAACAAGAATTACTTTTACTATAGTGCCAGAGTACCATGATCTTTTATTAACGGCCTTTCTCTCTTAACATAACCCAATGCAATGGAGCAAAAGTCACATAATCCTATAGTAGAATTTGGTTACATAGAGTATTTCAGAATTTGATGCTCATAATGGTGTTTTAGCGTTTACAGAGATTGCATACATATTATTAATTTGTATAATATGTATTAATATATATTTGTAAATTGTTATATGTTATTAATTTACGTATACAACTACTTCAATCATTTTTAAAAACCTATCTTCAAAGTGATTTTAACTAATGCACCTTGTTGCTTGAAAAAAAAATGTAAACAAACAAGAAGAAACAATAAACATACTAAAAATACAATACAATTTACTAAAAAATTCCATCTTATTTCAATGAATTTTGCTTGCATTTTACAAGTTATTACAGCATATAAACAAATAAAAAAGGATATGCACTTAATTTCATTTTTTTTCTCTCATAGTTAGGAGGCATCAACTTCTGTGATTATTACCCACTAACACACGATTACTATGGAATTGCAATCTCCATTGTTCAACTTTTGTAATCTACAGAAGCTGAATTATTGTTATCAATTTTTTTTTAAACATTTTATAAGAATTTTGGAATTACTGTGAAAATTATACATTATGGAAAGAAATCTACGGCATGTTTGTAAAACTTATATTTATTAAAAATAAAAAAAACAAAGCTCCATAAAACACCAAAATTAAAGGGTTAAATTCAGATTAGTTTGTAATTAAGTTTAGATTCAATTTATTCAGCAGTAGTATCAAAACATTTTTGAGACTAATAGACGAAATCTGTAATTTAAGATCAATGATTATAAAGATTTCCACTAACTGCTAAACAGGACCAGCATTACATTGAACAGAAAGAACAAACAAATTCTTAAGACACAAGTCCTTCTTCTACTTCATCACCAAGGAATTTTTTCAACTGAATGTTCCTTTTTTTAAACAAAACTCTCAATTGTTTTGTTTGGAAAATGACAGCTTATTTTTAAGTCTTGATGCAAGCTTTTATGCACTATATGATCAGATTACTAAATAGTTTTTTTCTTTATCAGAATAATTTACCAAAGCATTTGGGGGTCATGCATATATATATTATATACATTTTTTTTAGAAAGCTACAAAAAGGGATACTTTTAAGTTGTCAGCATCACATCAATCGCTGAAAACGTTTTTTTGTAATTGCATTGATAAATATATATATATATATATATGTATACTCTGAGAATATCTATAATGTCTACTCTGATTTATCAGGTTCTACAGTATTTAAATGTCTATCATTCAAAACATACTCCTGATATGAAGGGTTAAAAATTTAAAATATGTCAGTTCATAAAATTAAAAGCAATAAAATTAATTTACTCACTCATATTTTGTTTAAGATCATCTGAACTTGAATTTGTAGCATTCTTTTCAATAAGTGTTAATCTATTACGAAGCTGTGTAGCTTCATTTTGCGTCTCCTTCAGTCTTCTTTCTAACTGACGAGATGCAAGCTAAAACAATGAAAAGAGAAAACTGGATACCTATGGGTTACATAAGAAATATTTCTATTATTTAATAATTTATTTAGTACTGTGTATATATTATGCAAGCTCTTTGTTTAACTTCATTATTAAGCTAAACAAGATGTTTACTCTAGACTTTAAGATAAAAATGATCTTACAAGTAATCTTATGTTCAGCAGACATTTAAGAATTCTGAAATATAAGCATTTTTATTTTAATAGCGGCAAAAACAATGCTGTAGAGTTAAAATGTGTACTAATGGTAACTATGAACTCAGTTGCAAGGCTTATTCATTTGCATTTTTTATTCTTAATATTCATCTTTACTATCAGTGTTTGTTTCTTTAAGATAATAATCCTCATAATATCTTTTTAGAAAAGCAATATAATAAATTTATTAAAAAAAAAAAAAAAAATCCTTTTCATGTCTTTGAAAATAATTTACAAATGATATTTGTAATAGTTTACTTTCTTTGGGAGGCTTTTGTTGTTTATTTACTTTATTTCAGAGTTAAATATAATAACATATTTCAGATGTAGTTTCTGTATAATTTAATATTTTTTTGCACATTGTGATAATTTATTTGTGAAAATTAATGTTTATTTTTTTATCAAAATAAAATAATATGAAATCAACGTTAGCAACTTGCATTAGTTTTTAATTGGTACATTACAAAAAAACTACGTAAATAATGAAAAAATACCTAAAGAAAAAATTAAGGCATGTTATTATTTAATAAAATGTAGGCTCTACTAAAATTTACAACTTTATAAAGTTGATGCAATATATTAGGTAAAAAATAAAATTTCCTGTGTTTTTCTTAGTAAGATCTGTGTGACCCCTAAAAAAAGCACTTGCTAATCTCTATGATATCAATCCGCTTACAAGATTGCAGTTTCAAGAATGTTCTTACATTTTTCAGAGCAGTAAATTTTATGCATACTTGAGAATGATTAAAACATCTGAGCACCATTATAGTATAATAGATTTTTTATTACTACCAGTAAATAACAGATTGAATTTATTAAGATTGTGAATGTTTATTAGGTAGTAGTTTTGAGATATAACATTTCTTGGGAGAAGAATTTTTCACATAAAAAAAAACAAAAATATGTTATGACAATTGGTTTAATATTTTGATTAACCATATTGTGTCTGATTTCCATTTTGACAAATCTAAGATTAGAAGGTAGTAGGAACACAAAAAAAAGTTGCGCTTACGTAAATTTGAGTCACTTATTGATTAGAAATCTGTGCCTTGATAATAATAGTAATGTTTTGCTATTAGGTTTTTATGGTGTAGATACATAACATAAAGTGTATCAATGTAACACCAAAACTACTACTTATATTTATAAAAAAATTTAAAAACTTTTTCAATCAGAGGTTTTAATGAGATGTTTAAGAAAAAAGTAATTTAAAAAAAAAGAATGAACAGTTTTAAAATTTTTGGCTGAAATAGTAGTGTAATCAAATGGTGTACAAGAATGTATATTAACACGCTCTCATTTTCTGCCTTCTAGTCAATGACTTTGACCAAATAAAAACAAATATTATTTCCAAAATCTCAGGAGTATTCTTTCTTTACCTGTGAAAACACATTACTCCATATTTATAAATATGTAGTAGTAAATTATAAATGATATACATAGAATGTCCCATGAAGAAACAGAGAAACTTTCAGGACATGTTCTGTGAAAATAATGAAAAAAGATCTTGTAAATATAGGTCTAAAAATTGCTTTGTTTTTGAGTAATGGCTAACGAAAGATTTCACCTCCTCTAATAAAAAGAAGCCCTACTGTAATTTTTGGGACACAAATTAAGGAATAAATTTGGTGTTTTCTTATGCGACTTGAGCTGGGAAATAAGATAAAAAAAGGTCCTAGAACTGTAACTCCAATCATTTTTAAGATTTTTTTTTTTTTTGTCTTCAGTCATTTGACTGGTTTGATGCAGCTCTCCAAGATTCCCTATCTAGTGCTAGTTGTTTCATTTCAGTATACCCTCTACATCCTACATCCCTAACAATTTGTTTTACATATTCCAAACGTGGCCTGCCTACACAATTTTTCCCTTCTACCTGTCCTTCCAAAATTAAAGCGACTATTCCAGGATGCCTTAGTATGTGGCCTATAAGTCTGTCTCTTCTTTTAACTATATTTTTCCAAATGCTTCTTTCTTCATCTATTTGCCGCAATACCTCCTCATTTGTCACTTTATCCACCCATCTGATTTTTAACATTCTCCTATAGCACCACATTTCAAAAGCTTCTAACCTTTTCTTCTCAGATACTCCGATTGTCCAAGTTTCACTTCCATATAAAGCGACACTCCAAACATACACTTTCAAAAATCTTTTCCTGACATTTAAATTAATTTTTGATGTAAACAACTTATATTTCTTACTGAAGGCTTGTTTAGCTTGTGCTATTCGGCATTTTATATCGCTCCTGCTTCGTCCATCTTTAGTAATTCTACTTCCCAAATAACAAAATTCTTCTACCTCCATAATCTTTTCTCCTCCTATTTTCACATTCAGTGGTCCATCTTTGTTATTTCTACTACATTTCATTACTTTTGTTTTGTTCTTGTTTATTTTCATGCGATAGTTCTTGCGTAGGACTTCATCTATGCCGTTCATTGTTTCTTCTAAATCCTTTTTATTCTCGGATAGAATTACTATATCATCAGCAAATCGTAGCATCTTTAACTTTTCACCGTGTACTGTTACTCCGAATCTAAATTGTTCTTTAACATCATTAACTGCTAGTTCCATGTAAAGATTAAAAAGTAACGGAGATAGAGAACATCCTTGTCGGACTCCCTTTCTTATTATGGCTTCTTTCTTATGTTCTTCAATTGCTACTGTTGCTGTTTGGTTCCTGTACATGTTAGCAATTGTTCTTCTATCTCTGTATTTGAACCCTAATTTTTTTAAAATGCTGAACATTTTATTCCAGTCTACGTTATCGAATGCCTTTTCTAGGTCTATAAACGCCAAGTATGTTGGTTTGTTTTTCTTTAATCTTCCTTCTACTATTAATCTGAGGCCTAAAATTGCTTCCCTTGTCCCTATACTTTTCCTGAAACCAAATTGGTCTTCTCCTAACACTTCCTCCACTCTCCTCTCAATTCTTCTGTATAGAATTCTAGTTAAGATTTTTGATGCGTGACTAGTTAAACTAATTGTTCTGTATTCTTCACATTTATCTGCCCCTGATTTCTTTGGTATCATTACTATAACACTTTTTTTGAAGTCTGACGGAAATTCCCCTTTTTCATAAATATTACACACCAGTTTGTATAATCTATCAATCGCCTCCTCCCCTGCACTGCGCAGTAATTCTACAGGTATTCCGTCTATTCCAGGAGCCTTTCTGCCATTTAAATCTTTTAATGCTCTCTTAAATTCAGATCTCAGTATTGTTTCTCCCATTTCATCCTCCTCAACTTCCTCTTCTTCCTCTATAAAACCATTTTCTAATTCATTTCCTCCGTATAACTCTTCAATATATTCCACCCATCTATCGACTTTACCTTTCGTATTATATATAGGTGTACCATCTTTGTTTAACACATTATTAGATTTTAATTTATGTACCCCAAAATTTTCCTTAACTTTCCTGTATGCTCCGTCTATTTTACCAATGTTCATTTCTCTTTCCACTTCTGAACACTTTTCTTTAATCCACTCTTCTTTCGCCAGTTTGCACTTCCTGTTTATAGCATTTCTTAATTGCCGATAGTTTCTTTTACTTTCTTCATCACTAGCATTCTTATATTTTCTACGTTCATCCATCAGCTGCAATATATCGTCTGAAACCCAAGGTTTTCTACCAGTTCTCTTTATTCCGCCTAAGTTCGCTTCTGCTGATTTAAGAATTTCCTTTTTAACATTCTCCCATTCTTCTTCTACATTTTCTATCTTATCTTTTTTACTCAGACCTTTAGCGATGTCCTCCTCAAAAATCTTCTTTACCTCCTCTTCCTCAAGCTTCTCTAAATTCCACCGATTCATCTGACACCTTTTCTTCAGGTTTTTAAACCCCAATCTACATTTCATTATCACCAAATTATGGTCGCTATCAATGTCTGCTCCAGGGTAAGTTTTGCAGTCCACTAGTTGATTTCTAAATCTTTGCTTAACCATGATATAATCTATCTGATACCTTCCAGTATCGCCTGGCTTTTTCCAAGTGTATATTCTTCTATTATGATTTTTAAATTGGGTGTTGGCAATTACTAAATTATACTTCGTGCAAAACTCTATAAGTCGGTCTCCTCTTTCATTCCTTTTGCCCAGCCCGTATTCACCCACTATATTTCCTTCCTTGCCTTTTCCAATGCTTGCATTCCAATCTCCAACTATTATTAAATTTTCATCTCCTTTTACGTGTTTAATTGCTTCATCAATCTCTTCGTATACACATTCTACCTCATCATCATCATGGGCGCTTGTAGGCATATAGACGTTAACAATCGTTGTCGGTTTAGGTTTTGAATTTATCCTTATTACAATGACTCTATCGCTATGCGTCTTGAAATACTCCACTCTCCTCCCTATTTTCTTGTTCATCACGAAACCTACTCCTGCCTGCCCATTATTTGACGCTGAGTTAATTACTCTAAAGTCACCCGACCAAAAGTCGCCTTCCTCTTCCCACCGAACCTCACTAATTCCTACTATATCCACGTTTACCCTATCCATTTCCCTTTTTAAATTCTCTAGCCTACCAACCTTTTTTAAGCTTCTAACATTCCACGCTCCGACTCGTAGAATGTTATTTTTTACTTTTCTGGTGACCCCTTCCTTAGTAGTCCCCACCCGGAGATCCGAACGGGGGACTATTTTACCTCCGGAATATTTTACCAAGGAAGGCGCCTCCATTATTGATATGTGAAAATGCAGAGAGCCACATTTTCTTGGAAAAAAGCAGCTGTAGTTTTCCATTGCTTTCAGCTGCGCAGTACTCATTTTTAAGATATCCGATGTAAAACACAAAATTCAGTGATGAAAAACAAGTTTTCTTTAGGTTTGTAGTACAATAGCTTTGTTAAATGGCTAATAAATTGGAAGATTTAGTAACAAAACTTGAAGAGAATTTAATTCTGAGAAAATTATTGTAAATACAGCCAATAAAAAATAAAAACTTTTAAAAATTCGGTTTTTTAAAGAAGCAAAACAGATGAAAAATACACAGAAAATCATATTATTCTTTCTGAACCTAATAAACATTTTTAATATAGAAAAGCAAAAAAAATAAAATTATAAATGATAATAGAATAACAAACCTGTTAACTGATCAAAATTAACTGATCAAAAGTAACTGATCAAAATTCCGTACTTCATAATGTACATAGCACTCTACATGATGTAAAATATTTCTAGTAGCTTTCCGTATCATCTCAGAATCGTTTTGTATAAATTGAATAGCATTTCGTATTTTAATGAGTAAATCTTTTTTAGTATTAACTTTTTCTTGGTATAGTATTGTTTTCATATGGCCCCAAATGAAGTTATCTAGTGGCATTAAGTCAGGTAATCGTTGTAGCCAATTAATTGGTCCATGTCCAATCTAGTTTAAGAAATTATAATTCAAGTGATTTCTAGCTGCTAAAGAAAAATGTGGCATTGCACCATCATGCTGGAAAATCATTTGCAGTCTAGTTTGTAAAGCTACATTCTCCAAAAAACCCGGAAAATTATTTTTCAAGAAACGAATGTATGCATCTCCCATAAGGAATAAGAAATTTAACCACTGGAGGTAATCTGTTGATTGCAAATTTTGAACCTTATGCAGGCAGAAAGGATAAAGATTTTCTTTACGTAGGATGCACCGGAATGTTTTTTTTACAAACCAGTGCAACGTGAAAAATTCACCTTGTACTAGTGCCTGGGCTTTGCAGAATCACACGATGCTCATCATTAACATGACAATTAACTTGGAGTACAACAGAAAACAAATACATTGAAAATGTCCCTTTCATTCATAAATGCTGTTACACCAAAGAATGTTTAAAAAAAAAGTTTATTAAGTACAGAAAGAATGGTACGATTTTCTGCCTATTTTTTGTCTGTTTTGCTTCAATAAACAATCGATTTTTAAAATTTTTTATTTACTTTTTATTGGTTGTATTTACATTAATTTCTCAGAATTAAATTCTCTATAAGTTTTTTTTAATAGATCTTCTGCATTTATTAGTCATTTAACAAAAGCTATTACACTACAAACCTAAAAAAAACTTGTTTTTTTGACACCAAATTTTGTATTTTACATTGGGTATCTTAAAAACTGTTGGAGGTACAGTTCTGGGACCTGTTTTATCCTATTTTATAGCAAATTAAAAGAAAACACCAACTTTACTCCTTAATTTGAATCCCAAGATTACAGTATGGTTTGTTTTTATTAGAATAGCTGAAATCCGGGTGAAGAAATCTTTTGCTAGTTGTAACTTAAAAACAAACTGTTTTCAGACCTGTTTATATGAACCTTTTTCATCAATTTCACCAGTAGAACATGTTCTGAAAGGTTCTTCACTTCTTCGTGAAACACTCCGTATATTAACTTTAGTAACTTGCAAAATTTTTAATAATCAGTAAGTTGCAATGAATTTTCTACTGAAAATAATGAGGAAATCACCAAACAATAAATTAAGGGATACTATTACTTAATGTAATGCAGGCTTTACTAAAATCTCTGTAATACTATAAAAGATAATAAACATACCCAATTATCATGAGCTTTCTGTTCAGTATTTGCTATTTGAATTTTAAATGCAGACTCCGATTCACAGATTTCTTTCTTGAGAGATTCATTCTGCAATCTAAAATCATACTTAAATAAATTAAAATTGACTGAACATTTCAAATCAATATAAATGTTTGATGGAATTTTCAAAGGGACTAAAGCTTATAAAAACAAGTAAAAATCTTACATCTGATGAATAAAATAAAATAATTAGTAAGCAGAATACTAAAAAGATAAAAATAAAAAGTTAATTTAGAAATATAACTGTCTTGGTAAATAAAAAAGTTATGTTAACCCTATTAAATAATAAATAATATTCACAACAGAAAAGCACAAAGTGTTCACTGACCTAATAACTGGAAGTAAAGACATTATTTTAAATAATATATGGCAATTATGTAACAAAAGAAAAACTCCACATGAATAATATTACAACTTGGTGTGATGAAGTGGTGAATTATTTTCTACTTTAGTTCACACAAAAAATATAACAGAGAAATTAAAGGTCAATTATAGTTTATATACTCAATAATTGAAACGCATGAATATGCAACTAAAATGCAAAAGCATTTTGCACTTTTTAAACTAAGAACAAATTTTAATGTTGTGTAATATGTTGAATTTAACCTTTATCCAGTATTCTAAAAAATTTAATGGAATCAAATACTTTATCTTTTCTAATAAAAAAAGTAATAGTCCTAGTAAGAGAAAATCTTTAAATAAATATTATTAAAAGTAATTATGCTCAAAAAATTTATTATAAAACATAAATAATTCGATTAAAATCTCTCTCTCCCTCTCTACATAAATGAAAACAATTGTGAGTCATTCGTAATCAATGCCCAGCAAAAACTACTTTAGAAAAATTGATGAAAATTTGTACACACTTTCTTATGGTGTATGTACACTAAGAAAGGATTTTTTGAAGTTCCAAGTTTAAAGGGTTAAAATGGAGTAATAACGAAAATTTACTATTTTTTAATTTTGCAGTAAAACACAGATATCAACTTGATTTTTGGTCTGTGTAATTTTCGTGTGAATGTCTAATTTTTTAAAATTTATCCCCTGAAAGGGGTGTAGAAAGGTAAAAAAATTTTGAACAATGATTACAAAGATTTCCCATTTCAGACTATAATTAATTAGATATTCAGTAGATCTGGGCTTGCAAGTACTCTTCATATAAATAAATAAAAATAACTTTCAGGTTTTTTAATTTTGATTTTTAAAGGGGTGCGATGGTGTACAGTATGGGAACTAAACCAGTACAACTACTGTCCCACCATAGCGGCGCTGCAGCCCCACCACTCTCAGGCTCCTATAAAAGAGCATGCATGAGATCGTCAACCACCACCTGAAGAGAAAGAAGAAGTCTCCTGGCCGGCTCAACGTGGGACCTCCCGGTGGATGCCAACATCTCCGCCAGGGCATCAGGCCTAGCCGGCCCATCGAGGGAGCTGCTGGATGCAGACACTACATTCCTGCTCCAGCTCGCTGGGCTTCAGTCAGCCTGGCCGGCCCGCTGAGAGAGCTGGCCCAGTGTGGGATCGCTCAGGGAGAACCGCCTCGGCCGTGCCGGTGAAAGACGACTGACGCCAACCTGATACTGTGGGGCACTGGAGGCCACCACTGCCACGCTGTAGTGGGGACCCACCTGTCGCTGAGGGAAAGCTCGGCAGATTTCAATGGACGAGCCGCAACTCCCCGACTTCACTGGAGACCAGCTTTCGGAAACAACAGCTCTTCTCAGAGCTAACGCTAAAAAAAAGGCCCTGAAAATGGGGCCACCGCAAGGTTATGAATTACGTGCCGTCGAAGCATTTCGGCAACAACATATATATGTATAAAGAATAACATACATATAGAATTGTACATTAGAATAATACATATATTATATTACATATAATATATATAACAAAGAACAATTAATATTTACACATACTTATATTTATTAAATGCAGTTATTTTAGCAATAACTTTTTAATATGTTGATTTGAATAATTTTTGAAAAAGCAGAAACTCTGTATATTTAAATAATGCTTGCTTGAAACTCAAACTGTTAGTGCAAATGATCCTTTATACTACTGATTTTCTTTAACTTTGATTAACAGTTTTGGATACAAATTTGCCAAGGTAAAACTGTTATCAGGCAAGCATTTCAACTAAGACTGTTGGCATATCATTCTACAATTAAATTTTTATTATGAGCAATATTTTCAGAATTGTTTTAAATAAAATTTAAAATGATTTATTTTGTATTCTTCAATAACAAGCATTTCTGAACCGCTCAAAAACTACAAGGATACTGTAAAAACCTTAATAATAAAGCATTTACTGCAAAAAGTAAATAATAAATTTTGTGATAAAAATATCTAATATATATATACACTTATAGAAGAAAATATTTAAGGAGGAATAAGATAAAATTGGGATTAAAACACTAAATAAAATACCATGAACCTCAAGTTGGAAAATGTTTGAAAGGGATAACACTAGTAATACAATAACTCAATATAATATTATCATTAACTACAATCAAATGAAAACGCAACCATGACTTACGTAACGAAAAAATGACAAAAAAATTAAACCCAACAATAAATTCTTTTTACATAAAAGTTTACTTTACTATCTATTTATTATAATATATAATGGTTAGTGAATTAACTCAATAAACTTACTAAAATAATTATCTGTCAATAAAAAAAAAAAAAAAAAAAATACTGTACAGCAAATATGACAAATAAAAAACCAAATGAACTACTGGATGATATAACTATGAAATGGAAGCTTATAAAACTCAAGCAAACTGCACAGTAATTTTGCACTTGTCTATATGCAAGTGACAACAATTTATAAATTTTACAAATAGTTGATCTAAAATATATATATATATATATATATATATATATATATATATTTTTTACTGCAGTAACAACAAAATGAACAATCAAACTTTTTTTTTAATAAAAGATTAAAATTTCTTAAAAATCACAATTTAAAGATAAAATTGTATAACGCAAACTTATTAAGTATATATTTCTATTTTCAAATATCTAAGAACTACTTGAAAGTTTCATAAGTGTCTTCTTGGAAAATATTTTGTTACAATATTTTAAAGTAAAAAAATACTTCTACAAGTGTAGACTTTTCCGATCCTGTAAATTATTGAAAAAATACACTATCTACCTTTTAGTATCATAAATAGCAAAGTTATTGAAAGTTATAAAGTAAATTTTAGATAGAGGTTAAGTTACTTTTTAGAAGGAACAAATGAGTAATTAAAATTATGAGATTGGTAAAAGCATTAAAAGGGTAATCCATGGTTACTTATTTTAAAAATGTGGTTATTTATTTTAAAAATAAATAAATAACCACAAAATTAGGAGGCAGAGTAAAGTAAAAGAGAAATACAAGCTATAGAACTTAAGTTAGAAGCAGAGATATTATAAATGAAACTTTTTTCTATACGTTATATTAAAATTAGCAGAAACGTATATTAACCACAAAACACACACGTGAACATTTACTAATAATCCAAGAAAATACTAACAAAAGAAGTAATTTAAATGATAGGTAAAAATTTATGAAGGGGTATATACAAATTATATGTACGTGATTTTCTTACCAAATAACTGCTAAAAGTAATTATTGAATACTACAAAACACTTATGTGATAAATAAATGATAAAAAAATGTAAAAAGTTATAAACACTACAAAGCTGGAGGGATTTGTTTTATTTTTCCGGATTTTTATTTATACCCTTGAATCTGTTGAACACCATTGATTTTCTTTCCTTGAACTTTTTTCTTTTTCTTCTTAGTAACACAAAGAGCAGTGTTTTGAGGTTCAACTCTATATTTATTAAAATAAAAAATAAAAAAGTTACTGAATTTTTGTAAAGCAGAGAATCAGAAAGAACCTGTTTTTTTAAAAAAAAAAAACATTTACACAATTGAATTAAAAAAAAACAAAAACATAATTTAAAATAAACAAATTAATATTATTATTCAGTTTTATTCTGAAATTACAAAAAGCACAAACTGTCAATTGACAAATAATTAAATATAATTTTATAATTGGGAATAAAAAGACAAGTCTTTACAGAGCATAAAAAATTTTAAGGCTAATCTGAGAACTGGAATATCTGTGTACTGCACTAATCTGAACATTTTCCACATTGACAAAAAGTCAATAAAATTTACCCTCACATTTCCTATTCAAAAACAATTATTTGATAAGTGAAGAATAATAATCAGCATTCCTCTATAGAATGATGCAAAATTGTACAATTCACATATAAATAATTTACTGAAAAATGTTGAAAAGAAAAAAATCAGAAAAATTTTTCATAACAAAAGCTTATCTGTACAAAAGTCTATTGAATATTTTAATAGATATTTGAATTCTATTATGCAAGTCACACCAAGTAAATTTTTGTATTAGGACACTACAATATTAAGTGTACTATATCCATAGACGTAACCCTGAATGCTATTTTCTTTATATATATATATATATATATATATATATATATATATATATATACTAAGATGAATGAATCTATAAGTGTGTGTGTGTGTGTGTGTGTGTGTGTGTAAATTACTTAAGAGATGATCAAGAAGTAGAATTTGTTTTCAATTTACAACTCATTTGGGATTCTGTATTTGTAAAACACAAAAATTTGCCCATAAAAATGTTTTGATTGTTTCTTCATGTTTTTACTGTTGGCCAAATGGATTCCTGTATGTTTCTTTAACTACTCAGTAGTAGGAAGAGATTATAACAGTATAGTGAATCATATTTTTGTACCAGTACAATTTAAAAAATGCAGTGATTTTTGTGCATTGTAAATTGTTATGGTTGAAAGTTATTCTGCATGGTAGTTTATCAGGATACTTGTTTGGAATAATTGACAAAGATTTTCAAATTTCCACATATGATTAGAATTGATAAGTCATTCTTTGCATTAAAATATCAACATAACTTGTAAGAAACATTATTGCCATTGTAGATGAGATTGATTTTGCCATAAGTAGCCTGTCAAATATGAATGATCAGCCATTACATTTTACACTAACACACATTTCTGATTCTTGTGACATCTAATCCATTTCTGCTCTACTGTTTCATGAAGTTTTTTTTTTACCCATAAAAAACAAATAATGTAATAATTTCCCAAATTATATAA
Organism: Lycorma delicatula; assembly: GCF_047948215.1. Lineage (NCBI taxonomy): Eukaryota > Metazoa > Arthropoda > Insecta > Hemiptera > Fulgoridae > Lycorma > Lycorma delicatula. Next base: position 28,018,755 of record NC_134460.1, read on the forward strand.
TTATATGAACCCCTTAGACGTAAACTAAAAAGATGTTAGTATATTTATGTTAATGTTAATACATTTTCAATCTGAACAGAAAACTTAACACCAAGGCTGACATTATGTTTTGAGAAAGCAGTTTTGGAACAAACATTACTCACTGAACAACCAAGTTGTGTTTATGTCCCAGTTATATACATATTTGCTACCTAATGCGAACATATTAAATTTCACCATCACAAATAACAGTAATGTTCTTGCCTTCTCAGTATGATACTGAATTACAATCCTTACAACTTTAAGGTTCTCCTATATCTGGGACGTTTAAGGAGTAACATAATGAAAATTGAATGAAATATCATGGAAATTGGGTTAAGTGAGGACAGAATGCCAGTGGTCGAAGACACTGATTTATTCTGGACTTCAGAATAATCACTGCCATGCAATAAACTGGCAGATATTTTCAATGGATGCTGTTAACATTTATGAGTGGCTAATGATAAAAAATCTGAGTCTTTAAAAAGAAACAATAAGATACATGGAAAAGTGAATATGAATACTTCTTGATCCATACAATAAAAGACATTTTTAAAAATAATTTACAAAGGGAACTAAACATTTATTTTATATCAGTATATATCTGTTATTAAAATACTCATAAAACAGAGACTTTAAAAATAATTTTTTTTTTATACAAAAAATTGCAATTTTTTGAATGGATAATATGGAACTAAAATTACAACTAATTTTCATCTAGCATTGAGCCCAATATAAATAACATATAAAAATTTAACCAAATCAATGAGAGTGAAAACTAATTTTGAGAAAAATAGTGCCTTCATCGTGAAATCTTATAAATCATTAAAAAAAAGGCAATTTGAGAAAAAATCAATAAAGTTGTTACTATGTTACAGATGTATGTGATGTTAAAATTGTAGAGGCTGCTTGAAGACTCAAGAGCTATAGTTCTGTGAATTGGTTTTTTCTATAAATTCATGGTCAGTATGCTTCATTCAAAAAGTGACCTTCAGTTTACTTGCATGTGTGTTCCAATCTTTGTCTCTCTTGTGTTGCAAATATGTGTAGTTTTATAAAAATTACACAGTTTGTGAAACGCTCTGTTTATCAAACGAATAATTCTTTATTGTCATTTTTTTATAATAATTTTATGATTTATATTAATCACCTTCTTAAGAACTTATTTTAAATTTTTACATCATAAATAAATGTATTTAAAATCGTAACAAAAATTAATCCAATTTAATAACTAATTTTTATGTATATTCAGTAACAAGTACTAGTTTTGGCTACTATTTTATTTTACTGAATTATGTAAATTTTTTTCCTATTATTGATGTCAATTGAAAAGATTCTAAATTTTTCTGCCTCGACTTGGAAAATATTTGAAATATCGGAACATGAATCTGATGTTCATTACATTTGATGACTTGCATGTACATTCTGATGATGTCTTATTGCAATTTGATCATTAAATGAATCAAAGACTGATATAAAAGATGTTCATACACAATTTAGAGAAGAGCTAATTAACTGACTTCCAGCTATGCATGACTTCCATGATAACTGGGCAACTGATGAGAGGAAATGGCAACAGTGTTTTTCAGAAAGAAGAGCAAGTAGTTTAAAGAGTTCTAAACCATCTGGTATGAAAAAACTGCAAAATTTTTGTAAAAATTAAATAAATTCTTGTTTAAAGGAGGCTAATCAACTGAGAAACAATCCAACCAGATGGAGTTTAACAATTTCGATTTTTACTGCTATGTTATTAAGTGAAATAATTAATTAATACAAAGCACCGATGGAAATAACAATCAACAATGAATAATAAATTTAAATTAGAAATGCCCAGAAAGTACCAAAAGATGTCATGCAGAAAATACTTCACATCTATTTATTCTAACATCATCAGAGATTCACATAAACAAGCTCAATTTACCAAATCACCAGTTTGCTACTGGGCTTTGACAGTTAGTACTTTTTTATTATTTAACTATTATTTAAAAAAAAAGAAAGTAAATTAAAATTAAACATAAGCCGTGGAAAAAATCTAAAAGTTCTTAAAAACCATAATTTAAAATAAATATAATTACTCACTTAAATTTCTCATTTTCTTCTCTTAATGATTTCATCTGTTCGTAAATAGTATGATCATCACTTTGTTTTTGCAACCACATTGATTCTTGCAGACCAAGTTCGCTGTAATTAAAAAAAAAAATAATAATTTGTGGATATGCAAATGGTAGAATTATTAAAATAAAAATAAATAATTTTGTCTACTTTTCTAATAATATGTATCAGCAGAACATGAATTTAAGTTAAGGAACGTATAATTAGAAAAGTTTTTTAAAATGCTTTTATAAACTTAAAATTTTCAGAATATTAACATTTGATAATGATCACTGAAATAAGATGGCTTTAGAAACACAAAACTTCACTTTTCAAAGTATCATTTTTCTGAGGTGTAGCTTATGATTTGGTAGGCCAGAATTCTATATCTTGCATCTGCAAAATTGAAGAGCTAATTGAAATGATGAAAGAGATAAGAGTGATATTTTTAGGACTGAGTAAGAAAAAGTGAAAAGAGCAAGGGGAAAAGGATCTCAGAGGATGAGGAAAACTGTTTTAGATGGGTCATTGAGAAAAAAGGAAAGAATGAGGTTGTAGTGATGATTGACAACAGGTAAGGATTATGGCAAGAACTGAGAAGAATAGCTGTAGAAAAAACACTGATGTTATTAAAGAAATGTACAGAGGCTACTGATGCAGAGTAACACGGAGTGGAAATACAGAATGGTGAGAAATGGACTGAAACAGGGAAGCATCTTATCCCCGGAATTTTTTAATATAGTTATGGAGGGAATGAACCACCAGGTGAGATAGTAAGACAAGGACAAAAAAAATTATATTTGCCAATGAAATCATCTTATGGGGTGAAACAGCAGACGATGTAGACCCAGTTGGATGCAATAGTCTAGTACCATGGAAAAATATGGATTTAAAATAAGTTAAGAGTGAAGTAATGGTTTTTGGAAAAGATAGGAATATAGAAAGAAATACTGAATTGAATGGTGAACCCTTGAGATTGGTTAGGATTTACCTACTTGGGAAATGAGATCTCCAAGGATGGTAGGATACATGATGAAATATCAAAAAGGATTCAAAAAGGGGGAAATTTATATAGGTGGTAAAACATATGGTATGTGATAAGAAGGTACCAGAAAAAGCTAAGAACGTTATGAATGAGTCAATACATGCCTATGCATTACGTAGTGCAGAGTCATGGAAGATGACAAAAAAGGGATTGAAATAGACTACAAGCAGGAGAGATGAAGTTCCTCAGAGAAACAAAAGCCAAAACAAGAAGGGATAGGATAAGAATGTAGATATAAGAAAGGAACTAAATATGAAGAGCCTGAGGGACAGAGTTGAAAGATGTAATGGTATGAACATGTTAAAAGAATGGGTGAGGAGAGGTTGACAAAGAAAATGGAGGGACTAGAGGAGACCAAGGGGACATCCTAGAGGTGAAGGAGGGAACTAGAGGCAGTATAGAGAAAAGAGGGGATACAGATGGCAGCAGGTCGACAATTGATGGGAAGTTTGAAGAAGATGGAGAGAACTTTTTAATACTCAGACCCAGCATTAGCTGGAATGTGACCAGAATATAGATAGTTAATAATTCCATTTATTTAGAAAGCTAACTGTGGATAACACATGAACAGAAAAGCATGCAAAGCATTTGCAATATTATGATGATTTTCAGAATTTTCTTCTGACATTCTTGAATATAAAAGCAAAAATTAAGTTCTTTGCGTAACCAATGAAATCTCCCAAAACCATCTTTTATTATTAATGCCTTACACCCAACCATTCCTTTCTTTCTTACATTAGAATTAAAAAAATTTTTTTTGCAAAAAAATTCTTTTGTCTTTTAAAAAATATTAATGAAATTTAATAAAAGAGTAAAAGATACCTTACCCAACCTACTTCTTTAATAGCATGAATTTATTACTTTTTAGATTATTTCTAACTAGCTAAAATGTGGCCTGAACATGATACTATTATTTCCCTTCTATTAATTTATAAGCTTCCACTTCTAACCTTTAAATATACTAAAAATTATAGTTCCTTAAATACATAATTATAACCAATATGATTTCTGTATTATAAAAGAAATTTGAGTAAAATTTAAAAATAAATTAGGAAAAAAATTATATATGACAATTAATACTAACTTCTGTAACTGGGTTTCTTTTTCTTTGAAGTAATTTGATAGTACTTGAAGTTTTGTTAATGCTTCTATTTTCTCTTTTTCTGCAGCTTCATAATTTTCTTTTAAAGATTTTACTTCTTGCCTAGTCATTTCAACATGATCTAAAACATAAAAAGGCATTATTAATTATTTCTCATAGATTGTTTGTAAAATTAAGTTTCAAATGTAAAGTAATCTGCTTATTTACTGATTATAATGGCATACCTTCTGTCCTAACTTTTATTTTATAGGGGAAATCTTTAGGGAATTATGCTATAGTCTTAATTGTACTTTCCATTTATTAATTCCTACAAAATTTTAACCACCATCTCTAATTTTCAACTAGCCACTATACCACTATTATTCAAAATTTTAATTTCATAGTTCTTACAATTTTTTATTAATCTCAAAAAGGAGAAACAATGCTAATGCAAATTTTTTGGTTTAATTATTAATTCTTGGGTTTTATTTATTTTTTAATTGTTTTTTTTTTATTACAATTTTTATTCTTGATGATTTCATTTTGAAATCCAACCTAGTGAGTATTTACATAAGAAATCTTTCTAGAGTAGGAAATTACACTGAACATCAAAAAAGAGATCATATTTCTTCTGAAAATATGGTTGCAGTCCTCTGCTGTTTTTATAATTAATTAAAACCTAACGAAGGTTTTGATAATAAATGTCAATGAATTAAACTTAAATGTTGATAATGAATTGACCTTAATTTCTATTAAAAATTAATGAAAGGACTGTACATCCTTTAAGAAATCACTCCCTAGTTTGATTAAAATGCAGATGGTAATAAAGCATATACTATTTGTCTAAAAAAAGAAACACAGGAAATAAAATCAAGTTGTTTTTACAATTTTAAGTAACAAACTTCATTTTTAAAGTTATTTTAAAATCATCTTAATTAAACTAACTTTATATAAACAGTATTTTGAATCTTGGTTATCTAATAACATTTAAACTATTGGAATTTATTCCAAGTCTAATTACTTGTAATAACACAAAGAAATTCTTTTTTAACCATAATTACTACTAAACCAGCTGTTCATCACAAAACTGTGAAATGCTGTATATATAGTCTGATAGTCTTTCAACGAAATCTACAGTTAAGCTGTTTAGATTAATCACTGGCCAAAACTGCTTTATTAATCATTTCTATCAATTCAAAATATTTTGGTCGTCTAATTGTTTACTATGTAATAACGAGAGGAAATGGTTTAAAAAAACATAAAATTTGTTAAATCCTGCATAAAACAGACCAACATCCAAATATAGAAAAGCTTATTCAATAATGGTACAATATCAAATACATCTCATTAAATGATGACATGTCTGATACTACAGAATGGAAAAACAGAATTAACAAATATGAAACTTTATTTTGGATGTGAAGGTATTTCTTTTTTGATATTAATATCAGAGCTAATAAAACAGTCGCATTATAAGAAACTTTTTAACTGATTAGTAATTTCCAAGTATGATTTCAATTTACTTACTCAGAAATAATAGTTCAATCTAGTGGGATAGAGATATTGACAAGGCTGAAAACACACCATTGAAAAATCTGAAATACTCGAGTGAGGCAATACTAGGCAGTGTGTTTGTTTACTCACAGTGCAAATTCCAACACACTGTGTACAGTGTTAACATACTATATAAATTCAATTCTTTAACAAGGGAACCTAGGAAATCTGTATGTTATTTCCAAAAATACAAGTCACAAATTAGGTTGTTCAGTTCTGTGCTTGTGTGATGAGGTAAGGATCAGTATTTGATTCTTCTGGAATATAATTAATATCTATTGAAATTTAGGATTCATTGGTTGAGCCTTCTGGGAATCAGAAATTTCTTTCCAAGAAGTTGGAGAGATTGTAATCTAAATCAACACCATGAAGTGCAGGTCTCGTAGCTGAATGAACAATTGGGTATGCAATACTGTTTTTATTGTTTGAATTAAAACCAGCGACATTTGTTAAACAAAAATAGCAGTCATCATTATGGTTAGTAGGCTGCCACCAAATTACAGGTATGCCAAAAGGCAAATGCTCTTTTTTTCTTTTTAACGATTGAGTTAGTTAACGTAACACTTGATGCATAATACATGTGGAGCCCAGGATTTATCTTGGTCTCCCAAGGGACAGTCAAAATAATGCTTGTATGCAGTTTTTAGCAGATTCGATACTGGTTTTTTTTTACTTTTCGTGGTGAGTTCTCTGCAAACGTAATAAAAAATATTTGGAGAATTTTACAAGCCCAATTTTTATTCATTGTAAAATTCAAAATGTTTTAACGAATGAAAGTAAACTGAAATATTATAGAAATACTTCGTTAATTATAAAAACAATTAATTAAATTTTAATTTATAAATACTTAGTTACTTAAAATACTTCATAAAATTGTTTCACCATGGATTGCAATAAAATATAGTGCAAAACACACACAATTTAACAAATCTTGATGTTCAATAAAATAATACCAAAAATTGTTCATCATAAAAATCTTTCACTAAATCTATGGCATAACTTATAAAACAATCTTTATAATATGTGTATGATAAAACCAGTACCACAACTAAAGAACACAGCAAAGCAAGTCATACCAAGAGCTGAACTCATACTGAAGAAAATTCCATCATGTTGAATTACTCATTACTTGACTCACTGACATGTCTGGTTTGACATGAAATGACATCATTCGACTGTTATGTACCAAATATAGGTCTACAGCATGCATCACAATATAGATCATGTGAATAACAAATTTACAGATGTACTAACTTATTTGTATTGTTTGTTCTATAAATGACAGAATAAATAAATTTAAGGTGTTATAACTTAAAAACGTTGCATGATGAGTTGTTTCAGAATACATATTTAGATTCAGCATATAAAATACTATATAGAACAGCTACTCCCCTATCAGTTCTAAATTTTTTGTTGACTAGTGTAATTTTTCAATAAATGTCTCAATAAAATCCTCTGTATTTTTCTTTAATGTTTCTAAACTTGAACAATCAGTTGATATCCATTGCTTAAAAGTTATTTTATCTACAGAATTTTCAACAAATATTCAATCTAATTTACACACTTTTAAGCATAAATTGTAATGATTTTTAACATCATTTTGACTTAATTATTATTTATTGCAATCATGTTATAAAACTAATAAGAAAATAAAAAAAAATTTTTTTTGCTAAAACATACATTGGCATATTTTAGAGTGAGGTTGGATTGTACATGTTCATAGGTGATGAATGAAGACAACGCCTTGTTGCTTGTTGAATAATGGTTTAATGAATTGTTGTCTTGACAGTAAATGAAATGAATTGTAATATAATGTATGATGTGACCGCCTTGGATCAGATTCGAGTGCCGAATACTAGTAACTATGAGTAACACTAATTGTCCATCTGGACGAAATGAAACATACGACCGCACTGCGTGGGATTCTAATGTAGAATGGAGCTTAACTTTCCGATGAGCACTAGCACCCACTAAATCACAGCACCGGCTCGATGTGGAATGGAACATACATATTTTATTTTTTATCTCCTGATCCCAAAGCAGTCCCAATTTCAAAATTTCTCAACTGTTTGATAGTATAATGACAAATATATATCTTTTATTAAAAAATTGAAGATGTTTTTTCTGAAACTCTAGGTCAAAGGTGTTGACATTGAAATAAAAATTTAAGTAATCATTTGCCTTTTTCCAGCAAATTTGAAGGATTCTAAAAATGAAATGGTTTATGAAAGAGATCTAAAACTCAGTATTTTCTCATAACTCTATCAACATTTAATTCATCCCAAATTTCATGAAAATCCCAGTTGGTCAGGTTGTAGGCCTTGTTAATTTACCATGAAATGACCCATTACATAACTTAAAAATGTTAAGTGTATTAGCAAGATTTTAATATATATGTAATTTTTTTCAATGAAGTACTTTTCTTGGGCAAATAAAACAATATATTACAAAAAGATCTCATAATTAAAAAATTAATAATTATCAATAACATAATCTAAAACAAACCTTCTAACAATTTACGTGCTCCTTCTTCTTCTAGAAATTTTTCTTTATAGTTGTCTCTTTCTTTCTCTGCAATGACTAATTTACTGCTTACTTTGGCTGTATCATACAATATTTCTAAATCTTCCTCCTGTAAAAACAATATATGCTTTATATATTTCTCATTATCTTCTCACAAATATTAGTGAACAACTTTTATCAGATTTAATACTAAAAATGTTTGCGTGGATTTGAAATTAACGAATGAAAACCTCATTTCATCATGAACAATATGAAAAAAATTCATACCCTTTTCTACTGCAAAGTGAAAAAAATGCATAAGCAGATGCTATTATTTGATTTTTTGTGCACATAAATTAACATTTTTGGGATCCATCTTGCACACAGTTGTTTTAGCCTAATTCTGCAGTAAAAATTCTATAAGAAATTCTATTAGAAATTCTTATAGACATTACAGCCTGTGAAGTGTGTAAAATTCAGTTGTAAGAGTGCTAAATGTAAAGTGTCAGTTTTTTAAGTTTTCTGTTCAGCTGGTCATCTTTTTGAACAATAAACCTTCCACTCTTCTCTTCATCATAAACATTTGTATTGCCTTCATTATACATATATGACACCACTACCTTACATTCTTTCTCTCCTTACTGTAGGCCAGTAAATTTTGCAAAATTCACAATGAATTTTGGAAGCATTCAAATCACACTCAAATTTCAAAACTAGCAGGTCTGTACTCTGTTGCAGCCATTATTAGTCATTGCTAATGGTAAGGCAAACTACAGACTGTTGACTGTATGGCTGATAGCTAGCTAATATGCATTTTAAGCTAACGCATTTGCATGCTTCATCATTGCTAACACTTTTTTATTAGCAACTGATCCTTACTTTTGAAATGCTCTGCATTATAAATTATTTGCCTACTAGACATACAAATGTAAACACTAAAAGTTACGGAAATCATCTCTGCATAATTATAAAAGGCTTTTATTAACATTACCAAACATTTTAATATATAACTTTTTATTACAAATATGAATAAGCAGCACACATACAAATATGAATAAGTAAAAACAAATTACCTTCTCATGCTTATTTAGTTTAGCAATGGCATCTCTTAAAGCATCAACTTCTCCTTCACAATTAGCTAGCTTTGTCTGAGTATCTTCAACAATCAAGCGCAGTCTGCTTACTTCGTTCGAAAGCTTTGATTCGATCACTGATTTTTGTTCCATTAGCTATACAGAAAATTAAAAATGTGTTTAAGGAATATGTAATCAATGTTTTTTTCATTTATATTTAAAAATAAAAATTACACACAAAAAACTTTTCAATAGGAAAATAATTTAAATGTAAATACAGAGTAAAAAATTTAATTATAGATGCTTTATATAAAACAGGATGTGATTTTGTTGAAACCTAAATAAAAAAGTATCCTATGACAGTAATTGATACATGAGGTATGGCTATTAAACAACAAGACTAATGCTGCTACAGAAGAACTGAGCATGCGCCAAATTCGAATGACCAATGTGTAGTGTGAAGCCTTCTCTTTTGATTGTTGCCACTACAGTTTCTGTAGACATATTAATCTGGCCATTGCCTTTGTTTGGATAACATCTATTTTTTTTTCTGCCGAAAATGATTGGTGTTTTATTAGAGCAAAGAATTGTCGTGAAATTTCATATGAAACTTGGAGAAACTGCTACCAAAACATATCTTTTATTAAAACATGTATATGGCAATGAATGTTTATCATGTGCACAGGGTTTTGAGTAGTTTTAAGCATTTCCAAAATGGCTGAGAAGACGTTAAAGATGATGTTTGCTCAGGTTGCCCTTCCATGTCAAAAACAGATAAAAAAATTGAAAAAATTGGTAATCTGATCTGATCTGACTGTCAGTTAACTATTCATGTGATTGCTGAAACTGTAGGAATTGAGAAAGAATGCGTGAGGCAAATTTTATATAACAGTTTTAACATGCAAAAAGTGTGCGCAAAAATGGTACCTAAAATTCTCATAATCAAACAAAAAGAAGCTTGTGAAAATGTTTGTTCTGACACTTTGAATGCAACTGAAAATGACCAAAACTTCTTGAGAAGAGTGATAAATTGAGATGAATCTCGGTTTTTCACTTATGATCCAGAAACTAAGCATCAATCTATGCATTGGAAGGCCCCTAACTTCACTGAGAGCCAAAAAAGCTCGAATGTCAAATATAACAAATCAAAATTCAAAGTGATGATGATTGTTTTATGTTTCCCAAGGTCAAATCTGCATTAAAAGGAACAAGATTTCAGATCGTTGAAGCTGTGAAAGAAAAAACGGCACATGTCATGAAAGAGCTCACAACAGAAGACTTCCAGCACTGTTTCGAACAATGGAAAATTTGCATGGGCATTATACGGATAGAGGGGTGTATATTGAAGTGGATAATAACTAAATATATATAAATTTAAAATTAAATATTTTACAGCAGTAGTCTAATTATTTAATAACCACACCTCGTAATGTAAATGAAAAATAACATTTTTAAACATTATATTCATGTCAAAATTTAAATGATTCTTGATAATCCCTGAACTTTGGCTTAATTTAAAACTTGGGAACAAGTTGGTGAAGGCAGATCAGATCAGGATAGGATGAGTGACCTGCAGTCATGTTAAGAGCTGAGGAGTGTTGCTTCAGGTGTTGGGCACCTGGTCATCATACGGTGAACTGCAAAGGTCCTGACCGAACCAAATTATGTTTTAATTGTGACAAGGAGGGACACCTAAGGAAGGACTGCAGCTAGGAGACTTTCTGTCCTATGTGCAAGATCGAGGAGCATTCCTTTGGAGAGAGGAACTGCAGGGCCTTCGCTAAGGTATGAAGACTTTTCAGATAAATTCTATCAGAAGCCTGACGGTCCAGGATAAGATAGCTGTTGTCTTGGAACGTGAGGTAAACTATGTATTGGTGTCGAAGCCAGCTAGGACCTGGCAGCTGGATGGATGCTATGTGGACAGGAGGCAGGATGTAGCCATCTTACAACAAGTTCCCACAACCCTGTTAGGAGGACTGGAGCTGAAGGTGGGTATGTCTGGGTCAAGTTGCCAGACTTGATTATAGTCAGCTGCTATTTCTTGTCCAATTTCGAGTATGAGGTCTTCCTTGAAGACATTAGATATTTTGGCAAGCGACTTTAATGCAACGCATACCCTATTCGGAAGTTCGACAATCAACAGGAAAGGTCTGGTCGAAGTCATGAGGAGTTTTGGGTTTACCAAATTAAACGATGGAGATATACCTATGTTTTGCAGGGGAGTTAGTTCCTCATAGATGTGATGTTTGTCCAGGAATTGATGCTGCATGCTGCATTAGGATCGCTGAATGAAGGGTCATTGAAGACATAAAACTCAGTGATCACACAGCAATTTTAACTGTTGTGAGAGAAGGGTGGCAAGATACCCTTGTTATACACCACGTCCAAATCTAACTTCAGAGAATAACAAATTTAAAGAAGAGTTTTTAGATAGAATAAAGAACGAGGGTCTTGTCACACTGGTGTCACTGACAATAACAATAAGAGGAGTCTTTGAGGAGGAAGTGGTGGCTACTCGCCATAGTAGTAGAAGGATGGTTTACTGTTGAGACACAAGATATTAGCTTACCGAGAGCAAACTGTATTTCAGTGAGACGAAGATACCAGAGATGCATCCAGGATGGGGATAAGAGGGACCTGTTGCACTTGGCTCATCTTGAGGCTAGAAAGGCTTTACAGTTAACAATTAGGGAGTCTAAGGGAAATAGTTTGACGAGGTTGTGCGAAGAATTAGACGATGATGTCTGGGACACAGCCTATAAAATTGTCTGTAAGAAGTATGGTAGAAAATTGCCTATCATGGGTCCTGAAATATTTAGACGAGCCATAGAGTAGCTTTTCTCCAATGGTCCACCAGTATAAGGTAAGAAATTGCAGCTACTGATATCTCCTTTTCACGGTGAAGGAGCTAACTTCAGCGAGTAGTAGGTAGAGTATACCTGGTAAGAGCCCGGGGTCTGATGGTGTCTCACGGAGCTAGTCAAGAGCCGCAGTGAAGTAACATGGGGAGAGATACTGCAGGCGTTTAACACCATCCTTTTGCAGGAACAGCTACCTAAGGAGTGGAAGACTGCAAGAATGGTGTTATAAAAGAAACAAGGGAAGCCACATGACAATCCCTCTGAACATACACCGATATGATTGCTCAATAATGCGACAAAGCTTTTTGAGTACATGTTGGTTGGGAGGTTGCAGGGGGATCTACTGGTGAGGCAGGATTAAGCCCTAGTCAGGAGCTGGACTCTCAATTGTAAACGCTATCCACAAATTAATGGCCATAGCAGATAAAACAGAATGCAAGTCACCACAGGAGGCTAATCCATGTGGTAGTACTAGTTGATGTGCGAAATGCATTCAGTAGGCTATCATGGTTGGTGACAAATGAGCTCAGGAGAAGGAAGTTTCATTCCTATCTAAGGAGGGTAGTGCAGGACTATCTCTCGGACAGGGAGGTGACAGGTGTTTGTTAGGATGGGAAGCACTGAATTAAGATATCAGGAGTGCCACAGGGATCCATCTTGGGACCTCTATTATGGAATATTTTTTACGATGGGGGTCTGGGTCTGGATTTCTTGATGAACATAACCCTGATAGTATTTGCAGACAACCTTGCATTAGTGATTGTGAAGAACGAAGATGAAGTCATGTTGGCTACCGAGGGGTCTCTTGCTATGGTCAGGTTATGGATGGTGGATAGAGATCTGGAGATGGTGATGGAAAATACCCAAGCTGTGGTAATGGCAGGTAGGAGGAAAATCAGGAAATTTCCTTTGTCATTGATGATAGGGAGGTTTCCCGCTCTCCTACAGTCAAATATTTGGGAGTTTGGCTCGACCAGAGAAGGTCTTTCAGGTCCTATATACAGGAAACTGCCTCCAACACGAATTGAGTGGTGAAGGCACAGTCCAGCATTCTTGTCAACATCAGTGGCCCACATTATTTCAGAAGAAAACTTGATGCGCACGTTTTGGACTATGTCATCCTCTATGCGGTGCCAGTCTGTTGCACGGGTTGATGGTAAAACGTGTGTGGGCCAAGCTGGGCTGTGTCCAGAGGAGGCTGGCACTGCGGATCTTTGCGGATAAAGAACAGTGCCAACGGACACCACAGTGCTGGTGGTTGCAGCGATTCTACCAATAGATCTAATTGCGAGACAACACATAGAGATGAGAGGGGCTGGAAAGAAAAGAGACCTACACCAAACTGATGGAGAGGTGGCAACAGAGATGGGTGGAGTTCCCCAGAGGTGGAGCTTGGACTAGGTGGTTAATCCGGCAAATACGGCCATCATTCGAGAGGAAATTTAGGAGGTTCGATACAAACTGACCCAGTTTCTGACCGGCCATGGATGTTTCAGAGCATATCTGAAGAGGTTTGTGTGAGCAGGGACTGATCGCTACATGTACAATCAGTTTGATGATGTGGAGCATGCAGTCCTTCAGTGTAAGAAATCCTTGCATACTGATATTATTACAGGCCAGATGCTCGAATCCAAAGGAACTGGGATTTGACTGAGGGTATGATCACGGTGATCATCAGGGGGAGGCTGGCTGATGAGTAGTGGGGGAAGGTCAGTCCTCATGGATGGGCAGTGTGGGCTTCCTTGAGTCACTGCCTGCCAATGGCCTGCGGGAACACCAGATCCTTCTGCTCAGAGGCCAACTGGATGCTAGATGCCCACAACAACAGCATAGGAACCATGTTCATGCCTCACAGCCAGGTCCAGTGCCTATGTAAAGAAAGGGGAGTTTTTTAGTTGGCGAGAGCCCAACACTATCGTTCACAGCAAGCAGATGGTGGCTGGGAAAGCTCTTTTTCCTCCTCTTACAAAAAAAAACTACCATTCATGGAATTTTTATTGAAACCGACTAATGTATATATTAACTACAATTGAAATATCAGTCAACATTTAAAATGTGATATTTTATGACAAATTTTTTTTGTTTTTGAGTTTCATTAGGTAAAGCTTATCATACAAGAACAGTATATTTTTTATTGATATATATCAATAAAAAATTCTGTATTGAAAATTTATCTTTAGCTTTTTTATTAACATGATTGGCAGTAACATTAGTTACTCCTATACAAGGATTAAAATTTAACCCTTCAGTTAAATTTTAATCCTTTATTATCCATTTTACAGATTATTAGTCCTTGTCCCCTTCCGTATTCACGTACTTTTTCCAGCAGAGTTTCCACTTTCAGCAGTCCTGGATAGCTTCATCTGAAATGGCCTTTAGCCATCACTGATTTTAATTTTGGAAATAAGAAAAAAATGGAAGGAGCCAGGTATAGCGAGTGGGGAGGCTGAGGGAGGACAGTCATCTGATTTTTAGCACAAAACTGACGAATTGCCAAAGCTGAGTGTGCAGGCGCATTGTCGTGGTGAAGGAACCATGGTTGTCTTGCCGCAATGCTTGCCTCTTTTTGCAAATTTTTTCACGTAACTGTTGTAAAACGCCTTGATAGTATACACAATTCAGTTTCATTTTGAGACAAGAATTACATTAAGATTGAAAAAACAGAGAGCATCACTTTGACACTGGATTGAGACTGATATGCTTTCTTGGGGTGTGGAGATCCTTCGCCAATCCATTGTGATGAATGAACTTCTGTCTCAATATTGTAGCCATAAACCCAGCTTTTGTCTCCCACTATGAGCCTTTGCTTTAATGTTCCACTGTCACTGGCTTGTTCAAGAAATTGCTGAAAAACGTCCACTCTATGTTTTTTCTGCTGTTTGGTCATCAAACTTTGCTGCAACTTGATGCATGTTCAATTTTTCAGCCAAAATATCATGGCATGATCCAATTGAGATGCTAACCTCTTCTGCAAGTACTCTAACAGTCAATCAGCAATTTGCATGAACTAGATTGTTGATTTTCTGAATGTGGGTGTCATCAATTGAAGTCGAAGGTCTCTCTGGTTGAGGGTCATCTTCAGTTGACTGATGACCACTTTTAAATTGTAAAGTCATTTGTAACATTGCGTATGACCCAGAGCATCTTCTCTGTAATCTTGTTACAAAAGTTAAAACAAACTGTGAAAGTTTACCCCAGTTTCATGCAAATTTTTACATTGTATCATTGCTCCAGAAAATCATACATTACAAAAATCGCTACTAACACTTTAACAAATTGCACTCACATAATAATAACATGAAAACAAAATGAGATATCAACAATCTAAAAAACTGTGGTTACAGAGAAGGTTGTGCGGAACACAATGCTGCCAACCGCACATCACTAAATATCTCCATTAGCGCGTAATTAAAATTGGTCGGCTATTTTTTGAACAGACATTGTAGAATATTGTCCAAATTATCCCACGGCTGGATAATAATGACAGTATATAAAATGGTTTACAACTTGAATTTTGACAGCAGAAGGTGGCAGATGCTTCCACTACATGGATTGGACTTTTTCCATAAAAATATTGGAACATAAATGCCCTTACCATAGAGCCACAGAATCAACATATCTTATTCAAATAAATGCATTTTAGGGATGAACATGCAAATACTTTGTTGTTAGATTGTGAAATCATCTGTCTACAGGCATATGGGTCATTCAATTGTATTCCTTGTTTAGAAAGGTTGTATTCCTTTTAGTTTACTATTTTTATTAAGGTACTGAATTATTTGGCTTTTTTATTTTGAAGTCCAGTTGGCAGAATCAGAATATTATTATTTTTATTTATATTTCTGTTTGCATTTTTGTGTTGTATGAGTATTGCAACACATCATCCAGCCAATAATTAGTATACATTCTCATTTTTTAAATGGCATAACATTATAATATACGCAATTATTTACTCTAAGCTTTCACATTCATTAAAGTAGAGAAGGATGAATGAGAGATGTCCCTTACATAAGAAAAATCCTTAAGTGGGTTTTTTTTCTGGTCTTCTTTTAGTTGCTAAACAACCAAGCAGTTATGCACTTTTTACTACTATGCAATAAATGGTTATGAATGTTTCAGATTGCACCATGAAAACAATAGGAATTTCTTTTAAATCTTTTGGGTTTTATGAGATAATTACTGCTTAAGTCCTCCATAAAGAAATGTGTCAATCCATATAGATTAACTCCTAAACTTATTACAGATGCCTGATATCTAAATAGTCAAGAGATTGTTTTCACTAATAATATGATTAGTTAATAAAAAATGCGAAACAGTAAATTCCCAATATTGAGTTTAATGACTAATAGTAAGTAGAAAACCTGAATAACTCAATTAATGCAGTAAAATATAATTTTTTCAAGAAATAAATTTCTAAAATTACAATCTAACTTACATTCTCTAGCTGAGTAGACAACTCTCTGTTTTTATCACTTAACTGAAGTACTTGTTCTTCTTTTTCTCGACTGACAGTGGTTAATTTTTCTTTTAAAACTTTAACGGTTTCTTGAAGTTTAACAATCTAGAAAAAATAAATTAACAATTAAAACTTCAAAATTTATATTAAAAAGAAAATTACTCATACAGAAAGGTTAATGGATAAGTTAAAATAATATATTCATTTATTTTAAAAAAAACAGTGAATTTATGATAAAAGAAAGAAAAAAAAATACTGAAATTGTTATAAAATTATTAGCAGAAATGAAACTTATTTGTTTATAATGACAACAATCCACTGATTAATGCAATAATTTACAAGCATATAAGTGCCCTTGTTTACACAGGCAATATTACAATCTAGATGTAATGCTTAATAATTCTGGAATCACCAAAGATGGAACTTTCCTGGGAAAAAAGTTTCAGATGATCTGACATTCCCTTTGGTACTCTACATAGAATCGATATGTATCTGTGTTGTGTATTTTATATTTGCAATTTTTTTATATTGATTGTGATAAAAACTTACATTGCATCTATCTGAAGTCACTCCATTTACTATTTCAAAAATCACAGCTGACAATGTAAAGCACTTTAAACTAAAAAAAAAATATTTTTTCAACGATGTTACAAAATTCTCTTTATTACCTAAGTATTTGTAAAAATTCCACATTTAACATATTAAAAGATTGTATGAATCTACTTCTGAAAAATCAATTTTGAAATTTATCATTTAAAAGTAAATAAATTTTTATTAATAATCTCATTTAAATTAGTTTTAAAGTTAAAAGTATGTGCAAAATAAGCTACTCTACATTATGAAATGCACTAAAATTTGATCAAAATCATAAACTGCATGAACCATTTTTAAGAAATTCAGCTGTGAAATCTCAGAATGTTGGGTCTTTTAGAGTTACTTATTATAATAATATATTATTAATATCTTTTTTTAACTTAATCACAAGAAGTGGTTTATCTTAAAATCACCAAAAATTATGAAACTTTAATAAACAATACAGTCGGCTCTTGTTAATCTGACATTCTTTAGTCTGACATCTCCAGTATCTGACAGTTTTTGTCTAATAGCTGAGACAATTCTTGTAATGCCACTATTTTTTTTTCTTTTTACTTCTAATTTTTATGCACACTGCCACATCTGATAAAACAGAGAGACGCCATGGCTGAGGGGGTGAATATGATGTTTAAAGTGAGTACGCCATGGTTATGTGGAATATTCTAATAAATTACATTACAGAACTTCTGATTGTCACTGACAACTTCATTAGCTATGTCTCTAGTTGAGTGCATGGCACGGCTGGCTGGCGACTTGTACAGTACTCAGCTCTACAAACCCTGTAGTAAAATTCTTACAGTATCTTAGTATACATCTCAGAATCACATGATTGTGTGCCATATTTAGAAGTTATATTTGTTTTAATATGTCTAGTTTTCCTTATCTTAAAGTATTTCGTATCTTTAACAGTATTCGAACATCATTGGTTTTAGTTTTGAAGATGTTGAAACCACAAAAACATAAGCACATCATGCTAACTTTATTTCAAAAAGGAAAAATTCTTAAAAGAATTGACAAAGGTGAAAAAATTGATGTTGCTTACTGTATGGAATTGGATGTGCAACGATTTATTACTTGCAAAAATATAGGGTAAAAATAGAAGTATTTGTAAAAGATAATGTCAGTGGTAAAAGTGATCTGAAAATATTAAAATCTGGCACATTCCCGTTAATGGAAGATGCACTTTATGCTTGGTTTATCCAGGAATGTTTCAACCATACTCTCTTTTTGGCAAAATCATCAAAGAAAAAGCTAAGCTTTTCTGTAAAGAAATGGTGAAGAAAGAAGATTTCTGTGCTAGTAACAGGTGGTTCAACAAATTCAAGAAGTGCTATAGAATCTGTTTACTAACCACCACACTTGAGAAACTTCCATGTAATTTTACTGTCGTTGAGCCAATTAATAAAAAAATTTATAAAGGCAGTCCAAGAAATGGGTCTTGGTCCTGAGCAGGTTTATAATGCCGATGAGAGTGGATTATTTTGAAGGCTGCTACCAAAAAAAAAAAAAAAAAAAAAAAAAAAAAAAATGCCCACTTTGCTGAAAAGAGCACTCTAGATGGCAAAATACTGAAAAACAATATTACATTTTTGCCTTGTTCAAATATAAGTGGAACTGATAAACTTGAACTGCTTGTTATAGGCAAGTTCAAAAATCATAGGGCTCTTGAAAAAGTAAAACTTCCTGTAAAATACAAAAATCAAAGATGAGTTTGGAGTCAAAGGAAATATTTTTTTAATGGTTTAATGAGCAGTTCGTGTCATCACTAAAAAAATTATTTAAACAAAGACAGTTACCAGAAAAATCATTGTTACTTTTAGACAACTGTATGAGGCACCCAGATGGGGAAGACGTAGAAAGTAAAGATGGGTTTATTTGTGTATTTCTTCTGCCAAATGTTACGACTATCATTCTGCCAATGGATCAAAATGTAATCCAGATGGTTAAAACATATTACAAAAAGAGTCTATTGTATAGTGTAATGAGTAAATCGGAAAATATGCCTATTTTAAAATATTTAAAAGAAATAAATCTTAAAATTAATTGAAATCAGTCAATTTGGTGAAAAATAACACTTCTGTCATATATAAAAAACACACCTGTCAAATTGAAAACAACTTTAATTTTTTTTTATTAAAGTAAAATATTCCAGAAAACCCTTATAAAAATGAAATCATTTTATGAAAAAATTTTAAGAAAATTCCGAAACTGAGAATATTTAAGAAATAACAGTTTTTCAATATTTTTTTGGAAATTGCTTGCAGGTGCATTTGGAAAGCCAAAAAAAAAGTAAGACTACTTTTATTTCCCTTTTCAATTACACTTGCAACACTTATTGTTTTACTATAAATCATAACCTTTTATTATTTGTTCATTGGAAGTATTGTTTCATTATCAGATGCTTGCGGTGTGTTTAAATATTAATCTAAAATGAGTGCTCATTAGTCCAATTAGATCAAGGAAGAAATACGAGCAGTAATCTGTTTCCTCAATTCAAAATAGATGAAACCGCAGATTATTCATAGAAAGCAGTAACAATATGGAGGGAGGTCTTGAATGGAAGCATGTTTACAGATTGGTAGATCAATTAAAAAGTAAAATTTCTTTCTGTGATAAACAAAAAAAAAAAAAAATAGTAGACTTTCTATTTAACCGATTATGATAATAATATTAAAGCTGTTAAACAAGTGATTCACAATAATCAATGAATTCAAGTTATGAAACTGCAAATGACTTGAACCAATCCATGCAATCACCATTCACCAACATCACCATTTTGAAAAATTCAACTTTAAAAATATGTACAATCATATTAATTTCTATCACGATGAATGTTTAGTAAGCAGCTTTCATATTCAATAAATAGATTAGTTTTAATTAACAGCAAAAAAATTACTACAAAAAGACAAAACCTTTGTTTACTAAATCACTACATGAACTTCAACTTAAATTGTGATTTTATAACAAACAAAAATGAACAATAAAGTAAAGAGCACCTTTCAAAAGGTAAAAGTTGTTTAGAAAATTAAGAATGCCATGTGATAACATGTAATGACAGTTTGTTAATGGGCTATGCATAATCAGTCCATTCAGTTTTGACCTACATATGGCGATATATGGTTCTTGACAATTCCCAGCTTTATCAGGATCAAAGTACAACTTGAATACACTACTAGCAGATATAAGGCAATTACACTGTATTAATATCCCATGTTTTTAATGAAAACAGTACATTAATAGTTACAAAACAGTAAAATTGAAACATATAAAACACACACATGCACACGATCAAACATTGTACTTACCTCTTCAGATTTTTTACTGATTAACTGATTAAGTTCTTTAATTTCACCACCTTGCCGGTCTAATTTTTCAGTTAAATTTTCAACAGTTTTTACTAGAACTTTAGAACCATCTTGTGTTGATAACGCTTCTGTCAGTAAACAATGCATTTCAAAACCTGATTCTGTAGCTGCTTCACATTCTTTCAAAACAACAGCATACTGTTCTTCTAAATCTGCCTTACTTAGCTGAAAAAAATACATTAAAAAAAAAAAACAGTTTCTTTTAAATTCATAATACAAATAGTTAATGTGGAAAAACCTCTACAGATCTGACCAGGAATGTGATGAAATACTAAGCACAGAAAAATATAAATATTTGCATATTAATTAAATTATAATTAGTCCCAAAATTGCATAATATAGTATAGTAGTAGTGGGGTCAAGACTAGTACACAATACGGTATAATTTTAATGAAAGGTCCAATAAACTGATAGATGTCAAGCATGAATCTTCTTGTTCATCTTTGCGCTGCTATGTCAAAAGCTTTTTGTTGCACTGTACACAAATTTAAATGTATATAGTATGAGTATGTATATACAGTATACGTTTTTCCAGAATTAAATAAGGGATGATTTTAAAGAAAGAGTTGTTTTGATAAAAATAAATAAATAAAATGGAAAAAACTTTATTACACTTAATAAACTTGCACAAATGTGTTATTTTTCCACATAGTCTCTATTCAGTGTAACAAGTTTCTTAGTTTTATTATCTAATCTTCAAAAAATTTCTTCATCAATGATTTTAATCAATTAATAATTGCTTCATCTTTCAATTCTTCATCATTTTCAAGCCTCTATGATGCAAGCCATTGTTTTAAACAGAGAAAAAGACAATAATTGCTAGTGCGAGGATAGTTACAGTACAGCGGATAGTTAAAAAATTGACTGGTGAAATCACTTCAATTCTTGAACCATTTGTGTTGAAGTCGACCATTGACCAGTGGAATTTTCTTTCTCTATGACAACACTGGTTAAGTGTTGTCATAGAGAAAGAAAATTCCACTGGTCAATTTACCCATGACATTTTTCTTCATAGCATAAAAAACTGTTTTACGAGTTTCACAATATGTATCAGTATTTGCAGTAAATTCAATGATCAAGAAATACAATAAGCAATATCCCTCAATTGTCCCAAAAAACAGTAACCATAAGCTTTTTATTAACATTCTTGCTTAAACTTTTTGGCCCTTGGAGGTGACGAGTGCCATCACATATCAATTACTGCTTTGTAGCAGTTCAAGTATGAGATGCTTAGTGTATGATTTAAAGTTTCACCTCTACTCACAAAGCGATTATGTAGTTCACTTCCTTCATTTACTGCAAAATGTTTTGTGCTGCAGAAAGATATTTTTTCTTTGTCCATATAGCAACAGCTTTGGTAAACAACTGGGTGCACAACCTTCGGTAATTTAGATTTTTCATTAAAATTTAAAAATTACTGAATGTAATATATTTGGAAATTCATTTGATAACTGTGAAATCTTTTATTACAGTTTTGTTTGTTCATTTTCTCCAATAAATCATTTGTGATCATAGACAAGCAACTTTGTCTTGATTTAACAACTGCCCTGCATTCTTAAATCAAATGACACCATTTTTTAATTTTATCTTCATACATAACATTTATCCATAAACATCACATACTTCAGTGTTAGATTTGCTTTTCACTGACAAGAAACAAATCCTTGAACCTCATACTTCATAAGACCATTTACTTTAGCACTCATTTCATTTATGTTAAACGTGACAACTAATATGAATATACTGTATTATTTTTGCCAACAGGTGACTACTACTAGTATACATAAAAATAGTACAAAGATGTTGTCTGTTTCTAAAGCGTGTATCAATGGCAAAGAAAGTTGAAATATCTTTTACTTAAAAACATGCCTAGCATAATTACTGCACAATTAAAACTGCCTAAGTAAATCAGCTCAATAGGTCTTTTTATTTTTTACTCTTGGAAATATACACATCCAACAATTATAAGCTTCACATACATTACATGAGAACTCAATTTAATTAATCCAGTAAGTTATGCAGCTTTATAGGCCTACAATATTGAGATTAAACATTCTCCCAACCCATTACTTGAATGAATAATTACAATAATCATTGATAGTTGAGTTGATAACAGTTTTGTGTTGCTGCAGATCTCCATTTCAAATCCAGTTACAATTAAATGAACTTGAATAATGCCTGCAAACAATTTTCTTTGGAGTTGGGTTCAATTAAGAACTTTGAATTGAAAACTATTAGACAGGAGACAGCATATTACATTTGGGCTCAAAGCCTACAGAAAGAACAATCTATTCACAGAATAGAAATAAAGTATCACTTCAATGTCTACTTTCATTCACTTGAAACTTTGTTAATTTTTAATTTAAATAAAAATGTTGTTCTATTTTAACAATTTTAATAAAAGTTGTAAAATTATTATAACTTTTCTTTTCAACTGAATAATTTAACTCTTTTTAAAATGCCTGCAGCATAAATCAATAGCTGCAAGCTACACTCCAATAATGGAAATACATTAGTGCAATGCCTTTAACTATTTTATTAAGAATTTATTAGGTAATTGGGTTTTTTATTTTTCTGTTTAGCCTCTAGAACCATCACAAGGAATTATTTCAGTGGATGAACGGGATAATATGTAGGAATGTAAATGAAATGTAGTCTTGTACAGTTTCAGGTCCTGAGATGTGTGGTTAATTGAAACCCAACCACCAAAACACACTGGTATCGACGATCTAGTATTCAAATCTATATAAAAGTAACTGCCTTTACTAGGATTTGAACCTTAGAACTCTTGACTAAGAAATCAGCTGATTTGCGATGAAGAGTTCACAAGTAGACCTACCCGGTAGGTAGAGGATTGGCTACTGAATATTAAAATTACATGTTTGCACTTTTCACAGATTTCAGTTCCTTACCAACAGTAAAACACAATAATTTAAGTGTGAGCCATTTAATAAAATGACCTTTCAATGCTAACTTTTTTCAAATTTGAAAGCTTTGACCAATATTATTTGAAGTTATAAGCATGATTGTAACGTAGAATTAAATTCTGAAATCCCTTTTTTAAATTTACGAAATAATAATATATACAAATACAGATTCACACATAAGAAATGGAATAATTTGATAATACAATAATGTGATTTAGTAATATTTTGGAATTCCCAGTACAAGGCATTTTCATTAGTATAATTCACTTCAATTTCAAATTTCTTACCACTACACTCTTTATGTAATTCTTCCAAAATGACATCATTAGCCTTATTAACAACAATGGTCACAAAGTAAAGTTCTGTAAGCTGTTGAATAAATTTCCTGCAATAGAGTTTGCAACAAATGCTATCTAACAACATTTATACAGAATACTGAATTATGTCTAAAAGCTTATATCTAACAGTTATATAAAATAACAGAAATTATGTTAATGAAAATTTTCATGGCAAGTACTTAATTGTAAAATACTTGGTAATTACTTAAATTTCTTACAAGAAATTTATTCCATAATTTTAATAAAATATTTTGGCTGATAATACTCAACTCTGATTTCTGCCTAAATTATTATAATTGTTTTATAAATATAATAAGTAGTTCATAATATTTTTCATGATATTTTCAATATCTGGATAAAACTTTGGGATGTACATTTTAGCAATTTTATCTAAAATTATTGAATAACTTTTAATAATCTGCTGTTTGCTGGATAGCATATTTTGTTTTGCAAGATATCATGCAAAATTTATTCAGATAATTCTGTGTGGATTACAATATTTTGTAATTAACTCCTGATATATTTTTATTCTCAGGAAAAACAAACATCTATTAAAATCACTACATTGTAATAACAAATATTAATTCATTAATTCCTAATGGATAAATAGATTAATTAAAAGAAAAAAATATACAAACTGATTTATGGTAGTATAATTTACCAGAATTCATTTACTGTAATTAGATAATAAATATGCCAACAGCTTAATCTGAAATAAGTAATAGAGCCATAAAAAAAAATATATCTTTCTTACAAAATCATACACGATAAAAAAAAATTCTTACTGTTATTTCTTCTAATTGTTGAGTTAGCGTTTTAATCCGTTCAATATGCTCAGACAAAGTCTCTTTATCTAAAGAAATCTGTAAATAAAATGAAATAATAAAAAAAGATCACTGAATTTATACATGAAACAATAAAATAATAAGGTGTAAATAAAAAAAAAGTACCATATCTGTAAAAATAACGATAACAAAATTCATATATAATAAATTCATTACTTCACCTTGAAGAAGTTTATTAGATGGGTATATTACAAATTTGGACAGCAGTCTTGTTGTAAACAAATAAATCTTTTACAAGAATAACAATTATGAAGTTGTCAAAAGATAAATCGATATGTCTATGCTTTTAATTTCTTCACCTGCTTTAACCCAGTCTTTAACAAATGTTTATGAATAAAAGTTACCGCCTTACAACATGTATGGTCAGTAACAAAGTGAGGTGGGGCAATCTCACTCTGAGTCAATTTACTTTCTTATTTATTGGTGCAATTGATATATTTCGTGTCAGTCACTTGTTTAAATCTTCTTTTTGTATCAACATAGTATTTATAATACTGGTTTTAATTCTATATAATGATTTTAACTTTAGTTTGTTTATAATTTCCATCACCAGTTGTCTGCATGCATTAAAACTGGATCTATATACAGTTTAAATAATAGTTAGTGCAAAAGGATGAAAAAACAATAACTTTAGCTATTTTTAATTTTAAACTGATGATTAGATGGAAAATTATATAAAATCCATAACAGAACTGAAGCAAGGTGATATGCCATGAAATGCTATTTGCATGATCAAAAGTGATCTTACTTGTACGACAACTGATGATATTGACAATTGAAAAAATACAATTTTTAGGCCACTGAAGAATTTTTAAAAGTTTACTCATAATCCACTAAGATAAATATCCTGTCCAGCTATAGATGTAATTAGGAGATTAAATATTGTAATCGTGGATTATTATTGGAACTGAGAAAATAAAAGTGTACTCTCTGAGAATGTACTAAAAACGTGGCCTTTAATATTGAAGCGCGTTCACAATATTCACAAGGAAATTTTTTTAATACGCTAACTAATTAGGAACTTTCATACAACCACCTGGACCAATATGAATTAAGCAGATGTCTGGATATCAAAATCCAGAAAAACAAGTTCATACTATATTTTATTTACAGTGGCAAACTGATTGAAATTTTATTTAGAAGAATTCTTCCAAATGACATCATTAGCCTCATTCACCATAATGGTCACAAAGTTTTTTCCTGGGTATAAAATGAAGCATCGTTATCAACACTCGGACACAATATTACTATACTAAACAATTTAAGTTTAAATCAAACCAGAATTAAAATGTGCCCTATTTGCAAATAGCAAATAATAACCTCCTCAAGATGGTTATTCCTACATGAAGAGCTCCATGACAGTGTCCTTAACTGGGTGAAGTTTATTATTGATGGTAGCATTCCATTCACTCAGCCACTCTTCAGAAAACAGACAAGACATTCAAAATGTAATTAGTCAAAGGAGGCTGAAAACAAGCTTCTTCAGTCGCATTATCAGTGTGCTCATTGCCTGAAATTCTAATATGGCTGGTATCCAGCAAAAGCTCAGTTGTGTTTTGCTGTGTCATTTAAGAAATAATAGACTGAATCTCACAGACAACAGGGTGTCTAGAGTACATGTTACTAATAACCTACAAAGCACTCATGGAATCTGAACAGAGAAGTACGTATCAAAATGTTGGGCTAATTATATTTAAGGCCTTATTAATAGTATATAGCTCTGCAAGGAAAATACTGACGATGCTGGGAATGCCAACAATGATGTTCTACTGCCAACAGAATTATTGTTTTTAGAGCCATCTGTATAAACTATAGCATGGGATTAATGCTATTTACAATATTAGAAAATTTTTCGCATAAGATAACTGGATTCATGTACTTTTTATGATATTGACAAAGAGTAAACAGCAATTTACAAGAGAAGGCTGCCAAGGGGGTAATAATATTGAGTAACAGTAAGAACGGGAGATAACTGTATATTTAGAGATAAGAAAAGGCGATGAGCTCTGTTGTTAAGCAAGGCAGTAGATCTCAGCTGTTCCTGACATTGATTAAGGTGTGGGTTGGAGAACACTGCATCATGGGTTGGATAATTTGGTGGTGCTTAAATGCAAGCTGCTAGGAGCAGATCATTTGATTTTGTCTATACCAATCAGTCAAAGAGATGACTCATCACTGTCCACTAGGAAACTTACTACAGGACTGAAATGGAATGCACCTGTAGCAACACAGATGAATGAATGATGGACTACATCGAGCATCCTAAATATGGTGACTCATGTGGATGAATAAGCCACACAGTCATAGTCCAAGCAAGAACAGACCAGAGTTCGGTAGAAGCACAACATGCATACTTGATCAGCTCCCCGAGTATTAGATAGAACTCTCTGCATGTCTAGACATTTTACCTTCAGCTCCTTTAAATGTGTTTAATGTCAGTCGTTGATCAAACCAAAATTCTAAAAATCTAAACTGCGTGCATGGTTTAACTGGTTCACCATATAAAAATAGTTGAGGGTCAACATGTTCCCTCAATAGAGAAAAGCTAATGCATTTTGTTTTCTCCAGGAAAAAGGTGATCCAGTCGTTTTACAGCATGATTCTAAACAGGTTAATGTGTTTTGGAGCAGCCTCTTGGTAGTAGCTAATGTTCTACAGGTAACGGAGATCGAAAAATCATCTATAAATAACGAATACGTAACGGGTTTCGGCACGCAGATTATTATAACATTGGCAAACAAGATAACGCTTGGAACATTTCCCTACGGTATGCCATTTTCTAGTGTGAAATTGTTGGATCCAACCCAAACTCGAAAAGAGTGACTACTTTGGAAACCTTTGATGAATGCAAGGAGATTCCCTTGTATACCTTTTCTTGGAGAGCACTTAGGTTCGCTGTTCTCCAGGCCATGTTGTATGCCTTTTGTAAATTAAAAAATGCAGCAACTAGGTATTGGTAAGGTAGAAGGCGTTTCAGATAACAGATACCAGGACAACTACATGATCGACAGATAGTCTACCTTGATGGAAGCTGCATTGCTCAGGGGGCAATAAGGGCATTTCTCTCATGGTAACACAATAGACGGTAATTTACCATTCATCCATCAACTTGCACAGGGTACTGGTTAAGGACACAGACAATAACTTGAAGGGCACGAATTACCTTTACCAGATTTCAGAATGGGAATCACCAATGCTTCTGACCAAGATTCTTGAAAAACCTGGCCAGACGATACTTTATTATAAATAGACAAAAAATGTTGTAATACAGTATCCAGGAGGTGAGATTACATACTAAGCCTGATATTATCATTTCCAAGAGAAGTGTCAAAGGATTTATTCAAAGCATACCTTAGCTCATTAAAACAAAAAGGAACGTTAAATTTATTCTGCGAGTCTCCAATAAAAAATGGAATACTTTCTTCCTCGTAAACTCAGGAGAGTATGACAATGTAAAGACTGACAAAGGAATTTTTAAATGTTCACCATGTCAACTGGCGAGATGACAAAGATGCATTGTTTAACTGGAAGTGGAGACTGCCCTGATCTACAAAAGACTCAAGCTTTTTCTCTACACAACCGATGATGGAATTGTCCACAAAATGATCATCAATATAATCCAGCCATGATTTTTAATCAGAATACCAAACCACTTGACACTCCAACCCCGTAGGGGGAAGACACCCGCCCACATTGTGATGTTACCGGTCGCCACACTACCCCCTACGTTCCAAGCACTGAGGGGCTTTACCGGAGGTCGTCTTTAGACCCTCTAACTGATTACATCTCACAGTCATCAGCCAGGCCCCGGTAAATACTTGAAAGTATACATCTCAATTGAAATACATAAAGCCCTGTGACAATCCCTTAGTGAATTCCTGCAATCTTCGTCTCACCAAGGGACAACAGGCCGCCTTGACTTTCCAGATGTTAGAGGGATAAATTCACTTGCAATATCAAGTAACAAATTTGTAAACATGGCTAGCTAGTGGACCACGCTACCACTACAGTTGTATTGGTCAAAGGAATCTTTGTATCTGATCTAATCCACTTTCCCAACCACCCATCTGCGTGGGCGACTCTGAAATAAATCACCATTTCTGACAGATAAACTGGTCTGTGATCACTTCCAAAGAAGTTTATAGACACGCACCAGGTAAGACATGGAAGTATGGATGCTGGACAAAAGGACAAATCAATGCACAAAAATGTATCTGATGAAGATGACATAATCATATATGACTCATCATTTAATTAGCAGAGCTCTAGGTTCTACCTCAGTCGATCAACTATACTAACTAGAGAAGAACATGATAATGATGAGCCCCATGAATAGTGATGGGCATTGAAATCGCCAATTTTTAGGCAGGGCAAAGGAATCTGTGATAACAGATCATCCTCACAAACATCAGAAATTGGGTGAAGGTACAAGTTGTAAATATTCATTTTAAATGGTCCCAATACTTCACTGTTACTGCAGGGATGTTTGTAGCCAATGGTATCTGCTTCTGAATAAATATCTACTTCTAAATTCTGAATATGAAATTGTCCAGTTTCCAGTGCTGGACAGCAATGATACATTTACGCTTATAGTATTATTTAAAATTTGACAATAGAAAACATTATAATTTTGAAAATATAAAAGAAAAATCATTAAAAAAATAAATTTTAATGTAATAAATATAGAATTTAATACCAACTGAAGGTGCGGAATATTACAAAAACCGATTACAGGAAATTAATATGGTAAGTTTAAGTTATCTAATAACTGCGTTTTGATGATTTATATTTTTATTTAATACATAATTATTTTATATATTAGATTTTATTAACACTGGTCAAAATGTTACTGAATTATTTGAATTAAAAAATATGCAGAATTTTTAAATTTCCCAAGCTGTATAAGTCCAATTGTCACAATTTTTTTGTTGTGTTGGTACACTTGTCCCTAACATATATTTACAATGGTAACTAAATTGGATGCTTAGTTTATTGTTGGCGATTTTTAACCTGTGCAAAAAAAATCAATTTTATTAAATTTTGCTTTAAGATTGGTATAAAGTGCAGCACTGCATTGGAAATTTTGAATGTTGCTTTTGGTGATCCTTCTACGAAAAAAGTAAGCATTTACAAGTGGGACAAACATTTCCAAGAGGGCTGTGAAGACGTTGCAGATAAGCGCCTTAGACATCCAGCATATCAACAACCAATGACAACAAAAAAGTGAAGAAAAATTATTATGGCTAATCAATGAATCGCTATCAGAGAGGTTGCTGATGATCTTGACATATCATTTGGTTCATGCCAAACAATTTTTCAGATGTTTTGGGCATGAAACATATTAGAGGAAAATTTGTTCCAAAATTGTTTAATTTTGACCAAAAGCAGTGCCAAATGAACATTGCTCAGGAGTGCTGCTGAATGAAGTGAATAATGATCAGAACTGCTCAAATGGGTCATAACTGATAATAAAACATGGATGTATGAGTATGACATTGAAACTAAAACCCAACTGTCCCAATGGAAGCTTTCTGAAGAGCCAAGACTGATAAAAGCTCATCAAGTGAATGTGAAGGTTGTGATCCCTGTGTTCTTCGATTTCAATGGCATAGCCTATTATGAATTCTTGCCACCAGAACAATGATCAATGAAGAGTATTACCTGGAAATTGTATGCTGTTTGCGTGAAACAATTCAAAGAAAATGCCTGGATTTGTGGCGAAACAATTCATAGCAATTGCACCACCACAATAATGAACCTGCTCACAGCTCACTGCTTGTTTGTGAATTTTTGGTAAAACATCATTATGATCCCTCACTCTGTATTCACTGGACATGCTCCCCTATGACTTCTCCCCAATTTCCCAAAATGAAAAGAACTATGAAGAGATGAAGACAGAATCGCCGAAGAAGCTAAGCACCATTTGCATTCTACAACTGTTTTGAAGATTGGAAAAAGCACTGGCACAAATGTATTATATCTGAAGGGGAGCAGTTTGAAGTGATAAAATCAATATTGATGAAAAATAAAATTTTTATATTTTTTGAGAAAAATAAAAATTACATGTTTTTTTTAATCAAATCTTTTATGTGTAAGCGCGCGCGCGCGCGTGTGTGTGTGTGTGTATATATATATATATATATATATATATATATATACACACATTTTGGCCACTGTGTTAGTAAAATTTAATATTATATGAAATACAAACACCAGAACACAATAATTAGATAAGTTAAAATTACCATATTAATTTCTTAAGTATCTTCAACAAGTATTAAAATTCTACATCTGTTATATTAAAACATTTTTTTAATGATTTGTCATTTTATTTGAAATTATGTTTTCTATTGTGAAATTTTAAATGATATTAGCGTACGTGTAATTTTGCTGTGCAATACTGTAATCAAAAATCAGATTCCAGAACAGATTCAAATTAAACATTATACACACACACACATCTTTTTATTTCCTATAAAAGTTTTTTTTCAGAAATAATATATTTAAGTAGACGAATCTATAGAGTTGTGCATGAAATGATCCAACATTTGTTTTGGCAAAAATTGTTTAAGTTAATAAATTATTAATGTGTTTTATGTTGGTAGAAGTGACAGCTGTTCATGAATATTAGTTTCTCCTCTTTCAGAGTGCGCTGTTTGTGTATTGTTCCAAGAAGGCTGACAAAGTAAGACTCGCTGTTGCACAGCACATAAAGACTGTGTTGTTTTTTAAATGAAACGAAAAGTGTGGTGCTTATACAAACACGGTATTGTGCAAATTTTCAAACTCTGTGGTCGCCCTCATTTAAAACAATATATAGACTTAACGAAAATTTAATAGTGATAGTTCAGTATTTGAAGCTAAGTGCAAACGGCCTGCCCATGTTTGCTGTTGCATAGAATGTTGAAGCTGTCAGAGCAGCGCTGCTGAGCAGCTCGACCAAATCAACAAGAAAAGCAGCCACACAACTTGGGATTTCTAGCTGGTCTGTACAGCAAATTTAAAAAATGCAATTGTGTCCGAAAAAAAATAACAGTGTTGTCTAAATTAACGCTTGAGAACAAACATCAAAGAATGGCATTCGCTGAATGGGCTGTGAACCAAAACATATTGTTGAACGTTTGGTTTACAGATGAGGCATTTTCAACTAGACGAAGTTGTTAATAAGCAAAATGTGTGTTTTTGGGCTTTTGAAAATCCAATGTGCTTCATGAAAAGGTGCATCATGCTCCAAGAATTATGGTATGGGCCACTATCTCAAGTGATGGGGTAATAAGCCATTTTTTTTTTTAACATTGAACATTATTTAAATATGCTGCATAATGATACTGTTGCTCAGCTTCTTGCGAAAAGGTTTCAATTAGAAAACAAGTAGTTCATGCAGGATGGAGCCAAACCAAATAACTAATGTTGTTTTAGGCTGTCTGCATGGAACTTTTAATGCAAATGTCATTTCTAACCCATTTCCTAATCGTTTTGCATGTGGACAGATCTGGCCCCCAAACAGTCCTGTTTTGAATCTGTGTGATTATTTCCTTTGGGGATTTCTAAAGGAAAAGATTTTTCCTAAGCATTCTCATACAGTGATGGAACTGAGTGCTGATCACTGAAGCATGCAACAAGATAAACTCCAAAACAAACAGGCTCCAAAACAAACTGAAACGTATACAGTGTTGTAGTGACAGAGGAGGTCATTTTCAACAGCTTTTATAAACTACTCCAGTTATTGTAATATCTGTCTATAAAATAATGAAAAAAAAATACAAAGTCATAATTAAGAAAGTATCATTATTACACTTCCATAATTCCAGTTAACTTCCCAAATGCAGTGTATTATTAATTCAAACTACAATACAGGAAACTAAATAATGAGCTAAAATGAGAAAAATAAACATGGCTTAGGAAAAATAGATAAAAGATGTATAAATAATAAGGAAATCATCTATAAAACTGGAAAACATATTTTCAAAAATAAAAACTATGAAAATTTGGTATAGATAACACAAAGCATTATATGATACAGAAAGTGATTGATGCAACATATACACAGAGGTAATCTGCCTCTGGATTGATTACCCTCTACTTATAACTTTCATTCTTTTTGTCTACAGACAGGTGCTGTATGAATTGAGTCAGTCTCTGTCCTCTCTTTTTTTTTTGTTTAGCCTCTGGAATCACCGTAAGGTATTACTTCAGAGGATGAATGAGGATGATATGTATGAATGTAAATGAAGTGTAGTCTTGTACTGTCTGAGGTCAACCGTTCCTGAGATGTGTAGTTAATTGAAACCCAACCACCAAAGGACACCAGTAGCCACAATCTAGAATTCAAATCCGTATAAAAGTAAAACTACTTGTACTAGGATTTGAACCTTAGAACTCTTGTTTTTGAAATCAACTGATTTGCAATGGCGCGTTTATCATAGACCAACCCGGTGGAGCAGTCCCTACCTGCTCCACTAGAGCATTACTCTGTCTTCACTAAATTGAAATTATTTTGTAGTATAATCTTGATCTATCTTGCAGTGTTTACATACTAATTTCTTCTAGTGGTAAGTAAATTAACTAACAAACAACACTATCAATTTTTTCCTTTTACATTTATAAATCATGTAATTATGACTTCATAAACTGTTGTAACATCTGTGTCAACATGAATTTGTGACTGCTATTAAGCTGTCTTAAACATAATGAAATTGTGTTACTAATTTAGGTTGATACAATCATGCAAGCACACGCATATCTGTGAGCATACAAAAAACATAACAAACAATGATTACAAAATGATATACCTCACTTTCTGCACTCTGTAATTTTTCTTGAAGAACTGCAGCTTTCTTCTTGGCAACAAGCAGATCCCTTTCAAGTATATTAATCTTAGCAACCAATGCACCATCTTGTCTATGATTCTACAGAACATATGGTGACACTATATATTAGGGCACTTCTTAAATAATACTATAAATAAATGAATGTAACATATAAGAACATTTATAATGGATAAAGTATGAAATTAGTTTAAAAACAAATATAATAAAAGAAATACTCCATTAAAGTATATAAAGAGTGTTTCAAAAAGGGCGCAACTCTAAGATTAAGAAGGTAGAAGTCATGCATAGGTAAATTTTATTTCTCCTACATGTCAGTTGGCAACACTATACTCAAGTAGCTTGTAACAGTAGAAATGTCCTTCTTATGCACTAGTGCTATACCAGTATAAATTTGTCTCTATTTTGTTAACTATGTCGTTTTCCAAAGACAAATGTGTTTATTATTAAGAATTATTGTGCATATAAATCTTATGAACGACGAGTTTCAGATAAAAGTTCAAATTCTTCAGTCCCTAATAAGTTGACAATATCACATATGATTAATAAATACAGGATTATCATAAAAGAATGGTGCGGTTTCAGTAATTCATAGGAAGATTGTAGGGAAATTTCTAGATGTTATATTGGTATCCCTGAAAGCCACCAACCCAAAAGTTTGTTTATCAGCAGTTGTAACCACAACGTCAGTTCTTGTATTGTTGTTGCGGTGAGTTCAGTGAGTTACTATGTTCTCTGATAAAGACAAAGCAAAGTGTGTTTTATTGATGGCTGAATTAAAATTCAGAATTTTAGTTCAACGTGTGTTTTGACGTGAATTCAGAAGAGATCCACCACACAAAAATAACAAAACATGTTGGTTCAAACAATTCAAAGAAACTCGATCGGTTAAGAAACAGAAATCAACCGGCAGACCAAGTGTACAAGACGAAACGGTTGAACTAATTAGACAATCGGCAATTAGAAGTCCTGGGAAGTCCATCCCCCGTCGAAGCATGTATTCCAAAATCAACAGTTCACAAAGTTTTACATAAAAAACTGAAATTACACGCTTATGAAATCCAGATACTGCAGGAATTGAAACCCGATGTTGGTGTAAAACGTTACAATTTCGCTGTTAAAATGTTGGACAGAATAAGTGAAAACGAATCATTTTTAGATGATATAATTTTTACAGACGAAGCTACATTCCATGTGAATGGATGTGTTAACAGACACAATTCACGAATATAGGGCTCTGAAAACCCACATGCAATTATTGTGAAACAATGCGATTCGCCTAAAGTTAATGTTTGGTGTGGTGTGATGAAAAATCATGTAATAGGGCCTTTCTTCTTTGCTGAAAAAACAATTAATGGAGTTGTGTATCTTGACATGTTAACCAATTATTGCTTTCCTCAGCCGGATGAACTCGAAAACATTCATCAACTTCATTTCCAACAAGATGGTGCTCCCCCGCACTTC
Organism: Lycorma delicatula; assembly: GCF_047948215.1. Lineage (NCBI taxonomy): Eukaryota > Metazoa > Arthropoda > Insecta > Hemiptera > Fulgoridae > Lycorma > Lycorma delicatula. The sequence goes on from NC_134460.1 coordinate 28,053,800, forward strand.
AATGCATTGGTCACAGACGCTTTGAACAAAAAATTTGGAGATCGATGGATAGGCCGGCAAGGACTCGTACTTTAGCCAAGGAGTCCAGACCTGACACCTTGCGATTTTTTCTTGTGGAGGTACACCAAAAGCGTTGTTTATACACAAAAAATTCGCAACCTAAACCACTTAAAAAACAGGATTAATGTAGCAATGACAACCATTAACAAAGAAATGTTAACTAATGTTTGGAGAGAAGTTGAGTATCGTTTGGATATTTATGGAGTGACTAAGGGCGCACATATTAAAATTTATTAATTATGTAAAAAAATGATACAACAAATTTGAAAAATAAAAACATAAACTGTAAGTAATTCTATTTTAATTTAAACCATGTTCAAAACCGCACCATACTTTTATGATAACCCTGTATTGTGATACTATGAGTGTACATGATCCGAAAAGCACAGGCTGACCATTACTATTAACAGCAGAAGTTCTGGAGGAAGTGAAAGAACATTTGACTCACTCACCCAGAAAATCACTCAGAAAGTTATCTTCACAGGCTGGGCTTTCACTATCTACAGCCATCAGGGCTACTAAAAAATTACAACTGCATGCTTATCGCATCGGTGTCATTCAAGAACTGAAATAAGTAGACCTTGGAAAACATTAAAGCTATTGTCGTTGATTTCATTCTCTTATTGATGACAACAGTATTGAAATTTCGGATCATGTTTATTTCAGTGATGAAGCATGGTTCCACTTGGACAGCTACATTAATAGCCAAAACTGCCGAATATGGAGCGCTTAAAATCCTTATGCATTTCATGACCGACCATTACACATACGTAAAATTGGTATTTGGTGTGCAATCTCCCGGCATCATGTAACAGGGCCTTCATTTTTGACAAATTTGAAGATGGTATGGTTTATCGCAACTTAAGTGAATAGTTTATTGCCATGTTAGATTTACATGAATGAGAATGTTGGTTCTAGCAAAATAACGTAATGTTCATACTGCTAATGGAATTACTGGATAGGATATGTTAAAGGAATTTTTTAGCCAGTTTGATATCAAAAGGGTTGTGGCCTCCAAGATCCCCAGATCTTACACCAGCAGATGTTTTCCTTTGGGGGTGTTTAAAATGTATTTTTTTTACAAACAATCCTCATACACGACGAACTGAAAGTGAGATTTCAAACATTACTGAGCAAACATTACGAAAAGTGGCTGTAAATGTTATGAAATGTGTATAAACCTGCATTAGGATCACAGGAAGTTATTTTGAACATTTATTGTAGTTATTAAAGGTAATTTGAATATTGTTGTTTAAGTATTTTATTAAGGTTAATATTTTTGTAATAAATTCACATCGTCAAACAAAGGGGGGTTGCATCCTTTTTTAAACATTCATTAGTTTAGTTCTTAATTAAAATATGACTGTTTTAAATATAAGCTACCTGATATTAATTTGTAAGAAAATTAATTTGTAAAAGTAATTTATATAGTGAAAAGTTGCACAGAATATTTTATTATATAATCAGTAGTTAAAAAAAGGCTGACAACACACTTGTAGGACTTTCCTGTCATACGACTTACACACATAACTTAATTTAGCACCTCAGTGGTACACTAGCGCTTCTTGTGGTGACAGAGGGGTGGGTACCTACTTAGCCACTAGCTTAATGAATTTTTTGGGGTGGGGGTGTGATTTTGCAAATATTATTTTTTAATTGTTAACAATGTGCCTAAGAAAAATAAGACCTTAATTAGGCGAAATCTCGAGATACTGGGGGTGACCTTGCTCTACAGCTTCACTCCCTTGACCTTTTAAGTTGAAAATTTAATGGCACCAATGCCTGATATATAGTAAGTAATATGACCAAGTTTGGTCAAATCAGTCCAATAGTTCTAAAGATATGAGATTTAGAGTGTGACATTGAACACATACACACATACGCATGCACAAACATCCAGAAAATTTTCTTTCAGTTTTTTGGGTTATCAAAATGTCAAGATCCAGTGAAAACCGCATATGCCCAAACTGGACCAATTACAATACTTTCCCTTCTACAGCTACAGCTCTGCTATAGCACTAGACGGGAAAGTAAAAATGAAAAAAAAAAATATATATATAATTTTTTATTTTAAGGGATATATTTTCCTATCTTGTCCATACACTACTTAATTGTGCATAAAACAACGTATGTAGCAGAGATATAAAAAATGACAGAAAGGCTTTCTTCAGGCAAGCTTCAGGCTTAGATAGGTGGCTTTATGAAAGGCTTATTACTGAGAAGGTGAACATCATTTTGTCAGCTTATGCCAAATAATTTAAATGACAATATTATAATTATTCATAAACATGTTACTGATGAAAAAACAAACAACTTTGTTGTCCAAAATGGGCAATGCTAGCAACACCATCATTTATGAAAAAGGTGCTAAAATTATAACTGTGCAAACAATAGGGTACCAAAAAGTAAGGTGCACTGTAACGGTTTTCATAACAGCCGATGGTACAAAATTACCATCTTCTGTAATTATTAAAAGGAAAACTATGCCGAAAGAAAATTTACCCAAAGGAATTCATATTCGCATACAGAAAAAAGGTTGGATGGATGTAAATTTGATTTGTGATTGGGTGCGCACAGTTTGGAGCAGGCAACCTGATGCACTGCTCTGAAAGCCTTCTCTTCTTGTCTGGGACTGTTTTCATAGTCACTCAGAGGATGATACAAAACGATTTCTTACTGAGATGAAGACAGATCAGGCCATTATCCCTGTTGGTCTTACATCAGTGTTGCAATCTTTAGATGTTTTCATCAACAAGCCATTTAAAGACAACATGAGTAAGTTGTATGCAAAATGGAGGTTGAAGGAGGAACAGTTTGACACCAACCAGACAGACAAAAATATAAGTTGATTGAACAGATGTGCTCCTGGATAGTGAAGGCATGGGACGTGGTGGATCAAGCACAATTGTTGTGAGTTTTTGAAGACTGGAATTTCCAATGTGCTGGATGGCAGTGAGGACGATGCTTTGCAGCAGATAAGGAAAGTGTGGGTGGAAAAAGTGAATTAGAAAACTATAATTCTAAGGAAGAGAGCAATGATGCATAATAGACCAATGAAAGTTTCAAACAAATATAATTTTCTCACTATCACATTTTAGTTTCATTAAAAAATCTATGGAAAACTGTTTCCTTACATAAATCATGTACCTACTTTTAGATAAAAAAATGTTGGTCAAAAAAGTGTGTGAATTATGCGAGTAAATACACCATATAACTTAGTTCAGTTGAATGGTGAATAAATAGCAATGTTAAGTTACATTTGTAGTTACAGAGTATGAAAATAGGCCAAATGTAAATATTTTTATTGGAATCTGTTAATCTGTAATTTCTTGGGAATAAAATATATTTTTCTGAAGATATGCCAGAAATATATAAATAGATTTTTATTATCAATAATAAATAACTTATGAAGGCATATTTTTATACAATCTTTTTAAATAATTAAAAATATTATTTATAATTTCCAAAAATGAATTATAAAATTACAGATTAATAAAACTGATCAAGAGTAAGATTTATAACAAAATTATGTCTGAAGAAATGTCTAAATTATTAGTAAGTAGTTCTCAATAGATTATAATTAAGAATGAAAAAAAAACTTGCTCAGAATATAATTACAATGGTCATAAATATGATAATAAATAAGATGGAAACAGGTATAGTTAGGAATACATAAAATAAACAGAAGAAAGAAAGTATAAGAAAATAAATGAAAGTAAAATAATTTGTTACTTGGAGAAAGTAAATAGAAACTAAATAATAACTTACCTCAATGTAGTAATAACCAAGTGAAAATATAATGAGAGTGACAGAGGTTATAATAAGATATATCAATGAATCTGTTGAGGCTGAAATTGTCTGAGATGAAGACAAAATATACTGTAACATATCATAACCATTCATTAATGTAATCATACCTAGATTCAGATCATTTTAAAAAAATATCATTATCTATCTGCTTATTTTAAAAACAACTAAAAGTTAATAAGTATCATTTAAATAAATATAAATTAATCAAAAAAAGAAGTCTCTTAAAATTGTAATACATGATACAACAAACACTGTGGCTAATAAACTGCAAAGAGAAACTAGTTGACCTTTCCTCTTTTAAGGTGAACTAGTTTATCAACAGCACACATGATTGTATTCAAATCATTTTTAATTTTTTTTAAGTCACCAATATAAAACTGGTATCACTAAAAACTTAAAAAAAAAACAAAAATATGTTTTATTCTTATCATTATTGCTACTATAACCATTTTTCCCCTTTCAGCACAATTAATTAATCTTTAAATAGACAATGTTTAATAAGTAGATAACAGTAAATAAATAAATCAAGTTATGAATTTATATTCAAACAGCTACTATAGCACAGTGGATAAAGTAACTGCTTAATAATCATATAGTTGTGAGATCAAAACCCACAATTACTACTAAAAATGTTTTGTCTTATTAAATAATTGAACTTGCCTAAAAACAAATAACAGACTCAATCTACTTTTATAAAAAAAAAAAATTATTTTTGTTAATATAAAAACCCATTTGGTAAAGGTGGTGGCGTATTGCAGTGCATATAGGCTAATGACTGGCTTACCACGCCATAAACTACCATGACAATGTACTGCATACTATGTAAATATATGGAGCTTTACGAGATGATCTTCTAACTGTTCCACCTGTCTATCAGTCTATCTCTCTTATGCGCAATTTGCTCAGCTATAGCCACCCGCTATAAGTTTAAGTAATCTTTACTTTGTGTAAGTAAAAAGTATATAAATGTAAACCATATTTAATTCAGAAAATTAAACTAATCTTCCTTGATTACAGCTTGGTCATGCATGTGCAGTAGTGGGCAGCGAAGTATTATAAACGGAGGCGACATGTTGCACGCTGTGTGGTATGGAGGGCCACCGAGCCAGAGGATGTCCGACAACAAAATGAGGTTCCTCCAATTCAATGCAAACAGGTGTAGACAGGCCATGGACTTGTGCTGGGAGGTGGCTCAGCGAGAGGCGGTAGATGTGATCCTGGTATCTGAGCCGAACAAGGGACCTGGATCTGAGCGATGGTGGGGGGACCTCGCTGGATGGTGGATTGGACTTCCGGGGTGGCTACTGGACTCCCATCGGCTAGTGTGCCAGTGGTCGGCTGGGGGTCAGGGACTTTGTATGGGCTGACCTCACTGGCTTGGTGGTGTACAGCTGCTACCACTCGCCCAACACCGATATAGGGGATTTCCTTACCTTCTTGGATGATCTGAGTGATCACCAGAAATAGGAGCACGAGTGTACTGGTGGTGGGGGACTTTAATGCCAAGTCCCCCCGAATTTGCTGGTCGAGTAACGTGAATTAGGGGCCTTCACCTGAGTGAGCGGGTGAGTTTACCGGTCTCAGCTGCATTAATGGAGAGGACGACACGTTCCAACGGGGAGAATCAAGATCAGCCATAGACTTGACATTTGTTACAGAAGATTGTGTTGGCAACTACTGTAACTGGCAGCTGCTGGAGGAGGAATGTCTATCAGATCATAGGCTCATCATGTTTGATTCACTGACAGGTCACAGAATTGACCCTCCGGCAAGAATGGTCACCTCAAAGGTAGGCTGCATTGAGTTCTCCCGGAGAATTGGATGCCGCCTGATAGGATTTGAGTCTCCTGAGGAGTTTGCAGAGATAGTAGCGGATGAGTGGTAGCGAACCTGTGGGGCTGGGAATACTGGGTTGCAATTGGGAGGTTTGGTCAATCGTTGCCGGTTCTAACCGAGCAGCAGGTGCGAGCCAGTGTGAGGGCTGAGGGCGCTGTTCCCGAATGGTGAAGACCTCCCAACAGGAAGGGATAGTGGTTGACGACATTCCGTCCTTTTGGGTCGAGGAGCTCGTCCGGGCCAGTAGATGGATGAGACTACACAAGAGTCCTGGCCCGAATGGCATACCGGTCGAAGTAGTCCGCATCTTAGTGGAGGAGACACCAACGGAGGTCCTCCGAGTATTTAATACCATGCTACTTACTTACTTCCATGGTAGATTGGAAGTGGTCGAGGTTGGTCAAAGAAACCTGGTACAGTGGAGGCGCCCACTTCGTATAGGCCCATCTGCCTTATTAATAACCTCACAAACCTTTTCGAGAGGATGCTCGATGCCAGGCTCTGTGAGGAGATTATAGTGAACGGAGGGCTGCATGCAAGTCAATATGGCTTTCGACCAGGGTGGACGACGGTCGATGCAGTTGGCACGGTGATGAAGATTGTGGACGCAGCAGCGGCGGGCACTTGGAGGACACACAGGATTCCAATGGTGAAACTCCTCGGCATCCGAAATGCCTTTAACTCCCTCAGCTGGAACTCCATCTTCCTGGCGCTGAGGGTATGGGGTGTGAGCGGCTATTTTAGGAGGATGTTGGAAGACTATCTTAAAGATAGGAAGCTGGTATAAAAGCTTGGTGACACTGATCTCTGGTTGCCGGAACATGTGATATCCCAGTGCCCGCGGTGGGACGAGGAACGTAGCGACTGTACTGCTGTAACTGGGCATCTCGAGGTGGGGACCATCGTTGGAACGATGTTACGAAGTTCGGTAAGCTTCGACACTGTGATCTGGTTTGTGTCGGTAATACTGCAACTGAAATATAGGGAAGCGAAGGGATGAGGGACAGCTCCATACGGAACTGCCGTTCCCTCATGCTTACACGGGTTGAACGGTGGTGATGAAGTGCGGGGACTCTCGAGCCCCTGAGCTAAAATACTGAGTCCCGGCGAGGCCGTCCCTCCGGGGTGTCCCCGTTAGAGGCGAAGCACAAAGCACCGAGTCCCGGTTGCTGGGTGATGGAGGCCTGGAACGGCATAGCTGGGCCCGGCATTTCCCTCGTCTGGCGATTAGAGGCAAAGGCACCTCCTGGAACTGTGTTCATGCTTAATTAGGGGTCTGGTTCCAGGAGGTAGGGGGGAAGAAAATTTTTCTCATAATTATAAAACACTTTTTATTACTTTTTTTTTTTTAATTATGAGAAACATCAAATCAGAATTGAAAAAATGTAATGTATTACTTTCAAAGAAGAATCAAATTACTTATTAAAAGTAATAAATAATAAAATATATTGCAACACAATTTTTTATCTGACAAACACTTCTACAAGGACTTGTAATTCTAATCATAACGTTCATTCAGTGATTAAAACCTATAAATAAATAAAGTTTCCACTTCTTTAAACAAAGTAAAATTATTAATAGTAGTTGTTTAGCATGTGATTAAGCCTATCAATCCCCAATAAAAAAATTATCATACATTCCACATCAATAAGTAGGTGGCTGCAGCAGGAATCTCATGTATGACTCTCTAGTAATAAAAGGGTTAAGTGGAGTCAAACTTCACTTTTTACTGTTTAATAATCTCTTAGATAATAATGTAATTAAATTTTTGTTATTTGTCATTAAGATTTTACATAAAAATTTTGTCACAAAACATAATTTGACTATGTTGTTAATATTATTAGGATTATATGGTTAGTATTTCCATAAATTATGAGCATAATAATAGTTTATATACTCTCTTTAGTACCTACTGTAATAAATTTGAAAGCAATTTTATTACTTGCAATTAATAGGGATTGGTTTATGTTTGATTCTATAAAATGTAATCTGTTATTAGAGAATAAGATCATGAATGTTTGTATTTAGTTTTTATAGTTTTTTCTAATTAACAGAATTTAGTTTAAATTTGATTTTACATAATAAATTCAATCAATAATAGATAAGATTAAAAATTTAACATAAAACATATCAATTGTTAGTACTTAACATCGAATTCTGTTAACAATAACAAATGATTAGTTATATTGGCAAAAAGTTTTATATGAACTTATTCAAAATGCGAATTTATTTTTATATTTTTACCATATTTTTTTTTAAATTAAAATATAGAGATAAACCCGACCAAATATCAATCCAAAAAATTTTTACTCCTGTATTTTTTCCAGGAAAAAGCAACAACTGTTTATGAGACCTAGCAAAACAATACAAACATCATTTATGACTGATCAGTTAGTGATGGTGGATTTTTTATAATTAACTCATAAGTAAATGCTCATACCTATTTGATTTTTAAATGTACGATGAAGGAAATTGTAAAATAATAAAAACAAAATAAATAACAGCCTGTTTCTGCTTAATATCTAGCAGTCTATAATATTTTCAGCCTTCGCAGAATAAAATATGATATTACCAAGGAATTCAATGGTTGTTGGATATCAGAAGTAACAAGATTCTTTCATTCAACTAGTACTTTGTTATTAATGATAAAATTAATTAATTAATTAATAAAATAAATAAAAATAAAATAGTAATTCTTTCTGGATGTTACTGAATATGCCGAAAGCAAAAATTACATGCCTGGAGCACAACCCATACGTCTTCACCATCCTCCTTATTAGATAAAGGCAGACTTTCTTCCAAGTTTTGAAACTGTTTGCAAGAATCTTCCCCATTTTCATCAAGAGAACAGTACTGTTCTAAAATCAAAACAGACAAAAATTACTTATTACAGTTTTAATAATATAAAGTACTAAATATAAAGAAAAACCTGCAAGGTTGAAAAATTTCTAAAAAAAAATTATGTTCAAGGCATAAAAATAAGTTTCCAAATAGTTTTCCTTGATATTTAATAAAATTAAAATTTTCAACTTATCCATATTTATATTTATGAATGCACTATCTTTATTAAACGCAGGAAAAAAATGAATAAACACCTTTATCAAATACACAAAAGAACTATTTTTATCTAACTAGGTAAAATATTTTGTCATAAAAGAAACGAGTTTATTAATGCTGTTGTCAGTTTTAATAAATTACTCATTTAATCTCCTATAGTAATCTAGTTAAAATAAAATTTAAAACATCTATTTTTAAGAACAAATAATACTGTTAAATATTATTCAAAAACAAAAACTGTCTTTTCTTAATTACATATCTAAAATAACTTGCATTAACAAAATTACTATTCTTCATTCTTATTTTTATTACTTAGGATCTTCACACATTCACTTAATTATTATTTCACACAGAGTAAAAAACCTGTTCTGGAATGTGGTAATTAATTAGAATTGATGCTAATATAAATGTGGATTTCACTTTAGTAATAGTACATTTTTACAATACTTGGGTAATCATGCAAACAGCTAATTATGTTCTATATTAAAGCTCTATGCAGACATTTACTAAAAGAATTTGAACGAAATTCACCATGTACATGCATCTTGTGGGCAACTACAAATTAAAAAAAAAAAATTGAAACATACTTTTTTAAAAATTAATAAGCCATCAATAATTAATTAATCTTTCATCATCTTCCAATTTTTTATAAAATTTGTTTTGCTTTTACTTGAAGCATGAGGTCAAAAATAAGGACTACCATTTTTCTGTAAAATCCATGCAAATAAGATTACATTGCTTTTTTTGTGAAAACCTCTCTCTTTTCATAATTTTTCTCATTTTTATTCCACAAATACAAATTTTATAGAACAACAGTCTTCTAGTTCAGTTCTATTTTTTCCAAATAATAATTAATAAAGTTTCAAATTATACTTCCTACTACTTATTCTTGAGTGATTTTTCCCCGAATCTCCAATGTCCCTATGATTTAATGATTTATTTCTCTTCTACTGTTAACAACTTTCTTTATCTTTTAATATTTGACAATTTCCTAATGAATGTTTATTTGATCTTGATTGACTGAATGGGAACAGAAGGCTTGACTTTACTCAGCAGACACCTCAGCCACAACTTTGGATTTTAATATCATTGATAAGTCTATAGAACTTAAAAATTATACCAACAGTTTCAGTTGGTATAGAATGGTTATAACAATTTAATATTAGATTTTTTAAATGTTTATTAATTATATTTAACTTAAATATCTCTGATAAGCAATAACAACGCTAAGGTAAATAAAATACAAATTTTGATAATATATTCCTCATACTGATGTATATATTAAATTAGTGTCCGTAAAAATCAAAACACATAAGATCTGTTTGCTTTCACTCTTAGTAATACAATTTTTTTATCCAGTCTGTGTGATATTGTAATAAAAGAGTGAGCAGTTAAATCTCATCATGTCTTGTGTGTTTGAGTGAGCAGCTTCTGTTATGTATATGATGAGTTTACAATAAGATTACATTAATTAAAAATTATACCTTCAATAAAAAATGTTTGTCTTTTACACAAGATTAAAGATTAGGTAATGAGAATAAGACATGTGCATCTCATACAATATGCTCTAACTTGAATGGTCAATTAAGAGGAAGGCTAAAAGGAATAAAAGCCTTGGCTTTCATTTGATGTGTTCTTACGATTTAATGTGTACCAATATATTACAACAAATAACTTTTTTTTCTTGTTCACATTATAGTTCTGTCTGATATTTTTAAGAAAATTTGACTTAATAAAGCAAGTTCTTGGCATACAGGATTTGAGTTAATATATTCTTCATAGCTATTTGCAATTGAACTTGAAACCATATGCCAAAAGTCTGGAAAATTTATCTAATCAATACAGCAATAAAGCATATAATAATAATGATCTTGTCTGATCTCTGTAGCCAAGTGGTAGTATCCTGGCTTTTTATCTGGACTTCCTGAGTTTGAATCCCGGTCGAGAATGACATTTTCATACACTACAAAATTTCCATTTCATATTCCCACCCACAAGCTTGGAGTTTATATGGTGGTAATAAAAAAATATTGTGGAAAAAGACAATGATTTGAATTTTGAGTTATAGCCCAGAGAATAGAATCATTTTACAAGAAGATTTAAATGATTTGGGTAGAAGACTTCAATTTCAATTTTTTGTAAAATCACAATAAATTTCTGGGATCAAGTTGCAGTAATAAAATTCAGTTAAAAAAAAATACAATTTCAGGCATATAAATCAGACATAAAGATCTGTCAACATTTTTACCAATGAAAATAACTTTACTGGAAAATGTACCAAATTTGTAAAACATTCACTAATCAGCTAATGTTTCAATTAAGAAGAGGTTTATAACTCAAGAGTGGTATCTTTATAAAGATTTCTTGAAATATATAGTTTAAAAGAAAATTTTAATGATCAAATATGATTTAATAAAATTTGTTAGAGAAAAGGATTTATTATAAAAATTATAGTTGTAGTTATTTTAAAGTAATAGCTCTTTTATTGGATATGCAATTAGAAAATATACAAAGTACTTTTATTTTACTTGAAAAGGGGAACATCCAGATTTGGGATTAACAGTACGACATAAAAAAGTGAAAAAATATGAAAGCTTATTTTCAAGTGACAAAAAAAGAAATAAAAATGATTGATCCCTATCATATCAGAAGAAATATTTTACCATTACTCATGTCAAATTGAAACTAATAAATAAATTTGTAAGAGCTGTGGGCAACCCAGGATTTTTTAACATGGCAGAAATTTCCATAAATAACTGACTGAAAAATTAAATAAGATATTTTCTTCAATACAGAGATAAGGAAAACTGTTTAAAGATGAAATATTCAATTATATGTTTAGTGATGTAAAATTCACTGCTAACACTACATTTAAAAACACATGCAGAAATTTTCTGGACAGTAAATCATAAAATTATCAGAATCTTGAGTAATTAAATATTAACTGAAGAGATAATATATCCCTAAAATACCTGCATTTACAATTAGATTTCCTTCTTTAAAATCCTTGCAGCAGCAAGTACAAAATATGGTGAATATTTCTGTCATGTTATTTCAGTTGAAAACAACTATAACTATAAATTGAGTACTAATATAAAATGCTAGCAGATTACTGGATTTTAATTCAGAATACACCTGACACTACTTACAAAGGTCATTAGTTAATACATAGTTTTAATTAAATATTAATAAATGAATATGATAGAAGTTATGAATATTTTATTAATGAACAATTTCTTTAAACTACGCAAAAAATCAATACAAAGAAAGATATCTCAAGTAGATAAAAACTTAAAATTTTTGTGTAACAGTGCTTTTTGAGAACATAAGTTAAAAAATAAGAAAAATGGAGATTGTTTTAGAAATTTTAATTCCAGCTTTGAAAGTTAAAATTGAATAACTTCACAGTTGACATTCTCAAAATTGGGTAATAATTACAATACGAGTTTTAGTATCTATTGTAGACATACAAAAAATACCACGTTTGTATAAAGTTTGCTTCAATATAGTCAGAATTACAAGAAGCCCTTGATGTGGATTGACAGAAGTGCCGATTAAAAATAAAAATAAAAAAATAGTTCCCTGTACCTCTTCCTGCAATTAAATGTCTTTTGAGAGTTGTGCAGTTTTCAGCTAAAAAATCATTTCTTTACTGCAGTTTCTCACCTGCTCTTGTTTCAGTTGCAAAATCATGGCTGATGAGTGGTCACAGTTACTGTTGAAGAGTGAATGTGACACATGTTTGGAAACATGAATAAATAATGCATGGGGCTACAATAATGAATACTTTGAAGAATTCTCATAAAGCAACAATGCTTGATCGGAAGAAATGGGCATTTGCTACTGGCAGTGTTAAAGACAGGCCATACAGTGGATGAAAAGAGGTGGAGTGCAAATGTGTAATTGTCACCGATTTGGATGAGCAGTTTTCATAATTCTATTCATAAATGAGAACCATATTTAATACACCGCAGTCTACAATGCACCATCATATTAAAAAAATTGAATATGAAACCATTTAGACCAACTTCTAGGAATGAGTTGGTCAAATCTCATTCCTAGAAATGAGTTTTGACCAAACTCATTTGGTCAAAATGAGTTTGACCAATGAGTTATTGGATGGAGACATGGAACAGTGTGTTGCTGCTTGCTGTGTTTTATTAGCACCATTTTCAGGTGCTGCATCCCACACAAGAATGTTTTCTGATGAATGTGCAATATATTGCAGTTCATGAACCAGGAATGTGGTTTTCTGGGCTAGGAAAGAATTTGAAGATGGCATGTGAATGAATAAAGGTTCTTATTTGCAAATGTTGGAAATGTGATTATTTCAATTTCAGCAAAGGATATCATGAAACATGCCTGGATATAGCAAGAAAATGCTCCAGCTCATTTTGCTTTTTGAATGCGTCATTTCCAAAATGAACAATTTTCAGGCCACTGGAATGTCTTGGGTTCATAAGTTTCCCCAGCCCCATGATAATGGTCAGTACAAAGTTCCAACCTTACCACACCTGACAACTCATATAGAAATAATCAAGGCAAATGTATCTCAATAATGATATACAACAAATGAAGAATTTCTTATCAGTGTGGAGATGCCTTTCACTGTAACTCTGTTGATGCTTTGCATCAACAGTGTCAAAGTTGTGTAGGCACATAGGTCTATGTGTTCAGCAAGATGGTGGGTGCAAGATCCACTTGATAAATAATTTGTAAGCAGAAATGAAAATAAATATTCAAAATATGCACCAAGTCCACAACATATTTATTTGTCTAAGACTTCTCAGACATATTGAACAATATTGAAATGTTCGTTGCATTCAAACTATCAGATTTTCAACTAGGAGTTGAAAATCAGTAAATCTTTAGTAATTAAAAAACACCTACCTTGTTCCGAAATTAATTTTTTTTTCCCCTTCCAAATTTGATGATCAGTAAATTCTTCTAGTTTTTCTTCAGAAACTACTTCATTTGCTTCATCACTAGGTTGAGAAAACTGCTGATAGGTAGATAAGAATAAATTAGTGATTAAGTTAAAATTGAACCAGCTAACAATTCCTTCTGTTTTATTATGAATGGCTTCTTCTTCAAGATCAGATTTCTGGTCATTTGAGGCAATTCCATATTCTGATTGCTGTTGTGCATTTTCTTCTTCTTCTTTAAAGGTTTTTTTGCTTAATTTTAATGGATCCTCGGTGGGTTGCTCTACTTCAGCAGGTAATGGATGTTCAATGCCTACATATGATGCTTGTGTAGTACTTTCTATTTCATTCTGTATAGTAAAATTTTCTTTAAATGAAATATTATTAAATGCAATCTGTTTATCTTCACTGGTAACTTGAGTGGCAGGATCAGATACGCTATCATGAACTAATTCTTCATCTTTTTCAGTCATAGGTGGTGCTTCCTTCACATTATTAAATACGCTCTGTAAAATATAACCAGAACTGGGAACATATTTTGAAGTTTCTGTTACATCTGAAGAATGAATTTGTTCAACAGAAGGTTCATCTACAGGTGTCCCTTTAACATGTTCTGATCCCTTACTTTTATCAAATATTTCAGTTTTTTCTTCTTGTTCTTGGGATAAAATATTTTTTTCAATTTTATTTGATATTGGTAATTTTGAAAACGCAAGATTATTTTTATTTTCAGTAAATTGTTCTGTATTGTTTAATAAACTATCACTGGACTGTTCACTTATTTCAGTCTCTTTAACTGTTCCATTTAATTCCACGGAATTATTATAATTAGTTTTGTTAACTTCACCAGGTGTTTGCTGATCTTTTACACTTTCAACATCAGTTTCTTTCATAATTTTACTTGACTCTTCTTCAGGGGATTGCTGATCTTTTCTACTTGTATCTTCTTCATCAGTTTTTTCTGCAAATTTTAATTGAACTTCTTCAGACATCTGATGATCTTTTTTTAATATTACTTTTTGCATTTTATCGGGTGATGGATCTTCTTTATCAGTTCTTTTAACAACTTTCGAATGAGTTTTTTCGGTCAGTTGATCCTTTTCATCTTCTATATCTTCACTTTGAGATTTTTCAGGAGGCTGAAGATCTTTTACATCTTTTTTAGCTGGATCAACTGATAACAAAGTTGGATCTGAGGAATTTCTTTCACTTTTAACATTTTCTTCACTAGATACATCTTTTCTTGAAGTATTTGCATTAATTTTGTCACTAACATTTAACGGGACTTCTTCAGACATTTGATTATTTTTTAAACCTTCTACAGCAGTATTTTCTGAGATTTTTTTTATAGGTGATAGCTCTGCTTTATCAGTTGTTTTAACAACTTTAGAATGAGTTTTTTCAGGAGGCTGAAGATCTTTTACATCCTTTTTAGCTAGAACAACTGATAACAAAGTTGGATCTGAAGAAGTTCTTTCACTTTCAACATTTTCTTCACTAGATACATCTTTTCTTGAAGTATTTGCATTAATTCTGTCACTTACATCTTCATATTCACTTTCACTTTCTGAAATATAAGTGCCATCATCATCCTGTACACCATCACTATCATCTATATCTTTTTGATTAAGGTCATTTCTTCCACTCGGTACAATACTGTCAATTACTGATAATTTTTCATTCAGTTTAACTTTTCCATTGTTTACAGCTTCATCATTAGAGTGTACTTTATCTTCTGTAACATTATTTCCAGATTCTTGTGAATCATTAACATTAGAAGGTGTAACAGAACTGCTGTCATTTACTTTTTCAAACGCAGCAGTAACTTCACCATTATTAACATCAAGATCAGAATCTTTTTTATCTAATGCAGAACTATCAGAACTCAAACTTGTGCCATCTTTTCCTTCATTATTTAGAACTCCTGATGAAGTTTCTTTATTTTCTTCAGAATTTTTAAGAATATCTGCCCTTTGAGAAATATCGGAACGGTATAATTTGGTTCCGTCAATTACATCATAATTAACTGTCTTCGACTGAACATTTTGTTTAATATCGTTATTTGTAAAACTTTCTGCAACTGATCCAGGAAAAGGAAATGAACTAATAATTGATAGTTTGTTCGGTTCTTTTACTGCAACATCACATTCATGCTCTTTAAAATGAGTTTCAACAGATTTCTCTTCTTTTTTATCACTAACTATTTTCAGATGTTCACGTTTAAAAAGAATTTTTTTTTCAGTCACAAAACTTTCAGGTATAAGACCTTTCTTTCCATTGGCCTGGAAAAAAGTAATAAATGACATAATATAGAATAACAGAGAAGTTAGACAGAGGAATGTTAAGATTATACAAAGTCTCCTTAGTTTAAAAAAAAAACAGTAAAGATCACAAATATCTGATTCTAGTTAACTACTTTTTGAAAAAAAAAAAAAACTATAATGTTAAATAGCTAAGTACTAAAATTGAACATAAATAAATACAAAAGACACATGTCAATGACAATTTTCTTTTTTCCACACTAATAATCAGCAAAATTACATCCCAATCCCGTAGGAGAAGCCTTGTGATGGTGATGCTTCTGGTCACCCCCCGCCCACCGCATTCATGGCTCTGATGGGCCTTAACGGGAGTCGTCTTTCGCCCTCTAACTTTTTACATAGTAATAAGCCAGTGATTTATAAACTCAGCTTTTGCCTTCATTGCAGGCCTCATCCGGACATCTTGAATGTCCTACATTGTTGCCCTCTGAACTAGCTAACAAAGTTCACGGAAGCACGAACCCCACGCATAGTTCTACATTTAATAGAGCCAATTTGTGTGCAAATATCTCATAAATTCGAGGCAGTTGAATAATAACATACCACCAAAAATGTTATTCACAAGATTGAAATTTATTCCTAGTTCCATTAGTGAACTCAACTTCATTCATACCCCTGGCTTGGTTTCATTACGGACTCCAATCTGGCTTACCAGGGAGAGGCAGACAGACCTCCAACTCCCACTTAGCTCCATCACAGACTCCCGCATGATATTTACTTTCACTTCTACCACTGTTGAGATACTGCTACATCTTGCGGCGGCATGAGAATCCATGCACTCGGCAGTGCACAGCAAAATTACAGCAGGGTTCAGAAGGATGAGAACAAAAGCAAACAGTAACAGTTGAAAATTCACAAGTAAAATTATTTAAAAATTTATGTACACAGCTATATAACTAAATTAATTATAAAATAAAGTAATAAAAATTGTATATGTTCATTTACACTTTTTAATCAGTGTAATGAATACTAGGTGTTACTTTCATATTGAATATATTATTTTATAAATATTAACAGTTTTACATTAAAAAAAATTCACAAAGAAATTACTCATATTTCCTCAACAGTTAATGTTGTCCAGTGTCTCTGGAAACTCCCAATGTTCAAATCCTAGTAAAGGCAGTTACTTTTAAAAGGATTTGAATACTAGATCATGGATACCAGTGTTCTTTGGTGGTTGGGTTTCAATTAACCACACATCTCAGGAATGGTCAACCTGAGACTGGACAAGACTACACCATCATTTACTTTCATACACATCTTCCTCATTCATTTTCTGATGTAATACCTTACAGTGGTTCTGGAGGCTAAACATAAAAAGAAAGAAAGTGTCTCTGGAAACAAATGCTTATGAAGCCACTAAAATCTATAAGATTATTTTTGGCAATGGTTAAACCTTCTACAATCAATTAATTGTGATCAATAATTCTGTTTTGTACATTAAATAAATTTTCATTTATATCATTTATTTTCAACTCAATTTGTTAAATTCGATACAAAATAAGTCATACATTTCTGTTCACAGAACTACTGAGGATAACAAAAATGTTAACAGATTAAGACAATCAGAAAAATATTATTCTTACAAATTAAAACTGAATAAAAGACGTTGAGTTTTTTTGTTCAGTTTCATACAACAAGCATATGTTGGAGTAGTAATTATAGTGAATGATAAATGTAAAAACAAAATATATGAATACTTTCACATAGATGAGATAATGGTACAGTATGGATTAAGCCTAAGAATATGGGCCAACTTACAGTAAAAATCATATATAATTTTTTATGATAACAAGATTGCAAATAGATGTTAATGTATCATGTTGTTGTATTGACGGTGGCTAATCCTAAAATTGGTAAAGCAGTAATACCTGGTGTAGCAATCATATTTGAAGAAAAAACTGTAAATTGTAATAAACAGAACACATGTCATTTTTTTTTTTTTTTAATCAAGTCTATTTAAATCATTTTTGACCTAAAACCACACCAAAATAACAATCTAAAAAAAATTGCCTAAAACCACACCAAAATAACAAATCTTAATATAAAACTTACCACTAAATATATATATATATATATTCTTCAAATCTATGGATTCATCAATTGTAAAACTATCATTGGGCAATGTATACACTTATTATATAACTAATAAAATTCATTAATTAATCTTCTTTTGACTGTTTACTATTTTACTTAGTCTATTATCCTATTTGACATATGTGAATGCTTTTCAATATTTATAAAAATCACTACTTCCTTCATCTTTTCTATACACTCTCTTAACTAATTCTTATTACATCCTTTGTCTAACTTCCCTTCCTTTAAATCTATACTGCTCTTCTGAAACAATTTGTTCCATTTTCCTACATAGTCTTCTAATCAGAAACTAATTAAGAATTCATTTCTGGATGTGTAATAAAAATAACTGCCTTCAATCTTTATTCAATCATATTTTTTGTGGATTGGAAAGATTATTTTTTTAAAATCTGCCCTGACCCACTGTAGTAGATCTCATTGCATCATTTTACCACCTATAGCAATCTTTTTTTATTAAGACACTTAATCATTTCTACTGACAGGTAATCAACTCCAACAGATTTTTCCACCATCATAACTTTTACTGCTTGTAACTTTTTCATATTCCACTTTTTTTCTTTTTTTTAATACAACTACCACCAGTATATGACTGCTATTTATGTTGGCTTCAGTCAAGCCACATGCCTGGATATTGTTTATTTTGTTTTATTCTGCCAATTTGATATCTTTCATCGTCTGGTGGTTTTTCAGAGGTAGACTCTCCTTCAGTAGTTAGTAAACAAAGTATCTGTTAAAAATATTAATTTTCCTTACAAAAGTGAATAAGCTCTTTCATTACCTAGTCATTCCCACCAATTACCCTTTATTCCCCTACTACAGCATTCTATTCCCTCATTATCTTACAACAATGTTCACCTTCCTATGCTGTAATCTTCATTACACATTTCTTAAATTGGATCATCTTCATATGGAGCATGGTTAATATCCTTAACTTTTCCTTCCCATCTCAATCCACTTAAACCAATCATTATACCATTCTGTTTATTTTCATTTTTCTTTAAATTTTTAACTTTGCTGCTTACTGAAATGTTTTGACATTCCATGTTCCTATTCATATCTTCATTTCATCTTTTTATAGCTCTTCACTAACAGCTGATTGGCATTTCTTATGATGCTCATCCCTCAAACTAGAAATCAAAATGGAAAACGATTTTACCTCTGGAACATTTAATAGATGAAGATTATGCCATGATACTAAACATGTGAAAACATTGAAGAGTGATATTTTTTCACATTCCAATGCCACTAGTATGGCAAACTAATAATATTTGCAACTCCTTTTGATATAGAAAACAGATGCGACTCTGAAGTCACCCATGGGAAACAAATATTTCTGAAGAGTACCATTTAGTCCTGATTCTAGTAAATAGCCAAAATAATTGTTATCTCTAATAAATAACTAAGTAAACAGCCAAGCAACGGCCAACATAGCTCTCAGAATTAAAGGGGCATGCGTAAAAATGGAATCCTGAGTCTAGGTTTTGTACATTAAACTGGAATTATTCAATTTCAAATTAATGTATTCCACCTAGTTACAGTATAATTCAATACTAAAAATGAATTTACTTAAGTTGAAAGATTACTAGATTTTTTGTACAATAACCTGATCCCTAATGAGTTACGGAATGAAACTGCTACATTAGTATACAAAATATACATCCCAACCCTGTAGAGGATGACATCCGCCTTGTGACACTTCCAGTCCCCACACCACCCCCCTGCTCCTAAACCTAATGGGCTTTAACGGGAGACGTCTTTTGCCCTCTAACTTTTTACATCTCACAGTAATATGCCAAGATAGGGTGGTTTTGAATGACAACAATGAATAAGCCAGAAGACAGCTTTTCTTTAATTTACACTAAGGTAATAACTAATTTTACTTATTCACTTCAGATTTCTCTAAATTAATCAAGTACAAGTATAATCTTGGGTTTCAAGTAGAATCAATCTTGGGTTTCAAGTACAAGTAGAATCTTGGGTTTCTAAAACCCAAATCAAAATACAAGAAATTTGTATAAATTTCTTCATGTAATAGAATCAAGAATCAGTTTATTGAATCAACATATTAATACCTTGTTTATTTGTTATAATACAAAATGGATTATTTATATTACTATGCATTATGTTGTTTATACTTTCATTTTACTATAGTACCTGCATTTAATGTTTAAGTTGATTATTCCAGGAAATTGGTCATATTGTACCATGGTCTAGTCACCAGCTGGCTAAGGATAAACTAGATCCCAAACTTTCATCTATAAAAGATAGACTAAATATGTGTTTGTGCAGTGCTGTACACTTCAGGCCATTTGTCTTTCAGTGAGTTTCATCTTTCTATACTGTATATACAGTTCGATTCGTACGTTGTTTAAATCTTTTAAGTTTTCTTTTTGCATGTATTTCAACTGTTGTTAATCTTTAGTGTTACATTACTATTGTTTCACTGTGATCATTTGTGATTGTGTCAGTTTATTTTTTGTGTACAGCACAATTTTTGTGAATTTTGAAGCCATTTTGAAGCATGCTTGAAAAATATACCACTACACAGGTAATTTAAATGACACACAAATGTAAAAATTTTAATTTAAATGAAAAATTAGATGTTTTAAAAATATGATAAACTTCCTAAATGTAGTCAGCGAGAAATCGTAATGACAATGGGGCCTTCTCAGACTTCAATTTCTCAAAAGCACGAAGAATTGGAGGCTGCAGTCACCCTAAATGAGAACGTGAACAGAAAGAGGAAACGTGATGGTAAGAATAAAAATGTTGAACGTGCTTTATTCAAGTTACAGAAAAATTTGGTGATCATGATTTCAAACCAACAGATGGTCAGCTCTCTCGTTAGAAAGAGACAAACAATATTGTTTACAACAAATCATTTGGTGAAAGTTGGATACTGATCAATCTGCTGCAGACGACTGGAATAAGAACTGCATTCCCAAGATTTCGAAAAAAACTTCAAACCTGATGATATCTACAATTGCAAAGAACTAGGGTATACTTCAGAGCACTTCCTAATTTTTCATTATTTTTTAAAAAACTGATAACTCAGGTGGTAAAAAGCAGAGACTGCATAACAGTTCTCCTCACCTACAATATAATTGCACGTGATATAAACTCCTAGGTATAGGCAAATCAAAAAATCATAATGTTTCCATGGGGTTTTCTTGCCTGTACACTACAATTCAAACAAAAATGCCTGGATGATGTCTGATTTGTTTTTTTAGCTTTTGATTAAATGGAATGAAGAATTAATCAGTCAGAAAAGAAAAATAGCTTTAATTTTAGACAACTGTACAGTTAAGTTATAATTTAAAAAGCGTAGAATTATTTTTTTTACCATCAAATAAGTCTTTAATACAGCCATTAGGTCAGGGAAAAATATGAGGAAGATGATAGATAATAATGATGATAGATAATAGTGATAGATGAAGCCAGATGTGAGAAGACTGTGAATGATATAGCAAAAAAGGCTTACACTTCCAGATGCTACTCATATGTTATGCAAAGCTTAGAATGAATTAAAAATTGAAATCATTCAAAACTACTTCAAAAAAGCTAATTTTATTGAATCCAATGAGGTTCCGATAAGTTCATCAAAGATGTGGATGATGAAATTAATCAGTGGATCCCTATTGACGAAGACATTCCAGTTTGTGCTCCTGTTACTGATAATGAAATTGTGTTGAAATTATGAATGAAGGTCTGGAAGAGGACAAGATTAAAGAAGTAGAGAAAGTTTGGCCATAAGCACCATCATTTAAAGATATAACTGATGTGCATCAGATTTACTGAAAAATTTTGAATTACGCAGAGGAAGACCAGGATAGTTCTATGATTTTTAAAAGTGGAAAATGATGCCTTGGAACACTATAAAAAAAATTTACTTAAAAAAAAAGGATAAGCTTATACATGGAATTACAGAAAAACTGAAATTTGTGTAGTCTGAATGTAAGTTGTAAATTTGTTTTTTCTTAATACACTAAAACATTTTTATAAATTTAATTTTTTTAGTATTTGTACCATATCTTTTTATAATACAGTACGATATTTAATAGGATTGACTAAAAAACAAAAAAAAAAAGACAGTAAAGATAAGTTTTTCTTTTTGTTTT
The DNA here is from genome assembly GCF_047948215.1 of Lycorma delicatula. Classification (NCBI taxonomy): domain Eukaryota; kingdom Metazoa; phylum Arthropoda; class Insecta; order Hemiptera; family Fulgoridae; genus Lycorma; species Lycorma delicatula. The sequence goes on from NC_134460.1 coordinate 28,076,024, forward strand.
TTCAATAATAAATTAGTTTGTTTTAATGTATCATGTTATTTAACTAAATACTGTATCTAATACATACAGTCATTAAACTGTGTACATTATGTTTTACAATTTATTAATGTAAAATTTGGTTATGTTATAAAAGTACAGGAAAATGACCTTCGACGCTTGACTGAATCAGCCACTTTAGAGACTCACTTTTGTACAAAAGTGATTCTAATAAGCAACACCTGCTGTATTACTATCATTGATATTATGAACTCATAATTGGACAACACATATAAATCAAACTTTTGCATACTGGCGGTCTACAATGATAAGTAACTTCTCACATTTCTCCCCTCTTCTTTGATATAAACTCCCTTTTTTCATCCAAAAATAGTAAACCATCGCTATATTTAATTTATTATTAACTGACTTTGCTCTGTATTTACTTAACTCTGCCCACTGGAGTCTGGAAGTGCTGCTGTTAAAATTACACATAACATGTGACTGATAATCAATAATTATAAATATTCTTCAAAGCCCATACAATTTCCAAATATCTTCACTTCACATAAGAAATAATAATGGTTTTATTATTATAATAATCTAACAAAACTATTGCTATCATTTACATTGGAAAACAATTAATATTGAAATTTCTGAACATAAAGAAAAAATTTCTGAGAATTCATTTTCAGAAATTTGAAATTCATTTCAAATTTTTATTTTCTGAAGAGAAACACTTTTACTCTAAATGTTACATCAAATAATAAATTGAAAATATTACGAGAACACAGAATTCTGAAAGGTTGTGAACTGGAAAAGTAAGGAGATACTATTCACCTAATAATGATAAATGATTAATGTTCAAGGCTTGTAAACAAATATATTGATTAAATTTACAGAAGTGTCTAGTAACAGCATCATATTTTGAATATGTCAAAATAAAATTTGTAATAACTACAAGATAATATTAATTTGTGGGAATTTTTTAGTGTCAATTTCAAACACTATGATAAAAGGATGAAACAAAGCATTATAAATGAAATTTATAAATCATCATACAATGAAGTAATTTTACATGATATTAATATAAATATTATTGATAAACTGTGAAAATAAATTTATAATAAAAATACAATTGTTGTTATTAAATAATTACTATTATACATACTGAAATTATCTTATAAAAACCAGTTTAAAAAGCAAAATTTTTTTGTGGAATGAATTCCAAATGAAATTTTACAAAACTGTTTTTTTTTTTTCACGAACACGCACTTTTTTAATTAAATCAGATGAATTTATTTTACACTCTAGCCCTGGGCCTGAAACCATAAAATTGATTACTTTCAATTAATATTTTTTTAACCTTTTTTCTTCTTTGCAGTAAATATTACATCAGTAATACTGTAAGTTGATAAAAAAAACCTCATGACAGAAACCAGGAAATAATCTCAGGGTTAAATCACATCCTTATGAAAAAAACTTCATTTTATTTAGCTGGTGAAATCTTTAATCTTTTCAGGGGACTACATACTGTAAATCCTAGTTCATGCTTGGACTAGGTTATTTTATTAAAGTATCTTTATATAATCATTTCCCTGAATGGCTTATCACTTGACAATCACTAGGAATGAATATTATTTTAATTTATTTAAAATTAAAATTTTTTTTTTTAACAATTTTTAAGCATAATTTTTATTATAGACATAAACAAAATTAAGTCTTCCTTTGAACAAAACTAAGGCCTCATCAATTACTATATTTTGAAAAGGGTAAAACACATTTGGGACATTTTTTTCTATTTATCTAATAATTCTTGAATTTTGAAAAGATGAAAGCCGGGTAGTTGATCTTTATTATTGGCAAAATGAAGCATACTAAGAATGTTCAAATATCTGTCTAGTCATCATTTTGGAAAATACTGGTGAATGTAATAGCATGTCTGTTGACCAATACTCTTTAATAGAATTTTTCTTATTTCTTGGCATAAGCATGGTCAAATCAAAAATGTATACAGTTCATCTATGTCGGCTGGTTTCCATTATTGTAAATTTAAATGAATCAGCAAGATTGATTTGTTCCGATGCTAGGGTATAATATGTGTTTATTTCATTCACTATTTCAGGCATTATTACACCTTTAATGAGAAGAAATAAGTCTTATATACGCATGTGATGAATCGGCCATGTTTACTAACAGAGTTCAATAAAACTTATAGAATCTAGTTTTACAACATTGGTAACATGAGTTTATTCTCTCTATTTCCAGCTGTTGCTGCATCTATCAATAGTGCAAATATTTCATTTTAAAGCCAATAAAGTGCAGCATGTGTCGAAGAAAGAATTATAATAGTCATGTTAACACGATGATAGTACTCAAATGATAAAATTCTATAAGTTTACGTGACTGTAGTCTGTTGTGGATAGTTCACTGCAGTCATGTAATAGTGATGCCAGTCCCGAAAAGGTTGACAAATCTATCAACATTAAGATTTTCAAAAAAAAGATTTTGGAATAACTGGACTAACTTTAGTGACTGACACGAAACTTATTGTTATGAGAAGAGGGATAGGCTGTTTTAGTGAGCCATGTGGGAAGGGCCACCAAAATAAAATCATTTTAAATTCTATTCTATAACTCAGATCTCACAAAAATTCCTTGAAAAGGAAAGTTACAAGTATCTCATACATAAAATAATTATTCTTAAAACTGGAAAAAACTAAGCATACCTCAATAAACCATAATTTATGATTTAGACTTTTCTTAAATACTTTCACTTTACTTCCTGCTTTAATAGAAGGAATACGATTTTTTTTAGGTCCAGCATATTTTAACTGTGCTACTCCTATTGAAATTGGATCTGGAAAAAATAAAACAAGTTAGATGACAAATAATATAAGAAAATCTTCTGTAAATTATTATAATTTCTATTACTTCTCTGTAAATTAAAAACAAATACTTCTGTCAGGATTAATTGCATTGGACTGTTCTGGTGCCCATTTATCCTCAGCCAACCAGTATATTTTCTTCCAGAGAGATTATAATTCCAGGCTAAAACAAGCAGACTCTCTTTCTCCCCTGACATGTTCCTGAAGTCAGTGTTTCTCAACCTGGGGTGTGCATGCACCCCATAGGGGGCGTGATAACATAAATGGGGGTGCAAGCATATCAAGAAGAAAATATTATTAAAAAAAAGTATTAATTTACTGAAATGAAAGCAAAACAAAATAGATTCTGACATAAATAATGAAATACACATTTGCACTGTTATAATACAATTATAAATAGGATTGTATTAGTACTGCACAATGTTTTTAATAATTAACTTATCGATACTAATTAAAAACAAGTTTAATAATTATTAGTGACTCCTCCCTTGGGCCTGTCTTGCAGATCAAAGATTTCAAAGAAAGGTTTAACATTAGAAATAATAGATATTTTTGAGTACTTTTTCTATATTTAGTTGAGATCTATATTTTGTCTTCAATTCAGCCACAGCAAAAAATTTGGTTTCGCAAAGGTAGGATGTTGAAAATGGTAATAGTATATGAAATGCTCTTGTTTTCAGTTCAGAAAACTCATCATCCACCTTTGCTCAAAATTCAAAGAATGATTTATTACTAAATTGTCTTTTGATTTCGCCACTTTCTTGAAAGTCTATGAAGATTTCTTCTTAGGCAGTTGAGAGTCCTCCGGGAGTATTTTGAAATGGATCCCTAAACCACTCATAACTTGCTACAAAGTTGTCATCAGCAAGAAAATACCTTTTAAAATTCTTTGCCAGCATGGCTAAATGATTTTCAGTGGTTACAAAAAGAACTTTCACATGCTGTTTTTCAGACTTGTAACTTTTAACACATTCATCCACGCTTGCAAACATTTCTAGTTTTTTTTGCTTTAAATTTCTGCTCCACAATTCCAATTTTCTACAAAAATTATTAACTTTATCACTCGTATCCAACACATGTATATTTGCTCCTTGAAGTTGAAGATTCAAGGTATTATTTCTCGAATATGTCGATCAAGCAGCTAAATTCCATCACAAATAAACCATATCAAAACTTCTCGGCTTCTGCAGTTTTCCTGTTCTAGAAAAATGGCGATTTCATCTATTTATTCATAAAAACGTTGCAAAAATTTTCCACGTGATAACCATCTTGCCTCACAATAAAATAGTAACACTGAATGTACTGCAGCCTTGCCTTTATGAAGTGCAGAAAAGATTCTTGATTTTAGACGTCTCCTTTTTATATAATTTACTACATTTACAACTGTCAGCAAAATATTCAGACCAGGACTCATTAATTTGGAAGCCAGAGTTTCTTTGTGGATCATGCAATATGTCCAGACACACTGTGGAGATTTTTGTTTCACAAGTGCTTGTATATGTTGGAATCTTCCAGATATTGAATGAGCACTATCGGTGCAAATTCCGATGCAATTTTTCCACTCTCTGTTTACCTCATTTATAAAAACATTTAAGATAGCAAATAATGAGAGTGCTGTTGCTTTGAGTTCAATTGGTTTGCAGAAAAGTAGTTCTTCTACTGCTGACACACTATCACAAAATCAAACATAGGCAATGAAATGAGCATCTTTATTGCTATCTGTTGCCTCGACAAGCTGAATTGAAAACAATTTGTCACACAACATCCCAAAAAGCTGATGCTGTACATCTTCAGCTATATCACAAACTCGACGGGCAACAGTATTATTTGATACATGTATGGACTGCAATTGTTTGGCAAAATTATCTCCAACCATAGTTTCTACAATCTCAATTGCAGCTGGCAAAATAAACACTTCACCAATGGTGTGAGACTTTTTACATCAGACTATTTTATATGAATCTTATAAGAGGCAAGTAAAGCTTTTTCATTCGCAGACAAAGTTTTTTTTTTAAAATGATGTTTGCTTTTCATATGATTTTAATTTTAATTTGAAGAATTCTCAGGGTTTGTTAACGTACTCACTATGAAGTGTTTCCAAATGTTGTTTAAGTTTATTAGGTTTCAAGCTGTCTGCTGCCAAAAGTTTTGAGCAAATGTCACACAGGGGCCTTTCTTCTTCCTTTACTTCAGTACTGGTAAACAGTAAATTTAAGTATTCTTGAGAATATTTTCTTGATTTTATTTTCGGAACCACTGTTGATCCATGTTTTTTAGTACTGTTGTAGTCACTGCTGTGACTATTTAATACTGTGAACAGCAAATAACGTGCAGATTACAACATACACATTCACGATTGATTTGATAGCGATAGAAGGATCGACTCAACTGAGACTGGCTAGAATTGAATAAGGTGCAGCTGCAGCATTTATACACATTTGTGTAAACATTCCAGAATGTTTGAGACAAACTGGAACTTCTTGCGAAGCTGCAAGAATGTCTGATATAGTGGTTGTAAGACAGAGAGCAATAGAGAGGCATTGATTCTAGTTTTGTCAGAGCAGTGGATAGGTGCTGCCAAATATCAATAAATTTACTTATTCTTGGTAATTTGTAAGGTTTATAATTAAGGTCATAGTGTAGCTTTAACATCAAAATAACCAAAATCCATTATTATTTCATACACTGTTATTGTATGAAAGGTATTGTAGGCTTGATGAAAATTACGATTGAAAATTGGGCTGCAAATACTGAAAGGTAGTGAAATGCTGTCTGAAGCTTAACCTAACTTAATTTAGTCTTAAGTGAATTTAATCTCCTCATTCTTAACATAATTACACTGAAATTAATTTATTTTGTCCAAAAATGATGTATTTTATGTTTGTGCAATGTTGAATTATGACATTTTTGGTGAGGGTTCTGCCAATTTCTTTTATACTTCGTTACAGCATAAATAAAAATTCTACTTAATATACTGTCTGATGGTTTCATTTTATACAAAGTTCTTTTGGTACAGACTCTCCTACTTAGAAATTTCATTTCGGCAGCATAAATTTTTTATTTCCCCTCATTCATCAGGTACAGGAGCCGTACACGGTCGGGGATAGGGTAATCGGCTTCTGCGGGTTGATGTTATTCATTCTCATGAGAACGGCCGCTCTCTGCGATCGTGGTCTCTTTGTGAGTCTTCTGGATGCCTCAGTTTTCTGATGAGCAATTCACCATCGTGCGAGTCACGAGGGGTACGCTCGATGTTGTACTAGTGTCGGAATACTTCCAGCTTGGATGGAGTATCGATGACTTGTTGGCAAAGTTGGGGCGGATTCTGGACGGTCTCCCGGGCATCAGAGTGCTGGTTGCTCTGGACGCTAACGCAAAGGCTTCCACCTGGGGTTCACCACTCAGAATACAGAGGCGCTGGTCTCGCACGGTTCGTTGAAGCCAGGAACCTCTACTTGCTTAACGAGGTAGAACAAACGCCGACTTTCTCTTCCGAACAGGGGGAAAGTTACATCGACGTCACCTTGGTGACGGGCGATCTGCTTAGGTGTACAAGTAGTTGGACTGTCTGGCCCGTGTGAGTGATCATAATCTTATAACCTATGAGATCGCTTACGTTGGCGGTCCAAGAGCTCCAGAAATGGGTCGCTATAACCAAAGGGGCCTGGATCAGCACAGGCTGCGGCGCGAGTGTACGGCTGCCTTACAGGGGTTGGAATGGCGAATGGAGCACAGGGAGGAGGAGGAATTGATGGCTGAACAATTCGGCCGGGCCATCAAGACTGGCTGCGATAAGGTCCTACGGCGGCCTCGGCCAATGGACGGACCCTGAAGTAGTGGCCAGTCCGCTGATCGGAGAGTGCCTGGTGCTGCTGCTTCCGGGGAGCCGTCTGTTAAACGCAGGCGGAAACCCGGGAAAAAGTGGTGGTCCTCTGACCTTAGTGTGCTGCGCGCAAGAGCTAGGTCCGCTAGGAGAAGATACCAGCAGCGTCGCCCCCTAACGGGGATTATCGTTGATCACGTGCGCGCTGAGGGTCTGCGGATCTACCGGCGCCCCCGTAATAAATACGTTCATGCCATCAAGAAAGCCAAACTCAAGTTTTGGCAAGACTCCATGCGTGAGTTGCAGCGCAATCTCTGACAGCTCGCGAAGTCATGTTACCGGCCAAAGTCATTGCACGTACTGTCCATTGTTCGATGCGGGTTTGGTGGTCTTGACCACACTTTAACATCAGTGGCGACTTACCAGGCGTTCCTGAGACACCATTCCCTGGCGTACGGGCTGTGGACCCGTAGATATAGACCGAGTGGTTTCACGAATGTCACTGAGAAAGGCACCGGGGACTGACCAACTTGACCCGGATATTTTCTATCATCTGCTGCCTGTCATAAGGGAGCCGCTTGGCAGACTGTTCTCGGGTTGTCTAAACTGGGGTTGCTTTCCGACTTGTTGGAAGGTGCTTTTGGTGAGGGTGCTCTTAAAATCAGGAAAGGATCCGAGTGTGGTCAGTAGTTATCGACTTATCAGCCTCTTGCCGGGAATTGGCAAGTTGCTTGAAAGGCTGGTTGTGGAACGGCTCTGGGAAAGCTTCGATATGAACTCATTTCTAATTCGAGGCTAGTATGGCTTCATGAAAGGGGTTGGCATCGAGGATTGCATCTTAAATGCTCTTGCCGAGGTGGAAAGCGCCGACTGTAAATATGCTTTGGCAATTTTTATTGACATAGAGGCAGCATTTCCTTCCTTGTGTTGGAGTTCTGTCCTCTATGAATTGGAACGCCACAATGTTCCCGTAGCCCTGCAGGCCGTAGTGCGTGACTATTTGTCGGATCGCACGAATCTGTTTAAGGATGCGCACCTAGTTGTGGAAAAATCTGTCAACAGGGGAAGCCCGCAGGGTTTCATTCTCGGTCCCTTGCTGTGGAACCTGATATTCGACGGATTGTTGGGACTGACATTCCTGGAAGGGGTCACGGCCAGGGCTTTCGCTGGTGACTGTCTCCTGTTAGTTCGTGGTAATTCACGACCGCAACTAGAAGACAGAGCGCAGGCGGCTTTGTCAACCCCAGAGGGCTGGATGGACATTCAAAATTTAAGGATTTTTGTGCCCAGGACGAAGTTTATGCTTCTCTAGGGTGTAGAAAAATTATCATACAGTCGTAGCCCCCGTATTAAGTAGAAAGGCTGTGTAATCAATCAAGTTCGAATTCATAAGTACCTAGGTGTTTTGTTTAATGAGAAGTTGCTGTTTAGCAACTACATTAGGCAAGTAGCGGCGGACGCCGTCACACAAGCTTAGAAGGCTTGCTCGAAAGGATTACGGACTGTCGGGCCGTCATTTGAACATGATATACCGAGGTATCTTCGATAGTACGACCTCTTACGCGACGTCAAATTGGGCGCATAGGTTGGATAGAAATCGAGCACTTATTCAAAATTTAAGGAGTGCCCAGCGCAGAGCCTTAATTATATGTACTGGTCCTTTTAAAACAACCTCCTACAAGGCTACTACTGTATTGGGAAAGGCTCTCCCAATCAATTTGGTGGTGAAAGTTCGGGCGGCCATGTGGAAATTGCGAAGAGGCAGAGGTATTTTGGATGCGGTCTCGAGCCAGGCCAGTACCGGAGCGAAACGGTGATCTCAATGCACCGGTTTTAAATTTCAAACAGTTGCCAATTTCCCGCCTTTGGAGGAGGCTTTACAGCCTCGCGATGGAAGCATGGCAGCAAGAATGGGACGCCACGACTAAGGGAATGTCCTTGTATAGATTTATACAGGATGTGGGGGCATGGTATGCCTCTCCTTCGTTTTAAGGGCAACGGGAGCCCGAGTGCTTTCCAACCATGTAAATTTAAACCAATATTTGTTTCAATTTCACCTGGCAGCTGATTAGCTGTGCGTCTGCGGGGAGGTCCAATCAAATGAGTATATGATGTTTGACTGTCCTGCTCTTGGGGGGGGGGGGGCAGACCTGGAACTTAGAGGTCAAGGGGAAAATTGGCCGCTCATAAACGGCGAGTCAGTGTGGCGAGGGCCGCATTGTCAGACCGTGTGGGAGTTTCTCGATGAGGTTGCGTTGTTCAGCAGACATCGGTAGATTAGTTGAGGGTAAAGTATAGTGACTCCTACCGTGCTGCTGTGGGAAGCTAATCCAGAGATTATGGCTGGCCACCAGCCAGATAAAGTTCCAAGCGCTTAAATGGTGGACAGGTACTAGCTAGCATTCAGCGACTGCCGCATGACAGGAAATTGCTGTCTTTTTAATATAATAACAAGGGGTGCGCCTCCCTGGTTTAGTTTTATTGTAAGACAAGTGAGCGGTTGGGACATGGCAAGTAAGCAGGTGGTGTATGGCACCTCGCTTAGTCTGCTCACGCTGTTAGGTAAGCTCACTAGGAGCTATTAGATTATTGGTCGCTAAACTGTTTTTGAGGCCCAGTAGCCGTTTTTGGCAATGACATTTGGTCATATGCTCTAGGGCAACTGAATGGGGTGGTGGCAGGAAAAATATCAGTTAACCAACCAATTTCTCTTCATTCAAGACCCATGTCTTACTAGACAAATACATAAGTATAGGGTCTGACAGTTGAATACCCCTCTTGTTTTATTCCTCAACATCATACAGATAGTCCCAGGAGTTTAGGAAAGTAAGTAACAATTAATTGATTATCAACCTTATAATATAAAATTAAAAAGCAGGTTTAAATGGGTGCAAAAAATGTGAGAGCTGAAGGTAAAAAAATGTTGATATTCCTACAAGGCCTTACTTCAGCAGAAATCATTGGAAAAATTTAATGAATTATAAATTGCATTTGTTGGGGTTCTGAATGAAATATACTCCTAGGTAAAATATATTCTGGAGTAGGGTTCCAAATTATTTGAAATGAAAAATATTGTTGTTTAATGACTACTTTCAACAGTACATTAATGACATATCCAAGTTTCAACAGTAAAAATATCATTAAGAAATTCATTATTTATATCAATGAAGAACAAAGAGCTATATACACTGCATAAAGTAAAAGTATGTAATCCATCAATAATGAAACAGATGTGGTTCCAGAAAATACTTGATGTCACTTTCTTTGTGATCAAAAATTTACCTTTCTTTAATTTTAAAGTATTTGCATATTTTGTGTGTCGTCATTAATTGGCAAATGTCAATAGTCTTATGATGAAAAAAACAAAAACATTTTCAATATAAAAAAAAATTGGCAGTAGATGCTAGTTCACGTTGAAACAAATACAAAAAAAAATATTCCAAAAATACTAATCTTTCAAACTATGTTATGAAAAACATATTAAGGTCATAATATCAAATTATTAATTGCTTTTTACATTTCAAAATCTGTAAATATTATATTGATGCTGATCATCACTAGTTCCGATATTTCCAAACTCTCCCTGGAAGCTTTTAGATAACATATATTTCAAGAAGAAAAAAAAAGTCTCAGATATATGAAGGTTGTCTGAAAAATTTTGAGCATCAACATGAAAATGGCAGGCAGCATTCGTCAACAAAAATTAGGTAATGTATTTACACATGCGTTGAAAGGACCCCAATAAAATTTAGGCCATTTTGCATGCTCTATTGTTTGATAATCGTTCGAATAAGTCATTGAGTGCTTTTGTGAAAATGGAACCAACGAAAAGAAGGAAATATGAAGCAAGCTTCAAGTTAAAAGTCATAAAAGAGGCTAAATAATCAAACAACTGTGCTGCAGCAAGGGCTTGCGATATAACAGAGAAGATGGTAAGAGATTGGAGGAAGAATGAAGGTGTTATTAAAAAAATGTTCTATGAGAAGAGGAATAGCTTGCTGGCCAGATTTAGAAAATAACATTGCAAAATGGGTACAAGAACAGAGGCAGAATTATTATGTTGTTACAAGCAATATGATTACGGTTTACATATTTAATTGGGCATGGGCCAATCCAGAACAAGGCAAAGAATTTAAAGCAGCAGTAGGTTGGTGCAATCATTTCATGAACAGAAAAATCCGGTAATACGACAGAAAACAAAATTTGTGCAGAAATTACAAGATCTTGACCATAAAGTCATAGGTTTTCACAAGTTTATTATTGGTATGAGGCAGAAATATAACCTCCCACTATCTAATATTGGAAATATGGATGAAACACCAATTAACTTCGACATAATAAACAATAGAACTGTGGAAAAAAAAGGCATAAAGACTGTTAAAGTAAGAAGTACAGGCAATGAAAAAACCCTTTTTACAGTAGTATTACCATGTATGGTAGATGGAACAAAGTTAAAAGTCACCATCATGAGGAAAACAACTCCTAAAATAAAATTCCTGCCAAGCATTTTCATGAAAAGAGATGGATGGACGAGAATGGTGTAAATTATGGATAGAAAATGTGTGATAGAGGTGACCAGATGCTCTACGAAACCAACACAGTTTGTTGGTGTGGGATATGTTTTGCAGTCACGTAACTGAGAACACTAAAAATCAGTTAGCACGGAGCAATACTAAGATTGTGCTTTAACTTCAATGCTACAACCTTTAATGTTTCTCTGAATAACCATTCAAAGATCACATGCATGAACAATGGAATAACTGGATGATGTGTGGCAAAAGGTTGAATACGAAAGGCAGAGCTAGCTATGCGGCTGCATCACTTGATGTGCTGTGTGATTTTGTTATCAAATCAAGAGAAAAAGTGAAAGTGAAAATAGTGATGAAATCCTTCAAAATGTGTGGGATTTCTAATGCTACGGATGGCACTGAGGACAGATTTGTCATGAGATACTGATGAGGAAGCAGAAATCGACTTGCTAGGTACAGAATGGGTCCCACAAGACAAACTTCTCAACAACAGAAGTGAGGATATACTTGAGGAGCTATTTCCCTTAGATGATGAATGAAGGATTATGCAGGCTTTTAAATATATTTGTGATTTGTTTTATTTTATAATGGTTTCAATTAATATAAATTTTAATCTAATTTTTTCTGTATCTCCCCTATAAGACGACTGCGGATTTTGGGGGGCCTTTTTTTGTGATTCAATTATCGCCTTATCTGTGGAAGTATACAGTAATCATTAAAAATAAGAAGGTACGTTTTTGTAATCACACCACCACTTTTTGTGATGCAACTTCTTTATCAAAAAAACAACGTATTAAACTATGCATTAAACGTAAACTATGCAACGTACTATGCATTAAACAAAAAATATGTCTGTTAGCAAGCAAGGCAAGCATAGAATGTTTGTTTAGATTACGTTGACTCAGTGTGCAGACAAATTGCATGTATATCAACATAACCTATGCTCGCTAACCTTGTCTAATTAACACTAATAGCATATAATATGCATAATTAGTTAGCAAGCGTAGGTTGTGTTTGGTTGATTACGTTGATATATTTATGATTTGTTTGTACTCAGAGTCAACTTAATTTCAAGTTTTGTAATTTTTATTTTACATTAAAAAATGTACTTTTTCCACCTTAAATATTATTCATTTTATCATGAAATCTGAAGAAGTTGCATCAAAAAAGTGAAAAATAGTGGTGGGGCAATAAAAAACAAGTATCAATAAAAACTCAACTAAAAACAAATGGTGTAGATGTTTTGATTGTTGTAGTAGTACAAGGTTCAAACACCAGTGTACATGAAATTTTTTAACAAATTATGTTTTTTAATCACACTACATCTGGCATCTGTCAGTAACTGTCTTCAAAATCTGGTAACTGGTCAGTAATCTACCACAAACCTTTATCAAATCCAGTACAATAGCAGGATCATCTCATGTTTAATAAGAAACCTCCATAACTGAATAATAACTACTGTAAATTATGTTCTACTATTTCCTCTGTCATGTTCTTAACAACAGAAATGTAAATATACAATGTATAAAGGCTTGGGTCTGCAAATGATATCACTACTGATGACAAAATTTTTGCAAACCACACAATTGTAATGCTTGAATAGGATTGCTAGACAAATACATCTTTTGGGTTGAGATTTAATATGCCTAAGATCAAAGTAATGATGATTCAAACAACTTCCCATAACAGTGCAACCTTCAAGTTCAAATCCAGGAATTTAACTATCTCATGAGCTGGAATAGTAATGAATATCTTAAGCCAAAAATAAAAATTAATTTGCATAGAAGTGGACACAATAAAGTAATTCCATATGAAAAAATAAATTTTCATATCATGTAAGACATTAACTTTGGTTAGATCACACTTATTGTGGACTGCTGCAAGATGCATAAATAAGGACTCTAATAATGCAATTGATTTAAGCCTTTGAAATAAAAAAAATGACTCCATATTTCATTGCCATTACATATTACAAATGAATAGTTTCTAAAGTACCAGGGTACATATCAAGAAGAGAGATTTTCAATCTGAATAAATTTAATTGGTATCACTGCATGAAATCTTCACACAAAATACTACTTATTAAATCACACAAACTTTTAACAACATTAACAGTAGAACATTTTGCAAGAAAGTATTGCAAAATTTGTATATGTGGATGCATTTGCACATAGAAAAAATTTCCTTTTAACCATTTCAAAAATAATAATGGAATAGTTCAGTAGAAACATTAAGAACTATAAACAAAACAATACGTTAAGGAAAAGTATTAAAAAATATCTAAACAACTTGCATCCACGCTGTAGGTGCTTAAATGTTTTGAGATTCCTATGAATGACGTGACTAGCATATGCATGTAATACTGAAAAACCCGTTCAAACACTATCAATTTTATAGCAAGTAGGTAGTAACAAATCAGTGGATAAAAAAGGTAAGAGCTAAGGTTAGGAATAAAAACAATATATTTACAACAAACCTGAACACTGCTGATTCGCACAAAACCAGACATCCGATTCTTCTGAATTGTCGGAACTTTCGCACACCCACAAAGAAAGAATAAATATAAAAAAAGAAAAACGAAAAATGTAAATATTTTCCTTCATTTTGCAATAGGCCAACTCATCACCATCTTGTTACAACTAATGACGTAATGTTAGTTCTGGCTAGTTTAGAAGACGCTTCATTAAAAGTTTACGGATATAAATAATACAAAGTTTTAGTATGCTGCTCTCTTTTGGGTAAAGAGTGAATACAAGTATCAACTTTTTAACAGAAGATGGTAGCACTACTAAACAAGTATGCTCGTTATTCTAACTGGAATTTCATTCAAGATCATATTAAATTCAGAATTTTTTATTTTTTTAAAAAATAAGCAGGTTTTAACAATAACATGTTTATATGTGTGTTTTTGTGTGCGCGTGTGTATATATATATATATACATACATACAATTTGCATTCACGCTATAGCTGCTTAAATGTTTTATATATGTAAATGAAATTACACATTTATTTTATTTTTATTGTATAAATATAAAAATACTATCGAAGACATTACAAAATTCTTAAAATTGCTTTACTGTCTCTTACAAGATACTTCTATGGCAGGATGAGGTGAATCGAAACAAAAAGCTACTCAAAAAGGTTTTACTCGAGTTGAAGTTGAATGCGACTATTACAGATAAGAATCCTGAAGGGGTAAAGTGTTTCGAAGTAGCTCCTATAAGTTAGTTGTTCCTTGATAATGAAAATTATTTTAAATTATAATAAGATCTTAATTCTGACTATGACAGTGAAAAGCATCTCCTCGGAGCTATCAGTCGATAATCGAATCGATGGATACGAACAATAAGAAAACAGCTAAAAAAATCGGACCCAACAGTTCATTCATTCAGATGTCACACATCACCAAAATAAAATATTCCCTCGTGTAACTTAAAAGAAAGATTGCTTTACTTACTGAAGGCCTTTTTCTTTTTCCTATTTAGCCTGCGGTAATTACTTTCAGATAATATTTGAGAGGATGATATGTATTAGTGTAAATGAAGTGTACTCTTGTACAGTCCCAATTCGACCACTCCTGAGATGTGTGGTTAATTGAAACCCAACCACCAAAGAACACCGGTATCCACGATCTAGTATTCAAATCCGTGAATAACTTACTTTACTAGGACTTGAATTCTGGAACTCTCGACTACCAAATCAGCTGATTTGGAAGACGCGTTCATCACTAGACCAAGGCCTGCTCACTCACAAGCAAACCTTCAATCTTTAATTGACTTGAAAATATAAAACTCTGCGCAACAACTATAATTGAAATATACTGTAATGATTTACTGAATATTACACTTTCAAATGGATGAAAATAAAACGGTTCTTCTTGTCCAATCTTTGTTTAAATTCAGTAAATATATTGTAAAACCGTCATTACCAATTAACTAAGTGGCTCTATTGAGCTTATAAAATATTTGATTTACAATATAACTAATGCATAATCTTGATGAACAGTTTCTGGCCATTAAGCTCTGATACAAGGTTATGAGTTATTTTCAGATCATGTAACATATACTGCCTCTATCACTTCTATTTATTTAATCATCACCAAACAAGAATTTTCTTTGCATATTTCAAGTAGAAAGTTGTGATGGGTAAAATATAGATCTCAGCCAGGAATCAAATTAATGAATAACTGATTAAGAAGCTAGTACTACTGGCTGGCCAATTGTTGTTTCTTCTCCACAACAGCAATATGTCTCCATAATAGTTTCTGAAGTATTAATGACAAGTATCCAAAATGTTGTTGAATCCACATCTGCATCCAAAGCAATACTAATAAGTGATATGTATCTGTTTACTTGATCTTGTGGTATTTTATTAGAAGAAGATGGCGTCATTAATTAACATGGGTATTATATTGGAGAGTGCTTTGTATTATATTACAAAAAGATTTCTGCTGAAATTCTGGAAATAGGAAAGACCATAGAAATACAAACATAGAGTTTGTAAAAAAAATTGGCTTAGTGATTCTGCATGAATTAGTTTGAATTTAAAATAAATTTTTAATAATTTTTGACAAATCTATGATTTCTTGGATGTGTTTTAATATGGATTAGGCAAGTTTGTAGCCATATGTATCTCAAGCCTTTCAGCAAGATGTGTCGGATTGTAGGATTTCAGTTTTACTGGCCTGAAAGTAAAGTCTTCAGAGTGGATTTTTCATTGTTTTTATGTTTGAATTTAAAAATGTCTCAAACAGAGATTAGGAGTTTTTGGCTTTTATATGAGTTATGTAATTTGATTTATGACACATAATTTAAAAAATGTTTTAATGACACATCTTTTTAATTCAAGATTACTAGTGTCTTTTTCATTAAAGAATCACATCATAACTGAGTCTGTGCTGCTATCTTGTGTATTGGCTGCGAACATGAATTTGAAAAAGTTTCTCGTTTTTCCATAGACAAAAAGTAATGTAATTTCTACCGAAATTAATTTTTTAAAACAAATGTTAATCACCCATCATATAGAAATCAATGTCATCTAATTTTAGTGGGACGGTTGTCTTTTATGTTCTCAATTGAGCGTCAATAATAACTTTTATTGTTTATAATCTTTTTTTATTAAAGTTGAAATGATTTATTAAAAATTATTCCATGGCTTGTATTGAAAACAATATGGGTGTAAATATATACATATATATGTATTTACATGTAATATGGACAATATTAATTATAAAAGAGTGCAGATGCAGATCAAGAAAATTTTTTATAAAATATGATGTTAAAATAGAATAATTATTAAATGTTGAGAATATACGTTTTAGATTTAAAATATTATACTATAAGTGCAATACGAAGAATATTCCAAGAAAATAAAATTTTGTCATGAACTGTTAGTAACTGTTATTATATTCATATGTTGGCACTTCCTCAAATTGATAAGACAGTCATTCATTTGGAAAAATCAGCTGTTCAGCTAGATTTTATGTTTTCGGCTGTGATGTGTCGTACTTTTGTGTATTGAAAACATATGTTATACACGTATTTGTTATTCTAATATTCTAAAATGTATAAGTTGTAGTATAGTTATTTTATTTATTAAATTTATGTATAGAGTTTTAAAAGAAAAATGTGTCAAAGGTATCAACAAAGGTCTACTGATGGATCAATGGTTTAATATCTTGATAATAATATTAATAATTTGCCTTTAGCGTATCAACAAAGTATGAAGGTATGCCAGTATTAAAGAAAATGATATGTTAATTAATTTTAGTTTGTATAATATTGTACGCAATGCTTACGTGCTAGTTGTGAATTTACTTAAATGCCTTTTGAATGAGTTGTTTATGATTGATTTATCGATGATGGTTGTAAATAATACTAAACTTACTGGCGGGAAATTTTGAGTATAAAATTACCTACGTTGTTGTTTACATCTTGTGTTATATAAATTTGTTCAATAACATTTTTAATGTAATAGTCAAACATTATTACAAATTAAATACATACTGGTACTATTTACCACCATTTATATTGCTGTTATTTTCATGTTATTGAAAGTACTCTATGCTTTTTATTAAATTGTTTAATGTAATATTCTGCAGATTTTGTTGATTTGTTAAACAAAATATCCCTGTTGAATATATTAATGGTAAAGTGGGTATATAATTTGGCATTCCCTCCAATATTTAGTTATTTGTATTATTATTAAATAATCTAATAAAACAGTTAGTAGGATCATGAATTCAGAAGTTTTAGTACTTGAATTTGAAATAGATATTTTTTTTAATGTATGTGTTTAATTTTACCAAATTGTTTCTTAATCTGAATATTTATTTTACACAATTAATTTGTATATAATGAACTTTTTAAGTGTTTACTTTTTTACAGGTTATAAGAGTTTTTAATATGTGATGCCGAACAAACCCGTGATGATAACGTCAGGCTACTTGCCATTAAATCACCGTCAAAAAAAGGGATTTGTCTTCCGAGTGGCTATTCCTAATCTTGCATGGACAACATGTTTGCTTCCTTTATCCAGTTTTGTATTCTGTGTAGTGTGGTCTCTGTTGTATAACTTTGAAGATTCAACTTTTACACATTGCAAAGTATGACTTACTGTTTTTTGCAGTATTTTTCAACTCATTGTTATTTTTAATGTATAGTATTGCCTTAGCATTTTATAACAAAAAGACTTTAAGATGATTAAAAAGTACAAGATACATTTGTACTTAACACTTGGTAGTAATAATCTATATGTTTTCTTTTAGTGATCTAGCTTTTACATGTGTTGCTCTATTAGATGCGCAGAATATTTATAATCTTTTATATTCATTTTTAAAATCTATTATGAAAGCAGTCTTTTTCTTAATTCAGGTATTGTTGTATTTGGTATTCATGGAAAGGGGTTTGTTTATTGTAGCAAATCACACTATATACTGAAAAAATTAAGATTTTATAATCTTAAAAACAAATAATATCTTCAGTTATTCATTAGAACTAATGGGGAAAGAAACCTAACAGATTTATAATAGTTCTTTGAGGTTATTAATTTTATGCGATTTTCAGAAAAAAATGTTAAGAAATAAAAAATTTTTCCTATCATGTAGGCTGATTATTTCACACTTTATTTTTTAGTTTCATTTCATTTTTATAGAGTTATTGTAATTTTCTTTTTTATGTACATTGAGACTATACTGTTTTAGTTAATAATCAACAATTTTTATATACCAGTATCAGTCATAAATACTTAAGAATTTATATTGCAGTATTTTATCTAGTATAATCTGCATTTGTACATTTGTTCTACAAGAAATAATGCTTGCAGTATTTGAAGGACAGTTTAGCTTCTTACTATCCACTTTATAAATTGCATTAGTAGTTATCTATATATTCAGAATAAAAGTAATATAATGATTGGCTTTAATTAAATCTTCAATCATACTGATTTTATTACATTGTTGTACAGTTAACTGTTTTAAATAGTTTCTATCTTTATCTTCTATGAATCTATATATCTTCTATGAATCTATGTATCTTCTATGAATCTATATATCTTCTATGAATGTGCAGTTTGTTTTTAAGTAAATAATGATAAATTTGTAGAAAAATAATTATTTTTTAGTTGCAGATAAATTAAACCAATTTGTATGTAATATTTCCCATTTTATTTATTATAAGAAATAGATTCCATGAAATTAAATAAGAACAAACAACATTTCATTTTGTTAAAATTGGGTTTCATTAATATGATTTTTTCAATTTGCTTTTGTTAAACAATGTTATTGCTGTCAATCTCGTGGATTTGTAAAAACAAAATAAGCTGTCCTAATGGCTGTTTTGAACTATAATTTTTGCTGTAATCTATGCAAATAATTTATCTTCAGTTTTTTTAAGTATAAAAGTGTTCAGATATTTAAAAAAGTAGAATTTTTTTAACTTTGGGCTATAATTTTTATACGATTTTATAATTTTTTTTGTAAAATTTTAATTTTATAAGAAACAATTTAACAAGTGTCATCTTTAGTAATATAATACTTTATGTATTATATAAATTTTAGTTATATCTAAAATAATCATTATTAAAAATATGAACATCTATAATTATAATCCCTGGGTCTTAATTTAAATTAAATATAACTCCGGGATTATATTTATACTTTTGTTATTAATTAAATAAATTGCAAGTGGTGGTTGTATAACCCATAAGACCCAAATTATAAATATAATCTAACCAACTAACCAAACTTAACTAAAGCATAGGTTAAGTTTGTTTAAATTATATTGATAATATATATATATATATATATATATATATATAGTGGTGGTTGTATAACTCACGAGACCCATGAGATGTTTAGACCCTTATCCCTTAATCTACATTTTATCTAGCCTATATCATATGATAAAAAGAGTTTGTGAAGTTCTGGTTCTATAATTTCTTAATGCTTATTTTTAATGTTCATAACATTACGCTGTCGTCTCTTAGCTTGAGTTATAGTTACTTTTAACTAATAGTTTAAAAAAAAAAATATATATATATATATTTAATTAAAGCTGATTTTGTTTATGAAGTATTTGTCTAAGCAACAAGAAATGTGTCATTTATATAAACCTAGAAAGTAAGGTTTTTTCATTCCTTTATTTGGTATGTACAGTTTCTGATTATTTAGATTTCTTGCAGTATAAACAGTTTTTAATCCTGTGAAACAGCAGGCTTTGATTTGGTATATTTATTTTTTTTTTTGTAATTGTTATGTACATATTTAAAACTCAATCTCAATGCCTTCATTTATTAACAAAAAAATTATTACTATAGACATTTCACATTTATGTATTATGTATTTTACATTTATGGATTACAATAAACAGTATACATATGAAAATGTACTACTTTTTTTTTACATCTTTACATAAACTTTTTTCTCCTCAGATATCATCTGTCATAACCATACTTAGAAAAATATACACTCAATTTACTTGTTCTTATTATCTGTAATTGATGTGTAAATTTTTTCAGTAACAAGGTTTAACTAATTATACATTATAATTTGCTACTTTACTCAGTAATATTATAACATAGAGCTAAGCTCCATGCGTAGTATGGATATTTTTGTAATTCTTTTAATTTCCCAGAAGAAAATATTTCTTTTAACTTTTATTAGTTAAGAGTCACTCTTTTCTTTATTTACTTTCTTCTGCTGCAATGTTCTTGTTAAGAGATTGTATTTACAAAAAAGTTGTGTAATATAAGAAGTAACTACATAAATTGACAGGAGAGTTTTCATTTCATCACGTTTTCTCATTTGATTAGGTATGATTGTTTTTTGGAAACATTAAATTTTGGAGAAGTGCCATCAGTTTGTGATTTCATTAAAAAAAGTACATTTTATTGTGAAAGGTTTTTATTAATTGTTTTTTGACAGTTTGAGTGAACTTATAAAAAGATTTAGTTGAATTTAAAAACTGATGTAGAAAGTTTTCTCTAAAATTATATTTAATGTAATATATGAACAGTTTAAGTAATGCACTTAAGTTTATGATATTAACATTGCATTAAACATTAGTTTTTGTATGTTTGAAAGCCGGTGATACAACTGTTCCTCTGACTATTTTTTTGTCAATATAATATTAATTTTATTATAAAGATTATATATATATATATTTTTTTTTTTTTTTTTAATTGAAAGAATATAAAATTCTAAAAAAAAAAAAATGGTCTTGATAAAAACAGTTTTTGTATTTGTATGTTTATGAATTTATAATGAGAAGCCAAAATTATTTTATATACCTTACTTAATATTTGAGAGTATGAGATAGAATGCATGAAGTTTGTTGTTTGTAAAACTGAATCATTAAATTTAATTAAGTGCTGAATGGCAGCATTCAAGCAACAGGGTATGATCATTGTGATCACTCCTCTTGATCTCTTGGTCTTGGGTGACCTCTTGATCTCTGATGTCTGACATTTAATCTTTCTTATTGATCTAAAAAAAAAATCTGCTTTCAGTCAGAATTTCTTTATTCTTGTAATTGGTTTAGCTTGTAAATTTATATAATTTTAGAACATTGTCTTCTTAATTCTTTCTGCGTTCAGTGTTAACTTAGTTTATATTATTTTTCTTGTATCTATGTTTGTTATTAAAAATCACTGTTAAAAAATATATGTATACATGCATGCGCGTGTGCATAATTTTTTTTAGAAATTTAATAAATTATTTACTGCCATCTTTTCTTTAGCCTGAGGCTGAGTCAAATTTCTATTCTTCTTGTTTTTTTACATCACCATTGTTTTTGTGTCTATTTTCTCTTCAACTATTGTAATATTTGTTGTTTTTAAACCTTACTTTTGATCCAACATGTATCTTTTATTTACTTTTAATGATCAAGAAGTCAAGTTAGTAAGGTAATATTTGCCTACATTTTGCTTATTCATGATATTGGTTTACAGTCCTTTATCACGGAGAGGCTGTCTCCTTGTAACCATGTACTTGTTTACCATTTAATTTATTTATTAATTTATGTCTGCAGACATAATTGAATAAATAGATATAATTGAATTATGTCTGCAGATATAATTGAATAAAAGAAAGAATCTCTTAATTTTTCAGACTAAACTAGGGGCATAACTCCTCAGTCCCCTTCACAAGTTTACTCACTGGTCCAATAGTCTGGGTTGGGTATCTGACTTTCCACTGGGTTGTTCTGCTTAGCTGGGCACCTAAGTGTGTATTCTTTATGAATTCTTATTTTATGCAATAGTGGTAGTTCATTGAATTTAATCAGTTAGTAAATTATATTTTTTTCAAACATATTGAAATTATGACCCAAATATTATGTAAAAATTTTGTTATTTTTATTAATTCCGCTTTTGTATGTATTTTCTGTTTTTAAATAAGGTGATTTGCTAAGGTTGATTTTAATCGACTTTGTATGTGAGTGTATGTTCCAACAAATATGAGTGAATTTATGTTCTGGCTGCATAATGTTACATTTAGTATAGTTACTACAGTTTAATTTATGTATTCTTGAGTTTATTTGTGTGAGCACGCATACATAAAAATTATTTTTCATATAATTTTTTTAATACTTAGTTTGGTTCTTGAAACCAAGAATCATACATTTTTTATTGCATTAAATATTACTTTGAATAGGTTGGGTGCAAAATATATTAAATATAAATTTGTAAATTTTACGCAAATCGCAGGAACACCTTGATCTCAATGCACTCAAGTTGTATGATTTTTGAACATTCATGAATTTAACTTTAACATATTAAATGAAAAATTATAGTACAGTTTAAGTGTGATTTTTAACCTCATACACAAAGTTTTAAAAGTTTTACATCCTCTTCAGAACAGATGCTAATAATAACTGTACTACCTAAATACCTCTTTTGGAAGAATTGTATCTTATATACAGAATTCATTTTTTTAAATTTACAGTAAATTTAAATATTTATTTTTATTTAAACATTTCATTATGCCATTAATGAAAATGGCTTCATCAATATTTTTCTTGTATACTCTCATTTGCTTTACTTAAAATAAAATTTTACCAATTTATATAAAATATAATGTATTAATATATTTAACTTTTGAAAATATTTTTGTATTTAATTATTATTGAGAGTTATTGTTATTAATTAAAGGTACCTAACTTCCTGCCATCTATTTCTGCTGCTATTGGCAATTATAAGACTCAAAGGCTAGTATGGGGAGCGGCAATTGCTATGCATGCTATACCAAGGTTCCTGTTTACAACGATATATCGTCGGTATTATCGAGATGTTCTTAGTACCAGGGCTCAGCGATGGGCAACAGTTGCAATTGCTCTAAATATTATAGAAAATATTGCTCTTATTGGACTTACCTTTATTCCATCTGCTTATAATTATGGTATGTATATAGTACTGCTGTCTGATTTTAAAAGCTATTGTATAATTTACAGCATTATAACTATTTTATAAATAGTTTACTTTGTAAGTATATTGTGTATATATTTAATAAGACATTTCTTATGTTTCTGCCTTATAATAGTAAAATGATATAGGAACCTTTGTTATTACTCAGTTTGTTAGTTTAACATAATAATTTTTAATTAATTAATATTATATTTATTGTAGAAGTTACACAGGTGTTTACTTAAATTGATTTCAGTTGCATTTGGTTGTTTGTATTTGGCTTATAGGTGGTCACTAATTTTTTTGTTTTTAAATGTTAAGATCTATGTATGAGTAACATGGAAGATAAAGGTTCACATATATAATGGTTACTCTATACGTATATATAAAATGTAATATCAACTTTTCTTTTAAATCGGAAAAAATTATAAACTTTTTTCTTAATTGCAAAAGAGGGTGGTTTTACATTAAACTATTAACTTAATGATATTAAAATTTAATTTATTTTGAATGATTATTTTTTTAAAGTTGTAACATGATGTTAATCACTCTTGGCATTTTTTTAAAAACACTCCAGTAGTTTCAGGTCTTAAATCAGTTGGAATTTCTTTCTATTAGGAAGAAATTTATTTAGGATATTGTTGATAAGTATATTAAATTAATTTACAGGAGCTGATTAAAATAAGTTTATCATGTGTTTGTAGATTCCATTTTGTAGAATTACATTGAGGTGTGTTTCTTTTTTGTTTGAGTAGACTTTTTAAATGATTGTTTCTATTTATGATTTATTTCTATTAGGTAGTTGATAAATTTAAATTATACATGAACTGCTCCAAGTTCATTGTGGAACTTGGAGCAGTTTATTTAGTATATTCCTAAATACTTTGCTTGGTGACTCTGCTCTTTTTGTGGTGATATGTTCTACATTTTATTCTATATCCAAGATTGTCTGTATGGGGGATTTTTTTTAAGTAAGCACCATTACATTTCACTATTCATTTATACTGTGGAAATAGATAGGGCTTATTGGTTCAGTAGCATGTTATTTGTGTCAGTTAGTTATCTCTTAATTTCTCAAACATGGTACCGCTGATATATTAAATAAATCAATTAACAATTAATATGATCCACCTTACCTTATCAACATGCTGGTAAAGTGAATTATATTAATTGTTAATTCATTTAGTTATCTCTATTCAACAATAGTCCAGTTATATCCATATTAATTTCTGTGCATAACTTAATTGAAGTGAATGCTTAAATAATAGTGCGGCATAGTATGAGGTATGAACAGTAATTAATTTCCTAACTATGATAAATAAATCTGCTACTGAAATCCACAAAGAAGTTTGCAATATTAAGTAAATAAAATTATCCATGAAAACATGATTTATAGTTTCATGATCGTGTAATTTTGGTTTCAGTGATTTATGAAATTTTAATGGAAAACTGGGTTAAGAAAGTTACACTGTTGAGTCAAACTTTGTGTGCGCACAGCTGTGTTGTTACTAGCCTAACCGAAAACATCATGCTTGCTTCTATCAGCTGACACCTGTTGTATGGCTAATGTGAATTGCTAAACTAACATTTATCAAAATTAAATTACTTGATGATACACCTCATTAATATATAATTTAGAAATAATTATTATGAATTTGTTAATTAATGTATTTAGTTTGAATTTATAATGTTAAAATCAAAATATGATCTTATAATACGGTACTTTATTTATAGCATTGATTCTCAAACTTTTCGCCCACCACCCACATTCAGAATCAAAAATTTTCTAGCGTCCCCCAAAATTTTTTAACTTACCATCTGTTAAAAATAATAATTGCGATTGTTTTTTAACATGGCACATCCTATTCCTGAGTTAAAACTTAAATTTTACTTTACATTTTAGTTTAAAATATCAGGAAAACACAATTTCTGCCCTTTTTTTTAATCAGCCATCACCTTCTTAGATTGCCTGAACACTCCCAATTTTCTGTGAGCCTTCTACCACCCCCCTGAAGCCCTCCAGCACCCACAAGGGGGCATTATCACCCAATTTGAGAACGAATGGTCTAAAGTATAAACTGCACATATTATTTTAATCTCAATATATCTAATAAGATGTGAAATTATTATAAAATATGATGACCAAGTATGTTATTGTAATAAAGCTATAAAACAATTAGGTAGTGTAATATTTAAAAGTATAATTTCTGCCAATTAATTACAACTATTATGAACTATTTCATAAATTTTATTATAATAATTGTAAAAAGCGCTATTTTACTGTACTTACCCTACAATGAAATGGTTAAAAAATGTTATGGTTTTGTCTATCACTTATCAGTTAAATATTAGCACTATGTTAACAATCAAGTTATAATAAAGAAGTATTAATCAAGGCATATTTTATACAAATTGAAAAAAAACATTATTGATTATTTTCTCAAGTACCTTCACTTTTTCAACTCAAGTGGCTCAATCCCGCTAATGTCATCTGAGTCTTCATCACTGCTCTCGGAGTCAGAATTGCTTTCCAGTGAGATGACGAGACGATTCAATGAGGTTGTCGATTTTGCTTTCCTTTAATAAGTACTCATCTTCAATTTTTTCTATGTTTTCGCACTTCCTTACCCATTCTTCTTGTCCCATGCTAGCAATCTTCTCTTCGGTTAGTGTTTGAACTTGAGGGAAAATTGCAAGATGTAATTTTACTAACAATGTAGCTTTTAACATCACCCCATATGAGCTCAATTGGGTTGAGGTCTGGATGATATGGTGCCAATCTTAAGATATCATGATCCTTCTCTTGAACAACTTCATCATGGATGTAACTGCAAAATCTAGGTTTGTGCAATATTACCAGTTTGTACAGCTCGGGCACATACTTAGCATCGATGAAAGGAATTTTGCGTTTCACAAGCCAATCTTTCATATCTTGTTTTCTGCTCTTTAAGTTCGGGGCTTTATCGATTTGAAATTACAGTAAGGAGCGTTGTCTGTTACTAAAACCCACTTCTTGGCTCTAAATTTGACAGCAATTTTACTTTCATCCATTTCATAAACATATAACTGTTTACATTATTATGATAGTCCCCAGTTTGATTTGTCTCTTTCTATGTTGTCAAGGCATTTGGGATGAAACCTTTTTCACTGCCAACATGAATAATTATTAAGCTGTACTCTTTAGAGATTGAACATAGGACAGCATTATTGCAATTTGCTTATCACAATTGATTTTTAAGATGACTGCTAAGTATGTATTGATTTCTGAAATGCTTCATTACCCTCAGATAAGAAATTCTTTGTTCTTGAACGTCTGGCATTTCAATTTATAGTTTTCTGTAATTTTGAGTCTTTTTCCATTTGAAGCAAAGATCCTTCAGAATATATTTAAAATTGCTTTTCTGCCCCTAAAAGTTAATACTCTCTTAAAAAATAGAGAATACGAATGAATATAAGAATGAGTTAATACTCATGTAATAGAATTTTCATTGTAGGAAAGCAATGATTTTGCAGGTGAAAATTATAAACTGTTCGTCATACCATACATTTATTGAAGTTGTCCAGTTCTGTGATATGCCTTTTAGAAGTTGGTCGTTTACCTGGCATTGAAAAATGTTTTTTTCATTGTCATCACTATCTGTTATTTTTTTCAGTTTGCTATTAATTGTTGTCACATGCTCAAATACAAACATGCTGCAGCAGTTCTTCCTCGAGCTTTTGATAAAGGAATTGTCACAGCCTTTTTCCTTCATAAACTTGTAAAGATTAGAAATAATTTCTCTCCCTTGATTATGAATTATGCATCTTTTCAGTTTTGATGAATACCATTGTTATTTTTACATTTTTATGCAAACAAACTTTTTAATATTAAACTACTACCAACAAAACTATCATAAAATTGTTTATAAGCATAAAATCACTATCAAAATGCTAATTTCATTTATTACAGTAAGATTACTATATAAGTCTTACAATCTTACATAACTTTGCAATGTTCGGTTGAAGACTGTTAATTTATGCAATCTGTTGTAGTTTTATAAAGGAGTATTTGGGGGAGGGTTGTTTAAAAATTAATTATAACATTACTCACCAAACTATAATAATTGGTTGTTGCTACTGTTTGTTGGCATTAGTCATCGCATCAGCAAATCTTTTGATAAATATTATATACGATGACATAAAAATAATAATAATATGATAGACATATTAATATGTTAACTGTGGTGAATCATTGCTTATACAATTCAAATGAGACACTGTGAAAGTGTCATGCTGACAGAAATCAACAGAATGTTTTTGGAAAAGAAAATATATAAATATAAAAACAATTTATGATGAAAGATTATATATGTGATTAAAACTCCATATTAATTATTTAAAATATAATCACATGAGATAATGTTAAGGTAATTATATTAGATATACCTGTTTGATGATACTAATTAAAAAAAAAGTTATAAAATAATAATTATGAAATAATTTGTATTCAAAAGGCTGTATTGAAAATTATTTTGAGCATGTATTTTGATACATGTTCAACGGAATGCAGAAAATCCAGGGTTTTAAATTATCGAACAGTTGGCTGGTTTGGTGTGTTATTCCCCATTTCCTTGTGTTTGTGCTTATCTTTTAATTTTTAAATATTTATTACATCCTATGTTATCAGTTGTGTGTTTTATGTGGCTATCTGATTATTTTGTCATATTGTGAAATTCTGTTGCAAATTTCTTTACTTTCTTAGTTGTTACTGACACAAAAATTATGTCAAAATTTTAATTTGCACTACTCTTCTAATTTTCTGCATTTTCCTGTAACAATACATTTCATATGCCTCTGCTCTTTTCCTCTCTGATTTTCTTATTATCCAAGTTTCAAGAAATATTTTAGATCTATATTTGATAGTAACAGAATTCTTTCCATGCATGAAATCTCTAATTGCTTGTATGAGTCTGCTTTTGATATCTGTATCACTTTGTCCAACTGTTGCATTTTATTATATAAATAACAAAGTTCTCTAACTGCAAATCTGTTATATTCTTCTATCTTGATATCTAATTCTTTATTACATTCCTTTCTGCCACATTTCATTTTAGTTGCTGTTTTAAAGTAATTTCTTTTGAAACTAAATTTTTCTCTTAGCAATTAATCTCTAGTCTAATCTTATCCTATCCTATTTTACCCTTTTGTTATCTTATTTTTATTAATTTCATAATATTTCTTTAAACTAATTCTTTATCTTTGGTGGAAGAATAATATTATCAGCAAATTGTGATATATTTAACCTTAGATTGTTACTCTATTATTTAATTTGTCCTTAATTATTTCTTCTACATAAAAGTTAAAAAACATCAGAGCATCATCTTTGTCTCGTTTTTGATTTGCTCCTTATCTTCCTTCATCTCTTCTACACTTATAATTGCTTACTGGTACTTGTAAATAATTCTTATTTCCCTATTCACTTTAAATATTTGTTAAAATTTTAAACGCTTTATTTTATTTTCAAGTAGTTTCTTTATTCCCAAACTCTTTTTGAAATAAAAATGGTTTTCATCTTTCATCATACATCTGATTTATCTTTAAACTATCCTCTTGAGTATTTTTAATGCTTGGAATTAAAAAAAAAAATAAAAACAATACAAAAATATAAAAACATAAATGATAACTATAATTTTTTTCTTTTGAAAATAAATAACTAACAATTTACGTGTGAGTAATATTTAAAACTATACCAAATTTGTAATGTTTTTATACTATTACCAAAATGTATTTTCAGTATTGTTAAGAGGAATGTGTATATTAGATTTATATTTAGGAACTGGAAAGCCACAAATTGATATAAGTATGCTATTTTTCTTTTAAGCGTTTCAAAAATTTGAAAAATAGATGTCAAATCCATAGATATCAGATGTAAAGTTTACAGTGTGATCCTATGAAGATTGATATGTTCAATCAGAGTTAATAAAGTTTCATATCAAGATGGAATTTTATAGTGGTGAGAAAATGGTATCATGTTCAGTGAAGGAAGATTGTTGATTTAAGATAAAGTTTATTTTCAACACACCTCTTTTGTGATTAAAGAAATAAAAAAAAAATAATAATGGTGAAGTTTATTGGGATAAGTAACTATTGATGGATTACAGAGATATTTTTCTCAAGATTTCAAAGTCTCCTATATGGATTGTCAATGAACATCTCTCTTACCAAAAAAAAAATAATAAATAAAAATATTTATGTGAGTTTCTCTTGTAAGAAATTCTCTTAAGAAAAGCCTCTTATTGATTTCATGCAGAGTGGAATAACAATAAATTTATAGGCTTATTGTGAGATATTTAACGAGCTCCATTGCATTGTACAAAACAAACAAACCTTATCAAACAGGTATTGCTTTGTTCACAATAATACTTGCCAGTGCTCAGCTTTAACAACTTGAGAACTGCCTCAAAGTATTTGGCTGGAAAGTGTTATAGTATCCTTGTACAGCTTTGACTATATGTCTCCAGTGGCTTTCACTTTTTATAAACTAAGAATTCTTATGTTTGTCAGTTTAGATGATGAGCTTTAAAAAGCTGTTACTGTATGGCTAACTGAACTAGGAGTGGATTTTCTAAAACAATGAATCTAAAAATAAATGTCTATATAAGGAAACTGTACACTGTGTTATAAGTAGTTAAATGGTTATTTAAAAAAAAAAATAGTTATTTA
Source organism: Lycorma delicatula (assembly GCF_047948215.1). Classification (NCBI taxonomy): domain Eukaryota; kingdom Metazoa; phylum Arthropoda; class Insecta; order Hemiptera; family Fulgoridae; genus Lycorma; species Lycorma delicatula. Next base: position 28,105,840 of record NC_134460.1, read on the forward strand.
TTTTTTGAAAGTATCAAAGAAATATTTGTTATAGATATTTGTATATATTAAGCTTTTGCTACTATGTTTATAATATTTTAAATGAATGGTTCAATAAATTTTTATGTGCCTTCTATCCAAAAGTAGGTATGCGGTTTTTTCCTTTGCCGAGTCATGATCTCTAGCTCTGTTTCTTGATTAAATAATTTGTGTATATTGTAAAAAAAAAAAATCAAGAAAGAATTAAGTTTATTATTTATAGAATTTTAGCTGAAGAATTGAAAAAAAATCTAATTACTGAAAACTTTATTTTATGAAATTTACAAAATTTTATTATGTTTTTTTATAATGGATTAAAAAAAAAAGCTGATAGCAAAGTTGTTACACTTTCCTGGCATTGGTTGTTTATTCTTATGTAGCGGAAAAATAATGAATGATATGTGAAAGAAGTTAAAAAAATAAAAAAATCGATATTTTTATTTTTTTCTGCTCCCTCACCCCTAAAATCACATCTCAAGAAAATATTTTGATTTGTGTGTGTTTACTATTTAAATGGAAGAATCTAAAAACAAAAATTCCACTGAAAGATGTACAATCAATAAAAAGTTACAAAGATTTCTTTTTTGGTGAAATTTTATTGTAATATTGTTGGTTAAAATTTAAATAAACTAAAAAAAAATTTTAATTCAATTTTATAAACTTTGTTCCCCTACCCCCAACATAGCCTCTGAAGTATTTTTTTTTTTTGCCTACTTGCACTGCTACTATGCTTAGGAAGACGTAAAGAAAAATTTGGCCAAAAACTATTAAATAAATAAAAGCTTTTTTGATATTTGGGAGAGTAAGGGAGAAACTTTTTTAAAATTGTAAATTAATCGTGTTCACATATACTGAACTTAATATAAGGTGGGGTAATGTTTGCAAAATTTTGAAAAAAATTACTCCCAAAGAAACTATACCCCACCCCCTGGAGAACCCAAAATCTTGCCAAGAAATTGCTTCATATAGACGAGTCTCTGTGCCAGATTTCATCAAAATCTATTGTCCAGTCAAAAGTTATTAAGCATGCACTATATTTGTATGAACATTACTCGCCTTTTTTTTTTTTGCTTTTTGGAGTCTGAGTTATGAAATGTTAAGAAATGCAAAAAAACTGTACCTCATCTTTTGACTGATTATCATACTTTTTTTCTTGCAACATGGCTGTAGAGCTATGATGCCAGAAAAGTAAAATTAATTTATTTCAGATATTGTACAAAATTTTAACATTGCTTACATTTATGTTATACTCCTATTATTGTCTTTTTTTTTGTTTTAGCAATTCATGAAAAATGTTTCATGACATTCATGATCACTTCAGAATTGTATATGGTGTTGACTTGTGTTATATTGACAAGGTATCGTAAACAACCAGCAGACAATGTAGAAAGCCGTTCTCTTAGACTTAAATATCAATTATTAGCAATTAATATGGTATCATTTGCTCTTGCTGGATACTTCTTTATTAGACATAATCTTTATTGTGAACCAGGAGGTAAGATTATTTATATCTTATTTAAATGTATGTATTTTTATTTTTAATAAATACATGTTGACAAGGCAAAGTTCATACTCATTGAGGAGTGCAGCACTGTTGTTTTGTTTGGCTATAGACAGAGATGACAGTAAAATAATAGTTACAACAGAACACAATACACTGTACAGTCTGGATTTAGTACTATTGAACAAAGTGACTTTCTTGTCAATCCGTTCTAAACAAGAAATGTCTGTTTAAAATTAATTTATAAAATGTTGGAACCTATAATTTCTTCCTAATTAGGTAATAACAATTAAAAATATGAATTTACATTATTGTATTTCATAAATGAAATAAATTTAACCTGCAATTAATTACAATAATTTAATTCATTAAATGTTTTTACTAAAATGATATTTTAGTTCACAGCATTATATTCAAAGCTGATTGTAATAATTTGGACATACAGGCATATGAAATGCAACAAGTTGGATATAGCTGCAGAATAAAAAATAAAATATTTTTATTCTAATTTAATAAATAATTAAACGATCACTACTACCTTAATACAGTCCTTAACCAGTTTCATTTGCAATTTCCTACCTTCTGAGATAGCCCAACAACCCTTGATTTCTGAGCTTGACTTAGTTTCAATTCCACAGGAATTAATTTCCAATTCATCTTCGCTACCTGATGTCTATCATTGTCCATCCCTATATTTATGATTACGTTTTCAATGGCATTTTTCATTAACACATCTATTTTCCAGTAAAAATCCATTATCTCCTGAACTTCCAACACTGTTCTTTTCCAGTCTTCTTCAGTAAATGATAAAATTGCATCTAATTTATCGGCTCTCAGTTCTGTTAATGATATGTAGGACATATTGCGGTTTACATTTTTTTTATAACTAGATTCCAAATAAATTTAATTATGTTAAAACCTGGGTGGTAAGGTGGCAATCTAAGCACTGTATTCCTTGGTTATGTAATATTTCGTCTAATTTATATTGTGGTTCTGGGCAGTGTAGTTTGACGATTTCTAATAGTTCTTTTTTTGTTAGATCTGAGTTGTAGTTAATTTAATTTTTTGGGAGTCATTCTTGAGTATCTTTTTTCAATAAATTGGATGATGGAGCTTTATTTTCGTTTATTATGGTAAGGTGCGTTAAAAGGTGTGGCTTAAAGACAATTTTTCAGTAGTCTTGGGATCACTTGCTTTTCAATATGGTTCAAAAAATTTTCATTGTTCATCTCTATATGATAATCTTCTATTTTACTCTTGGAATCGTACATTAAAAAAAGCACCATCTCTGAATCGCATGTCCCCACCTATATTAACGATAATTAAATGGTCACCGGCACTACTGTTGACAAAAACACCTGGTACATCATACTTTACCAGCACTATTTTACCACATAATATGTGTGCACCCCAGTTTCATCTATGTATGCAACTGGTTTCTTCTGTTTGGAAGTTGCATTTTTTCTCAGATTAAGAAAGAATGCACGTTTTGTCATTATATCATCTTGTTCACATAAAATCAGTCTATTGTTTTTATAGTTTCTGAATTGAAGACCCATAGATTTTATAATTTTCATTAGTGTTTTCCTAATAATGGTAAAACTCAGTTCCTTACGACAAAAATTGTGTAATATTCATGTGTAGGTATTTCCTTATAAAATTCAAAATATTTAAGAAATTCTCTTCTAATAACACACCTATTGAAATCATTTATTTTATATTTATTATGAATATATTTCTTTTTTTCTTTGATGTTTGAATTTGAGAACCACAAGCCTCTGCATTGTTCTGATTTTCCTAGTGTCAGTTACTGTAGACCAGCTTAAGTTTAGCATTTTACAAGTGCATTCTGTCACTTTCACAAAAGGCACCAATAACCATTTTCTTCTTTGTCTATGAACTTAACAACTTTATTTACTCATATATACTTTTTTGGTATGATATATTTTCATCATGCTTGTGTTCTAAATTAAATTGACTAAGAAAACAATTGCTCTTATTACTAAATAACAGGGCAAAAGATAAAAATCATTATTTATACAAAAATAGCGTAATTAAGCAGAAGAAAAACTGATGTTTTATTGTTAAATATTGCAATTAAAATGACATCAATTAATTTATTAATATGAAATTAATATAAATAAAGTCTAATAAGTAATGTAATGTTATGTAATATAATATTACGTGTATCTGTGTCTAAACACACAGACAATAATGTTTAAAACAGCAATCTCATCTCACGGCAGAATTCACAATTACTTTACTAGTATCACTGGAACGTGACTGTAGACAATAGTAGTTTGTAAATTCTTAGAATATGCACCTTGCCTTATCAACTAAACTTTATAAGTTGTTTCTTAATTCAACCATCAAATGAATGTATTACATAGCTGTTTATCTAGTAACATTTTCATATGATTTAAAAGCACTGTTAAAATATAGTGTTTAGTAATTTGATCAATTATTGAACATAGAAGAACAATTCTTTTGTGTCTTTTTTATGATTAATAATTTTTGAGTATTTATTTATGTTTATATAGTCAAATTTTTGTGTTTGTTATAGTCAGTTAATAAGCGCAACTTTAATTTAAAAATGAACAGGGACATATTTTTTCTCTTTGACAGGTCAATATAATTTCATGTTTATTTGAAACTAAGTTTTTGAATTATTATCTAATAACATTTATTTCTATTAATGCCATTTAACGTGTATTGACCTTTATATAAAGCGTGTTGAAATTGAAAAAGTTAAAAAATAAAGATATACTGAAACAAAATATTTTTGTTGTAATACATGTCATGCATATGTATGCATGTATACTTCCTGAATTTATTTCTCAAATTCTGTGCAATTGTTTGTGTTATTTGGATTGTTGCTTATTCTAGCTCAGATTGTTCTGATACTGTCTAAACTATGTTGTTTTATTTTTTTAAGTTTTACCCAACAGCCTAATTCTTGAATATATTTTCATTTTTTGTTAAAAGAGATTTATTTATAAACTATTAAAAGTTTCTAGTGACAATTTTCAGGTGATGGACAAGAATTTTAAATTTTAATAATTTTCAGTTTATTGTAATAACATAAAAACCACACTATATTATAACAACTTATAAACCAAAATATTCAGATATACAGTATTTCATTGTAACCTTTTCAAGTAATGGTGGTCAGAACATTTATTCATTTTTATATGAAAATGTTATGGTTGTAATTGTCAATTAAAAAAAGAAAAGATTTTTCAAAGAATCCCAGTTGAAATTGTGTACTGCAGTATATTTTATGAAGATGACATCGGTTTAAAAAAAATGTTTTTTTTTTTTTTGTTGCATGCTTTCAGTAATGTCTTATAATATTTTTTTTGCGCTTATTTCAAAATGTATAATCCAAAGTTGAATGGAGAACAAGATATTTTAATAATACAATATTAAAGAAAATCGGTTTTTTAAGGAATTAATGTAGCCTTAGTATGATATTTGCTTTTCTTTAGTTTTCTCTTTATTCAGCCTCTGAAATGTCCCTTTTGTCTCTAGCAGTAATCGGCAATCATATGCATATTTGGGCTCCATTTTCCCTGGTAGCCTATTTCCATCACTGATATATCCTGGTGACTTTTCAAGTTTAGGTTGAAAAAAGTCCAAAATGAATGAAACATGTTTATTTTTTAGACATATTGCTTCCCAGTTTTTTATAGTTTTGAAGAAATTCACTCATTAATATTATAGTTATCAGCCTTCTTTTTGCTGAGGGATGATTTATCAATATTTTGAAATTATACCCACACTGCCTTTTCAGATTTGTTCAAACTCTGTTAAAGTCCTTCATTAGCTTATGTTTCTGTGATCCAACAACTCTATCTTTTTCTCTGTTTGTTTCACTGATTCAAGAAAACTTACTCTTTTGTATATAAGAAACCTTGGCCATTATCATCCATTGCTTTGACAAAATTTTTAATCAAACCCAGTTTTATGTATAAAGGGAAATATATGTTCTTTGGATTCACAAGAGCTTGACAAATAACATTATTGTGTCAAACTGTGAGTGTGTCTGTTTGGCCTGTAAAAAGTAATGTAAAAGTACAAATGTATGTAGTGTAAATAATGTAAAAGTAAAAAGTAATGTTTTTTAAAGTAATAATTTTTCCTGTCGTACTGCCCCATGTATGAGAAGCAATGTACTTAGTATAACTGAGTTAATCCTAGTAAATATTTCCACTTTTAAGTTTCCACATATGAGCAAAAATATTTTTCATACTGTATCATCGTAGTAAAAATTTCACACTGCAATATGTCTCCTTCATTTGTGCTGCATAAGCAAGAGGAATTGAAAAGAGGATGTTATTCATTTCTAATGTGAAGGAGGATGACTTTCAAACTCATTTTAGAGGAATCTATTAACAATCTTCATTCTGTAGGATTGTGATGCTGTCTTAGTAAATCCAATAAAGGATTTACATCATTGCAGTATACTATATTACCTTTTAAGGAGAACATATGCAGTAATTCTTTTCTCCTACTGCTTCTGTCTGTAATTCTTTTCTCTTACTGTTGAGAAAACAAATTTTAGTACTATTTTCAAGGAGGTTCCTGCTATTTAACTTTAAGAATGACTGTGCTGCATTTTAGGACAAATTAATATTATGAACCAGCTGATTAAGTTTTTCTTAAGTAATTTTTTAAGGTTCAGTGCTCTAACCTTAGAAATCTGGAATCTCATCTTTTTCCTTACTTTCTAAATCACCATAGCATTCATTGTCAACATTTTCTTTTGAACTCCAAGTTTTCTGGCTGAATTTGAACAGATAATTCTTCATTGTGTGGAATAGGTCTTATGGCTGAAGGAAAAGTAGATTTTGCAACAGATTTCTTGAATTTACTTGTGATGTCTTTGATTTTTGTGATAAAAAATAGTTTGTCAAGTGGTCCATAGGGTCCATACTATAGGAACAGTAAATGGAAAATATTACAGATTCCAACTTAACCAGCTGCTTAGTAAAGTCACACAAGAATTACAGCAGCTATGTCCAAGACTTGTTCTATTTTCACTTCTGACTTCTCTATTTTACACCCAAAATAGAATTTGTGTGATTTTTTTAAACAGAAGAGTAATATTTCTTCTTTGAAATTTAAAAGTTAATTCACCACACACAGCAAAAATGTTAATATAATTTTTAAAACCGAGATATTTTTATATAAATTACTAACAATACACAAAAACAATATGTTCGAAGTATAACAAAAACCATACACATCTGTATCAGAAAAGTAGGAATAAAAAAAGACTATTCCAGAGTAAAAATAGTGATTGAAATGACTAATTGGTAATGGTAATATCAATTATGATATCATTAATAAATTCTGTTAGGTTACAGAATGAGTGACAGTAGAGAGTTAGTATCGATGACATTTTATGATGCGATTCCATATTAGTTGCAGTAGTCACTCCTCCAAATTGTTCACCAAACCATTTAATATAAATGTGTGTTTTTTAAATATCTTCAGATATTCATATTTCATTAACATTGTTGACTGTCAACAAATCTTTACTAGTAAATAAAGAGTTTTAACTATTTTTATTTTTTATGAGAGACAGTTACAAAAAATGAAGCTGTTAGAATAAATTTTGAAGTCATATTTGGATTCAGCGGATAAAATTGGATAAGAATAAGCCAAAATCATCTGTTTAACAAAACTCTTGTAGACAAGTGTTATATTTATTTAATTTTTTCATGTGCAATTATGAATAGTTTCTGAGGGCAAAAAACTTTTCAAAATTTTTGGTCAGCACATAATTTAATCAGGTAGTTTCATTTACTTAATGAATTCTAACTATATAGCTTGTAGACACAATTCATCATGTGTTCAAACACCCAACACAAAAGGGTTAAGGAACTTAATGTTTAATTACACATACAAAAAAAAATAGTGAAGTGTTTCTCGACACATATTTACAGATTTTGTGTGATTTCATTTTAAGAAATTAGTTGCTAGATAACCCTGTTGGTATCCCATTCACCCCTGTAGTGCCAGCCCACTAAGTACTTCATTAACTACTATTACGGTGTCCCAGGCCTCAATTGAATCACCCAGTTCTTTTGGTATTTATTTGGATTAAGGACAAAGCAAAAGGAAAACGATTATCAATTCACAAAGGTTAAACTGTTTTCTTTTTTAAATCAAGGAGTTTACTTTCATAATAGTTAATAATATTTTGCTTTTACTTTTATAATCTAATGTCTGCTATAATTACAATCAACATTCTTTAATAAATATTTGTATTCAGTTAAATCCCTGTTATCTGAGGTGTAATATATGGTCCAAAAATATTATTTAATGTATATTTTTAGTGTTTAGTCAAATTTCATTGAATTTCCGACTAGTGCTCACAGTGGATGCCTAGACAGCTGTCAGGAATATAAAATGAATTTATTGGGACTATGCGTACTCTTGGTGCGTCAGTAAAAAAAAAAAAAATGCATTTGAATTATTAATGGGCTTATGAATTAAGAGTGTATCATTATCAGTCTGAATGAAAACATGATGATTCAATGAAATGGAAACACTCTTATTCAGTTTTATGGAAAGAATTTTAAGGTTATAACCTCAGTTGGTAAAGTTATGCCATACTGTATTGGATTTTTAAGAAACAAGGTGTTAATGTGAATACTGGTGAGTTCTTAGATGAGTACGGCTGTAAATCAAAGAAAATATTTAGTCCTACTGAATAAAGGAATATTACTCCATTGTGACAAAGCTAAACCTCATTTGGTTTGATTAATCAAATTAATTTAAAGAGGAATAATGAATCAAGATGGTAAGAGCTCCAACAGCTGCCTTACATCTGTGACTTAATTTCACATGACTTTCATCTGTTTGATCTGCTGTCCAGAGTTTTTGGCTAATGTCTCAACCTAAATAAAAATCACAGGTTTTGGGGTATTAATGAAAAAAATTGTGAGGTATATTGTGATGGTAGAGATTATGTTGAAAAAATCTCTTCCTTGAAAATAGCTAACTGAAGACTTTCTTTAATAGCCTTTTGTGATGTGCCATGACTTCAGATTTTGCTTAGGAGTCACAATAGTAGATTTCTGATTCATTTAACCTTTTTCTCCTAAGGAGTGTACATTCATGTGAGATTATTTTCTTTGTATTATAAGTGAGTTACAGTGAACTCATTATTTTACATTAGGGAAACTAGAAATGTGATGTATGGATCATGTGTAAAGTAACTTAATGCTCATTTATTTGTTTTTTTTTTTTTTAATTAAACTACAATAACAAATTGTATAAATAACTATTTTATCTTTATTTACAGTTTATTCTCTGTTTGCGTTATGTGAGTATGTAGTAGTGCTCACAAATATGGCCTTCCACATGACTGCATCTTGGGACTTTCATGGCCGAGTGGTAGTTGTCGATCAATATGGCATCGATCTCAGTTGACAGGTCCCATTACTTGGGCCTGATTTAAGATAACATACAACATCGTCCGGGTCTGATGCTTCTACTTCACCAGAAGTTAGTCCTGAATTACCGACCCGGACGTTTGACCCTATAAAAGATTATATCAGCGTAACACCGCAGCCTCCTAAGATTCAGAGTTTTCCCTCACCAAATATCTATGTGACATTTTTGGATCCTCTTAAGTCAACGTATAACATTAGCACAGATGGTGTTGATTATCAAACTGTTTACAGTACTTCTGTTGCTCCGATCGGTGTAGGTGTTGGTGAATGGTATTTTAGCGTTGATAGTCAGGCTGAAGCCTGGGTATATCCACCTGCCATGCCAGGTAAACATTTTGTAATATCTGTACTTAATTCCTGATATTCCCCTTTTTGTCGAAGAGATTTTGGGGTGGTTGTCTGACTTATCTATCTAAAATGTCAGTGACTGCTTTCGACTACTTTCTTATACTACTGTTGTGCTAAAGGTAATAATAATAAGTTAAATGTATGATACCAATGTCTGTTTTTTAAAAATTATTTCCTGTATGCAAATTTTAAGGTGACTGACATGTTATTTAAAAAGTGCTCGTTGAAGATTGTACAATTAAAAATTTATTAAACTTCTTTCCATTTTTTATTGCAATGAACATGTTTTACATTTTATTATTTTTCATGATTATTTAAAGAAAAAAAAATTACATAAAACACAAGACACTATATACATGTATAAATGATAAAAATCATTTCTGTATTATTATAAAACTTATTATTTATGTTCCTTAATGAAATATATTTAATCAATCAAGAAATATTTTCAGTTTATTGTTATTTATTTATGTGAAGGTCTTTCAGGCTAGTGTGTTTTTGTTATTTGCTTAAGATTAATATTTAATGTTGCAGTTTCATTGGAAATGTATTATATTTCATTTTTATTGTGTCATAATTAAAAATAGTGGGTTAAGTTTGAAGGTAGGTGATAGAATTATATATAAAGATTTTATAAAAATTAAAAGAATTTTATTAACTGCTTAATAATAATAATAATAAAGGTGTCTAAATTTATACATTTTTAATACAGTAAAACCCAGTTATTACAATGGGTATGATAATTTCCCATTTTTACAATATGGCAGAATTTTTCTAATATTTTGTGGTGATAGCATTTTTTGTTTTTTGCCAAGTGCTTAAAATCGTACTTCCATGAATATGCAGGTTGTGTAAGTTGTTTACCTAGAGCATAACAGTGGCAATTTGCTGTGAATATTTCATATTTTTTTCATGATGTAATACTTAAATTCTATATCAACCATTTCTGAAAACATTGTTAATAGATCATTAGTGTCTGAAGATGACTGTAACATGAGCATTCAAATCCAACTAAAACTAATTTGTATTGAACATGGGTTAATGTGAGGTTACATGGGTTAGTAATTACAAAACAGCGTAATAGTTGGCTATTATGCGTGCTCATTATATATTTTGTTAGTGAGCGATTATGTTTTATCACATGTAAAATTTATGAATTAACATTGCTTTATCTTAGGTTTTTTATAAAGCGGAAATTTTCAAATGAAAGAAAAGATTTCTCAACCAACAAAATGTTTCTAAGTTGTAGATTTCAAAAAGCCCCCCCTGGGTTTACTGACAGTTATCTCAGCCATTAGTTTATTTTTTTTGTAACCTCCAGGTATTGGATTTGCTAGCCAATGGTCAGCATTTTGCCACTGATGGAGCCAGGGTGGCACTTGATACAATTCCATGTTACCCTTTTTAAGGAAGAAGTAATTAAGGAAGGCAGAGGGAAAGAAAGGAAAGAAGTGCGGTGCAACTTCTCAGAGGGACTACCTCTGACCAGGTAGTTTATTACCATCTTGTCCTGAGCAAATATAGGATATGAGTTAGAATTATGAGGGTCATTCAATAAGTAAACTGACAAATGTGTATGGAGAGGAAAAAAGTTTGATTAATTGACTATGTGAGGACCAAAACATTATTGCGGGCCTGTGCTGTACCTTGAGTAGTTGATTGTAGTTTTCAACAATTTTGTTTAAATTGTTGAATCCATGTAAATGTGGGTGAATCATTAATAGATTGAACCTTAGCAGAGCAGCATGCAGTTATACATTTCTTGTTTTTAGGAGTAAAACTAGCTGCTTTTTTTTTTTTTTATTAATGTTTGCTCAATACAATATGAATTGCATGAACAAGGAAATTTATATGTATGGGTTCTTTTTGCATCAAACCAATCATTTGACTGATTTGATGCAGTGCTCCAAGATTCCCTATCAAGTGCTAGTCGTTTCATTTTGGTATATCCCCTACATCCTACATTCCTAACAATTTAACAATTTGTTTTACATATTCCAAATGTTGCCATCCTGCACAATATTTCCCTTCTACCTGTCTCTCCAATATTAAAGCGACTATTCCAGGATGCCTTAATATGTGGCCTATAAGTCTGTCCCTTCTTTTAATTATGTTTCTCCAAATGCTTCTTTCTTCACTTCATCAATTTGCCACAACACCTTTTCATTTGTCACTTTATCCACCCATTTGATTTTTAACATTCTCCTATAGCACCACATTTCAAAAGCTTTTAAATCTTTTCTTCTCAGGTACTCCGATCATCCAAGTTTCTCTAACATATAAAGCTACACTCTAAACATTTACTTTCAGAAATGTTTTCTGATGTTTAAATTAATTTTTGATGTAAACAAATTATATTTCTGACTGAAGGCTCGTTTCGCCTGTGCTATTCAGCATTTTATATCACTCCTGCTTCTTCCATCTTTAGTAATTCTACTTCCTAACAAAATTCTTCTAACTCCGTAATCTTTTCTCTTCCAATTTTTCATTCAGTGGTCCATCTTCATTATTTCTACTACATTTCATTACTTTCGTTTTGTTCTTGTTTATTTTCATGCAGTAGTTCTTGCATAGGACTTTATCCATGCTGTTCATTGTTTCTTCCAAATACTTTTTACTCTCAACTAGAATTACTATATCATCAGCAAATCGTCGCATCTTTATCTTTTCACCTTGTACTGTTACTCTGCATCTAAATTTTCCATGTGTATATTCTTCCATTATGATTTTTAAACTGGGTGTTGGCAATTACTAAATTATACTTCGTGCAAAACTCGGTCCCTTCTTTCATTCCTTTTGCCCAGTCCATATTCACCCACAATATATCCTTCCTTGCCTTTTCCAATGCTTGCATTCCAATCTCCAACTATTATTAAATTTTCATCAGCTTATATGTGTTTAATTGCTAAATCAATTTCCTCGTATACATACTCTATCTCATCATCATCATTGTAGGCATATGGACATTAATAGTTGTTGTCGGCTTAAGTTTTGATTTAATGCTTATTACAATGATTCTGTCACTGTGCATTTTGAAATACTGTACTCTCTTCCGTATCGTTTTGTTCATTATGAAACCTAATCAATCCTTCCTGCCCTTTATTTGAAGCTGTGTTAATTATTCTAAAATCACCTGACCAAAATTTGTTTTCCTCTTCTCACTAAACATCTCTAATTCCTACTACATCTGCATTTAATGTATTCATTTCCTTCTTTAAATTTTCTAATCTACCAACCATTTTTAGATTTCTAACATTCCATGCTTTGACTTGTAGAATGTTATTTTTTAATTTTCTGGTGACCCCTTCCTTTAGTAGTCCCCCATCTGGAAATCCAAATGGGGTACTAGTTTACCTCTAGAATATTTTACCAAGGCCTCCATCTTTGTTATGTGAAAATGCAGAGAGTTATATTTTCTTGAAAAAAAAGCAGCTGTAGTTTTTCATTGCTTTCAGCTGCGCAGTACTTAGAAGATTGAGTGATATTGATATGGCCATTTAAGTTCTCCTAACCTACGCCCTTAACAACTACTTAAAGAGCTGCTGCCCTAAGGAATCATTCCTTAGTCTGGCTCTCAACAGATACCTTTCAGATATGGTTGCACCTTCACTCCAGCTGCTCTGTGTCACTGAGCACTCGAGCCCCCTCATCATCATCATCAAGGTCTCATGATTCATAATGGGAGTATGTATGGGTAGACCAATTTAAAAATGAATAAAATGTTTTGAAGCATGTTCCAGTTGACCATTAGTATGTACAGAAATTTGGAATAATTTTCAAATTTCTGTAAAAAAAATAGTGCAGGAATATAGTGTTAGTGTTGGTGCAGTGTTTGAGATTATCCATGATGACTTGCAATTTTTTTAAGAGATGTGGTCGTTTTTTTAAGAGATGTTGCTTGCAAAAGCAATATGAAAGTTACAAATCTGTACGGAATTGAAAACTCATTTTTGTTTTTGGGTAGGTTTTTTTTTGTCAAACAGTAATCTGTGAGACATGAATACAGTATATAAACTGGAATCAAGATTACACAGTGAAGAATATAAACATGCTTGAACTATAGTAATGAAGAAATTCAAAATGCAGCCAAAACAAAATGATTCTCAATGTCTTTTGGGATCTGAGAGACTTTATTCTTTGGCATTATGTAGTTGATCAGTGAAATGTCAGCAGGAATTTTCAAAATGTTACTAACGTAACAGAGTATTTCAATTATTTTAAATTGATAAAAAAAAAGGTTTGAAACCATCTCACCAAATGATGTAGATTGCTTAGAGTAAAGGAAAATAAGACAAATGCATATCAAAAGATGGAAATTATACAGAAAAATAATGCAAATATGAATATTTATAAATCTATCTATCTAGTTATTAATCTATAATCATTTTTCTGTTTAATTATTGAATGATCCTCATGTTTTCAGTACAATCTTAGTGGTATGAATATAAAAAGAATAATGTAAATACTTAAATTACATGTTAATCTTTAAGCATTTAATATATTACATGTTGTTAAGAAGTTCACTCATAGTTTTCAGTAATATTGAAAGGAACTACCTGTTTGGTAAAACAGAAGGAAGTAAAATTTCCTGTTGTTGCATTTTTGGACATTTTTCTGCTTCCTTATAAAATGTTTTAACAGAGTTTTACTGTATTTTACATAATTTTATAAGTAATTTTATTTTATTATGTTTTTCCATTGTTTTTCTTTAAGAGTCTTATGAAATTTTTATAATACTTCATACTTTACTTTTTCACATCATTTAATGTTGGTATTAAGTTGTAATTAAGTAATTTATATGTATAAAACTATAAAATTATTTGATGAATGCATTTGAATTATTTAATGGCTTGGGGACCACAAGAGATTGTTTAATAACTGCCAAAATTTCTGTATTCATCTAAATTTTATATGCTCTCTTTAGATAAATTAAACCATTATATGATCTAATTAGATAAATTATATTTATAATTATAATATTAAGTGTAATTATAAATATTTATAATTATATAATTCAGAAACAGAAAATATTGCATTATTTGATTGTTGTCATAGGTATAATATGGCAAGTATAACAATTTGTTCCGAAATAGTTAGATAAGAAAAAGTTGTTTACCTACAGTGCTTTTAATGAAAGATGGAGCCTAGCTTTAAAACCACCAACCTTGTAATTTATAGATTATTTATTTATTTTTTTTTGATAGCTTGCAATATCCATTATATAAATTAATTAATCAATATAGTGTGATCAATATTAGTGTAATCAATATAAAAATTGTGTTTAATTACACTTGATTTTCAAACTAAATTTATAAATAATGTTTTATTAATCTGCAAAAGATTATAAAATATTGAGAAATTTTAATTTTTTTGTTATTAAATAAGTCATAGAAAAAATTATTTACTGAAAAATTAAAATAAAATAAAATTTTAATAAAATTCCTTCAGAATTAATCTTTCAAATTTAATTTAATATCTTTGAATCAGGTTGACATAGAAACTTGAAGTTTAGTAGGATAATTCATACAGAGTGACCCAAAAAGAAACTGAGAAACTTTCAGGAATGTTATACTGGTGAAAATAATGAAAAAAATTCATATTAACATAGGTCTGGAAACACTTTGTTTTTGAGTTACAGCTAGCAAAAGATTTCACCAGGATTTCAACTCTTCTAATAAAAAGTAGCCGTACTTTTTAGGGACCCTAAAAAAGTTCCCTATTTTTGAGACTCAAATTAAAGAGTAAAGTTGGTGGTTTCTTGTGTAATTTAATCCATAAAACAGGATAAAACGGGTCCCAAACTGTAACTCCAGTAGTTTTAAAGATATCCAATGTAAAATACAAAATTCAGTGTTAAAAACAATTATTTTTTTAGGTACAATAGCTTTGTTAAATGACTAATAAATGCAGAAGCTTTAGTTACAAAACTAGTGGAGAATTTAATATTGAGAAAATTGTTGTAAATGCAGCCAATAAAAGTAAATAAAAAATATACAGAAAATAAACTTTTTTCAGCACCGGATTTTGTATTTTACATCAGATATCTTAAAAATTACTGGAGTTACAGTTTGGGACCTGCTTTATCATATTTCCCAGTTCAATTTACATAAGAAACCACCAACTTTACTTCTCAATTTGTATCCAAAAAATTACTGTCGGGCTTCTTTTTATTAGAAGAGCTAAAATCCAGACAAAATCTTTCGCTAGCTGTAACTCAAAAACAAAAAAATTCCAGACTTATATTTATATGAACTTTTTTCATTTTCACCAGTAGAACATGCCCTGAAGGTCTTTCCATTTCTTTTTGGAACACTATTATTGGGAACATTGATTTTATTAAATTCTTGATAAATCTGTTAGAAGAGCTGGGAGATTTGAAGGTAGGGATTAAATATTTTTATAAAAATGTTTGATGGGTAATTTTTTTAGTCTTTTATTATTGCCTCTTTTGTACTAATATTAGCAAAAAAAAATTTTTGTTGAAAAACCACACCTTTCCTAAAATATTTCAAAAAAGAATTTTAATTATTGTTGGTATTTATTAATTTTATTGTGAGTTAATAGTTAAATGTGTGTATAAAATATGCTTTAAAGATGCTTAAGTTTCATTTATTGCTACTTCAGTAAACCAGTTAGCAGTAAACTTTCTGAAAACTTCTATTGCAGAAAACCATTCCCTCTGAAAAATATTTCAATTAAATGAATTCACTGGTTTGAATTCATATAATGGATTTAATAGAGCTGGTTTTCTCTAATTCTGTTCTAATGTAATATTTAATTACTGGTGTAAGAAGTGATTTATGAGTGTTGATTTTTTTATTTCATGAATATTTCAAAGGAATTGGAGAGGGTTTCAGTTATTGGCTATATCATTAACTTCATTAACATAAAAACTTTCAATTTGATAACATGATTCTATCTTTATGCATGAGACACTGACACTAATAAATTTTTAATATAAAAATATTTTTTGATGGGAGGAGGAAATCCCTACACAAAGTTGGGAAAGCTGTGAATTTACAATTTTTTTTCTTCATAAAACAGAAAAATTATAACTGAAATTTGTTCACTATTTAAAGCTTAGACTTAATGTTTTGAGAAACATTTTTCAAATAATTATACTAATGATATGTACATGATTTTTGTCTCTTTTTCTGTTACTTTGTAAATTATTACGTAAATTTCAGTTTCACTTCATTGTAAAATTCATCATCTACGTACTCTTCTGCTTATAAATTATATGAACTTAACCTGTCATTTTAGGTTGTACAGTATGGTATGCTATGAAAAAGAAACTGATAAAACAATTAATTTAATCTTGGGAAAAACTGCTCAAAAAATGTTTTAAAAATTTACAATGTAATCTTCTAATATTGTGTAAGAAATTAAAAATTAGGAAGATGATAAAATCATACATACTAACACGTCAACAAATTTAACCTTTTTTAAGTAACATTGATGAAAATAGTTGTATTTAAAGTATTTTGTGGCCCTAAATTAAAAAAATGATATGCAAAATACTGCAACATGTACAGTTTTTTTTTGTTTTGGTTTTTGACTAAAACCAAAAGACAAAATATTTTTGCATTGTAGTGTGTATTGAATAAAAAAATATTTATATCCAAAACATGTTAAATCTAATTAAAGGCTTTTTATTAAAGACCATATGCAATAAAACATATGAAATATTACATAAAGGTACCATATAGTGACAAAATATTTCATTCTTTTCTCTGGTGTTCAGTAATATATCTTCTCTTTTTAAAGACCAGCTGTAGTCAGCTGTCATAGATGGATCTCACCATTCCTAGTATCATGTTTACATTGTCTTGATGAAATCCCCTTTTTTTGTTTGTCTCTTAATGCACCCAAATTTTCCAGAAAAAATCTAAATGAGAATGCAAAAAATGCATTTTTAAAGACATGTGACATCCTAGTAATTCATAGGTTTTAAGAGTTCATCTATGAGGATTTCACAGTTCTCATCTTTTTTATTACTCAGAAATCCTTTCACTATACTTACAAAACAGTTCCAAGTTACCTATTCTTTGTTATTTAATTTATTGAGTAAGTTTCCTTACTCGAGATAAAGTAAAGATGCCTTCTTTTAGTTTTGCATAGTTACTTAACTGGGAAAATAGTTCTTTTAAGTAGTTGAGACCATTACCTTCTTTGTTAATAGCTTTCGCAGAATTTTTCATTAGTCCCAGTTTAATATGGTGAGGTAGGGGAACCACCTTTTTTGTTCAACAAGGGGAGGATACTTTATATCTGAAGCACCTACCTCAAAAGAAGTTGTAGGAGGCCAGTCTTTCTTAATGAAATGCTCTTGTGTTGCCCAACTGTTCCATAAGCATAAAAAACAATACTTTGTAAAACCCCCTTGAAGCCCTAGCATTATCTATCACTTTTAAATCTCTCAAATATCCTACTGATACTATTTATATTTACTTCATTTAGTATGGTAGCCAGGTTATCATAGTTTTCTTTTACTATCACTGAATGAACTAAAGGAATAGATTGTTTTTTGTTTCAGTTATGAAGAAAGTCTGGTTTTAGGCTGCATGCAGATGATTCTATGAAAATACATTGGAAGGTATATGTTCCATATTAAGTTCATTCAATAAACCAACAGTATCATAACAAATTCTAAGCGAGAACCAAGAGGTTCAGCTTTTTGTTTTGAAAAACCTAGGTCATGTACTGAACCATTTAATTTGTTTCAAGTTATTAAATGAAGCTCACTGGTAGTTGGTAAAAACATAGGATCACTGATAGTGGTCTCAGGAAGTTGTGAATCAGATCCTGATGTAGAATAAGAATCATCGGGAAAAGTAATGTCCAAGTTTAAAGACGCATTCAGCATTGGTAAATTCCTGGCTGTGAACGTAGTCCTTAGTCAATAAAGGACATTTGGATACTCAATTTTTCCCTTTTGCTTTTTTGAATACCCCTCTGTATTAGTAATGTACAAGTAGCCAGAAGGTTCTCTCCACACCATAGGAACAACAAATGGCATAGAATTTTTCTTGCCATGCATCCACTACTAAATTTTTTGTGACAACTGACACTGCAAACATGAGGAGCCCAACGTTTATCTTGATTTCCAATTTGGCACTAAAAATATAAGAAGTAGGCTTTTTTGACTTCCTGAGATATAGATCTAATCTGTCACATTAAAGTAAATCTTTCACCTATACAACAAAACTCTGGATTTTTGCAACATTGATGACTAGAATTTGCCATTTTATGTAGAATGCAACAAAATCGCTGAAAGGCACTTGATTGTATGGCAGACAGAATTAAACTAAAGTTTAAAGAAATATAAGAGTTTTTAAAAGCTTGTAGAATGTGGTGGGAATACCTAGTAAAGTCAGGTGTAAACAATTCAGTTAATTCAAAATAGGTTAACTGGTACTTGGAAATAGGACATTTGTGTGAATAGATGTAATAACTAGTAAAATAAGACTCAAAAAAGAATGTTTTTATTAATGTTATCAAAATCATGTCAACCAATAATGTAGTAGATGATGTTCTCGTAATTTGAAAAAAAACTTTTCTATGATTTAATCAATGGATATAAAGTATAAAAAAATCAATATCTATTGTCATTGTCATGTTCATAATTAAATTCTGAAGAGGTTTAATATTTAATGACTTTATCTAACAGATTTTCATGAAATTTAATCACTTTAAATTGTATATATAAAATTAGTAACTTTAAAAAGTCAACTATGCATTGATTTTTTGTATGAATTTGCCTTGGTGAGTTTATGCTTATTTAAAGTCATTAATTGCTGATATTTTTTCTTCTAATGCTTCAACAGATATTATAGTGATTTGGTTATCAAAATCTTTGGCTTTCGATCTGCATTCATTTTTTTATTGTGTATGGAATGTTTACTATCCTTTCTAATACAGTTACTATGTTCACTATGTATATATTCATTCACATTCTTATATTAGGCATACAGTAGTTCTTATTTCTCATTTCATTTTTGTGGTGATTTTGAGATGCTGTATGTTTATTTTAGATTTTCAAACTTGCTATTGGTGGATTTGTTAATCAAACCATATTTGTTTCACTGTAAAGCATTTAAGGTGATAAGATTAGTAAGTTTATCATTATTATTAAATACTTATTATTTCTATGTATGTAGCTAACTAAAATCTAGTATTACATCTTGGGGCTACATAAAAATCACAATGAGTATTAATTCATGTTAATTGGTTGCAATAAATATGATTCATTTAAAAAAGGGCCATATTAGGCTTTAGTTTTTATTTTATTTTGGAATTATGGTACTCTTAAAGCCCCAATTGTGTTCAGTTTTTGAAGTTGTACTTCTTACCAAAGCCAGGCTTCATCTTCAGTTAATTGCAATATAGCTTAGGGTGGTGGCGGATATTAATAGAACTTGTTCTGAGATATGTAACTGAAGAACACTAATACTTTAAAATTGAGATTTGAATGAATTTGTCATTCTGTTGTTTTCATGGATTCTAAATGTTTTGAAAATTATTTTTGAATTTTACAAATTTCTCATTATTGAGATCTTTCTCATTTGAATTTTATTAAAAATAAATTCTGATTATAAATCAAAATTTATTATAAAAAGTAATTAATTATGTAGTATTCATAATTGCTGAAAACTGATAATAACAACGCCACCTATGAGATAAATGAAGACCAGTAGCCTACCTGGACAACTGAAAAAGAAACTGTAAAACACTTCTGTAAAATCTACATACAAAAATTCAAAAATTGAATTAATAGAAATTCAGTTAAAAAAATGCTTTTATTCTATTTTCATTTGTATTCATGTTAAGATTATATTGTAAATTGCATTTATACTTAATAATTCAGAATATTCAGAAGAGTAACTGGATAATAGGTAGGTAGTATAATATTCGGTAAATTGTAGTTATGAACTCTATGCATTATTTTTTAATTACATTGGTTAATCACATTGATTACAGGTTGTGCAACATTCATTTTTTTATATTTAACATATCTTCTTTTAATTTATTGTACCTGATTCTTAAAACCTGGTAATTTTTAGCAATTAATCTCATTTTGAGTACAAATTTTAGTATGGTTTTTTTTTTTATTCTACCCAAGTCAATTCTTTAAAATTGAATTTTATAAGTATTTATTTAATAAGTGTAAAATTATCTTCTAATGTAAAAAACTATCCTTTTCTCAGTATTTTCATTTTAAAAATGTGACATAATTTTGTCAATGTTATTGTGATAAATTATAAACAGAAAATGTTCAAAAAAATTGAACTTTATAAACATTTAAATGTTACAATTGTTATCAATAGACAAGTGAAATTAGTAAAAGTAAATATAAAAATGAAACTTAAAAAATTGATACATATAAAAAACATTAATTTATGAAGTAAGAAAATACAATTTGTAAAACATTACAGAAATGAAACACATTTGACTTGGGCTAACCAAAATGATATGCCACATTAGTTGCAGTTATTTTATTTATTTACGATTTTTTTTTTAATATTTGCAGGGAGAATACTTTGTAGTGTGTGTTTTACAATTGTAGATTTTTGCTTATTTCATGATTAAGTAAAAATTTTGTTTTCGTGTTAAAATTCACTTTGGTTAATTCTTCACTATCTAATAATGATGTTTGTTTTACTGTCAATATAATTTATCCTAGCAAAAAGCTTTAACTTTTATAAATGACTTGTTTTTTATTTGTAATTTTACCTTGATAACTGATAAGTACAGTTCTTTCTTTACATTAGGGTTTATCAGCATTTTATGATAAAAATAGATTTTTATTTTAACTTTTAATTTTAATATTACTATCATTTAATTGTTGTCTTTTAGTTTATTACCTGAAAGAAAGTTCTAATTGTTTGGTTAAAAAGAATATTTCCAGTACATCATCTTATTTCTATGTAGTCTTATTTTTTTTTTACTAGAATGTTGTTGTTCTCCTTCTAATGCAAAGTATTGTATTAAAAAAAAAAAACAATTTTTATTTTTTGTTAGTATGAATTTTCATCAAGTAACGGCTTCAACCATTGATTATTGTTTTACTATTTCAGCAGAGTGTAACTGTGGCCTAAATTGTTTTTAATTTTGCATTTTAATAATTCATATTTTGTTACAGCAGATTTGTCACAGAGTTTATGAAATATTAGTCACATGATTTTTTTATTTTTCATTTGATGTTGCTGTAGTTGGTTGCATGTTTTGGTGACAATTTGTTTCGAACTATTGATGGTGAATATTGTGACTAATCTAAGGATTGGTTAGAAATGATGTTAGAGCCAACTCAGTAGTTTATAACTGGTTATATTTTCTTCAATTTTTTTGTTACTGGTAGTGTATACTGTTCATGAACTTTATGAATAAACCAAAGTGGTGTCAAGGTATACCTTGATAGTCATTGTTTTTGAATTTCAAATGTTCATAATATTTTTTGTTGTATTTCTTTTCAAGAATTTTTGTAGTAATTTAGAAAAAACAGAATATCATAAATTTTTAGATAGATACATTTATTAGTACAAAGAACAGCCAATTGGGACCCAATCAGATTAATTTAATCCTTAAAAATTAATTGCTAACTATAGATTAATGCTGCTGAGAGTACTTGGAAGTTTGGTATAAAATATAAAGTGCAAGTTTAAACAAACCATATTTATTCAGATATCTATAGCAGGAATATATAAAATAGAAATGTGCTTATAAACAATTAAAATGATACAAAATGGCATTAAATGTAAATTTTTCATAGCAGTAATCTTTCTGCCTTTGAGATCAAGACAATAAAAATTCTTTTAAGGAAAAATAACTTCTGTTATTATCTATTAGTAAGTGTGTAAGAAGGACGGATTTCCGGTTTTAGTTAACTTTGAAAACGTACCTGAAACACAATTTTTTTCTTCTAATTCTGGTTCCTATGAACTGATTCTCTTAAAATCAATAGGGTCTTATTTATATTAGGTTACATTTTTCTACCAAGTTTCATCAGACTGTTAAAAATTGCTCCCAGTAGAACAAAAAAAAAATGCTGAAAATTTACACAAAAACCTCATTTAACTGTAAATCCAGCTCCTGCAAACTGATTCGCTTGAAAATCAATAGGGCTCTATTCTCATTAGGTCTACAGTACTGCACCAAGTTTTATATAAATCTGTTAAGATTTGCATTTGGTAGAGCAGATGAAAAAACATACATACATGTATGTATATAAACATTGCAGAATCATGTACAGATCTCAAAACAAAGAAAGATGATCTCCCTCCTCCAACACCCCATTAGAAAATCTGATCGTATGCAGTAGTGATTTCTACAAATTCTTTGAAAATCTGTTAAAAAAAGAATAATATTTATTGTATTATTGCTTAAGTATTTAAGTTTCTAGGTTAGAATATCAAAATATTTCTAGTGGGATCTAATTAAATATTTAACTTAGTGTCTATTATCATTTACTTAAATATTAAGTATGAAAGTATAAATAAAAGTATTTTTATGCTTCACCAGTGTTTTTTTAGGCTTTGTATAGAAGAGTTGATAAGCATCAAACCAGTCCTATGTCTTAAAATAATTTATTCTTAAGAAAATAGGAAATGTAAAAAAAATTTCACCCAGTAGAATGAAAAAAAAAAAAAACAGAAAGCTGAAAATGCACCCAAAAACCCTGTTTTTTGGTTCTAACTCCAGTTTTAGTTAACCAGTTCACTTGAAAATCAGTAGAGCTCTTATTTCCAATAGGTTTACATCACCCCACAAGTTTTGTCTAAATCAGTTAAAATTTGCATCCAGTAGCAGACAAAGATCTTATATATGCATATATATGTATAGAAACATGACCAGGTGCAGTAGCACCTTCCAGTCATAGCATTCGGTATTAATTAACTCTTTTGTAGCCAGAAGCAATGGACTGCTGAGAACTGCTAGTTTATTGTATTATAAATTGTGTATTATTTTTTATTAAATCAAAGATATCATAAAAGATACATTTATTTTTCTTAATACCGTGTTTTTCAGAAAATTAAAATAAGAAAACATAAGCTTCAGGCTCTTTCATGCTTTCATCATCTCTCCTTTATAAAGCATTACTAAATTCACATAAATTATCATCAACATTGTCATTGTCATTTTGTGACATCAAGGCAGAATAAACAAAGTATAACACTTTGTAAATAAAAGTATCAGATGTTTTTTAGAATAGCATTTACAAAGTAATCTAGGAACTTTTGTCTTCTTAATTTCAATGCTAAAAAGTTTTTCAGCATGATGGTTTCAAGTTATCCATGTGAGCCTTTTGCAATGACAAGAGACCATTATATAATGGTCTCTTTAAAGTTGAAGTTTGTGATATACTCTAAGATAATATGGGTTTTAAGCCCATGCTAATGTCACATTTACTAAAAATTACTCCAGATGACTGCAGTAAGGAAAGACTGCTCGAATGAAAGAAAATCTCTATAATTTTTTTATTAGTCAAAACTCAACAGGTTTTCATTGTTCATATCCATATTAATGTACATCCAATACAATGAATCTACAGTTATTAAAGCATTTTATTACATCAGTTAGTCTAAAACAAAATGTCTAAATATGGAATGCAACCTGGTCTTACTTTGCTACAAATGAATCTAGAAAAATTTCATGTCTTATTGTACTGGAATACAAGACTTCTTTTGTTGTTTTGGGTTTACATCTAAAATTCTGAAATTATTGAATTTACTTGATAAAATCTTTATTAATGTAATTTTTTAATTGAATAGTTTTTGGCTTTCAAATGAAGCCTGTAGACTTTAGAAATAATTTTAATTACTAAAATTCATTGTAAAGCATGTTCTTTGAACACATGTAAAAGATGAACACTAAAAATGTAAGTTGTCCATTAAAAATGATGGTAATGTTATATTAAAAAATAAACAAAAACAATAAAAAACACAAAAACAAATGAAAGAACAAAGATTTTTCTTAGCTTTGCATTAATTCTAGAAATTACACAGCTGAGATAACATTACAACTGGTTACACTAGTAACTTCTATATTATCTTGTTGCATGTAACCATTATTGATATTACTTTAAATTTTAAAAGTTATTAAATCCTGAAAATCTTTCCATTTGTTTAAAATGTGTCAAACATTCCCTCATAATATTTTGTTTATATTTTTTTGAAGAAATATATTTTTAAAACTCTGAGATGTTTCCTTATAATATTTTAAAACCTCCAAAGATAAACTGATATCACGTTTATGCAGTAGTTTAAGATAGGTGATGATTGACATGCAATTGCTTTGATTCCTTTTGTTATTCTGTTTAAAGTGTTTCTGAAATGTGACTGGTGTAACTGATGTACTATTTGACATATTGTTCTTGACTTCATCTTATGTATCACGCTGATAATATTTAAAATTCAAAATAATATTGATAATGGTACTGGGTTATGTAACAAGAAAAAAGTTATTTGCTAATGGGTTGTAATGTTAAGTTGGCATTGTAATATTATTGTTGTAATGAAATGTTATGGTAATCATATTAACTTAACATGTTTCAACATTAATGAAACTCTTAGTTGTTTTATAATATTTTTTTTGTAGCTGTTTAATGGACAGGTATTTTAAACCTTTTGCAATATCTACAGGAAAAAATGTTGATTTTTTTTAAAGGTTACTCTTTTCATGTAAAAGTAAAAGAAGGTTAGCTAAGAATTTTTTTTTCATTGTATATTAGTTATACCTTTATATTTGTAACAGTTAATTTTATGAACTCTTTTACTAAATAGAAATGTATATATATATATATATATATATATATATTTTTTTTACGGGTATCCAAAAATAATGGCATATACTTAGAAAATAGTTATTGTAATCTCTTAAATGTAGGCTTAATAGATAGGAAAAATCTTCAAGATTTATTCTGTATATTTTCAAGGTCAGCAGAATACACATGCGCAGGCAAGCTGATTCACAATGCAATCGAGGACAGTAGTAGTCAGTTGAGATATGAACCCCACAACAGAAGGTTCAGTGTGTGCTTTAGTTAGCAGAGTTTCAATCAGTTGCTTGTGTTCAACGACATGTATGAACTGAATGGAATATTAATCCTACATTCCAGTCTATTCGTCAGTGGGGTATGACTTTAAGAGAGACTGGAAGCTTAGTTTCACAAACTGGAAATCATTCAAAAGTTTCAGTCAGTGACAAGGCTATGAATTATGTAAACGATGCATTCACTGACAGTCCTGGAAAGTCAATTAGGTGGACTAGTTATGAACTGCAAATTCCTTGTTCATGACATTGGTCATAAGTGGTTCCATTTGCCGCCAGGGTACAAGTTACAATTCCTTTGTCATATTAAACCAAATGATTGCCTCCTATGATATCAGTAGTAATGCACTTTGTTGAGAATAATTTTAATTATGTTCATTCATTTTTATTTAGTGATGCCCTTTCCTGCACATATGAAGATGTGCAGGAAAGTTAACAGACACAATTGTCAAATTTGGGGTACTGAAGACCACTATAAAGTAATAAAAAATTAAAGGGACACACCAAAAGTCAGTGTCTGATTAGGCTGCTCAAAAATGACATCATTGGTTTGTTTTTTAATGAGTCCATTGTGACAGGACACACATACTTTGATATGCTTGAGAACTTTACTGTTCCTCTGATTCCTGCAGGTTTCAGTTTCCAACAAGATGGTGCTCCATCATACTTTCATCAAAATGTTACCTTGTTCTTGAACACTTTCCCTAAATGTTGGATCAATGAGGAGGTCCAACTGCATAGCCCCCTAGATCTCCAGATATTACTCCTTTGGACTTTTTTGTTTGAGGATTTATAAAAGTTGTACGTACTAAAGAAAAGTTTGAGATTTGAATGATTTAAAACAGAGAATTGTTGAAAAGCTATTGGTCTTATAACACTGCAGATACTCCTAAACACCTGGCAAGAAGTAGAGTTCAATTCTAGATGTTTGTCGAGTTACAAAAGGTGCATACATTGAATTTGATTGACATAAATTAAAACTTGATGAGTTTCTGTGTTTATTAAATTATATTAGCTGGTTCTCTTAATATAAGCTGTTTCTTTTGGATACCTTTAGCCTGGACTTACTGTATATATATATATATATATATATGTTTAAATATTTAAAAACTGCTCTTAAAATCTTTTCTACAGATTTACTTCATCAATTGTCTTCAATTTCAGTGTCATTTGTGGTTGTGATTTAAAAGAAAAATGGTGCAAAAACATTGATGTTTAGTGTCAGCAAGATATATTAATTTACTCTTTATATTTTTAAATAAGCATTGATTTTGTAAGCTTCCTTTGATATAAGACTTTCATAAGATATTATATTTATTTTAATTATTTTGCTGAATTACATTTGTGAATGAGGAATATATATTTAAAATATTTTTATGAACTAGCCTGAAAGACTGAAATTTTATAAAAACAAATTTTTAAGTAAAATATTTAGTATTATAAAATTATTATGTAGGTGAACACAACTCTACTTTTAAGGCTGCACTATTCTCATTTTGTTTGTATTATAAGATTGTATATTTAATAATAACAATAATAAACAATTAAGGTAATTATTTAAAAATAAATTATGTATGGATCTGTGATTTATATTAGGTTAATACATTTTGTGCCAGGCCTAAGTATAAAAGTTCTGTATTATTATTATTTTTTTATTTTAACATTATAATTCTATTTATAATTCTTATTTGCATTATTTATAATTACAGGAAACCTCCTTTATCCGAGCCAAATCAGCAATTTCTTTTGTGATGCATATTTCTATTATACATTTTTATTTATATAATTTTTCATATGATACCTTTGTTAAAAAAGTAAATTGTCCATTATGGTTAGTCTTTTGTACTATTTAACTTAATTTTATGTTTTTAACAGTAAGTCCTTTATAAATATGATTATTATTTCTATTCTATCAGGCCTGTTTCAATGATTAAGTATTTTTAATTTTCATACCGATGTTGAATTAAAAGAGAGTATTGTATTTTTCACGGAAAGAATTATTTTTTTGGATTGATAATTTTTTTAATAATCTAAAAGTGGGTGTGTTGTGTAGTTTTTAAGAAATGGGTCTTTTCATTACCTTTTTTTCATTAAATATGTAACAATTTTTGCGATGAGTCTGTTAGTTAATAATTTGTTTCAAAGTTTTATTAAAAACTAGGTTGTTTCAATTTATTCCCCTGGTAATTTTTTCTTTTGAGATGTCCAATTTGTTTCATGCTAAAATTGAATACCAAGAAATTTAATGAAAATTAAAGAACTCTTTATGACTCTTTTGATTATAAAGATTATACAACTCGACTGTGCAATCCTTAAACAAAAGACTTGCTTTTCCACAGTACTTGCTCAGTTTGAAGATATTTGGTTTGGTTGCTTTTCAGTTATTGACAATTTACAAGTAATATTTGTTGCAGTCAGGAAGAACATTTAAAAAAATTAAATTATTTGAAACAGTTAAAAAGACTGTTCATTTTCATAACTTAAAAGTCATCACAATTTTCTTGTTTATTTTAATAAACAAATTTATAAATTTAATATTTCATGTAGCTAAGTTCAGCTTAATTTTTCTATGATTTTTTTAATTAAAATTTCATGTTGCAAGTTTAGAAGCTTCATCAGTTAGTTTGGGCAAAAGAGGTTTTGCTGTATTTAATGATTTTATATATATATATTAAAATAAATACTAGGAACAGCTAAAATATACTTAATTTATTTTTTATTTTTATTTTTTAGACTTAAAATTTAAGTAGTTTTTTAATTTTTTATTTATTTTTTTTAATGGCAGTTCTTATATTTTAGTGATGTTAACATATGACATGTGTTATTTCAGTCATATGTTTTTTTTTGTGTGAATTATTTAATTTTCATAATTATACTATTATGGCAAAGATTTCTGTCTATGTTTATTTTTGGTAATTTTATAATTTTTTAAATATTTTTATCTCCTTATACGAAGTAAAGAAATTATTGTATTCAAAAAAATTTTGATTTTGGATTTTTTCGTAACTGCAGTAATAAACCCTCATTGAGATCTTTTCAGCGATGTATCGTAATTGTAATTATTTTAATTGGTTCTAGAGTTACAGCCAAATAAAATTTTAATTATTGAAATATTTGGATCTTAACAAGGGCACATTGGTTTAAATCCAACTTCATTTCCTCTTTTTTTAACTTTTTTTTTTTTTAATTTGAATATATTGATTTATTAATAATTATTAACCTCTGATTGTAAAAATATTTTTGCAATAAATAATAATTCAATAATAACAATAAAAAAAAAGTATGAAAAGATCAGAAGTTACAACTGTAATAAAATTTTATGTACTTTTCATTTTAAAAACGTGTGTATGAGGTGTGACTATTAAATAACAAGACTAATGCTGCTACAGAAGAACTGCGCATGCACCAAATTCATATGACCAACAGCTGTGTAGCGTGAAGCTTTCTCTTTCGATTGTTGCCACTCCAGTTTCTGTAGACATATTAGTTTGGCCATGACCTTTGTTTGGATATCATCTGTTTTTTTGTTTTGCTGAATAAACCTGAAGTATTTTATTAGAGTAAAGAATTGTTGTAAAATTTGATATGAAACTTGGAAAAAACCGCTACTGAAACTTATCTTTCATTAAAAATATGTATGGTAGTGAATGTTTATCACCTGCATGGGTTTTTGATTGGTTTAACATTTATTCTGCAAATAAAAAGTATTGAATATATATTGAAAGGGATAATAACTAAATATATATTAATTTAAAATAAAATATTTTACATTATTAGTCTCGTTATTTAATAGCCAAGGAAGTCATGTCCACATTAGATTTTTTATTCGCTAATTAGCATTTATTATATACTTACGATGTTTTAGGAAAAATCTATTTTAATACAAAAACGTTTTCATTAATGAACTAATTCTCTAAAAAAAAGTAATTTTTTATTTTAAAATGTAAATTAATTTTAAATTATTTTGTTATCAGGAAACTTTTCAGTCGGTAAATTGAATTTACATTTGTTGTTGAAAAGGTATTGTTTGGTTAAAGCCTAGACAGTTTCTAACATTTATTTTAATTTCATTACTCATCGACACGGATTTTTTATTTTAAAAAATCTTTCCAAATTACCAAAAATAAAAAAAATAAATTACATAAATTTTTCATTAATGAACAACAGGTGTCTTATTAAAATTTTTAAGACATGGATCAATATTTGATAGCAAAATAGCAAATGCAATCAGTCTTCTTACTTATGCTTTAAATTGTAGAAGTTTTCCAACAAGCCCGTTTTTTGATTTTGAATTTTTTTTCAGAAAAATCTTGTTATGACTCTTTAGTAAAACATTAAAATGTTTTTATTATTTTGTCATTTTTCTTACTTAATCAATGTACCTATTTTTTATTAAAGTGACGTATTTAAAATTTTATTGGCACAGAGCAAAATTAAAGGTATTCGTAATTAGGATACTAATTTCAACTTTACATTCATTTTAATTATTACCATCACTGTTACTACTATTAAGCAAAATTCAATGAAATTTAGTAAATATATTTTTGATATTTATTAAGTAAATTTATGAAGTATCAATGAATTTTGTTTTATCTCCCTAGTTCTTTTCAAAATGTGTCTGGATATCTCATACTTACTCTGAATTTTGTTTTATCTCCCTAGTTCTTTTCAAAATGTGTCTGGATATCTCATACTTACTCAGTCATTAATCAAGGTTAGAAGAATCCCTGTCATGTAGCAATACTTCTTAATGGGAGTTTTTATTTATATAGATCAAGTTATCTCTTTATAGAGATTTTATTTTAAGTATGTGTAAAACATGTTTAAATGTATTTTTAAAGTGTATTTAATTGGATAAAGGGGAAGATTCAAGTTTCTGTTAAGTATGTCATTAAAACAAACGTTAATCTGTTTAAAAGGAGAATAATGCAAGATTTTTCTAGATGAGACAATTAAAAATTAATAACCTCTTTTTTTGGTATATTGTATTTACATATAGCTAAAAAGGTTTTCAACGATAATTTTAATTTTTAATAGTTTATAAGCTAATAATGACATTGGCATTAAAAATGTGTTTCATATTTTTAATTGCAAGACTTTTGCTAAATTTATCACTTTGTAAAAATTGTGAATTTATAGCTGGCAGTACAATATTAAAAGACCTATTTTAATCAGTTTAAAATATATTAATAACCACATACATTGCTATTTCATGTTTAATTTGAAAAAGAAAAAAAATTAAAGCAGTTACAAATAGATTATGTAAAATAAAAGTATTATGTTATTTTATAAAAAAAATTATTTCTGATGAAATAATTTAATTTCTATATTTGTAATGTTATACTATGAGATAAAAAAAGAATCTTGTCAGTTTACAGAAGTGTTTACAGAAGTGTTTATCTGTAAATATACTTGTACTTATATGTAACTTTTCAAAAATTCAAATAATAAATTTACTGACCACTGTGCCAATTAAATTCAAAAAACAGCAACCTAACCACCAAACACAGTAACAGAAAAACCAAAACAAAACTTTACTGCCATTCCAGTATGGCAGTGAAGCTATGTTGCAAATTTTGTGGTTGCTAGGGTTTATGTTTTCTGAATTTTTAGGTTTTTATTTTGTTGTTATTTGTTGATGTAATTGTAGAATTATGTACAAACTAATGGTGTGGGATTCCGTGAAAGTTGACCACATTCAGCCTATTAAAACTATTAAAGGCTTTTACTAATGTTCTAGCAGAATAAATATTTATTAGATTAAGCAATTTCTTTGGTATTTTTTCTACGATAGTAGCATATTACATCATATTTGATAAAATAACAGGATTAGTTTTGTGCATTGCCAAATGACTATAAAAACATCATTTTTTCATTACCAATTACGCACTTTACAAAGAATTGCAGATGCTTTGTGTCTATTTTTAATGCTAATCTTAAGTACTTTTCACATTATATGAAAAGTGCTCTTCTATACTCTGCATGGGAATTTTGTTGAACTGTTTACTGATAGACTGAGCCTTTTCTTGATTTGAGAATTATGGTTAAATGAATTACCTCCTCTCGCTTTTGTTTGGTCAATCCCAAGTGAATAACTATATTTCTATCAACTGTATTCAGTGAAAACTATATTTCTGTCTATGTACGTGGTATGTTCATTAAACCATTCTATAATCAGGAAAATACTTATGGAACATACTTAAATTCTGTAAATATTTTCAGTATTAGATTCTGTTTATTTAGTTTGTTGCAGTTATTACTTGTAGTAATGTTTTTGGAAGATGTTTTCATCAAAATTGTCAGAAGCCAGTAGAAAATTTTGTGTTGTAAATAATCTATTTGTATAAATTATACAAATATATACCTCGTATATTGCCAACTTACCTGATACGCTGAATTCAGTTAGCTTATGAAACAGTAAATTTCATTTTATGTTATTGTTTGTTATTTTAAAATCCACAAAAAAACAATATATCATCTTACCTCTGATTAAAATTTGGTATTACAAAATGTAAATATGTTAATGATTGTAGAAAAGCCTTATCTGAACTAGTTTGATTGAGTATATAAATACAGTGTTTTAAATAAAAATCTCCTAACTTACCATGTAATAGCTCAGATATCTATAAGCAATATACCTCAATAATTATGTACATTGGCCTTCTGGCCAGTACAGATTATGCAGTGGAAAAATTATTGATATCTGAAAGGAAGATGGTATCTCTCCTTGTTTCAAGATGTGATTAAGCCACCTGATAATTAAATTTTTACACTTTCAGGGCTGATTTGTAAAATGTAATAAAAATGTTGGTTCTCCAGATGCTTTATAAATTTTCATATTTCTTAATCATGCTTTTAATTTTTTTAGTATTATTGATTTAACCAATTTGTAATTATTTTTGCGTAGGTTTTTTTTTGCAATGTTATGGTCTACTGACTTGTCAGATGTCTTTTAGGTCCTGCCACAAGTGTGATGAATAAATATTTCATTTCTGCTTCAATCATTTGTTATTATTAATTTTGTTACATTGTTTTCTTTTTTAATGTATATAAATATATTAATGTATTTGTTTTATTGAAAATAAGGCACACTATCATTATTTTATTATTATTATATCAATATCTCTATGTTATCAGTAGAATTATATTAATGCAGATTGGTCCCAGGAATTTCATATGAAATTCTTATAAACAGGCTTTGAGGAAAGAATTGTGCACATAAATATAACTCCCTTATGAATATTGAACACTCATTTTAATCATTAAAAGCCAGTGTTTTAATGCTGTTATATATTGATTTTGTGTAAATATATAATATTGCTGTAAATAAATTTCAATAAATAATTAATTCTAATTTAATTTTCTAAAGCAAAGATAAATAATATTCTTTTCTTAAAATTCAGTTAAAGTAGTCTATTAAAAGGTTAATATTAAAAAGAAATAGGTTAAAAATATGAATATTACAACTACTGATAAAGAAAATTAGACGTCAGAGATAGATTGACTTCAATTTTGGATGAGCTAGAGCAAGAAAATACTTCCTTCAAGTTCATATTCAGATTTCTGCTGTATTTGAGAAATTAGTTAAAATTTAATAAGTGTTTCTCTATAATAGGAGAGTTGTTTATTGATAAAAATGAAAACTAATGAATTAAATTCTTTAAAATTTTAGAGTGCAGTTATTTGATTAAACAGTATACAAACAAAAATATTTTCATTTTTGTTATGTTGGTGATTAATTGATCAAATTAAATAAATTATGTAACTAAAGTGAATATGCCTAATGTAAAAAAAAAAAAAGTTTATAATTTGCTATAAATTACATATAAAGATAAACAAAAAAATATGTATTAAAAGTGATATCTATAACAGTTGTTATAAATTTAAAACATTAAATATAAAAATATATTTACTAATTTTTCAAAAAACTTAATGTTAAGAATCATTTTAAAAACGTATTGACAGAACTGTTGTGAATTAATTTTTTTTATTTAGATAATTTAATCTAAAATATACCTTGGCTTAAGAGGGATATTTAATTTTGACCAGTACTGTTTACTGGTAAATGTATAATTTTAATTCTGAAGATGAATTAAAATTTTGTAAATATATTAGAAAGTGATCTTTTTATTTTTTCTATTATTTAAACATTACATCTATTCTCACCAGTTATCAATTTCAATTAATAAATAAATTGCCTAATAGAGTAATAAAATGCCATCTTTAGTTTTGATCAAACAATCAAAATATTTAATTTAATTAAAATTTAACAATATTAAATATTTAAATTATTAATATAACAATAGTATTAGCCTTTATTAATATTAAAATTAATGTGTATTAGTAATTGCAAGATTTGTTGTATGAATCAAAATTTTCCTTGTTTATTTTTTTTTACTTTAAATAATATTACTGTATTAACAATAAATTTAATATCTTTGCATCCTTTAATGTAAGTTATAACTGAGAATCAAAAGTGAAGTTAGTTTAAATACCAAAAGACAACTTTTGTGATTTATATTTTGTTACTCTATAAGGGAATTCATTTATTACTGTTGAGATTGTAGATTATAAATTACATATGAACACACCAGCAAGCTTAATATAATACACCCTTGCTTATTTATATAAAAGTTTTTTGAATTTATAAATAAAATACTGTATTAGGTAATCCATTATCATTGTTTCTTGTAAAAACATAGTTCTCAAAATTAATTCTTTTGTATGTTGTAGGTGACTAATATGTTCATATGCATATAAATTTTGTTAATTATTATTTATTGATAGTAATAATAGTAATATATATATATATATATATATATATACATACACATACACACACACATACATAATATACTGCAAAGGTCAGCATATTTGAAATATATTGAATAATAATTTATTTATTTATTATTAGAAAAGGGTGTATTATATTGTTTTATATAATGAATTTAAGCATTAAATTCATTTTGAGAAATTATTGTAAAGTGAAGTGTTTTGTTGAGGCCAATTTTTAAAAAAAATTTTTAATTAACTGTTCATTTTGTGTATTTATAAAGGACACTAATGTGTAGTAGCTGAATGTAAACATTTGTATAAATTAGGGATTGTTGCATCATAACTTGTGGCCGTACAGTGAACCAATTTTAAAACTATAGTTAAGTTGATTCAACATATTATTTTTTAATTGTAGGTAGATATACTTAATCTGCTTATTGAAATCATTGCAGAAGAATAATGCAATAATGACTTTTTACATCATTTTAAGCATGGGATTTTCCAGTTTTTTATGGTGGTAGTCCCTCAGTGAAATGGCAGTCAAACCATCTGAAAAATTAGTCGGATATGATTAGTTTTCACTACAATTCTCAAACCAAATCTGTGATCTATGTGAATCTGACCTTGAAACTTGATATAATAAAATTCTTTATTAATAATCCATCTATTTATATGAATCAAAATTTTGTAAAAATTGGAAGTATATGTGTAATAATTATTATCTCAGAATATGTTTTTAATTAACAAATTAACTGTATAGTGAAAAAAAGAAATATAGTATATTTTTTGATTTATAAAAAATTAGAAATAATTCCTTCAAACCAATGGAAAACTATTTTTTTACTTTTTAAAATGCTTCAGTGTGGTGTCAGTGTTTGATTCTTTTAGGCTCTTTAGATACTTACTTAATCTTAGTTCATTTTTTTTATTTATTATAGATTCAATTTTGATAAAAATTTAATTTAATATTGTCTTCTTGTAAACTTTTTTCGTCAGATTCTTAAAATATCTCTCTATTATCTTATAAAAATAGTGTACTTTTAATTTTGTATTTTTTAGTTAGTATATGTTGTCAGGATGTTTTCTTTATTATTTTATATATATTTTTTTTAATCTGTCTTGTTACAACACTTGATTATTTTTTTTTTCATTTACTTTGTAGTTACCATTTTATTATCATCACAGAGTGTTATAATTGTTTCTTGTGGTCACTGATGTATGATGGGTTATTGTGTTCTATTACTATTATTATTGTGATATCCTGATTCCATTATATCAGGTATTTTAAATAAGAGTATTATCATTTAGTATTTTTATATTATTTTTTTCGAAGTTAAATAAAACACCTAACTGATTTACGTGTTTAAATTCAGAATTATTTGTTATTAGTTTACAATATTTTTTTAATATATTTAATTTATATGTTTTTTAAAGTGCATGTTTGATTTTCTTTATTTATGTTATTGACCTGGGAAAGTTATTTGCATGTATGATGAAATCTGGTTGAACACTTGATAAAAAGAAATGCTTTTTATATTTTCGGAGATCTTGTAGGAGATATGGCGTACAAAAAGTTATTACTAAATAATAGGTTATTTTTTGTAATGACAACAATAAAAAGAAATTTTTATTTACAAGTATATTTCCATTAATTTCATTTTTTATATTTGCTATAATGAATCAAAATTATTTAGGAGGAAATGTAACTGTCTAATGTTGATCCAGTTTAAAATTTTCATGTATTAGGTTTTTAATTTTATTGTTAATCTTAACTATGTTACCATTAGATTAGATTTATTTTACAGGTGTTTCCCTACGTTTTATCTTTTATATTTAAATATTCTTTTGTTTTATTGTTCATTGCTTTAACTTGATAATGTATTAAGTGTTTGACCTTAATATTAATAAATTAAAAAGTGTATGTTTAAAATGTTATGATGTATTTTTAAACTATTAGAATGTTTTTTCATTCTCAATTTTAATATTATGAAATGAAAAATGTTTAGTTCTGCTATGATTATTTATGTAACATTCCATGATTGTATTATTTGTTGTAAATATGTTTATTATAATTTATAGAAAATGTGTTTTTTAATCTCATTTATATTTCTGTTATTGTATATATTTCTTTTCATGTGTGTGATTTACTATATGAAATGAAATAAAATTCTAGTCTTCTTGTTTTTTATACTGTTACATTTGTTTTGTTTATTTCTAGATACAGTAGACTCATTCATATCTGGTCTTGACTAGATTAATCCTTGTACTGCCCATTAGAACAGAATGCTAAGCCGAATTACTAATAATAGGTTAACAGCAATTACAGATATTTTTTCAATTATTTTTTTATATCTTTTCTGTAAATTGGTGTAAATCTGATTACATTTCAGTAGTCAGTCTTACACAGTTTAAAGGTAATCAATTTTGATCCAGTGTTGCTAATTAAACCTCAATACATTGGTAACAAAGCATTCAAATTACTTTAAAAGTGTCTCTATTTTAGATTTAAAGCAAAATTTTGCAGCATCCTAGAACAGCTGATTGTTGATTACTTACCTAGCCAGTGATAGCCAATTTTTTACCAAACAGGGGTAAAATGGATTAATAATTAAATACAAAAAGAACGATTCAGTTAGTAGGATTGGTTAGTAGAAAAATTTTTATTTGAATTTTCTAAAACTGCTACTAGTAATACATACTGTCTTTGATTATTAAAAAACCGAGTTTATGTATTTATGCCAGTATTGTAGATCTATAGTATAACATAATCTTAATTCATGTGTCAATGAAATTCATTTCAAAACTAGGTGTAAGTAGGATTATGAAATTTATTATTAAAAAGAATGTTTTTTCTTTTTCAAATTTAACATTTTTTTGTAGTTTAAAATATATTTTACCAGTAACATTTATTTATTATTATTTTTCTGAATGAGTTAGGGGCCTTAATGCTATGCTAGTGACTCATTTTCTACATCTTAGGAATATGCTTCTAGAATATCAGGACTCTCTTAGTAACCTTCCCCCCCCCTCGTCTGTTTGATTATTACAAGTAGCTCTGTTATTAGTGTGCTCATCTTGTAGTTATTAGTCATTCAGTAGGTATACTTTGTCGCAATCAAATAATTTATTTCATCAACATTGTCCTTGTTGGTATAGTATATTGTTTTTTTTAACTTTTGTGCATTTGTAAATTTGACAAATAAAATTCCAGGAACAAAAATGTATTATTTGCTTATGTACTAAACTTGTTTCTTAACTGTCATATCAGCTATCTGCAATAATATTGAGGAAGAAATTGAATTATAATCTGGTAAGATATTTTGGAAATGTACATACAAAAAACATTTGTGTAAAAGGTTTTTGAGGGTTTACTTTTATAAGCTTTTTCTTTGTTTTTACAGTTATTTAAAAAGTGAGTCATAAATCTTTTGTTTTAAAATTAAGAGAAATGTAAATTAATTAGATTCTTGATAAGAACAATATTTTTTAATGACATCAGGAATTCATTGTATATCACGATCCCATTCGGCCAATGAAGTGTACACATAGGCTCTGAGTTTGTGTTTTATCTATATTACATTTGAGTGTATGTAGACTTTTTAAATTTAAAAACTTTTAAATATAATTGTTTCATTTTGAACAGCACAATTTGATTATATATATATATATTAACTTAGCAAAAACAGTTCTTTTATTATTGCAGTTGTCCATATTCCCCTCTGTACTAATATCTCAAAGACAAAAGTATAAAAATCGTTTACCATGAAGAACACAGAATTCAATAATGCTTCTTACCTTAAGGTTATTATTTTTTTTTCTAATAGCGCTTTCGAGGTTTTCTCTCATTATCAGTTAAACTTTTTCATCCAAATCACATATTGAATTCAAACCATTAAAGTTATAACATAAAAATATATAATCATAAGTATTAAAAATAAAAAATTAAAAATTTTTTTATGTGGCTAGCCACATATACAAATTTACACTTAACTCAAAGAGTACAGTACTGTATGTGTGGCTAGCTACATAATAAAAACAAAATGTGTAATTTTATATTTTTTAATATTTATGACTACATAGTTTTATATGTTATAATTTTTAATGGTTTGAATTTAATGTGTGATTTGGATGAAAGGGTTTAACTGATGATGAGGGAAAACCTCGAAAGCGCTATTAGAAAAAAATAATAAACATAAGGTAAGAAGCATTATCAAATTCTGTGCTCTTGGTTGTAAATGGTTTTTATACTTTTATCTTTGATATATATATTTAAAGCTTGCTGACATTTCAACTTGAAATTATACAAAGTTCAATAGTTAAGAAATTTAAAAAACAGAAGTTATATAAATTTATACTGTAATTAATTTGAATGATATTTACTAATATCTGCTGTGTGCTAAGGAATATTTTCCTAAGTGCACATTACTCTTTGTATTGCAAAGTTAATTACCAAATATTAGAATGAAATATATTATGTGCTGAGAATGATTTTGTTGGTGTTAAATAGATCACTAGTTTTTTCTTGTTTGAAAAATCAATAAAATTTATTCCTTTTAACTATTACAAAGATTTTGAGGGTGCTTCTATTTTCTTGTTTTCTCGACTGGTTTTTAATGCAAATTTTTAAATGAACTCTGAAATCTGCTTTCTTTAAAAATTTGAAGAATTTGGAACCTAAACTAAGCATTATCTTGCCTAGAATAATTCTTCAGTTTGAATATAATGAACATCAATAATAAGTCAGGAGAAATCAGAATGTAATTACAACTGGATTGGGTAGTCTCTTGCTTTTCTTCATCTTTCTGAGTGGGAGCTCATTGTTTAAGAAAAATAAACTATAGTTTGGATTTTTTGTTTGAGAAATGAAGTTTAAATTTATTGGTTTAAAATTTGTCAAAATAAGTTTAGCTTATGCCAATAAGTGGCTTAAAAACGGCTTGGTGTTTTAAATATAATCATGTTTTACCATTGTTGGTGTATTATAAATGAGTATGATATATAATTATGAATTATATAATCTAAACTAATGATTTGTCGTATTTTTTGTCTGAAAACAATTGAAATTGACTATTTAATTTCTTATGTATTATTTTACTTTTCCTTAGTATAATCATAATTTCCTCCTAATATCATTAAACAAATTTTATATTAGTGTGTGAAATTTAATTAAAATGTTTCCTTATGAGGGATCATACTATGAATTATTCATTTTACATGAGGTAAACATGGCTATATTCAATGCCTTCTACCAATGAAATATCATCAGAACCTCTAAGAACACACTTTACAAACAGATTTCTAAAATCATTTATAAAACTGATTTTCAAAATTGTTTTTATTTCTATTTCATAATTGATGGTGATTAATTTATTAAAACCCTCTGGCAAATCTGAAATAATAATTTGTCAAAGGTGAAACCAAGAAACTTATAGTCGCCTTTTTTATTTCATCATTATGATATTAAAATTGTATTTTATTTTTAACATTGTCTCTAGAATCTGAAGTAATAAAAATATATGAGTATTAGTTATATCTTGATAATTTGGTTATATTTTTGACACTTATAATTGGCAATTCACCTTAAGTAATTTGCCATGTTCTATTATTATTATTACACTTTTTTATTTCTTTTGTGTTTATTGTAATCTGTTCAACTAGTGAACAATAAGCAATCCCCTCCCCCCACGGCTCAATGAGGTGAGGATACGTGTGACATGTAAATCTGATGTAATCTTGAATAGACTCAGGCCGACCATTCCTGCGATGTGTGGTTAATTGAATCCCAACCATAAAAGTACACTGGTGTTCACTGTCTAGTATCCAAATTTGTATAAAAGTTATTAATTTTTACTAGGATTCGTACCTCGGAACCTTTGACTTCAAAAATCAGCTGTTAAACGATTTGCAACGACATGCTTACCACTAGACAGCTCAGTGAGCATATTATAGATGATGGCATGTTATGATTTGGTATTATGTATGACTATAAGTTTTCTTCTTTATGTCATGTTATTAATTATAAGGAAATAACTAAAATAAATATAATCTGTGTAGATTATTACTTTGGTTTCACATGATTATGCTTTGGTTAAACATGAACAATGAAAGCGAGACTAAATGGAACAAAACTGGATTAGAAAGGGTCTACTGTGGTTTATTCCTTATATTTTTTTATTTTTTTTTATGTAATTGTACACTTTAAAGTTACAGATAGATTTAGATAGGAAAATATTTTTTTTTAATCAACCTTAGTTTTTAACATTTATCTCATAAAACTGGATTTTTTTGCTGTAGCACTGACATATTTACACTTGAAATGTAATAATATCACTGAAATATGTCATAGCAGATTTGAATAACTATTTTCTGTAACCTGTCCGATTATAATTCTATGTTAGATTTGGAAATAATAGGTAAGTGCAAATAAACAAATATGAAACTGTTCACAAAAGTATAAAATTGTTTATTTTACAATTTCCAGTAGGGGATAAAAGTTATTTTCAGGTTGTCTTTTTTTCTGTCAAAATAATTTTAATATTTAAAAATGTTTGGTATAACATTTTTTTAGTTTCTGAAAGTGATTACTGTGAAAAATATTTTTTCTCTATTATCGTATCTGCTCACTTCATGTTTTGAATACTAAATTTTCTTGATAATAATGCTATAGAAAAATTAGAGAGAGCATAAAATAAATGGTTCTATGAATAATTAATTATTTTTTATCTAACATGAAGCTTATAAGGTGTTTATTGTTTAATTTGAAAATTGTTTATATCTTTCTTTCTTTTGTTAGTAAATAATTAAACTGTGTTATATATACAATTTTGTATATCAAATGTTTTTGATTTATTTGGAATCTACAGATCAAGTAAAAAATAAAACTGAAAAAAATTATAAAAAAAAATAAATCCAAAAATAAAGAAGTATGCAACTACCAAATTTAAACCATGTAGAATTCAAACTATGTATAACATGTTAAAAAAGTTAATTAATTTCATGTCAGTTTACCAAATTATTTCAGGATTTGGTTTGTAAAATATTTTATTTGTAATAAAGTATTAAAATGACAAGCGTTGTCATTTACAAAATGACAAATTAGTCAGATTAAGGACAGGCGATGGATCTCTTCACTCAGAAAGAATCTTGTTTTTTCTATCTACATAGCTTGAGTTTGTTTAAAAAAGGTGTTTTAATTTCAAATGAACCAACTTATTTATTATATATGATCCCTTTCAAATTTTCTCATTCTAGTACATTGCCTTTATTCATTTTTGCATGAATAAAAGTATGTTTCTTGTTTCAGAAAAAAAATTCTATTCCCTTTCTAGTAGTTGAGAATATTAATACTTTCAGTGCTTCTGAAAAGTAATGAAATTCACCTGATAGTTTTTTTAAAATGTTTTTAAAGTACATTTATTAATTTTAAAACTGCTAATTAAAGACTGATTTTATTATTATTTGTTTTTTATTTTTGTAAGTGGACTTAACATGATTGTTCATGCTCATGAAATAATAATTATAATCCATTGATAATGGTAGAAGTAAATTTTTGTCTTAATTAAATACGCAAGTAATTTATTATAAAATTAAGTTATACATACAAAAAAAGTTTACTACTATTTGACTTCTTTTAAAAAATAAATATAAAAGTGAATTTAAGATTTAAATTTCTATAATTACAAACTTAATCAAATTCTATAATAAAACTTTTTCAAAAACTTACTTCAAAGAGTTTTGCAACTATCCTCAGTGACTGACTATGTTGCTGTTTTACATTAATGTCAGCTTATGTTACTGCAGGTAATTAGGCAGACACATATTAAGAATGTGGTCAAAAATTGTCTGATTTGAATTGTGTCTGTTCATTTAATATATTGTTGTGTGTTTCTGTAAACACAATGTTTAACTGTGTTAAGGTGGTATTTTTTTTATACAGTTGTAGTCAAGGATGATTTTGATGAATTTGTGTTAATGAAGTAATTAGTCGTATTGACGCTTATGTTGTTGTGGAGGACTTTTAGATGTTTATTGTGTCTTTATTTAAAACTGTCCCATTTGATCAGTGTAAGAAATTGTGATGCAATCAGAACAGTTTGATTTAAAAATTCCAGGTGCATAATGCTTGTTTGCTGATTGTGACTGAGTGTGGTGCTTTCTTTAAAATAAAGTGTAACATCAGTTAACACCAATTTAAAAACAACAGAACCAGTGACTGAGAATGGCCACAAAGATGAAAAACATTTTGAAGCATGTTTTATTATACAGTTTGGTTTGGGTTGTCTTATAAAAGTTTAAACTAACATCATTATTATCAGGAACAAAAACATAGTATACATTAAAATGAATAGTTATTAAAAATTTCTATTAAGAAAATAAGAATACATTATAAGAATACTTTCTATTAAGTTAAAAACAAAACTAACAGCATGAAATTAAAACAACTGATGTCTTATGAACAGAATATTGAAATTACTAGAATAATTTAAATTAAAATTTACTAGAGCAAATTTTACTGAAGATTACGACCAATAAATTTATTAAAAAGGTCTATTCATAACTGAAAATGATTGACAAAGCATATGAATCAGAATTATAATGGTTGTAATCCTTTCAATGAAAGGCATTGCCTTTAATTAAAACAATGTGAAGACTATTGTAATACATAACTTTAAAAATTTCACTTTAAGCCAACCTGGCTTAATTTATATTACAACTATTGACCACATAATGTAGTTTTGAAGAATTGATTTGGAGGGCCCCAAAATAGATTTTGTGTAATCAAATTGTTTTTGGAGTGATCATTTTTTTATAATCACAGTGAAGATGTATAATTAATTTACTATTTATTTTTCCAAAAAGTGGATAATTTATTTATTTAATCTGTTAATTATTTGTTTATTAATTAATTTACTTATTTTTATTAATGTAATAATTTATTTTATTGGTTGGGCTAATAGTCAGTTTCCCTAATTATTTTCTTAAGAAAACAGTTAATGAAAAAGTTAAAAGTGTTTTTTATAATACCTGTTTAATACACATCAGAAGCATTTTGCCTTTAAGAATTAGTGGCAGTTGCTTAACCATTGAATTATAAAATCAGCCAAGTTTTCAATTGAAAATTGAGGGTGTTCAGGTCATTAGGATTTGAAGAAAATATGTTTGAATTTCCTAAAACAAAAAAAAAGACATCACAAATCATGTGAATATGGTGAGCATTCGATTATTCATCTGTGTCCTGTCTATCCAGTAAAAGTTTGATCGAGCTAATCTCTCTCTACCTTTAAGAGCATAGTGAGGAGCTGCCAAACAGGAATGGTTTTATGTGAAGAGTTGTATGATAACTTGGAAGTAACATCTCAAGGTATAAATTGCCTGTTACACTTTTGTTGAAGAAGTACGGTTCTTCAAAAAACAAACGTTTTTTGTGATTCCACTCCAGTTATGAATTCCAGGTACATTAAATTTCTTCAGAATTATGTAAGGATTTTCATTAGAACAATA
Organism: Lycorma delicatula; assembly: GCF_047948215.1. Taxonomy (NCBI): domain Eukaryota; kingdom Metazoa; phylum Arthropoda; class Insecta; order Hemiptera; family Fulgoridae; genus Lycorma; species Lycorma delicatula. The sequence continues at coordinate 28,149,496 of NC_134460.1, forward strand.
AAAGCAATTACGACAGTTTACAAGGCAATTCAATTTAAAGTATGCATCATCAGACTGTATCATTGAGCTAGAGGGGAGATTAGTTCCTTATAAAATTCCACCCTTCTCAAAATCATCTACATGAAGTAATCTTGCCTCTTAATTGTCAATAATTCTAGGATCTGATTTCATAAACTTATTCTGTGTTCCAGTCACTTGAAAATCTTAGTGTTGAAGTTTAAGGGCTCTTTGCCCTTAAATGTCTTTCTAACAAGTTGTTTTCTTTAGTGTAACTAGTTTTAGGGTGTGAAGTACCTCTAGTATTTTCAAATTCTATTTTCAGCTTACACTAATGTTCATTAGCGGAAATTAGAAAATTTTGCGAGAAATTCTTCATGGTCATTTTTGTTATTTTCCCATAAACACTGATGCATAAAAGTTCTTGTTTAGTATACTCAACACCATTATTCTGATTATAAATAGAAATGTGGACCAAACAACGATTGAATAATAATATATCAAATGATTAATACCAGTTGCAAAATCAAAATTCCACACCTGTTCAGAATTTAAATCTGTAAGCTGCAGAAACTGACCTTTATTATATTATATAAAATTAATTTGTGAAAAATTGTATGAATCACATTCATTTGTTGCTTACAACAATGTTGTCTTGGTCTTAGGTATGGTATGATCTGTAGTACATTTATGTTACAGCAGACATTAATAAGATATACTTTTTCTAAAAATAATGATGACTAATATATAGCTAGTCACTGTGATCTTGGAAATGAAGACAGTTCAACATGATATAATATTATATACTTAGCTTGGTGAAGAAGGCTACACAGAAAACCACTTCATTTTTCCATATTTATTAAAACATGTCTAACATGGTACCGCTTTTGAGCATGACTATCCCACTTTCAGTGTGTCACATGTCAGTTTTCCTGTAATTGTTTTGGTATAACATAATGTAACATTTGTGTTTTACAGCTTCTTATTAGTCAATTTTTCTTCAGTTATGTCCATTCTATGACTTTTCTTCTCTTAAACATCATTTTTATCCTTTTAAGATTTTCTGTAATTTGCTTATTCTCATTCCACAATATTGTCCATAAATGTACATTACATGAAATTCAACTAAAACTTTTGTAGATTGAATACTTCATTCTTTTTCTGTTGTATTTTTATCTTAGGATGAAAAACATTGCATCTAACAGATTGAAACGGGTAACTTGCTTTTCCTTTTGATAATTTATTCTTTTACCATTTTACATATTAATTGAGTGAACTTGTGCTTATTATTGTAATATTTATTTTATCCTTCCTCATAAAAAAAAAAAACTACTGTAATAAAATGAAATTCATTACTGTTTAACTAGTATACAATTATACCTGTATATTCCACTACGAAAGGGTCCAAAAGTAGTATTTCCCATCCCAAGTTATATCTCATTTTACAAAATTTGGATCATTGTCTATCATTTATATCTAGTTTAATAAGATAGTTATCATTGTTTTGCTCCTTTTTTTATGAGCATGAGATATGGTAAAAAACAATTTTTTACATTTTGGTTGTATAATTATATACTGTGTTGTATGCTGCAGTATTGCTGTGTGAATCAGTACTTCAGATTCAAATGTTAATCTTTAGCGAATTAAGCATGAATTAATGAGATTAATACAAGGTGGTAGTGAGTTTTCATTTACTAAAATTCAAGTAAGATATAGTTTGAGGTTATTTGTATTAATTGTAAATTACTTCTTCTAAGTTATAATTTTTTTCTTTTATAAATATTACAGTTTATACGTATACAGTAAGTATATTTTATGGCGTTAATCTGCATTAATGCATATATAGTTAACATATATATAATTATTAAAGAATATTTATTTTTTTACATGATACCATTAATTTTTTACATGATTTAAATTTATATTTTAAAATGTTAATGATTAATAACATTGCTTTGTAAAAATTATCTGTATTATAATTATTATTTTACCAAAAATAATATGGCTGTGATAATGGTGTACTTTATTAATATGTCATGCATATTTTACTTAAAATATGGTATCATGTATATTATTTATTAAAAGTATAGTTTAAATATTTCTTATGTGTTGATTGGTTAATTTTTATTACTACTTTATGATAAAAATCTTTCAAAAAATTAATTTGAAAAATGTAAATAATTATATTTATGATAAAATCAATATATTTCTGTTTTAATTTTTATAATTACAGTAAGTGATAATTTATCATATGTTTCCATAATTTATTACTGCATTGATGTTCTTTATCTACAAGTCTTAAAAGTATATTATGTGGTGAATACTTATTTAATAATAAATAATAAATAGATTACCAGGATAAAAAATTGTGTTTTCATTATTTCTTTTTGACAATTTTTTTTACTAGCTACATACTGTAAATACAGTGGAATTATTATCTGGATTGATCTTTGCAAGGCTAAATCCAAATAACTGCAAAATTGAAAACGATTTATCATGTGTAATGAACACATCATTCTAATGTTTAATGAGTATCAAATTTAATAAAATGATGAAAATATAAAACAATAAATGTATTTCAGTAAAATTAAAGATACTTCAGAACTCAAAGTGCTACATGAAATGCAAAATGTCAGTTAAAAACCCAGTAAAAACAAAAATTGATAAAAATATATTTCCTGTTGAAGCAAACAAACTATTTTATTTCAATGTTATTAAGATTTTTTAAATAGTGTATTAATTTTTTTTTTAGTACATCTTAGTGCGGATGGAAGCAGTCCCGATAGTGGGCATTGTAAAATCGGCATTCAGTATTTTTGGAAAATCTGCTTTTTAATTAAATAAAGAAGTAAGAGATTTATGTTTTACTTAATATTACATGTCTTTTAGCTTTTAAGCCCAGAAAGGTATGACGTAGCATGAAGTAGCTATTTTTATGAATGGTAAAATAAAACAAAACAGCTGGTGAATTTGGTATTTTATTCAATTTGCATTAAAGATTTTGTTTGTGATCATTCATCACCAAAGTTATTAGAAAAATAAAGTAGAAACTTGTGAAATGATAGCTTCCTACATTCAGTAAGCAGTTTTCATATTACTTATCATTTGTGTCTGAAGAATTTTTTTATGGTCAAACCTTCAGTTATCATTGAACAAAAAGGTGTGGCACAAGGTGTTGACATGATTTGTACACATAGAAAGAATTAAAAGTTTTCTTCATTAAATACTGGTGCTTTTTCTAAACAAAAGTTATCAGTGAGGTTGATGATATGCCCATTTTCCACCTTGCAGTATCAGTCTCTCTTCTATATCCTTTATGTGAATAAAATATTTGTTTGCGCTCACATCTGATTATGGATGACTATAAGAGGAAATGTAAAGTTCATTTAAAAAAAAAAATGATCTATTATAAACACCAAAACTGTATTATAATAAATATTATTTCTTAATTACATATGAAGTTATATAAATAAATATATAAATACACATGGTTATTTCACAACCACAATGCATTTTAAGGTCAATATAATATAACCCCAACAGGAAGTCTTATTCTTTAAGACTTTGGGGGTTGGTGTCCCACGGCCCTATCCTCTGCAGTCTTTCTTCCCACTACACCTAGAGCAGCCACAACATTTTACACTACACACATATACATCACCAAGGATCCTACACAAATTACAACATATACCCCTACACAACTACGCAACAACATTCTACACTATTTCCTCTTTCACTTACACTCAGTGACGTTGCAACACCTTACAAAATGCAACTGTAACCCAAAGTGGAAACTATCGTGCTGACTGGTGAATGTCTCTATGTAGTGAGTCTCAAACGTTGTCCTCTGGGCACCTGGGCAAACCCAGTTGTAATTAGGTCTAGCTCCAGTACACGTGCGATCTGCTGGAGTGGTCCGTTATATTGCCGGTACTCGGGAACCAAGATTTCAAATCCACAAAATAATTGTATGATGGTTGGTGGTCTATCTGAATAAAATACCAAACCTTGTCATGTGAAAAGACCTCATTTGGCATTGTACGATGAGGATAAAAACTACATGGATGAAAATACTGTGAATAGTGTTGCATCCCATCCACTGTATAAAAATATACACTTTATTGTTCTTAAGAACAATCGGGAAGGAGGCTCCCTTCAAAAGGTCTCACCATTCCTGATAAATAAAGTTATAACGGGTTCAGATGGTTCACCGAAAAACGTTGGGAAGTTAAGAGATGGATCAATATTGGTTGAGACGGTTAGTGATGAATAGCACCGATCCCTCTTACGTCTTACCAATATCGGTAATATAAACATAAAGGTATGCCACAAATCCTTAAATATTAGCTGAGGTGTCATCTTTTGGAGATGAAAATTAATGAAATAGCTAGTGAGCTTCGTACTCAGGAAGTTGTGGAGGTGAAGCGAATAATGAAAAGGCAAAGCGGAGTGGAAGAACCTACACCTTCCCTTATTTTGATATTTAAACTTCCGTTACCACCAGAGAAAATAAAAGTAGGTTATCTATCGGTTTGAGTACGACCATTCATACACAACCCATGGCAATGTTTTAAATGCCAAGGGTATGGCCACACTACTATGTCTTGCTCAAAAACAGAGATCTGTGCTCGATGTGCTGAGGAAGGACACAGTGACACTAATTGCCAGGAAAACGAGAAATGTATGCAGTGGATCACATACAGCTCACTCCCGGGATTGCCAAATTTTAAAGAAGAGAAGGCAATTCTCAGAATCTGTAGAGAGCAGAAACTATCCGTTCCAGCCACATGAAGAGAATATAGAAAATTAATCAACTCTCGTAACTTAGTTAAACCTGATAACTCTTTTGCCACCGCAACATCTATCAAAGCTCCTTTAAATGCATATAACCAAATATGTGGATCCTGCAGTGATTTAAAAAAACTTGTGCAGATGTTATCTGATCAAGTGTCTTCACTGACAGCCACTCTTTCAGAGCTTACTAAAATGAATAAAAAGTCAATAGTTGCAGCCAGTGAAACCAATCAAGTGTAGAAGGTTAACGCCCCCACACACGCAATTGGTCACCACAAGAAGACATCAAAGCCATACCATCAAGCACATCACAAAATTCACAGACACAGACATTGCAAAAACTCAAGGGAAGAGAAACAACAAGCACGAAAGGCACTATCAGAAGAGGCGCCCATCAACCACATGTTCACTCGCCATGCACACACACTCACATACGCCTAGCAAAACATGCTCTCAACTCTCATACTTACCCATAACAGTCATCAGTTGTTGCTTCAGTGATGAGGGCAACACGCTCAGGTAGGGAGTGGAGTGTCCATGGCCTCAACGCACCAAGGCGACCCCCGCACGCTCGTAGGAGCCCCCCAGGCACTCAGCTGCAGACCTGTCCAGCCCAGCATCCCCGACGTCTTCTTCTCTGCCCAAACTCCTCCCATAGACGGAGCTTGTCTGTCACCTTTCTAGCATATCAATCCACGCAGTCCGTTCGTCCTTTCCGCTCATTAATATTCACTGAGTGTCTTCTGGCTGGAATATATTTCCATAGCCCATAGTGTCTAATAACTCCTTTCACTCTCCCTGAAACGTAGACATCTGAAGTAGACGTGCAGGGGGCTCTCCTCCTCTCCACACTGCACAAAGTTTTACCTTTGCGGACAGGAGTAAATACATCTGGTGATTTAATTCACCAACCTATTCATTTGTAGGCCTACGGTTAAATTTGCATAGTACTTGTTGTCGTTTGCTAATAGCATTTTGGCAATCAGGATTCCACCAAGGAATAGAAAGATGTCTTGAGTTTCCCGATGTTTGTGGGATATATCTATTATCATTGTCAAGTATCAGAGACGTAAAAGAAGTATATTTTTCAAGGGCATCTTCACTACCATCATATTGTAATGGGAAGGCTATATGGTACTTGTTCCAATCTGTCTTTTCAACAATCCATCTGCGTGGTCTTTTTATTCATCTTGTGGTCGACATCAAAAACTATAGTAATTGGCCTGTGGTCACTGCTGTGAAGGTCGTCACAAGCAGACCAATTAAGATGATGGAGTAAATTTGGAGAGCAAAAGGAGGGGTTGATGTTTGACAGTGTACCAGAAGTGATGATTAATGTGTATGACCCATCATTCAATAGATAAAGGTCCAACTCTTGTCTCACTGATTATCATATTTCCTCGAGAGAAGCAGAAAGATGAGCCCCAGGAAATATGGTGGGCATTGAAGTGTCCTATTATTAAAGACGGTGATGGGATTTGCAAGAGGAAATTTGACATTTCTAAAGCATTGAACTCAGAGTTTGGCGAGAGATAGAAATTGCAGATTTGTATCAGTGTAAAGGGGAATTCAAAGGGGACTGAGATTTTTACAGCAACAGCAGGAATGAGGGTAGCTAATTGTAACACCTCGTTCCGCATGAAAACAGCAACACCACCACTCTCTCTACTATAAACAAGACAGTTGTATCTCTTAACATGTATAGCCTCTGAGTGTTACCGCATCTTGCTGTAATAGATGTGTTTCTTAGAAGTACATTATTAATGGTTTATGTACGTGCATCAACACTTTAACATCTTCAATGTAGAACCAAAGACCTCTAACATTCCACTGAATAATGCTCATAAATAAAGTTAAGTTAGATGCAAAAATACAGGTAAACATATGACAAAATTAGTTATAGATGATCCGGTTTTTCTTTTTCAAATTTTTTATTTTAAGAGTATCCGATGCCCTGGGATCGGGCGGTTTCTCTACCATAACCTCCAGTAAACTTGGTATTGGAGGAGCAGATTTAAAAAAATGGGAAGTTGCAGGTGACATCCCAGAGGTGGTTGTGTGGGCTCCCTTAATAGGAGGCTTATTTGGTAGCTTACCACCGGCTGTACTTTCTCCAGTCCACAAAGGTAAAACTTTAGGTACAGGAACTTTCAGAGGGATCGAAATGTTGGTTTCACTGGCTGCAACTACGACTTTTTATTCATTTTAGTAAGTTTTGAAATAGTGGGTGTCTGAATATACTTGATCAGATAACATCTGCATAAGTTTTTTTAAATCACTGCATATATGTAATTAAGAAATAATATTTATTATAATAGTTTTGGTGTTTATAATAGATCATTTTTTTTTTTTAAATGAACTTTACATTTCCTCTTACAGTCATCCATAATCAGATGTGAGCGCAAACAAATATTTTATGCACAAAGGATATAGAAGAGGTATATACTGATACTGCAAGGTGGAAAATGGGCATATCATCAACCTCACTGATAACTTTTGTTTAGAAAAAGCACCAGTATTTAATGAAGAAAACTTTTAATTCTTTCTATGTGTACAAATCATGTCACCACCTTGTCCCACACCTTTTTGTTCAATGATAACTGAAGGTTTGACTATAAAAAAAAATTCCTCAAACACAAATGATAAGTAATATGAAAACTGCTTACTGAATGTAGGAAGCTATCATTTAACAAGCCCCTGCTTTATTTTTCTAATAACTTTGAATGATCACAAACAAAATCTTTAGTGCAAATGGAATAAAAAACCAAATTCACCAGCTGTTTTGTTGTTTTTTTTACCATTCATAAAAATAACTACTTCATGCTATGCCATGCCTTTCTGGGCTTGAAAGCTAAAAGACATGTAAAATTAAGTAAACATAAAATTCTTACTTCTTTATTTAATTAAAAAGCAGATTTTTCAAAAATACTATCAATACTGAAGAGTACAAAACTTATGATTGTCAGAAGTATGAAGAATTTAAAATATTGGTAATTCAAAACATGCTATGTGATTTTAATTTAAGCTTCAGAATATAAGTTAAATCATTTGTTTTTTTGTTCCAGAATCTTAATTTACATGCTAATACAATGGGACACCAATTTTAACTGAATGCCGATTTTACAGATGTCCAACTATCAGGACTGCTTCCATCCGCACTAAGATGTACTAAAAAAAATGAATATACTATTTAAAAAATCTTAATATTATTGAAATAAAATAGTTTATTTGCTTCAATAGGAAATACATTTTTATCAATTTTTGTTTTTACTGGGTTTTTAACTTACTTTTTTGCATTTCATGTAGCACTTTGAGTTCTGAAGTATCTTTTTAATTTTACTGAAATACATTATTTTTTTATATTATCATCATTTTATTAAATTTGATACTCATTAAACATTAAAATGATGTGTTCATTACACATGATAAAATCATTTTTAATTTTACAGTTATTTGGATTTAGCCTTGCAAAGATCAATCCAGAACATAATTCCACTAAAAGGAAAAAAAATTCTACGGATTGTTACTGTGAAGGCATTCTTTTTCATTTTCTGTTTTATTTTGTGCTTTATTTATTTTTTTTCATTTTAAAATCAGGGCCCTGTATACTCTGTAAGTGTTTTCAGTGTTTTAATATATGCGAATGCCTAAATGTTTTTTTTTTTTTGGTTTTTTAAAATAAAATGTAAGGGCCCTTTATACCCTTACATATGAACCTGATGGTGATTTAAACCTCATTTTAAAGAGTGTGACGAGGGCTAATGACTGTTGAAATGATAAACCGATTTAATTTCTTATAAATAAAGCAAACGGATTCATTTATTATTTTAGCTTCAATAATTTAATTTTTATTGTTTGTGTTTATGATAATAAGTTAAATAATTTCTCAAATAAAAATCAATTTTATTTACATTATGAAAACTAATATAGCACCTTTATAGCTCAAGCAAGTTCATAGCTTTGTAATGAATTGACACTATGTAAAGGTATATTCACAGTAGCATCTGTCTGATACATAAGTTAATGTCATGCAAATATTCAAAGTATTATCAAGTGAAGATTCAGGAAAATTATTTGTAAAACCTAAGGTAAACAAGTAAGATATTCTCTCATTTCAGAGAACATTAGCTCAAGTTTGCTAACGTCTCTTTCTGTAGTTTCTTGCTTTATATTTCTTTTTGTATTTTTATTAAGTAGCAGGTTATTTTTTGCGGGCGATTTCTGTTCAAGTCTTTCTATTTTCAGAAGCAATATTTTTTACAGACAGTAATTTTTTTTTATAGGCTTATCTGTATTTTAAATAGTAATACAACTAAAAAACTAAGTATACAAACTATTTAAGAAATTCATTTTTAAATCCGGCTTTCAATATTGAAAGCCAAATTCAAAAAAAAGTTTTTTTTTTAAATTTGGTGCTGAATTTTAATAGTTGAAAATTAAAAAAGATCTGAAAAAGCATAACTTTCTTTTTTGGAAGTCCGTTAAAAAAATTTGTTCAACAGCATGACTTAGTGATAATCCTTTAAAATGATAAAACAAAGAAAACGTTCCAGTGTTTTGAAAGCAATTCTAATAATTCTATATCTCTCAAGAGTTCACATTGTAATCTCATCTTACATTTGGACTAATTTAGTACAAAATCTTTGAATATAAAAGAGTATATAATATTTGAGAGACAAAAAAATCCTTCAATAAAATCATTAAAACATTTTTAATTGTTGCTTTCTATTCAATTGATGTTTTCCTCAACGAACTAGGTTTTCTATATTATATTATCTGTGTGATATACGTACTCATAAATTTATTTATAATTTATATATAAACTTTGTTGATACACTCTGATGATATTACCACATTTTCATTTGATTTGAGTTGAAAAATTGTTTAGTTTGTCAGACTTATTTTAAAAACCTATGATATTAAAGAAAAAACAACAGTTAATGTTCTTCACAGTATGCAAGTAAAATACACTCTGATGTAAAATTTTGTTAAAAACTAGTGTGCACTGGTTAAATGTATTATTTTTATGCTGTTGTATTATTATGGTTGTAATTTCTTGATGACTCGTTACTTATATGAGGAAAAATCAAAGTGTAAAGGGTCATTTTTGTTTTTCTAATTGAGAACTAACAACATTGATTTCTGTGTTATTATCTTTTACCTCTCAGTCTGTATGTGCTTGAAGAAGTGGTTAATTGTTTGGCTGTTTTATTCTATGCCACAAAGTTAAGTTCAATGAAAATGGGTGGATCTGAATTAGAAATGAGGAAATTTTTACAAGCCTAGTAAAGCCTTCCTACATAAAATTTAAGTGAGGGAAGAATATATTGTGTTTGTTCTGAGAAACAGAGGCCAATAAAAGAGAAAAAGAAAGGAGGTTAGAATTAAAGTTAAAAATATAGGGTATAATTAGATCAAAGAGGATAGATAGATAGGAACCATTGGAAGGGGAACCATTTGGTGTTGTGTAGGGTGTAAACACAAAAGATTACCACATAATATTTAAATTTCCAAACTAATAGAGGATTAATTGCCATTCATACTAACAATTGAGTTTGCACTTTCATTTAAATCTTCATAAATGTAGTAATCTAAACAGAACAAATGTTTTAATTGTTGTCATGTTAGTCCGGATAGGCGTAACGATTTCAGATTTGTACCTCTATATCAGATGTTTTGGTGTTGAAGTAGGACCATTCAAGTTGCAAAATTAATTGTTACAAACCTGGTAATCAGTTCACTTGCTTGTAAACAATTTTTCAGAGGTTAGCAATGTAATAAAAGGATTTTACTTTACTTTATTTTTTAAATCTTATCTTATGGATTAATAAGAAGCATGGAAGAGCAAAAAAAAAGCTTCAACTAGTATGAACCCAAGTGTGTTGTAATTAATCTGCCTTAGTTTAATATAAACGTATTTTAACTTCATTTTATAATGAAACCAAGAAAATATATATAGAGTAATTGCATGTGTGTCATTATTAACAACAATGTTTTCTCTAAACTGTTCTGAATAGGTACTTTGTGCAGAAATACAGTTAAAAGCAGACTGATACATACATTGATTTTTAATTCCTAAAAAAAAGTGTTTTCCATTATTAAAAAAAGTTACTTTGAGTAATTTTGTTATTATCACTTAAACCTTGAAACCTGTTTTCATACAGAATTCAAAATTACTGACCTGTTTATTTCTTTGATAGCACCTGGTATCATTGTACAGTTAATACATTATTCATAAATGTTTCTGGGTATAAAAGTTTAAGTTTATAAAATAATGCATATAGTGTTTATTTAGCTTTTATGTGTTGTGTTTGTAGGTTGACTTCAGTTAATCTATTAGATTATAGAACAAGTGCTTTGATATTAATGTAATGCTGAATATATTTTTGTATTTCTGTTGCTTACTGCTTGTTTTCCTGACAGATTCTGCTGAAGGTAAGAAATATTTATGGTTTTACTTACATTATTGGTAGTAGATGAATTGTAAAAGTGTGTATGAATATTTTAACAGGTTATTAATCAATATAAATATTTACATGAATAAAAAAAAAATATGTATATCAGAGAAAAATTGAATTCAGACATCAATTCAGACATCATGTGACTTTCTCTTGTAAATATCTTTTTATTATACTAAAAATATTATGTTTTATTATAAATTTCTCTGGGTCTGGAATAAAGTAAACCCTTTTAGAAAAAATGAGAAAACATGAGCCACTTGTTATTTTTTCTCTAAATTTTTTTATTTACAGTTTGACTAACTTTTAACCCATTTATTTTAATTTCAATTTAATATTTTAAACTGTTTCCTCAAAGTCTTTGTTTAAGCACTTGTGTGTTTGTGATATATTTTTTGTTTTATTTATCTTTGCTATTGTTTTTATTAGCATTTATTTTGTAAAGGATTGAATAAATGAATGTGTGTTACATCTATGTATGTGCTAGTTATTTTATTGTGTGAACTTCTAATGATCATCAGATGACATAAGTGTGTTGAGTAGTGTTTGGATCAAACTCCTAAACTTCTAAACATAAATTTTGCTTTTAGAAGTTTATAAACTTCTAATTGAAAGGTTTCAAACTGGAAGCCATGACTACTTTGTACTGTTATGTAATATATAATAGGTGAGTGGTTTGAGGTGTTCTGCATAAGTTAGTCTGTGATTTTTAGTTTTTATATATTATTAAAGTGTGTGTTTATTCGGTTGCTTATTGTGATGGTGAAGTCAAGAATTTTTTTTTTTTTATTGTAGGCTACTATTTATATCTGTTAATTTTAATTTGTGATTTATTTTGTTTCATCATTGACTGTCATGTGTACTGCTAAGTTAAGTTTATGTTACACAGTTAATTTTCATAATAATATTTATATTATATATTTTATCAAATAAAGGTGGTGGTCACATTGTCATACTTGACCTTGTATTTTTTTTTAATTTAATTTTTTCTGTTACTATGTTTATTACCTATTTTCAGAATATTTTTATTCATTAACTTTTATTAATCACTTAGGTTGGACTATTTTTGCTATGTTTATTTTAACTGAGTGTGTTTACTAAAGTAACATTTTTTTTTATAAAATATACTTTAATATTTTAAAGGAAAGAAGCAACTGAAATATGAAGTAACTGAAGAAGTAAATGAAGGTGAAATAAATGGATATGAAGTATATGAAAAAGTTGACGAAAATGAATCTGTTTCTAATACAGGTGATTCCATTAAGTGGATGATTCTTCCAAACAGTAAAGGGGATATTGATCTGGCAATTTTGTCAGGTCTTACTCCAAAATCTAATGCTAAGGTTGAAGAAATTGATTTTTATCTATACAGTAGGTATGAAATTTACTAACTACGATTACTCTTATTTTTTTGTGTTGTTGACTAACAACATTTTTATAAAATACAGTTTTAAATTCTTTGATGCATATTTTTAACTTCCTAATGCATCGGAATTTAGCTAATATTCTACAAATCTTTGTTTTCAGAGAAGAGTATCTTTATTTTTTGATCCTAATGAGTTTAATTGTTGTGTAGGTCTTTATGACAGAGTTTAAATTATGTAGTTCAATCTACTTTTATGTAGGTAACTGAATAATTCATACACTTTCAAGTAGGTATGATTTTTAGAATGCATTAAAAACTCTTACATGTTTGAATGTTTTAGTTCTGAAATTATATAAATTTCAAAAATGTATAGAATGTAAAGAAAATACAAATATCTACAGATAAAAAGCTTGTTTAAATGTATAAAAATATCTATCAAAATACAAGTAACATAAATATTTTTTGATCTATTGTAGAAATTTGGACTATTTTTGCATAATTGTTATCTATGTAGAAATTACCTTATTTTTGATAAAGGAGCTATCCATAAGTTATGTAAGCATAAAATTATGGTTTTAACACGTTCTTGTTTTGCACAAGTTGCTGTCAGGTGTTAGAAGACCTCCTCCCCCTCAGTTCTTACATAATATTTATTTCAAGAAAAATATTTAAAAATATGAAGCAAAAACTTATTTACAAAAACTGAATGATTTTTAGATTTGCAACTACTTATTATATACTGTTGTAAATAAGTAGTATTTAAGTGTTAATCGTGAATAAATAGTGTTTAAGTCATTACTTAAATATTTCCATTTTTTAATTATATTTCTGCTATGCAAGTTGAAGTGTTAGTATCTCAATCTTTCAACTGGAAGGTCCTGGATTTTAATCCTGAACAGGCAAGCCATTTTTCATTTGGTGCAAAATTAACATTCCATAGACCCATGCACAATTTAATGCTTATCTGGTGAATTAATCATCATCAAAAAAGAACCAATTAAAAGTCTCTAAAAATTAATGTTTTTTTCTAATTGTGATTGCAAATAGTGTTTAAAAGGATATATTTATAATAAATAAAGTAGGAAAAGTAAAAGATGTTTCGTGCCGGTGTACTGGCAGCAGTTTATTTTTTGTATGAAAGTATATGTTTTAAACAAACAACACTTGACCTGTAGTATTAGTATTTTTAAAATATTACAACTTGGACTCCTTAAATTTAGAATAATTTTTTAATAAAAATGATTTAGTTATTTTAATATAAACATTTAAATGCAGCAGAATTTTATTTTATTTTTAACTTCTGTACATTAGGTTTATATATCTCTGGTAGAAATTGAATTATTATCCTCTTTCTGTAAATAAAAATCAAATCATTGGAAATGATTTTAAAATTTGTTTTATAACTTTTTAATTACACTTTACCTGTGTTTTAATCTTGAAAATAGAAATCTATTGTAAAACTTTTAATTTGATTTGGGTTTCCCTATAAAATGTGGAAAATCTTTCTGCAAGGAGTAAGTATTAAATTAGTATCTGAAATTAATTTTAGACCCCTCATACCCATAATAATATTTTATTAAATCCCCTCTTTCTTTCAGTTTATACAGTTAATGGACAACCTCTGCCTAAGTAAAGAAGATTATTTTGTTTTAATTTTTAGACAGTTCCTGGTTGAATAAAAAACAAAAAAAGAACTGCTATTATTTTCATATGAAGAGATGAATTTTTAATATTTCTCACTGTGAGCTTTGATTATTTAAAAAAAATATATATATATATATTAATTTAGTCTCAAAATTAAATTTTCAGAAAGTGTAGATTTAAAAATGAATAATGAACACCTGTTGAATGTAAACATATGATGAACAAACATAATGAAATTGAATTAACACAGCATTAATTAAAATATAATGTTGTGTCAGTCTTGCTTCAAATATTATTTTTATTCTTAGTTTATTTGTCATTTGTAGGGAATTTAAAAAGATATCATAATTCTATAAAATTATAAAAAAAATTCCCATGCCGGGAATCGAACCCGGGCCTTCTGGGTGAAAGCCAGATATCCTAGCCACTAGACCACATGGGAGTCATATCGCCACTGTATATTTACATTCTACATATATATCTCTACATGCACTAAAACCATTTAAGAATATTTATTAACCCTTTGGAAGACCAGTCAACGATATATCGTCATTTGCAATATAGGCGAAAAACACACGGCGTCGATAGTAAAATATACTAACACAACCAGCCGTCGATATATCGCCGATCGGGACCCATATTTTTCGGTTGAATAATAGAAAAATATAATTTTTAGATATCATGGACCAGAAAATATTTGAAATTAAGAAACTAATTGTAGTTTAAGTTTATTTAGTTAATATTATTTATTTCTAAACACGATTTAATGTTATGAGGTACAGCAACCATGTCATGTCAGCTGTTACCGATCGTAGCGAGCTTCATTCTTGTGTGCTGTACCATACTGGTTTGTTTACAAATTTCATCTAATCAGAAATCAAAGACATAACCCAAACAAAAAGATGATACTGTAAGGATATTACTCAGACAAAACCAAGCATGATTATGAATTATAACAAGCATATGGTTGGTATAGACTCTGTTGATATAATGCTTCATTGTTACTTGGATGAAAGGAAGACAATTAAGTACTGAAAAAAAGTGTCCTTTAACCTTTTTGCAAGGATGGTTTTTAATTTCTACGTCAAATATAAGGAAAACTGCTCAGACAACAACTGAAAGCCTTTTCCTAGATACCAATTTATAGTTTCCATTGTTAATATTGTTCCAGAAGATTAGTTTAAAGAAAAAAAATTGTCATGGAATGTGACCTGGTTTGGAAAAGCTGCCAGCAAAAGATGAAAAAATTTGTTGGGTGTGTTCTGTAAGAGGTACAAATTATGCAAAGGGCAGAAAGATATTCAGAACAGGTTGTTCTAGATGTAAAGAAGGGTAATTTGTATAGCAAGCACATTTGTTAATAAGTACAGATTCTTTTCTTTGTAAATTGTGTAAATATGTTTGTAAATATAATTTAAAAACGTATAAATTATTAGAAAAAAGTGTTTTATAACAAGATATTTCACAGGATTTATTGGCAGCAACAGAATGCACATTGCTTTTGAAAATTACATCATTTTGCATGTTGGTAAAATTATGGTAAGCCTATGCATAGGTGTAATAAATAACTGTATAAAAAAAAAATTCTGTCTTCAATCAAATGAAGTGTAATTTGGTTAGAATGTACAAAAGAAAATTCCTCATTAGATAATGTTTCCTATAAATAAATTATATTTTGTCTACCAGTTATAATCAGATAAATTTATTTTTATATGTAATTATTTGATTTTTTGTAAATAAAAAAAAATATATATATTTTTATTAAAAGGGTTGTATTTTATTAATATGTAGTTGCTTTAATGAGAATTCTAATGGCAAATCTATTAAAATCTGTTAAAAATGTCCCAAGTTATAATTGTTAATGCTAATAAAATGGTTAATTTTACTATTGGTCAGTTTTGGTTTATATGCAGTATTCGTAGCCCAGAAGTAATTTTTTGACACTTTTGATAGCTTTGTCTCAAAAGGGTTAATGCACAAGTTATTTACAAAAGGTTGGTTACAGATATGACCATAGAGATTGTCAGATTACCTTAAAGAATTAATATTTTCTTAAAAAAAAAGCAAATTTAACAAATAATTCTTCATTGTAGAAATTATTCATCATTATAACCCACGAAGTAAGTATCATTTCTTGTCCTATAAAGAAATGAAATACATGTTGGTTATTTAAACATGGAAAACACTCATAATTCAATTATAAAATTAGTGATCTGAAATGTAATTATTCTTGATAAAGATCTTTATTTGGAAGTGTAAAATAAATTTACTAATTTTACAAATTTAAATCCCTATGGTACATAATTAAATATGTATAATACTCATTGACCACTGTGAAAAAATGTTAAAATAAAATTTTTTTGTAAAACGACCACTTTGTAAGTACATGGAAATATTATTTATTAATGTGTGTGTTTCAATCTGTATGACTAGTGAACAATCAGCAAACCTCTCCCTACGACCTGATCAGATGAGGATGATATGTATGACATACAAATGAGATGTTGTCTTGTAGAGACTCAGGCCAACCATTCCTGAATTTGAAAATCAGCTCTTAAACAACTGATTGCAATGATCAGTTAACCAATAGACCAGCCTAGTGGGCTATGGAAATATGCTTCCAAAATATATTCTATAGCTGTTGTGCAACTCCTTCATAGTGACACTGCTTGTTTTATTATGAATTATATTAGTGTATTTTGCTCAGTCATGTGACTATTTTGATGATCTTAATTAACTTTAACTATAATAGTCCTTTAATTTCATCACATTGTTACAACTAACAGCTTTATTATTTTTTTTTAATGTATTTCTAGTCTTTGCTCCCTACTGACAGTAATAACTATTTCAAATGAAATATTTAATTCATTTAAACATGATAGTCAGATTTTACATATTATACACATTGTTCATTAATTTAAGAATGCTTGTTAGATACAAAATTTATTGTTAAATTATCATACAACTGGTGTAATCATTATTCACCTTCATAACTGATGTTTGAGTTATGAGGTTGTAGCCCACTGCTCAGATAAAGCATAAAGACAGAGAACACAAGATTGCTATCTCAATAAGAATTGAAATTTAATTCTACTGTTGACAAATAATTTTCTATCAATGAAATTTCTTTGAAGAAATGGTAAACTTCAAATAAAGAATTAAAATTTAAAAAACTCTGTTGGCAGGCAAAATCCAAAAAGAGCTGAAAAACGGTCTATGAATTCATCATGCCTACCATTGTTTAAATATTTTAAGCCAGGACGTCCTACAAAATTTCTTATCCATGGATTTGGGGACAGTGCACAAGAATCAATTATGTATCCTCTTCTTAGAGATGGTAACTTTTAATTTTGATTTGTATTTATTGTTTGCTTAAAATTATAACATTTTATTAATTCATTACTAGAATGAATTAAGTACGAGTAAATTCTGATTTATTTTTACTTCTTGATTTCTGAATTATTGTCACAGTAATTTAATTAAAATATGAATGAAGGTGTTAATGGTAAACATGGTTTTAGATACTGAATAGGCTTGCAGGATTATCTTTTGCTATTTTTGGTAATGAAAAGCCTAGAGGCTTTACAGAAATGTAAGGAAAAGTTTTCAAACTGTTGAAAATATGGCACGAAAATCATGGAAGTTTTATAACTTAACTTATGAAGGTGAGAGAAATAAAAAAATTACCAGTAATTCTAAAAAATGTTCTCTGTATGTGTATGTATATATACCAGGTGTGTAAATATGAAACCAAAATTTTTGTATAGAAATTACACATTTATTTTATGAAAATGATAAGATATATTTTATTCTAAATATTGTCTGTCCATCACTAGCCATATATTTTTCCATTTCTGATAATTTATGAATGCCATGGCAAAAAAACTGTTGCTCTTTTGAGGTAGACCAGTCATTGAGCCATTTTCATATATTTTCATAAGAAGTGAAGTGCTGCTCAGCAAGTGCATGTCCCATTGATGTAAATGAATAATAATCGGACGGAGCCAAATCTGGCGAGTATGTCGCATGTGAAAGTATTTTCCAAATGAACGCCTCAATCATTTCCTATCGGATTTGCTGTGTGTGAGGGTTCATTATCATAAAGCAAAATCATTTTGTGTTGCCTTTTTTGATATTCTGGTAGTTTTTCACATAATGCTTGATTAAAATCGATCATTTGTTGTTGGTAGCTTTCAGTATTAACAGTTTCACCATGTTTTAGCAGCTCATAATAGTTCACACCCTTCTGATCCCACCAAACACAGACCATTGTCTTTTTTACATAGCGATTTGGCCTTGCAATCGATGTTGATGGTTTGCCTGGAGTTACCCATGATCCTTTACACTTAGGATTCTCAAAGTATATCCACTTTTCATCAACTGTCATAATTCGATAGAGAAATGACCTTCTTTTGTGTCTGGCGAGCAGCATTTCGCAAGTGGTTTTTCAGTTTTCTTGCTGTCTTTCATTCAGTTCATGTGGAACCCATTTTCCCATCTTCTGGATCTTTCCCATGGCTTTCAAACAAATGGAGACGGCTTCTCGTGTTACATTTAATTGATCTGCGAGTTGTTGCATTTGAGCGTCATCCTCATCCAACAATGCTTGGAATTTGCTGTCTTCAAAGTTTTTCGGTGGTCTTCTATGTTCTTCGTTTCTCATGTCAAAATTGCCGCTTTTGAATTTTTTAAACCACTCAAAGCACAGTGATCTATCAAGAGCATGCCCACTGTAAGCTTTGTCAAGCATTCGATGCAATTCTGCAATAGTTTTAAATGGTAACAGAAAATCAATGCTGTCCATAAATCATAGTTTGTAGATACAAAACTCAACATGTTCAATGCTAATAAAACTATGCTGTTGTATGAAACTTGTATTGTTGTGAGTTGAAATATTTGTCAGCTATCAAAGAAAGAAAATTTGCAAATTCTGGTTTCATATTTACACACCTGGTATATATTTATGTGTGCACATGTTAGCAGAAGGGAGGGAGCTATAACGACATTCAACATTACTGAATAGAGTACTTAACAGTTAAACATTTATTTTGTAGTATTATAATAACAGCTTTTTCAATTTACCATCTTTTAGTCTAATTTGAAGCTTCTGTACTTATTTATTATCATAAATGATGGGTGATAAATTTTAATACGTTCACTGCCACTTATAGATTATTCTGAGTAGTCATTATTACTTAGCTGAAGTAGCAATTTCCTAAAAAAAACCTCCATCACTTTGAAAATGAACATCAGACAAATTTAAAAGAATTATTTTAATATCAGTTAAAAAACTGATTTAAATATTTAAACATTGTTTTTTTTTCCAAAATAAGATATATATTATGCGTAATTTATCATAATTCCTACTGGTTTTCTACAAATAAATTGCAACTCTCCCTAATAATTCAGAAAAGAACAAGTTATAATTCAGCATTAAAGTCAATTTTGTTCGTCAAGTGGCTTGTAAGATATAATTCTTCAATGAAGAACTTATTTTTTATGATGAATAAATAAGAAGTAATTTTAATGAAAAAAAAGTTTTCCTCAGTATACATGCACTTGGATTTTCTTAGTTGTTTAGAGATGTTAGAGTAGGGATGTTGAGTTTGCATTTTTTTTTATTTCTAGGTGTTTCTTTTGTGTTTCAGGTTATATTTGTCTAAGAATTTGTTAATCCTCTTTTTTTTTTACTTTGCAGTTATTAAAGTTTCAAAGTATTTTTTTAATAATAAATATTTTTGTAGCATTTATTTCCAGAGGCGACTATAACATTTTTATGGTTGACTGGAATAAATTAGCAGCTACTCCATGGTATGGATATGCAAGCAGTAATACTGTTAGGGTTGGAAAACATTCTGCCGCATTTTTAGATCATATGTCTCGTTCATCTGGTATGGATATATCTTCTGTACATATAATTGGATTTAGCCTTGGAGCACATGTTGCTGGCCTCATTGGACAACATGTGACTGAAGGACGTATTAAACGAATAACAGGTTTGTTATGGATATGTTATCTAATTTCTAACTGGGGTCTTCTTTAGGTTAAACGTTTAAACTTTTGGTTTTTGGTGATTAGACTGAAATATGTCTTCTTTGCCAAGGATTTTTAAGAATTCTTAGAAGATTTTCTCAGAAGATTGATTATTCTAAACTTACTCCAGATTCTTCATAAAATAAATACTGTCATTTCCCTACTTATATCATAGTAAGTTATATGTATTATTACTAGTTCAGAAGGTTACCCAACCGGGTTGATCTACTGTTGAAAAAGTCTTCCCAAATCAGCTGATTTGGAAGTCAAGAGTTCCAGCATTCAAGTTCTAGTAATGTCAGTTATTTTTTACATGGATTTGAATACTAGATCGTGGATACTGGTGTTCTTTGGTGGTTGGGTTTCAATTAACCATACATCTCAGGAATGGTCGAACTGAGACTGTACAAGAATACACTTCATTTACACTCATACATATCATCCTCTGAAGTATTATCTGAACAGTAATTATAGGAGGCTAAACAGGAAAAAGAAAGTTCAGAAGGTTATTTTTTACATTACATTATTTTTAGTTTAATGAAGAAATGTTAAATCAGCTGATGCTGAATTAACATTACAAATGCTAGTGCAGTACACTTGTTGTCCCTGATATGATGATCTATGCAGTGAACAATGATGTAGTGAATAAAATATCTGTTTATTTGTCTGTATTTTTGGAAACAACTCTTTAACATAGTTTTGTGAGATGCCCTTCTTTAGAACCACTATTGATCTTGAATCCTAAGCAACTATAGTTTTATTATTATTATTATTATTATTATTATTATTACTGATGATCTTATCTTTAGCTTTAGATCCTGCTCAAGTACTGTATTCTGCAAAACCTAAAGATGAGAGATTGGATCCTAATGATGCAGATCTAGTTGAAGTAGTACATACTTCAGGTGGTTATCTTGGTTTCCAAGATCCATTAGGGCATCGAGATATTTTTCCAAATGGTGGATTTTGGCCTCAGCCTGGTTGCTACATTGATTATGCAGGTAAATTGCCTTTTAAAAATATTCAAGGTAAATTTTTTGTATAAGTAATAACTTTAAAGATATTTAAATTAGATGTATAAAATTGGTCTATAAATTTATTAATAAAAATAAAGGGATACAATGTTTAAATAAACTTACATTGCAATTGAAATTGTACAGGGTAATGAAGGCAAAGTTTTACTTCTTTCTGCTGAGTATTCCATTTTATGTAAATAAAAATTCAGAGGTGGTAATAAATCATAAAAATTTATTACAGTTCCTGTGGGTCTTACGTACATGGCAACAAATAACGAATAAGTACAGAATAATAACAATTGTATAAACAAAGAAATATGTGCCTTATATTATACTGCTAAATTTTATAATTGCTTTTTTTCATTAGTAAAATGTATAACTTTATTGTTGTAATAAATAAAGTAACTTAATTACAGAAATTTGATACGAAACAACAGAATAAACAGCAATTATACTAAAACTTGCAATTAACTCAATTCAGAAAAAGAATTGTTTGTTTTTTTTGTTATTGTGGCTAGCAACCCAGCCTTCAGATTGAAAGGGTGTGTTTTATTAGCATAATAGTTTGAAATATTCTTGTAAGTTAACTTCATATTCCTTTCATTTTTCATTAATAAAGTTACATGACTGAGCATCATGCTGAACAGAAAATTTATAAGTCTGTATATTTATGTTAAAATGTGTACTTCGATTTTATTGTTAATTAAATAGATACTTACTTTCCTTACTGAATAAAGTCCATTACTGAAAATGGTACAATAATTTGCTATTTAACTCAGTCTTTTGTAATTGCTGTTATGCATATAAAGCATCTGAGATACAAATTGCACCAGTCTAGTCTAGAGTTGCTATCTCTGAGAGTAATAATTTGCATTATACAGCTAGTCCCTGTGGTGAACTGAGTGAATTTGGTAGGTTAAATATCATTTGGATTTTGGTGTTCTTGTTGTGTATAAATATTTGCTAAAATATAAACTATCAGAACTCAGTAATTAGGCAAGTTAAATTTAATATATTAATTTCCAATAACTGGTTTCATGATATACCGCATCTTTAGTTGGTATTAAATTACAAATCTAGAATTTTTTTAGATCTAAGTGCATTATACATATCAGTTTATAACTAAAATGAGCCAACCATTTTCAGCTCATTTCTTGGCACAGTTTTGTACTGCCTTTGTTGCTCTTTTTATTTTTTCAGGGCTGTCCTTAAGTTGCTCAGCCGCATCCATAATGCAGACAATTATTTCCTTACGAGAATGTACTTTTCTTTTGAGTAGAGTATTTTTCACCCATTCCCAGACGAAAAAATCGAAAGTTGTTAGATCAGGTGATCTTGGTGGCCAGGAATGTGGACCTACATGACCGATCCATTTTTCAGGAAAATGATGATTTAGTGAGTGGAAATGGCCCAAGTGAAGTTGGGAGGCATGCCATCTTGCTGAAAGTATACTCTGCGTGTCTGTGCTAGATGAAAATCTTCAAGCAGCTGTGGCAATTCTTACTGAAGAAAGTGCAAGTAAACTTCAGCATTTAATTGGCCAGGTAAGATGAACGGTTCGAACACAACTGTTCAAACAGTTGTGAAGAAGGCTGAATCATACGCTAATGCTAATCGGTGATGAAAATTGGCTTCCATTGTTTTATGAGGATTTACTTCTGCCCATTTGGGATTTGTATGCTTATTGCGTAAGTTCTTGACATTTTGGGTGAAATTTACCTCGTCGGAAAACAAAACATACTTGTAAAGTAGTTGATTTATATTACACCAGTTGCAGAACTGTAATAAAAATAGAAGCGATGATAGTGATAAGACTTGTTTTATTTAAGCGTTCTTCAAACGATGGAATGCGAAACTACGATTCTCTTAGAAACGTCGTGTACTGACTGCTGAAAAACACTGATAATAATTTCATCAATAACAACGTCGTGTTGGACTAATCGTTCGTAACTGGTACGAATACTAGGTAGTGAACCTGTTTTCTGAAGATTGCAAAAAGTCTCGCTGATTGTTTTGGGATCTGAAATTCAGTGATTCGGAAAACGTATTTCACACTCTACTGCAGCTACTGCCACACATTAGGTGTGCATTACACACAACCAGAATAAATACCGAATTTGTGTATTCCGCTATTGTAAATAAGTACAGCATTACTTCAATGGCAAACCGATCACGTTTAAACTAAAATTTACAAAAAACTTTCGCTAATGACGGCACAGTTCACAGTACCCGATATACTTAATGTACCTTACAGAATGATTTGAACAGTAATACAGTTGATCAGCTGTTATTTTATTGCCAACTTTGAAATAATTTTTTAAATAATTTATTTAATTCTGTCATTAATAAAAAAAGGTTTTAGCTCTACTGCATTCAGTTAGCTTGTACAGTGAAGAATAAACAAACGTTACGTTTGTGTTAGTGAGTTCGTTATGATTCTGCTGAGTCACGTCTATTGGATTAGTGCCGATTCACAACGTAGTCATATTTTACACAACATTAAAATCATTACTCATATATTAGCCGCCGTATAATTAATTTGTCATGTAGTAGTCATTGTAACCAAAAATTTTAAAACCAAACGTTATGTCTTCTCAGTTCTATTAAAACCCATGATGTTTTCATATGATCACTCTTTTGTTCTTGTGTTCAAATTTTGAACTTAACATTCAATTATTGCAAATTAAAAGTAATTTTATTGTGTATAAAATTTATGGGTTAGCAAGATACAGCGGCAAAACCGATACAGTGTCTTTGATTAGGTCCCTATCATTGTGTAATTCTTCTTTTTCCTGTTTAGCCTCCGGTAATTACCTTTCAGATAATGCTTCAGAGGATGATATGTATGAGTGTAAATGAAGTGTAGTCTTGTACAGTTTCAGTTCGACAATTCCTGAGATGTGTGGTTAATTGAAACCCAACCACCAAAGAACACCGGTATCCACGATCTAGTATTCAAATCCGTGTAAAAATAACTGACTTTACTAGGACTTGAACGCTGGAAATCTCGACTTCCAAATCAGCTGCTTTGGGAAGTCACATTCCTATCATTGTGTACTGAACCCAACTGAAATAATTTGGGGACAAATCAAAAGTTATGTACCGTCAAAAACTACTACTTATAAAAAATCAGATGTTAAAAATTATGTTTAAAAGCCATCAATAAAACAGGCCATCGAGAATGGAAAAACTGTATAATTCATGTAACGGATATTGTTGAACCAAATACAAATTATTGGGAATTGGATAATATAATAGAAAAGAAAATTTTGCTTCCCTTTCTATCTCTTAATATTGACAGCACTACGGATTTCTCGCAATCAGATGACGAAAACTGAATTGAATCTATTATTTGTTTATTATCATAGAAACCTAATCTAAGATATTAGTGAAATTTTACTGTTTGTGGACAATTGACAAATTTTATAAAAAGCTCAAATAAAATGTCTCAATTTCTTTAAATTTAAAATATATATATAATTTTTGTAAAATATAATACCCGGTGTTTACTGAATATTATTAACGTCGCGTATTTTCTTTTAGCATCAGAATTTACAGGATATGCTTGTGAATCGGCCGCCTAACATTCGTACGCGGTCTGTTTGCTTGAACTTTAGAAGCTAATTGATTAAGATATAAGTAATAGTTATTTATTTATTTTTACTCTACAAGTGTTGTGTAACTTCCATTTTTTTAAGAGCAATTTTTAACAGTAAATTTTGTTTTTACAGATTTTTTGATATCACCAAAAAAAATTTGGTTTTTCTTTATATTAAATAAGTACTTTTCTGACAAATGTTGTGATGTACTGTTTCTAAATAAAATTTGAATTTTTCTAACTTTTCTTTATTTTTTCAACTTATCTTACACTATTTTGTTCAGAGTTAAATTCTCTACAAGTTTTGTTTAAATGTTTTATGTTTTTATTAGCAGTAAACAAAGTTATTGTACGTCAAATAAAAACAGGGTGTTTTACCCCAATTTATTGGTTTTCATCTCGGATTTCTTAAAAACTACTGCAGTTATGGTACTGGAACCTATTTTATTCGATTTTTCATATCAAAACTATAAGAAATCGTTAATTCTGCTCCTTAATTAACTTCCTAAAAATTTCAGTACGATCTCATTTCAGTGGGGTAGCTGACATCCGAGCGAAATCTTTCACTAGCCGTAACTCACAAACGAAGCATTTTAGGATATGTATTTATATGAACTTTTTCCATTATTTTCATGAGTAGAATAAGTTATGAAAGTCCCGGGAGAACTTCATGATGCACTGTGTGTGTGTGTGCATGTGTACATTGCTTAGTAACAGCTTTTTTTTTTGTTTAACCTTTGGAACTGCCGTAAGGAATTGTTTACACTATGTTATACTCACATGCCCCAATAAATAGAGATAATAGGAAATTTCTCGAAAAAGTGAAGAAACTTTGAGAACTCCTTGAAGAAATAACAACAAAAACCCCCTACAGCACATCATAATAAATAATTTGAGCAATTTCAGTGCTCAAATAGGCAAGGAAAAAACAAAAAAAAACTGTGGGAGAATATCCTGCCCACACGAGAACAAATAGAAAGAGAAAGTTTAATTTCCTTTTGCAGAATGTTTAACCTAAAACTGTAACCTCAACTTACTACAAAGCTCTTCCTAGAAAGAAAGAAAATGTGGGTCTCCCCACACCCTAAAATGTGAGAATTCCAAATTGACCATGTAGCAATAATAAACAGAAATCGAAAAGAAATTCTAAATGTCAAAACAAAAAGAGGAATCAATATGGTTTCAAATTACTACCTTCTGGAAACAAAGATTAAATTCCAACGAAATAGACCCAAACTGAGAACGCCAAGAAAACCCAGAATAGGCATGGAAACATTATGATATAATCAAGAAAAGTATTTAGAATGACTGAACAAACAAGATTTAGGAAAATATTGGAACAAAATTAAAGAAATCCTTACCAAGCCAATGAAATGGATAGCAAAACCAAAAAGGAAACCGAAATACAAATGGTTTGGAGAATGTGACAAAGCGCTGGAGAAAAGAGCAAAAGCTTGGAAACTTTGGCATTCCAACAAAACTGAGGATAAATGAAATAAATTTAAATTTAAGAAACAAAGGAAGGAAATAACAAAAACATTAAGGTATACCAAGCGGAAATATAACAAGACGCAACTGGAAAAAATAGAGAAAGACTTCAAGATGCATAACACTAGGGACTTCTACAAGACCTTAAAGAAGAAGACAAGGATACCAGCCAGCAAGCTTATACTGTAGGAAAGGGGGTGGAAGACTGGCGTTCAAAAACGAAGAAAACTACCAAATACTAGCAGACTATTTTCAGACACTACTCAACTGTGACAAACCCAAGAAAAGACTTAGATTTGAAACAAACAAGAACCCCATTGCAGAATCAAAACTACCCATAGAAGAAGAAATCCAATTCCTCATAAAAGCACTGAAAACAATAATGCACTAGGAGAAGACTGTGATAGAAATGCTAAAATATGACGAAAAACCATTATATAGAAAGTACACAAGATCTGTGAGGAGATATGGAAGATGGAGAAGATACCAGATGAGTGGGGAAATGTGCATTCACCCATCCACTGCACTAGAAAGGAAATTGAACAGACACCAACAACTATAGAGGGATGTCGCTTCTCTCTGTAACCTACAGAATGTATAAAAACTGGAGTGAGACAAGGTGATGGGCTATCACCCATTCTGTTCTACCTAATTCTGGAATAAAATAATAAGAACATGGAAACAGTAACTGGAAAATGAAGGCACCAAAGGTATACAATTAAAAAAAAGGAAAGACAATCTTGTAATAGTGTTTAGCGTTTGCAGGTGATATTGCCTTACTTGCGCAGAATAAGGAGGAAGCACAAGTAATGTCAAGAAACTGCAAGAAATCGCTAGAAAAACTGGCCTACAAATATCTTACAAAAAACAGAATACATGGAAACTAAACATCAATATTAAAAATACATGAAGATGAAATATGGCAACATCAAAAGAGTAGACAATTTTAAGTACTTGAGAATGGATACTGGAGAATGAATACAACTCAATGGACTGAATAAAACAGCAAACATAGAATCCGTCAAAAAATTGGTACAAGCATTTGGAATTATGCAAAACAGATAAAACAAACACAGCATGTCCTACAAAGCCAAAATCAGACATTACAACAGGGTCATCAAACTGGAAGAGTTATATGCATTGGAATACCTAACACTCAACAAAAATGGAGAATACAAGAAATTAAGCAAAGAGAAGGTGAATTGATACTCAAGAGAATATTATGGCCAAGGAAAACAGAAGATGGCACCGGTTAATATGGACAAACGAGAGCCTCTACAAATACTCAAAGATCTTCACAGACACCTTGCAGAAGAGACATGTAAAATTCTACGGACATCTGAATAGAATGGATGACGACAGACCAAAAGGTCTACAACTACCTTACACAGATGAATGAAAAATTAATATATATGCCTTCATGCATATATATATATATATATATATATATACATGCATATATATTAATATTTATGCAATCCATGCCTTTATATATATATATATATATATATATATATATATATATATATATATATATATATATATATATAAAGGCATGGATACTGGGAAACAAAATCAACTCATCTTTTCCAATAAGACATGGATGATTATTATTCTTGAGAATAGCTATGCCTTTTGGTTTCTGTCCCATTTGTGTGGTCTATAATTTGTTACAGTTATAGTATTTAACATTAATACAAATAAACATATAGAAGTAATTTAAAAAAAGTTTGACAAATTTGGCAGTTTATTATCATTATTTTTGTGTGGTAATTACAGTATATTTTTGATTGAAACAATTCTCACATTCAGTATAAAATATTTCATTTATTTTGTTACTCATTTAACACCTGTGTTAATAACTAATTTTTGATGTAAGAAACTTGCTCCAGAAGTACTGTTAAGATTATTTATGAATATTAGAATATCACGTTAATTTGTTTGATGAAGTGAAGAAAAATTAAATTTCACACTGGACTGTATATTTGAGTTATCAAGAAAATGTTTCATTAAATTTCTGTTATCTGTTACTAGTTGACATTTGCATCAAACCTTATGAAAATGTAATTCTAATCAAGCCACTTCAGCCAAGTTCATAAGTCTACCTGACTGTTTCACGGGATGGACAATTCTAGTATATGGGATAGCTACTGAAATTACTTCAGTTAATAACTGGGTACGAGGGTTGCTATTTATATTTCTGGTCTAACAGTGAAAAAATAAATATTTATGATCGAAATTGGTTTTATTGTTTTTCAAAATATTCTCCATTAAGATCAATACACTTTTGCATGTGTTTGAACCAATTTTCAAAGCACTTTTTCCGCTCCGATTGAGGTAACTCCAAAATATGCGTTTTAAATGCAACAACCGCTTCTTCGGGTGTCGAAAATAGTTGACTACGTAATTTTTTTTGATGTGCGGGAATAAAAAAAAATCATTGGGTGCCAAATCAGGGCTGTACGGCGGATGACCCATCAATTCGATGTTTTGGCCGTTCAAAAATATCTTTGTTGAGCTGATGTGTGAGAGCTCGCATTGTCATGATGAAGAATGATTCGCCTCTTCTTCGATTTTTTCCGAATTTCTCCGAAGACTTCTGGCAAACAAATGGTCATGTACCACGCAGAATTGACCGTCCTACGTTGCTATAACGCCACTGTCGCCACGCGACCGGTAATGCTGAAGAAACAGGCAACCATTTGCTTCGATGTGTTTCCGCGAACAACTTTTGTTGGATTTGGCTCGTCTTGGAAGACCCATACAATCGATTGCTGTTTTGTTTCGGCCTCATATGCATAGATCCATGATTCGTTACCTGTGTAGATGTTATACACAGCCTTTGATGCACCTTGAACGTATTTTTTTAAATTATCTCCTTGCACAGTCGACACAAGCCTTCTTTTGAGCGTTTGTTAGATTATGCGGTATCTAACGCGAACAAATCTTTTTTACGGCCAAATGATCATATCTTATTGATGTTTGTCATACTAATGCCAAAGATGCCTCAATCTCACGGTATGTCACATGACGATCTTGCTTTATCCGTTCACGCACAGCATCGATGTTTTCTGGCACAACAAACGATTTTGGACGACCTTCACGGAATTCATCCTGGAGCGAACGTTGGCCACGATTGAATTCGTTATACCAGTTTTTTATATTGCTGTAGGATGGTGCTTTATCGCCGTATAAAGAATTAAGTTCATCGATGCATCCTTGTCTTGATAATCCACGTCGAAAGTTATGAAAAATAATCGCACGAAAATGTTCACGAGTTAACTCCGTTTTTTGCCCGATATGAATTTTTCAAGTTACTGTAAACAACACAAATCGCGCTCAAATGACAAAATGTTCTGAAGAAGGTTATGTTCAACAATGCCAAGTTTCCAATGAAAACGTCAGTTGGACCTGGCAACACTTACTGTTGCCCAGAAATATAAATAGCAACCCTCGTAAAATTGTAGGGGAGTTTCAGTGGTGGTTAAGATTCGCTCAGTAGTTTATAAACTTTAAATTTTAGTCATTTATAGAATCTCATTGTTGAAATGAAATTATATTTTTTTGTACTGTAAGTCTAACCTGAAAAGTTTTCAAATTCTTATCCTTTTTTATAAGTTGATATTGAATGTTAATTGGCAAACAAATATTAGCAGGTAATATCCCAAGATTTTTCCTTGAGTATTCATTTACTGTTTGTCTGTTATGTGAATTTCATTTATATCAATAAAATGATATGTATTTTCAGTTATGATAAAATATAATTTGCTCTAGTATAATATAAAATATTGTAATATAATTTAAAATAATATAATGTAATACTCGCATAATATAAAATAATGAAAAATTTCATACTGCTTATCCTTTATGCAAAAAACAACATATTCAAATTTCCCCACTTAATATTTTTGACAGTGACGTTCTAAAAAATGCTTATTGGCATCATATTCTTAAAAATTGTGAAGAATATTTTTTTAATCGTCTTTTTTTGAAATAAAAGTAGTTTCTTAACAACTGATGAATATTGAAGTTTTCTGAGACTTTTGGTCATGGGTAAAAACATTTTTTGGTCTTGCCTATTAAAATCTAATGTTTCTGTAACATCTTAGGAAGCTGTACTGTGGTAAATATAAGTGTATATTAAAGATAAAATTTTAGTAGGTGTCATATGAGTTAAGTTAGTTCTTGTAGATAACAAAAGTTAACACTGAGTGTAATCTCAAAACATGCTGTTTGAATTTTTTTTGTGACTAATGATATGGTATTTAATTCCACTTAAGAGCTAAAGATAAAAGAAAATGAAGAAAATGGAATTGTGTGATTTTTAATATAGTTATATTTTCTTTTATTATGATTATTGTTTTCATTAACAGGTGTTTGTAGTCATCGAAGAGCGTATTATTATTATGGGGAGGCTGTAAAGTATAAAAAAGGTTTTAGAGCAATTCCTTGTAATACATGGCCAGAATATATGTCAGGTGTTTGTGATAAGAACTTGGAAAATTCTTTTGAACTGGGAAATGAAAATAAAAGTAACAGGTAATTTAAAAAAAATAAATAAAAAAATACTGTCTATAATTTTATTAAATGATTTCAGCAGTTATGGTGAATCACTGATTTTTCATTAGATTATTGAATGTATAATTTGTGTTGAATTCAGTTTTCTTGTGCTATACATATAGCGCTATAGTTATATAGCTACAGTTAATCTAGTTAGGACAAATTAAGATGAATAAAATTTCAGCTGTAAACACATAGTTAATATGCATGTATAACATTTCTAATTTACTTACATCACTAATTTAGAAGATTTTAAAAATGTTATATATATATACTCAATATTAGTGTTAGGGCTTTAATTGTGTAACTTCTTTTATGTAAAAATAATCTATTCAGATTGTGCTGATAACAGATACAGATATATGAATAAAAGAAAATTATATTTGTAAATTTTGATATACACTGTTTTAAAAGTGTTTATCTGTTCAAAAAATGAACTGTAGTCAGTTTTTATAACGTATTCGATTAATTAAAGCTAACAAAAAACTTGTGTTTTTACTGAATGTTTATGAGCAAATAATGTTTACTTAACCAATTTCAATGATTTATCTCTAAATCATTGTCTTTTCTGTACTTATTTTATTTTTTAACATTTTCTCATGTTTGTTTTACTTTTTTTCGTATACTTCATTACTATTCTTGAGAATAATTTGGACTCTAACCTCTTAATTTTATTTTTTTTGAATGTCAATTAAACAAAAATTATGTGGTTGGAGAGTTTCCAAGATAAAAGTAAAGAAAATATGAAAATGAAATGACTGAAAGAACCAATGATCAACATGTGGCGAGAATGAAGAGGTACGGGGAAAAGAGAAAACACCAAAGAAAAAATTGGAACATGGTCCTTAAAGTGGCCAAAATTGAAAAAAAAAAAAAATGTATATTTTGTAACACAGCTGCCATCTGGGTTTTACCATCCTCAATTCAGGCAACGTTGTACACCTAGTCATTTCTGATGTGATCTATGTAATGTGGTATTATGTAGGAATCTGAAATAAGATATTTATTTATTTATAATATCTTCAATGGTTTATATTTACTAAGAGTTTTATTAAAAATAGGACTATAACAGAAAATATTCTGTGATTGGTAAGATTTGGGTTATTAGGTGTAGTTATTTATTTTAAGGTTTTTTAATTTGTTGTTACTGTAAATAGTAATTATTTTACAATATGGAAATTGGAAGTATCTTTGAAGAAAAATGTTTCTTTTCTGCTGTTAATATAGTTCTTTTTCCCTTTTTTTAATCTACTATAACTACTTCAGCATAATGATTATTCATTTCATACAAACATTTTTATTTTAAGAAACTGAGTTTTTAGGCATATTACTGATGTATAAATTCTTGTTACAAATATTTTTAGTACTTGCAATTTATGTTTTTCTGGAGTGGTTTATAAATTATGTTTTCTTTTGTTTTGTATTTTAAAAAAGTTTGCTATTCTCTTAGTTTCCAATCCTTCTTATTTATAGAATTATGAAATTTATTATGCTTTTCTTCAGTTCTCAGTTTTGTTTGTAAAAATATATTAAATAGCATATGAATGTAAGTAATAATTTATTGTTCAGGCTAGTACTTTTTCCTGATAGATCTTTAGAATTTTGTTTTTAAAAATTATAACATCTTAAAAAATAAACAAAAGTGTTATGAAACATGGAATATCAAAATCGACAATAATCAATTTTTTTCTATCACTATATTGATCTATTCATATAATTTATTCAGTGATATCTATTTCCACAATGAATAAAATATGACTCCATTTTATAGACTGAATTGACTGTAATTTCCAGTTTTGATTTGTAGAATAAGCACCTCTATTGCGTAGAACCTACTGGGTATATTAGATTGCCAAATTAAGGGTTAGTAAACTGTAGGTAATGGTCTATTTTTAGTTTGATACTGACTTCAAAAAGTCAAAATTTAAAGAATTCAAAAAAATATTAATTTTTTTTTAGTTTTTACAGCAGATGTTTTTGAGTTTGGTTTTAATAATTTAAATAAAATGTTATAATAAAATAAGTGGTGCACAATGTTTATTTAAGTTATTTTGAATATTATTATACTTTTAATTGTGTAACTACTGATTTTATTTTCATTTCATTTCACTTGTCAAAATATTTTGAAAATGTCTGATCCATACTGAATATAAGATGGATAATCCTTATGTCTGTGATCCTTAATTAGATTCTTGTTATGATTTGTCTGTTTGATAACATATCAGACAAGTCAAATTAATTTCATTATGCATCAGTAATTTCATATCATCTTCCTTTTAAAATATGAGAGTAGATATAGTCTGACTAAGGAACTAATTAATAAGAAAATAAATATGTTGATTATTTTATGGAATGATATCTATATATTTTTAATACTTGATGACTACTTCAACCTCCTCTATGAATCATGAGACCTTGCCGTTGGTGAGGGGGCTTGAGTGCTCAAGGATACAGAGTAGCTGGACCGAAGGTGCAACCATATCGGAGAGGTATCTGTTGAGAGCCAGACTAAAGAATGATTCCTGAAAGAGGGCAGCAGCTCTTTCAGTAGTTGTTAGGGGCGTGAGTCAGGACGACTTAAACGGCCGTATCAACATCACTCAGTCCTCTGAGTACTGCGCAGCTGAAAGCAATGGAAAACTACAGCTGCTTTTTTTTCCAAGAAAATGTGGCTCTGCATTTTCACATAACAATAATGGAGGCGCCTTCCTTGGTAAAATATTCCGGAGGTAAAATAGTCCCCCGTTCGGATCTCCGGGTGGGGACTACTAAGGAAGGGGTCACCAGAAAATTAAAAAATAACATTCTACGAGTCGGAGCGTGGAATGTTAGAAGCTTAAAAAAGGTTGGTAGGCTAGAAAATTTAAAAAGGGAAATGGATAGGGTGAATGTGGATATAGTAGGAATTAGTGAGGTTCGGTGGGAAGAGGAAGGCGACTTTTGGTCAGGTGATTTTAGAGTAATTAACTCAGCGTCAAATAATGGGCAGGCAGGAGTAGGTTTCGTGATGAACAAGAAGATAGGGAGGAGAGTGGAGTATTTCAAAACGCATAGCGATAGAATCATTGTAATAAGGATAAAATCAAAACCTAAACCGACAACGATTGTTAACGTTTATATGCCTACAAGCGCCCATGATGATGATGAGGTAGAGTGTGTATACGAAGAGATTGATGAAGCAATTAAACACGTAAAAGGAGATGAAAATTTAATAATAGTTGGAGATTGGAATGCAAGCATTGGAAAAGGCAAGGAAGGAAATATAGTGGGTGAATACGGGCTGGGCAAAAGGAATGAAAGAGGGGACCGACTTATAGAGTTTTGCACGAAGTATAATTTAGTAATTGCCAACACCCAATTTAAAAATCATAATAGAAGAATATACACTTGGAAAAAGCCAGGCGATACTGCAAGGTATCAGATAGATTATATCATGGTTAAGCAAAGATTTAGAAATCAACTCGTTGACTGCAAAACTTACCCTGGAGCAGACATTGATAGCGACCATAATTTGGTGATAATGAAATGTAGATTGGGGTTTAAAAACCTGAAGAAAAGGTGTCAGATGAATCGGTGGAATTTAGAGAAGCTTGAGGAAGAGGAGGTAAAGAAGATTTTTGAGGAGGACATCGCAAGAGGTCTGAGTAAAAAAGATAAGGTAGAAAATGTAGAAGAAGAATGGGAGAATGTTAAAAAGGAAATTCTTAAATCAGCAGAAGCAAACTTAGGCGGAATAAAGAGAACTGGTAGAAAACCTTGGGTTTCAGACGATATATTGCAGCTGATGGATGAACGTAGAAAATATAAGAATGCTAGTGATGAAGAAAGTAAAAGGAACTATCGGCAATTAAGAAATGCTATAAACAGGAAGTGCAAACTGGCGAAAGAAGAGTGGATTAAAGAAAAGTGTTCAGAAGTGGAAAGAGAAATGAACATTGGTAAAATAGACGGAGCATACAGGAAAGTTAAGGAAAATTTTGGGGTACATAAATTAAAATGTAATAATGTGTTAAACAAAGATGGTACACCAATATATAATACGAAAGGTAAAGTCGATAGATGGGTGGAATATATTGAAGAGTTATACGGAGGAAATGAATTAGAAAATGGTGTTATAGAGGAAGAAGAGGAAGTTGAGGAGGATGAAATGGGAGAAACAATACTGAGATCTGAATTTAAGAGAGCATTAAAAGATTTAAATGCCAGAAAGGCTCCTGGAATAGACGGAATACCTGTAGAATTACTGCGCAGTGCAGGTGAGGAAGCGATTGATAGATTATATAAACTGGTGTGTAATATTTATGAAAATGGGGAATTTCCATCAGACTTCAAAAAAAGTGTTATAGTTATGATACCAAAGAAAGCAGGGGCAGATAAATGTGAAGAATACAGAACAATTAGTTTAACTAGTCATGCATCAAAAATCTTAACTAGAATTTTATACAGAAGAATTGAGAGGAGAGTGGAAGAAGTGTTAGGAGAAGACCAATTTGGTTTCAGGAAAAGTATAGGGACAAGGGAAGCAATTTTAGGCCTCAGATTAATAGTAGAAGGAAGATTAAAGAAAAACAAACCAACATACTTGGCGTTTATAGACCTAGAAAAGGCTTTCGATAACGTAGACTGGAATAAAATGTTCAGCATTTTAAAAAAATTAGGGTTCAAATACAGAGATAGAAGAACAATTGCTAACATGTACAGGAACCAAACAGCAACAATAACAATTGAAGAACATAAGAAAGAAGCCCTAATAAGAAAGGGAGTCCGACAAGGATGTTCCCTATCGCCGTTACTTTTTAATCTTTACATGGAACTAGCAGTTAATGATGTTAAAGAACAATTTAGATTCGGAGTAACAGTACAAGGTGAAAAGATAAAGATGCTACGATTTGCTGATGATATAGTAATTCTAGCCGAGAGTAAAAAGGATTTAGAAGAAACAATGAACGGCATAGATGAAGTCCTACGCAAAAACTATTGCATGAAAATAAACAAGAACAAAACAAAAGTAATGAAATGTAGTAGAAATAACAATGATGGACCACTGAATGTGAAAATAGGAGGAGAAAAGATTATGGAGGTAGAAGAATTTTGTTATTTGGGAAGTAAAATTACTAAAGATGGACGAAGCAGGAGCGATATAAAATGCCGAATAGCACAAGCTAAACGAGCCTTCAGTAAGAAATATAATTTGTTTACATCAAAAATGAATTTAAATGTCAGGAAAAGATTTTTGAAAGTGTATGTTTGGAGTGTCGCTTTATATGGAAGTGAAACTTGGACAATCGGAGTATCTGAGAAGAAAAGATTAGAAGCTTTTGAAATGTGGTGCTATAGGAGAATGTTAAAAATCAGATGGGTGGATAAAGTGACAAATGAAGAGGTATTGCGGCAAATAGATGAAGAAAGTAGCATTTGGAAAAATATAGTTAAAAGAAGAAACAGACTTATAGGCCACATACTAAGGCATCCTGGAATAGTCGCTTTAATATTGGAAGGACAGGTAGAAGGGAAAAATTGTGTAGGCAGGCCACGTTTGGAGTATGTAAAACAAATTGTTGGGGATGTAGGATGTAGAGGGTATACTGAAATGAAACGACTAGCACTAGATAGGGAATCTTGGAGAGCTGCATCAAACCAGTCGAATGACTGAAGACAAAAAAAAAAAAAGACTACTTCAAAAAATTTAATAACTATATATACTGTATATAAGTATCATTTTTGGAGTACTGATTGAAGGGATTTTGCATTCATGCCTTGTGTTAAAAGTTTCTTAATACAAAAGTTCTAAAAGAAGTAAATTAAAGATCAATCAATTTAAAAAATGTATGCTCAGATACATATAAATTCTCTTTAGAGCAGAAATATTCTTTACGTGGCCCTCAGGAAGCTTTTCTGCCACTCTCATTATAGTCTCAAAATAAAATGAATAAACAATCAATAAACGCACTGTGAGTCTGTAAGCAGACAAATTGATGTGTGTGTGTGACCAGGCCTGGAGACATCAATGTGGTGCTGTGCTGATAGTTGGATTCCTGTGCATGACTCAACCTGCTATGCATCGCGCAGAATCCAGCAAACATCAACTAGTCAATCATGTGTATTATTAATTGTGGGAAGCTTTTGTGAAGTGCATTCTTTTCAGTTATTTTTTTATAAATTAACTATACCTGTTTATATGGATCTTTTATTTATGTTTTAAAAAGTTGTTTGTAATTGGAAATGAGACATGGCAGGTTTTCAAAAGGCAAAAAGTGGACAATTGAAGAGGAAAATTGTGGATTTCAAGATGAGTGGAAAAATGACTTTTTTTAACAAAAGGTAAAAAAAAAGATTTGCTTTATGTTTAATATGTCGTGAAACTGTTACGGGAAACAAATGTTATAACCTGTATAGACATTATTCTACAGTCCATTCAAAATTTTAAGAGAAATACACCAAAAAATGGGGTATTTCAACTCAAAGAAGCAAAACTAATCTTGTTAAAAAGTTTATTTCTTATAAACAGAACACGCTTTTTACAGCAATGAAAAAAAATGAGCTTATCTCCAAACATCTTGTCTTGTAACTGAAATTCTAGCATGTTAACTGAAGCCATTTTCTAATACAGAAGTTATAAAAGAATGTTGTCACAGTATGCAAAACATTATTTTCAAATTTTCCAAATAGTAAACAAATAATTGATGAAGTTACAAAATTCCATTATCTCATTTATCTTGTATGACATAATCACAAGAACTAGCAGCAAACATTTTGCCCAGAATTATTGATGAGTTACAGCAAAGTAAGCATTAGTCTTGCAATTGAATCATCAATAAATGTAACATCTAATTCACAACTGTTCCTGTTGAGGTTTGCTACAGGAAATGATGCTATTAAAGAAGAATTTCTAGCCATGATTTACACAACTGCACAAACTTGTGGTGTTGATTACTTTGAGGCAATAATTAAGTTTTTTAGTGATCACAGCATTGACTTAGAGAATTTTTTTCCGTATGCATGGATGGTAGCTCATCATGGCTGGACAACATGGACAATTGTGAATTTGTGGAAAAACCATAAGGAAAATAACTTACTAAGTTTTCACTGCATTGTTCACCAAGAGATTATTCTGTATTATTCACCTTACAATTAAGTATGGGAACAATTTCAAATTAGTGATGAAAAAATTTGTGAGAATTGTAAAAGTTATTAGATAAAATGAACTAAATAACAGAATGTTTCAATAGTTTTTGAAGGGGGTTATATTTCAATACAGTGGTGTGATATACCACACAGAGGTGAGGTGGTTAAGTAGGGGAAACGTTTTTTCAACCTTCATCATGAAATCACTCTGTTTTTGGCTGAAAGAGAATTTTCTGAAATTTATGAATTTGATTGGTGGCTGAAAGTTGCATTCCTTGCTGACACAATGGGGGTTGTTAATGCTACACTGACCAGGTTGCAAGGAGATCAATAAGATCTTCACCAAAATGATGATCATCGTGTTTTCACAGGAAGAAACATTTAATATGTACATCAAAGAACTCACACGGAATGATTTCTGTAGATCCCCTCTCTTAAAACACTTTTTTATGAAATCCAGTCGAAAAGAAAGATGTATCTGTCTTAGTAAAGCTGTTGTCAGATCTTAAGGAAGAAATCTCTGCCAGATTTAGTGATTTCAAAATTTTTGTGACCTGTTTCGACTGGTAGAAAATCCATGGGCAACAACAGCAAATGTTGCTGGACTTTCCATATTTGGATTTGAAACAAGACATTTGAAAAATGAGTTGACTGTTCTTAGCAAGATACAGAACTGAAAAGTATTTTTGTTCAGAAATTCAAAGAAAAAGCTTATGCTGATTTTTGGTGCTTAATTAAAAAACACATCCTAACCTAACTGAATATATATGGAGAATACTATGTATTTTTGGTTCCACATACATTTCTGAATCAATATTCAGCAACTTGAAATTCATAAAAAATAAGCACAGATCCAGACTTATGAGAATGTTGACAGCTAAAATTGTAATTAATAACAGGATATTAATGACAGCAACAAGAATGTATTATAACAGCTAGAATTATAATAACAGCTGTAAGAACTGCAATTACTTCAGAACCTGCTAATGTTGATGCAATTTTACAAAACTAATAGATTCCGACTGTCAACATCAAATAGTCAAGAACGAAGCCTTTATAATATCACATATGCCTAAAAATATTTCACGGTAACTGTGCATTCTTAATAATTTAAGTAAAACGATATAAAATAATCCATGTTTAGTACTGTTTGTTAGTCATATCAAGATAGTTTTCCTGACAAAATGCCTCGTAAATAAAATCATTTTTAAAAATCTGCTTTAATTTTGAACTTTATGAAGGTCCAAGATTGGAGCTCAATTTACTGAAAGTAAAACTAATTGAAATTCTTTTATGTAAATAAATAAAATGTTTAAAAATGCGTATAAATATAATAGAAAAAAATTATCTTAGGTTATAAAACACACAACATTATCTTTTTAAAATCCTCTTTTATTTATATTACACATGCGGCCTTTACAGAAACCTGGTATCATCAGGTTGGCACTTAAAGAATTCCGAGTGAGGATCCCTGTTTTAGAGTATATGAGGGAGATTATTATTATCTACTATTATTTTTTAAACATTTTCAAGATTATAAGGCCCTTTCATAGTCATGCATAATACTTTGTTAAAATATATTGATTATTATGCCTAATTATTTTTTCCACATTACAAAATGTTTTAAACTACTTTATATTAATGAAATATACTCTTAATTAGTTTTAATTACTAAGTTACTATTATTATTAACCAATTATTTGATAAGATTTGTGCTTTATTTTATCTTTTTTTAAGCTGTTTTTTTTTTTAGACTTAAAGGAAATTTTTATTTAAAAACAAATGAAGAAAGCCCTTTTGGAATTATTATTAATAACACTGGAAAAAGCAGTCATAATCTATACGATTTTGTTGATCTGATGAAGTAGAAGATATATGTGTAAATGATTACGTAATCTTAATTCTATGTAATAATTAATTAAGGAGTATAATAAAAATCAATATTTATCTTATGTATTGAAATTTTATGTGGATAAAAATTATGTAAAAGATTAAAATATAAATTGTATTTATTTAATAAAAAAAAAACCTTTCAATGGAATACAATGTATAATTCATGTGTTAACAAAATAAAATTTGTTAAAATAAAATATAGTAATTACCTTATAAAACAATCAAGATGACTGCCAATAGTTTTAGTTATACAGAACTTACTTATTCTCAGTTTGATTTATAAAACACTAATTTTAAAACCATTAAAAGAAGTTATCAGTTAATTCTCAGAAAATAGTTAAATTAAAATTGTATGAAACTCACCAGGTTGGTTAAGTGGTAAAACTTATTACTGTAAATCAGCTGATTTCAAAGTTGAGAGTTCTAAGGTTTAAATCCTAGTAAAGGTAGTTGCTTTTATTTTGATTTGAATACTAGATCTTGGATACAGTGTTCTTTGATGCTGATGCTTGGGTTTCAATTAACCACACATCTCAGGAATGGTCAGCCTGAGTATGTTCAAGACTACACATTTACTACGTTTATACATTTACAGAGATATTGATGTGATGCATTGCTAATGTCTTTAATCGTTGATGCGAATATAAATAAAAATATTTATACAAAAATTATAGGAGAAGTGGGTGAAACAAATTTAAATAAGTTAAAAATTTAGTTAAGTGTTAACAAATGTAATTAAATCTATAGTGTGTTTCATCTTTTTAATACAGTGTGAATCAATGTGCTGTCTACTTATAGTATAAGAAAAACCCTCCTATTAAAGAATTTAAAAAATGGATATGATCTTTCAGTGGGAAAAATGGATAGAGATTTGTGATCTGTTATTTTGAAAAATAGTTATCTAATCTTATAAAGTCAATGTACTTTCCTATCCATTTTACATTAGAAATAGTTAGTATAAAAATTAAAGAGTTTAAACCTCTTATACGTGAATGATTTGGAAGTTATGGAAATAAAAAGTCAATAGTTTCTTTGTCTTTATTATTTGGCTTATAATAAATAAGATCTATATATATGGGTGTTTTAAAATAGTAAATTTGTTATCATTATTAAATATTTATTACTTCTATTTATATTCTTGTTTAAAATGTGTTAGGTCTAAAAACAAATCAAAAGAAGATTCAGAATAGGAAAATGGGCTATCAGACTATTGTTAAGCACTGATAAATGTAAATCATATGGCTCAGTATCTAAAAAATTAAAGATGCCAACATTTCTATGTGTTTAAAATTGCAAATTTAGTTAGTTTATAAGCCTTTGCAAAAAGGAAAAACTAGTTTTTTGAAAATTAGCAACATTTAACTAATAATTGAATAGTTGTTTGAACTGAGTAGTTCATTAATAATTAGCTTCTGCTGTTTATCAAGAAGTAGATTATTTTTGCATTATCCAGAATAATAATTTACTCTGTGAGAATGATCTTCTTATGCTTGCAATTATTATTAAAGGTAACTTAATGGACAACTAATGTGTTTTGTTCTCTACTTATGCATAACACACACACACACACACACACACACACACACACACATATATATATATATATATATATATATTTACACACACACACACACACACACACACATACACACACACACTGTTGTCATGAATATGTATGTTAATGTTTTGATACTTATCTGCTAGCCCAATGGTGTTAAACGATAGTTAAGAGGGTCTTGTCTTTAAAAAAGAAAAGAAGGGTTATCTCAAGTCTGTTGTGATTTAAACTATTTAAATATGAAAACAATATAAAAAAAAATTATTGGTACAAATATGTGTGTATTGTAATTTGTTTTTATATTACTCAATCCAATTATATAAATTTTTATAGGAGGCTGTTTGGAAAGTTCTGGACAAGGCAAAGAAAACACAAGATTTTCAGAAATTTAAAAAAATTTTTCAAAGCAGTTATTTTGAAATTTGCTACTGAACTTAACATTTTAATTTTCATAACTTTTAGAATGCAATTTGATACATAACTTAAATTTTTAATGACTAATAACCTTTTAATAGTCTCAGTATAATGTGATTTGTTCAACTCTTCAAAATAACCAGTTTTCTCAGCTTTGAATCTCATCATTTGAAGTGAATCTTTGTCCATTGAGCCATTTCTTCAGGTTTAGGAAGTGGAATTAATCAGTAAGAGTCAAATCCAGCAAATGTGGAATTACTTCAAAGCGTAGGTCATGGAATCTTAACAGCATCAATTATGATACATGTGTGTAGGCGCATTGTCAAGGTGAAAGAGCGCTTTCTTTTTGGCCAGATGTGGACGTTTAGCCTGAGTAGCACTCTTCAATCTGTCCAGTAGTAAGCATAATACTGATGTTCTTGCCTTTTTTTGTAGCCTATGAATACTACATTACTAGAATTCCAAAAAAAAAAACCATTGCCATGACTTTTTCTGCATATGGAACTGTTTTTGCTTTCTTTGGCACACTTTCACCTGAACTAACCGTTTGGTCTCTGGTGTGTAATGGTTGAATCCATGTTTCATATACTGTTATAAAATATAAAAAAAGACAAAGAAATATAAGTTTAAACATCTTTGAGAAGCTTTCATTATTTAGAATGGTTGTACAACCACATTTAATATCTGGACCTTACTTTTTTGCCCTTAAAAATATATTGGAAGAATCTTTTAAAGTGGAATCTAACTCTTTTTATATGTTCAGGGGTTAAACCTTTTAAAACAGAGTACTTTATAACTGTTCAAACTTCAATTTTATCCATTTTTAAAAAAATATCAAAACTTGTTTACTTTATTCGATTGTCATAAAAAAGCAACTAAATGCAAGTATCTGAAATTTTTCAGCACACCATCTAAAGAATCATGCTTGAAAAATATGAGTCATTTAGTCATATTTGCACCACCTCTGTGTCAAGCCAAGAACTTTTTAAATAACCCTAGTAAATTTTGTTCTTTGCCACTCTATTTTATAAAAGATTGCTTTTCATACCAATTTTTTTTTATAATTTGATGATTCAACTTGCTGAGAATCAATTTTTGTATGTCTTCAATATCAGTTATTTGAGAAATAATTTATGCTTATTTATTTGTTTTGTGATAAATAAGATCACATCAGAAATAAAATTTTATGCATGCAAATTTTTTTTTGTCAACTTCTCTGCTATTTTTACTATAACTGACATGATTAATTAATAATGTTTTACTGTTTAAAAAATCCATTAAAGCTAACAAAACAAAACAGTAAATAATTCCTTTGTACATTTTATACACTGAAATATATTTTCTTTACTCAGTCAATATTTACCCAGATCTTTCAGTATTTGACAAATTTATGATATTTAACAAAATTAATTACACTATTATGTCAGTAATCAACAGATAGGTCTGATATAAAAACTCAGTATAGTGCTTTGTGCAGTACATTTGGTACACTAAACTTCAGTAGCACTCAGCATGCGCTCTTCTACACAATGGTTGGGTAGTTTAATTGCCCTTTTAGGTAAATAATTATTATTTCCATTTT
The DNA here is from genome assembly GCF_047948215.1 of Lycorma delicatula. Classification (NCBI taxonomy): domain Eukaryota; kingdom Metazoa; phylum Arthropoda; class Insecta; order Hemiptera; family Fulgoridae; genus Lycorma; species Lycorma delicatula. The sequence continues at coordinate 28,193,022 of NC_134460.1, forward strand.
CCACCTATATTATTGTTATTATTTAATTAATTATCAATTTATAATAAACTTTTAACTATAAATTAATTAAATGAATTATAATACATTGTATAACATACTCATCTGCAGGCTGTATTATTTATTGAATATTACAATTTTATATTTTGTGTTGAATTTTATTCATTGGTCCTATTTTATTTTCATTTATAATCTCATAAATCTTTCAGTGTAATGTAAAAGACTGAACTATTTTAAAATGATTTAATTACCAACAATAATAAGTTTGTGTTTATTATTTTGCAAAAATGTTAATTTTTTTATCTTAACTTATTCCTCAACTAAGTACATCTTATTGTTTCACAGTATGTTGCTTAATAATATCAGTTCCAATTTTTTTATACATGTAAATCACATGAGGTAAGAACCAGTGAATATCATATGTATTTTGGTAGACTTGATTTTCTGATGTACAGCTACATTTTCAGTTCACTGAAGAAATCAAGAGGAAATCACTCAACTCCTATTCTCCTTAATATGCCTGACATAGGTGCTTATTCTTCAGACTGGCTGTTTTACTTTCAGGAATGGCTAATGATTCATGTCAGATTGCCTTTAATCTTTATGGTTATGTCACTTACAACTGAACTTAATATTAAACTTCCTGTTAATATTTATAAATTAAGTGATAAACTATTGTTATACATTAAACTGATGGTATACTTCTTGCATTGGTGTGTGGTATTTAATTTCAATAATTATGCTTAATATATGATCCCCATAGCAGAGTGACAGGGAATAGTTCTTTTATCCAGACATTCCAAATTAAAATTCCAGTTGGCATAGTTACTTTTTACATGCAACAAGTTTTCATATTATACTTGTATTTTTGTAGTAGGTTTGAATATACTAACCACAAAAGACATCTGACCTTAAAAATTTGCCAAATTCTATACATCTAACCACAGAAAAATTGAAAAACAGATTCTAGAAGAAAAATCACAAAAAGTTTTTTACAATTATATCTTATATTCATATTATATTGTAATTGATTCTAATGTTTTTATGTATAAACTTTTAAGATATTTTTTTAAGTAAAAAGAACAAGAACATTTATTTCACTAATTTAAAAAAAAAATTGCAACATTTATATTTTTCTGAAATCTAAGACAAACCTATTTGAGGTAAGAACCATAGACATTTCATACCAGTGCTTTTTTGAAATGCATAAGAGATACTCAGCAACCTCAAACAAAATTTTCATTCAAATTATTCAATTCATTAAAAATTTTACTATACATCTAAACAAAAACTACAGGAATTTTTATGAAAAGACAAGAAACTTGTTGAATGAGTTGGATACTAAATTCATAAATGGGTGAATTTAATACTATTTTAGTTAGAATTTCATATATATAATTCTATTTAAATTTACTTTTTAAAATAAGATTTTATGAATTTATTCTCCATATATGATTTATGAAAATATATCTATTTATTTAATTGTTATTTTAATACTTGTTTTTTATTTAATCATTCAAACTCTTTTTATTCTGTTTCTTTGTCTACAATTTTATTACTTTTAACACTAAAAATTTCCATTTAGTCATAACAAGATTGTTATGATGAAATTATGAGATTGTAAGCTTGTCATAACAAGATCGTGAGAATTTTAGGCACCATTTTCACACACACTTTTTACATGTTAAAATTATACATTCTTTGTCAATTACTACAGTTTCAGCAATCACATGAATAGTTAACCGATGCTCAGATCGGATCACTTTACCAATTTTTTCAGTGTTTTTTCAATGTTGTTTGGAAGGGTGATCATCATTTTCAGCATCTTCTCGGCCATCTTGGAAATGCTTAAACCACTCAAAAACCCGTGCACGCGATAAAGATTCATTGCCATACATTTTTTTTTAATAAAATATAATTTTCAATAGCAGTTTTTTCATGTTTCATATGAAATTTCACGACAATTCTTTGCTCTAATAAAACACTTATAATTTTTTTGGCAAAAAAAAAACAGATGTTATCCAAGCGAAGACCATGACCAGACTAATTACTTATTAGTTATTAGACTTATAATTTATTAGACCAATAACTAACTGATTGGATAGTCATCCAATGTGGATAACTATTGTTGTCCATATACTTAAATATGTCAATCCAATAAGCAGTTGTGATGGGGGTATTGAAAATTCGATTGACTGTTTAATCTTTATGTTCAACAAAATTTGGTAGTGTTCAGATATCTACAGAGTTCAAAGGTAGTTGAATCCCTTGTTTGTGTCATGAGTATCTGTGACTAGTTTGGAAAGCCAGGCCAGGAGTTTTGGCTTGCTTAATTTGTTGGGTTAATTAGAACCAAGCAAAAAAAAAAAAAAAAACAAGCATTTTTCATCTGTTGTACGAGTCATGTGTAAAGTGCTGGTTAGTGTAGTGTAAAATTATTATTATGTGAAACATAAAGATGTCTGAACTTGCAACCTAGCTTCACGTAACATTATTTCCTTCACTATAAACTTGTAATCTCAAATGACTACAATTCCTTTTGATTTGATATGTTAATTGGCATTAAATGTCACAATTATGATCTGTGGAAACCATCTCTTCAGTTCATCATGAGCTGTGGTATTTTATTAAAGTTATCTAAGAGAAATAATGTAGCTTCTTTCAGTAGTTACAGAGCTGCAGGTTTTGTATATATTTCTTTCCAATAAACAAATATGTTGTGCAATAAGCCTCACTACTAGTCAATTTATATAAGAACTGAACAATAATGTATATCTGCACAATTTTTTTTCATCTTTTATGATCGCATAGTTTTACTTTAGTCAGACTATTATCCAAGTCTATATAAAGGGACTGTTTGAACCTTGTGGCCCTCCCATTACTTTTTCGTACAATCCAATCTCCGTGCCCCTTTTGGTGTTGAAAATGGTTGTGTTGTGAGTTGCTTTCTTGTGAGTGTGAAGTTAATGTTTTTGTTTTTGATTTTTCCATTTTATTTTGTCTGTGGTGTCTCCTGGTGTAAAGACAATTTCCTATAGATCCTTTCTTATTTCTCTGATCCATCTGCATCCTGTATTGGTGTTTTTCGGGTCGAGCTTGAACTGTACCAGCTATTTCAGAAGTCTCAAATCTTGCATCCTCTTGGTATATCCAAATATTACTAGTTTCCTCTTATGCATGGTATCAGTGATGGGTTCTAACTCTTTTTACACAACTTGGTTGGGCACAATCCACCACTGCTTGCCTTTCTAGTACTTTTGTTGATACAGGTTCTTCCAATTCTAGTTTTGATTTTTTGAGTCTGTCTTTCTTTGATTGTTTGTTCAGATGGAAGAGTGTTTCTGCTACATTTGTGACTTCCAGTTTTGTAACTGTGTTGTGTCTTATTTTTGGGTTTATGGATAGACATTTTTTATTGTAGCTGTACCAGGTTAATTTTTATGTTTTAGCTATTTGTTTGTTCTAGTTTGAATTGAGGTTTGTTTAATTTGCTTGTTACTATTTCTGTGAGGTATTTAAATTGGGTTATTGTTTTGATTTTATTACCATTCATGTTTACTTCTTTTAATTGTGCTGGTTTTTGAGGCATAATTTCTGAATGATATTTTGAAGCCAATTTTATTTGCAATGTTTTGAAGTTCTAATATCTGTGTTTTAGCTTTATCGATGTCGTTTGCTAGCAGTGCCAAGTTGTTGGCAAAACCAAGGCAGTTTGTTTTGATTTTTTTGCCTATTTTTATTTCTGAAGGGTGAGGGGGGGCATTTTTTGAGTCAAATAAAAAAATATACGTTATCGAGACGAAGACAGAGTAATATGTCTACAGAAACTGGAGTGGCAACAATAGAAAGAAAAGACTTCACGCTCACTGAATAGGGATCCCACATATTGGAATTGGTAAAATTTGAAGCATAAGGTCGCGCCACTAAATGAGTGTTAGAACCGGTAGAACTAAATAAAATGAAACTGCGAATACGCAAAGGTAAGTGTAAGAGTATGGATAAAACCACGTTTTAAATTTAAACTGGTGCAGTAGAAGTGTTCTAATTTTGTGAATAATGTGACCTATTTTTATTGCATTAAAAACAACTGATTGTGATTGTGAATACTTATATATTGAAAATAAATTTGCGAGTAAAAATCATGCGGAAGTGTGTGTTTTGTAAGACAAAAGATAACAAATTGAACAATATCTTTCTTTAAGCAAGTACAAAGAAATATTTGAGGTTATAACAATGTAAGAATTGCAAAACTTGCGTAATTATTGAGAATTCATAAAAATGTTATTTTCCATGAATAATAAAAAAATATTGATTAAATATAAACGGAAGTCGTAAAAATATTGTACAATTCGGTTTTCTGTCTTGAGTAAAATAACATCCCTACCATCACGATTATAGTGGCAAAGCATACAATGGTTTTATTTAGTTCCCAACATCTCATTCTGCAGCGCTGGAGTATGCTTCAATGTTGAACTTTTTTTTGTCTTCAGTCATTTGACTGGTTTGATGGAGCTCTCCAAGATTCCCTATCTAGTGCTAGTCGTTTCATTTCAGTATACCCTCTACATCCTACATCCCTAACAATTTGTTTTACATATTCCAAACGTGGCCTGCCTAGACAATTTTTTCCTTCTACCTGTCCTTCCAATATTAAAGCGACTATTCCAGGATGCCGTAATATGTGGCCTATAAGTCTGTCTCTTCTTTTAACTATATTTTTCCAAATGCTTCTTTCTTCATATATTTGTCGCAATACCTCTTCATTTGTCACTTTATCCACCCATCTGATTTTTAACATTCTTCTATAGCACCACATTTTAACAGCTTCTAATCTTTTCTTCTCAGATACTCCGATCGTCCAAGTTTCACTTCCATATAAAGCGACACTCCAAACATATACTTTCAAAAATCTTTTCCTGACATTTAAATTAATTTTTGATGTAAACAAATTATATTTCTTACTGAAGGCTCGTTTCGAATGTGCTATTCCACATTTTATATCGCTCCTGCTTCGTCCATCTTTAGTAATTCTACTTCCCAAATAACAAAATTCTTCTACCTCCATAATCTTTTCTCCTCCTATTTTCACATTCAGTGGTCCATCTTTGTTATTTCTACTACATTTCATTACTTTTGTTTTGTTCTTGTTTATTTTCATGCGATAGTTCTTGCGTAGGACTTCATCTATGCCGTTCATTGTTTCTTCTAAATCCTTTTTATTCTCGGCTAGAATTACTATATCATCAGCAAATCGTCGCATCTTTATCTTTTCACCTTGTACTGTTACTCCGAATCTAAATTGTTCTTTAACATCATTAACTGCTAGATCCATGTAAAGATTAAAAAGTAACAGAGATAGGGAACATCCTTGTCGAACTCCCTTTCTTATTACGGCTTCTTTCTTATGTTCTTCAATTATTACTGTTGCTGTTTGGTTCCTGTACATGTTAGCAATTGTTCTTCTATCTCTGTATTTGAACCCTAACTTTTTTAAAATGCTGAACATTTTATTCCAGTCTACGTTATCGAATGCCTTTTCTAGGTCTATAAACGCCACGTATGTCGGTTTGTTTTTCTTTAATCTTCCTTCTACTATTAATCTGAGGCCTAAAATTGCTTCCCTTGTCCCTATACTTTTCCTGAAACCAAATTGATCTTCTCCTAACACTTCTTCCACTCTCCTCTCAATTCTTCTGTATAGAATTTTAGTTAAGATTTTTGATGCATGACTAGTTAAACTAATTGTTCTGTATTCTTCACATTTATCTGCCCCTGCTTTCTTTGGTATCATAACTATAACACTTTTTTTGAAGTCTGACGGAAATTCACCTTTTTCATAAATATTACACACCAGTTAGTATAATCTATCAATCGCTTCCTCACCTGCACTGCACAGTAATTCTACAGGTATTCCGTCTATTCAGGAGCCTTTCTGCCGTTTAAATCTTTTAATGCTCTCTTAAATTCAGATTTCGGTATTGTTTCCCCCATTTCATCCTCCTCAACTTCCTCTTCTTCCTCTATAACACCATTTTCTAATTCATTTCCTCCGTATAACTCTTCAATATATTCCACCCATCTATCGACTTTACCTTTCGTATTATATATTGGTGTACCATCTTTATTTAACACATTATTAGATTTTAATTTATGTACCCCAAAATTTTCCTTAACTTTCCTGTATGCTCCGTCTATTTTACCAATGTTCATTTCTCTTTCCACTTCTGAACACTTTTCTTTAATCCACTCTTCTTTCGCCAGTTTGCACTTCCTGTTTATAGCATTTCTTAATTGCCGATAGTTCATTTTATTTTCTTCATCACTGGCATTCTTATATTTTCTACGTTCATCCATCAGCTGCAATATATCGTCTGAAACCCAAGGTTTTCTACTAGTTCTCTTTATTCCGCCTAAGTTTGCTTCTGCTGATTTAAGAATTTCCTTTTTAACATTCTCCCATTCTTCTTCTACATTTACTACCTTATCTTTTTTACTCAGACCTCTTGCAATATCCTCCTCAAAAATCTTCTTTACCTCCTCTTCCTCAAGCTTCTCTAAATTCCACCGATTCGTCTGACACCTTTTCTTCAGGTTTTTAAACCCCAATCTACATTTCATTATCACCAAATTATGGTCGCTATCAATGTCTGCACCAGGGTAAGTTTTGCAGTCAACGAGTTGATTTCTAAATCTGTGCTTAACCATGATATAATCTATCTGATACCTTGCAGTATCGCCTGGCTTTTTCCAAGTGTATATTCTTCTATTATGATTTTTAAATTGGTTGTTGGCAATTACTAAATTATACTTCGTGCAAAGCTCTATAAGTCGGTCCCCTCTTTCATTCCTTTTGCCCAGCCCGTATTCACCCACTATATTTCCTTCCTTTCTTTCCAATGCTTGCATTCCAATCTCCAACTATTATTAAATTTTCATCTCCTTTTACGTGTTTAATTGCTTCATCAATCTCTTCGTATACACACTCTACCTCATCATCATCATGGGCGCTTGTAGGCATATAGACGTTAACAATCGTTGTCGGTTTAGGTTTTGATTTTATCCTTATTACAACGATCTATCACTATGCGTTTTAGCAATGTTGTACAGTTAAGTAGAACTTTACGCTATTAGGACCCTCTAACCAGTTACGTAGAGATCAGTGTTGACGCTCGCAGCGTCGGTAGTACAAATTTGGAGCACGCACAGTTCTTCTGTAGCAGCATTAGTCTCGTTATTTAATAGCCACATTTCGTACACAGTATACAGAAATATTTTATATTTTTAAAATTCGATGGTAATGATTTCTATAACAATACTTAGATATGAATATATCAGTACCTAATGCCTGATTTAAAGACAGAATATTTTAACAGGTTTTTTGGAAAATCTTTAACTACACTGATTGCTGGTAATATTTACTCATGCAATATGAACAAGTACGCTTTAGGAAAAATTTCAAGGAAATCACCTAAATGTTTTGACTTTTTGTTAAATGTTGTGTACCAAAAGAAATTATATTATTGATTTATAAAATTGATTTCTTATAGAAATATTTTTTTGTACAGCAGGTGTATAATTGTTCATTATACAATATCTGACTTATTGTTTTTCTTCTTAGATATTAGAAACGATAATGTGAAAATAACAAAAAAGAATATTTAAAAAAAAAATGGTATTGATAAATCCAGATCTATTATTAATTAATTTCAGACTAATTGTAATGCATTTTTATGACCTGTTTTCAGTGTTAAATTATACTAACTACGCAAATGGTACTATGACACCAACTTTAAAAACTATTGAAACTTTTTTTTCACGAGAATCAGGTAAATGTGAAGAAGTTGATAAAGACTTCACATGTCCACTGAATGAAACTCTACTTAGCTTCTATTTATACACCAGGTAATAAATTTATTTTTATTATTCTTTTGTCTTTTAATTGTGTTTTAACCACATCTTCATCACCTTTAACCATACCACCATATTTTTTAATGTAATACGATTAGTGAACAAACAATTTCTTCCTATTGTCATAAGTCAAGTAATTACAGTTAAAAAAAAAATATATATATATTTTAACTAAGATTCTTCTGGTCAATTGGGAATGATGTTTAGTTAAAAGATTATAAATCTAAGTTGAATTTTTATATAAAATGCTCAAATATAAATTTGTATTCTATAGCCTTACATAACTTTAGTTATTACCATCAAGAATTTGTTCAATGTTGACATATATCACTGTTTAAATGTAACACAGATTTGTACTGCAGATTGCATACCATAGTATGTTGTATTTTGAAGATACTGCAGGTATTTATCAAATAAAAGTATCTAAACTATCACAATAATTAGTAAGCTGTTTTAATATTTTACAATAATGGTATCGAAAAATAGTTATTGTAATTGAGATAGGCCAGATCCAAGTCCTTTTAATAAAAATGCGAAGTACAAAGTAAAGGAATTTTGTGATCACGAAAAATTTCGGTTTTCAGATTTCAACGGAAATATCCATTTTGACTAGTTTCGGCCTGACGTCTGTACCTACGTACGTACATATATATCTCGCATAACTCAAAAACGATTAGCAGTAGAATATTGAAATTTTGGATTTAGAACTGTTGTAACATCAAGTTGTACATCTCCCCTTTTGATTGCAATTGACTGGACCAAAAGTGTCCAAAAAAGCTCAAAAAAAAAATTAGATTTTGGACTTTTTCTTAACTGCAGTAATAAGCCCTCATTGAACGCTTTTCAACAATATATCATAAGTGGTTCATTTTGATTTTCATTGGTTTCAGAGTTATAGCCAAATTAAATTTTAATTAATGAAATATTTGGATCTTACAAGGGGAAGGGACGTTGGTTCGAATCCGACTTCATGTACATATATTTTTGTTAACTTCTTTTTCTGATTTAAATATATTAATTTATTAATAATTATTAACCTTAGATTGTAAAAAAAATTACAATAAATAATAATTAAACAACAATTAAAAAATATGAAAAAATCATAAGCTATTAGTAAAATAAAACTTTATGTACTTTCATTTTAATTCCAAAATTTTAGATGTTAATAATTAAATGATAGACAAAAAAATTTGTTTAATGTTTCTCTAAGTGTGATACAATTTCTTAATTGCTTTTTTTCGTACATTACAGATCTGTAAATACAATTTTTCTACCACTCTTAGTTTGAAATAAATTACGTTTCAAAAAAAAATTAAGGGAATGTATAGTTAAAATTTGTAAAATTTATAATTTTGCTTGGCCATACCTGTGTTAGAAGGATTTCGCTGATGGTTTTCTTTTATAAGTAGCCTCAGGCACATCCCGAATTTATGTCTAACAGTAATCGGCTAGCATGTTAGTATACCATTTCCCTTTATAGCGAGCGGCTTTCCATCACCGAAATGTCTTGGTGGAAACATTCACCGTATTCGTCACTTACGTCTCCGAGGTTGCCCGGGAAAAAAATCCTGATGTGAGTGGAGGAAATATATTTTCAAAGACGTATTACATCCCATAGCTCTGTATGAAATAAGTAAGCAGTTGATTAACAATATCGTGGTAATTGTCAGATTTTTGTTTGCCGAGAAAACTTTTGCAAACGTCTTTAAATGAAGTCCAAGCTGCACTTTCTACATAATCTAACATTGAATTAAATACATCATCTTACATTGTGTTAAATACATCATCTTTGGCCAATTCTCTTATTTGAGGACCAACAAATATTCCTTCTTTAATTTTTCCCACACTTACATTCGGAAGTTTCTGCTTGATGCACAAAAATCCGGGACTTTCCTTCATTGCTTTTACATAATTTTTCATTAGTCTAGGTTATATGGAGAAGGGATAAAAATATTTTTTTGGATTCAACTAAGGGCTCATGAATAATATTTTTTCCGTTTGGAGTTAAGTTGTCAAGTTTCCAACACTCTTTGGTACCGCAATGTTTATCCCTAGTTCGGCTACCCCATTCACAAAGAAAACACATGTACTTAATATAGCTTAACTGCATGCCTATCAAAATAGCTATAACTTTCAAAACACCACATATATTCCAGCTATGTTTTTATAATCTATTTTTTCAAGAAGTCTTTCATCACATTATATTTCTCTTTCAAATTAATACCATAAGCGATTGGTATCGAAGGTTATTTGTTACCATTGTATAGTAGAACCACTTTTAAACTATACTTGGACGAATCTATGAAAAGTTGCCAATCCTCAGGTTTATGAACTTGTCCTAAGTGCAGCATAAGCTCATCATTATTTGTGGAATAAACCAAATTATTTTCATGAATAAAGTATTGAAAAAGTTCTTTTTGTCGGCTTCGAAAGCCCGAAATGTTTGTATTTTTTTAAAAGTAAATTCCAACCTTGAAGTTTTGATCCTAACAGTTCAGCTTGATTTTTTGATACATTTAAATCCCTAACCAAGTCATTTAATTCACCTTGTGATATAAGATGTGGCTTATTGGAAGATAATTCAAAATCAAAAGCATTGTGTTCTTCAGTACAGCCTGATTCTTCATTGCTGCTTCCGAAACTTACATTCACAGGTGGCTCAGGAACTGGAATAATTTTACTGTGAGGTACAGGCCTGATTGCAGATTGCAATGAAGGCTATTTTATAGTATGTTTAGATTTTTAGAAATTCCAAACACACTTGTCAAACAAAAGTAACAATCGGTTACATGATACTTTGGTTGACGCCAAACCATAGGTACACCAAATGGCAAAGCCTTCCGTGTACCTTTCAGCTATCCTCTTAAATATACAGAACAAATTTGCATGCTATATGAGGAGCCCACATCTTATCTTGATCACCAATTTTACACTGAAAGTACAAATGATATGTTTTTTTAATTAAAGGTGTAATGTTTTTTTGTTTGATTTTACGGTAAATTCACTACATACATAACAAAAAGCATCCACATCATTTACACAATTTCAAGGCATTATGACATTGCAAACCTAAGACAGCAATAAGACTGAACAGAATTAATTCATTCCTAAATCCAGTGTTTAATACAAACAATACAGCTGTGTTTTCAGGTACATGTCTTACCTGCACAGACATGATTAATCTTGTCCATGAAGGCTCACCTTCAGTATTAGATATGATGTCATAATATGTGACTATGATATGATTTAATTCTTTGTCTAGTATTGTTTATTTAAATCTTATAAATTATGTTAACAAAGTTAAACAATAAAAAATGAGCTAATAAAATACAATATAGGAGCTTAAAATGCTAACTATATGTTGAAATATGAAAAAAAAATCCTTTAATTAAAATTAAAAAATTTTTCAAAAATGGTAGGTGATAGAAAGATTCTGAGTTCATATTTGTTTTCGGCATCTAAAAACAGATTAAAATCATGTATTGCTTGTTAGGAAACAAAAATTATGTTTATCACTGTTATTAATAAATCAATATATTTAAATTAAAAAAAAAAATAAAAAAATATATGTATTTGAATTTGGATTCGAACCGATGTGTTTATGGTTACGGATCCAACATGTTCTCACATCACATAACTACTTCAGCGATGTGAAACAAAATTAATATATAAACTAATATAAAATACTGATATGGACACCACAAAAAATGTGATGCAATGTGGTGTCTATCATAATGGAATTGGAGGACTGTATTTCACTTTCAACTGAAGTAAGTTTAAATGAAGTACAGCAAAAAATTTGTATATGTAATTTAATAGGCATACAAGGAAGTCATTTGGTGTCTACATCAGATTATTTATATGTGGAAAGGGTTTAACCAAATCAAGGTGTGTTTATTAGCAAATTATAATTATAATGAGTTATTGCAATCATTTTTGTATAAAGAATTGCAGAACGCTTGTTCTGAATTTCAGCTAACTAATTGAGTATTGATAGTAATTAATTGTGGAACTGAATGAATATTTAATTATTATATTGTAGTAAAAGGTATGAATAAATTAACTTTAATGGTAATAACAGCCGTTTAATGATTGCAGTAAATTGCACATAGGTATTTTAGAAACAATAGTAATATAATAATTACATATATCTTAAATTAGATATTTTAAGGCTAAGCCAGTTAAATGAATTCATTTACTGAGAAATTATCTTTATATATGCATGTTAGTAATTTTCATGTATACATCTTGGTATGTAATCTAAAGAAATGAAATTTTTTGGACAGTTTTACAGTATAATTAAATTTTTATTGTATGATTATAATAATTTAACACAGAAAGTTTATTTTTAATTTTGCTATTACTAAATCAATTTATTAATCGTCAGCTGTGTAATTAATTTTGTTTTTGTACTGTTTAAGGGAAACACATAAAGATCCATTTAAAATTAATGAATCAAATATAAAAGATGCTCCATTTGTGCCTAATGCAGAGACAAAGGTTTTAATACATGGGTATATTGGAACAAAAGATCTTTCACCTAATTTTGAAATTCGTCCGGGTATGTGTAACAATAACTTTTGAAATATTTTAATGACTCTCTCATCTTCAAAATTAAATCAATATTTTGTTCATTATTAGCCATTATAAATGCAAACCTCAATATCAGAGAGTTAAGCAATGTAGAAAAAAATGATAATAGGGTTTGGTTATAATCTACGCAGCTGTCTAATTCTGTGTATTTTCCAATGATTTCAAAATATTATAATTATAATTTTAATTGAAAAAAGGAAAACATTTAAAATGCCTTGTATTTTTGGAAATTTACCCGCTTGTTGTTCGCTTGTTATTGAATGTGAAATTCAATTTTTTTATAAGTATTCCGGTTGATGTTTTGCCAAACTGCATCTAGCTCAAGATTCTCTGCTCTTGGATTCTGAAAAGGTTATTCCTTCCTATTGTCCAATTTTAATAAAAACCATCTGATATTGACCATTGTTTTTTTTTTGTTTTTTTTTTGTCTTCAGTCATTTGACTGGTTTGATGCAGCTCTCCAAGATTCCCTATCTAGTGCTAGTCGTTTCATTTCAGTATACCCTCTACATCCTACATCCCTAACAATTTGTTTTACATATTCCAAACGTGGCCTGCCTACACAATTTTTTCCTTCTACCTGTCCTTCCAATATTAAAGCGACTATTCCAAGATGCCTTAGTATGTGGCCTATAAGTCTGTCTCTTCTTTTAACTATATTTTTCCAAATGCTTCTTTCTTCAACTATTTTCTGCAATACCTCTTCATTTGTCACTTTATCCACCCATCTGATTTTTAACATTCTCCTATAGCACCACATTTTAACAGCTTCTAATCTTTTCTTCTCAGATACTCCGATCGTCCAAGTTTCACTTCCATATAAAGCGACACTCCAAACATATACTTTCAAAAATCTTTTCCTGACATTTAAATTAATTTTTGATGTAAACAAATTATATTTCTTACTGAAGGCTCGTTTCGCTTGTGCTATTCAGCATTTTATATCGCTCCTGCTTCGTCCATCTTTAGTAATTCTACTTCCCAAATAACAAAATTCTTCTATCTCCATAATCTTTTCTCTTCCTATTTTCACATTCAGTGGTCCATCTTTGTTATTTCTACTACATTTCATTACTTTTGTAATGAACCATTTGACCATTGTATGAAGAATGAAAAAATCTCCTCTTCATTTTGCTAGATCAAAAATGCTGGCGTGACCCTTTCTACTTTCAAACCCACTATTTGTATATATTTCTACTTTAATATAACAATAAATCTAAACCTTACTCGTTTAGATGGGTTTTGTTTGGTTAGGGGATGAGGGAAATTTTAAAACTTTTTTTACATTAGTACTAGTAATCAAATTTTCCTACCGAAGTTTTTTCTAGAGTGCACTTATCTTGAGATAATAGTCATAGATTAAAAGAGAACTTCTCCACCCCTTTTTGCAGTTTATAAAACTGAGTTGCATCGATGTTTTACATTCACAAAACCCAATACTGAATTCTGTAATTATACTTTCCTCCATTCCTGAGGTATTAAGCAAAGTAAATACCAGGATATGGACACATAGAAAAACACATTCACAGTTCCCATAAGTAAAGAAAAATGCAAAAATTTATCAAAAAATGTTTTGACCATCTTAATACTTTCCCTTATTATATAATATTATAAAACTTATTCTAGTAGATTACAATACACTAATTATAGTATAGTAAATTATATTGTAGTATATTGTTTCTTAAAAGATATTAAAAAAATGTGCTGAGAATGGTTAAAGAAAACTACTTTTGATGAAGGGAAAATAATTTAATTTTTAATTAGATTCACCCGAGTACTGTAGCATAAATACAAGCGTTAATATTAGTACTAATTAACTACTAATATTAACTATGGATTAGATTAATTTTGTATAATTCATTGAATCTTTTTCACTTTTTAACAACCATTATACACATATTTATTTTATATAATAACATTAACGAACAGAGATGTTTAAACATTAATAAAGTTTTATCGCAACATGAATTCAGATTTTTGTACGCATCATTGAACCTAACGGTTCCTGTATTCGTAAATTAAACTATTTGTAAATTCAGTACTTTTTGAATGTTTTTGTAAAATTAAAAGTGTTTCGTTTTTGTTTTAATTCTGTCACTTCTAAATTTAATGTGAAACAATCGATCACGTTTTCTAGATAATCATTTAATAATACTTGCTTAACATCGGTACATTTGTAACTATTTGAATTTACGACTAATTCTAAAGCTGCGGATTTTATCTTAGACAAAATTTTTGAAAATAAATATTCATTTTGAAAATCATCTGGGTTATTGTTTACATAGAATTTCTTTAGAAGTTTCTGTTACCCTACTCTGACCTACACTTTCGTGATTGTTCCCTATCGGGAAGAATCACGTAAATGTAGGTCCGTCTGACCTGATTTAAACATCTCTTATAAATGTTCCCTATCGAGGGCAATCATATAAGTGTAGGAGTAGTCACACCTATGGTTAAATACGCGGTACGGTAAAATTGCGATTGGTCATCTTTTTTGGGAGGCCAAATCATGTCTGGTAAACGTGGGGAATTCAAATTAAAATTTGGTGTGGTTGTTTTTGTTTTTTCCCTGACCTATTTTGTTTTTTACATTACCCTAACGTGACTTACACTTACTTACGTGTTTATTCTCGATCAAACACTTTTCGCAAATGAAATGCGGTATAATATGTCAAATAAACATATTTTTCAGGATTGTGGAAAGAAGTTGTAAACGTCTTTCCAAAATCCTGCTTTGGGTTATACATGAATTTTGCAATCCACGATATTGTATAGTCGAAAAATTTCATTTTAACTTAGAAAAAAAAATAAAAAATAGTCAAAATTAAAAAAAAAACAAAAATAATAAAAAATAAACGTAGAATTTTAAATTAAATAATTTTGAGTTAAACAAGAAAGTTTTTACGATAAATTTAGAAATTTTTAAGAAATGCTCTTCGTTGTATTTATGTATAAATTAGGTTCGTAATTTATTTATCAACTTTTCTTATTTTCATGGTTATAAAACAATAAGTAAAAATATAATTTTATTTTAATCAAATAATTTTGAATTAGTTTTTATAAAATAGCTCTTTGGTACCTACTCCTAGTAATACTTTCAAGTAAATGATGTGTAAAATACCGAATTTACCATTAAAAGTTATTAATAAAATAAGAATTAACATTTAAAAATTTTTCCATTAGATTATTTGTAAAAATTGAGATTTTGAAAATGCCCTGGTTATAAAACGATCTACTTTTTTCACTATGAAACAATTACATAAATGAGGTTTCATGGAGGATCTAACGTTTTTAATGAGAAGAGTACCTTAAGTTAGAGGTATACAAGATTATTATTTTGAATTTAATAGAAAAATATTTAACTATTTCCCTAAATTGTGAGGAGTCGACGTAACAAAATATTTTTAAAAAAATTAAAAAATTATGGAGACTTATTTTTTAAAAATTATTTAATTCTTTAATAAATAACTGATCTGCTGTAGCTTAAGTAGCTTTTAAATTGAACTTAAAGTAGTTTTTTAATTAAAATTTTACGCAAAGCATTGCCATTTTCACCAGTTTTTATTCAATAATCGTCAGAATATTTTTTAACTAGGGTTTTACTATTACGATGAAAATATTTAACAAAAATTATTAAAATATTTCAGTTATTGTAAAAAAAATATAGGATTATAAATGCCATAAAAGTAGTTTTTATGCAATAAAAATTAAATAAAAACAAGAATATTTTAAAACGTTTAGAAAAAAAGCTTTGTGGTTATTATTAGTCCATTATTAATTATAATAAATACCGGTAAAATTTCAGAGATTAACTTGCATTTGTCCTTTGGTATTTATTATTTCTCTTTTATCTTGTGCTAATAAATAAATAAGTACATATAAAATGTAAAATTAAGTAAAAATATGTAATATTATTTCTCTATTATTATTATTGTTTTTTCTTTTGTTAATTTTACAAATGCTGGTTTTTTATTATTATTTGTTTAATGTTTTATTGAAATATCGTCTTAGACAACTTCACAATGAAAAACAGCTTTATATCATTTTCTTGTTTATTTAGCATTTGATTTAAAAGATTGAAAAGAAATAACTTTAAGCTTCTATTTTTACTTCCTTGTACGAAGTAAAGAAATATTGTAATCGCGAAAAATTTCGGTTTTCTGATTTCAACGAAAATATACATTTGACCCTCCCTGAATTCATTTAAACTTTTGGGCGTGACATCTGTACTTACTTACGTACGTATGTTTATTGCATAATTCAAACATTATTAGCCGTAACTTTCTACGGCTAATAATGAAATTTTGGATTTAGGACTGTTGTAACATATAGTTGTACACCTCCTTTTTTGATTGCAATCGACTGGACCAAAAGTGTCCAAAAAATCACAAAATTCAAAAAAATTGGATTTTGGTATTTTTTTAAACTGCAGTAATAAGCCCTCATTGAGAGCTTTTCAACGACAAAATTAAAATAATTTTTACAATAAACAATAATAATTAAAAATTAAACTAACCAGAAATTATTAGTGAAATAGAATTTTATGTAATTTTCATTTAAAAAAAAATGTGCATATGTAATTTAATAGGCGTACAAAGAAGTCATGTAGTGTCCACATCAGATTTTTTTTAAATTTTGAAGCAAGTTCTGTGTTATTCTACTGATGATAAATATTTTATATTTATCATTTATTTTATATTTTTGCTTACGTGCATTCTATCAAAATTTTAAACAGAAATAATTATCAGGCAACAGGTTTTAAAAATGCATACCTTTTTTAAAACTGTATATTTAAGAAACATCCCTTTAAAGATTAAATATCCCAGATCTTAAATGATTATTTAATTTTTCTCGATTAGTAAATTATATTTTTTTAATAAGTAACAGTCGATTTTTTAAAATTATTTAACGCCTTAAATAACGATGAAAGGTAACAATTTATAGTTTGAGAATAATTCTTTATCTGTTTTAGTCTTAATTTTTATTTAAATATTAAGTAAAAGTAGAAAAATTACTCTAATGTTGATCATATTTATTTGTTTATATCACTTATTTAAAAACTGCTCTGATTTATTTCTTCAATTTTTCATTTCTCTATTTCTAATGTGCAAGTGCATTCTGTTCGCCTTTGAAACAATAAATAACCTGTATGGCATCATGAGATGAGGATACGAATAACATATAAATGCGGTGTAGGTTTTTACAGACTAAGGCCGACATTTCTGAGATTGTGGTTTATTGAACCACAACCACCAAAGTACATCGGTATCTCTTATCTAATATTTAAATCCATATTAAAGTGACTTGTTTACCTTTGCTAGGTTTTGAACGTCGAAACCTCCGACTTCTAAAATCAGCTGTTAAACAACTCGTTTGCGACGATAATTTTACCACAAGACCAGCTCGGTGAGATTTACTTAAATAAAAGCTACTTTTTTCAGAATTTTATATTAAACTTTATCGGAAGAATTTCGTTGAAGAAAATTTTCATTATTTCTACTACTATTAATATAAAGGAAATATTACTACTGTTAATAGATCACGATTTGCTAAACAAACAAAAATTGTGACTCTATCCTTTCTGAAATAAAAAAGTTATTAATTTTACTATAGTTTGAAAACTTGTAAAGATAAATTTACGGAAAACGATAAATACAGATTTTATTTCATTTGTAATCTTCAGACTGTGTTATCGGGTGGAGTAGTCACTCGTACGGTTAAATACGCGGTAGGGTTATAATTAAAATGTGGCGTGGTTTTTTTTTTGTTTTTTCCCTGACTTGTTTTGTTTTTTACATTACCCTAACGTGACCTACATTTACGCGTTTGTTCTCGATCTAACACTTTTTGCAGATTAAATTCGGCATAATAAAACAAATAAACATATTTTTCAGGATTTCCTGAAAAATATCTTTAATTTAAATATTTTAATTTACGAATACAGGAACCCTTAGGTTCAGTGATGCGTACCAAAAATCCGAATTCACTTGAACAAGCATTGAGGATGTTACCAACGTTTTTCAGTGAAAATAACTAGATATAATTCTAATAATAATAAATAATTTGTAAGGAATTCAAACCAAATTTACATTCCAAAAAATTCAATTCTCCTGAAATTACCTTACAGAGATACCAGTTCCTTTGTAAGATCGCAATTTAATCAATTACAACGTCAACGACCATCCTTTCAAAATCGTAACCGAACCAGAGACCTCAGATTAAACGAACTCAAGAAACACCCAAACCACCGAACAAATATCCCAAAATACATCAAATGACGGGAAATAATATTATTGTAACGCAAAAGTGATGCATTTGCGTCAAATGCATCGCCAACCAATGGTTGGTGATATCAAATAACTTTACTTACATGTGTTTTAGGCCCCTTATCCAAAAAATAGTAGGAACTTTAACCGAATTCGATATTTTACTTAATAAGAAAGTTATAGCGATATTTTGTTTTTTCGAATAAGCCCCCCCCTATTTCCATTCCAATGGTCGATTTTGGCCGTTAACGAACTCTACCAAGATTTTCGGACTACTTATTTTTATGGAACAATTTGAAAGTGATTGGCATAAAATTACGGCAGTTATCATGTCCACAAGAAAGTGAAATATATATATAAACTTTTGGACTGACTGTGGTTTTGGGGTCTGGGGGATATGAAACACGAAGATATGTCAAAATTTTCTGGAAGTTGAATCATGGTACCCATTACAATAGGTAGATTTCTTATGAAATCTATCTAAAACTTAAGATTTTCTAAAATATAATGAAATAAACTATTTTATAATTTGGGGGGTTTTATCCATTTACAACCTCTTAAAATTTGATAATGCATTCTGTTTGAAAAATAGATATTTTACATAATAATAAAGTAATAAATAAAATATTTTTAATTATTAATGATCTTTTACTGATTTTGAATAAAAGTTCATTTAAAACCAAGATCTAATTTATATTAAACATCGGACCTTTAATTATTAAATATCACGTCATTATTTTCTAGTCATTTAAATAAAAAGTTATGCGTTAATATTAAAGTGTAAGCTGCCCTATCCTACTCATATTGTATTATAATATAATATTAAATTTAAACTTGTTTTTCACATTGTAATTACTATAAGCGGTCATTACATGACTATTATTCATATTTTTTTTTTATAAATTTTAATTTTATTAAATAGGCATTTTTAATATTATTACGTTCTATTAAATGAAATGTTTTATCTCATTAATTTTTAAATAACAAATGCAATAATATTATTTATTACTTTAGACTGGAACACTTGTTTATATTTCTATTTGTAATATGTCAACATTAGAATATAAACAACAACAAATATATATATGTAACCTTTTTCTTCAGGGTTATTGTCTTTTTTTCTATTTAGCCTCCGGAACTACTGTAAGGTTTTATTTCAGAGGATGAATAAGGATGGTATGTATGAATGTAAATGAAGTGTAGTCTTGTACCTCTCAGGTCGATCATTCCTGAGATATGTGGTTAATTGAACCCAAACCACTAAAGAACACTTGTATCCTCTATCTGGTATTCAAATGCATAAAAAAGTTATTCTGATTTCTACTTCGAAATCAGCTGATTTGCGATGACGAGTTAACCACTACACCAACCCTGTGGGTTTACCAATTAAGTCTGCTACTTTTTAAGATCTGCGAAATCGAATTGTTACTCGCAGTGAATTCAATAACTAGGGACCAGTTACCAACAAAAATAATTTGGGACCAATGAAAATAATTAACTATTATTTATAAATCTCGATTTCTACATCCATGTTCGAAGTAAAGGAAGTATTGTGATCGTGAAAAATTTTGGTTTTCAGATTACAATGGAAATTTCCATTTGACCATCCCTGAATCCATTTTGAATATTTTCTGCATGACATCTGTACATACGTACGTGCGAATGTATATGGCATAACTTAAAAATTATTAGGCGTAGAATGTTAAAATTTTGGATTTAGGACTGTGGTAACATCTAATTGTGCATCTCCCCTTTTTATTGCAATTGATTTGACCAAAAGTGTCCAAAATCCAAAACATTTGAATTTTGGAATTTTTCTTAACTGCAGTAATAAGCCCTCATTGAGAGCTTTTCAACGATATATTATAAATGGTACTTACTTCTATGGTTCCAGAGTTAGTATAGTATTTTATAACTGATGATGAATCCATGGATTTGAATAGTTTTATATACAAACTGATAAGTATATATCAAGCTCACTATTTTACTGTGTTTGTTCATAGTACTTCTGTTAATAATAATTATGTAGTGTGTACAGTACATTTAAATATTCTAAAGTTAATTATTCATAGACTATTAGTCACTTTTTTAAAAAAATTTCTAAATAAATTATTTATTTCTTTATCAAAATATTTATTACATAAATACAATCACAGTTACTTACCTATATATTGATTATTTATCTGGTTTTTATTTTTTTTCATTTTGTTATTAACATAGTCCTGTAGTTTGTCCAATGGTGATTTTTCAAGAAATGGAGAATGGTAATTCTTGTCTTAAGTTTTTCCTTAATCATTCTAGTTAGTATTACACTCTGAAAAGAATAAAGGAATTGAAAAAATCATAGTTTAATTTAATTATTCCAATAAATGATAAAATTATAAGTTTTACTAATGAAAATCTTTCTCACTATTTTGTTTTAAAATTTTAGCTTATTTTGAGCATGGAGAATATAACATTATTAGCGTAGACTGGGCTATTTTAGCAAAAGGTATTTGCTATCGACAAGCTGCTATCAATGTACAGTATGTTGGAACTTGCACAGCAAAATTTCTCGAAAAAGTTTTTGAAGAGCGTAGCAGTGATATTGAACAAACTAAACTTCATGTTATTGGGTATAGTCTTGGGGCTCATGTTGCTGGATTTGTTGGTCGCACTTTAGAAAAGTTTAAACTACAACGATTAACAGGTAATATCTCATTTTTAGTATAATTATATTTTAAAAACTAATTTGCATTTATACACTAATAAAACTAAAAGAAAACTAATAGATATAAAACTAATAGAATTTATACACATAGATTAGTTAACTAATATTTTATTGTATTAAATTTAACTTCAATTTAAAATTAAAACCTGTTAAATGGTCAAAGGTAGTTTCAGTCTGAAACAAATGAAGACAAACTCACTAAATCTGTACCAGTAAGAAGGGAATAAGGATATTGAAAAGGGATGGTTGTCATGATTAATCATGAAATTGTTATTGTATGATAGATAGATAAAAATATTTATTGAGTTCAATATTTTTTCACCAACAACTGTACAATAACATTTCATAGTACATTGGAAATATAATTAACAGTTGTCTGGTGAGTTGGCAAATTTGTGAAAAATTTATAAACTGATAAAAAATGAACACAAAATAAAAACCAATAAAAATTATTAAAATTGAAAACATTTCTTTTAAGTAATAAACAATATAAATAACTAAAATGTTTTAGAAAAAAATTTTGATTAATTTAACTGAATATTATCACTGATAAAGATAGTTTTTGTTTCTTAACTTGTGATATATGGAACCAGTCTGTTTTTTAATGTTGAAAACAAATCTGAATTCTACTTTTTTTGATCACCCTACATTTTTGAAAAATTCCAAAATTTAAACTTTGAAAATGTAGATGTTATACAATGCATTATTATAAATACATGTTTTTTATTTTATATGATTATATTTATGCTCACTAAACAAATTTTTGACTCTATTAATTAGTTGTTAACCGTGAAACAAAAACTTAAGTCATAACACAAACATCACGTATTGTGACATCATATATCTCTCTGTTGAACTGTATATGAATAAGATTCATTATGTCTGTACAATTCAAAACAACACAAACAATGTTGACTTTGTTAGCCTACTGTTTTTAATAGTATAATATTTTCAGTCAGTGTGATAACTATATTAAGCGAGTGGAAAAGTGAAGTCTCATAATGCCTTGTAAGTGTGTAAATGATTTGGACAGTTTTTGTTATGTATGTGGTGAATTCACTAAACAAATACATCAACAAATACACTAAACAATACATCATCCCTGGTTTAATTAAAGAAGAGTATAAATTGTACTTTGACTGTAAAATTCAGGATAAGGCATGGGCTCCTCATATAATATGTGAAACTGGGCAGTCAACTTAAGAGGTGGCTAAAAGACATATGAAAGACCTTTCTATTTGGTATCCCTATGGTTTGGCATGAACCAAAAGATCAGTTAACTGTTTGTTATCTGTGTCTGTCTTTAACTGGGTTTGGAATTTCTTAGAGTAAACTCACTGTACTCTATCCTTCATTGCCATCTGGACTCAGATCTGTACCTCACAGTGAAAATTCATTCCATTTTCCAATCCAAGGTTTCTGAAAACTTGTTTAATGAAAATAGTGATGAAGGAGCAGTCATTATAAAAGAAAAAAAAACTTGATTCAGAGTTTGAATTATTTTCAGTGAGCCACATGTTATACGAGGGACGATCAGAAAGTAAGTTACACTCCCTCTATGAAACAAACATATATTTATAAGAAAATTTTTTTTTTTATTGAACAAAAAACTACATATTTTTATCTATTTTTTGACATAATCACCATTTGGTAAAGATTTGGGAAGACGTGTTAACCACTAGACCAACCCGGTGGGTTTCCTTCAGTTCATCATCATTAGTGAAACTCACCCCTCCCAGATCTTGGTTGAGAGGACCAAACAGGTAGTAGTCGCAGGCTGTAAGATGTTTGAGACCACACTTCCCAAAAGCGATGAATTTTCATCAAACAGCGAAACAATAAGATGACCTTTCTCAAGAAATGAATAATGTTAATTTACAAAGTAAAATTAGTTCAGAAAATAATAAAATAGCTAAAGCATTAGAAACTGATCTTTTTTTTTAGGGTAAATGAATTTAGGAACTGTTTTTAAATTATGAATTTACATTCAGAAATTAAGGAACTGCCAAATGAATTTGGCAGTAAGCCAAATGAAGTTGAATTTATGCAGTAACTCCATTTCCCATGAAAATGAATATGGGATGTTAGTTTTTCCATGGGAAAAAAAACAAACATCCTATGGGGGATGTTCGAAAGGTTTGATAACCTTTTGAACATGTGGGGGATGTTTTCACTTTTTTTGGCTGCAGCAGATTTTTGTGTCTCCATTCATGTGATGCTCTAGTCTCAGGAGTATAATGAAGCACCCAGCTCTCATCCCTTGTGATGATTTGTTTCAAAAACTTTGGACCAGTCCTGGATAAAGTTGATGCAAAACATTGATGTTTGTGGTTGTTCGTCAACAGATGTGTCACCCATTGCGCACACATCTTACAGTAAGCAGGCTGATCATGAATAATCTAAACACACTACCATAACTGATGTTAAGTTCACTTGCAATCTCTCTAATTTTAATGCGCTGGTTACTCAAGATCATTTCATTCAAGCAATCCGTGTTATCATTGTGTTTGCAGTTGAAGGACGCCCAGCATGTAGTTCGTCACTCACATTTGTTCTTCCATTTCTGAACATTTGGTACCAGTTTGTGATCATGGCGCATGACGCTGCATTCTCACTGTATATCTCAACAATTTGGTGATGAATTTCACAACAATTGTAATTTTTTGCCCACAAAAATCGGACTTCTGAACGCACCTCTGTGCTGGACAAAACCTCTGGAGGACATACCATATTGACGACACTGCACATATACTGAATGCCATTCAAAATTGCTGTTAGGGAAGCGTGAAGACAACAACACAACCAGAGCTGCTACTGCAAGATATTAATATATCCCTTCCAGTTCAAGAACATAACAAGGGCATAACTTACTTTTTGATCCACCTCTTGTATAACAAGGTGAGCTAAATGACTTGATAAGAGACTTATCAAAAAATCAAGCTGAATATTAAGGCTCAAGATACTTAAAACACATACAGAAATTTTGGGCTATCGAAGCTGACAGAAAAATTTCTTTCAATATTTTTTTGAAGAAGATTACTTAGTTTACTGTACAAATATTGATGAGCTTATGCTACAATTGTGCCAAGTTCATGAACTTGAGGATTGGTGTCTTTACATTGATTCCTTCAAGTCTAGCTTAAAAGAGGTTCTGCTTCACAATAATAATAAATATCCTTCTGTATGATCCAGTATGGAATTAATATGAAAGAAACATATAATGTTATGAAAACTATTATTGAAAAAATAAATTATAAAAAGAAGAGTTTGAATGTATGTGACAATTGGTTTTAAATTCTTAAATTTCAAAGATTCTTAAAAATTTGCCTTGGGTGAATTCTTAACTGCTGTGACTTATTTATCAATATTTAAGAGTAAAGTGTCATCTGTGTTTATAAATTAATAAATGATAAAGATAATTTATGTAAAGTCTAAGCAATAGTTTGACTAAGATTTTGCAGAACATCTTGTAAATTAGATTAGGCATTATTATGAATCCACCGGGTTGGTCTAATGGTGAACTCATGATCACAAATCAGCTGATTTCAAAGTCGAGAGTTCTAAGGTTCAAATCCTAGTAGACAGTTACTTTTTTTATGGATTTGAATACTAGATCATGGATACCACTTATCTTTGGTGGTTGGGTTTCAATGAACCACACATCTCAGAAATGGTCAGCCTGAGACTGTACAAGACTATACTTCATTTACATTCCCACATATTATCTTCATTCATTCTCTGAAGTAATACCTTATGGTGGTTCCGGAGGCAGAACAGAAAAATAAAGAAAGGCATTATTATGAATAGGAGAACTGGTTTTACCTTATAGGATCTCAGCCATCATTACTTTACTCTTGTGTGCCCAACTCTCCAAGACAGGAACAGAGTTATTGGACTGTCTTTCAGGCATAGAGGGCATCTTTTGACAAATAGCTGCCTTGCTATTACCAGAAGCTGGCAGCAAGATGACACAGATGAAACCAAGGCAGTGAGTAAACTTTTCCCCATGGCACTTACTAAGCAAAAAAAGGAATAAAGGTTAAGGAAGAGGAAAAGAACAACTGCAGATGTACGTTTCTGATCAGGCTAGATTAGGATAATTTACTGTTCTGTCCAGATAACAATCTTGTATTTATTCTTACCTTATTTTGAATTGTTACATTTTGATAATGTTTCAAGGTTAAGATGTAGTCTATTTAAATGCTAAACCATGAAATACTGAGTGTGGTTTTTTGGTCAACAAACTGTGATTCACTTAGTTACATTTTATAAGGATAGAAAAAAAAAAATTAATAATGATAATAATTCTTTTTATTAAAGAAATTATTATTCTCTTATTATTCAGTGATTTTTTGAGAGTGTGTACTGCTTTAAGATTTGTTACTTCAGTTTTGAATTTGTAAATAAGCATTATAATTATGTTTAAGAAAAATGTCAAAAATAAAACCAATAGTTACTGTGAAAAATTCATATAAAATACAAAAAAAAATCTATGTATGTATGTATCAATGTGAAATAAAATTTGCAATTTGGAGAACTGTCATAGCAAGATACATAAAAAAATCAAAAAGCTTAGAAAATATTTTTTCAATTTAATTACAGCCTTAGATCCTGCTTTACCAGAGTTTGGTGGTATCATACATCTTCAAAAGTCTGTAACAAAAACAGATGCTGTTTTTGTTGATGTTATCCATAGCAATAGTGGAGTGAATGGAAGAATAGCTTCAGTTGGACATGTTGATTTCTTTTTAAACAATGCTGTTGTACAACCTGGTTGTCTCCCACTTGGTGAGTTTGTGTTTAATTATTATGTAAATATAATGTTTTTAATTTTATTATTATCTTTAATTTTGTTGGAAATTAGAAACTTTCTACAAAAATGTAAGTTGTTTAGAGAATTTCTTTTAAAGCTGTTTTTTTAATTTATTTGTGAAAAATGAAAGTAGCTGTCTGCTGCTCATGCTACAATCATGGAATTGGAGCTACTGCAGTGAATAATGGGCATTTTTTCCTAAAATGTGTAGTTTTTGAGATATGGATGTGTCTCATTTAAATGGACCACCCAATTTATATTTGAGGAAGACTTTTCCTTTATAAGAGCTGAATTTACTCACTTTAAGCCATTGATTCTCAAACTTTTTCGCCCACCTCCCACATTGAGAATCAAAACTTTTCTAGCGTCCCCAAAATTTTTAAACTTACCACCGGTTAAAAATAGTAATTGCAATTGTTGTTTTCAAGATGCACTCTTAAAAACAACAATTGCAATTATTGTTTTTAAACGTGGCCTATTTCTGAGTTGAAACTTACATTGTAAATTAGAGCAATTAAAACGCATATTTAATCATATTGGAAGTATTTTTATTAAAACTGCTTTCAAAAAAATTACAATTATATCTATATAGTTATATAACAACAATAGTGGTAGCATATTGAATTGTTAAAAAGTATTGTTACCGTCAAGAAGTAGAGTATTCAAGCATTAATTTTTTTTATTCGTTCCTCTAAGCCTCTTGGTTGCAAAGTTAAAGTAGTTTCAATACAATAATTTTTTATCATAAAACTAGTTGACCCAGCAATACTTTGCCATTGCTAGATTTGAGTATATATATAGATTAAATGAACACAAATGAAAGTTTGATAAAACATTAAAAAACTGAAAATTACGGAACTTAACAAAATTTAACCTTTCTTTTTTTCCCTTTTTGCCATCTTCTCTTATTCGCATCTCCCCTTTTTTCCTTTTTCACTTCTCCTCTTCTTCCTTTTTCACACTTTTCCCTATTTCTCTTTTTCCATTTTTTGCAAAAATGTTCATTTTAATGTAACTAATATATATTCTGATTATGGGACAAATCAGACCATAAATACAATTTCTCAAACTATATCAATCCCAGCACGACCTTGTGGCTCCATTTTTCACAAAAATATTTCTTTCACGTAAATAATATATGTTTTGAATATGATCCAAATCAAACCATAAATGCAATTTTTCCAAATATTTCAACCCCAGTACCATCTAGCGAGTCAATTTTTTGAAGTGGTATTTCTTTCCATGCAACACATATTCTGAATATGAGCCAAATTGGACAATAAATACAATTTTTTGAAATATCTCGATCCCAGTGCCAACTAGCAGTCCATTTTTTGCTAAAATATTTCTTTTCACATAACTAATATATATTTTGAATATGTGCCAAACTGGACAATAAGTACAAATTTTTTGAAATATCTCAACTCCAGCTCACCTAGTGAGTCCAAACTAATTCAGAAACGTTTATGGGCATGCGCACAACTCACCAAAGTTTCATTGCAATCAAATGTATGGTATACATAATATACTAAGAGACAATATGCTAAGAGACAAACATTAAGAGAGACAACTTAGCATAATATGCTAAGAGACAAACAAACATTCATTATATATATATATATATATATATATATAGAAAATTTGGGAAAAGTTTGGAAGAAAGTGATGCGTACAGCATTCATTCTCAAAGTGGGTGATAACACCTTCTTGTGGGTGCTGGAGGCCTTCAGGAGGGCGGTAGAAAGCCCACAGAAAATTGGGGGCATTCAGATGGTTAAAAAAAAGATAAAAATTATGAACATAATTTTTGCCTTTTTTTGGCCTCCAGCACCCACAAGGTGTTATCGCCCACTTTGAGAATGAATGCTGTATGCATCGCTTTGTTCCAAACTTTTCCCAAATTTTCTAGATATAAAACAATAGTGTAAAGGAGAATAGTAAATGTAACATGTTTTAAGAAGTTCATTGTTTGAACTGATAAGGTCTACTGGTTAGTTTTAACAATATAAGTATAAATTTATTTATTTTTGATTAAATTAGGATTTGCTACATGACCCACCAGGTTGGTCTAGTGGTAAAGTCATCATTGCAAATCAGCTGATTTCAAAGTTGAGAGTTCTAAGGTTCAAATCCTAGTAAAGGCAGTTACTTTTGTACGGATTTGAATACTAGATTGTGGATACTGGTGATTCTTTGGTGGTTTGGGTTTCAATTAACCATACATCTCAGTAATGGTTAACCTGAGACCTGTACAAGACTACACTCCATTTATATTCATACATATCATCCTCATTCATCTGATGTAATATCTTAAAGTGGTTCCAGAGGCTAAACATTAGTGTTTTAGGTCCTTTTCTGTTATGAACTTTATTCTTTAAATGTATGTATATTATGTAAATTAAGAAAAATGCATGATGTGTGTGACCTTCTCCTACTTGTTCCAAGTTTCAGTAATACTGATACTCATATAAAAAAATATTTGTAAAGGCTATTATAATAAGCATGATTGTAAATGATATTAATTATACCATACATTATAGTAAGCTACATTTTTTTATAGCTTGAGGGTTCAATACACTGGAACATCCAACAGAGTTACATTCTCTTAATTGAAGGGTGTGAAGTAGAAATAAAATTCCAGCAGCCAAAGAAACATTATTAAATCATTAGTCATAGGTTAACCAAATCAAACAATTCTGGATATAGTTGCATTGTGTGTTGTTGGTATTTATTAGTATTTTAAGACCATAATGATTAAAATCATTTGGTATTAATAAAAAAATAAGAAAATACTTTTAGTCATATATTTTAAATATATGGCCTCTTTCTTTTTTCCTGTTTAGCCTCTGGTAACTACCGTTTAGATAATACTTCAGAGGATGAATGAGGATGATGTGTATGAGTGTGAATGAAGTGTAGTCTTGTACATTCTCAGTTCGACCATACCTGAGATATGTGGTTAATTGAAACCCAACCACCAAAGAACACCGGTATCCACGATCTAGTATTCAAATCCGTGTAAAAATAGCTGTCTTTACTAGGACTTGAACGCTGGAACTCTCGACTTCCAAATCAGCTGATTTGGGAAGACGCGTTCACCACTAGACCAACCCGGTGGCTTTAAATATATGGCCTAGTTCTAAAGAACTAAACTCTTATTTTCAAGTGATTCTGTGGTATGTACAACACAAAAAGTATGTTTTTCTTGGCAACTTTGCTAGCTACTTTGATAGAAAGAAAGTATGAAAGCTTGAAGTTAAGTGTGTTATTACAAATAAATCAATATGCCTGCCAATTAATCTATCCATTCCTCTATCAGTTTTGTAATAGACAGAGTCATCTAAAAATAATTTTACATTTTTTTTACTTGTTCAAATCTCTCAGTACATTTTTGTCAAAGGAAAAAAGGTTACTTGCAAGATAACATTTCTATTACAAATCAGCTTTGTTAATTTTCAATGAATTAAAAATTTATATTTTACATATGACATTTTTTTATGTATTTATTTAGAAGCAAATTATTGGTTATATATTTTAAAAACATTATAAAACCATTTTATTCTGATTTCATTTCATTAAACAAAAAAGTTTAATTTAATGTTTTGATTCATACAAAGATGAATTGACAGAAGTACAAAAATTTAAATTTAATTCTGAAAAATAGTATATTTTACCAATATTAAAATAAGTTAGTTTTTGACTTCACAAATCTTTGCTTTATGAAGATCATTAAAAACGAAGTATACGTTTTTTCAACGTTTTCTTTCATACCTAATTTTATACAAAGTATTACTTGTTGAAGTGGTGTTTTGATTCTAAGGATGAAAATGATAGTGACTGCAAGTATCTGTTCTGAAAAATTGCATTGTATTATATAATTTTTTAGAAATTCATCAGAGAATGCAGGAAATGCTGTAGTACTTATAACCATAGATCATTTTTTGTATTTATTTATGAAATGATTTTTAAATTTATCATTATATTGATATTTTTAATTGTTATATCATTTAATTAATAAAGTTTCATCTACCAATGGACATAGAAATTCAGTGCTTTTTCAAAAACAAAAATAAACTGAGAGTTAGAAATTAACTTGAATTGAGAAGTTTATAATAGTCCAGTGAAATAATATAAAATGATATTTTTAGTGAAAACTTTGCAAATTTTTTTTCTTACAGATACTCCCTGCAGTCATGTACGTTCAGTGTTGTGTTTTGCTGAGTCGATTTTAACAACTGTTGGTTTTTATGGTTACAAGTGTCGTTCCTTGTACTCTTTCTTAAGCCATTTGTGTAGACCATCTTCACCAGATAAATGGGTACTAATGGGGGAATATGTTGATCATAAGTAAGAAAAAATAATTTAATTACGTCTATTTATTTCTAAAGAATAATTGTAAGTGTTTGGGTTAATTTTTCTGCATGCAAAAGTAATTATTTGTTGTCTGAAGAACACTTCTTTCTTGAAAAATATCTGATGTGGACACCAAATGATTTCCTTGTACGCCTATTAAATTACATATACACATTTTTTTTAAAATGAGAAGTACATAAAATTTTATTTCATTAATAACTTCTGATATTTTTCATAATTTTTGTTATTGGTATTGAATTATTATTTATTGTAAAAATTTTTTTTACAATCAAATGTTAATAATTATTAATAAATCAATATATTTAAATAAAAGAAAAAAAAAGTTAAAAAAAACATCTGATTTGAACGACACGTGCTTCCCTTTTTTTTAACCTCCAGGACTGCAGTTGCTTCAGGCCTTTCATCCGGAAGTCTCAGGTTCGAAACCTGGTCAGGTATGGCATTTTCACACGCTACATGTCATCTGTCTCATCCTCTGACATAACAGTGATCCTGGAGGTTAAAAATAGATGAATGACAAGTAGCGTGTGAAAATGCTATGCCTGCCATGCTTCAAACCCGGGACCTCCAGATGAAAGGCTGAGATGCTTCCACATATGACTTCTTTGTACACCTGTTAAATTACATTTACACATTTTTTTAAAATGCAAAGTACATAAAATTTTATTTCATTAAAAACTTATGATAATTTTTTTTAATATATGTATATATATATATTTTTTTTTTTTGTTATTGGTTTGTTATTCATCATAAATTTTTTTTACAATGAGGGGTTAATAATTATTAATAAATCAATATATTTATATTTAAAAAAAAAGTTAAAAAAATAGGCGATGAAGTCTGATTTGAATTGATGTACCTTCTCTTAAGATCCAAATATTTCATTAATTAAAATGTTTATTTGGCTATAACTCTGGAACCAATGAAAATAAGTACCACTTATGATAAATCACTGAAAAGCCCTCAATGAGGGCTTATTACTGCTGTTAAGAAAGATGGGCTTTTTTGGACACTTCTGGTTCAGTCTATTGCAGTCAAAATGGCAGGTGCACAACTAAATGTTACAATAGTACTAAATACAAAATTTCAATATCCTGCGGCTAATTATTTTTGAATTATGCAAGATACAAATATGCATACATTTGTACGTACAGATGTCACACCAAAACTAGTCAAAATGGATTCATGGATGGTCAAAATGGATATTTCCATTGAAATCTGATCACAGTACTTATGATAGCGATCACAATACTTTCTTTATTTCATACAAGGAAGTAAAAGTATGATAGAAATAATGCACGAAATAACATTCACAGTCATGTTTTTAATTTATGTATACGGATTTTAAAACTTTGTTTTAAATAACATACTGTCACATTATTATTATTATTTCATCTATGAAAGGTGATATTGCAGTGTAGCATTAAAAGTTAAAGCCAATTAATTGCTGGTAGAAAGAAGAATAAATTATTATTCGTAAAATCACTTTGACAATCTTAACATATTAACCTGTATTAAGAGTCTCCAGTTATTAAGGTTGATCTCACAAAAAACTGTAAAACTTTAATTATGTTGTTATCAATCTTTATTTACAATAAAAAATATCAAATATAGAGGTTAAATGTGAAAGCACTAAGTTAAAAAGTGTTGCAGATGCCACAATATATTGCCACAATATATCCTTCAATATTTTTTCCCCAAATGTATACTAACTCTTAAATCAAGTTCTTTAAAGTTTGATTTCCAACACAATATACTTTTTCCTGATCTACAAGGCTAGGTTTGCTTTTACCCTTATTATTTTCTCTATTTACTGTTTCTAAAAAAAAAGAATTTATCATGTATCAATGTCATTGGTTTACATATAAGTTAAAAACAACTAAACAGATTTTTATCTTATATACAGGAAAACTGTCTTTCATTGCTTTTACAGAATTTCTAATTAATTGGTGCCAAGGAACAGATAATATTTTTGAGGGTCAACTAGGGGCTTGTAATAATGGTTTTCCATCAGGAGTTAAATTATTTTATTTCTTCCAATGTTTTAAGACACTGTTGACCCCAAACAATGGCTGCCCATTCACAAATAAAAGTTAAATATAAAATTTACAAATATGAAACTTCGTATACCTTAATTGAATTAGTAAAAAAAAGAATTAATATTTTTAATTTCCACACATTTGCAAGTGCATTTTATAATTTTTTTTTCAATAAACGTTTTATAATAAACTGTTTCACAAATATAACATGTCTTTTTTATATTAATACCATAACTGGACTGGTTTATTAAGGATTTTTTTTTACCATTTTGAAACAAATTTGCTTCTAAACTATTTGACTATGAATCAGTAAAAAGATAAAACTCCTTTAGGTTTATGCACCTCCCACCAGGTTGATCCTGTGGTGAACTCATCACAGATCAACTGAGTTTTAAGGCCGTTATTTAAGCCATCATTTTCTCA
Source organism: Lycorma delicatula (assembly GCF_047948215.1). Classification (NCBI taxonomy): domain Eukaryota; kingdom Metazoa; phylum Arthropoda; class Insecta; order Hemiptera; family Fulgoridae; genus Lycorma; species Lycorma delicatula. Next base: position 28,226,145 of record NC_134460.1, read on the forward strand.
TAGTAGATGATTGTTACTAAAGGCTGAATTATAAAAGCAAAGAAATAATCATCCATGTGGTGAGTGATTTGCTGCATAATGAAATATTTTCATCATCTATTTGCAGTCATATGTTTAAGTATATAAAGTATAGGTTGGAATAAGTTATTTTAGAAAGCTTTTCTTTTTTAATTTCCTTGATAAAATTAAAAAAAAAACAATTTACTAAAGAATCATATATAATATGAAGAAGTATTTAATCTAGAAAATATAATTGTAATAAGTTTTGGGAAGTAGAAAGGAGTAAATTCATGATGATGATCTGTACCATCAAAAAATGAAAGTTTTATGGTTAGATTACTAATTTAGATTACATTGAAATGGTGAAGAGTCATACTTGTTAATTTGTAATTAAAATTTATCTATAATTTGTTACATTATTTGCTTTATTAAGAATAATAGGGTTAAAAGTATAAATTTTGAAGAAGTGCTTTAATAAAATAATATAGTATAATGTATTTCACTAGTTTTTATCTCATTGTAAAATTATTTTATTCATTGTATCTTTAAGAAGCCTATATATGAAAACTTATTATTATTCATTTGAAAGATTTTAAAAGATGCCAAAAATTGATTTTAAAAAAAATAATTTTACAGGACTTAGATGTTTGTTTTATCTGTTTCAGTTCAACTGGTAATTATTTTGTTCAAACGAATAAGGTAGCACCGTATGCTAAAGGATTATACACATTAAAAGATGGAGATAATGTTTCTAATGTTACAACTGTTACAGCAGTACAGAACGTTAAATGTGCATTGACTGAAACAGCTATTACACCAACAACAAATTAAACAACTTTTTCATCAGGAGTAAATAAAAGTCCCACATTAGTGATATATTAATAATTCAATTTCAATTTAAAATTTAAATCTCTCCTTCATTGTCTATATTTGAGTGAGTGTTACATAAAAACTTATATTTTAATGGGTTGGTTTTGCATATTAAGTTCTAATGAACATAAAATTTCCTTTTTTACATTATTATTGATATATTGGAGTATTAGGAAGTAGGCTCTATGTAATGTACAGTCTCACTACACAGTAAATTGGGTCTACGAGTCGGTTTACAGGCACTAGATGCCAAAGGTGCATTGGCTTTTCAAATCTAAGCAACTTTAACATGGAAAACATAACATTATCTCAGAACCAATAATGAGGAAGAAGGAATCAAAAATAAGGAAAAGGGATGGTTGGTGAAAAAAGATAGTCTACCCATCAGGGTAGATCAGAGTACTTTATCACCTTATCCTGGATGTTATTAAAAGCTTGTTTCTGTTTTAACTGGAAAGGCATAAATTTAACTTGGGTATTTGAGTAGCATTAGCTTTACTGTCTGGCCTATAATAATGAATTGAAAATAACAAAACAAACAAAAGATTTTTTATTTCTTGGGGTTTTGAGGTTCTTAGTCACAAAAAATATTCAAATCTTACTCACAAAATTCTGTGTATATTTGTGTACAGCATTATTTCTTCTATTGTATGTTTTGCTTTCCTCAATTTCTACTCTTTCTTCAATTTCTACTCGTAATGACTTTATTGAAATTTGAATATAGTTAAGAATCAAAAATTTTGTATTCTTGTGTACATGTATATACTTTTCAGAATATGATTTAGTCTGAAAGTTTGTAAGCAACGATAAATAAATAAATATATTTACAGGCATATATGTATTTTTCTTTATGTACATAGTTACAGTAATATTTAGGCATCCTAAAATAGAAGAACTTTTCATAATGATTCAAATATGTAAGTAGATTTTCTCTATTGGCTGTATGAAGTTATCCGTATGATTTACGCATTTTCTTGGCACATTTATTCTTTACAACACACTTCACATGTGTGTTGCTAAATGAACTGTTGCTGGTATGATTAAGCAGACTGCTGAATGGCGACATTTCGCAACACAACATGAATGAATCATCCTACATACATAAACAGTCACTGTCAAATTCATGTTTAAAATAAATTATCACCAAAAAATACACAAAATTTGGAAAAAGCAGTTCATGAAAAATGTTCAATAGAAAAAATACTGATACCACTTTTGAATTCAGCATAAAAAGTAACGTTTAAAACATAATAAACGTTTCATGTACAAAAACTGTGTTTTTCATTTTAATAGATTAAATATTATATTTTGTTTAAAATTTTTTTAACAAATGTTATGTTTTCTGCAGAAAATAATAGAAAAAGTACAAAAAAACCATCATAATTAAATAACTGCAATTAAAAAACATATTTCATTACTAGTGTATCTTTTTAAAGTTTTTTTTTTATCATGTGAGTTTCTAATAAATTATTCTATTGAATGATTTATTGCTGGATGATGGAAATTTCATTGGCAGAGGTATGTCAGGTAATTTGCAGTTCATGGTAGATCTGTTGTGTCAGAATTGTGTTGGTACTTGACTAAAATTTTTAATAGTATGCTTTTTGTTGGCTATTATTCTGGAAAAAAAGGAGTAAAATTGTTGTTTAAAGGTGGTGACAAGGACCTCACTGTGAGCTCCTCTTGTAGGTCTTTAATACTCCTGCCACTAATTGGAAAGGTTTTTGAGAAGGTATTGTATCTCGTACTACTGATAGATTGAATTCTAGAAAGTTGTTGATGGATGATCAGTAGTAAGGTTTTCACCCATGCAGGAGCAAAGAACATGCTATTCTTAAGATTATGAACATTGTTTCTTCTAGTGAGTCCGAGTATATCATAGGTCTCTTTTTGGACATATCAGGGGCTTTTAATAATTTGTGGTGGACCTCTGCCCTGTTTCAGCTGCAGAAGCATGATTGTATGCAGAATGAGCTTTCAGGAGCGAGGCATTGGCCTCGCTCCTGAAAGCAGACCAGAGTAGAGAGAGAAGCTTATTAAATATTTTTTCATTAGAAGCTTATTAAATTTGTGAATCTGTATCTTGATTTTTAAGTAAATTAAGAGGATTTTGAATAAACTGAATTGTAGGATAAAATTGTCATTGTTGCAATTAAAGACTCAAGTTAAGTAATGATTTAAGTGCATATTCTAATTGAAGTTAGATATAGGAAGAGTTTTTGTCTGAACCTTTTATGTTATATGAAGGCACCGGGGATCATGCTTCCATGAATTGATTAATTTGATAGTTGAAGGTTGTAAGTTATGGTAGGTGGTCATGGTTGGAAGAGGGCCTTACTAGGTTGTGTAAATACACTGATGGAAATGTCTGCTGAGACATTTGCATCAGTGGCATCCTGACAGAGGCCAAACTCATGACTGTGTTTTAAAGGGTCTAAAATATGACTTCTGGTAAAGCCCATCAGGGCTTGGAACTGAGGGGGGTGACCAGGATCATCACAAGGCGGGTGTCCGTCCCGTACAGAGTCAGGATCTCATATAAACTCCAACTTTAGAGAACTAGGATTTACTTTGCTTTGTTAGTGACATCTCATAACTAATTTGGTTTTTAGCAATCCCCAGACAGAATAAGCTGCCAGTATATTTATTCGATAGATATTACTTTATTTTATTTTATCTTTAACTTCATATCTACTTTGTCTTATTAAAAAAAAGTTAATCATAATTTTTAATAATAATTAAAATATTTTCTAGCTCTCAAAGATTATATGGATAAAACTGTGTATTGCACGGTTTCAATAATCTTTCAATTGCATAGTTGACTTGTAGGAGATTTAAAGGTCCAGCTTTATTAATTATATATACATTGGATATGAAACAACATTCTTCAGACTGTTCCATAGCTGTAATCCATCAGATCAGATTATAATCCTTAAACAAGTATCTTTACTCTCTTCTGTAATTAAGCAGGTCTGCTAATGAACTGTAAACAATTCAGATAGATTCCAACTAAAGGATCATACAGAAGTACTTTTTAAAATTTTTGCCTTAGATACTGTTCCTAAGTAGCTATTCAATCTCTTTAACAGCAATCAACTATTGTGTTAGGCAGGGTTTTACGATTCTGTTCAAATGCAGCTCTAAGTTAAAAGCAGATATTGTTTGTATGATTAATGGAATAAGTAATATTTGTACACTGCACTCTTCCATGAATCATCAAATGGGAATGAGAGTGATGTACAGTTTAACGAAAGCCTCAGACCTCTGCCCGCCGTAACAAATTATACAGTTAATCAAAGCCTCAGACCTCTGGCCGTCATAATGAATTATTAGTTTATTAAGGCCATTGCATAAGCAGAAAATGTTGGTGAAGGAATTTACTCAAGAAAGTGGTAGCTAACCTATCTGTAAATCTATCCAAAGTGAATGAAATTGAGAATCTATCAATTTATCAACTGATAACATGTCTCTTGTAACTGAAATGCAATTTCAATTGCATTTTATAGTATTTTTAACGTTATCCTTTTCTGATAAATCACAATCTTACTCAGTGTTAGAGTAAGTATATAAAATATATTACAAATGTCATTTTGAATCAGAATAATTTTTATGTATTAATTTGTTGCAAGTAAATATATTTAAATACTTAAATGGAATCAAATCAAATACAATGGAATCAAATCATAAATACAAATAAAAACTCTTATAAATTAGAAAGCAGATCATTAATCAATTATATAGAATCAAGTTCAGCTGTACTATACATTTATATCAATGAATCTTGATTTAACAATAGCAAGAAAATCTATGAACATCAATTAATTTAACAATAGCAAAAAGTATCTATGAACATCAAATGAATCTAGCAGATTTATATAGGTAAAATCTTTAATTATATATTTTATTAATGCATTCATTAACCTTCCAGTGAAATAATCAAATGCTGTTCTTGGTTCATCATCAAATTCATTCAGTTTCATGATGTCAACATGATATTTCTGACTTTTTGTTATTGTATCAAGTGTATGGATTAATGCTTGACTTATACCATCTGGAGCTGGTTTAATACAATTTAATGAATTAATTAGCTTGAATAATATTTATAGATTCTACTTTATTTTCTTATTATTTAAATTTATTGTGTACATTTATTGTGAATGATTTGTTATTTTTATCAACTACTCCATTTAATAACCTTTTGTTTATGTCTGGATTATATAACTGAAGTTCAAATATATTAATAACATTAGTAATAGTAGAAGTAGCTATATTTAAAATATCTTTGCTCATACTTCCTTTTACGCCTATTAAATTACATATACACACTTTTTTAAAATTAAAAGTATCTAAAATTCTATTTCATTAATAACTTCTGATATTTTTCATATTTAAAAAAAAATTTTTATTATTTATTGTAAAAAAGTTTTTACTATCAGAGGCTAATAAATCAATTTATGTAAATTAAAAAAAGTTAAAAAGAAATTGATGAAGTTAGATTTGAACCGATGTGCCTTCCCCTTGTAAGATGAAAGTATCTCATTAATTAAAATTTTATTTGGCTATAACTCTGGAACCAATAAAAATAAGTACCACATGATATATCATTGAAAAGCTCTCAATGAGGGCTTATTACTTGCAGTTAAGAAAGAAATTTTTTGAATTTTGGGCTTTTTTTGGATAGTTTTGGTTCAGTCAATTGCAATCAAAAGGAGAGGTGCACAACTAGATATTACAACAGTCTTAAATCAAAAATTTCAACATTGTAATCATTTTTGAGTTATGTGAGATACATATGTATGCACGTATGTGTGTACATACATATGTACAGATGTCATGGCAAAACTAGTCAAAATGGATTCAGGGATGGTCAAAATGGATATTTCCGTTGAAAAATGAAAAACAAAATTTTTCGCGATTATTTAATGCAGTTATTTTCCATTGCTTTCTGTATTCTACTACTGTTGACTTCCTTAATAAGTTCCTATGTTTTTGAGGGCAATTTCCTACCCTGAGGGCAACAGAGCACCTTCTACCCACCACTGGTCATCCATGCTCTGAGGAGGCTGTTGGCGCTTGTTGTGGAAGGAACGTTTTATACCAGGAGTAACTTGGTCTTTTATTGGTTAGCCATTTGTACATACTAGCAGTTGTATAAAATTTTAGCCTCTTTCTACCTTGGGGAGGTGGATATCAATCAGGATTTTACCTTCATTGAATTTCTGACATTAAGCATTTCCTAGATTCTCTAGTACTTTTAAATATGTTTAATTTGAATGCTGATAATTTAAATTTTCTGTTGATCTCTTTAAGTTTTTAGTGTAACATAATATAAAAAATATGTAGTGCATAATTTCACAACATTTAACATTTTTTTACATTGTGTCCAAGAATAATGTTTTGGTGAAGGGGTTTCAATAAATTATTATGTATAACTCAAATATATTGTAAGTACTGCAAATAGTTGAAAAATGGGGCAAATCCTTACAGCTGATTGAAGTATTTATTCAAGAACCAGCTTACTCAAGAGTGTTTTTATAATCTTGGCAGAAATTATAAAGTTTTAATTACAAAATGCTATTCCAGTTTATATGGCATATCAATTGGAGAAATTTCTCTACCTAATTTTGTTATATGTTGAAATAACTGATTAAGGGTACAGATTCCGGTCGGTCTGTATATATTCTTAATTCTCTTTTTAGTAAACTTTTTAATCAAATATATCAGCTGATTTCTTATTCTCCTTTCTGCTAATCAAACCTATATTTTAAAATACGATAATTCTAATCTTGTGTCTAGTTCAAAAAATTAGAACTAAGTGTCAGGTTACAAAAATAGGTTGTTAAATCTTTGTCTGGTACCAGTAAATACGGCATATCACATTGATTTTAAGTAAATTAAAAATTCTGACATTTACATATCTATGTTTAAAATTGTAAATTTGGAACCTATGTTAAAAAAATAAAGCTTAATCCTAAATAATAACCGCATTCACTTTTAAAAAAACCCGAACAATTCATATTTAGATTACACAGTAGCATATTACTTTGAGAAAGAACCTTATTATGCTTCAGGTTTTACTTTTAATAAATTACTTGATGACCTAAAAGATCATTCAAATAGTTTAATTAAAATTAAACTAAAAGATTAACTTTTAGAAATAATATTACTTTACTGATGACTTTTTAAATAAATAACACTAACTACAGTTGAATAATTTCAAGGGGGCTAGGACCTTGATTTACAGCCTTTCTTAAAACCTTCTTGATTCTTGATTTTTAAATTTTCTCTGGGATAACACGAATATATCCTGAAAATTTGTAAGTAATCGATCAGTTGGTTCTCACATGATGCTGTTGCAAATGGACAAACAAACAGATTGGTCTACTAACTTTTGCATTTATGACTAACTTTTTTATTAACTATTACTAACTTACTATTATTAACTATTACTAACTTTTTACATTGTAGAAAAAATAAGAAAACATTTGATTAGCAAAGATGTAGATGCGACATTAGAAAATACCTTTTATGTATTTTATAAAAATATAAGACTTTTGGGTGCAGAGAAAGTCAACTGGAGTTTAGAAATCATATAAATAAGCAAAATGTATTGTTACTCAATTGTACCTCTCAGGAAAATAAACCGATCGTTTAACATAGTTGTCAAGATAAACATAGTTGTTTTAATATGTAAAACTGTTTTGATATTTGCATTAAACAAATGATTTTTCAACTTGTTTAATGTGCAATTAAATACATACTCAAATATGCATATATTTAACACCTTTAAAACCATTATTTTTTTCTGTATATTTTATTTATTTATTATCTTCACATATCTGCAGCAATATTACTTCATGTAATATATCTTTATGTATACATATGAACTGGAATCGCTTCTCTCAGTTCATAAAAAATAAAATTTTATGTTTTTAGATAATAAAATTAAAAAAAATGCTAGTGTAATAGAGACCAATTATTTTAACTAATAACTTTGTTCTTTATCAATGTATAATAAACAATTGCAACTATAAAAACTGAGTGCATTAGTATTAGTTAGTATTAGCATTAGTATTAGTATTAGTTATTAGTAAGAGTAGCATAGAGGTGTAGTTCTGCTGCAGCAATAGAGTAACAGCAGTAGAATTAGTAGTATAGTAGTAGTAATAGAAGAAGAATAACGCAATATTATTCTATTCATTGGTCTGCTAGGTAAACTTAGTACTATGTTTTTCTAATTTACTTTACTAATTTTCATGAATCAAAAACTAAATATAATGTTTTAGTTCTCAATAATGCTAATCACTTTAGATCTTTCTTCAGCTATAGTTTATAGTTTTTAGCTATTTTTTTATTTTTTAGCTATGTACTTGTATATCTGTAAGTATTTTTATAAAATTGTTATATGTACTAAAACAGAACAAAATGCCACTTGTAAAGACATTTTTCATTTAGAGAATTTAAAAGAAAATTATTTAATAAGTGAATGGTGCTGATTAATTTTGATAGAATTTTATTTCAATCTCTTAGTCTCTGTTGTGGAAAAGTAGCATCTCAGCCTTTCATCTGGAAGGTCCTCGGTTTGAGTCCTAGTTAGGTGTGACATTTTTCATAAACAAAAAAATTTCCATTCCATTTCATATTTCACTCACAATCTTAAGGCTGGTGTAATAATTAATCATCAATATGAAAAAGAAAAAAAAATTAACTGAGTATTAAATACATTAATTACTTAAAATTGTTTAAAGTATTTTGTTATTTCTACTCTTGTGTGTGATTCCTGGATTATTTAATTAATAACATTCAATTAGAATTAAGCTGAGAACAAACCAGAGGATAAAATAAATAAGTAATTTGTATATTGAAAAGAAATGCTTCAACGAGGTAGAATATTACTTAAAATTATTCTGTATCAAAACAATACTAAATAAAGTAACAGAGAAAGAAGTGATTTTTTATTTTATTCTCTGCCCAGTAACAGCAAAATACATCTAGACTCTGTCTATAAATTATAACAGTCTATTGTTTTTTTACATTAATTAATGAATAAGAAAAAAATGACAAAAAATTTGGTAGTGTGTAAAAAAGCCCAAAATTCATTGGGATTCAGACAGAGAATCACAGTTTAAAATGTAATAATAATAATTTTTTATCGATATTCATAAACACTAAACCAACTTACATGAAAAATTTATTGTTTATAGCAGTTGCTTTTTACATTTTCCTTTAAAAATACCTTTATCCACTGTGATTATTTTACTAATTGTAAATAAGAACTATAGTTATGGTTATTTATCTCATTAAATGGTATGTTAATATTTTGTAGTGGTATAAAATGATTTGAATTTAAGATTAATTTTATTTGGTTAGAATTTCTTGTAAATGCAATGAGTATGACAATTAATGAGATTATGTTAACGCACAAACATAAAAAAAAGGTTAAGATGAAACAAATTAAAAAGTAGTTTTTAAATAATTGCCAAAATATTGCAGATGATTTTTTACTAATCAGAATATGTTAAATAGTGTTATATATATTAAACTAAAAGCCACTGATAAATATGTGTGAATTATTCACATGTATTAGTTTTAATGATAAGAGAACTGATTAAAAGTACTTCTGATAAATATGTATTGTTTTCGGAGGTGAATATTTAATTAAGACATTATATATAATTATTATGCAGTTATTAAATATAGTAATAGGATTCACAAAGCATTTAAGAGCTAAAATATGTTCATAATAAAATTAATATTTGTACACTGTATGTGCTGATTAGTTGCATTAGTTCCAAACATCAGTATTATCAGAAAAAAAATATTCAAATTTAAACAAAAAATTGGTTGCTAAGTTTATCCTAATGTAAACAGAGCTTAAAATTTGACTCTTTCAGTTACAAAATGATTACTCCCATTAAATATTTTATTTTCTATTTATTTATTTGTTAAAAGAAGAAATACGAAGAAAAATCTGATAATAGTTTTTTAAATAAGATTCTAAAAAGTAAATTTTCAAAAATTATTAAAAAATTAAAAAAAAATTGTTTACAAAAAAGAAATAAATTAATAGAAAAAGCAGAGTGAAAAAAGTAAACCAATGTTTAAAACACATTACAAAAAAGGATATTTCTAGCTGTGTCCATAAAAATAAAATAAATTAATGAAACAACTGTTAACTACATTTACATTCAGTATTGCTTTAGGCAGTCCAAGTCAAAACTAAAACATTTTCTTAAATACAGTATAAACCACTTAAACCCTCACTAAGATTGGCCAGCTTGGAATAGGGATGTACGATTCATTTCTGTGTTTTGGTTAGGCTTACTATACGTCCGGGATTAGCTTGGACAGTCCTTGTTTTCTAGTGTTGTCTGGGGTTACAAAAATGTCTGGGGTTTGAGAATTTTATGACTAGCGAGGACTTTTTTAATTTCAGATCTATATGTACGACAATGCGTTTTAAACATTCTCTTACGGTTGTGCATCTCTCAGCTGACCTTGGAGCAAGTGTGACGTCAATTTTGACGTAGGCATGGCTACCGGTCTCGCCACAACTTTTTACTTAGTCATTTGGTAACACAACAGGGGTAATGTGTTAATGTTGTTTTCATGTGTGAAGTAACTCGTCTACACGTTTTTGATCATTTTATCTTATTCGTTTTTTGTTTCATCGTTTAGCGATGGGCAAAAGAAAATGTGTGTTTAATGTTAACCTGCAACAGGAATACAAATTTTTGAGATTGTGCAATAATGGTAACAATGAATGTGTTTATTGCACACTGTGTACTGGAGAATTTTCTGTTATACATAAAGGAAAGGTGATATTGAAGACCACGTGAAAACAGCTAAACATACGAGTGCTATTAATGCTACTGCTTCAGCAAACATAAGAGATTTTTTTAAAGCCAAAGATGGGAATAACAATAACAGTGATCTGGATTGTGTTGCTAAAGAAGCTACGTTTTGATGACAAGACTGCTAGACATGAACTCAGTTTCAAAACATCAGACTGCACATCTAAATTGGTTAAAAAGTTATATGACCCAAAATTTTCATCTGTTAGAACCAAAACTGAGGCAATTATTGTTAACATTATTTTGCCATTTATATTTGATAATGTGTTGTGTTCTTTGGAAAACATTGATTATGTAACAGTAATGATGGATAGCTGAAACACAAATAAAGTGAAACTTGTTCCGATTGTTATAAGATATTTCAATCTGGTGGAGGAAATTCAAGTTAAACTTTTAAATTTCGATAAGTGTCAGATGACACTGTTCAAATTTTGATTCAGTATCTTTTGCAGTGTGTAAAAAAAATACAAACTTGAAAATTTGGTTTGTTATACTACTGATAACACTAACAGTAATTTTGGTGGTGTGAAGAGAAAGGGGAATGAAAATATGTTCAGAAAAATTCAAAGTGATTTAGATAGACCTATTTTAGGAATTGGTTGTTCAGCCCACATTGTACACAGTTCAGTGGAAACAGCATGTGATTCTCTACCCGTGGACATAGAAATTATTGTTATAAAAATTTATAAATATTTTCACATATATACAATAAGAGTAATGAACCCTAAAGAGTTCTGTGAATTTATGGAAACAGATTACAAAAAAGTATTATGTCATAGCAGTACAAGGTTCCTTAGTTTGTTACCTGCAATAAAAATAATTGTTTTCATTTTTGATGACCTAAAATCATACTTTTTATCTTACGGTAAATGCCCAAAATTGTTATTTGATTTTTTTTGAAAATCTAGAAAGTGAACTGATTTTGAAATTTCTAAACGGTACTGTACAGTTATTTAATAATATAGTGTTGAAATTGGAAGCTAATTCTACCACAGCTACAGAAGCATTTCAGACATATTCTGAATTAATTTGTCAACTTCAGGAAAGAAAAACCCACAAGTTTATAACATCTTCTGCCAAAGAATTGCTATACACTCTAAAAGAAAATAATGATGTTCAGGAACAAAAATTCTTCTCAAGCATAGACAATTTTTATAATTCTAGTATCCAGTACTTGTGAAGAACCAGTTTTCAGTGGATAAATTTATGAACTGAAACTGCCTGGTCTGATTTAGAAGAGAGTGCATAGCTTTTTAATGAAATTATAAAGGATTCCATAAATACTGATGACCTATTTGATGGATGTACATTGTTGAATCAGGTAACTCAAAACCAAAGGGTAGATTGTGGTTCAAGTTCTGAGAAAGTACCAGAAACTATTGAAGAGAAGAGGAAAACAATTTTTAAGGTGTTTCAAAAGACTGATATTTCATGTTGTAACATTTCTAAAATCGTTGAGTTTGCAATGTCTTTGTCTGGGACATCTGCTCCAGTTGATAAAGTTTTTTCAATTTCAGGAAACATTTGGTCTGCAGAAAGAAATAGACTTTTAGTATATACTGTTAAACATCTGCTAAATGTTAAAATTAATTCAGAACTTACTTGTTATGAATTTGATGATGTAATTAAAACAAACAAACCATTTCTGAAAAAAGTTATGTCTAGTGAAAAATACAACTGAAGAAATAAAGTTTAATGTTTCAGTAAACTGTTAGGACTTTTAAGTAATTTCAAAACTATTTCCTGGGTTGGATATAAAAAAAATATGGTAAGCTTAGTTTTGGTCACAATTTTATTTCATAATCTTGGAATTGTTTTGGAGAGTTTTGGAGAATTGTCTTGGAGATGTCTTTGTCTGGGACATCTGCTCCAGTTGATAAAGTTTTTTCAATTTCAGGAAACATTTGGTCTGCAGAAAGAAAAAGACTTTTAGTATATACTGTTAAACATCTGCTAAATGTTAAAATTAATTCAGAACTTACTTGTTATGAATTTGATGATGTAATTAAAACAAACAAACCATTTCTGAAAAACGTTATGTCTAGTGAAAAATACAACTGAAGAAATAAAGTTTAATGTTTCAGTAAACTGTTAGGACTTTTAAGTAATTTCAAAACTATTTCCTGGGTTGGATATAAAAAAAATATGGTAAGCTTAGTTTTGGTCACAATTTTATTTCACAATCTTGGAATTGTTTAACATAGTTACAAAGTTTGTTGTGGTAGCTTATAAATTTTGGGTCTGGTTTTGTTAAATTTTTAAACAACTCCTTACATCATTTTGATGTCAGTTCAAAGAATGATTAAACCTCCTACATGGTCAAAAACCGTATATTAAGATTAATGAGACGTCAACAAAAAGGGCCTACAATGTTAAGAAGTTATAAAAGCCTTTTTATCAGACCCTTGTTTTTCTATAAATGTGTTAATACTTTAAAAAGTAGTTAATAAGAACGAACAAATCACAATTTACAGGCTTAAAGATTTATAAGGGTTTTTATTCAGGTCTCAACATATTGTTAAAAGTAAATAAAAACTATAAGAAGACCAAATTATTACCTTTTGTATTAGTTAAAAAAATTTTAATATAAATTTAATAAAAACCATAAAAAGTATAGATTATCTATTAGAAGAAATAATACTATTTCATTTACTTTTTATTTTAAAAGTTCATGAGATGACGGATTTTTTTTCTCTCTTTCACAATGAAAAAAAAACATCGAAGGGTTTGAACAGGGGCAGTTTCGCGGAACTTTACTTTTCCGTAGAAATGACCGCTACTGCTAGTAAAAAATATTTCTCGATCCTTTATTTTGATGTATTGCGATGATTAAAATTTACAATTTTCTATCCCGAATCTGAGATGAGGTAAAAATTAACACGTATAAGTATTATCATCTTTAATCCACCGGGTTGATCTAGTGGGGAACGCGTCTTCCCAAATCAGCTGATTTGGAAGTCGAAAGTTCTAGCGTTCCAGTTCTAGTAAAGGCAGTTAATTTTATACGGATTTGAATAATAGAACGTGGATACCGGTGTTCTTTGGTGGTAGGGTTTCAATTAACCACACATCTCAGGAATGGTCGAACTGAGACTGTACAAGACTACACTTCATACACATACACTCATACATATCATCCTCATTCATCCTCTGAAGTAATATCTGAACGGTAATTCCCTGAGGCTAAACAGGAAAAAGAAAGAAAGAAAGTATTATTATTTAATGAAACGTACACGAATTTTGACTCTAGTAGTAGTATTTAAATAACGATACCGTTGAAATAAAATTTTAATTTAATTGAAATATCAAAAATTACAGTGCCGACACATTTCAACTGCCATTTTCATACATAAAAATTTGACCCGTGCTACTTCCGACAATATTAATATGTTCATGCATAACTTTTTGCCGGGCGCGTTGGCGCAAATCTGCTACTGGTTGGGAAATTTTGCTGATAAAAAATGTTTGGTTGGCTGCACTGGCTTGCCTGTACATAACATACGGTTAAACTTTACGAAATAACGAAATAACTTTGTATTCGTGAACGTTTAGTGAGTAAGAGACATTTTTAAGTATAGTATTGCAGAATTGACATCTGATTTGCTTCCACGCGCCTGATAATGAAAGTTTAATTTCTTAGTGGTGTTACTAATTTTATAATTTTTATTCATTCTTTGATTAATTATCATAAATAAGCTTATCTTACACTATCATAATTAAGCTTATAGTTTTGCTTTATTTAATTTTTTAATTTATATTTTGGTCTTTGCGTCATACATATACTTTAGTCAAATGCTGTTCTCTATCAATCGTAATATTTGTTTATTTGTCAGGGAGATGGCTTCAAGATGCAGTTATTTGAAAGATAGTGATAAAGAAAATTCTTATTTGATTGCTCTGATGAAGAAAACGATCAAATCTTTTTCGATTCAGAATGGAGTGATGATGAAGAAGAAGTGAAGATTAGTGAAGACCACGATTCAGTTTCCGAACACGATTTGCTATCAGACAAGGACGATAGTGATTCCGAATTTATGGTGGGTCGAGATGGAAATAAAAAGTGGTATAAGAGTGATTTTACCAAAATTAAATCTTACCAAATTCAAAATCTTACTAAATTAAATTTTACCATCAAAATTAAATCGTGCTTCTAGATTAGAAGCACGTGGAATTACTGATGAAGTGGAAGGTTTTCAAAAAATACTGGATGATTCTATATTGCAAGAAGTTGTTCTTCAAACGAATTCCTTTATAAGAAGAAAAAGAGATGATATCAAATACTCAAGACAGCGTGACTGTAAGAGACGTATGAAACGGAGATTTTGGCCCTACTTGGAATTTTATTTTTGTTAGGTGTAAAAATGTTGAACCATACAGATGCGGTAGAAGTTTATAGTCATCTGATGGGACAGGAATGATCATATTACGTGCATGTTATGAGTTAAAAGCGGTTTTTATTTTTTATTTAGGTCGATGCGTTTTAATGAAAAGGATTCCAGACTTCAGAGACAAAAACTGACAAAACTAGCACCTATCAGAACAGTTTTGGATACTTTCAGAAAAAACTTCGGGAAACTTTATTCTTATAGCAAATTGTGACAACTGATGAAAAAATCGAGCCTTTTAGAGGAAGATGCGGTTGGATTCAGTCCATCCCAAGTAAACCAGCCAAGTATAGTTTAAAAATATTCGCCCTTTCTGACGCAAAAACATTTTACACTAGTAAATTTGAAGTGTATTGCGGAATTCAACTTCCAGGGGAATATGCATTTCCTAATAAACCTTACGGTATTAATAAATCAATATATTTAAATTTAAAAAAAGGAGATGAAGTCATATTCGAACCGATGTGTCTTCCCCTTGTAAGATCCAAATACTTCATTAATAAAAATTTCATTTGGTTACAACTCTGGAACCAATGAAAATAAGTACCACTTATGATATATTGTTGAAAAGCTCTCAATGAGGGCTTATTACTGCAGTTAAGAAAAAGTCCAAAATTCAAATATTTTGGGCTCTTTTTGAATAGTTTTGCTCTAGTCGATTGCAACCAAAAGAGGAGATGCACTATAACATGTTACAACAATCCTAAATCCAAAATTTCAACATTCTACGACTAATCCTTTTTGAGTTATCCGAGATACATACGTACGTACAGACGTCACGCCAAAACTAGTCAAAATGGATTCAGGGATCGTCAAAATGGATATTTCCATTGAAATTTGAAAACCGAAATTTTTCACGATCACAACACTTCCTTTCGTAAAAGGAAGTAAAAATGACAATGAGGGAAATTCCAAATAAAATGACAGTTAACAAACGATGTCCAGCTGGATCATCAATTTTTGGTTTTCAGAAAAATAAGACATTAGTTTCCTATGTCACAAAAAGTAATAAAGCGGTATTACTTTTATCAACAATGCATGACGCAGGAACTGATGATGAAACTGTTAAGCTACATATTATATTAGTTTATAATGCCTCCAAACGGGGTATTAATATAGTAGATAAATTACGTAGCTCTTACAATGTTGCCAGAAAAACTAACAGATGGCCAATGGCACTATTTTATGCATTACTCAATGTCGTAAGAATCAGTGCCCAAGTATTATATACCTCAAACTCAAAAAACAAAACATTAAGAAGGAAATTATTCCTCAAATATTTTACATTGAAACTGATGCAACCACATTTCAAAAAAAGAGCAAATATTCGGAGTTTTGGGGAAGACTTACAAGTATTTTTAAAAGTGTATAAAACTTCAACTGAAGAAACGGAAAAATCGCCAGATTTAAAGGTAAATGTGGAAGGAAACGTGCGTGGTCGTTGTACATTTTGTGGTAGAAGAAAAATAAATATATTCCTTTGAAGTGTAATTCGTGTAAACGATTTGTCTGCAAAGAGCGCAGCAATACAAAAAGTGTTTGCAATGTTTGTGAGCATTTGGATATGGAGGAATCAGTGGATATGGAATAAATTTGAAAATCGTTTTCAATAATTTAATAGAAAAGAATAATGTAGTACAATAACAGTATGTCTATTTTTACACACAAACAAAAATGTAAAAAAAAACTTGTCTTGTTAAATTTTTTATGGCGTCCTAAGAGATTTGTACCGTAAGAGATTTTAGCAAATCGTTTACCCGTTGTGTTTTGTGCAGTTGAGACTAATCACTTATTCTTGTTTCATAAAAATTGGTGCAGCAGTTTTGGAGTTACAGGATGACAAAAATCTGTCCAATTACGTTAATCTCTTCAGCAGTAGAGTATAACGACTGATTCATAGCGAGAAATATTCACTAAAAAAAGATAATAAAGAAAAAAATTTAGCAACACATATTTTAGATCACATAGTCTCGGCTCAATTTCCGGTAGTAATATCTGTTTATCTATCTCATCTTCCTCGTTTACATGAATCCGAGATCGTAATTCTAACACACACGTGCGCTAACAAATTTCCCATCTAGAATCTTCAGATCTCTTTGTTTAATGAAATAAACTTAAAATACTTAAAAGTCGAATAGAATTTTTAATATGATTGATGTTTAAATATAATAATAATAATAATATAAAAATCATAGTGTGATGAAAAAATTTGATGTTTAAAGATATTGCACCAATAAAAGAGATGGTAAAAGGATTAGATAAAAAGTTGTAAACAAATTATTTTTAAATAGATTTAACGAAGTGCTTTGCGCATCGCGTTCTTCCTCTGATAACAAGCAGACTTAACACAATACTACTGTTCGTTACAAAGCCGTCCGGTCTTTCTTATACTATGAACACTTCTATGTGGTTGGTGCGTGATCTATTTTTTACCTTATTTTCAGGTAAGTAATTATTAAATAAATTATAACAAATATTTTCATCCATTTGTGTTTTATGTATATAATTAAATATAAGTTATTATTATCATAAATGTTATTTATATTTCTAAACGTTTTATTCTTATATTGTAACTGAACTATATGTGCAGTATTCAATAAATAAATTCAATATTTTGTAGTAACTCCTTACATCAATATAATAAAAAATTAATAAAAATATAGATCTGAAAATGTTTAATTTTCTGCCACTCTGTCCAAATAACAGGATATAAAATTTATTAAAAATAATTTAATCAAATTCACATTAATTAACCATTTTCGATTATTATATTTTTTAAAAATCTTCTTTTAATTTCTAGTTCTTTCTTATTAACTAAAGTAAATAAAATAATAATCAATGATGTAAAACTATTTTTTCAAGTTGATTTATTTTCCATTACGAACTCTTTGAGTGTTGACTCACTACAATTATCTAAAACGTATTCAGTTTTTGAAATCATATTTGTGCAAATGCATGTGTAATATATTGCTTACGATTTTACCTGATAAAACGTAATTTTACTAAATTAATATATAGTTTACTCATTTTTAAAATTTGAAAAGAAAATCATATCTAAAAAAAATATTTACTTCGTAAAGACTGTTGATCTAAACAAATATTCCAAAAATTAGTTTCCAAATTTATTCCAAGATAACATTTTTAGATGTTAAACAATCTATTTTTAGATGGTAATCTTATCTATTTTATTTGTTGTAAAATAGACATTTATCTTAACCCTAATTAAAAATATTCACTGAGGACTCAATCCTCGAGGCAAAAAGATTTTTTTCTCAAGATAACTTTTTTCGATGAAGGATTTGTTGATTTGTCCTGGTAAAAAAAATTCAACTGATTTTATTGAAAGGATGAGGTTTTGAGTTGTTAACCGGTATATATATTTTTTAGGTATGTTCAAGCTATCTATCTATCCATTTGATGGATCGATTTCATAAATTTATTTTTTCGAGGAAGCTTTGGAGCTGTTTTCTCAAAATAAATAGAAAAACATTTTTTAATTAAAAAATATACAGTTTACGTAGACGATTTGATGAATTTTTTTCATTTTTTGTCTCGATCGTTTGTTTAACATTGTATATAGTAAGAGACATACTATATAACCTGCTATCATTCTTATAGCATTTTCATGTGAAAAGTCAATCAAAATAGTGAGAAAGTTAAGAATTAAAAAAGGAACGCAGTGATATCCAAAAAAATTACAATGAATTGTAAACCGTACGGTAAGAATCTCGCAGATATTATTTTTTCGTTTAAGTCCTAGTAAAGCCAGTTATTTTTACACGGATTTGAATACTAGATCGTGGATACCGGTGTTCTTTGGTGGTTGGGTTTCAATTAACCACACATCTCAGGAACGGTCGAACTGAGAATGTACAAGACTACACTTCATTTACACTCATACATATCATCCTCATTCATCCTCTGAAGAATTATCTAAACGGTAGTTACCGGAGGCTAAACATGAAAAGAAAGAAGATATTATTTTTTCAACCCAAAAAAAAATTTCTGTAATTTAAATAAAACTGTTTTTAACAAAAACAAGTATCAAAAAAAGTAAGACACTACATTTCTATTATATAAATCCGTTATTAATTTAGAATTTAAAAAATAAAAATAAAATGTTAAATATATGTAATAGACAATAGATATACAATAATATATAACAAATAACGTTTAAGCGTTCCATATAATAGGCGGAAAATAGAAAAATTTGTTACAAAACTCTTACCGGCCCGATTTAATTTATATATAATACATATCACAATTACAGAAATAACAATTCTTGTGATTATTTGTTGTTTAATAAATTAAATCGGGTAGGTAAGAGTTTTATAACAAATCTTTCTATTTTTTGCTTATTATATGGAACGCTTAAACATTGTTTAATAATATCTATTATTGTATATCTATTGTCTATTTCAAATATTTAACATATATTTAAAAAAAATAAAATTCTAAATTAATAACAGATTCTAATAATAGAAATGTAATGTCTTTATCTTTTTTGATATCGGTATAATTTTGTTAACAGTTTTATTTATATTACAGAAATTCTTTTTTGAGCGGAAGAAATTATATCTGCGAGACACTTGCCGTACGGTTTACAATTTCATCGTAATCTTTTTGGATATCACTGCATTTTGTTAGATTATTTTTTTATTTTTTTATGAATTACTGTTTGTTATCTTATGTATTTATTATTAAAATTTATTACTTTTCTAGAACAAGCAAATATACATTTTTTTAATTTCTCGGCCAATTTTTTTTGTTGATAATCATATCATTCACTTCATATCATATTTTTCCTTTTTTAATAAAACTAGTATAATGTCCTTCACGAATCGAATATTCATGATACAATATTGGACTTATTACTTTTAAGTGTAATCCTCGATTTTTATCGTATCCCTGGACAGACTTTTTATATTATTATTATTATTAAATGAAATGTTTTTTATTTTTCCATCAGGTAGTTCAAATAGTTCTAACTGTAGAATAAAAACTTCACCATTGGAATTTATTTCTGTTTTATGTAACAAATCTTTGTTGCCACATTTGCAACACTTTTCTACTGTTCGTGTTTTTTTGTGTTTTATTAGCAGCTATAACCTTTTGTAAACTAATACTTTTATTTTATTTTTTTTTTAATGAGGCGATGAGGATTAAATAATTATTTCATATTCAGTTCTTTCATTTACATAAGAGCATTTACTGTTAAAACAAGCTGTAGATATTTTCTTTTAAATTTTATTATTTCAAGTATATTATTAAGATTTTGCACGATACTAGATCATTCGAAAATTCAAAGGCGCCGTTAAATACTGCTGTCCAGCGGCGCAATTCGTAGACCCGCCTTTTTGAGAAAAAAGTGACATTTCGCGTCCCGCGGTTCATCAAATGGAAGAAAAAACGTTGTCTAACAAAATTCGAAGTATTTTTTGAAAGTATTCTTTATTACAAATCAATTGAACAGAAATATAATGTTTTCATGCTTATTTTATAATTTGTTTCCCCATTTTCATTTCACTTTTAGGTTAGGTCATGTTTAGAACTGTAAACATAGTTTGTTGACTTGCCGTGTCGTTTAGTTCTGCGGACTCTTACCGGTGAAGATCTAACGAACATCTTGATACGTATTATCACATTCCACACAGCCTTAGATATGGTGTCAGTGTCTTAATGACGTTTCTCTTTATTTTATAAATTTTTATGACACCGGTTTCTTTCCTTTGAGTTACCTGCGTACAGTTATTTTTTTATTTTCCTGTACAAAATAAAAAATCATATTTTTAAACCTATTTAAATTAAAAAAAAAAATTAAAAATAAAACTGAAAATTTGTAATGTAATAATCTTTTAAAAATGAAAAAAAACGATTAATTTTTCAATTTTTCCTTAAATTTCGACTCGTTGAAATTGACCGAAACTAAAAATAATTTATACTAACCCTACTTCGACGCCGGCTTCTAAAATTCGTAAGTTATAGAAGAATTGAAAAATATTATTTTTATATTAAAAAATTTGGTAAAGAAAGTAAAAAAAAAGTTAATTTTTCTGCAATTACTCAGTAAATAATTTATTTATAGACTTCGTTGGGGTCTTAAAACACTCATTACATGAGGCTACAGACAATGACCAGCATCCTCATTCAATTTCGAGAGGCGTTTAAAGGGAACATACTTGTCTGCTACTCGAAGCCTTATCTCAATGGCATTCAAATCGAGATATCACAGCAACTAATATTAAGATGCAGAATTACCCTAATGTTTTCATGGCCCAAAACAAATTTACCGTGATTGATATCCTCATACCTTATTACTGCAAAAAAAATCAACCCCAAAAACTCTCAGATCTCAACTTTGACGACAAACTCAGGAGTTTTACTGTATTTCAGATTTTAACAATTATAAAATTTTTATAATTTATTAGTAACATAATCCACAATTTAAAATTTTGTAAAATTTTTCGAATGATATTTTTTTTAAATTCAACAAAATAGTAATTGTTCATAAGTTGTAACTTATATTTGACTTAGTGTGGTTGGTAATTAATTAATTAGAATCTCTAACGTTTTTATTTTTACCCAAGTACTTAGGACCAAATGCACTGATTTTGACAATTAAAGAAATAAAATTGTAAATGTTCCTCGCATGGTTTGATTATGAATTACTTTTTAATAGTTAATAGTTAAATTAAAAGAAGATATTTCAAACAAAAAAATTAAATAGTTAAGTTACAATTAGATTATTTTTCAACAATTAAAGCTATTTTTATCTTCTGCATGTTGTCATTAAGTATGAATATATATATACACGCACAGAATGTTTCATTTTAATCGCCCCAGGCGATTTTCTCGTAAACTATGCAGAATACAAAAAAAAAATGACCTAAACAAAAGTTACTCAGACTGAGGGGGGACAACTCATGATGACCTTGAATTTGACCTTGACTTTATTTCAGGGTAACACGATTTTTTCAAATGGAATGTCCGATTTTTGACCCCATCAATGAAAAGAACAGAAAAAAAATTACGTTGGAATATGCGGTCACACAAATGACCTTGAAACGTTTTTGAAGGTCGTACGACTAAACATCAGAGATAATGTTATACGGGTGCGTATAATGCAGTCACTGGTTTCTAAGTTGTGAAAAGAGGATTGGTATCTGGTACTGTTCCGTATAACACTATCTCTGATAACCCGTATAATATTATCTCTGATGGTTAGCCGTATGGCCTTTAAAAAAGTTCAAAGGTCATATATGTGACCATATATTCCAATGTAAAATTTTCTGCCCTTTTCATTGGTAGGGTCAAAAACAGGTCATTCCATTTGAAAAATCGTGTTAACTTTGAAATAACATAAAGGTCAAATCCAAGGTTCCCATGAGGTGTTCCCCACTAATCTGAGTAACCTTTGTTTAGGATATTTTTTTGTAGTACGCGTAATTTACGATAAATAGCCTGGGGGATTAAAATCACTATCTCTCTCTCTCTCTCTCTCTCTATATATATATATATATATATATATATATATATATATATATATAGCATCCCTCGCGGCTTTGCCCACGGTAAATGGTTAGTTACTTGTGTTTTCAGTAACGATCAGAGGGCTCTGCCCACTGGAACCCTCCGTGTTTATTAAATTCATTCTTGTGAGAATGGTAATGATGAATACCAATAAAGTCTGTTGTGTTTATAAAAACTTATTAGTGTATTGTAATTTCTTCAGAGCAACAGTTTGGTCAGCACAGGACCTGAAACTTTAAGTGATCTGAAGAATCGGGGTTTCAAAATAGTCGGTCTCCATCTTAAAAATAGTATTTATGGCTGATTACCCGTCCTTCGTACTGGTGAAAATGTATTTTACCTGGTTCTTAGCGTTACTCGACAAACACCACTAGGAGGTGACCGTATTCGTTTCTTTTTATTTTTTTATTTTATGTTTTTTAGTCAAGTAAGGAGGGTACATGCAGCCAGTCGCGTCACAGAAACAGTAACGTGGCAATAGCTATATTGGTTGAGCCGCTGCGCCGTACACGTCGCACTTCTTAAAAATCGAAATTCAAAAACTTAGAAATGGTTTTTAGATATTTATCCGGAATATTTGCAAGCATAAATCAAGTGAATATCTCGTTTAGTACAGTCAGAAATTAATTTGCAATCATTGGTCAACATTTTTTTACCTATCTTCATCCCTTTCAAAGGTCGAATTTCAAAAATATCGAGAAATTGTTTTTAGATATTCACATGAACATTACACACATCAAAAATCAAGTCGATGTCTTTGTTCACCAAGAAATTAAAAAAAATGGTGGGTTTCAAAAAAAAATCAAAAATCAATTTTAATCCTTTAAACTCGGAATTAAAAAAAAATATAAAATTTATTTTTTAGATATTTACATGAATATCATACACACCAAAAATCAAGTTGATATACTTTTTTTGTTAATGATAAATTAAAAAAAAAAAAAAAAATAGTGAATTTCATTCTTTAAACCCACAATTTAAAAAAAATACTTACTTAGTGTGGAATTACACTTTGTATTCAAATTTTCATCAATTATTTTCAGTATTTTTTGCAGGGCATTGAATATAAATCAGTCACAACATGTTGTTTTATATATATATATAAATAGATAGATAGCCTAAAATCATTCTGATTACAAATCTATTTTCATGCGGAGGAAACAAATTGAAAAGCATTAGGCTACAAACAATGTGTAGTATATTGTATGACTTATCATGCCTCTTGATGTATTTAATTAAAAAAAAGAATCTGCTAACATTTGTCATAAAAATTTTAATAATAGAATAAATAATTTATTACCCGTAAACAGTAGATATTACTTATACATGGCAAGTATTTTAATAAGTTTTACTATCTTTATTACCATATTAACCTATGTGATACCTACTTTATTATCATATTAAAAAAATTAACAACTTTCATGGAACTATGTAATCTTGATTACGATAAAAAATATCTTATTATACAATTTAAATTCATTTAAATGAACAACTTAAATTGTACAGCTTAAATTTTTTAAATGTTTATAATTATCTAAAATGATGATAACAAAACAATTCGTTTCTTATAATTGATTCAGTTTTCTAATCCCTTAGAATAACATCTAATATTTAACCACATACAGTACCTTCATAATTTTAGTGTTTGAGGCAAACGATCATTATTTACTAATAAAAATTTCTATTCAAGAGTGTTTAATTGCTTTAAAAATCTTAAAATTTAATAACTTAGATGATGGCAACAGATATTTTATCAGTAACGTGCAAAACGATTTAAAAAGAAATATTTTATAATAATATATAAATGACAAAATCAATAAACTAAAAACAAATATTTCCAAAGTATGAGCTCTACAAAGGAGATTATCATAAATTTGCCTCAAATAATTATTAGAAATATTCTCAAACTGTAATTTAGTTAGAAATAATTTTATTATTCATAATATTATGTATTATTTAAAACTTTACTGTTTAGAATATAAAACATTCTGGTTCAAATTCTGTTCAGGCTTGTCGTTTATTAAATAGATGTCATAAGTCAGTGTTAATTTATGGTTGTTAAAGAAACTATTTATAGAGATTTTCTTGATATCAGCAAGCTCCTTCAGTTCTGATAGGTAAAACAGAAGTTTTTTTTTAATTCAGTACACTTTCTTGAAACAATAAGTCATTTTGTTTTTAATTATTAAACTATTCACTTTCAAAAGAATAGCGTCTCTTTTGCATAGGATTTATTCGATCAGTAATAATACAGGCAGTACTGATAATGATCATCTTATAAAAAAGATTGGTAAACCCTAATTACCTTATTGTTGCAATAAAACCTTATTGGTATACCTTATTTGTTGCAATTCAAATAACAGCAGCATTTTAGAACTAGTTCGAGAGAGGAGTGAAAAAATACTGAATTATAAATAAGCTTACAGATTATTATTAAGTAATTATCCATTACAATTACTTTTTATCGTCAGAGTTCTCCAAAACTACAAGACTAAAATTATCTCATAAAAAACTGCATTGTGTGTTTTCATTCATGTATTACTGCAGGAATATTTCATTTCTGTGCAGAAAACATGATGTGTGTATTATTATTACTTTTTACAATATAAAATTTAAGGTTTTATATTTGGAATTTAGATGAAGCATGAAATGTAAGCTAAACCAAAAATGAATTGGCACAGAGTTTTTCAAATAACTGTTGCTATAGCAACAGATGTATAATTCTTAAGACCTTAAAGTTGTAAACATGACTCCCATGATGTAACCAGCTTACATTGCACAATTTTGTTATTTGGTTTGTTATAAAAATTATCTAAGTTTTACAGATTATTTTGAGTAAGTGTGTGTGAATTATTTGTAAAATTCTGTGAAAAAATAGCTATATCTTATCAAGCAAATATGACCTTGCATATTGGTTTTTATTAAAAAGTATAATTTTTAAATTATTTTGTGGTTGGAATTGTATTTATCTTGGTTTTTGTAATCAGGTTTTTACAATCTATTAGTTAGTGGTATATATAGCCCTTATTAATTTCTATATTAAGATAACACAATTTTTGAAATTAATTAAATTTTTTTTTGGAAATCATTACATCAGTTAGTATTTGAGTTAAATAAAACCACACTTCATAACCCAAAAACAGTCTTTCTGCAGCATATTGATCTTGATACTTTTTGTGTTCATTTGATTATTATAACTTGAAAACAACCTGGAAAACAACAAAAATTTTTTCTTGAATTTTGAAAGGGAATTTAATTTTCTGGGATTGGGATAAGCAAGAAAATCTTTATCATTTTCAGTTTTTCCAGTATTTTATTTTCTTTCTTATTTATTTTGTAGTAAAAACAGTAAGTCTATATAACATAGAGAGCATTAAATTTTCTTTTTATACTTCATAACTGATCTTAAACAGTTGAATTATATTTTGTACTAGTATAAAAATATAATTTTTGAAGTTGAATTTTGTAGAAAAAGTTAAATATAAAAAACCGTTTAGAAAAACAAATTTAATAATTTACTTTAAGTAACTTTAAAAGTAAATTGAGATTGCTAAGAATATCAACATTTCCTGAAATTGGCATGACATCACATTTCTCAAATGAGACGTGATGTATATATATTTAAAGAAGATATATTAATCATTCATTTGGGTATCAACAAAAGTTCTATGAAGCATTCAGTTACTTTCCAAAACTGAATTATCCAATTGTCATTACATAATATAATAACCATTTACTTAAATATTCACTAGCACAATGTATTTAATTCATTTATAACCGTAATTTACATATAAACAATTAGGTGATCCATTTTACTAAGCTAATAGGTAGCATATCAACTGATTCAGACATAGTACTTGTAAAGTAATCAGAAAAAAGGTTTGTATGTAAATTTTTTAAATTAGCTTTCATTATCATTGTTTCATTTAATAATTCTACTTTGTTATTTTCTTTAGCGTAAAAATAATTTCACACGTTTAATAACTCGTTAAAAAATGAAAAATTATGTATTATCAATAAGATCTACAGTATAATATTAATTTAATTTATTATATTTATTTTACTTAATGTCATTATAATGTATAGCGGTTATAAATAAAATACATTTTCAACATTTATTTAATTTTCTAAAATTCTGTATATTATTTTATTAAATAATACATCTTTATATTAACTGAAATTTATGTTTTGATTATCATGTTAATAATAATTAAGCAGCCTTTGTAAAGAATCTTTGTTAAATATTATGCACCAGAATTCATTTATTAAGGTGCTTATCCATATACTTCTTAAATGAATAGTTATTAAAAAGTTATTTTGATTTTACCTTTTTAAACTTGTCTTAAGATCTTCAAGTTTGGAATATATCATAAAGATGATACCATCAGAAGTTTTGCATTTTACAGAAAAAGAACTAAGAATATTATTTAAAGTTAATTTGGAGACCTTTTAGATCCTTAATTAATCTGAAAATCAAATTGTTATACATTTTTCATAGTATATCTACCAAATTATATTATCTGTAATAAATAAATAATCTATTTTTCTAAAAATTCAGTTATTTATAATATGATACTACGTGCAAGAATAATGACTAATTTAATTTTGCCTTTGAATAATCTTTTCTTGAAGGCTTTCATTTTACGTCAGTTAACTATTGAATTAAAAAAAAAATCCTTAAATGCAGTGGATTTTTAATGAAAAATAAATCTTCTCTACATTGTTTGACCTTTTTTGATCAATTTTATTACCAAATGTTTTGTTCAACTTTTTTTTGCTGCTAATTATCTAAAGAAAAAAAGAAAAGAAAAGATAACGCAGGATAAGTTCCATTATTTTTGAAGAAAGTTTTCATTATGTTGTTAATTTATATTGTTTATGTCAAATTGAGGGTACTTGTAAATTACATGTTTTTTTAAATGTGTTGAGATTTTGCTTTGAGAACAAAGGCATATAAGCAAGGACCTTAATATGCTTTTGTTGTCAATTTTATTTAATTAGTGAACCATTTAAAAACTTTTCCCGCAAATTTATTTTAAATATAAGTAAAAGATTTTCTTTTATAGACACTGTATTACACTAATTAAAGAATAAAAAAAAAAAAAAATAGAATTTTCTGCATCCCATTCAATGCGTACATAAATATCTGCTCAAATAATTTTCATTAGTCAAGAGTTTTAAGGTTGAAATCCTAATAAAGGCAGTTACTTTTATACGGAATTGAATACTAAATCGTAGATACTGGTGTTATTTGGTGGTTGGGTTTCAATTAACTGCAAATCTCAGGAACGGTAGACCTGAGACTCTACAAAACTACACTTCATTCATATATATCATCCTCTGAAGTAATACCTTAGGCTAAACAGAAAAATAAAAAAAAACAATCTTCATTAACACCTTTGAGTTGTCAGTTACTTGGTAATTTTTTTTTTTATATTTAGTACCTTGTCAAATATTTATGTATTTATATACATTAATATTTATGTATTGTCAAGTAATAAATATCTTTAATCACATCTATTTTTTGTTTTAATTAATGATGTATTTTGTGACGATGTTCTGATTAAGGATTTACCATGATTTCCATTGATCCATCTAGATAAATGCTAATAAAGGCTAGATAAAGGCAGTAAGTCTTTTACTTCCTTGTATGAAGTAGAGGAAATATTATAATCACGAAAAATCTCAGTTTTCAGTTTTCAATGGAAATATCCATTTTGACCATCCCTGAATCCATTTAGCCTAGTTTCAGTGTGATGTCTGTATGTACGTACATACATACATACATTTGTACTTCGCATAACTCAAAAACGATTAGTGGTAGAATGTTGAAATTTTAGTATTTGGGACCGTTGTAACATCTAGTTGTGTACCTCCTCGTTTGATTGCAATCAACTGGAGCCAAAATGTGTTTACAGCCAGACCTCTAAATAAATTTTGATTTTGGACTCTTTTTAAGAAAAGCACTCAATGAAGGCTTATTAGCCTTCATTGAGTGCTTTTCAATGATACATCGTAACTGGTACTTATTTTCATTGGTTCCAGAGTTATAGCCCAATAAAATTTTAATTAATGAGATATTTGGTTCTTACAAGGGGAAAACACACAGTTCGAATCCGACTTCATATACATATATTTTTTAATTTAAATGTATTGATTTATTAATAATTATTAACCTCTGATGATAAAAAAAATTAACAATAAATAATAATTCAATAATAACAATACGAAAAAATCGATGTGGACACCACATGACTTCCTTTTGCGCATTTTAAATTACACATTTTTTTTTTTTAAATTAAAAGTACATAAAATTTTATTTCATTAATAACCTTTGATATTTTTACATATTTTTTTTTTATTACAAATGTAAAAATTTACGCATGTATGTACGTACGTACGTACAGACGTCACGCCGAAACTAGTCAAAGTGGATTCAGGGATGGTCAAAATGGATATTTTCGTTGAAATCTGAAAAACGAAATTTTTCGTTATCACAGTACTTCATACATGGAAGTAAAAATCAGAAGTTATTAGTGAAATAAAATTTTATGAACTTTTCATTTTAATTCAAAACGTTTTACAATCAGAGGTTAATAATTATTAATGAATCAATATATTTGAATAAAAAAATATATGTTTATGAAGTCGGTCGGATTCGAACCAATGTGTGCATGGTTACGGATCCGATACGTTTTCACTTACACCACATATATACTTGAACGACGTGAATCAAAATTAATAAATTAACTAAAATAAAATGTTAAGGAGGTTTTTAGAGTCATTTTTCTTGAGAATAATTGAATATTGCGTGTTAGGATTTTGTGATGGACACGTAAAGAGTGTACTATTCACATACCCAATATGGTTCAAATCGGTGTCCCGAAGCCCATGCCTTCCCCTTGTTAGCTAAAGTAATATGGATCTTAGGTGCCTTACACTGACTTAACTTTCTATAGAGAAAGGTCACTATAGTTATTTTATTTTAGAATTCGAAATAATTTGCTTAAGAAAAATTTTTTTTTAAACATTAAGCATTATGGATCATGTCCATTCCGTTCGTTATCGTTGTTTATTTGTGATAAAAGAATTACTCAATGCATTAAATTGTTATATTTTTTACAAAGATTAGTTATATTTTGAACAAACTGATAGAATGACATTTGGTTCGAATATGCAAGTGAAATAGAATTAATGAATAATACTGCGAACATTAAAACTTGGGGAATGAAGCTCATACAAAAGCGATTGTAATTGCAGCTTCAAAAAACTTTTATATTTTTGAAGAAATAAAATGTGACGACACGAATAAACGAAAGACTATAAGGAAATTACAAGATAGATGCGATTCAGGGCTCTTGAATAAAAATCATTTCTTGTTTAAAAAAAATACTTTCAACAATGACAATAATTCAATGTCTTTAAAACCTATATCGATACTCCTCTATATACTCATACAAACATTGCTCATTATTCTGCAATTTCACCTAAAGGTTTGAATATCATTCTTTTGAAACCAAAGTATAGACGAGATGTGAGACCTACTGAAAATTTACAGATTGTAGTAACAAGAGTTATAAATTCAGAATAAATATACAAAGACAAAAACCCTACAACACCATACTCATTTTAAACCCAGTAAAAATACGTTAAAAATATAAACTAAAAATTTAGTAACTTTTCCAGTTTTGTTTTTATTTTCATTAAATTTAATGAAAAAAAAAATATATATATAATATAATTATCATGAAATATGATATGCGTGAACAGGTAACACTTACTTGGTTTTCCATTTCTCTTTTATAAATACACAATCCTTTTTTATTTATGCATTTGTTTCAGTCTACTTGAAATAAATATCGCTATAAAATTTAGTAACCTTCTCTTGTTTTTTTGTTTTCGTTTTGTTGA
This sequence comes from Lycorma delicatula, assembly GCF_047948215.1. Taxonomy (NCBI): domain Eukaryota; kingdom Metazoa; phylum Arthropoda; class Insecta; order Hemiptera; family Fulgoridae; genus Lycorma; species Lycorma delicatula. Next base: position 28,256,695 of record NC_134460.1, read on the forward strand.
TGGTTAAATCATAATAATTTTAAAAAAAACATAGTATAGAGATATGACTTAAATTTATTTTTAGAGTAATAAAGGGACTTTTACTCTATCCTAATATTTCGGGTAAGATTGTTGAATTAATAATTGTATAAATATTTGATGTTAATAAAAACTAATATTTTAGCAATTGTGTAACTGTCCACTTTATTAAAGAATTGGAGGATCGTATCTCACTTTCAAATGAAATAAGTTTAAATGAAGTGCAACAAAAAAAGTGTATATGTAATTTAATAGGCGTACAAGGAAGTAATGTGATGTCCACATCAGATCTTTTTATCCATGCAGTAGCATACCTATCTGAAATATTTAGGCAGCACTGATCAAGAGTACTAGTTTTGGTGTTATTGTGGAGTAAGACTAACAATTTCATAAAAGGCCTAAAAAGTACTTGATGTTTTTACGAAAAATATTTAGGGTTTTTTCTGACAGCTTCTTTTTTCTTACAAACTGTGCAATAAACAAATATTTACATAGAAATTTAATAATAAAATGATACACAACATTTTCCGAAAATTCATACTTCGACTTACGAATGCTAACAAATTATATTATGTTCTAGACATGTAACAAACCGTGTGTATTCGTTACTCAGTACTAAGGATACTCATTATTCGGTTTTTACTTCCTTGTACGAAGTAAAGGAAGTATTGTGATCGCGAAAAATTTCGGTTTTCAGATTTCAACGGAAATATCCATTTTTGCCATCTCTTAATCCATTTTGACTAGTTTCGGCGTGACGTCTGTACGTACGTACGTATGTATCTCGCATAACTCAAAAATGATTAGCCGTAGAATATTGCAATTTTGAATTTAGGACTGTTGTAACATCAAGTTGTACACCTACCCTTTTAAATACAATTGACTGGACCAAAAGTGCCCAAAAAAGCCCAAAATAAAAAAAAATTGGATTTTTGACTTTTTCTTAACTGCAGTAATAAGCCCTCATTGAGAGCTTTTCAACGATATATCATAAGTGGTTCATTTTGATTTTCATTGGTTCCAGAGTTATAGCCAAATGAAATTTTAATTAATGAAATATTTGGATCTACCAAAGGGAAGGGACGTTGGTTCGAATCCGACTTAATCTTCTTTTTTTAATTTAAGTATATTTATTTATTGATAATTATTAACCTCTGATTGTATACATGTTTATGATTAGACAATAATTCAATAATAACAATGAAAGAAAAAAATATATATAAAAAATATGAAGTTAGCAATGAAATAAAATTTTACGTACTTTTCGTTAAAAAAAAATGAGTTATGTAATTTAATAGGCGTACAAGGGAGTCGTGTGTTCACATCAAATTTTTTTAAAAATTGTGTAATGTAAATTATACCGAAAGTTTTTGTATAACCTAGTGCTTTTACGTATTAATTGCCATACAGTATCGAGTATCTTAGTAACGAAATGCAGTAACGGGTATTCAAAAGGAAATTACCGAATACATGCAGGTACTAAATTTATCGTTACGTTTATAGCACTCTTATATTCTGGCAGCTATTCGTATAACATTCAGCGTAAGAGCTACTGAACGAGTATAGTTTGACTCAGATGTTTGATGCAGATAAGTTTTGACAAATTTTAGCACCTAATCTACTTAAAAACACCTTTACAAATGTTAGAAGTCATTTTATTTATTTCATATCAATATTCGTAAATGATAACATTCGATATAACTTATTTCATCTTAAGTTATTTATTTCATGATATATTATTTTACTCTTAACCCAATATTTTACACTAAGTGGGTACCAGTATTAAAATTTCTAATATTATTTATCATTTGCAACGTTGATAACAGTGCTATTACTGTCAACTATGTGTCAGCTGTTTTATTTATACTGTATATGATGTAACGCAGATTTAATAATTTACTTTTTTGTTTTAGTTATGCGAACGTTTTTGAACTTAATTTTTGTAAAAATGTCAATCAGAAGTTTTAGCAAAGACAAATAGTAAAGATTTATAAATATTTATTTATCAAAAAAACGTATTGCAGTATTTTCCCCATTTTTTCAGTAATTTCTTGTATCATCGGGAATGTGAGTACTGATCCAGCAGAGCCGGTGGTACTTAAAGAATGCGTACAGTTAAGTGAAGCAGACTGCCCACTCGATGAATATTTTCTCAGCTTCTATTTGTATACCAGGTAATCTTTATCATACATTTTTGTAATAAATTATAGTTTACAGCTGCTGATATAACTTGTTTCGTGCGTTTAATAAAATTTAATTTTAATGCCCGTTACATGAACAAAATCTGTGAATAACCTAGTACAGGACTGCAAATTAACTGTAGCCCAGTTATTACTGAACTATCGAGTTGTAATAACATTTAAAGATAAAAACTGTAGTAATAAAGCTGAATTACGTCGTAGATTTAGAGACATTAGATATTTTTAGGTATAATTCTTTAATCGACTTAGTTCCTGACTCAATTTTTTCTATATTAGATTAGCGTTTTTATTTCTACGCCCTGGATGAGGATAACTTTAATGATTAGATCTTTTAAACAAAGTATCATCATAATCTTAACCTTAATATCCTTTTTAACGTGACTGATACTGCAAAAGTTGTCTATTTGATTAAGAATGGAAGTTGTCATTTTTAGATTAAGAATAGCTTCAGTATGCTTCAGGTACGTAAGTTAAGTGTCCACTTGGGATATCCGGAGTGGATGGAAAACATTTGAGAGTGGAATAATCTGGTATCCAATAAAAACAATTCAACAAATTTGTATGTTTTTCTATCCGTTGCAAACTCAAAACATGTATGGAGACAAACGTATAGATATATCCAGTGCGATTGAACGGTTTGCATGAAATGAAATTATACTTCGAGGAATTACAGTTTTGTAAATGTATTGTCAAATCGTGCCAGCAGATAAAGCCAGGATGCGTGCAGGGAACCGACTGGAAGGTTGGCGGGATTCGTCTGTCACAGTCGTACGTTTTGTGTACTGTTTGTGTGAAAAGCTTACCTCTATCGATTTTCGGGATCGCTAGTTGAGTATGTGTAGGGTACTGTATTTGCACGAAATATGTACATCGCAAATATAGGTTATGCGAAAATTGGCGGTTCCGGCTGCGTTGTCAAAATCGACGAAAGTCTATTCACTAACCAAAACTCTGGCAGGCAGAATACTTCCTCAACAATAGATTTTGGGAGGAATATGTAGAGAAAAATGAATTGTTTATTGTTAATTGGTCGGCTGATACCTTACTTAAAATTGTCAAAGAAAGGAAAAATACTGGAAAAAGTATGAAATGGAAGCGGCAGGTTTCACGCATGAGACGATTATCCAGACGTTCCAGTTTGTTTAATCCCAACGTTTGTGTAGCTCTGTTAAATAGCGGAACAATACTGTGGCTCTATAATACCGTGACCTGGCACGGCACCATACTGTATAGCCAAGTTCATGTTTGGTGCTAAACATTTGAAGGATAATATACGGGAAAGCATCAAAGAGTTCATAGGCGAATTTTCACCTCTCAACACCCAATAAGACTAAGAAAATTTATACATTTTGCCTGCGTTTTTTCTTTTTTGTAAAGGTTTTATGAGTTTGGACCAACGTTAGCGCTTCAATTATGGAGATAATAAACTATATACCTCTGCATAAATGCCTATTGTTTCGACTCCCCAGTTACACTATTGAATAAAATTCAATTGTTATTCCTAATAAGATACCAAAGTTACTGTCATTACTTTTCAAATCAAAAAATATGCAATTTTCTGTTCAGTGGTAACATCAGATGATGAAATTTATTATTTTGCAAGAAAAGAGGTTGAGGTTGAGATAGTGACAACTACCCTGTCTAATACAATCATGTTACACAGGTAACTTTTGATTATTTTTAAACAAGAAAAACTTCTTTCCAAGGAAACTGTGATATAGTTAGTCAGAACCGTTTCTTCTGACAAAAGTTTTTATATATTTAAAAATTTGTCTCAGTTAAAACTTTGTATAAAATTTATAATTTTATGTCTTTGTACTTCATATCTTAAAAATAAACTGTAATTTATTTTTCAATCTTCTGAAGTCTATGAATAAATTAGCGTATCAGATGTTTAAATTACTTTATGACTGAGAAGAAAAATTTCAGAATAATGTCAAATTTGTTATTATCTATTAACATAATAAAATGAGCTCTTTCAATGAAAATTTATGGTAAAAAATTATCATAAATTATCATAAATAATTGATAATTTAATTACTAATGCCAGAAATTAATTCTTTTGTATTTTATGATTTTTTATAGTACAAATTTTTTGTTTACGGAAATTTATCTTGTGCGAGTGTAACTCTTTTTGGTCATTAAATTGGAACTATTTTTTCTTAAAGTCATATAAACTTAAATAAATTCTTATTTATTTCGCTGCTTTTGAAGTAAGATACCTTTAATTCATGAAATGCAGAAATATTATCGAATGACATTTTTGCTTGCTATAGAGAGTAAATCCATTAAACAAATTTTACAAAACTGCAACAGAAATCTCAAATTTTATTTTAAGGACTCTCTGTCATTGAATAACTAAAATTTTAGAATTTACTGGCTATTGTGTAATGCTACTAGTAGTATTTCTCAAACTGCTGTATTTTATGTGTAAGTTTGCTTCACAGAACAGTGTAAAATTAAGGACAAATTGCTTATCAATGGAAAATATGAGTGAGTGACAGTTTCAAATGTTATTACAACTTTGTTACAGCAATAAATATAGATCATTTATTAAGCAATTTTCACCAATTGTTATTTATGATTCTATTTGTTAGATTTTTAGCTGAAGAACATTTAATTACCCTAATTGTAATACTTGTTTCATCAAAAGATTGCCCAATCTGTTTTGATCTGATTGTTAACATTTTTAAGTGACCTAGATTGAGTACCGAACTATACTTCAACTTACCGGCTGAATTGATTAGCATTGAAAATGGTATCTGTAACTGCTTCAGGTACTGTTACAGTCAAACTGATGTAAAGTCAAAGATGCAGTAAAAATTTGATACAAATTCACAGTGATTTTTTTTAATTCTTTGGAGAAGACTCGAAGAAATAGAAGAATGAAAAATTTTGTATGATGTATGCTTATTGTGGAAACTATTATATAACTGACATCATTAGCTCAACATAGAATTGTAATGAAGTCTACCTCATACAGAGAAATTTAATCATTTTGTAGGGATCTACTGAACAAAATAGAATAGGTGAAACGCCAAAACCTTATTCAACATAACCATTTATATTTGAAGATCAGTTGAAATGTTAATAATCAAGTGTGCCATCTAGTTCTTTCTCACAGCCATTAATCTTTTGGATTCCTATTTTAATTATGTCAAATTAGTATGTATAAAATTCCAAACTCCATGTCTTCAGGATTAGATAACAAGATTAATTGAACATATTTATTCTCATCTTAGTTATCATCAGGAAATGTCATCATCAGCTTATCTTTACAATTACAAGTGAATAACAGATACTCTACAAGGATCAACTAGCACTAAGATTTAATTTTTATAATTAAAACTTATGTTGTTTGGTAGCAAAATTTTTAGTCTATCCATTGGTTTTATGTTATTGTTTTTATCCTAAATTTTCAAACATATTAATTATGTCATATTTATAGAAAATTTTATTCTGTTATTAATAGTATAATAATATTTTTTTATTGTTTGAAGGGAAACTCAGGATAATCCATTTAAAGTTAATGAATCAAACATAAATGAAGCTCCATTTGTAATTAATACACCTATAAAAGTTTTAATACATGGTTACACTGGATGGAAGGATTTTTCACCTAACAAAGAACTTCGTCCTGGTAAGTGTACAAATTTATATACTTATGATAAAAAGTTTTTTTCTGTAAATAACTCTTACATCCATTATTAAATGTATTATTGATTTATTTGGAGTTATATTAGTAAAAATTTATCACTTCTCAAAATCAGTAAAATTTTAAGCTGTCAGTGTTTATTATATTTGTTTTCTATTGATCTTTTCATTAATTGATATTTTTTATTAAAACAAGAAAATTTGAAGTATTAGTTTACCAAATTTAATTGATAAGAAGGAATATCTCTTATCATGATAAGTTTATGATTGGTGTTAAGCAGTAACTTGATTTATCAGAAGGCTGCATCTGGATAAGAACACTGTAAATTCTCATTAAATATGGGAAGTTATGGCATATCGTTAGTGAAGTCTATCCAAAAAAAGTTTTGTATTTAATTCATTGATTAAAATCATCAAATGTTACTAAAATTATGATTTTTAATTCTAGCTTATTTCGATTATGGAGAGTACAATATTATTAGTTTAGACTGGGGTCCATTAGCTAATGAATCTTGTTATATTGAAGCTACATATAATGTAAAATTTGTCGGAATCTGCACAGCAAAATTTCTTGATAAACTTGTTGAAGTACGACATGACATTGTTCCTGAGGATATTCACATTGTTGGGTTTAGTCTTGGAGCTCATGTTGCTGGGAATATTGGTCGGTCTACTCAGTTTAAAATTCATCGAATTACAGGTAATATTTGCTTAAAGTTGTATGTGGTTGTTTGTTTAATCTGACAAAGTGTAATTGGTTGATATATTTTCAATAAGTTTTTATAATTGTTTTGCATATTTCTTTGTTAAGTATCTGTAAGTATACTTGCATCAAAATGGAAATGTTTTTTTGATGAAAGTGAGTCGAAAGAAAGTTACAGATTTTTATGAATACTCAGTTGGGTAGGAAATAAATTTTGCTACTATACTGCAGCTCATTTTTCAGCACAAGAGGCAATTTTTAATGAAAAAATTAATCTAAATTTTAATTCAGAACTGGCTTGTCTTGCTAGTACACAGATATCTTACATGAATTCCACCAATTATGTGTTTTGTTCAAACAAACTACACGTTTAAATTGATCTATTACCCTTTGTAATAAATTTCAAGGATCTGATTAAGGAAGAGGATAGGTAAGAAATTCCATCCAAAAAATGTTTTTAAGATAAATTTGATAATATAAAGTTAAATTTGTTATACATTTTTATTATAATTGTAAATAAATTAGTTAAATTAACAATGATAACTGATAACTAATTCACATATTATGTTACTGGTTAAACCAAAATGAAATTTGCCTTGCTAATTAAGTTCACATTGCAGCCAGTTAATTTACTGAAAGTCCTGACTTTTATTCTTGGATTGTGCAGTGAGGCGTCAGGTTCATGTTTCGATGTCAGGCCTTTGTATTAAATATGAACAAGTTCAAAAGTACCTCGGAGTGTTTTTTGACGAGAAATTGCAGTTCAAGAAGCACCTTAATTTCGTTGCGGAGAAGGCATGTTGTACCTTCTTGGTATTCGATGAGTGGTCAATCCTAACTGGGGTCTTAATTTTAAGACTATGAATTTCCTGTGAAAGGGTGTTTGCGAGGTAATTGTTCTACATGCAGCACCTGTTTGGGCAGATAGGCTAAAATTTAATAGCTATTGGGATATATTATTGAGAACTAAATGTCTTATACTGTAAATGGTAATGGAAGGTTACCACACTATTTCAAGGAGGCAGTCTTGGTGATTGCAGGCGTGAAACTAATAGATTTAATTGTGTCAGAAAAGCAGCAGTGTTATGTTGCTAAGAAGTCAGATGAATTGACTTCAGAAAAAATTTGCGAGATAGAACGGCATGGTGATGCTTTATGGCAGGCCAGATGGGATGAGACAGAGGGTGGGCATTGTACGCATGATCTCTTCTCAGATGTTGTTGGTTTGCGGGGTGCCCCTTGGGTCCACCCTAACAAATATGTGACACAATTTCTTTTTGGTCATGGCACCTTCCCCTAAGGGATCAGGATGTGCTTGAAACTGTTTTCTTAACCAACATTAATCTAATTTTTTTTTTGTAACAACAAAAGTTTTTATAATTTTCATTTTTAAAAAAATGATTAATTTCTAATTGTAAATTTAAAATCTATAAATAAATTGAAAAAGTTTTATTTTTCTGTTTTTAAAGTTTCACATTCAGCAAAAAGGTTTGGAAAGTTTTAATGTCTAGCTCTGAAAGTTAAGTATTTAACTGAAGTTAACCAGATTGGCTGATTAACTTCCTTACTGGTTGCTTGAAGTTCTTTAGCCAATCTACAGTCCACAGTAAACATACAGTTTGTTTCCTTTGTAAACTTTTAATGGACGTTACTTAACAGTAATATTTTCCATTTTCTGGAGATCTCAGTCAGCTTGTAGTAGATGACTAGCTACAATTTAAAAAAAAGTAGTAGTACCTTATTGCTTCGCCGTAATTTGGTTGTTTAATGTTTGTCCATTGTATGACAATATTACATTGTGATTTGACTTAGGATGCATTATTTTAAATTTAAAATATGATTTTTACACTCTAATTCTTTTATAGGTAGTACTGAAGGTTTTTCTACAGCTGCAAGTTAATTGTATATTTTTCCAACATTATTTGTACTAAAATAATTATTGTTCTTTACTATTGATAAACATAATTTACTTAATTTATACAGAAGAGTCGTTGTAATAACACTATATTTTAACAATTAATTTCTATGTATTTTGAATAATCTCTGGAAATATATAGTACCAAACATCCATATCAAAAGTTGTTTTTCTAGTAATTCACAATTTTTATAAATACCCAAAAACATAATTGTAATTAACTAATTTTATAAAACATTTAAAAGTACATATACAGTGTTGAAAAGCTGTGCAAAATGAATTGAAACATAAATAATAATTTAAAAATAAAATTGACATTAATGAATGTTTACATTTGTATCATCATAACTTTTTTCTGTGTTTTAAGATAGATATTTTTTATAAATACCATGTGTTTTAAAATGAATATCGGGGTTTTAAAGTTATGTAATATTTCTTAAGTTTTACTTACATTGATAAATTATACATGAAATGAAAGAGGAACTCAAACAGTTTTTCCTATAAGTGTTTAATATGAGTACCATTTGTCACGTGGCAAACATCCAGCTGATAGGAGAGTTCATCCCATACATCAATCGGCAAGTCTGGAGTAATTGATGGAAGAGCTGCTTCAGTTCTGTGTCTCAAGTCAGGAAAGTCAGCTGGTAACTGTGGCAAATACACTTAAACCGCCAAAGAAAAAATCACATGGTGTCAGATCGGGCAAATGTGGAGGCAGCGGGGACCTGTCATCTGGTCCCTGGTAACCAATCCAGCAATCAGGGAGAATTTCATTCAACCAATCATGTACAGTGTTATGCCAGTGAGGAGGCGCACCATCTTAATGGCTTGTAATGCATTTGATGAAAGAGCCATAGTTGTAGCATATCAAGATTGTTCATTCTAGACACACTTGCTTCCGCAAAAAAGAATGGCCCGTAAACTTGCTGTTTGGACAAAAAAAATTTAGTTTTGGGGAGTCTCGTTCACACTGCCATATTTCATGAGGATTTTCTGATCCCCAGATATGCACATTACAAGAATCTACTTTTTCCATTAACATAAAGTGTTGATTCATCACTGAATATATGATAAAGAAAATCTTCATCGTTACAGTGCATCATTTCATTTCCAAAGCTAGCATGCAAACCATAATCTGCAGGCTTTAAAGTTATGTTCAGCTAAAACTATTTGAATTTTTTTTACATTTCATATATAATTAATCAATCGGTATACATGAAATTTGAGAATATTACATAACTTTAAAACCCTGATATTCATTTTGAAATTGTGTGTAATTTATATAAAAAAATCGTTTTGCTGTTTATGCAAAGTATTTATATATACCTTATACATGTTTTATGTAGTTGCATACATATGTGCGCATGTATGTATGTTTGAATGAGAATAATTTTCTGTGAATTTTTATGTTTAAAAACTTTTTTATATGATCCATAATTGAAGAGGGCCAACAACTGTCAATAATAATAACTGCCAATAACTAAGCTCGGTTTTAGTTCTACTATAAGAATGTATAAAAAAGGCAAAAAAAAAAAAAAAATTACCAACATTTCTTAAGACAGCTTTAAAAAGTTAAAACATTGTACCTATATATTTACTACTTGAAACTACTGACAGTTGTTTACTTACCAGAACTAACTAAAATTGTTTATTGATGACCTCTATATGTTTTTATGTAAGTTTTCATTATTTCAGCCAAAAATCTGTTGCCTGCTGAGGATCTGGTTATCAGTTAAAGAAAAACCTGCTGTTTTTATTATTCTTAAATATTATTATTTAAATATTTCATTAAATTATGCTTTGAGAATTGCTCAATTATTAACTTTTATTTAAGAATACTGATATAATTTATTATTCTTATATTTATTTGTTGATCACTTTAATTTCCACATTCATTAATAACTATTTATATAATGTTTAATTGCAGCATTAGATCCAGCATTACCACTGTTTGATGATATATTTAATGCAAAATATAGTGTACAAAAAAGTGATTCTGAGTTTATGGATTCTGTTCACACAAATGCAGGATTAAAAGGAAAAATAGATGCAGTTGGTGATGTCGATTTTTATATGAATAATGCTGTTGTACAACCTGGTTGTTCTCCCAGTGGTATGCTACTGTATCATTAATTACTATATTAGTTAATTCTTATCAATTTCAGATCTAAGATCTTTATGTGAAGTATCAGTTATTGTTATGTGGCACACCAATGTATAAATTTATAGACTTGTGTAATACAACTATGGTATGTTATAAGAGTAATAATTCTAATATATGTATAAATATATATTTCGTTACTTTTCTTGAGAAAAGAATTATTATTTTTACTTGTAATCAATAAATATATTATTTCTAATGTTAAAGTTGATTTTCATTGAAAAGTTGTGTGATTTAGCTAGAATAAAACTTCTTACGATTTAATTTAAACTTTAATTGTTTAGATAATTCATCTTTGGAATATTAGATACCATAACTATAATGCTCCCATTATGAATCATGAGACCTTGCCGTTGGTGAGGGGACTTGAGTGCCCATGATACAGAGTAGCTGGACCGAAAGTGCAGTCATATCAGAGAGGTATCTGTTCGAGAGCCAGACTAAGGAATGATTCCTGAAAGAGGGCAGCAGCTCTTTCAGTATTTATTCTGGGCGTAGGTCAAGAGGGCTTGAACAGCCACATCAACATCACTCAATCTTCTGAGTACTGTGGAGCTGAAATGAATGGAAAATTACAGCTGTTTTTTTTCCAACAAAATGTAGCTCTCTGCATTCTCATGTAACAAAGATGGAGGCACCTTCCTTGGTAAAATATTCTGGTGGTAAACTAGTCCCCTGTTTGGATCTCCAGGTGGGGACTACTAAGGAAGGGATCACCAGAAAATTAAAAAAATAACATTCTATGAGTCGGAGTGTGGAATGTTAGAAGTCTAAAAAATGTTGGTCGGTTAAAAAATTTAAGAGGGAAATAGATAGGTTAAATATAGATGTAGTAGGAATTAGTGAGGCTTGGTGGGAAAAGGAAAATGACTTTTGGTCAGGTGATTTTAAAACAATTAATTAAGCGTCAAATAAAGGGTAGGCAGAAGTAGGTTTTGTAATGAACAAGAAGCTAGGGAAGAGAGTTGATTATTTTAAACAGCTTAGCGATAGAATCATTGTAATAAGGATAAAATCAAAACCTAAGCTGACAACGTTTGTTTACGTTTATATGTACAAGTATCCATGAGTATCCTACAAGTATCCATGATGATGAGGTAGAGTATATATACAAAAAAATTGATGAAGCAATTAAACACATAAAATAGGATAAAGATTTAATGATAGCTGGAGATTGGAATGCAAGCATCGGAAAAGCCAAGGAAGGAAATATTGTGGGGGAATACAGGCTGGGCAAAAGGAATGAAAGAGTGGACCGAATTATTGAGCTTTGCGCGAAGTATAATGTAGTAATTGCCAACACCCAGTTAAAAATCATAATAGATGAATATACACATGGAAAAAGCCTGGTGATACTGCAAGGTGTCAGATAGATTATATCATGGTTAAACAAAGATTTAGAAATCAACTTATCAACTGCAAAGCATATCCTGGAGCAGACGTTGATAGCGACCATAATTTAATGATAATGAAATGTAGATTGGTGTTTAAAAACCTGAAGAAAAGGTGTCAGATGAATCGGTGGAATTTAGAAAAGCTTGAAAAAGGGGAAGTAAAGAAGAATTTTGAGGAGGACATTGCAAGAGGTCTGAGTAAAAAAGTAAGGTAGAAAATATAAGAAGAATGCTAAAAAGGAAATTCTCAGAAGCAAACTTAGGTAGAACAAAGAGAACTAGTAGAAAACCTTGGATATCAGAGGATATATTGCAGCGACTGAATGAAGGTTGAAAGTATAAGAATGCTAGTGATGAAGAATGTAAAAGGGACTATCAACAGTTAAGAAATACTATAAACAGGAAGTGCAAATTAGCTAAAGAAGACTGAATTAAAGAAAGGTTTTCGGAAGTGGAAAAAGAAATGAACATTGGTAAAATAGATGGAGCAAACAGGAAAATTAAGGAGAATTTTATGATGGTAGATAAATTAAAATATAATAACATATTAAATAAAGATGGTACACCAATTTATAACTCAAAGGAAAAGGTTGGTAAGTGAGTGGAATATATTAAAGGGTTATATGGAGAAAATGAATTAGAAACTGGTGTTATAGAGGAAGAAGAGGAAGTCGAAGAGGGTGAAAAGGGAGATACAATACTGAGATCTTAATTTAATAGAGCGTTAAGAGATTTGAATGGTAGAAAGGCTCCTGGGATAGATGGGATACCTGCAAAATTACTGCATGGCGCAGGTAAGGAAGCGATAGATAGATTCTACAAACTGGTGTATAATATTTATAAAAAAGGGGAAGTTTCATCAGACTTCAAAAAGATTGTTTATGTTATAATACCAAAGAAAGCAGGAGCAGGTAAATGTAAAGAATACAGAACAATTAGCGTAATTACTCATGCATCAAAAATCTTAACTAGAATTCTGTACAGAAGAAATGAGAGGAGAGTGGAAGAAGGGTTAGGAGAAGACCAATTTGGTTTCAGAAAAACTATATAGGGACAAGCAAAACAATTTTAGCACTCAGATTAATAGTAGAAAGAAGATTAAAGAAAAACAAACCAACATACATTTATAAACTTAGAAAAGGTAAATTGATAATGTACACTGGAATAAAATGTTCAGCATTTTAAAAAAAATTGCTAACATGTAGTAATAATCGAAGAACTAAAAAAGAAGCTGTAATAAAAAAGGGAATCTGACAAGGATGTTCCCTAACCCTGTTACTTTTTAGTCTTTACACAGAACTAGCAGTTAATGTTAAAAAACAATTTAGATCCAGAGCAACAGTGCAAGGTGAAAAGATAAAGATGCTACAATTTGCTGATGATATAGTACTTCTAGCTGAGAGTTAAAAAGATTTAGAAGAAACAATGAATGGCATGGATGAAGTCCTATGCAAAAACAACCACATGAAAATAAACAAGAACATAATGAAAGTAATGAAATGTAGTAGAAATAATGTAGATGGACAACTGAATATAAAAACAGGAAGATAAAAGATTTTGGAGGTAGAAGATTTCTGTTATTTAAGAAGTAGAATTACTAAAGTTGGACAAAGCAGGAGTGATATAAAATGCTGAATAGCACAAGTGAAACGAGCTTTCAGTCAGAAATATAATTTGCTTATATCAAAAATTAATTTAAACATCAGGAAAACATATTTGAAAGTATATATTTGGAGTATAGCCTTATATGGAAGTGAAACTTGGACGATCAGAGTACCTGAGAAGAAAAGATTAGAAGCTTTTGAAATGTGGTGCTATAGGAGAATGTTAAAAATCAGATGGGTGGTAAAGTGACAAATGAAGAGGTATTGCGGCAAATTGTTGAAGAAAGAAGCATTTGGAAAAATATAGTTAAAAGAAGAGACAAACTTATAGGCCACATATTAAGGCATCATGGAATAGTCCCTTTGATACTGGAGGGACAGGTAGGTGGGAAAAATTATGCAGGCAGGCAGTGTTTGGAGTATGTAAAAAAAAATTGTTAGGGATGTAGGATATAGGGGGTATACAAAAATGAAATGACTGGTACTAGATAGGGAATCTTGGAGAGCTGCATCAAATCAGTCAAATAACTAAAGACAAAAAAACCATAATGGTCACAGGCAAGCTGTCACGGGTTGTGCTTGCCTGTAAGTCCCTTCCTGAAATGACAACCATTCTTAAGATTAACAGTACTCCATTACCAGGCTTTCTAGAAAAACATGTGAAATGATTTTCTATTGCCTACTTTTTTTTTTTTTTTCTTTCTTAAACACCCCCAACATCCCCGGCCTCCGCCGTTAGGCTATGCGCAGGAATGTCGGAGTGTCGTGGCAGTCGACTGCCCCCCTGTCTTGCCTTTTCTTTGGCGTCCCATCGGGGTCCTCTCAGTTTCATCAAGATGCAGCAGCCCTCCCTTCTGGACGACCACTACATCCCTCCACTTAGAAGCTACCCTTCCCGTCCCTACACTAGGTTGCCGGCTACGCATTGCGCAAAGGCGGCAAACCGCCGCGTCCCCCTCTCACACCTGAGGGTCCCAAATGCATCATCGGAGCACCCCAACTGACCTTCATTCTTGATATGAAGGAGCCAAAGCGTCCTCTGCATCCAGGCTGCCTCCCTGGCCCTGCACGGCGACCACGATTCGCCCCCTGTATTTTATTTATTTATTTATTTTTCCTCCCTTCAGTTGCAGCCCATCACGTTGGCGTCTGAACTTATTCCTCCTTCCGCAATCCGCGGGCACGTTCGCTGTGAGTGCCCTCGTAACCGTTAGAAGGAACACAATCAATAAAATAAAATAATACCACAATCATACAATACAAGGAAAATACATAATAAATGAAACCCACTTCATGTTGTCTCTTCGGCGATGTCACCTCTAGCCGTGGCCCTCCTGCACACGGTCGAAGCGATCGTGCTTGTCATCTTGAGCCGGCCGTAGATCTATTGCCTACTTACACTTGCTCAACTATACTATTGCACATCAGTACGCCAAACCCATCAAAATGCAGCTTTGTAAGTCGTACCTTCATTCTATTCCTCACAGGGTCAGACTGTATAACTATCAACATTACTGTCAGAAAAAACAGCTGTTACACCTCAGATTGATTGGTGCTTCTTATACCTTGGGTGCTTTAAAAATTAATGTAATCCTTTCTCTTGTGAAACAATGCATTATATTCAATGCTATAACACAATAGAGAAAACTTACCTTTTGAACTTTATTCTGTATGCAGTTTTAATTAAAGACATACATTAAAACTGTCTGTAGGTGCCATGTACAAAATATTTGTGAGAGATAGACATAAGCCATAAGTTTCTCCCAAAATGGCAAAAGTATTTTCAAGTATGGCTAGCTAGCATCCAATGACTGTTATTTTGGGAAGTTAAAAATGAAAAGGTTTTTCATTGAGCAAAATATGCGGATTTACATTAACGTGACAAGTTACTACTGCAATGTAATTGACATTCTGGTTTGGAAGTGATGCCTTCAGTCTGTTTACCATAGGATTGACTGTTTACCATAAGGATTGTCTTATGGTAAACATAAGACAGGGAAAATCATTACACTTAGCGAAAGCAACTCAAACTGATACCTCTGTACCTCAAAAAATTTACAAATGTCAGCCATGAAAATATTGACATAGATATTGTAACAAAAATTGTCTCAGTTTTTCTCACATGTTAGTGAGAAAATGCATTATGAGTCTTACAATCATTGTCCAAGTAAAAAAAAATCTACTTACAATAATATAGAGCCTCTAAGTAGAAGAACATATAAAACTGAGTGCTCAGATTAATATAAAATTAATCCGAATGATTAATTTCCTCTGTGCAGGGTACGGAAATTTGGATCTGTTTTCTGTGATTTAAAAAAAAGATTTTCTGGTGTAATTTACTTCTTTTTTTGCCAGTTTCTTGTGTACTTTTTGTTATAGCGACTCATTATGTTTAAAATACTCATCATAAAACTTACTAAGTAAAAAACTTTTGTGTAAAAGGTCTGTGCAGTTAGTTTATGACACATACTGTATTTTATAGCTGATTACTTTTATCTTTTGATTATCTTTTACATTAATAATTGAATTTTATTAATTTATTGCTTATTTGATTTGATTACTGTCTGCAAACTGATTAAAACATTCTGAATCATATGTCTATAATTATAACTGCAGTTAATTTCTATCTTATTTGATTATCAGCCTTATGTTGACTTGAACTCTTAATTTTTAGACAAGTTCATAATAGGGTGACTGATATTTTAGTAAAACATATAATTAAACATTTGTTTTGATAATAAAACTGGTACTTGTTATTGTATCATGTGCTTATATTGCTATTATAAATGTATTTTTCAAATACAAAGTAAAACAAATGTGATGAAAGATCACAAAAGATAAAATAATGAAGGAAATAATTAAGGTAGAGGGACATAATCGACAGAATTTTACTGCTTAGAGAGTAAAATTAACAAAGGATGACTGAAGCAAGATAGAGATCAAAAGGAGATGTACATAAACAAGGAGAGATTAATACAGAAAAAAAATCTGCTGGTATCATATTTATATAAACTATATCAAAACTAGGAGGACAAGGAAAACAGAAAAGAAAAGAATACAGGTCATTTAGAGATATAGTATTACTGATGGTATTACAGATTGGAAGATTAACACAGCGGAGGAGGAAGTGGAAAAAAGAAACAAACTAGTTAAGTGCCTGTTGATTCCAAAAAAATGTATTTAAGCAATGTATTTCTTAAGTTTGTCTTGGGCAGTTATAACTGCAAAATAGAAGCTCTTGGTTTACATGAAGTGAGTTGAGTAGAGTGTACACATGCAAGAAAAAAAGGTTAAAATAGGTATTAAGAGCAATAGGCAGTTGTTATAGGATGTTGACAAGTGACAGTAAGTGAGGTAGTTTTGAAGTAAGAATTGCATTTCTTATTTTGTTAAAGTAATTATTTTTGGATACTCTGTACATTAGGGTTATTTTAATTGTACATTAGGGTTTTGACAGGCAAAAAAGTTATGATGGTATCACTACAGAATTCTCATAATGAATGAGAGAGAATTATAATCTAATTATAGATTTAAAATAACTTTCACAATTCAGTGGAAAGATAACATTTTTGTTAGCATTTTCTTGATATGTTATAAGGACTTATGCAAGTCTTTAAGATCTAGTAAGCCTTTGCTGTAATGGCTGTGACTTTATTTTTTCAGTTCTGTGTGTGAAATATTAGAACAATGTTACTGGTAATAATTATTAACAAAATTGAGCTTATCCTTTTGTATATTTAGAAGAGCAAGTAATATTTTTATTTGCCATAAAAAATAGTTTATGCTTGCAAGTAAATATTTATGATCATAAAATAGTTCAGTCTTTGTGCCAATGAAAGTTTAGGGATAGGAGTTTTCATGGAGAAATAGATACACAATTCTTTTGTGGTTCACAAAAATATGAAGTTTAAATTAATACTTTAAAGCTGATTTTTTGTTTTGTTCTACTAGATACTACGTGCAGTCATGACCATGCAGTATTGTATTTTGCTGAATCAATTGCATCAAAAATTGGTTTTTGGGGTTATCAGTGTTATTCTTTATGGAGCTACTTAATTGGTACATGTTTACCACCTTCAGAAAGTGATTGGGTATTAATGGGAGAACATGTTAGTCATAGGTAAGGAAAAAAGTATTATTTTTTTTTGAGAAAATTATTTTACGTTTTTGCAAAGTTTAATTTACCAATCGAGCAGTTCTTCATAATTTTTTTCAGTGAATATCATCTACCAGTTAATCAAAAGAAAACTCTTGTAATGGTTAAAACAAAATGTTAAATAAATAATAACGACGTTAAAAATGTTGTGATTTTCATTTTTATAGCGTGTATAAGCAACAGTGGGACAGTTACCAGCAAGCAACAAGCAGGCTCAAAACTTAAGTTGCACCACTCACAGCATATAAGAACCTATGTGAGAAGTATGGCCTGACACCTGCAGATGTAACTCCACTTAAAACCTATCAAGATTCTCTCGACCACCTGCCACTGCCAAAACATGTCTCTTATGAGGTGGAATTAAAACAGGTTGCACTCCAAACCATTCATGAAGATTATCCAGAACAGGAATGGTTACACATTTATACAGATGGAACATCAATACTGGGAACAGGGGAAACAGAAGCTGTGTACTATTGCCGCCACTTCCATCTTGGAGAGATTGCTGTGATTCAAGCAGCCGCCACCCAACTTGAAATCCTTTCCACATGGAAGACAGTTTTCTTTGTCGATTCACAAGCAGCCATCTGGAACTTGTCATGTAACACTATAACTGACTGCACAAGAACTTAGGAGTGCAAGAAGACCTTAAACGAACTGGGATGTCAAGGCTGGAAGTTGAAATTCCAATAGGCTCCCAGCCATGTTAAGATATATAGTAATGAAATGGCTGACAAACTGGCAAAGCTGGGAACCTCTCTGCCTCAATCATCCAGCACTCTCTTGCCTCAGCCATAAATAAACTCTGCAGTCAGTAAATGGATTGGTAAAAACTGAAAAAAATCACTGGCAGGCAAGAAATGGGAAAACCTTGTCAGATATGGCCCTAGAAGCTATAGCCTCCCTCAAGCAGTCAGCATCGCTGACTGCTTGTCAGCATCGCTGCATTTAGATTGAAAACCGGACATGACTATCTGGTCTTGCACCTACAGCAGATACGGGTTCTGATCTCTCCAGCATGCCAACTCTGTAGCCACAAAACTATGGATGCAGACCATCTGGGGACCTGAGGAGCTCTGGACCACTCACAGAGGGATGATGAAGGCCCTGTTTACACAGAAGCCCATCTATACTGGTCAGCGGGTTGCAAAATGGCTCAACAGCCAAGAGTAGGCGTTGGCTAGTAAGTAGTAAGTTTTAAAAATAACTTTCTTCAAAAATGACTTCTGCATGCTTGTTATTTTTGTTTAGAATTTTTAAAATATTGAATTTATGGACATACCTTTGGTATCTACAAGCAACTAACTCCATAAATATTATTGAAAAAAATTTAAGTATTTAACTTTCTTGGCTGTCATTTTAAAAAATAAAAAGTTTACTATATAAAGGCAAGTATACTAGTAATAATAAGAATAATAACAGAAAATTGTTCATTGATAAAATGTAATAATGCTTTTCAATTTTGAATAACCTTAAGAAATTGATTTCAAAAAATTATACTTTTCAACAAAAAATATTATTTTTGTTGAAAAGGTTTGTTTATTTTTTCAGTTATTTTATATAGACATTTGTTTCTTGTTTTCAGTTCAAGAGGTATTTATTTTATTCAAACAAATGAAAAACCACCTTTTGCTATGGGAAAAAAGAAAACAAAAGAAGGGGAAAAAGCTATGCTAGAGTCATATAGGTATGCCTTAAATGTAATAAATCCTGATGAAAGAGATACAGTTTACCAGAATATGCTTCCAAATGAAATTGTGGAATATTAGTGATTTAATCAAAAATTTTAATTAATACATCATTTTTTTTATCATGCATATTTTATATAGATTTCAAAAAGGTTATTTGGTTGGAAATATCATGAGGTGGTATGTTTATTTTGATATTTCATTATTACTTGTGTTGGCCTAGTGCAATTTATGTTAACAAAGTGGATATAAATAGTGCTGGAGTGTATTGACATATCATCAAATTTTGCTAACTGTGTGGTGATATAATTTCTTCTCTTCTAATGTCCTGATTATATCCTATTTTAATTTTAATTAGGTGTCAGTATTATTACGAATCTCACTCTCTCTCTCTTTTTGCTTTGTATTTGTATAAATGCTGTCTTTATCACTTAAGATATAACTGTAAACATTTTTTTATCATAATTTCTTGAATATATTATGCATTGCTAGCTTATGTGAATAAATTTTACTTTAGTATTTCAACATGTTATGCCTAAGTGAATGTTTGAGTTAAGCTGTTAGCAGTTTTACTTTTAATATAAATTACCTTAGAAAAAAATGGGAGGTGGAAGTTTCTCTAATGGTTCAATAGTAAGTTTCTTCTCTAGATTAAGTGGAAGTCTTTTGATTTGAAAAGTAATATTGTCTGCATAGACTTATAATTATTTTAAGTTATTTTTTATATGCTATCATCGTGGCATAATAATATTTTACCATGATATAGTTATAATTGAAGACTTACACAGCTTGATGTCATTCTATTATTTAAAGTACTTTTTGCATTAAACTTAAAAAATATTAGTTAGAAAACGTAGAAATAATTCATATTCCTGCATTCCTGAGAGCTGCAGTTCTTGTTTATAATAGAAGTACATTTCTTTGTAATAGAAAGAATGTAATTTCTTTGTAATCCTTTTTTGTATTTTTCCAAGATGCAAGAGTTTTGCGTTTCATATTTTTCATGAATAACTCTTTTCATGAGGGTAGTTTGTTTTTGTTGGCCAAACTGTAATTTGAACTAACAAATTTTTAATAAAATAAATTGACTTAAAAGTGTATATTATTTTTTTAAAAGTTTTTTCATTAATTTTTGATTCTGAATTCATTGAAAAGAAAAAATTGTTTTAATTCAGCATTTACTTCTCAAAATGTTTTTTTTTTTTTTTAAAGCAGTTGGTATTGCTTTAAATAGGTTAATTTTTTAAAAAGTTTATTTTATTTTATTTTTCTTTAATGAATTATTTTATAGTGTATCCATTGAACTTTTTCAAAAATAAAAAAAAATGAATTATATGTTTCTTATTCTGATTTGCTATATTATTTAATATAATTTAACAACATAAAGCAATTTAACGGATAATAATTTAACGGAATAATAATAATAATTTAGATATAATTTAATGGATCCTTTTTTCAGAATGCAACTACAAGAAATGTAGTTCAGTACTTTTGTGGATTTGGTTCTTGATGGATCAACTACAAATAATTTATTGTTAATACAAAATTATTAAGCAATTCAGTTAAATATATTTTATATAGAATAATTCTAATTAAGTTGTAGAGGAAATTTATATATTTTTTTCATTATGATTATCTGTTTTTATAACAGATCATCATGGACTACAAAATTACTGAATTTAAATATAAATATATATTTTATTGCTGAAACATAAAAGATAAAAGATTGTGTGATTTCTTTATTGTTGTTAAAAGTGGATAACTATTGACACTCTGGTCATGATAATTTAATTTAATAACTTATTATTTTACAGTCTATGATTAAGAAAAAATAGTCCTTATTTTTAACACAGTAAGGAAAATATTAACAGAATAATACCATAATTATTTAAAACGATAGTACTAAAACCTTAAAAAATAATTTATTTTTGTAATTTGTATAATATTTTTTTTTGTATATAATTTTTTTAAATATTTTTTGTAATGCTTAAAACTAAAACAGCTACATGAATAATTGTAAGTCTTTTGGAATTATTATTTAACTTACATCTAAATAGTGACTATAAAATCTAATGTATATATTTACAGACAGTACAGCAAATTGAAGAATTTTTAATAAATTTTTCTCCTTGACACCTTGTAATGTACTAATCTTGGTTGTATTAAATTCTGCGGTTATTATTATTTTATTTGAATTGAATAATTTTAACTAGTTTGCTAATGATAACCCAAATTGGTTTTTTAAGTATAACAGCTTCATAAAACTTTTACTTGTGTGTAGCTGTCATTGATGAAATTATTAAAATTATGTTCAAATATTAAATGAATCTTTTGAACCAGATGCAGATGTTAATCTTGTGGGTAGGCAAAGTGAATCACAAATCTGGGAATTGATAACAGGAGGTTGGTGAAACTTGTGTTACTAATATTTGCTGTAATGTTCAGTGCAACTGGTATTTGTCATAAAATAATACACTTCTTAGTATGATGTATTATACAAGTATAAATGGATTGCTCTTTCTGTTATCAGCATAAAAGTGGTATAAGAAAAAAAGATGCAAATGTTTTAAGTTAGCAGTGTACATAGCTATCAATGGTTTCACAAATTAAAAATGATGTTCAAATCAAGTTAACAGACTTTATGGCCAGCAGACTAGATATGGTGAGGGTCAGGGTATGGCTTGGCAGTTATATCATGGTGTCAAGCTATTGCATGACTATAGAACCGCTTATTGTCCTGATCTTACAGCTTCTATAATGTATGTATGAAAACTACTTTTAATGAATGAAATAATAGTACCATAAATTAGCTGATTAATAAAAACATAAACTTTTATGGAAAGTTGAATTTTAGTTTCATGGGGAAAATATTTAAATTTACTATTTAAAAAAATATATATTAGCTATAAGCTTCATTTTGATATGTAATTGAAAATAAGTGGGAAAATTATTTATTTCAACTGTACTTTTGGAGCTTTTCTTGTACTTATTTTTCATAATTTTCTTTTCTCCAGATGTTTATTGTATTTTTATTATTAATGGGTCTATTTGAATTAAATTTCAAGTTTATATAATTCAAGACTGTCCTGTGCTTTTTTATTGCGTAAAAGTATAAGTAAACAGTATCTTAAATGAATTTATATAAGAAAATTATTTCAGTTTGTTTTCCCTCAAATTACATTCCAACACTGTTCACTCTTATAAAGTAACTCCTACCGTATGAAGAATATTGCCTTATATATGAGATCATTATCATTAGCACTCTTTGTATTTTTAATAATTCTATCATGTAATTTGAGGTTTTCATCAGTATCTTGTTTAAACGATATTAGAATCTGTACTAGATGGAAGTAAAGTTATTGTAGTAGAAGGTGAAAGAGGAAAAAAAACCAGTAAAAGAAGATCGACTCTTCAATTAATAACAATAAGACTCATCTCTAAATTCTGATGACTATTATCGAGAACGTTTTTGATTTGTCTGTTTCTGTTGATTGGGTCTTCTGGAACGTCTTAGCTGTCGAGCTCTAGGGTGACCTTGTGCATAAGGTTTTTCTGCATTTGTACTTAAATAAAATATCCCTCGCAATCTGAAATTTAGTTTGAAATACAAAAATTAATATTAATGATAATATTATTTATTTCTTTGTTGAGACTTAAACATAGTTTCTTAATTATAATTAAATAATACATTGTGCATATTACAAATAATGAATAATAGTTCAAATAATAAATGTGCAAATTTGTGAAGAATCATAAATAAACTGTTTGTAAAAATCATATAAAATATTTTGCTTAGTCTTTTTTATTTTTCTTTTGAAACATATTGTAATAAATCTCATATTCCTTCTTCTTTTAAAACACTATAAAATGTTTTTCGTATTTATAATACTAGAGTTCTTTTTAAAGAATCGTCTTTGGTTATTCCTAATCTTGGGATATAGAGATTGAGGTTGGGATATAGAGGTACCTTTCGAACTGATTTAGATATATAAATGACTATATTAGAAAGGTAAGATAACTATATGATATCATCAGCAAAATTTATGCTGATTATAATTCACCACATCATTCCCTGTCAGTAGTTCTGAATGTAGATTCCTTTTAATGTGACTTCTTAGCTTGATTGTAAATAAATTTGTAGAATGTTGACAATTTTTTCCTGGTTCGATTTTGAAACTTGTTATTGTTAAAAAATTCATGAAAATTATTTATAAAAATTTTTGTTGAAATACATTCAATAAAATTCACATCCGTTGTAATGCTGTTTAATAGCAGGAAATTATATTTCACATAAGAGTTGAACAGCTAATTTAGTTTTTGGTAAGTTTTTTGTTTAAGAAATGACTGTAGTTCAAGAGATTTAAAAAAAACAAATGGGAAGCAATACTCTGTTTTTACAAACTTTCATTTTTTAATTTAAATTTTTTAAAAGCAGTCTTATAACCTTTCAAAGCAATTTTGAGAATTATTCCAATACAGCCAGTTTTCAAACAAATGTAGACAGACCATATGATATAGATAATTTTGATCTACATTTCTATCATATTCTGTCAGTTTTATTGCACCATTGTAAGTCCATTGTTTCATTTTTAATATTTTTCATTTGTAATGACCATTAGACTGCAATTCATCTTCTGTTAGTTCTATATTGTTTAATTTTTAGTGGTTTAATTAATATTAATCTATGATTATGCATTCTTATGTATGATTAGGTTCCATAAGTGAATCGAATCATGACGTTATTCTTCATAGTGGCAGAGTCATCATGAAGAATGACAAGAAAAGTTTTCTTAGTAAATTTATTAGTAAAGAAAAGTGAGGACTGAAATGTTTCCTATTGCCTACTTCATTCAGTTGCCAACATATGAGGATGCCAAGTCAATTGAAAAAATCAGCTAATGTTTAACTGACAATGGACTTTCCACTACATATATGTTCAATACAGGGGCTGGTGGTATAGCAAACACCACTGTTGTCAGAGAGACTACTCTTACTGGTGTCTCTTGTGCCTTGTTACCTTTACATGCATTACAGTTGTAAAAATAGAGTGTGATTATATATATATATATAGTGCAATGCTACAAGTAAATGTGCCCCTTTCTATTTTGAAATAATGGATTATATACCCTGCTTCAACTTAGTAGGAAATATTCATGTGTTCACACATTTTATAATATAAGGAATTTTACTTCCCTGTCTAGATAATGTTATAGCAGAGCTATAGCTTTAGAAGGGGAACTATGGTAATCGGTCCAATTTGCACATATGTGATTTTCCCCAGATTTTGACATTTTGACACTTAAAGAATCCAAAAATCCAGATGGAAATTTTCTAGATGTTAATGTTTGTATGTAGGAGAGTTCAGTGTTGGCATCTAAATCACCTTCTATTTCCAGAACTACTGGACTGATTTTGACCAAACTTGGTCAGATTACTTCTACTTATGGGTTATTGATGCCATTAAATTTCAACTTAAAAGGACAAGGGGGTGAGGTTGTAGAGAAGGTTACCCTCAGTATTTCAAGATTTCACCCAATTAATTTATAATATTTTTCTTAGGCACATTTGTTAACAATTAAAGAATAACAATATTTGCAAAAAGGTTTTTGCAAAATTACACTCGCACCCCAAAAAATACTCTTAAACTGCTGCATGTTGTGACGTAATAGGTGAGCAGTAGAATTAAATAAATTAATAATATTTAAAGTATAAAAAAGTAACTCGATCTGGCTGGGTCTTGAACTTGATTGCCTGGTTGACTTGGTACCTGGTGTATTAAGCCTTGCAGTTATACCAGTCTAATGACCATACAAGCAAAATTTTCTCTATTTAAATTATGAAATTACATTAGTTAGTGTCGGCCATTGCTGCTAGTACCGCCACACCTGCACAAATTATATATGTTATATGCATGCTTTCGTTAGAATATTGATTCTAATGTCGCATGGCTAAAGCCACATTCTGGAAAAGTCTTACAGCTGTGTTGTCAGCTTTTTTTTGTTACATAAGAATTAAATAAAGAATTTAACAAAGCAACAAAATAAGAAATCTAATGTTACATTATTTTTAAATTCATTTCTATCTGAATATCTTATAGGAGTACATCTATTCAAATTCACTTAAGAACTAAAAACTTTTACAAGTTTGCAGGTTATATAAAAACAAGAAAAGAGTTTTTGTAATTAAATAAAGAAAACAAAAGCCACATATAAGGAAAATACCTATGTAGACAATTTAAATATCAAAGTCTAGTTTATACGAAACAAGCAACAAAACTAATCAAAAAAGTTTTACACTTGCAAGTAACACTTGCGAAAAAGAAAGCACTTTTTTTAACAAAGTATTAAACAAGGTATACTAAGAGAAACAAGAAATCAGACTAAAATAAACATTAAGAAAATCAAGAGACTTTATTAAAAAAAAACTAAGAAACAATCTTAAAGTATTTCATAAATAAAAGAAAGTCAACAGTTTAAAAGAGCTTAAATAAGAAACTAAAAACTAAAGGAGAAAACCCTTTAATTAACAGCTGACACTACTATAAAAAAAAGGTGTTTATATACTAAACAAAAATTAACATAATATAAGTAAATGAAAAGTAAAACATGATTGGTAATCATAATGGTGCGGTGGGGTTAAATGGGGTGAGTGGAGGGTCCCCATCCCAAAAATTGTCATGTTTTTTTATTTTTAGATATTTATTTACAAGTTATAAATAAACATTTAAAGAACCAAGAGGCTTTATAAACAGAGAACTTAAAAACAACCTTAAAGTATTTCACAACTAAAAGGCAACAGTCCAAAAAAAAACTTAAAGAAGAGACTAAAAACAAAAGAGAAATAGTACAAAAACAAAATTAAACAGGTGACACTTCTGTAACAAAAGAAAAAAGCTTCACCTTTCCAGGTTACATAAAAAGAAGAAAAAAACTTTTATTCTAATTAATCAAAAAAAAATCAAAAGCCATAAATAAGGATAAGACCTATGTAGATAATTTAAATATCAAAGTCTAGTTTACAGGAAATAAGAAACAAAACTAATTGAAAAAGGTTTAATCAGTTAATTAGCAACACATTTTTTTTGTTTAATATCCAGGACCACTATTACGTATTGCTTCAGAGGATGAGATGGATGATTTGTAGCATATGAAAATGCCATGTTTGACTGGGATTTAAACCCAGGACCTCCAGATGAAAGGCTGGAGATGTTACCACTTGTGCCATGGAGGCCGGCAATTAGCAACAATTAAGAAAACACATTTTAACACATTAAAACCTAGAGAAATAGTGTAATAGGATGAAGAATAAAAAAAGTTATGAATTCTTAAAAAAAAAAAAATTGGAACATAGATAGCTCTGCCACCAACAGAGAAAATATTCAGTTATATGAGTAACTAAAGTGGAGCGGTCTATCACATTATTCTAGAGGGTGAAATTTCCTTACTTAAGTGATTGATTACCAGATGAGTTTTTTTTTAAATTAATGGTAATATTTCTTACATATCTGAAAACTTACTTAGGTGATGCATCTTCTCCCATCAGAACATATTTTGCGTCCTCAGTTGTGCAAATTCCTAAGTTATATAGTACCCTATTTGGACATGGTACTGCCCAAAAACCTTTTTTGGTGTTTATTGACTCAATAAAGTATGGTGTCACTTTTGTATGATCACAGGATAATGTTTCTGTAACATAGGTACATTTAATTTTTAAAATAAACTAATATGGTATTTTGAGTATTCTCTAACATGACACTGTTTTAAATATAAGATGTGGGGACCAAGTTTTTTTCAAGATACCTGTCATGAATATTTCATTCGCTAATAATTTATCTTCTCTTGGCTAATGTATTTTTTTATTAAATATGATTCTAGTGTTTTTAATTAATAATTAACAAAATCACCAATATGTAAGCAAACTGCAAATTAAATAAACTTATTTATATAAAAATAACTTTATCATTAGTACCAAAATATTATATCAAATAATGCATTACCTTCATTATATGTAAAAAGAACACATATATAGCAGGTTCAATATAGATTTACCAACTTAAATGAAAGATTTTAACTCTTAAAATGAATGGTGCATTGAAAAATGATGACTCTATCCAGGACAAAGGTAAAAGCAATTATTGGTAAAGGTTGTCACGGTTTGTTTGGTTTCATAACTCTTTTAATATTAGTCAAATTAAAAGTCTGTGGATAGTTGTCATAAAAGGATTGATAAAAATTAACTGTATTAATAAAACTTGATCTCATTAAACACAGGTATTATGGTTTTTATGCAAAGAAATAAAAATGTTTTATTAGGCTTCATGAATGTATCCCTAAATTGTACATATCTTTTTACTATGAATGAAAGAAGGTAAATAGCTACTGTGTACTTCATGTTATACAGGTATTAAATTTTTTAATTAAAACAGTGTTTTATAAATAACAATGGTGTCTTTATTAATAGCACACTGTTTTATTTGTAATCCTATCAATGTGTATAATTCTGTTATTTCTGCGAATAGTGGTGTTAGTGTATGTAATAACTGATTGTGTAAGGTGTGATCAAAGGTATCCAAACTTGATGCATAAAAACAAAAACTACTTATAGTTCAGTGACTTACGCCAAGTAATAAAGACTTATCCCAAAGACAAAAGTTAGAAACATTTTTCAAAGTAATTTTTAGTGAGCACCAAAAGTTATTTCATATTTCTTTGATTCCTTCTCTGCCTTCAAATGTCTTTCCTTTAAGTGGAATTTTAAACTTAGGAAAGAATGAATAATTGCAGGGAGCCATGAATGCCGAGTAAGGAGCCTGCTGAGGTTGTTTGATCCCATGTTTTGCAAAGAAGCGCTGGATAAATTATCATGCATGGGCTGATGCACTGCAATAAATTTTCATATCAATGTATAATATGTTCTTACATCAAATTTATGTTTCTTGCATCAAAAGCATCAATTAACCAATGAAGGATAGCAATGTTTTACAGACAGTTTATTTTTGAGGAGCATATATATGTGATGAACTGTGTCTTCATAATCAAAGAAAAATTGTCAGCCTGATCTTCATATTGCTTTGTGATTGCCTGGCTTTCTTCTGCCATGGAGAACTTGGAGTTTCCTAATGAGATGATTGTGCTTTTGTCTCGGGGTCATAGCCATAGACATATTTCATCTCTGGTTATCAATGTTTTTTTACAAAATCAGGATCACTAATTGCACATTCCAGCATGTCTTGGACAAATTAATTGCACTGAGCCAAATGAAATTTCTTCTTTATCTTTAAGCTCTCTAACTGTTATTTGACAATCATTTTTCACCATCTGTTAAATTTGTACAATTTTTTCTTGGATTATTTCTATTGGAAGGTCTGTCAAGTTTCATCATTTTGAATAGATGTTTGATCGTCTTGGAAATAGTTACACCATTCTTTAACCTGTTTGAATCTTTCTTACCATCTCTAGATGCATGCCACCAACTTTCTGACAAAATTTAATTGCAGATTCTCTGCTCAACCCATTTGAATGACAATGAAAACATGATAAGCACAACTCATCAGTTTTACTTTCACGGCTGCTAAGCAGCTACTGGCTGTAATTGCAACAAAACAGCGAATCAAATCTAACCTAAACATGTCAAGGTTACATTTTGATCAACACTTAGCATTAAGCGTGAAATAATTTTTTTTATTTCTGTAAATGTAATAATACTTTTTTTTTAAATTTCATAATGTATATATTTTTGAGTTTAATAATATGTGAGTGTTTCGTTTTACGTTTTATTTTTAAGTGAGAGACAATCTCTGTAAATGAAATATTTTATGTATTTTATAATTTAATTAAAATGATTGTGTAATGTGTAGAGTAATAAACCTCCAACAACTATATATATTAAATTTCTTATTTTCTAACATAATTTCTTATTAACAGTAATTATCTATAATCCCACACTGATATTGCAAGTGACATTATTATATTTATGTAAAATATATGTCTGACCACCATCATTTTCTCTTACTTAGTTTATATACATTTATAACTAGATGCAATTGGTCTGGGCTTCTAAGTAATCTAGATTGTTTTCTTTTGTTTCCTTGCTTAACCTCTATTGCATTGACTTCAATGTAATAGAAATATTATATTCTTCTATCACATCGAAGCTATTAAAATATTCTAAATATGTAACATTTAATAAACATAAATAGTAAACAATTAAACATAAGTAGTAAAATAATAAACATTTAATAAACAATAAATAGTATTTTTCTACTATTATCTAAATAGTAGAATAGAATATCTTATATTTAACATAACATTAACTCTCTGTATATGTAAACTTAAATTTGTCAAGTAAGTTCTATGAATATGAAATGTTACCAGAGACCAAGAGGAATAAGGTATAAGATATAGAGTGGCATGGTGTACAGGACGAAAGGTAAGAAAGTCCGCATGATTTGTGAATGTGTAATGATGTATGGATAGTATATGTGTATGTATATGGATAGTCCATGTGTATGGATAGTATATTTGGTGCTATAAAATTTCAGTTGTAAATAACCTGACAAGATTACTGCTGAGAATTCCAAGTTATTTTCAAATATTACAATAAGCAAGCATCCATGCCAGGTTAAGTAAGAAAACTGAGGGGCGATATTTTACCTTCTTCACTGGTCAATTATACTGTTAAGTCATAACCATGCTAAGTCCATTAGGGACTAACTGGATGAATTATGTACGACTGTATGTTTAACAAGTTTTACATTCATAAGATTCGAAGATTCGGACAAATATTATGTGTAATCCTTTTTGTCAAGAAGCAATTTGTTACAAAAAATGCAACACCTTATTGGGGAAATCAGCAGCTAATGAGTTAAAACACTTATCTTCGCAACATTTATATATTTTTATTTATTAACAAACAGAATACTTAAGTATGCTGAACATACAGTTTGTTATTTTATGAATTGTAAATATACTGAAGTTCTATGAGTATTATATCAGACTGACAAAACCCAATTTTTATTGAACCTTTAATCTTTGGAGCGTAGTGAAATTTAACAATAATACAAATATTAATGTACTTGCTCCATAGTAACATTATCAGCTAAACTTATGGTACTGATCAGACACATTCTTCACTGGCATTATATTCATCATATATATAATCATTTGAATTTTATTCAAATGTTCTTTCTTTTGACTGGTTTCAAGCACATTTTTATGTGTATAATAATTCAATAAAGGTTTTTGATCATGCCATTATTGGCTAACTCGATTCTAATTTATTTGTTTTATAACTTGTTAGTTTTTATTGTTGAATTATTAAGTTCATTTTTTTACAGTAGTGCTTAGTAATTTTATATAAATGCAATTAATTACATTAGTATAACTAAAATAATTATACATATATTTTTCTAAAATAATAAACATTTATTTAGTAGGCTTTTCTATGAATTGTTTCTTAAGACAACTGTAACAACTCACAAAAGTAATCATTACAGTAAAGGTATAACTGCAATTTAATATTGATCTGTTTTTTCAAGAATTATTTATGATGAAGATGCTGAAGAAAAAGAGATGTATGTCTAAATTACTGATTACTGAACTGTTAAACAAAATTAATCCATGGTAAATATATTTTATAAAATGTAATAAATTATTATTTTGTTATCATGTAATTTTGAGCAGAATCTTAAAATTATTGTTGCTGCTGCTTATGCAAAATAAAAAAGGTATTTCACTCCCTCAGACTCAAAGAGGATTTATGGTAAAAATATACCATTCTGGGATTCTTTTAACTGGAGAAACCCATTAGTGATCTTTTTGCAAAATTTTGAGACACAGTTGTAAGTTTTTATTATTTTATGATACTGTATTAAATAAGGACCATTTCCTGAAATTACATAAAAATATACTTTTCTAAAATGGTTAATTTTATAAATCTTGTTAGAATGAAATAAAAATGTTTTACTGCTAATAAAAATGTTATTTACATTGCCTTTGTTAAAAGGAGTTGTAATTTATTTTAAGACAATTAGTAATGATGTACAATTATAGTTTAGAAATTGTAATATAATAAACTACATTGAAATGTTTATCAATCTGCTGTATTTTTTAAATTATAAGTAAAACTGATGAGGTGCCAACATGCATGGAAAACTACTCGATTTTCAGTACTTTCTGATTAAAGTCAGAGAGAAAAACTTTTGGCAATAATAAATTTATATCCCCAGTTACCCAGGAGAAGACAAACTATTTAAAAAGTAAATTCTATAAGCTTTAAAGATTAAGGTATGTCATCTGGGGTTTTGATATGTAAGGAATTGGAAAAGGATAACTTTATAAAATTTCATTTGCATTTTTGGAATAAGGATAATTTTATAAAATCGCAATCGCATTTCTAGATGGAGTTCTTTCTTGAAATTTTGGGAAAAAATTAATTATGGCTTTGTCCAAATGAGAAAAATTGCAGAGAGACAGGTGGTACATTTTTATCATCAATCTCCTTAATAGGAAGAAAATGTTACCTTTTGTATTATGCAAAGAAGCAGCTACAATAATTTTTGTGTTAACAGAAGTTTTTGAATAGAAAATACACTAAAAGGGAAAAGTGTGTAAATTTCACGTTCTTGGAAATGAAAAAGTTAACTTGCTTTTTTTTAAATAATGATTTACAATCTGGTAACAGCTGAAATCATTCTTAATCTGTTAGGAGGAAGTTTGAATAGTTATAGAAATGTTATAAACAATTACAAGACAAGAAATTGAAATTCTGTAGTTACTCTTTTGTTAATGTAGTATGCTGTGGATTCAATATGACCAAATTTATATACATTGGGGAAATGCATCAGCAAGTTAATAAAGATCTTTCTTACTGCAATAATGTTTAAATCTGATGTAGTATCTAATTTAGTGGTTTATTGTTTTCAGTGTGATTATAAATAATAATAATTTATAGAATTAAAAAGAGTTAAGAATAAAATTAATATTACCTTATTAACTACACAGAATACTTACTAATAATGCTAGTGGACAAACAACCAGGTTGACTTGTGCCACCATTGACATAAAAGTCAGCATGACCATTTGGACCCCATTGACCTAAAACTCCTGCACCTGTGTGAATTACATCTACAAAATGTGCGTCGCTTGGATCCAGATCACGAGAAGCATTTGTTCCCATGTAGAATATAATTGTTGGATCCAGTCCTATTTAAAAAAATTCAGATTAATACATTTTTGAATGCATAATTTCTTGAAATAAATAAGAATTTATCAAAACTAAGAAATGTTCTTCTGAATGACAAATTGAAGTTATTGAAAGAATGAAGTTATTGAATTTTGGTTGGGATTGTTTATCTCATACTGTGGTTTCTTCAGGAGTAGTAATTTTTTATCAACACTTGTCACTTTACCAATACTGAAGATTTTGAATTTGTACAGCTAGTACATGTTTGCTCTGATTTAGTGGTCTTCCTCTAAATCAGTTGGTTCACGGAAACCCTTCATTGATTTGAATTTTATAATATTATATTATTTAATGCATATCTTCATATATACTGGTGAAAATTCAATGTTGGTTTATGCTTTTTCATAAAAAAATTTAAGTTATCAATTATAGAATAGAAATATTTAAATGTTTTATACATACATCCTACTTATAGAGTGATGATCTATCTTTACAAGTGTTTTTTTACAGCCCAGTACTGTTACGTCACCAACAATGTAAGATTTCTGACTATGTGATTTATAAAGCAAAAATACTGATTGATGTAGAATGGTAATCACTTGTTTACGCCGTTTAGCGTAAAGTTTCCGTTATTTTCAATGAATTCCAAGCTAGGGTGGGTCCCGTTGTTTTGTTACAGGAATGTTAAATTTCACTTTGTTTCGTATTTTGGGCTTGTCATTTATACCTGTTTTATTATTTGTTCTCGTGTTCGACACTCCCTCCGTCATCCATAGTGACCGCGTCCATTCTTCTATCAAATTATTTTTGACTACTCTTTTCATACACCCGTTATTCTTTCGTTCCCAAACTACTACATGCACACATCTCTTGTCTTTTACACACACTCTCTCCTGTCCACTACCTGGATCTGGTTTCCCCCTTTTTTCTTTCGCCATCTTTTCGGCAGAGTAGATCCAACATTTCACCAGTGCAGTCGCCTATGGCCATACTCTCATGCAAACTTTGTGGTAATATTCTCATTCAAGCAGAATCTCCAAACTCGTCACTACACATCTGAGATTCTACGCATCATTCTACCACTAAACCACATCACACCTCTGTATTCCTGATACACCAGTGCGGACTACGCCCAGGATTACTGAATGTATCTGCATTCACGAGTTCGTCTCTGGATATTTTTGTGTGCTACAGGCATGTTCAATTTTCATTATTACGTTAAACAGTGATTTTATCATTTAAATTTGTGGAACATTCAGTTCATCATACCTTATGCCTTACGATTTCAAGTTTAGTTAAAAGAAAACCATTTATTCACTCAATTGCATTCATGATAGGTGGCTTACCTATTTTACATGTTTAATTATTACGATTTGTTATTGTAATTAACTCTTAATTTATTTCTGCAACTTGTTGATCGCCGAGATTAGTTCTTTGCTACTTATGCACTGTATTCATCATACTTCTCGCAAATCAACCTAAAGCAAATTACTCCTGATGTGCTGGTATGTTTTAGGACTTTGTGAATTTTGTATTCTCAAGAATTCTCATCTATCAAAATAAACTCCATTTGTATTATTACTTATTTTAATGTGATTATATTGTGATTTAACGCCTTCTATACTGAAGTTATTGTAATTAATGTTTCCTAACCTAATGAAATCTGTTCATTGTTAATCTTCATAGTACAGTATATGTTAGTAGTGCAACTGTTTTCCAGTTCCACTTTCTATTGATGTTATGTCTTAAGTATCTAATTTGAATTTAAGGTGTTTTATCTTCTCTTATTTTCAGGCTCTGTTACATTGTGTATTTCAAAAAATGTTTATTCATGTATTTTGTATTTAACATCATTATTCATTTGTTGATTCAGTTGCTATGCTAAGTATTATTAAGTTATGCTAATTTCATAATTTCCTGTTATGTTTTAAGATTATGATTATAACATAAGTTCATTGGGTTACACTTTCAATAAAGTCCAATTTCTTTTGGCAAATACTAGCTGTGTGTTTTTTGTTAACTTTACCCAACATCACTATTGATTGATGCTTTTATTGTTAAATATGTCTAAATTTACAAAGTACAACTACCAATATGAGAATTGAACTACCAATCAGCGTGCAATAATTAATTATTATTCCAGTTGATTTTAAATGGGTAAATAATTTCTTGTGTTTTTTTTTATTCATGTAGAGTTTTTAAAATTAGATTTTTTATTTTTTATCAAAAATAAAATGATTTTTTAAAATTTTTTAAAATTAGATTTTACTATGTATTTTTAAAACTATTTGAGACCAATTTTTCAAGCAAGTCAAAACAAATGCTTATTTCTCTATGATATTAATGTGCGCGTGCGTATTTATGGTTGTGTTAATTACAATTTTTGTTACCTTTCCTAGCATCCAAATTTATTTTTTAATGTTATAATTATATATTTACCTGTAATTCGTCCTATTTTTCCAGTTTTAACAAAATTGGCAGTAAGTCCAGCTATATGAGCTCCAATACTGTATCCCATAAGATGAAGACTGTCCGGCTGCACACCTCTGGGATGAATTGCTAAATATTCAATCATTTGTGCAATACATTGTGCACAAAATCGTGGAGACCATTCTATTTGGCTTAGGCATGGCAGTCGTACAAGTGTAGAATAATCAACAATTATTATGTTATAATCACCTCTCTTGAAGTAAGCTGTTAATAAAAATAAAAATTACTTTAATCAAAAATTTTTATATGAATCGTAACATAGTTTTACACTTTATAAATTACATCAAGAATGGTGTGCTATTTTAAGATAACTAAAAGGAAGTACCTCAGCATTTATCTGGAAAGGTTATGGAAAAAGCTTGTTTAGAGCAGCAGTTTTAAGGCATTTTGAGTTAAGGAAATGATATCTAACAAAATAAAGGATAAGTATTGTGTACATACCATCACGAAGATCAGTACTAGGTGCAAAGTTTCTTCCACCTTGGAATCCATGAATTATCACTTTAGTTGAGTGCGCTGAATTCCAGTGTGTTGCATAAAGTGAATCAGGATCTGTTGTATCAAGAAGTTCAGGATTCTGTTGTGTGTACCTGAAAAAAAAACAAAATACAATAATTTATAATAAAGAAATATTGATCATATTACACCTGATCTGAAACATCTACTCTTGAAATAAAGGATGTATTACATAAACAAGAAGCATTTGTATAAGTGTATAAAATAACTGTATAAAAAAACACGTGATTGATTTAAAAATTGTGAATAAAATACTTATCATACATTTTACTCCTACTGTGAAGTGAAATACATTTTCACTTCTGTTCCTTGGCCAAGTTTAAAAATAAATTAAGTTGTATGTACTGCAGTGCCATGAGGTAGGTACATGCACCAACATATGATTGATTCCTATTTTAAATTAATTTATTTTGTGAAAACAAAACACTTATGTTCATCTTTTTAAAAATTAATGCCGTGTCCTAGAATTTAACCTCCTTAGCGAAATAGAATAAAATGAACTTAAGTAAATTAATCCTTATAGCAATAAACTTTTAAAGTGTAAAAAATGGTTTAAAATAAATTTAATAAGTAAATATTAGTAAAATGATTAGAAAAATGAAATTACTATTAAAAAAAAAAGGGTAAAATAGATGTTAATATTCAGAAAAGGTAAAATAAAAAAAACATAAATTGTGTCTTAAGTTTGCAAATGCAATATTATACTTTGTGTGATGAATAATTTCAACCAAAAAGCAACTTACATTTTATTGATAAAGGATCGATATCCTTTACATAATGATGGAAAAAATCTAAAATGAACAATTTTAGATGAAAGTTAGTAACATTAATATAGAAAAACTTATAAAAATAGTTAATTATCAATTTTATTTTATTTTTTTAATTTAAATAATTCAACAAAGTTGAATTATGTTTAATGGTTTAATCTTGGAAATCTTAATTCATCAGTGTGTATTTAAAATGTTTCTTTGTCTCCAAAATCTATTTTTTGCTTCCATATGTCTGGTATACAAATCACAAACTGTAAAATTTTAATACATTTTTTTTCTTAGAAAAAATAACAATAACTATCAATTATAATGTTATGTGGTTAAGCATTTATGAGTACAACCACACATAACAGTAGAATTATATATACATTTTTCTTTACATCTTCTCTTGGTTAAATTGCAATCATACATCAAATAATTAAAATTTTCTATCGTTCAAAGATGTAATTCTTTAAAAATCACCTAAAGTTTACTGTCTATTTCAACACAAATTTTTAAATGAAAATAAAATTTTTTTGTGAAATTGTGTAGAAAAGTTGATTTGTTTGCTGTAATTGTTGAATAAATATATATATGTGAATGTTTAGTGACTATGAGATCCAAGAAATTTTTGTGAAATTTGGCAGTAAGTATATATTTTTGTGAATTTCGTGTGTGTGTGAAAAGTTATGTTGTCTGGTGTCTACTTTGTTAAGAAGGAAAAATAAAAATCTGTATTAACAATGACAGTCACATTAAAATAAATAATAATATTATTATTATTATAGTAGAATTAATGTATAAAATTTAGAAAGTAATAATAATATAAATAAATAATCAAACCTTGTATATAAATAGAAGTTAATTCTTTTGTGAGGGCATTGAAATGGTGGATCAACGCAAGATGTTGTATTGAAGAGATCTCTGACACCAGTTACTTGAGCCAGTTCATTGTCATCTAGGGAGGGATCTAAAGCTTCTGTCTGTTGATTTTCGGTTACAACTCCTGATTAATGAAAAAAAAAATAGTCATATTAAAATGTATATATAACCTTTATAGTAGTGAGTGTAATAATTTAAAAGTAAAATATGTATTTACTACAATTTTTTTATTTGAGTTTGGGACTTTCTCATGATCAAATGGAGAAACTTTCTCCATTTGTTTTTACAGAAACTTTTAATTCATTTTTCAAACTACAATCTCTCATTAAGTATTTAATTAGCCATTATAATTAGTAAAGGATTAGTTTTTCAGTAGATTTCTTATATGTAATTTATTTTTTTAAATTGTAATTAACTTAGATGTTAGACTGTTCTTAGTTTAGAAGAATTTTTTGTTTAGAAGTTCGATGTCATTAAAATTTTTTTAAATAAATAAAATAAAATTGATTTAAAGCTTCGAATGCTTTAAAGGTTGGAATAGTATTAATGACATCAACGCCAG
Source organism: Lycorma delicatula (assembly GCF_047948215.1). Classification (NCBI taxonomy): domain Eukaryota; kingdom Metazoa; phylum Arthropoda; class Insecta; order Hemiptera; family Fulgoridae; genus Lycorma; species Lycorma delicatula. Next base: position 28,294,570 of record NC_134460.1, read on the forward strand.
TCGGCGTAATAAATAAAAACAACAAGCGTGGTTTTAAAAATAAATTTAGAGGAAACAATGAAAATTTTGCATAGTATTCTCCATATAGATCTGAAAATGCATCGTTTTGATGAAATTAATGTTATAAAAAATTTCGCTAGAACATCTTTTTATACTAGTCTTAAGTACTTTTTTCACTCATACTCCCCTGGGATGGATAAACAGTGAAGTACTACTCAGCCCAGGAGAGTGTCCTTGTAACTCTAAGGGGGCCTCCCCACCCACCGGCAGTAAGTCTGGCATGGCAGGTCAGCCTCCCTGGTTGGATCATTTTTTGTGCTTGCCTCTAATCTCCAAGTGGGAGTAACCGGGCCCGACTATGTTGTTTCCGGGCCCCCACCCAGAGACCGAGTCTCGGTCATTACTTTGCCTGCCTCAAACTGTCGAGAAAGGAAACCAGGCCTGACCTTTAAGCCGTTCCTAAGCGCGGTACGCGATGTCATTGTCAAGTTTAAGGATTTTATCGTCCTCTCGGTTTTCTCACAACGCTCCAACAAATGCTCACTAAATCGGAGTCGTTTGTCAAGCGCAACTCCCAAGTATTTTACCGTATTTCTCATCTGTAATGGCAATGCACCGATTGCCATTATCGGCCATCCAGGCACCAATCAAGGCCAGCACCTCATTACCTCGGTCTGTTATTTCCTTCTCATTCTAGCCTCCAACCATAACCACGAGATCATCCGCAAACGCGATGGTCACAGTGCCCTCCAGCAACCTCAGTCTTAATATTTCGTCATAGACGATAAGCCATAACAATTGCTTTGCCGCCATGTATTTGAAATCGGAGGGGGTCTTCTCTCCGTGTCCGCTGCCGCCCACCTGTCGCTGAGATACTCTTGCACTACCTTCTTAAGTATGGGCTGATACCCTTGTCTCTGAGGGATAACATTATCACATTCCACGGCAGGAACCCTCAGGCATTCTTGACAGCTAAAAGAATAAGCACTGGCAAACCGCGTGTCTTCTATGTACCACTCCTCCTTTGGGAGGAAAACCACCCTGGCCTCCTTCCAACAAGTTGGAATATCTTCCTTTCCATAGTTTTCTATGTCAACTATTTGCCACGGCACTTTAGCTATTAGGCCCTTGAGGATGACTGCAGGGACTCCGTCCGGTCCCGGACTCTTTTTATTTTTTAACTTTAATGTTGCCTCTGTAACTTTCTCCAGAGTGTATCTTCTGGTATCACATTCGATAACGTCAGTAACTTCCTGTTCCTGGCAGGGGAAAAGCTTATCAATCTGTCGTGTTTCTTGCTCCTCCTTGAGAACGGGCAGACGTTGGCCAGAGCGCCTTATGGCTATCTGATACGCCCGCCCCCACGGGCCCTCGTCTAAGTCCTGGCACAACTCACGCCACTTTTCTCATTTTGCACATTTTATTTCGTAATACAACAGTCTTCTGCTTGCCAGGTAAGCTTGTTCAGCTACCTCGTACGCAACCTCGCCGATCGGCCGCAGCCTTTGTTTTCTACGCTTATTCTTCTGAAAAACCCGTCTGAGCTCGGAAATTTTGACGGACCACCAGTCAGCTGGCCTAAAATTCCTGTCTTGTGGCGGTATCTTCGACATTTCGCTATCAATTAATGTCTGTAACATTTCAGGCGATGATTGGCGTTCGTCAGCAATCTTACTCGAAACATTCGCCACAATCACATCAATCTGCAGTTGCATCAACATCAAGAGAAACGCCGGATCGTCAATTGTCAGTAAAGACGCGAAATTATCACTCGCGGTCCACGAGCATAGTCATGATTCCAAGGACCATCTAGTATGATGAGATCCAGCACGGAAGAATGCCCTCTTGTCTCAAACGTCGGGGTATTATCATTAAGACAATATAACCCGACCGACTGAACGAAATCCGACAATATTTCGCTTCTAGGGTTGGTGTAGGAACTACCCGTTATTACCAACTTGCTGTTAAAATCTCCCATTATTATAATTTTCTTTGAAGACCTGGTTACAACTTCATGAAGCTCAAAAACTCATCATATACCATCAGGTCACAGTTCGGTGTTATGTACATCCCTACCATTACTACTTCAGACAGTTTTAGTGCAACTATACCTGGTGAACGACACAACAGCTGCCATCCTAGCCGGTGACTCACATTTTGTATACCGATGCCGCCGCCAAAAGACTCACCGGTTTAGACCGTTCTCTAAATAGAAAGACTAATAACCTCCTGATGTGATTTCCAATATAGCCTGCAGGTAGGAGAAACACCGGAGACTGTGGCTTCTGCAATACTCGTCTCAACACCCTCAAAATTACCACTGCTGATGCTCGATCGCCCGCCAAGGAATTATAGTGGATCTTGAATTTACATCTATCTGTGGAAGCGGAGTCCTCACCCGTAATTGACGTAATATCACGAACAATGTCCCCAGGCTTGTGGACATCTTTTGTTTTTCTCTTCGTCAGTTGTCTTTGCGTGCCCCAGATCGATGAAGCTGCAAATATCGCCCGATTCAGTGGGTAGGGTCTTCAATTGGTTCACTCTACTACACTCAAATGGCCATCGCCGCGGTAACAGGTCTATTATCTCTTCCTCTGACGAATCCGCCCTGACTATGTCGGTCGTATCCGGTTCCTTAAAAGGTTCGGTTTGGGTAACCTGTGTGACCACTTGTAGTGGTGGTGACATCTCTGTTAACTCTCTTAAGTTCGTTAAAAATAGCCGTAAGCTCTTTCTCATGTGCATGAATATATTTACTCAGTTTAGAACCGTAGTTCTGTTTCAATATCGAAATCGCCAACCCCAACCGGTGGGTAAATTCTTTCAGACCGCCCACAGGGGCTCATCTTCTTCCGACAAAACCTTTTTCTTTTTCCTGTTTAACCTCCGGTAACTACCGTTTAGATAACACTTCAGAGGATGAATGAGGATGATATGTATGAGTGTAAATGAAGTGTAATCTTGTACATTCTCAGTTCGACCATTCCTGAGATGTGTGGTTAATTGAAACCCAACCACCAAAGAACACCGGTATCCACGATCTAGTATTCAAATCCGTGTAAAAATAACTGGCTTTACTAGGACTTGAACGCTGGAACTCTCGACTTCCAAATCAGCTGATTTGGGAAGACGAGTTCACCACTAGACCAACCTGGTGTCCGACAAGACCTGACTGCACCCTTTCTTTCCCTTCAAGTCCACTGACGTCTGCGGCGGCGGTGTCGGGAGTCCACCGGCTCTCACCGAGCTCTGTTTGGCTCCCTCTTCTATAGAGATGGACCTACATCTCATCCTATGTTAATTCCTTGTTCTAGGCACAATTCCTCACAATTAGAGTACCCACTCGATAAATTTCGGGGGAGTCAAGAGGGTGTTCGGAGGGTAGGGGTTGGTAAAATGTAAAAAGAGTATAAAAAATTTTGGTAGTCCCAAAAAAAAATTGGTGGGTCAAGGAAAGATATCCCGCAAAAATGGGTTCAAAAATTTGGGGGAAGAAGGGTTGAGAGAGTCGGGGAAGTCTCCCGGATTTATCCGATCCGGGAGATTTTTGGGATTGGTGGAAGGGGGAGAGGAGAAACGGGAAAAGGTATTCCCCCTTGTAACTGGTCGCAGGACTTGGAATAATTTAGTTCTCTAGAAGAAGCGAAAAATTTTCCAAGTCCTTGTTTGTCTCTTCTATACAGTTGCAGAAACTTGCACAACAGTAATATAACCAACTATCGTTCTTATTGCATATGAAAGTAAGTTTGAACACTTAAAAATCACTATGAACAGTTAGTTAACCAAAAATCAATCAGAATAGCAAAATGTGTCCAGTAAAATTTTCATCGCATGTTCCAATCTACAAATCCAAAAAAAAAAAACAACAACCACCCAGTAATAAACACTAAAAACAAAGAGTGTAACGACAACACGTCTAACCACAATGAAGTCTGTTACTCTACTAGTCTTAAGTATCTTTCTTTCTTTTTCCTGTTTAGCCTCCGGTAATTACCGTTCAGATAATACTTCAGAGGATGATGTGTATGTGTGTAAATGATGTGTAGTCTTGTACAGTCTCAGGTCGACCATTCCTGAGATGTGTGGTTAATTGAAACCCAATCACCAAAGACCCCGATGGGGGCCTAAGAATATGGCCAAGCTAGGGTGGGTCAATCTGCTTCCACGTCACACCGGGTGTAACTTGAGGTAATACTGAAAAGTGATGCCGGTTACCCCCGGGATGGTTAATAAGGATTAAAAAGAAAAAAAAATCACCAAAGAACACCGGTATCCACGATCTAGTACTAGAGTCTTAAGTACCTGCACAACATAATGTATATGTCTTTCAATCGAGGACAAGCAGATTTTAACTTGTTTTCTCGCTTTAAATACAGTCTGAAAGAAAAAACCCATGCAAGGTTGTCGAAGACTCGAAGTAATTGGTTTTTAAGGATACGTTTCAACCTCGCAACCACGCACAACCTCCAAGAAAATCCAAACTGGAATGAAAGAATAAATAAACTCATCAAAGCCACAATAAAAACATCTATAACAAAAAATGCATGTCCATAAACACAAAAATAAGACATTATAACTCAGTTATCCAACCAGAAATACTTTACGGATGCGAAACCATATTTGGATCGTACCAGACAAGGTTTACCGACAAACTGGAAAAGATTGAAAGACAGATTCTACGACGATGCATCGGGAAAAACATTAAAAAAGACGGGAGAATTATTCCAAACGAAGAGATTTACAAAAATATCATCCCCACAACTAATAAATTTAGAAAGAAAAGAATTTCCTTTCTAGGACATATTTTAAGAATGGATGAGACCAGACTTATCAGACGGACAATCGAACTTTTCTGGAACAAGAAAAGCAGACCGAACTGGTTATACGAAGTACAGAAAGAAATGGAGGAATTAGACATAACCCGTGAAAACCTAAAAACGAAAACCGCAAACTATGAGAAATTAAAAAATAAAGAAACAAGATTCCTATCAAAACCCAAGAAAACAATAAGCCGGGTGTACTCTGAACAAGAAAGGGCAAGAAGATTTGAAACCTTTAGAAATTACTGTCAAAAAAGAAAAGCTGAAAAACAACAAATCAGCAAGAAAAGAAAGAACTTGCCAAAAAAAAAAAATGAACTAAAGTGATCCATTATGGACTTAAAAGTAATAAAAAAAAATAGCCATTAAGTCGTGTTTGAGTTTGTATGTAGTATGTTTGTACATGTATGTTAGTCTGGATTTTGATAAATATTTTCTGACTGTTTGGACATCAAATTTCGCTCAAATATTTCTTGTATACATGGGGCTGATGTCATTAAATTTCTAACTTAATTGGACAATGAGGGGGGACATCTATCATAATTTTAACTTTTCTTATCTTTTTGTGGAGGCATCGTACGCGCTTGAAATTCGATACAGCAGTAATATTATGAGTTTTTTACAATACTGAAATTTTAATTCGATCGAAATTAGATTTGAAAATATAATTAGCTTATTTTTTCAGAGTTTTTCTTATAAATTTCCAAAATGGATCACTAACAGCTTATGAAACTAAGCAAAGATACTCGTCACCATAATTTTTAACTTCTGTTAAATTTTGGCCTCCTTCGATAGGGGATACAGTCGTACGCAAAATAATTGTCATTTAGATTTTGTTCAATATTTTTAAACCGGTTTAACTATTATGCGCAAACTTAGCCCAAACTATTTTGTGCATAAAATCTTAATTGTATAAGTTTTAAGACCATTCATTGAAGCGGGTAAGATGGTGTTCCCGATTTTACATTTTATTATATTCCTTCTAATGTAATTACAAATTTTACATTAAAGAGCGAAATTTAATTAAAATATTTTCTAAGGGATTGATTTTTACATGAGCAAAACATTTTTAGCTACCTTTTTTTATTTCAACATGTGATATTAATATTGCATTCTATTTTCGACGTTTCTCGAATCTGAAGTAATAAATATAAGAGTATTTAGTTATATTTTGAAAATTTGGCTATATTTTTGACAGTTATAGTAGACAATTCACCCTAATTAATTTGCCATGTTCTGTTATTACTACGTAAAAAAAGTGTTTGTATATTAAACAACTTTATTTTTTATAGTTAGAGCCATTTGCATTAATGAACTAATTAACAAATGAATTCACTGTCATTAATAAATGATAAACTTGATAAAATATCGTTTTTATTTAGGTAAAAACCTGTATATTTTAGTTTGATGATGTCATTGTCATTGTAAAATGACATTTTACTATTAGCAATTTTAGTTATAAAATTTTTTAATATAAAATCAAATCATCATAAAATCAAAATATAATATTTTATTTTGAGATTCATTCAGTTTAAGGAAAAATAAAATATTGTTATTACAAGTAATAACTATATTAACTGTAATAGTACAGTACATTCAATATAATGAAATGGATTGTAAAGGATATTAAAAAAAAACTATACGAATTAAATTGCAAAATATGTTTAAAAGTTTTATTTAATACGGTTAAACATGTAAATGATTCGGTAACTAACAATTTTGCGTCGTGTCTGTTAAGCGTATACGAAGAAACAGAATAAGTATCCAAGACAGTTAGAAGCTATAGTTACAATTACTACCGCTATGCATCTATTTGCCGCGTTTTCTAGTGTATTCAATGAAGAACGCTGTATCACAAGTTTATCCGCAATTTAGTTTCGTTCCGTTAATGTATTTTATTTATTTAAGCTGCAGTGTTATTTTTTTATTTATTAGTGTTATTTGTGAAGGAGTTAATTAAATCGACTAACAATTTACATGGTTTATTGATATAATTGAAGAAGGTAGGCTTTTTTATTTAACTATGTTTGAATGTTGAATGGTCTATGTTTAATTTAACTATATTTTAAGTAGACATAAGGAGACTGTCATAATAATATTCCTTTTTTAACTTTTACGGTGAATAAATCTATATTAGTTATATTTACCATTTTGGTGTAGGACCATTTTACAAAAATATTGAATTTTAAGCGCTGGACAATTTACCTAAATTTATGCCTCTAACATTAACCTAAAATTTGCCAATTTGCAGGGTTCTTTAAAAAAAAACTTATAACTTTATTTTCAGTTTTTATAACTTATTTTCTAATAAAATTTGATTTTTATAACCTATTCTAACATAAAAACTAACTATGTTAAAATTTATGTTTTGTACGTTTTTTTTTAAGATTAAAAATTGTCCATATTTGGTTATGTTTTTGTTAATATCCAACTTCTAGCAATCCAAGGAGGGCTAAAAAATATAATATTGCTAAAAATTGTTACACCGTGCAAGAGACACAATTGTTTTTTAAATGGGTACTAATTTTTAAGTCATTACCTTGAATAATAAAAACTTAACTTGAAAAATAAGTCATTTTCTTGAAAGATAAGTTATGTTCATCTTTTTTTGCACAATGAACCACACCATATTATTATTTGTTAGTAACAGCAGTAAAGTAACAGAGATCTGATAAATGAAAGTAAAACTAAGTGAAAAATAATACATAAATGAAAATTATTACATAATTTAACCTCACTAATAATGAAAAATGATTAAAAAATGTTCATTTAGCAGCGACACATTGGGAAACATTTGGTATGTAAACTTCTTGTGCAGCTGCACTGCACACACTACAGTTTTTTTACCTGCCTTAACTAATTTTTTCAACAAAAAAAAATTCACACCAGTATCACAAATATTCCACAGTTGAAACTGTGAACTCAAAATGGGATAAAGGTTTTTGAGTATTTTATTTGTAAAGAATGTAACAATTTACATTTTTGTTCAAAAATATTACAAGTTACTTTCTTCCAATATTTCATTGTTTTCCTATCATCTAAATATTGGTAAAGAATCTGATTGGAAACATCAACCCTTCTCATATATACCTTTTTTGGTTTGTTTGTGATATACAGCCTATTACCTCTGTTTTTTCTTTTGCTTTCACTAGCAGCTGTATCATAATTTGATAATAACAACACTTGAAACCTTTTTTCTCAGTACCCCATCAGCATATATTTTTTATTTTATATGCTGTTTCTCCTACCTCAAATTTTCCTGTCATGTATAGTGGAATTCCTTTTCTATCTTTTTGTTCCAGTAACAGATGTACATTGGGAGTATAAATATTTGGCTGACTTAATTGAAGTGAAAAAATCATCCGCAAAGACATGGTAACCTATTTCTAATAATTTTACTGTGACATTGTATGCTAAACCATTTTTCTTCATTTCACTATTTTGTCATTCACTCTAGCCCTTATATAAACAAAAAAATTGAAGCAGTAATGCATGACAGCATCACGCACCATCCACATTTTCACATCCCTTCTATGATGTTTTTTGATATATAGTGCAACAGTAGGGTTTGTAACATAGTTCTTATTATACTTTCATTCATAGAAAAATTTTTATCTGGGGTGAAATAAAATTTGGCTGATTGGTTCATGTGCTTCATCAAATTAAACCTACCCTAAAGAAAGGTTAGTTTAGGATTAAACCTGTCGTAAAGATAGGTACATAATACTTTTGGGTTGCATTTAGTATTGGTGTACTGGTTTCTGCCATATCAAACAATTGCAAAATAACGTGAAATCTATTTCTGCTGAACATATGCCCTAACCAGTGTTCCCTATTAATTTTTAGTGACCTGTGTGCGCATTGTTTTTGTGTGTGCAGTTTTTAAAAATAAAAAATCTTTGTGAAGCAATAAAAAGATTTTTTACCTAGAACATAAAACAAGAGTAGTCTAATACTATTATGCAACAAATACCTATGTAATTAACAATGTAACACACAGCTCTTTGGTGTCCACAGGTAAATTAAAATCAGAATTAAGTAAGAAATTAAGACATTGGAATGAAAAAAAATAGGAAAATTTTACTGTCTACCTTGTAAACGTACAATCTGGCTCTACTTTTTTTGACTGCCAGTAATTAACTCACAATTCTCTATTATTAATATTATTCTACAATTTAAAAACAATAATAATAATAATGTAAACAATTAGATAATTCAAAATTTTTAATATAAATTTTAAACACTGTATTGAAGGCTACTTTTACAACCTTTCTCTCCTGTCTGTTTTAACCATTCTGAATAAGCTTGATCTAAATTAATATCATTTTCATCATTTACATAAGATTTTACCCTCATCAATGCATTTAAATGAAATTCTTTTAATTGATTTCTATGTTTTATTTTAATTAAATTCATTAAACTAAACCCTTGCGCTCAATCTGCACTATTGGCCAAAAAGGTAAGGTACCCCAATTTCTAATAATTCTGACAATTCATTAAAAGTGTTCATTATGTAATGAAAACATTACCAAGTCTGCAAAATTTTTTATTTGTTTCTATATAATTTTTTTGCACACACCATATTTAAAGTCATTATATTGTTCTGATATTACAAATTTATCTCCAACAAAAGTCTTATATTTTAAGCACAGTTTCTCAATGCCTGATAATATATAACCAAAATCGTACGGTGATAGAGCTGTTATATGAAAGGATATAAGATCCTACCTCATCTTTTGGAAATGTTTCTTCAAAATTTTTGCATAGTAAATTAATAAAGTTTAACTATCACTTGTATTTACTACAATGTTCTCTGGTTAGCAGCTTTTTTGAAATGCCCACCTTACTGTTCCAGGCAATGTTATCAATAAATATTTTCTTTTATTTGGCCGAATTATTTTTGCACGAGCAAATTGACAAATTAACAAATTTTTGCATTGAGTGCCATTAACTCTCGGCACTGAAAAATCTAACTTAGTAAACCAAGTTCTTCAAAAATTGTATTTAATATTTCTAAAGTAATTTGAAATTCCATATTTTTTAATTTCTTTAAACAGAATTTTGAAATTACATTATCCTTATCATCAGTAAAGTATTCAATTAATGATTCATAATTACTAATTATTGCCTTTACAACAAAATGCCTGTTTAATAATCTCATCTCATTGATGGCCTTGAAAGCTATAGCTTAATTTTCAGAAGTATCAATAATATCTTTAAATTTATTTCTCTTCATTGTAGATCTTGAGAATAAAGAATAAATAGTTCTTACCACAGTTTCAATATCTTTTGTCATTTTAACTTCATTTCAAGCATTGGAAATGTACAAATCTTCATGATGTGCAACACAATATTGTTGAACCAAATGTGATACACTGTTTTAATTTAGCTGCTACACTGTTTTTCTTTCCCTACTTCACAGAAGTTCCATCAGAAGTAAACATAACAAGCTTTTGTAAATCAATCTGGTTGTGTACATAAAACTGTAGAATTGCAGAAATAATTGAAGAGGAATCACAGGTCTGTAATTGGGTTATTCCACCAAAAATAATTTTATATTGATTAGATTTTCTAAGTTTAAAATATAAAATTAAACATTTTGTTGTAGAAGTATCTGTATTTCATCAATAATTAAGATATGAAGATCAGCCATTTTAATTTATCATTTCTCGTTTTACTACTGTATTAACTACTAAATGGCATAATTACTGTATTATGAAAGGCATAATTTTACTCTGCCTACTTTCTGGTATTTTGACATATTTTGTCATGTGATTATTTATCTTTTGAAACAAAAGCAAAAAAATATTAATTTTTACTGCCAATAGTAAATAATCAGTAAAAATGTTTACTTCCTCAAGACTTGATTTTTTTCACTTGCAGTCTTCTGGTGTTTTAATTAACATATTAAACCAATCGCTGGTAATAAGACATTTTTACTTATTAATTTTTGTACACTTTCTAAGTAGGATTTACTTAAATTATGTTTTAAAAATTCCAATTTCCAAATACTGTCCCACATTTTTCCAGTAACAAAATCTCAATGTGCCTGCCCACATCTACCCTGTCCATCATGACAATAAACACAAATTATACCATTTTCTTAATGAAACAAAAATATTTCTTTTAATTGATTTCATGTTTTATTACGATGTTTTGAAGAATCATTTTCCACAAGTTGACTAATCCATTCAACTTTAAATTCGTTAGCTGTTTTTTCTTTTTAAACTTCTTTTCATTATTATGTGATAATTCAGGGTTTTGGTAATTTAATCTATTAACAGACAGACTTCAAACTTTGAACCCAAAGGTTATTATTAAATGAACACTTAATATTATAAAACTATTTATATATTGTACCAGATATTTTAATAAAATTATATCACCGAAACACTGATAAAATTAATATTTAATAACAAAAGTCATAAATCACATAATTAAGATTTTAACACAAATAAGATGTTGGCTTAACACTGATACAATCTTATGCACACATGGCACCATGCATAACAGGGATTCCCAGAACTAGCTATACAGCTGTCAAATGAGCATTACTATTTCATGGCCTCACTAGTCACCAGTTGTTGCCATATATGCAGACTTTGTAGTTGGCAATTAATTTGAACTTAAAACTAACACATCAATTTTTAATTTTTTAGCATCTTCAAGCAAAATGTTTTCGTGTGTGCAAATATTTTTCATGTGCGCTATGTTTAAAATGTGCATGCAACAGCTAAGAGGGAACACTGGCCCTAGCCATAGTATATGTTGGCAGGAGGATGTCCATCAGAAACTGTAAGTTGTTGGCTTTTTATTGAGCCTCGTATTTGTGAAAATGGAAATGAATGTTTGAATTTTGGGTAATGAAACTAGTTTCCATATTTTGAACCTCTTTTTATCTTAAGTTGATCTGCAGATCTGCATACTGAGATAAAATGCTATTAGCATAATTGTAAGTATGTTTGACTAAAGTTTCTTACATGGTAGTAGTGAAAAATTATTTAAAATATTTATTTGGTTTTGATTCAGGGGGGGTAATATTTGGTTCCTGGCAGTTCATCTCCTACAGTTATGTTTAGTGTTAACTTGTCATTACAAAAATTTACTTCACTCCATCCAACGCCATCCTTTATATCTGAGGAAGAATTACTAGCAGATTGTTGTGGCTTATGCGGCTAGCCTCACTCTTACTCCTAGCATGTGGAGGGTTTATCAAATTAGGCCTATTTTCTTCACTCTCTGAATCATAATTTTGTAAAGTTGTACCATTTCCTGATGTAGGGGGTAGGTTTATATATTCATCAGGATAATGTTCGGGGTCTTTATCCACATCATCTATAATATTGCAGTCTGTAGTTCAATTACTGCTGCTGCTACTACTACTAACAAAATTATCACTCGCATAACTATTTTTGCAATCTTATTTTTCGTATCATCAACTAATGATGGCCTACATTGCTTCATTATTAGTATTTAGTAAATAAACAACGCAAGTACTCTAAAAGAAACTGGCAAAAGGTAAACATAAACAAACACCTAACCAACAAATCATTTCATAATTACAATGGTGACTGAAGGGTGAACATTGAGTTTATACATCACCCACTGGATTGGTCTAGTGGTGAACTCATCATTGCAAATCAGCTGATTTCAAAGTCAAGAGTTTGAAGTAAAGGCAGTTACTTTTATATGGATTTGAATACTAGAACGTAGATACCAGTGTTATTTGATGGTTGGGTTTCAATTAACCGCACATCTCAGAAATGGTCGACCTGAGACTGTACAAAACTACACTTCACTTACTCTCATACATGTCATCCTCATTCATCCTCTGAAGTAATCCTGATGGTGATCCTGAAGGCTAAACAGGAAAAAAAAAGGTTGACCGTTACTGTGATGTGTGGTTGAAACCCAACCACCAAAGAACACTGGCATCTTAACCTTATGCCCTAGGAATCTACATACAACACCTCCAAGGATTCTAATTTCCTTGCTCTTCTAACAAAATAATGCCAAGAATCCTTTTTTGATGTCCTGACAAATGAAAATATTCAGACCTGTGCCTTTGGTAGTCATCTACCAAAACCGTTCGCCATTTAGGACCACTCTCCCACTGAGCAGCTCTTCTGAGATGATCACAATCTGTTTCAACAGACTACTCTACACCAAGAGGCAATTCTCTCTTAATCTGAACAACAGATGATTAAATTCTCAGTGGCATCAATAAAAACCAGAGAAAATCTTTCTGCCAGCTCTTCTAGTTGATTATCATCCAGACTTCGGTCTAAGATACAGAGTCTAGCATTGAGAATAATATCAAAATTTAGGCCAGTCTGCCTTCCAGTGTAGTAAGCATCCCTACAGATCAGGGACATTGCATCTATTAGCATCTCACAATCCACCAACCTACTTAAACATAATTAATTGATAATCACTAGAACAATTGTCAACAGCAGACCAAGTATCAGTCCTACCAGAAATATTCCTACTAACAGTAATATCAATATTCTATGAAACAATTTCCTTCCATTTACCATTCCAGCATATGTTTGTAACTTACCAAAAACATTAAAGATCTCTAATATACTGCACATTGAAACCTTCAACTAATTCACCTCTATCATCTGAGTCTACTGTGCCAAAGAAGCAACTTAGCATTTACATCAGCACCTAGCATTACAGGACAGTTACCAAAAGGTCAGAGAATTCTATCCCATTTTTCTAAATTTAACTTTTCCTATAACAAGTTTAACTGTGACATGATGAGAATCGGAAACCTGTTCCAAAAAGACACAATCTAATGTTCTCCTACAGAGAACTGTGAACATACTGTTACTTCTAGTATACAATTTTTGCATTCTATTAAAACCTGGCAGATCCCCATGTACCACATATGGAAGTTGAGAAGAATCATATCAAGGGACCTCATTTCAACAATTTCACCTAACTTGATCTGAGCAATCCAAGAAGCACCTTTTATTTTTTGAAACTTAATACAATGAATTAAAATATATCTCAACAGCTCTCAAATAACAACCACAGTTGTTACTATTGACTGAGTGCTTGCAATCCTTGCTAACTTTCTGCATTCAAGTAGGAGCCTCTGACTTATTAGGATACTCTTCATGCTTGTGACCCTCGTCACCGCAATGCACGCAGAGTAAGTAAATTGACAGAATTTTGCCCTATGACCAAATCTACAACACTTAAAACATCTCTTGATTCTACAAGAAGAGAAATCCACAAACAAGCTACTCTCAACGATATACCTGTTAAACGGACTCGGTCCAACTTTGAATACACCATGATACTTTTGGGCATCATGTCTACTAGTTTTGAACAAAACCCTGCACTCAGACTTGAATATTGCTCCATCCAAGTCAGTGTTTTGCTCTTGCATGAGAGACACAACCTCCTTCTTGGATAGCCGAGATCTATATCATAGACAGTGATTCGAGGGGCTTCATTTACATTTCTGATCCATCTTAACCACCAACCTTTTACTAAAAACAGATTATGAAATGACTAACTGTCTCCTTGTCATCTGCTGTTTTAACCCAGACCTTTCCTAGTATCTTTTATGTCCCTAATTCTCAAGTTTGACCTTTTGCCCTGAAGGAAAGTCTGAAATTCCTATTTAACTTTGTTTTGTGGAGCCTCTTTCCTGTTTAGGAAGATGATCTCTGGCGGCTTGCTGGTTAACATGGCCTCCTGCTTGTTATTAAGCACCTCGGTGTATAGGATTCTTTGAAATTCCGAGTTTAAAGGATAAAATGGAGTAACGTTCGAGGGGCTTCTTTTACATTTCTGATCCATCTTAACCACCAACCTTTTTCTAAAAACAGATTATGAAATGACTAACTGTCTCCTTGTCATCTGCTGTTTTAACCCAGACCTTTCCTAGTATCTTTTATGTCCCTAATTCTCAAGTTTGACCTTTTGCCCTGAAGGAAAGTCTGAAATTCCTATTTAACTTTGTTTTGTGGAGCCTCTTTCCTGTTTAGGAAGATGATCTCTGGCGGCTTGCTGGTTAACATGGCCTCCTGCTTGTTATTAAGCACCTCGGTGTATAGGATTCTTTGAAATTCCGAGTTTAAAGGATAAAATGGAGTAACGTTCGAGGGGCTTCTTTTACATTTCTGATCCATCTTAACCACCAACCTTTTTCTAAAAACAGATTATGAAATGACTAACTGTCTCCTTGTCATCTGCTGTTTTAACCCAGACCTTTCCTAGTATCTTTTATGTCCCTAATTCTCAAGTTTGACCTTTTGCCCTGAAGGAAAGTCTGAAATTCCTATTTAACTTTGTTTTGTGGAGCCTCTTTCCTGTTTAGGAAGATGATCTCTGGCGGCTTGCTGGTTAACATGGCCTCCTGCTTGTTATTAAGCACCTCGGTGTATAGGATTCTTTGAAATTCCGAGTTTAAAGGATAAAATGGAGTAACGTTTGAGATTTATTATTTTTTGAAATTTTCGGCAACAAATGAAGATATCAACTTAATTTTTGGTGTGTGTAAAAATGTGAATATGTAAAATGTAATTTCTAGATTTATCGAAATTCAACCTTGAAATCAGTGAAGTAAAAAAAAATTGAACTATGATTACAAATTTTCCACATTCCCGACTAAACTAAAAGTGACATTAACTAGATTTGGTCTTGTAAATTACGCTTCAGATAAATATCTAAAACGGGCTTTTAAGAATTTTTTTTTTTTTAAGGGGGTACCACTGTATATGGCACTGCGGCTCAACCAACACAGCCACTACCATTGTTACTGTATGTGCTACGCGACTGGTTGCACCTGACTCCGACGGTACCTGACCAAAAAACCTGAAATAAAAAAAAAAAAAAAAATGAAAATAGTACGGTCACTTCCTAGTAATGTTTGTCAGGTAACGCTAAAAACCGGGAAAAATACAACTTTACCCGTTTGAGGTACGGGTAATCAACTATAAGTAATATTTTTAAGATGGAAGGCGACTATTTTGAAACCCGCATTCTTCAGATCACTCAAAGTTTCGAGTTCTGTACTGACCAAAATGTTGCTCTGAAGAAATTACAATACACTGATATTTTTTATAAATTGAACAGGTTTTAATTTTTATTTATCATTATTATCTCAAGCATGAGTTGGACACATGGGGGTCAAGGTGATATATCCCTCTGACTTGGCGAATTTGTTAAATACTCCCTGACAGGGACGGGAAACGAAAGTAACCTTGTAGCGCAGGTGAAGCCGCCACGGGATGCTAGTATATATACAAACTGTATCACGAAGTTCTCCCGGGACTTTCGTTACCTATTGCACTCGTGAAAATAATGGAAAAGTTCATACAAACAAATGTCCTAAAATACTTCGTTTGTGAGTTACGGCTAGCGAAAGATTTCGCTCGGTTTCAGCTACCCAAGTGAAATGAGGTCGTGCTGAAATTTCAGGGCAATATATACACATACGTATAAAAAATATCAGTCTGTACCATAATTCTATCGTCAATGTAGCTCTGCCGATTGCTTTCTAGTGTAGGGAAACACGTGTGTTTGTCCATACAATAGAAAACTACGTAAGCCTTCGCCTTATATTAGAACCTTACATCGTTTTTGGAATCACTGTTCAAAATAATATTTTAGCTATCAAAATTAAAAAAATGCTTTTTCGGAATTTCACAGCCAAATTTTTTCACATTTTTGTTAGAAATCATTATAATTTAGCGTATTATTTGGTTGTATATTATTTGTATATTTAACGTTAATTAGGCCTGGTTAGCAAGCATATGTTATGTTTGGTTATGTTAACATAACCTTTGTTTTTTTCTTTTTTTTTAAAGAGGTGGAAGAACCCCATTTACGAGCGCCTAGGCAGTGTTCCGACACTGCCTAACAGGGTTCGCAAGATGGCATTAAGTGCCTATATGTGCCTGCGCACTACCGACTAAACCTCCACCCTTGGCTCTAACCACCCCTCCTGGAAACCGCTGATGTAGCATTTCATTGGAGGAGGGGGGGGATTACGCTCAGACACACAATCGGATATCACTAACATACGTGAAAACCCATACAATCAACAACACACTTGAAGAAACAAGCAACAACCAAAAACATCTCATGCGCATCACTCAGACACTCAGAAAAGAAAACATAGAACAAAATCAAAGGAAACACCCGCAGCAATCGCACACAAAAATCATACCCACACTCCTCACACCCAGCAATAACACTTACCATTTACAGCCATTATCGTTGCTTCGAAGACGCAGCGAGCACACCATCGGCCTTAATTTCGTAAGGTTTTTATTTAATTTCATTTTACATTTTATTAACACTTTTATTCTGTAATGTGAAATAATTATCAGTACTTTTATATTAAATTAAAACTTTTTTTTGGTTCATCTGATTTTTATTAGATTTTTATTTTTCAAAGTATTTTGAAAAGTATTATTTTCAAAGTGTCAGTTTAATTTTCATACCGACGTTAGACAGTTTTTGTGCAGTTAAATATTACTGTGTTAATATCTGTTATGTCTTTCATTACGGGTATTTTTTGAGAAAGGTTATTTATCTATTTACTCAGAT
This sequence comes from Lycorma delicatula, assembly GCF_047948215.1. Classification (NCBI taxonomy): domain Eukaryota; kingdom Metazoa; phylum Arthropoda; class Insecta; order Hemiptera; family Fulgoridae; genus Lycorma; species Lycorma delicatula. The sequence goes on from NC_134460.1 coordinate 28,311,966, forward strand.
TACGTAGCATATCTCCTCTATATTTTGTTTCATCATGATTTATATCCTTTTCATCTATATAATACATCGCATTTTACGTTTTTTAACATTGCTTTATTCGATACTTTCATTTCATGTGTGTTTATTAGTTAGATCAGCTTTTCTTTCATATTTTACTTTTTAACGCATTTGAGTAAGTTTTATCAATATGTCTGTGTAATTAGCTCACCGAATTTCATTACATTAATATTATAATTACGCTTCGTTTTTTAATTAATTTGGTAATTTTAAACCATTTCATGATAACATAGATACAATTATATAAATAATTTATATGATTTATCTTTAAATTATATTTGCTATAAACTAAGTACAACGATAATGCAAACTAAGAATATTTAGGTTATTTTGTCCTTCAAATAAATTTATTTTGGTACAAATAATAATAATAATAGTAGTGGTTTTAATAGTTAATGTAACTGCATTCTTAACTATTGAACTGCCAATTTTGGATCTTGTAAACAATTATAATAATACGTTTGATACATACTTTTAGTCTCATCGATTAAAATTAAATACAAAGAAAGACAGTTTAATTTCTTGAAGGTAATCGAAAAGTAGCCAATTTTATTAAAGACACAGTTAAAATCTGTGGTTGTTATTTTAAAGAATAAGACTACTTTGGAATAAAAGGCAATTAAAGTTCGGCTGATGCATGTACTAAAATCACACACGCTCTTTGTATATCAACAAATCAACATTTTTTTACAAAATCATAACTTTAATTTATCATGTAATTGGTAACGTTTACACTTTTACATCTTAGGAATTGGTCTCTGCTATCGGAAACGCTGAAAATGATACTAGATCTATTTCAAAGAGACTGTAATTTTTATGGTAATTTTGTCGGTAATTGGATTTAATTGTAATTAGGATACGAAGAGATAAATAAAAGAAAGATTGTAATTAGAATAAAGTAGACATTTAGCTTATTTCAAGTATAAAAGATAAGAGAAATCGGCCGCGGTCTAACATTACCTGAAAACTAATCATAAAATGTAACTGTTAGAAACTCGATGTGTTGGGAAACTTAGCTTATTAACATTGATGATGGAAATTTATTATTAAATTGCAATAAGGGATTAATATCTAATATTTTTTTAACAATTTAAATGTACTAAAATTTTCATAATATCAAGTAAAATGACTTTCCTTTTTTTAAGTCAAGATATACCTCTATAAGTTAACGGTTCATGACGCCTCCTCCGAGAGTGACAAGCCCGCTGGGATCAAGCTTCCATTGGCCGATGGACTCACCGTCTGATCGGCAGATTGAGCCGTGGTCAACAGCAACTTCGGTGAGGTATCCTATTGGTATCCAATTTCTGACTGAACATGGCCTGTTCCGGGTATACGTTTATGCCAGGAGAAGGGCAGACAACCCTTATATCATGGGTTTATATTATGGGGAGTTGGACACACCGGAACAAGTCGTGTTCGACTGCCGGACGTGGGTCACCGATCGCCACGGTTGTGAAATGGTGACTGGGCCCCTTGCAGTCTAGAACATCGTCGAGTTCTCGAGTATGTTGTCCGGAGTGGAGGAGTTTCAGGCAATAACCAGTTCTATCACAAGTAGTATTTTTCAACGGAAAAGTCGAGACGACGGAGCGGCGAGGGGATGAGGGACAGCCACCTGCGGAGCTGCCGTTCGTCGGTGCTTGCACTGATGGGAAGTAGTGATGAGACACTGGGACTCTCTTGTCCCTTCGTGAAGAAGACCGACACCCTGTGTGGATACCCTTCACTGATCCCCACATTAGAGGCCAAGGCGTCAGGACCGAGTGTCAGCATGGCAAGGTCCACTGGAAGGCCGAAAAACGCGACCAATGGGTGGGGGGGCTGGGCGGGTGGGGTGGGAGTGAAGGACAGCTCCCTGCGGAGCCGTCGTTCGTCCGCGCTTGCGCAGGTGGGCGGCGGTGATGCACGGAAACTCCGGATTCCCCCTTGCCCAAAGGCACCTCTTCGAGTCTTGTATTGCTTGATTGCGGATCCGGCCCCAGGATGGAGAGTTGATGAGGTGGTTAGGTTTAGTCGGTAGGGCGCAGGTATACATACGCCGTTTAATAACAACTAGCGGAACCTGTTGCGAGTCCGACACTGCCCGAAAATGGGATTCTCCCCTCATCAGGAAAAAAGTTAAAGGTTAATGCATTTCTTTTTATCCAACAGTACATACGAGCAGGATGTCTTAAGGCTTAGCTACCAACCCGAACGAGAAGTCTTACTGTTTTAGATTGTTTTAAAGGTAATTCTCAGCTTTCGATTTGGATTGCCTAAAACGGTTCTGCATACTTTTCAGTTATTAGTGGTTTTTATGCTTATTTGGTAAACTCAGATTTTTTTTTAGTATTTCGTGAGTATTTTCATTTGTTGTTATTAGATTTTCCTTATTATTTTAATATTTACATTTAACTTTTGCAACCACGGTTTCGCATTTACACACAACCTCGTTTAGCCGCAATACATCCGAGAAACCCACAGAGTCTTTTGTCAACAAATTCTGCTTTATCATTTTTTTTTTTTTGTATAATAATTTTTAACTTTTTCCCTGACATCCCCGTTGCATTGTCACTGCTAAGTGTAGTTTCTGTACCCCATTTCACGTTATTTCATCTGTCATCATTATCTCTACCGGTTGTTCTTTTTTAACGCAGTTATAAAAAATATAGTTTTACGGAGATAAAGCCTGGATTTCTTATCTGAACGTTGAGACAAAGCAACAATCGATGCGATGGATGCATTCGTCATCTTCTAATCCGAAGAAGTTCAAAGAAGAACGTTCGATAAAGAAGCTTATGGCTAACTTTTTTTTGAAACTAAAAGAGTGTCTTGCTTGTCAACGCGGAACTGCTGTGAACGCAGATACGTATAGCGAAACTTTAAAAAAATTTAAACGACCTTATCCCGTGGGGTTATGTTTTGCATGACAATTCCCGGCCAGACACGGCAGATCGTACTGTGAGGCGATTGGAAAAATTTTGTTGGAGAATTTCTTAGCCCTGACTTATTCCCAGCGATTGTTTAATTTTTCTTCACTTTAAAAGGTAATTTGCATCACTAAAGTTTAACAATGATGAATTGAAAAAATGGCATTACTCCGTGAGGGAACGAAAAAGCGAATGAAACGCTATGACAAAATTTGTTGAAGTTGAAGGCAGCTATGTAGAAAAGTAGTAAACAAATGTAATTTTTATGCGTAAGTAATGTAGTTCATATTTTTTTAGTTTTGTTTTTATTTCAAACTGAACCTTACTTGCTTATAAAACTTGAATACATCTCGTACAAAGGATTTAAAACAAAAATTATCATATTTAATTTTGCATCGTGTTTGAATTGGTCAGTAAATTAAAGAGAGACTAAGAGGTTTTGACTTTTAAATCTTTTAACAAATCGAAGTATATTATCCTATCTCCGTTATTCTAATTATGCTACTATTCATTTAGTATAAAATCATTCGCATTGCTTTTATTAAATATGTGAAGACATATTGTTACGGAAACCTAAAATAATTACAACCTCTGTTAGCAGGATGAAAGAAAATAAAATGTTGGCAGCAATGATTTTCACCACAACCGGTTCTCGGGACATTTAGTGAAAGATTTTATTTTTTTTGTGCCGTATGGATAATGTAGGTTATCGCTGTTATTTAAAACAAACTGTGAAAGGTAGAATTATGAAAATTATTAATAACTGTTTACAAAGCAGTTATTAAGTACTTTTCAGATTTTAATTTATGACAATGCATATTGACAAAGCGATTATTGCGAGAACAACGAAAGTCTACATCGTGCAAGTCACTAAATTTAGATATTTAACAGTTATTATCGATTTAATTTTAATGTTTATCATCAATGATAGCATTTTCTAAATGAAATAGCAAACAGAATGCTCAAGACATTAAAAATATTAAAAATTTAACCTGGTGCGCATTCTAATTGTTAAACAATTTTCCCCTGTTATAAGGTAATAAGTACGAATAAATTCAGAATTAATAAAAAAATTAATCAACAAAAAAGGATAACTTTCCTATCTGTATTTATAAAATAAAAGTAACTAAAAAAAACTAAATATAATAGTTTCGATGTAATCAGTTTTCCATGTAAAGTTGAAAGAAGAAGGTTTGGTTTCATTACCTGAACTTTACACCTGGACCAAGGATAATCACAACATCCTTATATTCTGTTCGATTTCCTTTATATAAAGTAGGGAAGATAAAATTGTAGATTAAGGACGCTTAATATCAAAAATTCTAGATTAAGGACGCTTGATAACTTTCAACTGTCATAGGAACATCTCTTATGATAAACTTTACAAATTATAAATATTTAATTTTTCAAGGACAGATAAATTTTAAAGGAATTTCTAAATTTTTAAATGTTACTAAAATCCCCTATAATTTCATTATATCTATACAGTAATTTAATTTTTCTCAATTTAACAACTTTTTCTTTTTTTAAGTTTTTTCAATTTTTTTCATGTTTGTCTCAAATCTTGCATCCTTAATTTAACGTACTTCCTGATATTGCCGATTGATGAAATTTTTCACAGTTACTAAGGTCGAATGATAATTCTATATTCCGCATCCCCCTGTACGGGTGTAAATTTGTGAAATTTATATAAACTACAAAAAAAAAGTTTTGTTAATTTACAATTGTATTTCAATAACGAAAAACTTCATTATTTCGTTACTTTGTATAGTAAATGTTTGATTGAAAATTTGTTTAATATTTTATCAATATATTAGAAATTTGAATATATGATGTTATCTGTTGAAATCCAAATTAACCTACTAATTAAACTCATGCAATGTGTGATAATAATTTGGTTAAAGTATGACTAAAAAGTATAAAACAAGTTTTTAAAAATTTTTGTAATGTTATTATCACTAATTAAAAGTATTTCGTTTCTATTGTGAACATAAAAAAACATATTTCCTCAGTGATTTATTTATGATTTTATTTTTTTTGTAAATATAAAATTAAAAAGAATAAATAAAAACCATATGTATATTATATATATATTTTAATTAAATAAATAAAATAATCGCACTAAAGTTAAGGATTGTAAATTATAGGGGCAGATTAAAAAAATAAAAAATAAATTCTAAAAACCAAAATTTAATGAATAATTGAAAAGGAATTATTCTCTAATTTTTAGTTTGACATTTTGAATTTTTTTTCTAATTTTTTATTTCGTTTAGATCATCTATGAATCTCATTAAAAAAAAGCTGACAACTCAGTTGAAGGACTTCTGCGTCACGTGGCTAAAGTCGCATTCCGAGAAAGTCCTACTACAACTGTGGATTGTTTCTGATGCACGGCTTACACACACTTAATTTAAAATATTAATCAAATTATTTAAATATAATATTTTTTCATTTATTTAATTCAATGATTCTAATTGAAGCGCGCGCGCATACCGTATTTAATTCGCGCGGGTGTGGCGGTACTAACGGCGACGGTCGGCACTAATTAAACTAATGTAATTTCACAACTTACATAGAACAAAATTAGCTTGTACGGCGGCAGACTGGTGTAGCCGCGAGGCTTAACGCACCAGATACAGAGTCAATTGGACGATTGAGTTCGAGCCCCAGACCGAGTTACTTTTTTACGCTTTAAATATTATTGATTTATTTAATTCTACCTCTAATCTGTGACATCAAAACATAGCAGTCGACTACAACAGAATTTTTTGGGGTGGGGGTGCGATTTTGCAAAAAACGTTTTTGGAAATATTGTTATTTTTAAATCTTTAACAATTGTGCTTAAGAAAAATATGAACTTAATTAGGCGAGATCTCGAGATACTGAGGGTGACCTTGCTCTACAGCCTGGCCACCTAAAATAAGTTTTAAGTTGAAAATTTGATGGCATCAATGCCCCATATTCAGAAGTAATCTGACTTTGGTTAAAATCGGTCTAGTGGTTCTGAAAATACAAGGGGATTTAGAGGCCAACACCGAACCATATGTACATTAAAACACATTAATATCCGGAAAATTTCCATCCGTTTTTTAGGTTCTTTAGGTGTTAAAACGTGAAGATCCGGCGAAAACTGTATATGTCCAAACTGGAGTGATTACAATATCCCTTGAAGCCTGAGCTCTGCTATAGGTCCGCTATAGCAGAGCTCTAGAAGGTTTCCTTTTCTGCCAGTATTCTTTCATCCTTTCATTAACTTCGTCTTTCTCTTTTCGAGAAAATTTTCTTTACTTTTTCCTTTTGGTTTTCCTCAAAATTCGTGGAATTTTATTTTATTTCTGGAAGGATTTTAGTATAATATTATTATTACTTATCTTATGTTCATTTATCATTAATTTTGTAAAAATCGTTTGCAGATTATAAAAACTGTAGGTAAAAATGTGTACTATTTTACTATAGAGTAAAATCAAAAGCGGATAAAAGGATTGTTTTTGAGGAATAATTTTTGAATTTTTCGGGGTAGTCTAATTGCTAATAAACGTTATCTTTGTTATCCGTGAATCAGTATTAAATATATGTCGATTAATGTGTTTATAGCTTACATGAAACCATTTAAATCAAGGATATTTTTAAAGTGACTACTGTTCGACAGTCTTTCTACCAGTGGTTGTACCTGCGGTGTACATTTAAAATGCATTAAAATTTAGAAATTACAAAGTCTACTCACAGTGAGGTTTTCATTACATTTTAAATTACGTTATGTAAGTATAAAAAGAAGTGAAATACTAACAATAATATTGCAATACTGTTATTTTGTAATGTAATTTACGCAGATTGTTGTAATTTTAAAGAAAAAATATGTAACTTTTATAAAAATGGTAAAAGGTCATGTATTATATTATTACTATTACATGAGATTTTAGCGGGATTTTTAATAGAAAATTTTATTAACTATATGTTGTTAAATTATGCAAAAGATTCTAAATAGTTTACGCTTGACCAATATACTTTTAATAGTCCAGTGTACTTAATAAATTGCTTTAATTATTTATTTTTTAAAAACGTGTTTTGTTTGTTGGCAAACTGATCTTTCATATTTCATAACGTAACCTACTATAGTGACGTGGTCTATCTTTAATTAATTTCCACGTAGTAATCACGTAATGTTTTTTTTTTAAATCGATAAAAATAGAGCGGTTTTTTATTTTTCGAATGGGGAGTTTTTTTTATAAAAATAATTACAAATATTTAATTGTAAGAAGTTGATAGACTTATATAAGCTCTCGTGATTGAATAGGAAAATTTTAGGTTTTCGTAGTTAAAGTTTATCTTTATCCAATAGCTTTTTGGCCATCCGAGGTAATGTAATCGCAAATTTGGTTAACATAAAAATATAAGTACATACAATATATGTACAAATGTAAATTTGAAACGTTTTATCGGCAGACATTTCGATGAGCTAGTCGTGAATCTTATCCGGCAACTTAGCAGCCGCAACAACGTTTTCATTCACTGGAAACGTCTTTCAGTCTGAATCACTGAAATCATCATTTTTATCTTCCGGGAAATACTCGGCCAACTGGAGTTTTAGTACAAGCAAATGCATATTCATGCCATCCAAACTGTGGGGATTAATAGTGTCTTAAATAACTATCACAATTTTCGACAAACGTTTTTATGAGGGTGGGTCGCGAATTCATTACATAGTTTTTACTTTTTGGGTGTGCGGAGCTAAAATTGTTGAGAATCACTGATCTAGATGAACTCGTTTGACCTTAAAGATTTGCAAAAAAGCGAATACTTAATTTTTAACACGATCACCATACTTTCTCCTTAATGTAGTTAACTATTTTCGCCGGTAAAGTAAAAGAGAAAGGAAATATAAATAACAGTTAGCTTGTAATTATAAATAATAAATTACAACCAAATGGTAGATAATCAAAATAATGTTATAAAAAAATAAATAACCTAAAATTTCATGTAATAAAACATGTTTTATTACAATCTTACTGACATTTCAGTTCACAAAATTGAAGTTTAATTAGTTTAGTTTACGTTAAATTCGGATGACTTTTTCAACTGGGAGCATGAAAAGGTTACATCCAATTTTTTGACCTTGAAATTTTGCTACGTATATTGTTCACTTAAGCATTTTTGACCATTACCTTTTACAATATTTATTGCTATTTAATTTTAATTAACATTTTAAATATTTCAGCTGATTTAAAAGTATTTAACTTTGGTCATTAAAATTTTTTCGATAAAAATCTTATTTAATTATAATTATTTATTATTATTAATCTCTGAGAAAGAGAGAGTGAGAGAGAGAGAGAGAGAGAGAGAGAGAGAGAGAGAGAGAGAGTGAGTGTGATAGAGGGGCGGAGAGGGAAAGAAGACTACAAATTAATTACATATATAAATTTCCAACTTACAATAATTTGAAGAAATGTGATATTTATGATTCTTTTGTTATTTTATAAATACATAATCTTCGAAATTCTTTGGACCGAACTTCTAATTGGAAAATTATCGATAATTTAGGTGGAGCAGTTTTGTTAATCATTAAGTTATCTATTATGATCTTTTTTCTCATCTGTAATTAATTGAGGAAGTTGCTTTCGCTACAAAAATCGTTGTATAAAAATCATTTTATTAAAGTCGTGCTCAAATTCTACTTAACTTTGTTTTCGAAAATTAATCTTTTGGATAGTCGACGTACTTCCTAAGAGATAAATAAGTGTGCTCAGCTGACTACTTTGTATGTTTTTTTTTTTTTGTCTTCAGTCATTTGACTGGTTTGATGCAGCTCTCCAAGATTCCCTGTCTAGTGCTAGTCGTTTCATTTCAGTATACCCTCTACATCCTACATCCCCAACAATTTGTTTTACATACTCCAAACGTGGCCTGCCTACACAATTTTTCCCTTCTACCTGTCCTTCCAATATTAAAGCGACTATTCCAGGATGCCTTAATATGTGGCCTATAAGTCTGTCTCTTCTTTTAACTATATTTTTCCAAATGCTTCTTTCTTCATCTATTTGCCGCAATACCTCTTCATTTGTCGCTTTATCCACCCATCTGATTTTTAACATTCTCCTATAGCACCACATTTCAAAAGCTTCTAATCTTTTCTTCTCAGATACTCCGATTGTCCAAGTTTCACTTCCATATAAAGCGACACTCCAAAAATACACTTTCAAAAATCTTTTCCTGACATTTAAATTAATTTTTGATGTAAACAAATTATATTTCTTACTGAAGGCTCGTTTAGCTTGTGCTATTCGGCATTTTATATCGCTCCTGCTTCGTCCATCTTTAGTAATTTTACTTCCCAAATAACAAAATTCTTCTACCTCCATAATCTTTTCTCCTCCTATTTTCACATTCAGCGGTCCATCTTTGTTATTTCTACTACATTTCATTACTTTTGTTTTGTTCTTGTTTATTTTCATGCGATAGTTCTTGCGTAGGACTTCATCTATGCCGTTCATTGTTTCTTCTAAATCCTTTTTACTCTCGGCTAGAATTACTATATCATCAGCAAATCGTAGCATCTTTATCTTTTCACCTTGTACTGTTACTCCGAATCTAAATTGTTCTTTAACATCATCAACTGCTAGTTCCATGTAAAGATTAAAAAGTAACGGAGATAGGGAACATCCTTGTCGGACTCCCTTTCTTATTAGGGCTTCTTTCTTATGTTCTTCAATTGTTATTGTTGCTGTTTGGTTCCTGTACATGTTAGCAATTGTTCTTCTATCTCTGTATTTGAACCCTAATTTTTTTAAAATGCTGAACATTTTATTCCAGTCTACGTTATCGAAAGCCTTTTCTAGGTCTATAAACGCCAAGTATGTTGGTTTGTTTTTCTTTAATCTTCCTTCTACTATTAATCTGAGGCCTAAAATTGCTTCCCTTGTCCCTATACTTTTCCTGAAACCAAATTGGTCTTCTCCTAACACTTCTTCCACTCTCCTCTCAATTCTTCTGTATAAAATTCTAGTTAAGATTTTTGATGCATGACTAGTTAAACTAATTGTTCTGTATTCTTCACATTTATCTGCCCCTGCTTTCTTTGGTATCATAACTATAACACTTTTTTTGAAGTCTGATGGGAATTCCCCATTTTCATAAATATTACACACCAGTTTGTATAATCTATCAATCGCTTCGTCACCTGCACTGCCCAGTAATTCTACAGGTATTCCGTCTATTCCAGGAGCCTTTCTGCCATTTAAATCTTTTAATGCTCTCTTAAATTCAGATCTCAGTATTGTTTCTCCCATTTCATCCTCCTCAACTTCCTCTTCTTCCTCTATAACACCATTTTCTAATTCATTTCCTCCGTATAACTCTTCAATATATTCCACCCATCTATCGACTTTACCTTTCGTATTATATATTGGTGTACCATCTTTGTTTAACACATTATTAGATTTTAATTTATGTACCCCAAAATTTTCCTTAACTTTCCTGTATGCTCCGTCTATTTTACCAATGTTCATTTCTCTTTCCACTTCTGAACACTTTTCTTTAATCCACTCTTCTTTCACCAGTTTGCACTTCCTGTTTATAGCATTTCTTAATTTCCGATAGTTCCTTTTACTTTCTTCATCACTAGCATTCTTATATTTTCTACGTTCATCCATCAGCTGCAATATATCGTCTGAAACCCAAGGTTTTCTACCGGTTCTCTTTATTCCGCCTAAGTTTGCTTCTGCTGATTTAAGAATTTCCTTTTTAACATTCTCCCATTCTTCTTCTACATTTTCTGCCTTATCTTTTTTATTCAGACCTCTTGCGATGTCCTCCTCAAAAATCTTCTTTACCTCCTCTTCCTCAAGCTTCACTAAATTCCACCGATTCATCTGACACCTTTTCTTCAGGTTTTTAAACCCCAATCTACATTTCATTATCACCAAATTATGGTCGCTATCAATGTCTGCTCCAGGGTAAGTTTTGCAGTCAACGAGTTGATTTCTAAATCTTTGCTTAACCATGATATAATCTATCTGATACCTTCCAGTATCGCCTGGCTTTTTCCAAGTGTATATTCTTCTATTATGATTTTTAAATTGGGTGTTGGCAATTACTAAATTATACTTCGTGCAAAATTCTATAAGTCGGTCCCCTCTTTCATTCCTTTTGCCCAGCCCGTATTCACCCACTATATTTCCTTCCTTGCCTTTTCCAATGCTTGCATTCCAATCTCCAACTATTATTAAATTTTCATCTCCTTTTACGTGTTTAATTGCTTCATCAATCTCTTCGTATACACACTCTACCTCATCATCATCATGGGCGCTTGTAGGCATATAGACGTTAACAATCGTTGTCGGTTTAGGTTTTGATTTTATCCTTATTACAATGATTCTATCACTATGCGTTTTGAAATACTCCACTCTCCTCCCTATCTTCTTGTTCATCACGAAACCTACTCCTGCCTGCCCATTATTTGACGCTGAGTTAATTACTCTAAAATCACCTGACCAAAAGTCGCCTTCCTCTTCCCACTTTGTATGTAAGAAGGAAGTTTACAGCAAAAAATTCATTTTTAATTCGGATACAATGTGTAGCTTATGAATATTTCGAATAAAAACGAAATACACCTAAATAAATAAAGTTAAAAGTTCTTCCCTTTTCATCCTTTATGTGTAGATTTTATTTTATTCTTTTCTTTTAAATCGTACCTGCAAATTTCAATTGAAACTTAAATCGTAAATCTGATTCTGAAATATCAATAAAATATTTTTTCTCGGATATAACATATATCTTCCCCTCCCGCGCGTGCACACACACACACTCAAATACACCCGCACGCGTAGATAAATTGTATCAGTTAAATATTTACTGTTACGCACTAAAAATATTTGTTGGAAAGTAAATTAAATCAGTTCATTGTTAATAAATATTATAAGCAGCAGAGTATAATTTATTAAGCAGAATGTAATTGAAAAGAACTAAAAAGAGCTACAAAAGTAGTACAGAAGCGTGCCAAGAAATGTGTTGAAAATAGCGGGCTCATTTATCAACATTTATCATAAACTGGTAAGTATAACGCACTTTCGTCTACTGTACTGTTTCTAAAGAAAATTCGAATTTTTCTAACTTTTATTTGTATTATTCGACTTAACTTAGACCGTTTTGTTTAGAATTAAATTCTCTATGGGTTTTGTCTTTAAGTTTTATGTGTTTATTACTCATTTCAAAAATTTATTGTAGTCAAACATAAAAAATAGGGATTTTTTACCCCAATTATTGGTTCTCACCCCAGATTTCTCAAAAACTACTGTTATACGATTCTGGGATATATTCTATTCGATTTTTCAGGTCAAAACAATAAGAAATCGCTATTTCTGCTCCTCAATTAAGTCCTAAAATTTTCAGTCCGATATCTTTTCAACGGGGTAGCTGAAATCCGAGCGAAATCTTTCCCTTGCCGTAACTCGCAAACGAAAATTTTAGAACATGTTTGTTTGAACCTTTTCCATTATTTTCACTAGTGGAAATAGGTTACGAAAGTCCCGGGGGGGAATTTCGTGTTACACTGTGTAGAAGAACCAAAATAATCATCTGGATGGTAAAAAAATAAAATTGCAATGGAATTTTCAGTTAGTTAAAATCATCAGAAATATTATAATTATTTATTTCTATCTGATCGTTGCTTTTTCTTTTAGATTTTAAAAATTTTCATAACTTATTAACTAATAATAATTAAAAAAAAATTATTGTATAGTTTAAATTTGTATAAATTGTTTGGAAATATAATTAAATTTGTAGAAATTAGTGTGATGAGTGTCTGTGCTCGTAGTAGAGAATAAATTTATCAAATGAGAGGAAATTTATCAAATGAGCTCTAAAGTTTGGTAAAGTTCTCCTATCAACTTTACAAGTCGATTAACTTAGTATCATCAGTCGCACAGGTTATTCACGCTACTTATAACACACTTGTGTATCCTAACGTCCAGTCCTCTATACCTATCAGACTTGTTATACAAATAAAAGGAAATACTTAAATTTTATATGTAAGATTGTACCATGTTTGTTAGTGGAAAGGGAAAAAATAACAGCGGGGAGTAGGGTTTAGCCAACTACAGTGTAATTTGATGAAAATGAAGTATTATTCTATTTCATTACATTACATTCTATTTCATTTGTCATGAAAATTCTTTTATTTTTATGAACGAGTTATTCATAATGAAGTACGTAGAGTAAGTAATGTTAATTCATTTCTCCTGTAATGTACGTTAACAAATATCCCATATCTTCTTACACTGGCGACTCAGACTGCTAGATCTGAGTATACATACAGATTAAATGACAACAATTAAAAGTTTCATAAAAACTTAAAAAACTGAACATTAGCAATTTAACAAAATTTAACCTTTCACTTTATAAAAGTCAGAATGTAAATAAATCCAAATGGCAAAACAACAGCACTACCTATTGGATTTAATTCACACCACTCTCTAATCACAGTATTCGGTGGAAAATAATTTTTTTAACGAAAAGTGTTGTGGCTGCAAAATCATTACAATTAATACTGAACATTACGGAACCTAATAAAATTTCACCTTTAACATTATAAAATTCAGAATGTAAATAAATCCAATTGTCAGAACAGCACTACCTATTGGATTTAATTCAAACTATTCTCTAAACACAGTAGCCCGTTAAAAATACAAATTTCAATGTAAGAACAACACTAATCTACGACGCAAGTAACTGATATGCGAAAAAGCAACAAAATAAAAAAAAAATCCTAGAATCCGATCGCAGCACCAACTACCGGGTTTGACTGATAAAACAAAAATTAAAAAAAACACTTAAGAAACGCGATCGCAGCTCTGCCTACCGGACCCCACGCTGCCTACCGGAACCAATTGTGAACCTTAACCATCCCAAGATCAACAACACATAAATAAATTAAAAAAACATTTTCACCTTACAAATTTGCACAATGTATAAATTTTAATTACACTTTAAAACGTTATTTCAATAAATAATAATATAATATTTCTCAATATGCGCACAATTCTAAACGCGATCGCAGTGCTGCCTACTTGTTACTTAAACAGTTGTGATTTTGTTTACATTGGCAACGGCCATACGGGCTCTTTGTGATTGGTCGTTGTGTTTGACAGCGGCCATCTTGCATTGATCTGATTGGTTTTCCTTTGTTTACATTTCCATCTGATTTATTAGCCTCTTATTTATTAAAAAAATTTTTTTTTCGCGATTTTTTGTAACACAATAACACAAAATTACGAAATATTTTTCTCAATTTGATCGCAGCACCAACTGTCGGGACAAACTAAAATTAAAATAGAATATTATTGAATATTCGATACTGCGATGGTAGTGCAGTCTGCCGAATCCAATGTAAAACATTCCAAAATCAACAACTACTTATAAATAAAAAATTAATTAAAAAAACATTTTCCAGTGGACCAAATTGTGAATCTAAAGCATTCTCGAATCCCCTTGAACACACACAAAAAATTTCATCAAAATCAGTCGTTTAGAAGGAGTTCACTTTCATACACATCCACACAAGAAATATATATATAAAGATATACGCGATTTAAATTTGTATACAGAGTGATTCATGAGGAAAGAAAAATAATTTAAGAACTGATTTTAGAACTGGAAATAAGGAGAAAAGTTCATTTAAACATACGTCCGAAAATGCTTTGTTATCGAGTTATACCTAGCGAAAAAATTTCGCCTGGATTTCAATTCCTCCACTAAAATGAGATCATACTGAAATTTTCAAGACGCTTTATAAGTTATAAACTTGATGGTATCTTATGTTTCTTGACCTGAAAAATCGAATAAAGAGATCCCAGAACTACATGTCCCATATTTTCATCATATCCAACGTAAAAGAGAAAAGTTCGGTGACGAAAAACACGTTTTTGAGGTTGGAAGTACAATATCCTTGTTAAGTGATAATAAATGCGTAAATTTTATTATTAAAACTTTTAGAAAATTTAATTTTTGAGAAAATTGGTAAAGTTTATGAAAAAAACCAACGTTTATTATTAAAAACAAAACAAAACTTAACATAAAAATGTTATGAATTTGTAAAAATTAAAAGTAACTGTTTTTAGTACAATAAATTTAGACCTTTGAAAAATTAGGCGAGCAAGACTAACCGTGTTGTCATAAAATTGTGGTTACGTGTTAATAATAAACGTTAAGCGGTTTGGTAGTTTTTGGCATAATTTTGATCGCGTTTAATTATTTTTGAGAATCCAGTTACGGTAGTGCTTTTGTGTTTGTTTTACTTTAAACTGTACCTACATTCTTCCAATTGAATCTGTATTTAAAAAAGTGGAATTCCGTTTTGAAAAATGCCGCATCTCTTTACTCTTGATGAATATGCTGATATAATTTTTGTGTGCAGCTTTTGCGATGGAAGTGCTCCAGTTGCGGTGGAAGAATACCGACGTAGGTATCCTTTCTTTTTCTGTTTAGCCTTCGAAACTACCGTAAGGTATTACTTCAAAGGACGAATGAGGATGATGTGTATGAATGTAAGTAAAGTGTAGTTTTGTATAGTCTCAGGTCGACTATTCCTGAGATGTGTGGTTAATTGAAACCCAACCACCAAAGAATACTACACGATCTAGTATTCAATCCCATATAAAAGTAACTGGCTTTATTAGGATTTGAAACTTAGAAACTCTTGATTTTGAAATCAGCGATTTGCGATGACGAGTTCACCACTAGACTAACCGGGTGGGTGAGTAGGTATCCTGGAGGAGTAGTTCCGAACAGTAAAGTATTTTGTAGAATTTTTAATAATTTTCGTGAGAATAGTACACTTCCCAGCACTCATCTTCCACTTCCAGCACTTAAGCATGTTCAGAAAGTCAGCACCTCCAGATTGGTGACTGTGCCAGGCAACTGCAGTTTTGTTAACAATAATTTCCATTTAATTCCATTCATATTATTTTTGGATGAAGTTATTTTTATCCGTAATGGCATAAAAAACACGGAATTTACTTCGGTGGTCTGAAGAAAACCCACGTGGGGAATCAAATTTCCAGCAACAATTTTTGGTGAGCGTTTGGTGCGGCATGATCGATAAACCTTTTGCCTTATGTCATGATCGTTTAATAAGCCTTTCATGCTACGGGGAGAAATTTTTTAAACAATGAATTTCTTACAGTGCTTGAAAATTTCTCATTGGCGAAAAGAATTGAAATGTTGTTTAAAGTTCAATAAAGTTGATAAACTTTATGAAGCACGAACATATTTCACGAATGGAGATATTTTGTTCTGTTTTTAATAATAAAAGTTGATTTTTTTAATTTAATTTTTTTATTTTTATGCACTTTATTACATCAGTTTTCTCAAAATTAAATTTTCTGCATGATTTGATAAAAAAAATTGCATTTATTGGCCATTTAACAAAGTTATTATAGTTTAAATCGAAAAAAAAAACGTGTTTTTCGTCACCGAATATGTCTATTATACGTTGGATGTCATGAAAACTACGGGAGATACAGAACTGGGACCTGTTTCAGCTCAAACCTCAACTGGATTTTTTTCAGCTCAAAAACATAAGAAACCGCTTATATAATGCCTTACAAATAACCTAATTTCAGCGGAGGAATTTATATCTGACAGATATTTTTTCGAACGCCGTAACTCGATAACAAAGCGTTTTTGGACATATGTTTGTATGAACGTTTTTACTTATTTTAAGCTCTACAATCAGTTGCCAAATTATTTCCCTTTCCTCCTGAATCACTTTTTTTTTGTAAAGTTTTTATTTATCATTAAGTTCGTTGAATATTTTTTTGAACTATTTAATAAAATTTAATAATGTTTTATGCTAAGTATCTACTTCTAAGTTTACTTATGAAGCTGTGGGTTGTAGAATATAACAAACAGAATGGAGTGTAAAGCTATGTTTTCAAGTTTAATAGTGTTTTTTAACCTTGGCATTAGTAGTGCACGCTCGATTTTACTATTTATTATTATTATGTCAATTACTATCATAACTAGTATCTTTAGTTATAGCTATAACTACATCTAGTGTCATTAAATGCTTACTATCTTCATACGTGACCCAGGGTCATGATTTTAACTCAATCTGTACTTTCTTTATTTATCTGTAGTCTTCTTCTACTTATTTAAACTTCATTTTACTATTAAGTTAGTTTTACTTTAAATTAAATATTACTTTAAATAACATTAACAGATTTTTACATCCTTTATAAGGAAGTAATCGCGAAAAATTTCGGTTTTCAGATTTCAACGGAAATATCCATTTTGACCATCCCTGAATCCATTTGACTAGTTTCGGCGTGACGTCTGTACATACGTGCGTATGTATCTCGCATAAACCGAAAACGATTAGCCGTAGAATGTTGAATTTTTCGATTTAGAACTGTTGTAACATCTAGTTATGCACCTCCCCTTTTGATTGCAATCGACCGAACCAAGTGTCAAAAAAAACCCAAAATAAAAAAAATTGAATTTTGGACTTTTTCTTAACTGCAGTAATCAGCTCTCGTCTAGAGCTTTTTAACGATATATCATAAGTTGTACTTATTTTCATTGGTTCCAGAGTTATAGCCAAATAAAATTTGAATTAATTAAATATTTGGATCTTACAAGGGGAAGGCTCGTCGGTTCGAATCAGACTTCATCTCCTTTTTTTTAATTTAAGTATATTGATTTATTAATAATTATAATCTCTCATTATAAAAAAGGTTTATACGATGAATAGTAATTCAATAATAACGAGAAAAATAAATATAACAAAAATATAAATATATAAAAAATATATGTAATTTAATAGGCGTACAAGGACGTTATGGGGTGTTCACATCAAATTTTTTCATTTTGATTAATTTAAACTTACTTTTTTTAATCATTCCTAAAATAAATTACGTTTTAACAATTTGTTCTTTTCATCTTTCTCATTGAATTATGGTTGTTTAGAGATTTGTAAATGATTGAAACGTTTCTTAATACCTGATATTTATTTTATAATTGTGGTCCTGTTTTAAAAACCGTTCACACACGGACAAATCTTTTTTACTACAGTTCTATTACTATTTTCTGCCTTGAACAATAAGGAGATTTATAAAAATAGGACATTCTTGAATTATTATCATTATTATTAGTTCTATTAAGATATTTCCTTGATTATATCGAAGGTATGATAGATTTTGTTTTGTTTTTTCAAACTATTAAGTTTTGGTAGTGTTTTATAATACATTAAAAGGTCGGAAGTGGCCGACCTCAAACATTTGTTAATTAATATATAGAAGGATAACTACGTCTTCAATTTCAGTGCTACGTTGCAAAATTTTAATAAATTTAGTGATTATGTCTCTGGGCGTAGACGTAGCAATCTGTCACTTTCATAAATTACTTAATTAACATATAAAATCTGCATTGAAAGTCATTTATTTTAAAATGAAAGTATTAGCTCTCTTTGATATTGTGTAATTTATAATTTGACAACTTTTTCTTTATTTAATTGTCAAAATAAATACACGTGTACGTCTTTAACTAATAAGATTTAATACTGACCTATATTTTAAGCGTTAAGACAGATAGTTTCACGTATCATTTTTAATAATGATAGATTCAACAAAAATATTTTCTAATTATATAAGCTTTGTAAAACAAAAAAATTAAACTATCGTTATAAATTTTGAAACGTTAGTACGTTGAACTTTGCGTAACATACCGGTTGTTTCACATAATTACAAATTCCAGGTCTTTTGTATTCGCTTAACCGGTATTTTTTCCTTATTTTAATCAACTTATTAATGTGGATGGATGTTTGTGCAAAAAAAAAATACAATTTATGAAATGTTCATTATGGTTTTTAAACTATATATATATGTATATATATATATATATTTACTTATTTCTTTTATTGAATGAAAGTTGAAATTCTGTGCACCGTCCTCGTTTGCTAATAGAATCAAGATGGAATATGATATAACAGTAAATTTTTAAATTATAGAGAAAATTTCAATTTATCTTTTGGAATTAAAGTTTTTGTTCTGTTAAAACAAATCTTATATAAACTTATGTTGTCTATCCTGACTTTTAAGACCAACAATATTAATCCTCAGTTCAGTAAAAATAATTTCGTCATATTGAAAAATTTCGATTTTTAGTCTCAACTCATTGGACATTTTAGATTCATTCTTAGTTTTTTTTTAAAAATAATAATTTTTTGTTGCTTGATGAATTAATTCACAACAGAAGCTTACAGACATGCTTGTATATGGGAATATGGAAGTGGAATTTTATAGCATATGAAAATTGTCATACTTGAACGGGGTTCTAGCCCGGGATTCCCGGATGAAAGATCGAGACGCTACCACGTTGCCAGTTTTATTTTATTTTAAGAAAGAGGTATTATGTAAAATACCGGTTAAATTTTGTTACTAGAACGCAAGGATGAATACTTGTTGTAAGATACCAAAAAGTACGTTTTTCCATTTTTACCCTCTCATTTACTCAATTAGCGGAACCAACTAGTTTGAGTTTCAGTAAAAAAAAATTATAGACAGATTAAAATAAAGAAAAACCGGTTTAGTTTGAATTAAAGTGTGCTAATTGTTTTTGATTAGGTTATTAAAATACAGATATAAATAATCTAGCATATATTTTATTGTAATTGCTATTGTCAGTAACACATAATACGTTCATTAATATCTTTACGCTATATTAGTTTGAGCGGTAAAGAATAACAGAACATATAATAACGTAGGTGATCAGTCGGTTTTTTTCTATATTCGTTTTGTTTTATAATTCTCTAATTCATGTTAACTAGCTTCTGTCACTGTGAATCGAATTTTAAATGAGAAAATTTTAAATAATTTCTTAATTTATCTGTCAATCAAAACAATATTTTGGCTAATATGTTACTTATGTCCCGTTACACTACTGTTTGCATTTGTTTATCAAATATACGATTTTATATTTAAATAAGCTACTGTTGTAGCAAGCCATACCTTGATCTATACGGGCTTATCGAATAGAGTTTCGAAGATGTTACATTCACCTTGTGGTTTCCATAAAACTTCCTGAGAACAATCACGATGCCCGTGGTAAGTTACGAGCAACACATTTCATAAAGACGAGACGCTACCACTCGCGCCACGGAGGCCGGCAAACGTAAATGGTTATATATATCTTTAGTCTTCCAAAAATTTTGGAGAACCTTAAAGATGCCGTATAACTTAAACCTCGGCGTTATTGTAAGAAAATCTGTAAGTTTGTCTTTCTGATTTCACGGCTATTAGTGTACTATTGCAGTTAAAAACGTAACTTTCACGCTCAATTTTGTCTATTTTCCTTGACCATGAAACTTCATGAATTGATGCTGCTACCAATAACTATTTTTTAACTAACATAATTAACGATACTTATCTATACATTTTTGTTCGTTTATTTAATATTGCAGAATTAATCCCAATTACATGAATTTATGAGGTATAATTATTTACAATAAGAACTATTTTAATTATATATATTTATTTTCCTAATTGGTATTTTTAAAGTTTAGTGATTGATGGATAGAAAAAACCAGTAATACTTTTTTAGCAATCACAAGTAACATTTATCTGAAAGCAATTTCTTTAATAGATGAATAAGTAGAGACGTTAATATTCATAATACATTAAATAAGTATGCGAAATAAAATGTGAGGAGAAAATTTTGTTTAATTTGTCATTATTATGGCGGCTGCTATGACATTGTTGAATGTTAGCTTGTTTATTGTACATCGGTTCACAAATTAAACTTATTTTCGACTTAGTGAAAAAATTTAGTTTAGTGTAAAAATTTATATTAGTGAAAAAATTTAGTTTTTGCCGTATGATATTCTGGATGTATCCAAATATCTTGGGCAACTTTCTTGATCTAGGGATAATAGCTGCGTAATTATTCGTATGGTATGAATAATTTTGGTTTTTAATATTTCTGATTGTCTAGTTCAAATGTGTGGTTAATTATAGCCAACAACGGAATTATGACCCGGAGAGAGTACTTAGGAGCTGTTTAAATATAACTGAATATCTGAATATATATGTATAAAACTAATATATATAGTAAATGTGTATTTACTTTCTTGTGAACACGATAACTCTCGTAATTTTGCGCCATTACTTTCAAATAATTCCTTAAAAATAACTTGTCCTAAAATCTCGGTTGAATTTGTTAACAGCCAGAATAGGACCATGGTGGTGGAAATGGGGGGCTTTTTCGAAAAAATAAAATATCTTTATAACTTTCTGATTAAGTAAAATATCGAATTCGTTTAAAGTTCCTACTATTCTTTGGATAAGGCTCTAAAACTTATCTAAGTAGTTTTTTTATATCGCCAACCATTGGCCCAGGAGGTGAAAAAAATCGGGTTTTGAAGATAAAAAAACTCATACCTCCCTTAACAGGCACAGTATCGAATCGGTTTAAAGTAGTCGTTTAGTCCTGTAAACATTACCTAAAACTTTTGTTTAAAACAATTTTTGATATGACCAACCCCTACGGCAAGGGATGACCAAAATATTGCTGGAATTGTAAAAAGATAGGGCTTGTCGTACGCTAAACATGTGAAACTTTTTTTACATGCAACCATTGTTGTATTGAGTAAATTTGAAGTAAGTTTTTCTTAACTTTAAGATCTTTTTTATCCCCTACTTAGCAACGGTGAAATCCACCTCCCCCTTCCGGCGTGCCGAAGGGATTTTTTTTTAATTTAAAACCTGAAGATTAATAACTTTTAATTTCTATATGCTCCTGGAATAAAACGTTTTGGAAATGAAAATCCAACGTATCATACGGTTATCAATAGACGTTTATCCATATTTATTTAATACATTTTTGTATACTGCATTTATTACGTAAATTTACGTATTTATTATTTTTTTAAATTATTAAAAACGCTCTTTCACATTGTAACGTCTAATTACTTCAATTAACCAAACTTCGTTTAAATATTATAAACTGTTTTACTGCTTGGTTTTGAAAGACAGTTGAACAATTTTTTGTTGTGAAAAGTCACGAAAACGTGACTACTGACGTACTAGAAAGTCTGAATTATTTTAAGATTGTTAAGTAAAAAGTAACTGATTCGTGAATTTAATAATTTGTTTTTCTAAACGTAGGGTACGGTCTCCGTAGCCTTTTTTACCGGTATAACACGATAATACTTGGATTTTCTTGGCAAAAGTGAATCGAGATTTCCGTAGCACATTTGAAGAAGCTAGAAAAATAGACTTTTTCTTATTACACTTAAGGTTATATGATTGCAACATGTAAAACATTGTTTAATCTGGTGTTTTGTAATATTCTGAGTTGCATGTATCGCGCTAGAATTAAACTTGGCCAAATTGTCCAATTTTCAGCACATTGAACTTCCATTTGAAACCTATTCCTGAAATTTTTAATGATAATTTGGATTTATTTGCTAAACAGACGGTTTTTTAAACACATTTTTTTACCCTAAAAACTTCTAACTGATTAAATATAAATTATATATATTTAAAAAAGTTAACAATACTTACTGATCTTTCAAGGGTATGTCGAGTTTTACACATTTATGATCATAATTTGAATAATTATTAAAGGGACATTCATAGCGTAGGACTTCGTTTTTTAATAAATTACAAAAAGTAGTACACAAATGTTTGGTTTTTTAAAAGGTGTGAAAGACATGTTTTCTATAAAAAAATGTTATCGATCAGTTTTTGACTTAATTAAACGCGACTCATCTCAAATTCAGGGAAATATTGTTGTATCTCTAAAATCATTAATTTTCGAGATTAAAAAAAATAATGCCTTTTTCATTTCCGAGTACCAAACTTCAGTATATTTTTTCGATAATTTAATTGGTGCTACGTTACTTTTTTCTTTTTTTCTGGGTGAAAAATGCTTCGGCGTTATCATCGCTCGGACACATGTTTGTTGTAATAAACAATCATATATAAAAATTAAAATAGTAAAATTTCACACTGCTATACGGCAGTTGGCATGAATAGCTTATACTCACTAAAGTAATTTAAACTATTGTGTATAAACTAACGGCCCTAAGAAACCGTAAAACATATTGTCATCCGTCCATTTTCTCCAGTGAATCTCTTTAGCAGATTTCTTTTCTGTTTCCTGATTTTTTCGATAATTCAAATTTTTATTCACCCTAACCATACCTAAATTGAAACCTAACTTTTAAATTACTCGAATCCTCTAATATTTCTATTATTACATTTTACTAATGCGTTACTAATACCTTACCTAAACGTGATAAAAAGGTACAAATACTTTTTAGTATACGAGTAAAACATATTTATTTACGGTAAAATTTTATATATTGTAAAAAATTTACGATACTAAAAACATATTAAATTGTATTACGAGTCAGAATGACTTATTTTTATTGAATAAATTATGAAGCACATTGGTTGATATTCCAGTTCTGTTGACTTTTTGTAAACCGGTTTAATGACATAAATTACAGATGATTGTTAACTAACTACTTTTATTACTACGACCGAGTGTTCGTTTGCCACCAGTTGATATGTGTTAAAACTAAATGGCTTAAAGAGCATTTTTATTTCGTAAAAATATAAAAATGTATATTTTTTTTCATGTAATTTTTAAAAATAAAAATATATTTTCTTTTTGCCAACAAACATCTTAATGAAACACATTTCAAATTCAAAAACAATTTTTTTTTTTAGCAAAATATAATACAAAAAGTAATTTATTTGCATTATATAAAACTATATTTGAGGTAAAAAAAATACAAATTTTTCAGTATCGAGATGAATGGATAGTATTTTTTTTAACGTTAAAAACGTTTTGAATGACCGTTAAAAAATTTACCAAAAAATTTAACTACATAAGAATCGCTTTGATTTACAAAGAAGAAGAAGAAGGATGAGCAAGTTGAAGAAGAAAGAGAAGCATAAAGTTCGATAAATATAAAAAAACAATGATTTCTGGTAATAAAAATAAATATAGAATTTGAAGTAGGCTTGATTGAACATGTTATTTAGATTGTTCGTTTAGTTAACCTATAAGATAAATTGAAATTATAACTGCTTTCCTCATTTTATTTCACTTTTTAGTTTTTTTATTTATGGAATTGAAAGAATAATTAAGAACATAATTGTTATTAACTTTAAGACAGCGTGTTTTAATTCATTATGTACTAATAATTTTAATGAATATATTAAATATAATCATTTAAAATATGAAATTTTGTAATTATTTTCAATACAAATTTTCATAGATGACAGTTTTTTTTATCACTTTAAAGATAAATACTTATCACTTTATCACTTTAAATTATACTATAGTATAATGCCTATAGTATTATAATAATACTATAGTATTCTAGCATAATTATTATTATTACATGTGAAATAAATTTCATTTTTTGAGTGGCAAGTAATGTATGAATGAAATCATTGATGATGAATCAATAGACTGTAACTGTTTAATTTTTCATGGTTTAAAGAAACTGGTTTAAGAACTTAGAAGAATTGGTAAATAAAAAATAATTATTGTTGTCAACCTTAAAGTGTGTAATGCCTATAGTATTATAATAATACTATAGTATTCTAGCATAATTATTATTATTACATGTGAAATAAATTTCATTTTTTGAGTGGCAAGTAATGTATGAATGAAATCATTGATGATGAATCAATAGACTGTAACTGTTTAATTTTTCATGGTTTAAAGAAACTGGTTTAAGAACTTAGAAGAATTGGTAAATAAAAAATAATTATTGTTGTCAACCTTAAAGTGTGTAATGCCTATAGTATTATAATAATACTATAGTATTCTAGCATAATTATTATTATTACATGTGAAATAAATTTCATTTTTTGAGTGGCAAGTAATGTATGAATGAAATCATTGATGATGAATCAATAGACTGTAACTGTTTAATTTTTCATGGTTTAAAGAAACTGGTTTAAGAACTTAGAAGAATTGGTAAATAAAAAATAATTATTGTTGTCAACCTTAAAGTGTGTAATGCCTATAGTATTATAATAATACTATAGTATTCTAGCATAATTATTATTATTACATGTGAAATAAATTTCATTTTTTGAGTGGCAAGTAATGTATGAATGAAATCATTGATGATGAATCAATAGACTGTAACTGTTTAATTTTTCATGGTTTAAAGAAACTGGTTTAAGAACTTAGAAGAATTGGTAAATAAAAAATAATTATTGTTGTCAACCTTAAAGTGTGTAATGCCTATAGTATTATAATAATACTATAGTATTCTAGCATAATTATTATTATTACATGTGAAATAAATTTCATTTTTTGAGTGGCAAGTAATGTATGAATGAAATCATTGATGATGAATCAATAGACTGTAACTGTTTAATTTTTCATGGTTTAAAGAAACTGGTTTAAGAACTTAGAAGAATTGGTAAATAAAAAATAATTATTGTTGTCAACCTTAAAGTGTGTTTTGTTTATAGAATATTATTAAATTAAAAAAGAAGAACGCTTGAGATATAATTCTAGAAATGTGGTATAAATTAACTCCTTAAATTTATCATAATTCGTTAATATGAAAGCAATTTAGAATTTTTAACCACTTAAGAATATATTTTTAATGGGATGTGATATAGGGCAAATAATTTTTATTTATTTATGATTATTTTTTATAATTTCACACCTTTTTAATTATTTATTTGGTTAATTTTTTTATTAAACAAATTGACGTTAATTACTTTTAAATATTAACATTATTCCTTGTTGTTTCTTTGTCACGAAATTATTATTTATTTTTATAAAACAAAAACGTTTCGCGTTTAATGAAATTCATTTTTTTATAGTTTATTCCCCCCCCCCCCCATTTTTTTGGGGTAGAAGAAATTTCCTGGAATTATTAAAGCTGGATTTTTTTTGTTCACAACTTATCCAGCTCTTTATAAAACAATAATCTTTTTTTTACTCTTTGTTTATCCCGCCTCCTAAAGCCGAACCCGTAATTAAGCATAGATACAGCTCCGGGGGGTGCTATCGTCTCAGACTACCTTGACAGAACTCAAGGTCCCACCCAGGTAGACGGGGCCGGTCTTTCGATTAGTCGCCATGCCTCAAATGGGGAGACCCCGAAGAGATATCCGCACCGGGACTCCGGCCTTTACGCCTCGCCGCTAGTGAGTAACCCCCAGAGGGATCCCCTACGGGAATACGGTCTTACATTCCTCCCCGCCTTGCCTCTAATGGGGAACCCCCGAAGGGATCCCCTACTGGGACTACGGTCTTATTTAACACTCGCATATCTCCGCCAGGAGTCCATCCACTCATCGGTGATGAGACGTCGGAGCGTCCCACCCCTATTGGACGAGGTTATCCCGCGCCGGAGCCACCATAATTCTATGTTTCACAGTGAGTAAGCCTCACTTCCGGTGTACATCTCAGCCCCCCAAAGCGTGGCCGCAGGTTTTGCAGGACCGTTACACAGCTTCGCCCGGTGCCCCATATCCCAACAACAGAAGCACCGCTCTTCCAGCGACCGGCGCATTACTCTGCAGGCCAGCATCCAATCTACACCCGCCCGTCGTGTAGCAATCTATTCGCCAGGATGGGTGGCAGAGCTAGCGTCACTACCTGACTGGTTCTGTAGGGAAAGGTCTCAACGAAAGCATATCAATCGTAACAGTCACCGGTAACACGACGAAGATCTTTCATGAACTCTTCTTCTGTAGTTACGGCATCCACATCCTCAATAAGGACATGGACCACCCCTACCGACCCTACCTCTGAACAACGTCCTAATACCATCTGCCTTCTCTGCAATCTCTTTACGGAGCCGCTCAGAATCACCCCTCTTGACCCGCACCCGAGGGAGAAGGTTTTTGTTTCGTTACACATATGATTTTGTTTAGTGTTTTTGCCAATTGTAACTAAATAACGTTCATGAATTTAGCTTACTAACAACAACAAAAACTTTACAACGAAAAGCTTCAAAATCGTGAGCATTTTTAGCTGTTTTTTGAGTTGTGATTTTTTAACACAGCTCTAACCCCAGTGTTTTCCTTTTTTATCCCCAAAACAGAAATATAATTTTAGATAATTACTTCGTATTAAGAAGTATAAATCGTTCGAGAAGTATAAATCGTCGGAACAAATAAATCATTCGTGCACTGCGTACAGCCGGCCGGCGCATCACCATTGGTCCGCTATGCGTCAGTAGCAACTAAAATAAAAATGCGAGCACATACGACAAACAAACAAACCCATACACCAACCTTTTTTATGGGAAAGATCATTTTTTTTCAACTGATATGGTCATTAGCTCGATGGAAATTTGTTGCGTATGAAAAATTCCATGATCCGAACTCTGGACTTCCGGATGAAAGGCCGAGACGCTACCACTCCGCCGTGGAGATTGGCGGAATGGTATTTTATATTTATCTTTTCACACGCCACAAAAAAATTTTTTCATTATCATCCATCAACAGATGTTAGTTAACACGTGCCAACCAGAATAAAACGGAATATAGAGGAGTTAATTGCTGTTGGGCTTTCTCTCTTCCAAGTCAGATATATACATTCAACACATAGATTCATTGTTCCGAGGGAACAGATTGTATATATTTAATTGTGTCATATTTAGATATTTATTTTACTTAATATTTACTTATACGAAACAACGTATTTACTTTTATTTTGCATTATTATAAAATTGTAAATTGTTTTTACACTAAATTATATTCAGTGTAAAAACAAGAAAATTCTCAAGCAAGAAATACATTCGGAAAAAAGCTCAAAACTGTCAAGAGTTTATAAAACCAAGCCCTCAGCAATTTTATTACTTAGTTAATTTGCAAAAATCTTTCTTCGTGGCGGAATGGTAGCGTCTCGGCCTTTCATCCCGGGGTCTCTGGTTTGAATCCCGGTCATGCATGGTATTTTTTCATATGTTAAAACTTTCCGTCTGGTTAATGAATGACCATAGTATTTGATGTCCGTAAAATAAAAAAATAAAATAAATGAAATGTATTGCTCTAATTATATAAATTTTATTAATACTTATTGACTCTTGTAGCCTATTAAGTACTTGACAAATAATAAATATATTTTTCAAAGGACGAGTTTTTTATGTTCTACGTACGATAGTATATATCTTTAGGCGCTTGTTATAATTCGGAATTGGCTTCAAACATTGAAATATTTTTGAAAAAAAATAATACAAATTTAAAAATATACACGCATTTCAATGTGAGATGTTCTATTTAAAATTACTTTTTCATGAATTTCTGGGCTTTAGATTTTTTAGGGTTTTAGGATCCTTATCATCTTCTTATACATTATGAATTCTTTTTTTTATCAACCATACGTCTATAGAAAATCGTAGATTAATTTAATAAAAATTATACGTAGCTGTAATACACTAATATCAATATTTTTTTCAGTCACAACATAATGTTAATGTAATAAAATATGCGGGATTTTATTTTTTGATTGTGTTACGTGATTTTTCCACGTAAGCCCTTCGTTCATTAATTCTAAAAAGGACGAACATAACGGGTTTTATCCAATTTTATTCATTATTAATGTATTCAATCTAATCTTATTTATCCATTTTTAACTGTATACTGTATGTAGCGTAATTAATATATAGATGGGCAGTAGTTCTACCAGGGATGCTTGAAGCAGTGTTTTCAGGGCCGTCCACGGGGTTGAGGCGCTTGAGTCAAAGACACCTGAGGCGCTGCCCCAACCCCCCCTCCCGCTGACAAATTCACCAAGTAGTGTAAATATTGAAATTTGGGTGCTAAAGGGGATATAATTGAAAATAAATTGAAAGTCAGAAACGAGAAACACATTTTGTAAGTATATAGTCAACGGTGAATTTAAATATTTTATGATTTATCTATTTGAGCATTAACCTTTCTATTTTAAAGTTTTTTTAAAGAAAGAAAGTTTTATTAAAATATTTACATATTCACATTTAAATTGTAGAACAAATTATTTTTTTTGAGTTTATATGTAGTAGGCAGAGTTTTGTGATTTTCGGTTTCAAAATTTAAGTGATACTTATCGATTTTGACACCTCAAGAGGGGCGCCATTAAGCGGCGTCCGGGTCAGCTTGCCCTGCTTGACCCCATTAGGGACGACACTGAGTGTTTTATTATGTTCTTTTCAATTTCTGTGTATATATCAATATTTTTAACTATTATTGGTTTTTATATAATTATATATTGTAATATATATTATATTATATATTATTATATAATTTTATATTTTTACTTGACTAAGGGAAGATCCTTGTTTAAGTTTATACAGGATTTGGGGGGATGGTATGCCTCTCATCGTTTTTAAGGGCAACGGGTGCTCGAGTGCTCGAGTGCTCTCCAACCATGTAAATTTAAACCAATATTTGTTTCGGTTCCGCCTGGCAGATGATGAGCTGTGCGTCTGGGGGGAGGTCCAGTCGAACGAACACATAATGTTCGACTGCACAGCTCTTGAGGGGGTGCCAGAACTTAGGCCACCCTGGAACTTAGAGGTCAACGGGAAAATTGGCCACTCACAAGGGGCGAGTCAATGTGCCGAGAGCCGCATTGTTGGACCGTGTGGGAGTTCCTTGATGCGGTTGCTTTGTTCAACCGACATCAGTAGTTTACCTAAGGGAAAAGACTCCTACCGCACTGCTGTAGGATGCTAACCGAGAGAAATGGCTCGTTACCAGCCAGATTAAGGTTCCTAGCGGCCAGATTAAGGCCAATGGTGGCCAACTTGCTGGCATTCAGCGGCGTAGGCGTGGAAGCAAATTGCTCTCTTTGACGAGATAAATTTAATTATTGATAGTCATATATGTTTTATTACTTGACGGGGTGCGCTTACTCATTTTAATGATATATGACAAGTGGGTGGTGGGACACGCAAGCGAGTGGTGTGTGATACCACGCTTATTTCGCTCACGTTTTTAGCTTAGCTCTAGGAGTTAGTTAGGACACTGGTCGCTAAACTGTTTCGAGGCTCAGTAGCCGTTTGTGGCACAGACATTCGGTCTTATGCTTTAGGGTGACCGAATGGGGTGGTGGCGAGAAAAATGCCAAGCAAACCAAATACTTTTAACTTGATTAAGAAACTGCAATATAAAAGTAAATAATGTTATAGAGTCAGATGTTTAAATAATCTTCTCAATTGTCATTTACCTGATAATTCCCACGGGATTAGTTTATAATTTTTATGGTTGCTTTCATTTTATTTTTGTTTAAATTATGAATTTCATTCCATTTCTTCAAATTTTAAGGAGTTATATTAAAATAAAGAACCAGGTTATTTCGACAGTTTATTTAAAAGAATAATTTAATTCATCAATATAAGGTTAAACTGCATGTAAAATGATAGGAAAGGTAATATTTATAAGTTCTGTAAGTTTCTATGTACGAAAAGTAATTACATTTATTTTAAGATAATAAATTATAAACGACTCTCTTTCAAAGAATTTAGAAGTTTTTCTTCCAAACCACCTTTCGTAGGTAATTAACAACGCTTTCTTCGGTGGAGGCTTAACAATGTACTATACTATAATGCCAATGAAGAAGTTGCAACAAGTTAGCTCCCAAAGATCCTTTGGAAGAACAAATTTTACGAAATTTGAAAGTAATTTCGTTTAGCGTTTTTGCTAATTGTACAGTTAATACATTTTATTATGCCCCTTTCAGCGAATTTAATTTCACTTTTATAAACAAAAAAAAGGGGAGTATACAAACCACAGAGGTTGGCGGACGATTACGACAGCCTGTTTGTTATCGTCTTAAAGTTTCTATATGATCATATAGTAATAGTTTTGAATAATCTGTTTTAAAATATAAATTCCATGAAATTCAAAGAGATGATTATTGAAGTTCAACTTTACGTCTAACATTTTTGTAATTAGATTTACTTGAATCTAAAACTAAATAAAAAACAAAAAAAAATTAATAAATAGAAAAATCAACTTCAAATATCCGTAATAGGTAAAAAAAAATATTAAATTCTTTAAATTTTGACTTTTTTACGTCGGCTCAGTTAAAGAAAACAATAAAAAATAATTATTTAGTAAAATTTAGTTTGTAACAGATTTCAAACAAATCTAAATTTAAATACGGGTCGAGTAGCACTTTTTATTGTGTTTATTTTTGAGGTCGATTTATTACAGTTTTCTTTTAAAGATTATTTCCTATTATATTTTTTGTTGTTACTTTTATTTAAAATAAAGATAATGCTAAAAAAAACAAAAAAAAACGCCGGTTTAATAAAAAATTGTTCGTAGGAAGCTAAAAAAGTTGAAAAATACGAAAAAAAATAGGGATGTAAAAAAGATTTTGTGTAAACATTTCCCAAGCGTTAACTAACAGCTTTTTTTTCTTTAAACATCCCCAAGGCAACCGGTCCTGGCTGATCTCAGACATAACTCGATCGCCTCAGGGTGTCGTGGCAGCAGCTTTCCCCCCCTAGCTTGGCCCAACCCATAGGCCACCCATCGGTATCTTCTCTGAATCACAAGGACGTCCCGACTCCCTCTTCTGGGCAGGCAAGACGCCCCTCGTCGGGAGGGCTACCCGTTCCCATAACTAAGATAGTGGGGAATAAGAGCACCTATTATCTTTGTACCACAAGTTATCTAATTAATTTTTCTGAAGTTTCGAGTTAAAATATTTTGAATGTTAGATAAACTTCAGGCTACAGGAAATTAAAACCATCACGTTTTAATTTCCTGTAAGACTATTTTTTTAAATATTTCATTTAAAAAAATTTCAGTGATGTTATTAATTTCACTGATGTTATCTGGAAAAATTTATTAAAATTGATTATTGAAAACTGTGCATTTGTTCGTGAGATTTGATAATGACAATAGTTTAATTTCATTAATAACAATTTTCCTTTCTTTTTCACTAAAATCCTATTAGTAAGAGGTAACATTTTTTTTCTATGGGCATTAATGGAATGAAACTGTTCTTTTTTTTTTACAGATTTTTGAAATAATTTGTCTCATAGTTCTGTTATAACAGCGAAAATTAAATTGTTACTTCATTAGAATAGCAATTAGTCTTATTGGTCGAATTTATGTTGTATATTTTTCTACATATTTCCTAGTAAACTTGAACCATTTTAAATAAGAAACAAGAATGGAAGATTTAATTGGCGACTTCCGTGATGGAAAATTCCGTATTCCCACGCTTAAGCTTCGAGATTATCAATAAAAAAATTAAGTGAATGTGATTGAGGTAATTTGTTACAAATAAAATAAAACTGCTGAAAAGATAATAAAATTAAAAATATATTTTTTATAACAATTTCCTAGAATACAATTTTAAAAAAACTGATTTCACTTTAGTCTAGAAGAATTTTAAGTAACAGGAAAGAGAATTACAATAGGTAGTTTGTCGAGTGGAATTTCCGAGTGACTGAATTTTATCTCATGTTACTATAGAAAATATAAATTAAAGCGCCTGACAAGACAGTTTGTAAACTAAATTTTTATGTAGATGTGTTTAACTAAATTTCTTTCTTAATTTTTTTCTTGAAAAATAAAACCAAGTAGCCTGATGATAAATAAATTCCTTTGCCAATAACCAGATGCACATCTGAAATCTGTTCCATAAGACAAAAAAAACAGGACTAAAGGACTAGATTCTGTCAGGAGTAAACAGAATTTTGTGTTGGAACCTACAACAATAGAATCTAAAAAACAAATCTACCGCTTTATTTAAATTAACTAGCTGCAGAGGCACAGTAGGCACGCCCTCCGTAGGTAAGCCCGCCGGGCGGGTTGCCCTGGCGGGCGGCGTCTTGGAATGGGATTATAGGGGTCCAAAATTGATTACCTCTTATGCAAAAATATATCTTTTTGAATGATAAAAATTGATATAACGAAAGTTAAGTTAGAAATTTAACTCTAAAATGATACTAACGAATCGGGATTTTCCGCTAGTGATCGGTACATATTGGTGCCTACTTTTTGGTTATAGTTCATTATTTTATAAAGAAAAAGAATCACATAAATAAAAAGATATATTATTAACTGGCAGACTCGACAATGCTTCGCTAT
Organism: Lycorma delicatula; assembly: GCF_047948215.1. Taxonomy (NCBI): domain Eukaryota; kingdom Metazoa; phylum Arthropoda; class Insecta; order Hemiptera; family Fulgoridae; genus Lycorma; species Lycorma delicatula. The sequence goes on from NC_134460.1 coordinate 28,345,009, forward strand.
TGTTAGATTTGAGTATGTGTATAGATTAAATGAACACAATTTAATAAACACAAGTTTAATAAAACATTAACAAAATGAACATCACGGAACTTCACAAAATTTAACCTTTTCCTTTTTCCCTTTTACCCTTTCTCCCCTTTCCTTTTCCCCATTTTCATTTTTACCTTATGCTCATTCCCTTCCTCCCATATTCTCTTTCCCTTTCCCAAACTTTATCATTCCCTTTTCCCATTTTCCCGTTCCTCTTTCCCTTTCCCCTTTCGCTTTCCTTACCCATTTCTCTTTCCCCCCTCATATTTGCCCCAATCACTTTTCTTTTTTCTCCTTTCCTCTTTCCATTTCCTTTTTCCGGTTTTCCTCTTTATTATTTTTCCATTTTTCCCTTCTTCTTTTTTATCTTTTTCCCCGCGCGTAAATCGGTCTAGTAGTTTTTTAGTTTTTTTAGCGAACACACATATCAGAAACACTGAAATGGAATCGTAAAATATTTAGTATAGCGTGTGTTGCTTTTACGTCCAGCAGATATCGCTGTTTTTCAAAAAAGAATGTTTTTATTTGTCACGGGTGTGACATCCAAGGTATATAAATAGTAGGTATATAAACACACTGGTGTATTCGAATGCAACGTTGTGTAAAAATTACAAACCAATCGGTGAAGAACTTTCGAAGATTTAAGATTTTGAACAAACGAACATTTACATTTTTTTATTTATGTATATATATATATATATATATATATATGCGGTATATCGATATATAATAACAACTATACACTGACCACCACGAAACATGCACTAACGAATCGGGATTTTCCGCAAGTGATCGGCACATTCCGGTGCTAAGCTAAGGGGGACGGACACACACACACACACAGACGCACATACAAGTGCCCTTTAGTAGGGTAGGATCTATATACAGAGTCCTTCTCTATTTAAATATTTCTTTATATTTTAAAACAGTTTCGTTAAATTCTAATAGAGTACACTTTTGAAATTATAAACGTTTAGGTATTGAAGAATTCGATATATAATACTATTGATTCGTTTACATCTAATAATTATCTATAAATTATTAACAAAATGACTCATTAAGCTTATTTTAAAGAATAACATTTTTTATCTTATTATTAACGAATAAATATGAATTACGGGTGAGTTAGTTAGTCGATGAAATACCAATTTCACCTCTGGAACTGAACTTGTCCGATTACAAAACTATCAATAGCAACATAATAGTAGAATATTAATAATGTGTTTTAACTAGTAGTAGAATATTAATAATATGTATTTTAATAGATAAATAATAATGGGTGTTCAAATTAGTTTAAAATGAACTGCTGTTCGTTAAAATAATATAGTGCAGGCAGTATGAAATACGGTTGGCTGGGGATGATGACGTTTTTATTGGAGTAGGGTATCATTACCGGGTAGACCGGGTAGGTATCATTACCGGGTAATAAAATAGAAAAGATATTTGATGATACAAAAAAAAAACAAAACTAATAATGCAGACTTATCATCACACGGTTGGGCGTGTGTTTGTGAGTGTGCGTACGCATACGAGAGAGAGAGAGAGATAGATAGCTAGAGATAAAGGGAGAGAGAATGAGTGAGTGTGTGTTTGGGTAACGAAAGGGAAGATAGTGGATGAACAAATTTAAGAGAGGGTCAGTGAGGAATGTTTTTAGAAAAGTATTAACAATAACTATCATGACGTCAACCGCACGCTACTCGTTAAAGGGCGCATTCCCATCCTCGTAATCTCTTCTGCAATCGACTATACCTTGAGTTCCCGCCTTTTTCCCCGTTAACTATGATTATTCCCTACAAATATCTTATTCGGTAAGATATCATCATAGTCAAAGGAATCAGAAAATACTCGTATTATATTCTATTCAGACATTTTCAACGTTATTTTATCAGTTATTGGATTGGAACTATTATTACAGTACCAACTGATTGACCATGATGCTAACCTCTTTCTATTTTATAAGCGATAAATTATTTCATTCTTTTTTTATAACTCACCGTAAAAAAGATATCCAAAAAGCACTAATAACTGCACCAAGGGAGCCCCAGTCTGTGTCATGGTTCTTCATTGCAAATATTTCCTCCTTTCAGTCAATAGTAAATCTTCATTATAAAAAGACCGGTCTTTGTTATTTTTATAGTGAAATATAAATTCTGAAACAAACAAAATTATTTATAATTATTAGGAAATAAAATGTAATTTAATTTACTATAATGAATTATCGCTTAATTTGATATTAATGATCAGTTTTAAAACGTAAATAACTATGTAGACCGAAGAATTAAAAAAAAAGTAATTGTTATGAATGTGGTTTATTTTGTTGATATTCTTTTTGAAAATTCATTAAAAACAACATTTTGTTTGTATTAAGTGTAACCTCGTATTGCAGTCAGAATACACGGGTTTGATTCCAGATTTAAAAGGAATGTATTTTCCGAGTTAATATATTGAAATGATTTTCAGATCCTCTATTATTGAAAAGTAAATTAAAAAAAAATTGTACAATAAATAATAAAACGAGTGAAAAAACAATTGTATATGCAGTACGCTATAGTTACCTCATTTTAAAAATTATGAAATAGTTATTTGATGGTATAAAGCTTGATTAACTAACAAAATACAATATAGAGAATACTGTTATTAAATTTTTATTTATTTAAAAAAAATATATTTTCATTAATTAGGGTAAATTTCAACGAAAAAATCAACAAAAATAATTATTTAATATTAGAGAAAATGCATAACCTCTCTTGGAGTTTACATGAATTTTAACATATTGTTACACTTTCATAGGGCTCTGTCTCTTATAAATCAATCAAAAGACTTTTTTTAATCTTTCGCTTTTTTGATAGAGATAGAACAGACACATTCACTCTCACACGTTCGTCACTGTCTCAAGAGTTAATCAAATTTTGATTTTTTTTTTTTTATAACAAGTTAAATTTTATTCTTATAAATGAATCAATATTTCAATTTGCAAATTGAAATATTGATTCATTTAAGATATATACATATATCTTCTGAAAAAATTGATTTATTAGAAAAATTACGTGGTAATTTTTGGAAAATTGATTTTATGATGGAAGTACGTATCTCTTAAATCTGCACATTCAGATATTATTTTAATTAAGTTTTAGGTTTTAATAATTGTGTATAACAATTTTAGCAATTAATTTTTACAAAATGTTAAAAGGAATTCTCAGGTGGATGGTTTCGGATAGGTTGGGAAAATGATTCACCCTTGCTTTTATAGTAGTTCAGGAATTTCATAAGAAAGTTTAAATCAAGTTCTTCTGGCCAATTATTATTTATTACTGTTTATGAATATGAAAATACAGGATGTAGAAAAGTTAGTTCTAAAGATTTTATAACACTTGGGAACCCAAATGACAGTAGAAAGACAGAGAGAGAGAGAGAGAGAGAGAGAGAGAGAGAGAGAGAGAAAAGTCTATATACAAACTCATCTGATCCCAGGTACTTATGAAAGTCTGGGAATATTTTAACTAACAGTAAATAAGATTTACTAAGTCTCCTACAGTAAGTACTTTTACAATTTATGGTAAAACTTTTGTTGTAAGAAGAAAACCACTTATATACCTTAATATTCTTTCGATACTAGCTATTGAAAAGTAAAGCAATCTCTTTAGTTCATTACTACTCTGATTATTATTTCCACAATTCTATTAGAATTATTATTACCTTTTTTCACAATCAGGTTAAACAAAAAATTAACTTCAGTTGTAAGATAACACAGTTGCTAGATATCAAAACAACGGTAGCATTTAACAAGTGTTGTAAATTTAAACAAATATTATGATCCAATGACTTAAGTGTTTTTCCACACTAAGTCTTAGCATTACAGCCATTTTATTTAACTAAACATATAAATATAAGGAAAGTATATTTTTATATTTTATATAGGGAAAATTAGCTGAATAAAATAATTAGGCTTGCATCATAGTGATAAGTATGGTCTGCATTTAAAACCCTTATACAGACTGTCCCACGAAGAAACAGAAACTTTCAGGACATGTTCTATTTGTGAAAATAATGAGAAAAGTTCATATAAACTTAGGTTTGGAAACGCTTTGTTTTTGAGTTACGGCTAGCGAAAAATTTCGCCGGATTTCAGCTTTTCTAATAAAAAGAAGTCCTTCTTATTGGGACCCAAATTTAGGGAAAAATTGGGTGATTGCTTATGTAATTTGAGTCGGAAAATAAAATAAAACAAGTCTCAGAACTATAATTCCAATAGTTTTTAAAATATCCGACGTAAAATAGAAAAATCGGCGGTTAAAAAAGTTTTTTTTTTAGGTTTATTGTACAGTAGCTTTGTTAAATGAATAATAAATGAAGATTTAGTAAAACAACTTGTAGAGAATTTAGTTTTGAGAAAATTATGTGAATTCAGCCAATAAAAAGTAAATAAGAATTTTTAAAAATCGGTTTTATATTGAAGCAAAACAGACAGAAAATCGTTATTCTTTCTGTACCTAATGAACATTCTTCGGTGTATGAACATTTACGAACGAAAAGGTCATTTCCAACATGTTTGTTTTCTATTAAACCCCAACAAACCATCGCGTTAATGATGAAAATCGTGTGATTCAGCATATTCAGCGTAGCCCAGGCACTAGTACAAGGCGAATTTCATATCGAACTAGTTTGTCAAAAAACGAAGTGTGACAAATTCTACGGAAAGAAAATCGTTATCCTTTCCGCCTGCAGAAGATTAAACAATTTTGGCCAACAGATTACCCCCCCAGCGGTTAAACTTGGGTCATTGGCTTTTAGACAACGCAGATAAGGTAAATTCAGTTTTATTTACTGATGTAGCCGCTTTTATAAGAAACAGAGTCTTCGATTCTAAAAATAGTCATTTATGGAGCGATGACAATTCACATGGAACTGTGGAAACTAGTTTCCAACATAGATTTCACATTAATGTTTCGTGTGGTATTATTTATGACAAAAATTCTAAAATAATTTTTTTTTCAATGAAAACCTTACGGGAGATGTATACGCTCATTTCTTGAAAAAATATTTTGCCGGCTCTTTTGGCGGACGGACCTTTACAAACTAGATTGCAAATGATTTTCCAGCATGATGATATAAAGTCACATTTTTCTTTAGTAGCTAGAAATCACTTGAATGCTAATTTCTTAAACTGGATTGGACGTGGTGGACCAATCAATTGGCCACCACGATTCCCTGACTTAACGCCACTAGATTACTTCACCTGGGGTCATATGCAAACGATAGTATATCAGCAAATAGTTAATACTAAAGAAGATTTACTCATTATTAAAATACGAAACGATCCTGAAATGATACGGAAAGCCACCGGAAATATTTTGCGTCGAGCAGAGTGCTGTGTACATTATGAAGGAGGAATTTCAAACAGTTACGGTAACTGAGGCTTGTTATTCTTTTACTATTTATCATTTTATTTTTTTGTTTTGCTGTATAATGTTTATTAGGTACAGAAAAAAAATAATACGATTTTCTGTCTATTTTTCTTCTGTTTTGCTTCAGTAAAAAAACAAATTTTAATTGTTTTTATTTACTTTTTATTGGCTACACTTACATAATTTTTTCAAAACTAAATTCTTTATAAGTTTTGTTTATAAATCTTCCGCATTTATTACTCATTTAACAAAGGTATTGTACTACAAACCTAAAAAAATGGTTTTCCGACACCGAATTTTGTATTTTACGTCGGATATCTTAAAAACTACTGGAATTATAGTTCTGGGACCTGTTTTATCCTATTTCCTAGCTAAAATTACAATAAAACCACCAATTTTACTCCTTAATTTGGATACCAAAGATTACAGTAGGGCTTGTTTTTATTAGAAGAGCTGAAATCCGGGAGAAATATTTCGTCAGCCATAACTTTAAAACAAAGCATTTCAAGACTTTATTTATATCAACTTTTTTTCATCATTTTCACCAGTAGAATATTTGCTGAAAGTTTCTCCGTTTCTTCGTTGGTCGCTCTGTATAAATGCAAAGTTTATTACGGTTCTGGCCATTGCAGCAGCATCATGCGAGAACTAACCGACCGATTGATTTCAAATTTTCAGGATACATTCGTGTTACCTCAGGGTAGCTTTTAAATATAGATCGAGGCTCTAGCCTCCTTGGGGGTTAAGTTTTGAATTTTTCCTCTTGGATGACGACTTAAAACCGGTTTTGATTTCGTTTTTTCGATGTAAAAATAATAGACTAATGCGTTTTATAACTAATCCGATTTTCAGCTCTCTACCTTGACCCCTTCCTGATATATAGGATATTATAGGGTAATAGAAAGGGAAACCAAAAAGGGTATGTCGTTAACAGCAGGAGCTTCTATGTCAAGAACGAAGGAAACATTGGAGGAAAGAGAGCTTTTCAGGATTTCATTGTTATTTATCAATATTATTCTCGCAACTATGAGAATAATAAACATATCGAGGGTCCAGGGAGCTCCGCCCCCTTACCGCCTAATACATTAAGTAGATTACGTATAAATGGTTAGATATACTACGCTGTAGATAAAAAAAGGAACTGACCCAAGGTTTACCTGAATAAATGAAGGGAAACTGTGGTTAAGCTTTGATTAGAACAGTATTTCTGAATTACAATTAATTATAAGGTAATAAGTATACGTAATTGAAGTTCATTTAATTTGTTTAAACGCATGAAATAAGCGTTAGGAAGTAGTTTTTAATTTGGACCAGATTTTTAAATCAGTGGTCTAAAAAGAATTTAATTTTTATCTTTTAAACGTTAAAATTATATTAACTGAGTTGCTAAATGTAATTTTTTAACCTTTCCTTTTAAACAGTGTTTTTTCAATCGAGTTAAGATTTTTATGTGTATGGAATTAATAAAGCTACTAGTTTTTTCACCCGTTAGTTTTAAACTGGTAAAAGTAAAAGTCAATTACTCGTACAAAATGATTATTTTAGATCCTAGGTAAACATTTTCACTTAAACCGAATCGTTTATTATTTTAACTACTTATTTGTAAAAGTTGAATACTACTAATTAACCTTTTTCTTATTGTTTTGTTACTATTTACTTGTACGTTTCACTTTTAAAAATTGGTAATCGTAAAAATAGAAAATCGCTTAGCGAAATAATTTGATGATTTGTATTCTAACAATATAACTAATTTTAATTTATCGTTTTTGGAATATATAATGTTTCTAAAACTTAGTTTTTAATAATTTATGGATTAAAAAAAATTTATAGATATATATTTAGTAGGAAGTGAGTTGGTGAATCTAAAGCTGTTTTGTTTGGTTTTCTACCAGTGAAAGTTGTGTCATACGTGCAGATGACTGCACACAAAACAGTAATTCTCGTATGTACTTCTCTTTTTAAACTTGTAATACACTTCTTCATCCTGTAAATATTAACTGTATTTTATAATAAAGGAAGATGATCTTTACCTAACTAGTTCCGCTATTATTGAAAAAAAGAAATTTTAGAATTTAATTAATGTTACAATTCTTTTTTCAGTTCAGAAGATTCAGAAAAAGGTAATAATAAAATAATAAAAGGATGTAATAATTAAATCTATTTTATTTATTTCAAATTTATCCGTAATTTAATCTCTGTATACATACGTAGACAAAGGAAGAGAAATACTTATCTCTCATTTTATAAATAGAAAATAACAAATAGACTATATATATACACAAATTAAAACTCTATATGTATATATATATATAGTTTTAAAATTATATATATATCTCCGAATAATTGATGTAAAGTACTCGTTAACGTTTTTTGTTTAATTTATGATAAATATTATTTAATTCGACGATTTTAATTTTATATAATTAAATATGTTTTTAATTTATTTAATTAAGTAATAAAATTATTTTTATTTGGTTATTCAATTATTACATTAAAAATTAACTTCTCAGAAAATTTAAATAATTAAAATAATTATTTCCTTATTTGGTAATGTTTTCTTCTTACAAATGAACTTCTTTTCATCACATCTTATCCAGTAAATTTATTTCACATTCTGATAAAAAATTTGTAAACGTTATGTTAAATAAGAAAATATATTTGAGAAATGTGTAAAATCAAACGATTTAGAAAACAACAGCTTCGATTTCAGTCAATATTTCTGAAACGATGAAATCAGAAATCGACTTTTAATATTTTGCTAAATGATGCAATATCCTGTTGTTTAATCGCCTTTTTTACGGTTTATTTATTTGTATTTCTTATGAATTTTATGAAAAAATTATCTTTCCCGATTTTTTATGAAATTTTGCAGCAGATATCCTTGCTGTTACGTGATCTTATTTTTTAAAATTTTATTTCCTATTTTTTTATTTTTTGCACCCCTAAGGCAACCGGCTCCCGCCGTTTAGACATCGGTCGCCTCTGGGTTCCGTGACAGCAGTCTCTGCCCTCCCTATCTTACCCCCACCAGAGGGGTTTCTCAACAGAGGTCCCCGATCCTCAAAGGATACGCCGATCTCCTCTTCCGGACAGCCGACGTGTCCCTCCGCTGGAGGTCTTCCCTCTCAGACCCTAACCTACACACCCCTGACATGCCCTATGCATATCCTTCGCGATCCGCGCCCCATGCACACACCTTGAGGGTCCCCCATGTCATCATCAGGGAACTCCGACCCACCCATTCTTGCATGTGAGAAAGCCAAAGCACCCTAGACGCTGTTATGTGATCGGTTCGATGTAAGTGTTAAAATTTTTTTAATAAAATTTCTTCTTTCAAAATGACAGTTAGTAAGGCTTTAGCGCTTATAATTTGAAAAAATAACGGCTAAATGAGTTATCAGATAAAATTTTAAGCCTTTTAAAATAATTTTATTTTCTTCTAAAGTTGTTTTTCTGAACATAATTTTCTTTATCTAAATGTTTTTACTGCGCCTTTAATGGTTAAATTTAAACTAATGTACGGATTATTAACATGAGGATCTCAATTAAATTGGTATTTGTAATAAGGATATATTACAACCTAGCAGAACTTACGGTTTTGAACATTTAAGGGATTGGTATTTGTGAACGTTTCCAGACGAAAATATTTCTAAGTATTTTAAATACCCCATTATCTCACTAACACACACACACACGTGCGCGTGTGCACAAATAATTTTATATAAATAGAATTTTAGTACAACAATATTCAGTTTCACTTATCTAACTATATCTGGTATATATAAATATATAAAAACGTAAATTTAAATTACAAGAAGGAAAATTCAAAAAGTAGAGAAATCATTGTTTACTGAATGACCTTGTATTAACTTAGATTTAACTAAGTTAATTGTGTTAACTAAGATTTATAGTTTACAAATTGTGTAAACTATAAACTTTTTTTATCGTAAAATTTATTGTTATTGTATTTTTTTATTATTGTACTAGTATCAGGTTATCACCGATTGCACTTGAGTAACATCTTTTCCTATTGATATTCCACCTTTTACCAGGCGTCAGTGAATGACCTTCAGTCTTGTTATTTCAGTAAACACGAAGAGAATGTGACCGGCAAGAGGGGAAAATCCTTAGTCTTGTTATTTTAGTCATCATTATAAAGAGTGCACGAAAGTGTATACTTTCCAAACCATTACTCTTGCACATTACTTCTTACTCTTACTCTGTAAGCAGTGACCTCTTCTCTGAATTTAATTTTTAGTCATAAGTTCGTATTATTAAAATCTATTATTATATTGATTATATTGAACAATTTTTTTTTTACTCGTTAAAAATAAGATTCTAGCTTTGATTATATAGAAAACTCAAATAATTACATTAATATGTGTTGTATTCGTATGATCTTTCATTTCAGACCGCACTCTATGTTAAAGAAAATAACAGTACTGTTTTTATACTCGTATCTATTTTTTCAACTTTGTATTTTTTTCTGGGCTGACGCTAATTACATTATTATATTTTGTGGTAAATATAAAGATTTTAGTTAACCGGTTAAGCTACAATTTCGAATGATCAGTTAGCAACATGGGTTTCATTATGATCGAAAAATTCAAAAAGACTCCGTTAAAAAAAATATTTACTTCATTTTTACAAATGTGTACAAATAATTTAAAAAAAATGTACAGTGCGTATGAATGAAGTCACGAATCAATGACGCAAGTCACGGTACAAAATCAAGTATCTAGTAGTAATGGGGACGCCACGGGGTCGTTTTGAATCGGATAGAAGAGAGTCCGGATGATCACGCAGGGGCTGAGTACATGCCATGGGGATTCGTTTCGGCTCCTGCGTGACTGGGGGGGGAATTTTTTTAGCGGCTGATAGCCCCGCACAGCCGTCAGAGCCAGCTGGCGGGGTCTGGCAGAGCTTTTTTCTCCCCCACGGAAAAAAAAGAGAAAAATGTTAATGAAATATCAAATATTTATATGTACATACATAATTTAAAACACTAAAAATTAATTTTACGTAATTTCTTATTGCAAAGATTTTAAGTTTTTATATTGAATTTCAATTATTATTAGTTGTTAAAACTAATCACTGCTACAGCTAGCTATATTATCTATATGTATATGTATGTATGAATCTGTTGTAGACTCCTTTTGTAAATGTAAATTTAAACCAATTAACAATTTAACAAAATAAAACGTGCCAATTATTATTTCACACTATGAGACTTTGTTGTTGGTCCCCTTGAACTGTCCAGAAAACATACTCTAGAAAAAAATTGATATAGTGAACTGATAATAAATTTGTTCTTTTAATTTGAGATATTTTTTAAGGAATAATTCTTCTGTATTTAGATATAGATGGTAAAACAGGAAATAAAACAACGAACAAACTTTCTTAAAATCCACATACTCGGCCGTAAATTTCTACAATCATTCGAAAGTTATTGGGAAAATTTGTGAAACCACTTTAGCTAGCTAATTTATTGTATCCGTGAAATTTTATTACGATAAATGACAAATATTTGGATTTCCTAAGGATTGTTGGTGGAAATAATGTATTTAAAAAACGTATAGAAAACTTTATCCGGAAAATCGGTGATTAATGAAGTTTTTTTGTACGTGAAGTTTAGTTTTAATTTTACTTTGTACTCTTTTCTCATTAATCAGTGATTGAAACCAGTTTATTAAAAATAAATTATATTATATTATATATACATGATTTCAAATGTATAATAAAGTAAAAAAAAAGTAGCCTAATTTGGGCTAACAGAAGAAGTAGGTTGCACGGTAAAGAGAAACTAACCTGATACGTCAACCCAGTGATCGTGTAAGGGTTTTCATAATAGCGCAAAAATAGTATTTCGATCCTTTTCTGTTAAAAATTACTAATTAATTTTTTTTGGAACCTAATTCTAATATTATTCACTTTTCATTTACGATTTTATCTTTGAGACCATTCCGTATAATATGTACAATATAAATGAAAAATGGATCAGAATTATGATGAAAAAATGTAGTTCATATTAATATTGTAGCCCACCGAACCGATCTAGTGGTAAACTCGTCGTCGTAAAATCACTTGTTTAAAAGCTGATTTATTGTAGTCGAAGGTTCTGAGGTTTGAATTCTATTAAACGTTAGTTGCTTTTATACGGATTTGAATACTAGACAGTGGATACCGGTATTCTATGGTGGTTGGGGTTCAATTAACCACAAAACTCAGGAATGGTCGACCTTTTCTTTCTTTTTCCTGTTTAGCCTCCAGTAACTACCGTTTAGATAATACTTCAGAGGATTATAATGTTTGACTTATTTTTTTTTTTTATTTTGCTTATTTATTTTAATTTAAAATTTTGATTTGTGATGTCAAAGATCTTTTTGAGGATAGGCTATGTTTTTCTGCTACAATCTTTTTTTTTTTTTTTTGGTATTTATTTGTTTGAGTATAATCTTGTTTTTTTTTTTTAAATGAAGTGTGTAGTCTTGTACATTCTCAGTTCGATCATTTCTGAGATGTGTGGTTAATTGAAACCCAACCACCAAAGAACACCGGTATCCACGATCTAGTATTCAAATCCGTGTAAAAATAACTGACTTTACTAGGACTTGAACGCTGGAACTCTCGACTTCCAAATCAGCTGATTTGGGAAGACACGTTCACCACTAGACCAAGCCGATGGGTTAGGAATGGTCGACCTGAGTTTATACACTTCATTTACATGTCGTACATATCATCTTCATCTCATTAGGCCCTTGGGGGGGGGGGGGGGGAGTTGCTTATATTCTTTCATCAAGCCTATTTAAAAACTGTTTGCTTGTTATTAGACAGTATGGTTATACCTAATTTTGTATTGACTAATAATTTAAGTTTTCTTATATTTCGCCTGATTAACTTTTAATGTCTTCTGTAATAAAAAAAAAAAAACATGAACTTATCGTTGAAGTATTATTATTTTTTTTGAGATTACGGGCTCAGTTTCTATGGTCATTAGCCCAAATGGAAATTTTTAGCGCATGAAAAATGGCATGCGTAACCGGGATTCGAGCCTGGGACCTCCGGATGAAAGGCCGAGATGCTACTATTCTGCAACGGAAATCGGCGTTTGTGTATGATATCGGATAAGTTCACGAAAGTGTTTCAAGAAATAGAAAGAATGGTATAAAGGTAACATTTTTAATTATATATAAATAAAGTTTTTAAATTTACATAAAAAATACACCGATTTAAGTGTTCTAAAAATATGTTTAATATATTTATGGGGTTAACTATAATTATTTTTTCATTATTGAAATTTTTATATAAAATTTGTTAAACTATTTTTGCAAAAATGTAAAATGAATGTAAGTATTTTTATGTAGTAAAGCAGTACAAAATATATTTGTTTAGAAATATAACTCGTTTAAAAAATAATACTGATATATATATATATATATATATATATGCATTATTACAAGTATAGAAAGTAAGAGTAAATAAAAAACAGAAACTTGAAAGTACTTAGTGGTATGGAATCCTTAAATTGCTGATTTTTAAATAATCAGTTTGAACCAACATTAAGATTGCAGCATAATTCTCTATCTATTTCTTTTTTTTTAACACACACACACACACACACACAGACAGACAGACAGACACAGAGAAACAGAGACACAGACAGAGATAGAGAGAGATAGATGGATAGAGAGAGAGAGTGAAAGAGATAGAGCGATAGACAGAGAGAGAGTGAGAGAGACTGTTGGGGGGGGGGGGTTGTGTGAACATTCTCATTTCTTACTTTAAAAATAAACAATTCTAATAAATGCGTTGGAATGATCTCTCATTTAAATTAAAATCATTTAAATAAATCTATTAATTCAGAAGTAAACGAGTTTTATAAACAAAAAATGCACGTAGAACTATTTAATTTTACTGTTTTACTATTTAGATACCTATTTTAATGTTTTGGCGCTGGGGTGAGTCATTAAAAAATTCTTTCTGGATAAATGAAATAATTTCATTTCAAAGTATACAATTAGTGTATAATTAATTTTTATTTATTCGTTAAAACTGTTTTGGGTAATATTAACAGAAAATTGTACATATAAAAATACTTAGAAGTAACCCAAAAGATTCTTAAATTACGTAACTTTATTAGAAATAAACATAAAATTAAATATTTTAACAATTTTTATTTTAAACAATTAATAGATAATTACGACTCTTATTAATTATAAAAATGAGTGTACGTTATTGATAATATGTTTATAATTACATTCATTTTGTGTTTATAATTATATACATTTAATGATTATTATTTTTTTTTTAATATCTTTTAACAGTGACTAATGAGTTTTGATAAGATGTTTTGTTAATTGTTAAATAAAAAGGTGCGTAAGATAATAATAAATTAGTAAACTGAGACGTATAATTAAGCCGTATTCCTTATCACTTCAGTATAACCGCGCACTGTTTTAATTGTTAAACAAGAAATAAATAAAAATTAACTAACACAACTGCCAAAAATAACATTGCTCTTTAATATAGGATAATTAATTAGTGCGGGTGACAATTTTGTGTATAGTATAACTTTTTTTCAGTTTTTTAAAACTTATTTAAACATATTCTATCCTACTAAACGACATTTGTATGCGTGTGCGTCCCCCTTAGCTTAGCATCGGAATGTAACGATCACTAGCGGAAAATCCGGATTCGTTAGTATCAGTTTATAATTAAATTTCTAATTTAACTTTCGTTATATCAATTTTCATCATTCAAAAACAAAATTTTTCCACAAGAGGTAATCAATTTTGGACACCTACCCTAATAATCTCATCCCGAGGACGCTGCCCGCCAGGGGAACACGCCCGGAGGGCCTACCTGTGGAGGCGTGCCTATAGCACGCCCTGAAGTTAGTAATATATATATATATATATAAATAGCCTTTGAAAATCCCGGTAACGTAAGGATTCCAACGCGGGGTCATACATCTAACTCGGTTCAACCGTTAAAGAAATAAACGCTGGAACGTACATACATGCACACATCCATTTTGGGCAGTACTGTAATGATTAAGACATTAAATATAGCACTCAAGCAATAAAAAATAGTTAAATAATAATAGCATTTTTAAACAGAAATGACAATAAATAACGGTTTTTGCTATTTTCTGTTTTTTTGGGGTTTTTTTTTTGCGGAAGTTAATAAATATGAGAATCAGGTTAATAAAAATGTTGATTGATTATTTATTTTAGTTAATATTCCTTTATTAATGAATTCGTAATTGAGAAAAATTAAACGAACACTTTGGATTTCAAATGAAATAATCTTTCGTACATTTTACAGATAATAATTGCTACAATTGAAATTTGTAATTATGTTATAATAATAGAGTTGTCATTGCTTTATCTGATATAATCCTTTGAAAGAATAAAGTGATGTGCATTGCTTTTTAACAAAGCGAATAAAATTATAGCGATAATTCAACGCATTGTCCTGATTATATAAAAATGAAGTCTTCTTATTATTGGTTGCACTTTGCTAAAGGAAATAACGTTAGACAGAGAGATGCCTTTCCTTCTTAACAAAAATGATATTTGAAACATATTCTAGAAATTGCTACCGATTGTAAATCCGCCTGTTGAAGCGAACAATTTGAAAATTGCAGAGAGAATAAATCCTGACAGACCGTCTAAACAGAAGAAAAAATAAATTATGCAGTAATTAGATTTAAAATAATGTTATAAATTTGATATTTGTGAATAGAGTTTTTCTTTTATTACTCGTGCAAGATATATTTGCCAAATACACTAAATTGTATTAATAAATAAATGTTTATTTCATAACAAGAATATATTGTTTTATTATTATTTGTATTTTATATTGTTATAAAGCATAAACTGTAAAATGTAATTGAGCAGAAGATTATTTAAACGCTCATTAATGTTATTGCTAAAGTTTTATTGCACATAACTGTAAATTTAATGCTCAAAGTAAATTAGATAATGTGTGGATATTCGTTCCATATTACTTTATATCTGGTCTACAAACTCTATCTGGATATTTTAATTTTTGTACATCCAATTTTCCAGGTGTTGCGAGTGGTAGCGTCTCGGGAGGTGGCATCCGGAGGTCCCGGGTTCGAATCCCGAGCAGGCATGGCATTTTTCATAAATTCAGCCACTGTGAATTGTATGAACTAAATGAGCATATTCCCTTGAAAGTTTTCAACTGTTTGCAAATTTGTTTAGTTTTATTTAAAGCGAATTTTATTGAAGAGTTATAATTATAGTAAGGTTGCTTTATTCAAATAAGGTTTGTAATTTTGGTGCAGTAGTTATATTTACAAACAGTTTTTAGTATAAAAAGAGGATGAATAAAACAATTTTTCAGAACAGTCATCAATAAAATATTATTATTTATCCTCTTAGTAATTAGCACATCTTAACTGTTAATTAATTTGTGTATTTCAAGCCTAATCTCAGCAGTATAGTGTCCAGTGCCGACTTATTGGTATGTATTATTAACAGACATATACTGGGAATTGAACCTAGTTTATCACCAGTTTATAACAAATCAGCTTGCTGATTACTTGATCGCTCACTTGGAACAGTAAACGAGAAAATTTTCTTTAACCTTGACCGACTCAAACTTCCCGGAAACGATATACGAGGGTTCGTATAAATCTTCATTTATGTCTGTCGTTCTTGACTTATTAACCTCAGTTTGGTTTTATCCTTTCCCTCAACATCTTTTCCTCTCTCGTCCTTTCCCATCGGTCTACTTTGTTCGCCAGATCTTCTTCGGCCTTTTCTCTGATGCTTCCATACCTTGTATTCTGATCCTACCTAGCCGAGGTAGTTTATTGAGTTTATTGTTATATTCCACTGCAATTTCCCTTCAAAAATATTAAGTAATATCAAAGAACAAATTTCGGGAAGTTACTTCGCATTGTGTATACGTACCGACGCGTAACCACAGTTTTATTCTTCACAGAACTGTTTTTTTTTAATTTCTTTATAAAATTTGTAAGATGTCTTTGATGTTACGCTAATTATAGCGCAAGGTTTGATTCATTTGATGAATCTATTAACTTTTAAGGATGAGATTATCAAACGTAGAACTATGGGCTGGATTTTACAAAAATTGTTTTAAAAATTCTAACATTTTTGAAAAAAAAAAAAATTTAATTGTGATTATTAAAGTAATAATAATAATAATAATTAATTTTAATGAAATTCTATGTTTTACTGGAGTTACTTTTTTGGATATGATGCGTACACTACTCGTTCCTCAAATGGAAGATGGACCAGAGAATTGATGAGATGTTTTCTGGTATGTGTAATCTTCATATGATTTCTAAAGACCAATTTCTAGATTTTTTTTAAATTCAACTTTGAAAAGGGTGAAGAAAGGCAAAAAAGTCTGAACATGATTGCGAATTTTCTTCATTTCCGATTTTACTAAACGAGATATTCACTCGATTTGGGTTTGCAAATATTCTTCAGATAAATATCTAAAAACCGTTTTGGGGATTTTTGAATTTCGATTTTTTTTAAGGGGTGTGACGGTGTGGCGGCTTAGCTAATATAGCCACTACCACTGGTATTATATGTGCAACGCAACTGGTTGCACCTACCTCCGGTTACTTGACTACAAAATATGAAAAAAAATGTTAAAAATGAGTTTTTTATACGCATGAGTTTAATGAATACGGGGGTCCAAGGGACAAAACCCTGACCGGCTATCTTTTTTTCTAGCCGTACAGATTTTGTACTATTTATTCTCATTTCTTTTTAAGATACTTGTGAATAATTACTCTTTTTTTATAATTCAAAAAATAAAGTAAGCTTGGCATTGAAAAATTAAATTTTGTATCCATATTCAAATTCTGATAGTATATTTCGCGAGCGAAGCCACGACGGGAAATGCTAGTCGTTCGATAAAGTGAAAAGCATAGTGAATTTTTAAAAGCTGTGTGTAATGAAAGAAAAGATTCACACAAGAAGAACGATTTAAAAGTGAATCTTTAAACCTGTCAAAAATAATAAAATTGTGACGTCTGATTATAATATGATGGATACAACATTGAAGTTAATGGTGGTGGGGGAATTAGGTCGGCCAAATGAAATTGAGTCTAACCGCCTAGGTCAGTTGCTTACGCAATTTTGTAATTGTGTTTTTACTAACAATGTCATAGATAGTTTAAGTAACGCATTACCTTAATAAGTTTATAGTAGTACTATACCTGTTTCATAAGAGCTTGGTTTTTCCTTCAGAAATCATTTATCACAACTTTCTTCGAAATTCCCCAGATGATATAACGGATTTACGCCCGTCTGAACGAATGATTATAGTTAACCGTTTTATCTATTATATTATTTAAATAACTTTCTAACTTAAGATAAATTTACCAGTTCTAGGAAAAATTTGTTTTACGTCCTGTACTAGTGATTTAAATTATGAAATAAATTTTTTCATGTATAATAAATTATGGAATAAGTTTTTCATTTATAATAAATTTTTTTCTGGTATAATTTTTATTTATATTTTTTATAGGAATATTTTGGTCAAAGTTGTAGGAATATTCGTAGTAATGATAAACACTGAATACAAAAATGATGTTTCGTTTAAATGAATTGAGAATTGTGAACGTTCGAAATATTTTAATGCAATCCATAAATTGAATATTTTGTACGGTTTTACTATTACACTTCGTTTAACTTATTAGGTTGTTTTTTTATTAAAAAAAAATTCGTCATCATAATTTCGAAAGACTGTTGAACTGATTATCAATGGGGGCCTTCAAAAAAATAATAGGCTTTATAAACTTGCTCGGGAGAATAATTAATTTTTTTTTAAACTTAATATAATTTTAAGTTTATAGTGGAAACAATAATTTATATTCTTTAATAATTTTAACATCATCATAGGGAATTTCACTTTTGCATCACAAAGAAAGGTAAATGAAATATTTATTTAATGATAAAAATAAGAAGCTTGTAGAAAGTTATTAATGCGTTCATTAATTTGTCGTAAAGGTCGCTTATTTAATGCGATGCTTAACATTATTCATTAGAAATATGTTCTAACTTTCAGTTATTTTACTAAAATGGAAATATTTTAATGTAATATAATTTCTAAATTGAAAATTTGCAATAATATTCCTCATAATAATAGGCAGTAAGATTATTTAAATCGATATAGATTTAAGACTTTATGCAGATTTGAATTTGATGTACAATTATACGCTTATTTTGTATCAGTAAAAATATTTAATCGTGAAAATACAGAGAAAAGTCAACTTTTCTTAAATAATAATTTAATTTTTTTCTGAAAAAACAAAAATTATAATTTGATTACAACAGTAATAAATTATATTTCTATTATTTACCTATTTATTTTTTATTCTAAAAAGAAATCCTACATTTATCTAGGGTAATAGACCTCTTGGGTAAAAAATGTAGTAAAATACCAAATAAAAAAAACAAAAGTAATTAGTATGCGATATTTATGAAATTCAATTTCATTAGGTAACTGCGGAAAAAGCTTGTGTAACAAAAAAAAAAAAAAATAGTGTTATTTACGTATATGCTATTCCACAAATAAGTTAGTTTCGTTATGAATACTAAGAAGAATCTAAAACGTAGAAGTTTTTTGTAATATTGAACTGTTTTCTATTGTTTAATGCCCCTTCTCAGAGTAATAAAGCATGCATCTCAATTTTTTAAAGTGTTAACATTTTTTACATTCATTAGACTTGACCGAAGAAGGTTTCACAGTATAAAATACTTCATCAATAACTTAATTTTGTATATCTTAAATTTTATATATCTTGGCATTGGGTATACTTTTATGTACAAGATTACGCAAACAGTGCATAACGCTTAAAAATGTATTTTTATTTTGATAGTGGGAGAAATTTAAATCTGTACTTCAATATATCAACTGTACAATCAACATTTAGTTGAACATAAAGTTGATTGCACTGGTCAACATGATTTTTGTACACGAGTACCAATAGGTGTAGATGATTCAGTTTTTATCCTGTTTTCAAATATGTATTCGGAATTTCTCCATCACCCACAGTATTTTTAATTTAATTTTTTTAAATAGTTTAAAACGTTTTTTCGTCCATTTGTCCATTGTCAAGTAATAACTCTTAGAGCATTGTGAATATGCTGGAACCAAATGAGATAACTCAGAAGGTAGCGATACTACTGTTGTGCAGGTTCAGACGTGTATAGACATGTAAAAACGTGATTTAGTGTAGCACACATTCATCAGAACGATGACAGTTGAGAGGTTGCAGTGAACCAGTAAACACATCATTGCGAGTGCTTTGTATCTGAATTATTGTGTATTACATATTTACAAGTTTATTTCTTTCAATTAGTCACAAAATGCCTAGAGTTTGTTTAAATCATCCTAACAATTTTTGTTATATTTGTGGTGAAGTGACGCTCAAGTCCCAAAGGCGAAATCTTACTCCCTTAGAAAAAAGTGTATGAACTTTATTTTGGGTGTAAAGTTGGACACCAAACAAGGGTCTGGGCCCTACATATCTGTTGTTTATCGTGTTCTAGGCTTCTCACTGCACGGAAAAATGGCACACGCCACATGCCATTTGCTATCCCTATGATTTGAAGGGAACCCAAAGATCGCTCTTCTGACTGTTATTTCTGCTTAACAAGCATTAAAGGGATTACGTCAAAATCAAAACATACATTGTGTACTCTAACTTGCAATCTGCAATGAGACCAGTTCCAAACTGCGAAAAATTGCCATACAAAAGCCTCCAGAACATGTGACATTAGATGATGAGAGCTCAGAATCTGATGGAAGTAAGGAAGAAAAAGAAACAGATTCTAGTGATACAACTTTTGAACAAAGCTGTTCATCTGAGCCTCATTTACTATTAAAGAAAATCTCATGCGAGATTTAAAGTTATCCAAAACACAGTCTGTAATACTTGCTTCCCGGCTAAAAGAATGGTATCTTCTTCAAAAGAATACAAAGATATGTACTTATCGTAATCGTCATTCTGAATTTAAAGACTTTTGTTCTGAAGAACATGGCTTGGTGTTTTGTAATGACATTTCTCCCCTTATGGAGACACTTTGTAATGAACATAACCTAATAGAATGGAACTTGTTCTTTGATTTCTCTAAAATTAGTTTAAAAGCTATGCTTGCATAATGACAATAAATTCCCATCAGTACCTGTGGCTCACTCTGCTGGTATGAAAGAGACATGAAAACTTTAAATTTATATTGGAAAAGTTTCAATAAGCAGTGAATGAATGGAATAGTTATGGCGATTTGAAGGTAATTGCACTTATTCTTGGTTTGCAGCTTGGTTACACAAAGAACTGTTGTTTTTTGTGCGAATGGGATATTAGGAGAGAAGAAACCATTTCATTAGAAAAGAATGGCCTAAACGCGAATCACTCTTTCCTGAATAGAAAAACGACCCATTGTGTAATTCTAAAAATGGTATCTACCTCCGTTACATATCAAACTAGGATTAATGAAGAATTTCGTCAAGGCCATGGACAATACTCCCGGTTTAATGTATTAAAACAGAATTTTCTAAAATTAGTGGTGCAAAAATTAAAGAAGGAATATTTGTGTGTCTACAAACACGATCACTAATGCATGATGAAAAGTTTGAGGAACTATTGAATCCACTGGACAAAGCAGCTTGGCAAGTATTCAAAAATAACACTCAGAGTTTTTTTGAAAATCGAAAGGCGGAAAATTACCGTGATATTGTCAACGATCTTATAACATCTTGTCCTTAAAAATACATTTCCTGTGCAGTAGCACCTAGATTTCTTCCCGGAAAATCTTGGTGTAGTAAGTAATGAGCACGGGGAACACTTTCGTCAGGAGATTTCAGCCATGGAAAAGAGGTATCAAGGCAAATGAAATCCTAATATGCTGGCTGATTATTGTTGGACAATCAAGAGGTATGCCCCGCAATCGAATTGTAACAGAAAATCGTCGTTTCTTACTTTAGGTGACTCAAATGTTTGAATATTCTGAAGTTAAGAAAAAGTATTAGAATATTAGAAATTAGAAATTCTTTTCTCTCGGAAACCTTGCGTGATGGGGAAAAACAGATACCCCATATTTGAATTAAGGAGAAAAAATTCTATCAGAATCATTTATTTTTCTTCCTGAGACAAAAAAAATCTTTTTTGTTCCCCACTGTTAGCAAATGAATAAATAAAAGTAAATTATTTTATTATATCATAAAAGAATTACTTTATTTATAATAAATTATAAATAGTCAATTAATAATAGTACTAAATAGCCAGTACTATTATTAATTTTATTGGAAAACAAAATTTCATTTTTGGATTTTTATAATCATTTGTTTTTTTTTTATTATAAATTTCAATTATATATCATTAAATTCCGCTTTTTTCAGATTTTGAGGGAATAAGTTCTGGTTGTATTTTTCAAGTTTTCATTTCCCTGTTTTATATTTATTTTATTAAGAGACATAAAAAAGAGCTGGAAATGTATCCCGTAAAGCAAGACTTTCCCGGTTGTTAATAGTAAAAACTGAAAGACATAGAGCCAAAAAACAAAATATAGATTTTTTAGACATGGGAATAAATTTTTTAAACATTTTTCAAAAAATATTCTTATGTAGGTTAATTTAACAAATTTGGTTAAGTAAAGTTTTTTCCAAATCTAACACTCCCTTCAATAGAAGCTAAATTAAGAAAAAGGAAATCTTTAAAAAACTTATCTGCAATTTTAGATAGGTGGTCTGAAATTTAAAAAGAATTTTAGACATCCTTTGACAGGTTTATATAGAAGTAAAAAACTTTCAAAAAAAGTTTTGAAAAATGTTTAAGCGGATGGGAGATAGACCAATAAAAAAAAAACCAACATATATTCAATTTTAAGAGATGAGGGTTGATATATTTTTTTATTATTTATATATGCATTTTAGCTAAAACATTTGGTTTAATAAAGTTTTCTTTAAAATGCCTTCCAAGAAACTCGAGATTCTGTTTGTCGCTATATCTCTCACCCGCTTAATGAATTCTGAAAAAAATCTGATGTAGACACCACATGACTTCCTTGTACGTCTATTAAATTGCATGTACATATTCTAGTGTATATGCAACAGTGTTACCTATTCACGCATAAGTTAAGTTACCTATTCACGCGTAAGACCCTCATAAGAACAACGTATATACACTGTGACATGCATGCCCGGTCTTTAATAAAATGGAAAAAAATCTTGTCTTTTAGTTATTACTCCTCTGATACTGTGGGACAATATTCCCGCTAAGTCGTAGTTGATCATTCCTTCCTTTATTTATCTTTTGTTGCCAGTCATTTATTCGCTCTTTGGTTTGATATAATTCTTCTGAAATTAATTTCTATACACCTTTCTAGTTTTCAAATTTTCTCCCTCTGTATATTCATCATCCTCTCTTAATCTTTTTATTCTTTCCTTAGCCTTAAGGTTTTCTTCCTCTTTATATTTATCATCTTTTCTTAATCGTTTTATTCTTTTCTTCTAAACATTTTCTTCCTCTTTATATTCATCTTCTTGTCGTTTTTTTAGATATATTTTTTCATGTTATCTTTCAGTTTCCTGTATGATTTGTTTCTTTTCCATTTATGATTATTTACGAAATAATCCAATAATAAAAACTGATTATTCTGCACCGCAAGGTCGAAATTAGCATTTGTAACCAGTATACAGGAGTTCACTGAACGCAATAGTTTAATTATTATAACTTTTATTTATACAACACACCAAAAATCTGAAACTTTTGTTAACCAGCAACTCACGAAGATATGAATGATACTGATGTAGAATGTATATTACACAACAACAATTATAAGAATCATATTACGCACAAGTGAAAAAAAATGTTCAACAATCACTTCAAATTGAATACAATTCAAAAATTTATGTTATTTTTCTGTCAAATAATTAAATGAAATGATTTAAAAAAAAATAAATATGCAATTTTTAAAAGATTTTGCTAAGAAAATCCATAAATAATACGTTTCTAAATTATAATTTTCAATTAATGTTTAATAATCAGATGTTTCATCAAATCTGATGCGGCATCATATGACTTTCTTATACGTCTTACAAATACACATTTTTAAAAGTACATAAAATTTTATTTCACTAATAACTTCTGATTTTATTTCATATTTTCTTTTTTATTGTTATTATTGAATTATTATTTATTGAAATTTTTTTTTTACAATCAGAGGTTAATAATTATTAATAAATTAATATATTTAAATTAAAAAGAAAAAAAGGTAAAAAAAGGAAATGAAGGTGGATTCGAACCGATTTGCCTTCCCCTTGTAAGATGCAAATATTTCATTAATTAGAATTTTATATGGCTATAATTCTGGAACCAATGAAAATAAGTACAATTTATGATGATAAACCGCTGAAAAGCCAATGAGGACTGACTACTGAAGTTAAGAAAAAGTCCAATTATTTGGGATTTTGGGCTTTTTTGGACACGTTTGGTCCGGTCGATTGCAGTCAAAAAGGGAGACGCACAACTATATGTTATAACAATCCTAAATCCAAACATTCTACGGCTAATCGTTTTTGAGTTATGCGAGATACGTACGTACATAAATACATACGTAAGTACAGACGTCACGCCGAAACTAGTCAAAATGGATTCAGGGATGGTCAAAATGGATATTTCCGTTGAAATCTGAAAACCGAAATTTTTCGCGATCACAATACTTCCTTTACTTCGTACAAGGATGTAAAAATGAAATGCCTCATTTATAGAGAAATATTTGAAGAAAATCGGTTTACCTAATTCTGAGAGTAAAGCCAAACGCAGTGTGACAAATACGTAGTACGCACATACATGGATACATTCTTTTTTGGTCTAGATGACCTAGTTGCACCCTAAAAAGTAAAGATTTGCACTCCATTTTTTATATGATCACCATGCTTTCTCCTATAATATTCCAGCTATATTCACCGGGAAAGTAAAAAACGGGAAAGAATTCGACTCGCGTGTAATAATTATTTAGTATACTCTATGATTTTCTTTTTAGAGGAAAATAAAGTAAGGGGAAAACCTTTTAAACGAATTATTTACTTTATACATACACAAGCAATTTAAAGGTATTTAAATTTTTTTTTTATTATTATTGCTTCTTGTAGAAATCTTTGTGTAATTTTGATGTAATTTACGGTTCAAATTGTTTTTAATTAAATTCTAGAAAATTGGAATAGAGTAAAAAAAATCTTCTTTTTGCATTTCAGACAGCCCTTGCTCCCGCTCGATTGTAGTTTATATTGTCTTTCAGTATTCTTTTGCTTATTTCTATAATGTTACAGTTTTCTCCGTCCTTGCATTTCTTTTAAACGGTAACATGCTAATCGTTACCGTTAAGTTGTTGGTAGTCATTTTTAATTTGGTGCCAACTTTTGAAACTCGAATTTTAAGAGGAAATTTGTATGTAGAAGTATTTTTTAACGTTATTTAAAATCAATTTTGATAAAATTTTATATATTTTTTTATATAAAAAAAACAGATAATAGTCATAATCTGAATAATAAAAATAAATCCT
This sequence comes from Lycorma delicatula, assembly GCF_047948215.1. Taxonomy (NCBI): domain Eukaryota; kingdom Metazoa; phylum Arthropoda; class Insecta; order Hemiptera; family Fulgoridae; genus Lycorma; species Lycorma delicatula. The sequence goes on from NC_134460.1 coordinate 28,370,027, forward strand.
ATTAAAAGAAGAAAGTTTTTAACTTAATTTTTTCTTCTCCCTTGAAAATAATTGTAATTTTCTATTGAAAATATTTTTTATGAGCAAAATGAAATTTATTACTTTGATTTTTATCATTATATACAAGATAAGGATCTTTTATATTTTGTGTGAAATTATGGATAATTAATCTAAAATCTAAATGTAAGCTTGTTACATCTTATACGCATAATAATTACGATGCCTATTTTACATAATTTACATAATTAAATTTACATAATTATAATCTAGAACTGTAATTATTATTGTTATGATAATTATAAACAGTAATAATTTTAACAATAAATTTTTTTTTGTAATTAAAATAACAATTTACATAAAAATTATTTCAAAGAAACTAGCGTTTCCTCGATTCAAAAAAGTGTGAAATTTTTATTAGAAATAATGTAAATATTTATTTAGGAAAAAAATACCACGCTCCCAATGTGTTATTGACAAGTTCGTTTTAATTGAAAATTTAAAATGATTGGTGGTTTATGTAATAATCCGGTTAAATGAAGTGAGTAAAAGCAACTGAAGATTGTATTTATTATAACTCGTAAAAAAGTTTTATAAAAAATTTTTGATAATTTTTTCATTTTACGAAATATTAAATAAAATCTCGTTAAGTCATTATTTCAAATAAATATTAATGAAACAAAGGACAAATATATTTTTTGGTCCTTTATATTTTGATGAAATTAACAAAAAATTTGATAATTTTTACGAAATTTTAAAATAAAAATATAATTTTTTCACTAACCTTAAAAATTAATTTTTAATTTGATAATTAAAAAACAAAAAAAAAAAAATGTTGATGATCCTTAGATTATAATTCCCCCTTCATAATGACGCATAAGATGCAGTCACGACAGTCCTTGAAGAATTATTTCCGTTAAAAATGAAAGTTTAACACATTTATTTTGCGTTTCCGTTTTATTTTTTGTTGGTCTTGTGAAGATAATCTTTGTTATTTTTTACTTTCCTGGCTACCTTAATATAAACTAAAAACTAATTATTATCAGTCAAAAAGAAACTTCCCACGAAATTTTTATATTATTTTTATTCTAACTTTTGGTATGCATGCATATGTCAATTTGTATATTAACTTCTATTCGGTTTTGTATCTCAGAAACGGTTTAACATGCAATTATTAATTATTGTGTGTAGAATATTATTGTACGTTAATGGAATTAATTTTATTAAATTTTGAAAAAAAAAGCTTAGATTAAAGGAGATTATATTTTGAAATGGGTTGCACCTGATGAAACAGATTATCTGTGTGCGGTTTTGTATTTCAGATAAAATAATAAATCATCGTATTCCTGTTAGAAATAAGAACGAAATGAAAAGGTTTCCACAACCTATCAAGAGTTCACGGTCAATTTCTGAATGTTTTTGAAAAAAATAATTTCATTAAATTAGCTCAAATTATTATTATCATTTAATACGTTTTTTATATTTTCCGGAATTTAAAAAATGTATTCTGTAAAGAAAATAACAATATAAATAAATAAGTAAATGTGATAAATTTATTAATTTTTGCGCAGTTGACAGAAAATTTTCCTGATAAAAATGTTATAATGTTCGATTTTTTTTTATATATGTACATGATGGCAATAACATTATCAGATAAACTAAGATTACTAGTAAGTAATTAAAATAATACATTTTTTATGAATTTCGTTTAAAAGAATATTAATTTATAATTTAATCGGTATTTCATATCTCCCTTAATAGAAAATAATTTTTTTCTAAAACTTCTTATGATATATTTTAGAGAAAAAATCTGATGTGGACACTACATGACTTCCTTGTAGCCTATTGAATTATATATACACATTTTTTTTAAATAAAAAATAAAGTTTTATTTCATTAATAACTTCTGATATTTTTTCTTTTTTTTACTGTTATTATTGAATATTATTTATTGTAAAGTAAATTTTATTTTAATTCACAGGTTAATAATGATTAATAAATCAACATATTTAAATTAAAAAATAGCTAAAAAAAAGAAAAGTAAATGAAGTCGTATTCCAACCGATGTGCCTTCCCCTTGTAAGATAAATATTTCTTTCATTAATTACAATTTTATTTGGCTATAGTCTGGAATCAGTGAAAATAAGTACTATTTATGATATATCCGTGAAAATCTATCAATGAGGACTTATTACTGCAGTTAAGAGAAAGTCCAAAATCCCAAAAAATTGGATTTTGGACTTTTTGGACCAGTCGATTTCAATCAAAAGGGGAGGTTTACAACAAAATGTTACAAGAGTTATAAATCCAAAATTTCAACATCCTACAGATAATGTTGTGTAGTAATGAGTTATGCGAAATATATACGTACGTACGTACAGACGTCGAGCCGAAACTAATCAAAATGGATTTAGGATTGATCAAATTGGATATTTCCGTTGAAATCTGAAAACCGAAATTTTTCTCGATCACAATACCTCCTTTACTTCGTACAAGGAAGTAAAAAAGGTAATAAAAAAATAAAATGAAATTCGTATTTAAATAGTTTAAATTATTTTTAAACATTTGAACTTCGATCTACACTCCGACAAAAAAAATGTTTTTCGTTTTTACTTTCTTGTACGAAGTAAAGGAAGTATTGTGATCGCGAAAGATTTTCGGTTTTCAGATTTCAACGGAAATATCCATTTTCACTACCCCTGAATATATTTTGACTAGTTTCGGCTTGATGTGTGTACGTATGTATGTATCTCGCATAAATCAAAAACGTTTAGCCGTAGGATGTTGAAAGTTTGGATTTAGGACTATAGTAAAATCTAACTGCGCACCCCCCCCCTCCAGTTGATTGAAATCAACTGGACGAAAAGTGTCCAAAAAGTGTGCAAAATTAAAAAAAAATTTGGAATTTGGATTTTTTTTAACTGCAGTAATAAGGCTTCATTGCGAGTTTTTCAACGATGCATCATTATTTTCATTGGTTCCAGAGTTACTGAAAAAAAAATTTTTTTAATTAATGAAATATTTGAATCTTACAAGAGGTAGGCACATCGGTTCAAATCTGACTTGATAACTTTTTTTAACTTTTTTTTAATTAATTTAATTATATTGATTTATTAATAATTATTAACCTCTAATTGTAAAAAAAAATATATATAATTAATAATACAATAATAGTAAAAAAAAAAATGAAAAAATATCAGAAGTTATTAATGAAATAATTTTATGTACTTTTCATTTTAAAAAATGGTATATAATTTAATAGGCCGTACAAGGAAGTCATATGGTGTTCACATCAGATTTTTTTAAAGTTTTGGTTAAAGTTCTAATTTAAAGAAGAAATTTTATGAGATTTGGTTAAACTTTTGTTAGAATTAGTTCAAGTATGTTGGTTAAATAAATGTAACTAAACCTTTTACTTGGGTCCTGAAGGATCCCGGAATGGTTGAGCTATATTAATAATAATGATTCCACTAATATATTATTATTAAATATTGCTACTTAAACCAAAAACATAAAAGCTAATTTATGCGGGCGCTTATGAGTTACTCTAGATATATGCGTTGAAATGTCGATAATTATATTTGCAGATGTCGAAGAAATTCCTTTAAAAAATCAATGTAAACCTGTAATAATAAACGGTGGCCTGTAATAATAAAAGTGAAATCATGTTGATTGCGTCGTCGCGTGTTCGGTAGATTGTATATGGTTAAGTTGTATTCCTGTTTAATTTTATTACTTAACAGCAGTCTAAATTACATTATTTATTAATAAATTATTGTTATTATTACACTTAATATATTACGCAATACCCATATAAATTTCGTTTACTGTTAAAAATTTATTTCACTATAGCAATGAAAATGACAAAAACTTCTTTAATTTCTCATTTCTAGATGATATTTTATATTAACAATGTAAATTTGATATTTAAAAAGTACATTTTTGAACTGAATATAATATATATATATATATATATATATATATGTATATATAAAGTAACAAACACGTCGTGAGTCATTCATAATCAACGCCCAGCAAAAACTACATATATTGATGAAAATTTGTATACACCTTCTTCTTTCACTGTAATTGATAATTACTTACTAAGAAGGGTATTTTCGAAATTCCGAGTTTAAAGGGTAAAAATGGGGTTACAATGAAATTTATTATTTTTTTTAATTTCTCTGTAACAAATGAAGATATCAATTTGATTTTTGAAGTGGTTTAATCTTCAGTGAATATCTAAAATCCAGTTTTTTTATATTTTTGAAATTCGACCATGAAATGGGTAAAAAAACAATTATTGTAAATTTTCCCCATTTCCGAATATATTAAACGAGATATTCACTAGTTTTGGGCTCGAAAATACTCTTCAGTTAAATATCTGAAAACCATTTACAGCTATTTTTATATTTCGATTTTTTAAGGGGATCGACGGTGTACGGCGCGACGGATCAACCAACATAGCCATTGCCATTATTATTGTATGTGCGACGTGACTGGTTGCATCTATCACCGGTTGCTTGACTGAAAAACATACAATAAAAAAAGTTGACCGCGACGGGAAACGAAAGTAAAGAAGACGAAGCTACGACGGGGAAGCTAGTTTAACATAAGATAAATATGACTATTAATTACACAATTCCAGTTTTTTTGTTTAAATAAACGGTTAATTTTAATATTCATATAGAAGTTTAAGATCCGTTATTCGTTTTAGAAGTTTTGGAAAATATACGTTTCGTAAACTCATTCGATAGGGTAGCCTATTTATATAAACCAAGATGTTAACGTCGTTTTACTTTATTAAGTAGTATTTATTTCCATATTTTTTAACACTTTCTATTGTTTTATTTGAATGAGACGTTTGAAATTAGAAAATATACGACAAAGAGAAGACAAACTAATTTGTAAAATATTTTTACATTTACATATTAATAACCAATTCATTGAATAGGTAGATATTAAATCGATGAAATATTTTACATTACCAAATAATTAATATATAAAAAATTACCATCTTCGAAAACGTTTTTGTTATTCATAACATATACCTTTAGTCAAAAAATATCTAAGAAACACAAAATTAGTTTATACAGAGCTTTTTTTTTTAATTACTGTGTCTTTAAATTTTTATGAGCTAAAGATATACTTTTAATAGCACAAAAACATATGTTATGTTTTTAATTTTTAATTTAATGTATATTTATAACATAATTTATTTTATTTATGTAGAGATTATGTTTTATAACAGACATTAATTTGGTTAAAAATGAACGAGCAAGTAAGTAATAACGGTTTAGCAGTTTACATTATTCAATAAAACTGTGAACTTTCAGAGATAATGCCGTTAATTAACTCTGATGATACAAATTAGAAGTGATAATGTGATTCAAATCAAGTTATTTTTAATTTTAATTATTACGGTTGTTTCGTTAATATTTGAAAAATATACAAAATATAATATTTAAAAAATATAGTTTTTCATTAAAAACTTATATACATTTATGTAATTTTTACAGAAAAGTTTTCATATAATTTTGTTATTAATCGATAAAGAACACTGGTGCTACTTTTTTTTTTTGTAGTATTTCATTTTTTATCAAAATTATATAAGATTAAGAAAAAAATGATAATATTTAAAAATATACTTACGGTATAAAAAATAATAATAACATAAAGAATTAATAAGCACAGATTAAAATAATTTTAGAACGAACGTTTCCGATTTAATGTTACGATACGGTATACTGCTATCACCAGAACAAACACTTCATAATATCTTCAGTTTAATACTGGCGCTCGGCACACGCTGCCTGCTGTTACTGGCTTCAGGAGATTGTGAAAGTCTATTAAAATATCTTACGATCAAGTTAGTCTGCTAGCAAGCAAGTTACCTGGTCGGATGTAACAACAAAGCGGGCAAGTAAATCTGCTTGCTATATGTTAGCGTCTACTCTCACTAATTGTGTGGGAACAGTGGGGAGGAGACTGGAGGAAGACATCGTTATTGTTGCTTTCCTAGGTCATGGACGCAACGTTTTGTTGTTTTGCATCGCATTGATTGAAAGTAAAATTCATCTGGTCGTTAGTTATACGTAAATATAACTAAGTTTAAATAAAAACCTTATAATAAAGTCTACCGATAAGAGTTGGGCGTATAAATTATTAATTGATAAGTTGAATTTGTTTTGCGTCATCAGTCGGTTGACTGGTTTGATGCTATTTTAAATTCCTTTCGGTTTTGTGGTATTCTTTTAACCTCAACATATTTACTCGTTCTACTTCCCCAATCATCTCTTTTATATACTCTAAATTTTGTCTTCCTCCGCAGATTTCACCTTTTACCCGACTACATCCATAGGAGTAGCAGATTGTATTTAACTGTTATGTATGTTTGACTGCTCCCTTTTATATCTTCACAGATCCACCAGATTTTATTTAGTAACAGGTCTTCGTTCTGGAAGTAATATAGATTATTTTAAATTGTTTTATCTAGAAGGGAGGTGCTACACTGTGAAACAAAATTTAAAAATTACACTATTTTCAAATTTTAATGATAGTTTTCCATAAAATGGTAAAAACGAAACACTTTTTACCTCTTGTGATGTTTTCGAAAAATTTATCGTTCCCTAAAGATAAGCAAAAATGTATTCAGCAAAACGAAGGAGGAGTGCATCGCGGCTAGCACAAACATGCGTTACACGCATATACATTATCATTAATTTACATTCAGATTTTTATTAAAATAGCACAATGTTTCTAAAAAAAATATACTTATTATTATACTTATATTTTTATTAAAAATACTTATTATACTTATACATATCTAGATAAGTAGTATATTGAATGGTAAAGCTATGGAAACAACAAAAAAGCTCTAAATAAAATAGTTATTAAAAAACAAAAAACCCGGACTACCCATAGTATACATCAACCTAGAATAATTATGAAAAACGAACATAAGTTTTTCTTTATTTTCTTACAGGCATTTTTTTCAGGATACGGAAGTTAGTGATGTGAAATCACGAAGTTCGTTAGAACTTCGTCGGTATGTGGCGACGAAGTTAACGAACTACGTTTACAGTTCTAAACATGACCTAACCTAAAAGTAAAATGAAAATGAGAAAAAAATAAAAAATAAGTATGAAAACATTATATCTCAAGTCAATTATATTTGTAATAAAGAATACTTTCAAAAAAAATACTTCGAATTTTGTTAGACTTTATTTCTTCCATTTGATGAACTGCGATACTCGAATATGTCACTTTTTCCTCAAAAAAGGTGGGTTTACGAATCGAACCGCTAGGTAGCAGTACTTGATAGTGCTAGGTAGCTTACAAGAACTTGATAATGTACTTGAAATAATCAAATTTAAAAGAAAATGTAATACAGCTTGTTTTAATAGTAAATGCTCTTATGTAAATTAAAATACTGAAGATGAAATAATTTTTTTGATTCCCATAACTTCATTAAAAAAAAAAGTATTAATATACAAGAGATTATAGCTGCTAATAAAACACAAAAAATACGCACAGTAGGAAAGTGTTGCAAAGTGACAACAAAGATTTGTTACATAAAACAGAAATAAATTTGATTGGTAAAATCTTTATTCTACAATTAGATTAGCACTGTTTGAATTAATTGATGGGGATATAAAAAAGTTCATTTAATAATAATATAAAAAGTGTGTCCACGGATACAATAAAAATTGAGGGTTACGCTTATAAAGTAATAAGTGAAATATTACATCACGGATCTTTGATTCGTGAAGGTTATAGTAGTTTTATGGTATAAAGTGAATGATATGACTATCAAAAAAAAAAAAAAATTGCCTGAGAAATTAAAAAAAAATGTACATTTGTTTGTTTTAGAAAGGCAATAAATTTTAATAATAAATTCATAACAATCAGTAATTCATAAAAAAAAAAACAAATAAATAAAATAATAATCTAACAAAACGCAGTGATATCCAAAAAAAAAAAAATACAAAGAAATTGTAATCCATACGGTAAGAGTCTCACAGATATTTCTTCCGCTAAAAAAACAAAAATTTCTGAAATATAAATAAAACTGTTATTCAGAAAATGATACTGATATCAAAAAAGGTAAGACGCTACATTTCTATTATCAAAATCTGTTATTAATTTAATTTTAAAAAAAAAAAAAGCATGTTAAATATATGTAACAGACAATAGATATACAATAATAAATAATGTTTAAGCATTCAATATAATAAGCAAAAAATAGAAATATTTGTTACAAAACTCTTACCGGGCCGATTCAATTTTTATGTAATACATATAAAATTTACAGAAATAATATTCGTCGCTTAATTAACGAAATAATCATTCATATGAACGAATAACTATTTAATTTATTAAAAAACTTAGGAAAAAATTGTAGTTTTTCGCCAATACCGATTTTATCTTTAATTGCATGTAAAAATAAAAAGCAGTAATAGGTAGCTGAGGAAATTTTTCATGAAAAAATCGTGGGTTTTTTCCTACGAGCAAAACTAAGGGCGCTAGCGAATGTTACAATAAGCACTAAAATCGCGCTATGGTAGAATAGCTTGGTAAGTGGGTAAAATACCTTCTCGTATACAGTAAGGCTAAATGGATAGATTAATAATTTATTCGTAATTTCTTAATTTTGCTCGTAAAATTGTGTTCCGGAGCTTTTTTATGCAAAATTATCTTAATTTTTTACTGGTGGTATTTTTTCATAAGATTAAAAATAAACTAAATATTGACGAAAAACTAGATATTTTTTCAAAAAATCTAAACTGCAAAAAATTTGCAACATTTTCCATAAGCATTCATATTTAACGATGTGTTGATAAACGACGTATTTTTACATAAATCTACGGCTGCATAAAAATATCTGTTTTCATTAATTAATATCTGAATAAAAAGTAAAGGAAGTATTGTGATTGCGAAAAAGTTTGGTTTTCAGGTTTCAACGGAAGTATCCATTTTGACTAGTTTCGGCGTGACGTCTGTACATACGTATGAACGTATCTCGCTTAACTCAAAAACGATTAGACGTAGTATGTTGAAATTTTTGATTAAAGACTGTTGTGATATCTAGTTGTGCACCTCCCCTTTTGACTGCAATCGACTGAACCAAAAGTGTCCATTAAAGTCCAAAATCTAAATCTTTTGGATTTTGGACTTTCTCTTAACTGCAGTAATAAGCCCGCATTGAGAGCTTTTCAACGGTATATCATAAGTGGTACTTATTTTCATTGGTTCCAGAGTTATAGCAAAATAAAATTGTAATTAATGAAATATTTGGATTTTACATGGGGAAGGTACATCGGTTTGAATTCGACTTCATCTCCTTTTTTTTAACTTTATTTTAATTTAAATATATTGATTTATTAATTATTAACCTGTGATTGTAAAAAAAAATTACAATAAATAATTTAATAATAGCATAAAAAAAAGATGAAAATACCACAGGTTATTACTGAAATAAAATTTTATGCAATTTTCATTTAAAAAAAAAAGAAAGTGTATATGTAATTTAATAGGTGTACAAGGAAGTCAGGTGGTGTTCACATCAGATTTTATCTATCTAAATTACAATTTTTTTTTTAAATTTGATGAAAATTATTACTTTTTCTTCATTTATTGAAAAAAAAGTTGAAGAATCTAACTCTCCAGGACAGTACGTCGTCGAAATTTTATAAACATTAAAGCATAAGACAACGCCGTCCCAATATTTGCACGACGAGAAGGTTAGAACATTTAATAGCTATGAATATACTCTATATATAATGAAAGTCACCCCGACTGTATCGAGTTCATAAAAAAAATGGTAGAGAATGTTGCTCACCCAACTGTGACTAACAATCATATCTTGAATGAAGAAAAAACAAATCCCGTAAAAAAAAAAATTCTGAGATAAAAGATTAAATCACTGTGATGGTATTGCTTTGAACTAAACTTAAATTTTAAACGATAAATAATTTTGTTATTTATATTTGGTCATTTATTATAAACTACTTGAACTATTGCGTGAATTACATTATTATTTTCAAATGCTTACTCTAATGTATAAATACCGTCTAATATGCGCTATACATTTACACTGGGTACTGTTATGCAGAAACGTTTTGTAAGTCGTAAGTTTGTCGCTTAAAACCAACATATCAATCAGTTTTTATAAAATGTTATAATATCAGTCAGTTAGAGTAGAAAAAAATTTCTAGTAACTATGGACATTTTGAATGAATCAGAAACGAAATTTTCTTGGCTTAAACCGTTGTAGGAATGACCAACTAATACTGGTAAGATTTTTTATCTCGTTGAAATTAGCATAGTGAAAGTTGTTTATCAGAATACAAACCAGTAGAGTTCACTTACATTAGAGAGTTAAACGTTTTTATTGTTTTTTTGATTTGAATTAAAATTAAATATTTTATAATCCTTCATTTCGCTGCAACAGCAAACGTAAGTGGAGTAAATTAAAGTTATCTTTGCACAATTCTAATTCAGATTGGCCCAGCAGTGGGAGTTTGTTTTACATTCCTGATTGGTCGTATATTGAATATAAATATTACACCCTTCTCTTCTGTAATTGGACAGTTGCGCAGCTGCGTATTTACATTAAGGATATTTGACAAACTGTACCTATGTAATTTACCAAATTTATTTATCTATCTGTAACTACGCGTTTACCTAATTTGAAACAATGATTATAGTTTTTCGAGAATTAAACTTCCTTAATGATTTTGATAAATGACCAGGATAGCGGGTAAAATAACATTATTATTAAATTTTTAATAATAATTATTGTGTTTTCAATTTATAAAATGTAGAAAAAAGTTATCAAAAACGTGAAATTTATAATTATATGTAATTAAATCGAGAGATATCCATTTTTTCTTCCCTATGATTGAAATTCTAATTAATCAGTTGTTATAACAGCTGTTTTGCAATGCAACTGAGATTAGACTGACCACGTTCAATGAATAAATAAAACATTTAATTTACTTGTAATTGGATTTAAATATCCCTAGTGAAATTTATTTATAATTTTAAATTAATTACTATAATCTTATCTGAAATAAAAAAAAGGTCAAGTATTTGTAACAAAGATATGTTAAATACTACAAATTCTTTGGAAATCCGCTAAAAAGATCTGATGTGGACACCACCACATGACTTTCTTGTACGCCTATTAAATTACATATACACATTTTTTTGCTGCACTTATTTAAACTTATTTCATTTGAAAGTGAGGTACGATCCTCCAATTCCTTAATAAAGTGAACAGTTACACAATTGCTGAAATATTCGTTTTTATTAACATAAAATATTTATACAATTATTAATTCAAAAATCTTACATGAAATATTAGGATAGAGTAAAAGTCCCTTTATTACTCGTATTACTAGATTAGTATTTTTCATATCTTCGTAGTTGTTGATTAACAAAACTTTCATTTTTATGGTGTGTCGTATAAATAAAAGTTAAGAGTAATTAAACTATTCCGTTTAGAGAACTCCTGTATATTGGTTACAAATGTTAATTTTGACCTTAGGGTGTAAAATCAGTTTTATTACTGGATTATTTGGTAAATAATCAAAAATGAAAAAGAAAGATAACATGAAGAAATATATCTCAAAAAACGACAAGAAGATGAATATGAAGAGGAAGAAAATGTTAAGAGCAAGGGAAGAATAAAAAAATTAAGAGAAGATGATAAATATAAAGAGGAAGAAAACCGTAGACCAAGGAAAGAATAAAAAGATTAAGAGAGGATGATGAATATAAAGAGAGAGACAATATGAATACTTGAGAACGTATACATAAATTAAGATCAGAAGAATTATATCAAACCTAAGAGCGACTGATTGATTGGAAACAACAAATAAACGAAACGATGATCAACTACGACTTACGGAGAATATTCTTCGACAATGTCAGAGAAGTAATGAACTAAAAGATAAGAATTTTTTGCAATTTATTAAAGATCGGGCATATATGGCTCAGTGAATAAGTTGTTCTTGAGAGGGTCTATTTTTCAGTCACTTTGTAGTTAACTTTAGTATAGATAAAATTAAACTGGAAAATCCAAAAATAATACAATTGTAAATTATAATTTTCAATTAATATTAAATAATCAGATGTTTCACCAAATCTATTACATATACACATATGTAATATTGCCTATTAAATTACATTATACATACGTACATATACATTGTACATACGCGAGATACATACGTATATACACATACGTACGTACAGACGTCACCCCGAAACTGGTCATAATGTATTCAGGGATGGTCAAAATGGATATTTCCGTTGAAATCTGAAAACCGAAGTTTTTCGCGATCACAGTACTTCCTTTACTTCGTACAAGGTAGTAAAAATAATATTTATTGTATTATTGTTTAAGTATTTAAGTTTATCGGTTAGGATATCAAAAAAAAAATTCTAATAGCATATGATTAAACATTAAATTTAAATATTTTAGCGTGTTTGCAGGGCAAAGATATTGAGATACTAACAATCGAAAAAAATCTTATAAATTCAATATCATTCTAAAAATATATAAAATAAAATAAATAATAAATATATTGAGATACTAACAAACGGAAATATTTTTTATAAATGAAATTTATTTCATTAAAAATATATAAAATATAAAAAAAAAAAAATAATAAACATACTACATATACAAAAATAACATAATAGTAATTCAAATAAAAAGAGAAAATTAATGACGATTAAATTATAAATATCAAAATACAATCCGGTTTACTAAAAACGTTATAATGACTAGAAAATAGTATTGCATTAATAAGATAATCGATAAATTTAAGGTTCATACAATTCACTTTTCTGCAAGTATTAGTACTTTTACCGCTTACAAAAGAACTATCCTACCTATTCAGAATGAATAGAATGCTGTCACTTTTACTGTTATTTACAAATAACTCATCGAACAGCTTATTTTTTTCAATCACTGTTCGAAATGGAATACTCGTGACGCACTCTTCGGTCGTTGTTACCACACGCTTACTGTTATCGCTGTTATCGTACGTTGCACCAAATTAGGACGTAAAAAACTATTCACTCTGTTTGGAACGGAACGGAACGCAAGAATGGCGGGAGTTTCAATATTTCTCCCTACAGATTGCAGAACCTGGACAATGCCCCTTGCCGGTGTATCATTCTATTATCGGGCGTGTTTCATGGGTTATTTAGTGGCAGTTATAATTTTTAGGTTTTGTTTATGGACGGATTTGGTGATTTGCGTATGGACCAGCGTGAAAATTATTTACTGGGTCTGACCGTGGGAGACTAAGCTTTTGAGCCTCGTGCTCCCGGCGTGATTCCCCTTCAGTCCGTCCGCTGACGTTCTTTCGATACTGGCACCTTATGGGCTAGCAGGAATACGCCTACCGGGGCCCTAGTTATTTGGAGGGAGCAATGCGTCCCCTTCTCCGGAGGGAGTCGTATGTGCTGACTGAATTAAATTGTAAGTTTTTAGGATGGTGGGTAAAAGGATTTTAGGTCTTCATCTTCTTTTGTGGCTGCCCTCCACAATGTTTCTCTGCTGGGCTTTTATAGCGGACTGTGGCTCTTCTTTCTTCTTTTGTTGACCTCTTCTTTCTTCTTTGGCCTGCACTTTCCGTAAGTTGGCAGTAATCAAATTTCACGCCACTAACCTTAAAAAGTCCCGTGGCCCTAAAGGGCTGAACGGCGGAAAGTGTAGTTTTCTTCTTTCTTAGGTCTGCGGCTGGTGGCTGCTTGGTTCGTTCCCTCTTCCTCTTTCTTGAAAGGGGTAAGGAAGTAAGGAACTTAAAATGGGGTTAAATTACGCGGTCGCGGTTTGGGAGCGGGGATCGCCTTGATGTTTAAAGTAGTAAGAAGCGGATTACTTACATAAACACAATATTAATAATCATCCAGACACACGTGCATCCGGGATGGGGTTGGGGGGACCGCGTGGCCGCAGTCAAGAGCCTGTGTTGTGTTGGCTGTGGAATCTGAAACATAGAAACAGAAACACAAAAAAAGGGAAAAAAGGGGTTTTATTTTATTTTTTTGGTAAGATAGAAAAGGAAAAGGTAGTGTTTTCCCTTTGCACGGGGGTTATACAACTTGTATTACAACAAACTATCCTGAGAGGTAGGTTGTATGTAGTTCGGTGTATATTATTATTATTCTTTCTTCTTTTGGATACCTACTGGGATTGTAAGGTCGCGTATCGCTTAAAAAAAAAATCGCGCTTCAATACGCCAGAAATGGCGTTCGCTCGCTTTTTTGCATTTTTTTTTTGGCCGGTGTGTAATCGCGGTTATTTGCTTAACTTTGTACCATTACTGGGCCAGATTTAAGACAGGGTTCCTTCTTCACTGTTGGGTTGGTTAAATCCTAGGATCCCCATTTTGAATCTGGAAAAAAAAAATATATAGCTGAATAAATGTATACATACCTTTTGTGGTCTCTTCGTGGGACGGTGTGGGGTGTTGTATTAGTTTTTATAGTTTTGAAAATTTAATTGTAAAAACGGTCACTTTCGTGGCCGGAATTTTCGCGCGGTTTCCATTTATAGGTTACGCGATATAGAGGCTCCTAATCCTGGTTTGTCGTTTTTCGACTTCCGTACCGTCTCTTCACGGTGGTTCGTCTAATACGGCATGAGGCCGTTTTCTTACACCCTGTAGAGTAGGGTCCTCTCGGCAGATGTCACAGAGATGGACCGACACGGCCGCTCTCCCGAACAATCTGCGCGCCTGCGCCCCCACCCCACCTCGGATACGGTTTGTAGTCCCGCATCGTGGTGAAGGGTGGCGTTTCTCACGAACCACGGTGCTCTAAATATCGTCCGCAACGCTATGTTTTGGAGGGCTTCTAATTTCTTTTGAAGCGTGGAGTTCAACAAAGCTCCCCTTGCCGGGTAAGCATATGTTAGAATCGGTAGGACGTATAGCCGAAAAATGAGCAGTTTTATCGCCAGTGGTAATGCGCTGGCTCTATTCAGTAGTGGGTATAGTGGGGCCCTGACGGCCTTTGCCCTTTGGGTCACATATTTAACATGTTCTCTTAAGGTATGCCGTTTATCCAGGACTACTCCCCGGTACTTGACTGTTTTCCGAAAGGGGATTTGCTCTTTTGAGATTTCCAGCTGCCTGTCTGGAGCACGTGTCTTGTATGTGAAGATCACGGCCACCGATTTTTCACCGTTGACCTTGATTCTCCACATATCGAGCCACGGCTCTACTAGATCCAATTGCCTTTGGAGTCTCTCGATCGCGTAATCTACACTTCTGGATTCATAATAATATCCTGTGTCGTCTGCGTATAGAGCTGTTTTGACTCCTTCCGACAGCGGCATATCGTTAACGTAGGCCGTGTACAAGAACAGTGAAAGCAGTGCTCCTTGGGGGACTCCAGCGGCTATTTCTCTGGTGGAGGAGATTGTTTCCCCTACTCGTACAACAAAGACCGTATCAATTTGACAAAGCGACATGGACTCGTCGAGTGCGCGAGTTTATACAGCAAGCTGCTATGCCAAACTTTGTCAAAGGCTTTAGCCACATCTAGAAAAACGGTTGCAGTTACCGCTTTTCTATTTAGGCCTCCGACAAAACTGTCGATTATTTTAACTAGTTTGAGGGTCGTCGAGTGGCTTTCCCTGAACCCAAATTGCTCAGGCTGTACCTCCGTTCCCAAGTATCGTCTAAGTCTCTCAAACACTGTTCGTTGGTCCCCGGCCAAATTTATACCTTCTGGCCTGCAGAACTAGTACCCGACCTGCTCTTTTGATTGGTCCAGCGTAATAATTGTTATTGTTTGTGCCTTCTACGCTTTTCTATAAGTACTTTTTACAGACCGGTAATCCTTTTGGTGGAGCTTTTAGAGGTCTAAAAATCCCTTTGAGTTCCTTCAAGATTCTTCTTTTTTAATTTTCTCTCTTTTTCTTCTTAGTTGGAAGAAATCCGTTAGATTGGCCCGTTACAATATATTACCATTTTTTTAAATATTACCTCTGACATTATAGATGTTTGTGTGCTGCATAGGCTTTGTATAGAACAGCTGATAAGCATCAAACCAGTTTCATCTGTTAAAATAGTCTATTCTTAAAACAATGAAAGAGATGTAAAAAAAATTGCGCTGTGTAACAAAAAAAAAGGCTGAAAATGTACCCAAAAACCTCGTTTTTTGGGCTGTAACTCCGGTTCTTCTGAAACATTTCTCTTAAAAATCAATAAGCCTCTATTCCCAATAGGTTTACAACACCCCATCAAGATTCGTCAAAATCGGCTAAGATTTGTGTTCGGTAGAGCGGACGAAAGAATCTTATACATACATACATATTATATGTAAACATGACCGGGCGCAGTAGCGTTTACAAATTCTTTGGAAATCCGTTAAAAAAAGAGCATGTGGTTATAGTTTATATTAATACATATAAATTATAATACGAGAATCATAGTATGTGATGATAATAAATTGATAAAATCCTATATACAGAATAAAATACCGGTCACAGTTTTGTAAGCGTTAATTAAAAAAAATATTTAAATTCACATTGAATGAGGTTGTAGATCATTCTGGTTTATTTAATTAGGTTACTTAAATAGTCATTAAAAAAGTAATATTGTTTTTGTAAAAGGAAATCTATTAATTTAATTGTAATTGAATTATCGAAAGAGTTTTTTAGACGATTGAGTAACTTATTTAAATTGGTAATGGAAGTACAATTAAATTTTTTTTTTTTGGTCGAGATGTTATATTGAGTAACGAGAAAATAGTTTTGTTACCTGATTTGATTAAAGTGAATTATTAATGTTTTTTTACGCAGGAATGTTGACAAAAAACCTGTTCAATAAAAAACTGTCATATAGTAACTCATCAACAGATTCTATATTTTTAAGTTATCTTAACATATTGTCGCGTGTTCGCGGTTCGATCAGGATATTGTGAAATTGACAATTTAGAATGTTTATATAATTACAAATTATTGGTTTAAAAACATAAGATAATGGTAATAATAATAATAAGCGACAACAATGAAAAATAGTAAACAGACAAGTATTAATCATAGTAATCACAACTACACAATATTAAAAAAAAACCACAATAATAATAATAATAATAATAGAAAACGGTAATAATATTGCATGCCAATAACAAACAAATAATCACAAATGTCAATCATCATAATAATAAAAAAAACGGAGATTACATACATAACAGAATCTAAAATATTCACAGGTAGATAAATATTAATGAAAACCAGAATTCAGTTCCATTGACAAAAGATATATCATGACCGCTAATCTTAACACTTTTAACCGCTAGTCTTGTATTAATAACAATAGTAAAGTAGATAAGACAAGTATAAAGTTCTTTTATCGCAAATACCTTTGCTGTTCACAAATAAAACTACCCTAAGTTTACGAATGAAATTTAATACATTATCTCTTTCACTTATACTCTTACATTACTCACCGAACCATTTCTTGTTTTCGTGTAGTTGGAGTTACTCGTGGTGTCACTTCATTTGTATCGAATTTAATTCACACTGAAAATTCGTTCCTTCACTGTTCTCCTCGCAGAATACTCCCGCTGACTGACGTTCGCAGACTCACATCGCATGAACTCTCCTCGGTGAAATGACGTTTGTAACGTCTCGCTAGACTGGTTGGGAGAACCGATTTTTAACTGATCTTCCCGGGAGTATCTTCTTTACCCGGCCGACCGGACCCAACTCGAAGCATAAGAACGATCGAGCATTTTCATTCCTATGCCTTTCAAAATCTTGGTTTGGTAATTCTCATGGTACAAACATTTGTTTATTGCATATCAGTGGGCAGTATCACAAAAGACGATTGTTAAACTGACCTGATACATTTACTAAAAGGGTTTTTTTATCCCCTTTCTGGATTTCTCCCATTATTATATTTTCTACTACTTTCTCTTAATCGGGCCGTTATACCGATCTTGTTACAATGTAAACACAATAGTTCATGAAATTTTTCATTATGACATAATGACATGTATCATAACCTATGTGAATATAAAACTTAAAAGTGTAATAAAACATTTCTGTAATATATTAAAACAGAAGACCTATTTTTCGTTAACAATACTACATATTCAACTAATAACCTCAAATTGTGGTTATGTTGTCTATTCGATCTTAAATTAAGCATAACTCAAGAACAATCAACCAATTTTCATCAAATTCTCACGTCCACAATTCCAGATACACTATTACAGCACATTTAAATTTGGATGAATTTGATGTTGTAGTTTTTGAGATATTTTAGTCATAGATTTTAAATATATATAAGAAAATTACATCTTAAATGAATGGCATTTTCTTTCGTACTCATATCTCAAAACGTAAAGAAAATTCATTTTCACCCCCTACTATCATCTTGCAATCGAAAGTAATACCGTACTTTTCTTCAAAAAGTCGGTAAAAAAAACTTATTGCCTTTGCTACATTGTAAATTTAAATCTGGTAACTTTCTCATTAAAAGATTGTGAGATGAAATTTAAAACCTGAACTACAACTTCGATTTTCTGAATTTTTCTGTAAATCTCAACGTCCTAGATGCTTAATAAATTTCAATAAAATTTGATCATTGCTTCCAAAACAAGCATAGTTTTATAAAAAAAGATAATAAATATTGCATTTAATATGCAAAACACAATGTGATGAAATGCGTTAAAACTATACTTCCGCATTATAAAATATAACCTTTGAAACATAGTGGAATAATCGTACATTAACATTTTATCACAATTTGTTTTTTAATTTCTTAAAAATATTGTAAATCAATAAATAATTTCTCGAATTACAAAAAGTAAAGAAGATGAAAAAAATATATAATAAACAAAATCAGTTACGCTTGAAAAAGTTCTCAGTTACTCGGGACAACTGTTTTAGTTATATTGACGAAACTCGTGGCTGATACCCATTAATCATTATCAGAAATTACCGATCTGTTAAAAAGACAAATTTGAGAACAAAACATTTCTTATATTTTAAATTTGTACTTCTAAATAAATCTGTAAAATATCATTGCAGATGCTAAAACGTTTTATAGAATATGTGATTACTTGATTAGAAACGCATCAAAAAATAAACTTTTAAAGAATTAATTAATAAATGCATTACAGCAACTTTAAAACTGAAATTTCTGCAAAGTAAAAGAAAAAAATTTTTTTTTTTCAGTCTGTTTTTTAAATTTTGATTTTTAAAAGTCGGCCCCGAATTAATAAACAGAAAACAAATAACTTAATAATTATTAATTTGGCACCGACTTCAAAACTCGAAATTTAAAAAAAAGTTTGAATTAGTATCATTTTGTAGTTTATAGTTCAGCAGAGAAACAGCATAAAACTTTTTGTTAGACGTAAGAAAAGCTTATCTGAAACGTGAAAATCATTGAATATGTATTTTATTTGTAGGCATTTTGATAAGGACAAAAAAGGGAATTTAAAGAAACGGCATTAAAAGACTGCTACCGTGTGTGAGTGAGCTAAGATTATCTGAAACATTAAAACTAACCGGCCTCGGAAAATCTTTAGAAGCTTACTAAGAAAATTCCCAATGTCCAAAGATAATAGAGGAAGGATACAGATTGAAATCTAACAGGGAGATCTACCAAAATCATGAAGACCTAGAAATAGCAATAAGGAAAATAAGGTTTTAAAATTCTTGGGGCATATGAATAGAATGGACCCAAACAAATTAAATTAAAAAAGTCTTTGCCGAGCTATGGCACATGAAAAGCAAATCAAATTACCTGAAACTAACCGAAAAGGACCTCCAAAGGATTGGAGGTGTTGCGATAGAGATAGGTTCCGAAAAATAATTTATAATAAAAAGTTCCTGTGCCAAAAAAGAAGAGAGACAGGAAGACAATTCCTGTGAGGGTAATTATTTTTTACCCTCAGCTTTTCAACTAATTTTCTTGAACTTTCGCATTACAATACTTTGAATATCTAAATGATATTTTGACCATAATATTTCGTTTTATTATAACAATCCAATGATGAAGAAAATATCTTTATTAAAGCATTTAAACAACAGTTTCTATAGGACTTTTAAAAATATTTTTAATAAAAAGGATACTCGGAATTGGACCGTTTTGTGATGAATAATTCTTGAACATAAAAAATTTACTGGTTAAATTAAGTACCTCTCCTTTCACTGAAGACATTAAAATCATTATTAAATCGCATCAAAAATCATTATTTAAATCGTATTAATGTACATTTTGTTAAATTCAGCTTTGAAAGTGAGAAAAATAGTAATGTGAATAATGTAAATGGATAACTTAGAACTTTGATTCTCAATAGTTTTGAATTTTTTTATTGAACTAAATTTTTTTTTAATGAGAAAAGGCTAACTTAGGACTATGCAAATATCACTTCTTTCTACCTTCATTTCTATTCTTCCATTCGTTACTTTTTTCTTCGGCATTACTTCATTTTTTTGTCATCTGTCCATTTTCTTTCTGTCCCTCTTTTTTCTGGTACAGGAACTTTTTGTTGTAAATTATTTTTCGGAACTTATCTCTTCCTTTTCGGTTCGTTTCAGGTAATTTTATTTGATTTTCATGTGCCATAGCTCGGCAAAGATTTTTTAAATTTAATTTCTTTGGGGTCCATCCTATTCATATGCCCCAAGAATTTTTAAACCTTCTTTTCCTTATTACTATTTCTAGATCTTCATGATTTTGGTGGATCTCCTTGTTAGATTTCAATCTGTACCCTTCCTCTATTATCTTTGGACATTGGATTTTCTTAGTAGGCTTCTAAAAATTTTCCGAGGCCGGTTAGTGGTAATGTTTCAGTACCATATAAGATAAGAACAAGAAATAAGATCTTACTACATTTGTATAATGTCTTAATTTCGCTACCTAGGAGAGATCCTTCTTATTGTAGATGTCTTTGGTAATAAATTTAAGCTTCTCCAGTTGTAATATCTTATTTATAATTGACGCTATATCTATTTCTGTTCTGCTTAAAATCTCTGCTAGGCTTTTAATGTGTTTTTATTTCACTATTCTTGTTATTTTATGGTTCTAATACTTAAGAAAATGTTAATTTCTTCTTATTAAATTAAAAATTTAATTTTTGTATTCCTTTCTTAATTATTCTTTTCATTTATTTCGTTAACTATTATTAGAAAGTAGAAAAAAGCACCGTAAAAATGTCAATTTAAAAACTATTTAAGATATTAGAAGTTTAAATCATCATATATAATTATATATACATAAAAGTTCTTAAATTACATTCAATTTTCCAGTTCTTGGTTTTGCAGTAAATATTAGAGTAAGACTTCTGTATTTAACTCTTCTTTAAACGCTAAGACAATTTTACCGCTTGGTTAACTTATATAATTTCACTTTATAAAGCTAGCAGATGTAAAATAATATTACTACTTAAGTATTATCAGACGACAAAAAAAATCAAACAATGAATGTATTTAAAATTAGAAATACAATGTGTATATATATATATATATATATATACAATTGCATGTTTAATAATAACATCCGATTTTTGCTGAACTTTCACTTCTTTCTAGAGTAAGAAGTGAGTGTACTGTTAATCTTGCGGAAGCGATCAATTAAAAAAAAGCTGTCTTTTAAATTTTTTTGCTGTAAAACTTGATTAATAATTTCCAGTTAATTCATCTTTATTATTAACCTTCAATATCAGGATGTTAGAATAAAATTATTCATTTTTTTATCAGTTTTTAAAAAAATTAAAAATGAGGTTTTATTAATGGAAAATTTTCTTCTTTTTTTTAACTATCAAGTCTCAGAACTTTCTTTTGGTTTTTACGTCTATTTTTCTCTAGTTTTTCTGAGCTTAAGTGAGATGTATATTTTTAAAGTTTTTACGTTATTATCTTTTTCTGATATAAGTAAAATTTTAGATATGAGAAATTTTATAGGTTATGAGGTCTTTCGTGTAGTCTTGGATAAATTTTTTTTTGAAAATACCAGTTTAAAATAATGTAGTAGTTTTAGATATGCTGAACATTCTTGCTTGTTCGCTTCCAAACGTCATATTTGCAACTGAGTTCACTTAATGGTCAATTTTTTCAGACTGATTTGATATATTTTTTTTTTTTCAGTAGATTTCTTTAGTAAAAAATTAAAGTCGCAACGATATAAAATCCTTTCGGCTAATATTTCTAAACTGGTAGTTAGTAAATAAAAAATACATATTTCTTTTTTATAATTTTTTTACCATTTTGCAAAAGTAAAAGCATACACAATTTATTAAATAATAGAGAGAATAATTATAGCGTTTTAAATATTAAAAAAGAGATAATAACTGTTTTTCACAATAATTTGTGGAGGTTGCTCTCAGATGCTAAAATATTTGAAAAAACATGTAGTACCCTATATAATAATATTAATTTTCGATCAAGACGTTCTTGAAAAATTCAATATTGAAATTTTTATATTTTAATTCTACTTGAAGTAATTAAAATTCTTAAAACAAGCGTTATTTTCCTGTTTTTAAGAAACAATACCTAAGTAAAGGTCATCAAAAAATTGCATATTTTTTATAAAAAAAATCTGCTAATAAAAAATAATAAATACTACAAAAATAAATTGAGGGAACCTCAAATGTTTTAAAAATGAAACACCTGCCGATTTATTTATTAAAAAGTAAGAAAGCATGGTTGATAGCTCTTCATGAACAAAATTCTGATAAAGAAGTTCTCTTTTTCATCCTGAATTGCCTAATAAAAGCTATGCAAAAATTTTGTTTTCTATCACTAAGTAGTGCATTTTTGTTTTACCTAATATCTGATAAAAAATTGTAAAACCTTTGATCCTATTTTTGATCAAGGTAAGATCAAAAATTTTAAATTTCATTTTTATTGTTTCCTTGTTTTACAACTTATCAACTAAAAAAAAGCTGACAACTGTGGTTGTTTGTGATAAATGACTTACACACACACACACACACACACACACACACACACACACACACACACACGCACACACACACACACACACACACACACACACACACACACACACACACACACACACACACACACACACACACACACACACACACACACACACACATACGCGCACAACTTAATGTAAAATATTTATCATCTTATTTCAATATATTATTTTTTCATTTATTTAATTCAATGATTCTAACTAAAGCGCGCACGCACACCGTATTTAATTCGCGCGGGTGTGGCGGTACTAGTGGTGACGGTCGGAACTAACTAAATTAATGTAACTTCGCGACTTACATAGAAAAAATTTCGCTTGTACGGTCGGGCGGGGGATAGACTTCGAGACCCAGCCAGACCAAGTTACTTTTTTACACTTTAAATATTAATTTATCTAATTCCACCACTAACCTGTGACGTCACAACATAGCAGGCTACTACAACAGCATTTTTTTTTGGGGTGGGGGTGGGATTTGGTAAATACATTTTTTGCAAATATTGTTATTCTTTAATTGTTAATAAATGTGACCTAAGAAAACTATAACCTTAATTAGACGCAATCTCAAGATACTGAGGTGATCTTGCTCTACAGTCTCATATCCTTGATCTTTCAACTTGAAAATTTAATGACATCAATGATCCAAGTAATCTGACCAAGTTTGGTCAAAATCGGTCTAGTAGTTCTGGACATGTAAAGTGAATTAGAGGCCAACACCGAACACACGTATGTACAAACATTAACATCCAGAAAATTTCCATCCCGGTTTTTTGAGTTCCTTAGGTGTCAAGACGTCAAGATCCGGTGAAAACCGCATTTGCCCAAATTGGACCGATTACAATACTTTCCCTTCCAGAGCTATAGCTCTGCTACAGTGCTAGACGGGAAGCAAAGATTTACCAGCAGATACAATTAAAAGATCAATCAATAGTCCGTTTTGTTAACTGTGTATGGAACTTAATAATCTCGATCAATATACAGAGGCTCTTTAAGCAAAGTTAATCCAGATCGAAAAAGTAGCCTACAGTCTTACCGAAAGTAGCTTACCGAATTCTTACCGAAAAATAGATCGTTTTAAGATAAGAAGTATTTGCTAAGTTGTATTTATTTTTTAGTGTTTGTTCTTGACCAGTTACTCTAGTGTGCAAAAAAAATCTATTACATGATAATGCTTATCTTATAGTATTTTTGCATTGATTTCAAATCTCCAGTCCAAAATTGAAGGAGGCAAGGTTTTTAATAAAACGGATTTTAAAAATTCTGATTTTTAAAGGGATTATACAGGCTGTAATATGATGCTATCTCTCCTAATATCTGTTTTTCTTTAGTCTTCTCCTATATTTGGTCTCCATTTTTGCAGTATTGATTTATTGCATTATTGATATTTCCTGGTGAAGACGTTCACTATGCGTATCACTTATATCGTCCAGGTTAGGTTGAAAGTAATCCAAATGTAAAAGCATACATGTGTTTTATTTTTTTGTTGGAGAAAAAAGTACATTTTTATAGTTTTTCAGAAGTTCACTCACTCACCACACGTAATATTCCAGGCACTGGAATATCACGTGTTCCGGCGTGTCTAACTCTCGAAAGTAGGAACAGAAGGCTCTGCAGCTAGCTCTTCTTCGTCCACACAGGTATGAACGAAAGGACCCCATGGCCGGTCAGGAATTGTATCAACCAGAATCCCAGTTCGCCAAACATCCTCTCGGCCCACGGCTCAATGTGCGTGATCAAATGATGGGTCCACCTCTCTTTCGTGGATCCATCCCACCTGGCTTGCTAATCCCTGTAGTCAGTTGTGTTGGCATTGTTCTTAGACAAACCCTGATAAGTTTGCGCACGAGCCGCCACCAGCTGCTGTAGTGGCGGCATCCCAGTCACCACCAGTACCGCCTCAGTCGAGACAGAGGCGTATGCCGACACGACCTTAAGAGCCATATGGCGCTGTACTCCCTCCAAGAGCCTTCTGTTACGTCCTATTGCCATAACACTCTTCCACACTGGCGCGCCATAAAGAAGAATTGAGTTCGCCACATGCGCGTACAGCCTCCTCTTCGAGCTACGAGGTCCTCCAACGTTCGGTAGTAACTTAACCAAGTTCTTGACAGTCTGTCCAGCTTTCTCACTCACCGCCCGGACGTGACGAGTGAATGACTGCCTATGGTCCAACTACACTCCAAGATATTTGATGGCCTCTCGTGATTGGACCATCGCTTCCTCCACCGAAATCGGGAAGTGCATCAATAGCCGCCTTCCCGCCATTGAGAAAATAGAGATTTATCCCAGGACAGATGGAGTCCTTCCCCGGCCATCCACTCACCGACCATCGCGATAGCGGCATTCGTGGCACGTGTCACCTCCTCTTCAGTCTTTGCCACCACAACCAGGGCTAAATCATTAGCGTAGGTGATAGGGGTGACACCCTGCGGGTATCGCAACCGGAGGACTTCATCGTACACAATATTCCATAGGTGGGGGACTCAAAACGGAGCCTTGAGGCATTCCATACGTAAACCGGAACCAGAGATCAGTGCCACCAAGCTTGTATACCAGCTTCTTATCGTTAAGATAGTCTTCCAACATCCTCGTAAGATAGCTGCTCACACCCCACCCCCTCACCGCACGGTAGATGGAGTCCCAGCAGAGGGGAGCTGCTCAGGTACGGAGCAACATCGCAACCACGTTGTGGGGGCTCAGTGCTCCGAGATCCGCCTCTAGTGTCCCTTGTCCTGCCGCCCATCGAGCACGTTTGAAAAAGGTGTGCTCGGCGTCGTCCCGTTCACCGAGGCAATAGAAGGAGTCGGTGGTTGGCGCTTTCCCTATGACATGGAGGTAAGCGCGGAGTACCCGTGACCCGTTAAAAACTGGGTCACGTAGTACTCCACCTTTCCATGCCTCCGCTCCGTCCACGGTCTGACCAGAGGGATAAGCCTTGCGGTCCATCGTCCTCTGGTCTCGTGGTCTCAGGTCTCTTGCCAAGCGAGAAACGTGCGCGTGCGTTCCTCGTTGGCAATGGTCTCCCGGTCTTCGCCTGCCCGTCGCCTCCTCTAGGTCGTCTGGCGTTCCCTTGCCAAAATAGTAGCGGGTATGACGCTGGCGACCACCTGTTCTGCAGGCTCGGTAACCGTCCGATACGCGGAAACGACTCGCAAGGCCGCGGTGCGTTGCACCTGCTTGAGCCACTTCCGGTTTCTTTCGACTCTTAATGCCTGGGCTCACAGTTCCTCCCCATACAACAGGACGGAATACGCTGTGGACATCAGCAATCGCCGTCTGCTGGCCTTCGGTTCGCCGACATTCGCCATGAGCCGGCTGAGAGCAGTTATGGCTCTCACAACTATCTCGGCGGCTCTCCGAAGCTGCTCAGCAAAGCTGAGTTTCCGGTCAATCATCATACCGAGGTACTTTGCGGCCGGCTTGGTGTCGACAACCTCCATCCCGACCCGCAGTTAGAGGAGGGTATCGATACGCTTCTTTGTTAGAACCACGATCTCCGTTTTGCTGAGGGCTAGAGACAACCCATGGTCGTCCAGCCATGCACTTACTCTATGAATAATAATATATTCTCTAATTATCTAAAACAGAATAAGCTTTGTCATGAATTTTTTTTTATCAACTTCTCAATTTAAGTATTGGTTATTGATAAAATTACTTAAATACAATTCCAAAATAACTCGTTACAAAATAAGAAATAAAATATTTACCCAATTCAAACTGTATTAAATTTTATAAACATTAATTTAATATTTAGTTTTCATAGTCTAAATATGTCTTGTTCTAGTTTTGAAAATTTTACAAAAAAATAATTATTATTGATTGAACTCAAGAGTTTCCGGTATCAATTAGGCAATAATAAAATATTGTTTTACTTCCTGCTTGTTTTTTGAAGAAAATTTATTGAAAAATTTCTTCAGCAATAACAAATTTATTACAAAATATTCACTTGTATTGTAGGTAGTTATTAATAAGTTGATAACGATTTATAAAAGTAATTTTATGTCTATAAAATTATGTAATAAAATTCAACATAGATTACAGGTTTATTCATACAGTTTTATTTTATTACAGGTTTTTTTATAATAATAATAATAATAATAGTAATAATAAATGCATTTAATAATTAATGCATTTTTTAAAATTGTTTTTGTGAAATTACATTTATTTCATTACGGAAGAAGATTATTTTTTATTTTTTTGCATTCAAATTATCAGCTTATTTATGTATTTAAGTATTATATTTATTTAATTTCATTTCCTCAATAAACAATTCTGATATTGATAGAAATTTTATAAATGAGATATTTGTAAATTATTATTATATATCTCCTTTGTTATTTTGAAGGTTAAACATTTTAATGCATTTATTTATATTGAAAAATTCAATACGTAATGTTTTAACGCTGACAATCTCATACTAAACAATGTTTTTACTTAAGTTATTAACCTTGATGATGTATTACATTATTGACATAATAAACTACGAGTAACGTAAAGAATGTTAATAATTTAATTGTAAACACATGCACGCACGCGCGCGCGCACTATAAAACCTAAAAATAACAAAAATGTGTATTTTAATGTTTTTACTTTCATAATTTAAATATTAAAATTGTAATTAAGTACTATCTATAGTCCTTCGTTTCAATTCTGGAAATAATATTTGTTATTTACAATACTTCTGGTACAAAATTAAAATTATATATTTGTTTTTTGTATTTAACAAGACTTAAAAATTGTTTAAATGCGATAATTTTACTCAGCATACAATCCTGGGGATGGGCGATCCTGGGTGTGTGTATGTGATGTATATTTAAGCTAGTTTATTCAGAATCTTTGATCGATAATGGCCTGTTTTCATACTGAAAAAGTATTTTCCTGTCTCTACAGGAATTGTAAGAAAAGTAGATTTGCATTGCTTGAAGGGGGTCGAGATACTTATATGAAACGTATTTTTTTGTTTTATTTCATATTTCCTCTGGAGTAAATGTTCTTTTATCTCCAGTTATTCATTTCCCATATCCATGATCTTTTTACTTTCCCGGCATCATAGCTCTAGAGCTATGCTGCAAAAAAGACAAGTATGATAATCAGTCAAAAAATTGGATATGGGCGTTTTTGCATTTCCCGACTTTCTTGACCCAGGAATCCCAAAAAATAAAAAAAAACTGTATGTTCGTACATATGTACGTACGTTTATTGGCGTGTTTGGAGCTTAATAACTTTTTACTTTTGAAGCTTTTGACTGATTTTGATGAAATTTTGTTCAGAAACTCGTATTTATGGAGTAATTTGATATATATAAAATTTTGGCGTCAATCTGCAGGGAGCGAGGGGGAGTTTGGTGGTTATTTTCTCAAAATTTTGCAAATATAGCCCACTTTATCTTACGCTCAGTTTATATTGTTTGCTTATCTTACCATTTAAAAAAAAATTGGCACTCTTCCTCAAAAATCGAAAAAAGCTATCTTTTTATATAATGATTTTTTAATAAAATATTTTACTAGGCATAGTAACAGTGGAAGTGACCAAAAAAAACAACAAAAAAAACGTACTTCCGGATCAATATTGGTGGTGGGGGAGCCGATTAAAATTTAAAAATATATATTTTTGTATTTTTTTAAACTTTTTTTGGTTATGTAAATTTTAATAATTACATTAAAAGTTTAAGTAAACTTTTAGTAATAATTTTATAATAAAATTCCATCATAATTCGCCCCCACCACTAAAAAAAGAAGTCGCTTTAACTGGTTAAACATTTTTTAGTGAAATTTTTTTAGTTTCTTCCATATAATATAATAAACATAGAAAAATCAAAAACTTCTTTTTGAAGGTGATTTATTTAAAGCCTTCTTTTTGAAGGCTTTTTTAAGGTGGTGAAGTAAAAAAATAAAATGAAATATACAGATTTTTTTAATTTTTACAATTTTTTTTTGGTTTACGTAAACATATAATAATAATTTTACATTGGACTTGATCAAAGATTATCCCAGACAAAAGATTACTCCCCTGAAAAAGAAATCTTGGTAAACTTTTATCATGTATCAAGCCAGGAAAGTATTACAACTTTGTTAGCTTTAGTCCTCCAATATTTCGGTCTTCGTAAATTTACGGTGTTAAAAAACGGTTTATGCTAGATTCCTGTTTAATCTAAGCTCAGAGTACAATGATTCGTTTGAGATTCCATGTTATGGTTTGTTTGGTTGGTTTATTATGGAGAGTTTTATCTAAAAAGATACCTGGGATTGTGATTCCTATCTGTTGATTGTCAAAAGAAAAGTCAGATCAGAGATTGGAGTGCGTATCGAGTAAAACCCAGACTACTGATCCTTCATAACACAATATAATAACATTTAAAAATTTTATGAGTACGTAATAAATTCATACAAAATCAATAATCCGGTTGTGTTGATTTTATACATTTGGTTTAAAAAAAATTTAAACCAAATGTTGTGTAGATTGTTGAGATGTAACAGTTTGTATCAATAATTTGTGCTCAGTAAATCGTAATTTTTATTTTATTTAAATTTTTTTGTCTCACCGTAATACGAATTATTCAATTCCTAAAATTTAATGTAAAAAAAAAATAGTAATTTACAATTAAAGATCTTTTTATCGTATAATCGATCCTTAGTTTCCGATTTATTCTGTATTGAAAAAAGTGGGCTTTTCGGCTAGATGTATTTCGTCAGTAAATGAAGGTAAAATGCCAGATTCTATTGTAGTATTTGAATTTTGAAATCGGAAGAAGATTTTTTGAGCTAATAGTATATTTCATTACTTACTAAGGAAGAACTGAAATATTTTTTCAATTTGTGTTATCTACTGATTTATTAATGCCACATATCGATACAGTAATAACATACATTTGGTCTATTTTGGGTTTATTTCCTTTCATTCTAAATAATTTTTTTTTTTAAATTAGTTGAAAAATTATGTAAAATAGAATTTAAAATTTTCTTTATGAAAATTTTGAGCATGCTTGTTAGAAATTTTGTTGGCTGAAACAGCTGCTTAACAATTTTCAGAAATTATTTTAAATTACATAAATAAAAATTTTATTTTTTCAATCTCCTTAAAAAATATGATCAAAAAAAATACCGTACATCGAATTCAAAAGAGGAGTTTTCAGCTGGTTAAATTCATAGGTTAATTACTACATTAAACAAATAGTTTGAAATTTCATTTTTTATTAAAAAAAAATCATAAAAACATAAATTTTTAGCTATTCCAGTTTAGTCTTTAGTTCATTCAAAACCCTCTTTGCAAATAGTTCACTGCATGAAAATTCTCTCTTAGAAATATAAATGTAATACGTTTCCAAAAAAAAAGTAAAAAAATAATAAATCAAACCTATCAACAGTACTATTTTCGTGTTACAAAGTATAATTTTGGTTTAAAAAATTAATCTTATTATGCTTCTTTTTCTGCTGTTTGTAATGAAAATTAGTTAACAAATTAAAAGGTCTTGCAAACAATTTACGATTTAGTATTTAAAATTAGATTAAAAATTTAATTTTACAATAATCTATTTTTGTTTTGTTGATGTGAGTTTTTAATCATACTAATTAAAAAAACTTGAATTTTCTGCAAACTTTACAGTATTGGACATAAATACATATATAAACATTTAGCAACTAACGCGTTTAAAACTTATTCTATTCTAGACCAGTATCATTTATTTATTATTATTATTATATAGTTACAGCAGTACTATTTCCTGTAATTAATAGCTTTTTGTGCCAATATAGACGACTTTTTTTTTAATCATTAATTATTGTTTTATTAATCTGGTCAAGGTTTTTCAAGGTTTCCTATGATCCTTTCAGACAGTTGTTGGAACACTCCTTTTCTTGTTATCCGTGGAATTAATTTCTCCTGCGATTATCAGTATAATTTATAATTATAATATGATCGGAATAAATATTTACTTATTTACCTGGTATGTGTGGTTAAGACATTCCATAATTTATTTATTCCTTAATAATATTTTTAAATGTTTTTTTTTAAATTGCTATTATTACTTTTTATTTTTATTTTTGCAGGTATATTAGTAATTGAAACTGTAATAGTGTATTGGTAATTTGAAAGTATGTTCGTATGATTCTAAAGGATAACCCCAGTGATTTTTAAAATTAACAAAATTAATCTTTAATTTTACAAAATATTCGTTTAAATAGGTGTAATAAAATAAATTTTCATTAAAAAAATTTATTTATCCTAACAGAGAAGTTACGAAAAAAATTTATCTTGAAACTTTTTGAAGTTATTTTTAAAACATAGTGCTTTTACGAGAAACTAGCCGGTTAGTGCTCTGCCTCCTGTATCCCCTACACGTTCGTATCCTCATGTTTGTGAGATCAGCATTTAACAGAAACAAATTTTACTGATATTGTTATCTGATTTTTTTTTTACTATAAATGATCACAAAGTATGCTTTTATAAAAAAATTTAATGTGTTATTAGGATTTGGCCGCGATGAACTCATTGTAGTGATTTTGTAGCTACAGCTCTATTTATCTTATGGAACCAAAAGTACATCTCAATAAACATTTTCAAGGAGAACATTCTTCAATTTTAAAAAGAAATCTGTACTTATAGCGCTTGCGCTGGAAATTTTCGCGGTTTATCGGCCTTAATATTGGGTATGAAAGGTAAAAACTTCAAAATTTCTTAAAAATTGAGAGATTTATTATTATTCTGAATTTCATTTTTGTATGATCTTTTATGTAAAAAAATAGAAATTTTAATCGATAACATATGTTTTTATTTGGCATATCGATAAATA
Organism: Lycorma delicatula; assembly: GCF_047948215.1. NCBI lineage: Eukaryota > Metazoa > Arthropoda > Insecta > Hemiptera > Fulgoridae > Lycorma > Lycorma delicatula. The sequence continues at coordinate 28,401,797 of NC_134460.1, forward strand.
ATTAAAAAATTAATATTTTCGCTATTTCATAAAAAAGGTTGTGTAGCAGGATTTGTGCAATAGAAGTGTTTGGTTTACTGCCGCATGAGCAGTCGCATCGAAAAAGAAAAACATAAAACCCACCCTTGCAATAAATAGAAATTTTTTTGCCGAATTAGATATTTTTATATATCTACGGGTTCCTTAATCTTGTATTTCAAAGAAATCAATTCCTTTTTTATATACATAGAAGATATGAATATACATAACGGGAGAACCGGATAATTGAGAGTATATCTTTTACTTGTACTTCTAGCAAGTACGCTGTTTTGAATTTTTTAAATTGGTCGCACCGTTCCGGAGATATTAAATTTCGGAAAAATAACTGATAATTGAATAAACGGATAAACGAATGATCCAGCGTACATTTTTTTAATGCAAACGTTAACACTCAACATGGTAAAAAATAAGGCTTTGAATTTTTAAAATTGGTCGTACCGTCTCGTAGATATAACTGAAATTATAGCTTTGAAATAAGAGAATGACCGCGTAACCGGACAACCGGATAATCGAGTGTATAAAAGAAAACCATAAAAACCACCCTTGCAATAAATAGAAACTTTTTTCCGATTAGAGTTTTTTTATATACCTATGGGATCCTTAATCTTGAATTTCAAAGAAATCAACTCCCTTTTTATATACGAGTATATATAGATAAATCTTTTGTTGGATGCAAATATAAGTTTATAAAATGTTTGTTCTGAACGGAACTATAACAGATATCATATTTATCATATTATCCTATATCCTTGAGACAACCTTTTAATGCAATTTTATTTTTAAAACTAAAAAAAGATATAACAAAGAATTAATCAGTAAGCAATTTTGACTTTCAGCCTTATCAAATGATTAATTTATACACAGACTGTTTTTAAATATATTCTTACTAATTTTTCAGTAAAATAATTTACAATAAAATGATGTCAAACTAAATTATGCAGAAACGTAAATTTACAAATATAACATTGGTAAATTATTAATTTACATTGAATGAGAGTGATAAAGTACTCTCAGGCAAGAAAAAGATTCCTAATTTCTAAAATTTTATATTGTAAAAAGCATCACGACTAGTAATGTCACAAACAGAAAATCGCTACTATTTGTTACTTCTCCAACAAAAGAATAGATGCTTATCGTTAAGTATGTTGTATTATATTTGCTCTCTGCTCCGCATGAATACTGCAGTTTTATCAAATCCTAAAACATAACGTACAAATATGAAATGCGAGGCAGTGAGCTATACAATTAACTTTTCAGTTAAATAAATTTAACTGAAATTTTTTTAAAAATCTGAAATTTCATTTTTTATAAAAATTTTTGATGTGGACACTACATGACTTCCTTGTAAACCTATTAAATTACATGTACACATTTTTTGCTGCAGTTTATCTAAACTTATTTCATTTAAAAGTAAGATACAATCCTCCAATTCTTTAATAAAGTGGAAAGTTACACAATTGCTAAAATATTAGTTATTAACATCAAATAGTTATACAATTATTAATTCAACAATCTTATCTGAAATATTAGATTAGAGTAAAAGTCCCTTTATTACTCTTTAAATAAAAGTAGGTCTTTTATCTATCTAATACTATATTTTTTTAATTATTACGATGTAACTATCAACAAAATAAAATAAAAACGAAATAGAAGAAGGTTACTAAATTTTGTAGCGATATTTCTTATCAAGTAGACTGAAACAAATGCATAAATACAAAAAAGATTATGTACTTATACAGAAGAAATGGAGAACCAAGTAAGTGTTACCTATTCACTCATTTCATATTTCATCATCATTGTATATAAGTATATTTTTTCATTAAATTCAATGAAAATAAAAACAAAACTGGAAAAGATTACTAAATTTTTAGTTTATATTTTTAACGTATTTTTACTGGGTTTAAAATGAATATGGTGTTGTAGGGTTTTTGTCTTTGTATATTTATTCTGAATTTATAACACTTGTTACTAAAATTTGTAAATTTTCAGTAGGTCTCACATCTCGTCTATACTTTGGTTTCAAAAGAATGATATTCAAACCTTTAAGTAAAATTGTAGAATAATGAATGAGCAATGTTTGTTCCACCATCAGTATATAGTATAGATATAGGCTTTATAGACACTGAATCATTGTCATTGTTGAAAGTATGTTTAGTAAACAAGAAATGATTTTTATTCAGTAGCCCTGATCACATTCTATCTTGTATTCGACCCCGATTTGAACCTTTTTTTTTTCAACTCAACGTATGTGTGATTAGTACACTCTTTACGTGTGTTCATCACAAAATACTAACACGCAATATTCAATTATACTCAAGAAAAATGGACCTAAAAATTTCCGTAGCATTATATATTACTTTATATATTAATTTTTTGTTCATTTTTATTTATTAATTTTGTTTCACGTCGGTCAAATAGATATGTGGTGTAAGTGAGAACGTGTCGGATACGTAACCAAGTACACATCGGTTCGAATCCGACTTCATATGCATGTATTTTTTGTAACTTTTTTTAAAATTTAAATAAATTATTTATTAATAATTATTAACCTGTGATTGTAAATATTTTTGAATTAAAATGAAAAGTACATAAAATTTTATTTCACTAATAACTTCTGATTTATTTTTCATATTTTTTTTGTATTGATATTACTAAATTATTATTTATTGTTAAAACTTTTTTTTATAACCAGAGGTTAATAATTATTAATACATCAATATATTTAAATTAAAAAAAAAGTTATAAAAAGGAGATGAAGTCGGATTCGAACCGATGTGCCTTCCTCTTGTAAGATCCAAATATTTCGTTAATTAACATTTTATTTGGCTATAACTCTGGAACCAATGAAAATTAGTATCACTTATGGGGTATATCATTGAAAAGCTCTAGACGAGAGCTTATTTCTGCAGTTAAGGAAATGTTCAAAATTCAAATGTTTCAAAATTTTACCCCCGCTTTATTTAGAGGTCTGTCTATATACACATTTTTGGCCCAGTCGATTGCAGTCAGAAGGGAAGGTCCACAACTAGATGCTACAACAGTTCTAAATACAAAATTTCAACATTCTACGGTTAATGGTTTTTATTTATGCTAGATACTTAGTAAGTTCGTACGTCACACCGAAACTAGTCAAAATGGATTCAGGGATGGTCAAAATGGATATTTCCTTGAAATCTGAAAACCGAAATTTTTCGCGATCACAATACTTCGTTTACTTCGTACAAGGAAGTAAAAAAAACCATGAAATAAACATTTGTAGCTCTTCTAGTTTAGTTTTTATTTCATTCAAAACCCTCTTTGCAAATGGCTCCACTGCATGAAAAATCTCGATTAGCAATATAAATACAACGTTTTCAAAGAAAAAAAAAACAGTAAAAATAATAAATCAAACCTAACAACAGTAATATTTTATAGTTACACAGTATAATTTGGATTTCAAAAAAGAATCCTATTATGCTTATTTTTCTGCTGCTTGTAATGAAAATTGTTTTTGTTTGTTTGGTCGACCAAACAAACAAACAAATTCAGTTATCGTCTCGTCGATTGTGCAATTAGCTCCTGCTCAATATTCTCTGTTTGTAACGCACAGCACGCATATTGCAGCACACTTTTAGTAGCAACTTAAAAATTAACATTAATTCGCTATTCCATTTTATGTTGGAGAGTGCTACCTAAAAAAGTACGCTAGTTATAATGTTGCCGTTAATCACCTTTGTAAAATAAATTTCTATTGTATAAAGAATTATATAAAAATACTCATTATTTTCAATTTGTTACCTTCCTGGCATATCATAGCTCTACAATTATGCTGCAAGAAGGAAGTATGCTAATCAGTCAAAAAATGGGGTATGGGTTTTTCATTCATTTCTCGACCCAGGGACCCCAAAAGACAAAGAAAAGTGGGCGATTATACGTACATGTGTACATATTTGGTATACGTACGGTGGCGTGTTTGAAGCTTAATAACTTTACTGCTGGATTACCGATTTTGATGAAATTCTGTACAGAGACTCTTGTATTTGGGGCAATTTATTGGTAAAATTTTGGAATCCATATCTTCAGGGGTTGAGGAGGTTTTTTTGGGGTCAACTTTCTCAGAACTTTGCAAACATAACTCCACTTTATATTAAGCTCAGTACATGCGTACACTCTTATATTACAGTTAAAAAAAAAAATCCCCCAAAATTTCCTCTTTCCCAAAAATTGAAAAATTATGTATTTTTGTTTATTGCATGATTTTTAACCGAATCTTTTTTAATGTCTTCCTAGGCATATTAGTGTACAAGTGATCCTAAAAAAAATACTTTGGGACAATATTGGGGGCGTGGGAGCCGATAAAAATTTAAAAATATCGAACTTTTTTGGTTATTTTCTTGTATCATTTCCCCACTATATAAGAATAAATAACCGATGCTAGGATATTATTATATCTTTGTTGTCAACTTTCTTATTCACCAGTGGATACAATGATGGTCGTAAAGGCTAGAGAACATTCAAATCTGTGTTAAAGCAGCGTAAAATCTCTGTTACTTTTCAGTCACTGTTCCGGCTATCACTGCTTCACCAAATGATCAGTCAGGCACATCGTTAATTTTGATGTAATGGTTATTGTAACATGGAGATATGTTCTGGTTGTATTTCACTAAACGTTTAGGTTTCCTGAAGCAAGATTTATGTTTTTTAAAAAGCGAAACACTTTTAAAAGTTTCTGTTAAAAAAGAATTTTAATTGCACTTCATTACGGTGATCGAAAAATTTTGTTTCATTCAAACTTAACAAATATTACTATATATTACAGAGACGATATCATGATATTTTATTTCTCTCTGTAGATTTATTACCAAATTTCGTACAACGTTTCTTAATATATAATGCCTATTACCATCTTGACTTTCTAATCTTTACAGATATAGCTGTTTTATTATTCGTATACTGTATGTACTGTTATTATTAAAAATTAAATAAGAGTTATTACATTACTGTTATTTAATTTAATTTTTTTTTTCATTCAAACGTATTCTTTTAAATATAATTTTACGACACATTTATCGGTATAACCAGTTTTTCACAAAGACTTCTTATATCCATTATTATACATATGTTATTTATTGCTTAGCTACGAACAAATTATAAAACAAGTAGAACACAAAATTTATAGAGCAAGTTTCTACTTGCTCTATAATTTACGAATGATGCAGCTATCCTTGTAGCAGTAATAGTGCTCAAGTTTGCAATATCAGCCACAATAAAATCGATGAAATTACTGAATTATATATCAAACTGATTAAAAAAAATAAGGGATTTGATTATATTAATATAATCATCACTTGTTACCTTTCCAGAAGAAATGAAAAATGCACAACGGGCTAAAAGTTAGGTTCATCTTTATGCGGATTTAAATTCTATAGCTAGTGGGAAATTTGGGTTTTGTAATTAACAATAATCAGCTGAAATACACATTATTTAATTATTTTTCGACTAATTTCTGAATATGTGTAGGACAATGAGGTTTAAGAACGCACAACTTTTTATTCTTGAATGTTGTAAGAAAAATAATAAGTATAGGGGCTTATTACAATAATAACAAGGAACTGTTGCCGGCTTTGATGAATCGGTCACAAGATTTTCCAATTCTCCACTACCGCGATCCGTCAATATTTCTGTAAGTTGAACATAAAATTTTAAAATACTATGGAATCAAGATCGGGTTATTGTAGATAATGATTTCAGTAAAAAACGACACTTAAACACGTCAACGATAAAAATATCAGAAATTATTAGTACATATCAGTCGCTCAGTATGAATAAAATATGTAAATAATATAACAGAAATCTAATATGTAATCTAACATCAGATATCTGATATCTATAGTAATGAGATATCAGATATGCCAAATGCTGATGCGAACTATTAAAGTAAGGTGTGCTATTTTTAGGTTAACGTATACAGGAAATAAAAAAGCAGATTGATACAAACAGGAAGTATTCTTTTGCAGATGCTAAACTCAGTCAACATATAATAAACACATAAAACTTGTTATCAGAGATCTAAAAAATGCGATTTTTCAGGTTTAATTCTAGTTAGTAAGAAGTGTCTCACTGAAAAAGCAATAAAAGAAAATTATAAATTTATATTATAATTTTTCGAATAATTGACTTTATTGTAAAATTCCTTCGCCGTCTACGTTTAGGCCAAATATAAATGTAGTTTTTGTATCGTCAGGTGATACTCCAGTGTTCTCTGTTGCAAAACAATAATTTTTTTCGAGCGTATTCGTTAGAGATCGTTGTTGATTATTGAAGATATCTAACTGATGGTATTACCTTGGAAATGATTTGGTCGAAAGCTGTAAACTTGAATTTCCGAAATCTATTAATTATTTTGATAAATTTTAGTAATATTTTCCAGCGGTTGTTTTTTTTTTCGGTGTCTCTTAAACTTTTATATCGTTTACTTGCAGTTCCATAAATTTTTATATTGCTCTATATTAATTTAATCTTTTTATCGTTATATTTATTTATTTTCAAAATTAGTGACCCTTGTTTTTTTTACAAAAAAAGATTATTAGGAGCACGTATGACTTTATTTACATAGAAAACTATGGACAATTCCATCTTCACCTTTATGCAAAAAATGAAATCAAAGTACATTCTGTCAAGCTTAAACTTTCGTTCGATCATTTTCCTACTAGATGAAGTTTTTTTCATATTTCAATATGACATTTTTTTCTACGTACAACTGTACGCCTAAACAAATTTATGTTGAAGTAATGTTTTTTTGAAAACTATATATATATATATATATATATATATATATTAGATTTATCGAAAGAAATCTGATGAAGAAAATATGTCACAACTTATTTGTAAATAATATTCTTAATAAGTGTTTCGTATCTTACTGAATTCATCCTCTAGAATTCGTTGTAAGGATAAAAACAATGTCTCTTATTAAAATGGGATCCCTATAGAAGAAATGGAGTCGACCAAGTAAACAACATCGTTACTCGATTTATTTTCAATCAAAAACACTCAGGACTTTTACCATACTTGACCGATCCGCCGAAAGAAATTTCAAAGTAAGTTATATTCTAATTTGGAAATAATTGGGCTGCTTGGACATGTAAGGTTTTTGTATTATTGTCTGTAGAAACCTTGTATATATTTTATATTTTCATGTTTGTCGTTCTCTGGTCAGCTGATGTCGGTCGGACCGCTTCTGAAGTCGGAATATTTTTATAGTAGTTACTCTGAGACTTTGATGTGTTTCAATAAAAAAAACCAAGAATGCTAATCGGAAAACTGTTTTGCGCATAAGATTAAATTTTTATTCAGGATTATTAAACACAATTTATATAAATAATAATTTACAAAAACCACTTAACAACTTTTTTCTATGTGTCCAAGTACTTTCTGATACCAAATCCATCTTCAGGAACTCAAAAAATGTTTAGATTATTTTTAAAATAAAAAAATAAAACTCATTCATCATATGTAAATCGTTATGTAAAAATGTACAACAGTGGTCGTCATGTTTTAAAAAATTACGTTTACTTAGCGTCCAGTCACAATAAAAGTTTCCACTGTAATATTTTAAAACATGACGACCACTGGTTTACATTTTTACATTTTAAATAACGACTTATATCGATGAATGAATTTTATTTTATTTTTTTTAAGAATAGTATAAAAGTTTATTGAGTTCCTGAAGATGGATTTGGTATCCGAAAGTATTTTAATATATATAAAAAGGTTTTTGGTAAGTGGTTTGTATAATTTTTTTTTTGAGGTTTTTAGGGGCATCGACTACTTTGGTCATTATCCTCTCACACTTCAAAAAAAAAAAAATCTTAAAGTGTTTACATTCTCATAGAGACTAGTACTTGTTAAATCTTTCTTGCTTATAAAAACGAACAAATGCAGAAATTAATATCACGATGAATTTGGGTTCTTGTTTTTTTTTTTTTTTTTTTTTTTTTTGTTTAACGTCTACCTAGGCTTTCCTTTCGGCCATCCTTTCTTGCACTTTTTTCCATTCTTCAACAGCCTCAACTTCTGATGACAACGTGTCTGAGGCCTCGGACATGGCATCTTTCTTCCTTTCTGATACCAATGATGTTCTACGGCTGACATCAGGTGATGACAGCTTAGATGGTGCAGTTAACATTGTTGTTATTGAATCGAAACTAGCAAGTGATACATTTTCAGCGATTTCTAAAGGTATACTTTTTTCTTCTAAAGGTATACTTTTTTTTGACTCTCCTCCCCTAGGCCGGTCCGACTGGTTGGTATTGCGCCATCCAGGGGAGTACCTTCCCACTCAAATGGGTCTTCCCACCTACCGGCTGTATGTCCTGCATGGCAGGTCGGCCCACCGGTCAGTTCTTTTGAGTCTATTGATATGCCCATCTATATATATCGCCACGCCATACCATGATTGTCTTGACGTGACGATTGGGTCTTTTCTTTGATCTTTCCTATCAAGAAAACCCTTGGAGTCCCCAGTGGCTCATCGAAACTGGCACACCTCAGCATGCCAGTCCTCACCACTGGGGCTATCCGCCCTTCCCTACACTAAGATCAGAACCCCAATCTCCTCTCGTCCTCATTTTTCTGCATTAATATTTTCTTAATAACTGAATCAACCCTCTTCCAGGCATCTTCACTCTGCAACATGTGATTAATTAATCTGCCGTTACCATCAGATGATAGATCGATGTCTACTAATTCTTCTCTCCATTTATGACAGTCAGTAAATGTGTGCTCAACATCATCTTCTCGATCGCAATACATACATTCCGTCGATGCTCTTCTACCGATTCTGTCTAAAGGTACACTTGGGGCGGCTGAAGAACACGCCCTCCCCGTAGATGTTCTCTGGGCATCTAGGAAGTTCTATAGGTAGAGATTGTATATCGTCTGTGTCTGGTGCTTTCTAATTATTACTTGTACCTCCATTGCACTGCTCTCAGATTTCTCCTGTACTGTTGCCCACACCCTCCTTTGCCTTGTGACTTGTCAACGGAGAAATGTTTTTACCTTTTCCAGGTGTATCATTATCTTTATCTTTATGTACTATGTCGGTTGGTGGTATCATGCTCGCAGGTTTTGTTGATTCTTTGCACTGCGAAGGTACGTTTTTTGTGTCAGCGATGTCAATCTGGGGGTGAATCTTCATTTGTTTTAGTTGTCCCTTCCGTTGACAAGACTCAATCTTGGTATCAATGTTTCTCCCTATCGTTGTTACAATACTTGGTGCGATCGTAGTAAGCAACTGCTCCACATTAACTTTAGATGATGAAGGGGCAGCAGCTGCTTCCGCATAAGTAGATATCGGTCGAGGTGTTCTTTGATTGACAAATTTCTTCGCTTCAGGGTAGCTTACTTTTTGAAGCGTTTTAACCTCCTGAATGGTCGTTTCCAATTTATAAACCGGGCAGTTCCTCGATCGGGAGTTGTGGTGCCCTTTGCAGTTAATGCACAACAGGGGGGCCTTTACATGGATCTCCCTCATGTGTTTGCATTCCACATATGCAGATTTCTAGCGCTTCACATCTGGCACCAGTGTGTCCGAAACGTTGACATTTAAAAAATCGCATAGGCTGCGGGTTGAATGCACGTACATCAAGACGATGTATGCCAGCTCGTACTTTTTCGGGAAGATTGGGCCTATTAAATGTCAATGCATGTGAGGCTGAAGGAAGAACCTCACCATTTCTTCTCATAGTTAGCCTGCGGCATTGAATCACTCCTTGACTCGACATTTCTTCCATTGTTTCTTCTTCTGTACAATTAAGAAGATCACGGCAAGCAACTCCTCTTGATGAGTTAAGGGTACTATGCGGTTGCACAGATACTGCGAATTCACCGTTCTTCTTCAAAGACTGAACTTTCTGGCTTTGACTGTCGTTAACAGTTTCGACGTACAATCCATTAAAAGTCTTTCGAATCTCCTTGACAGGACCACCAGCACAATTAGTAATCTCTCTAGCGATTAAGAATGAGCTAACCTTTTGGAAGTTTCCATTCTCCCGAATAATAACTAAATATCTGGTTTGGGCGCATTATTGCCAAACAAAGCTTTCCTCAAGTCTCTACTAATTCTGTCAGCATCTTTTCTGATTTTCTCTGTCTCCTTACTCCGTTTCCTCTTCGCTTGTGGCAAATCGGCTGTATCTAAACGAGGATGTTTACGTGCACCCTCTGCCACGTTGATTTGTTCAAGGTGTTCCATTAAATTTGATGTCTTCTGTAGCAAGACTAGCCGCCGGGGAACACCTCCACTCCAGGGCTACTAACTATGGAGGTCCGATCCGGTACTCTGGTGAAACCGGCATATGTCCTGGCAGAGAGCGGATGCGCGATCTCTGCACTGACTCCAGGCTCCTACCCACTGAAGCTTTCAGAGCTCCCATACACCGACATACATGGGACCTTCGCTACATGTTGCCATCGCAGGGGACATGTGGACAACGGAAGGGTCTCCGTTACACCTGCAATAAAATTGGACCTAGCCGCCACATCGCCAGCTCTAAAAATGGTACAAGTCCATTTCCAAATCATATTATTGATCGTGATCAGAAGGTGGCCGAAAAAATCCTGTCTACCATGGTGACCTGAAGGTGGAAACAGGTCAAAAAAGAAAACATTTCCGAAGAAGTTACTCGGAGTCCCGTTAGCCAGCTATACGTATTGTACGTATGTACTACTGTTGCCGCTCTGGACGTGGAACGTAGGTGTTGTGTTCCGGACGTGGGGCTTATCTACCTCAAGGCATTATTATTATTATTAATGTATAATCATACCAACGGGCCATGTTTTATAAAATTATTACAATTCATACATCAAAAATCATTATTATTTATTTAATAAAATGAATTTGAAAGTAGGGAAGGTGTCGAAAACCCCTATTTTAAAGATTATAAAGGTAGCATTGCCGCCTCTTTGTCAAGTTGTCATAATGACCAGAGGGGGCGCTACCGACGACCCTTGATTAATTTTAACTTTATTTCTATTCTTGGATGGAGGGGGATTCTTTTCAATCAAGACATGCTGTTTCTATTTGTTGTTTACCGATTATAGTAGCTTATTTTGTTGTTTCCATTAAAAATAAAAAAAGCAAACGACGCATAGAATCGGAAACGTCGTGTAGCAACAGATTTTTACAACTTGAAGATATTTACGTGTTGTGATTTAGACTTACATTTTCAATATTTGTACCAAAATTAAAAAAAAAATGATATCTTTTAAGAAAAAAAAATATTTTAGTTAAAAGAAAGGCTTAGGAAATAAATATAAATTAAATATGGTAGAATATTAATAACAAAGTATTTTTTCATCGGCTAATGAAGTCACTACGAGCAACTAATTTATTTAAAAATATGTTAATATATTTTTTTTATATGGAACATGAAATAGTTTACGCTTGACTTAAAATCTACTCAAATTATCTATTCGATGTAAATAATGCCGACGACCTTATTATAACAATAAAAAAAGGAAAAAATTGTTAATTTTTTTATGAATGATAAATTTTAAACGAAGTATTTTAATAATAAAAAAGGACATACAAATTAAATAGAAAGTGTGGGAAATTTTCGTTATTGAATTTTTTTCAATTACAATGTCAACTTCTTATGACATGATTTTCCGGTTTTTTTTATTTTATTACTCAATACACTACAAAAGGAACTACGAAGTGGACGAAATTCCTTGATACATCGGTTTTCTGTTACAATAAATTTTTATTGATTTAAATAAATACTTTTAAATTCGATGAATAGGTTAAATAACATTATTGCCAATTTCTTTATCTTCTGTTGCTTTCTGCGCGAATTGAGTACTTTCTATTCTTATAAAAAATTAACATTTTGCTAACATATCCAATTAAAATTAAAATGTAATAATGAAAAAAATAATTAAATTTTTAAACAGAGGGTTGAAAAATGGTGCAGGGTTTTTAAAATAGTAAATTGTTTAAAATCAGGCTTATTAAACACTTCAGAAAGTTCAAATTCTACTTAAATATGTTAGTATGGGTAGCACTTACTTTTCGCTGTGAGAATTTATAGTTCGAGACAGGACATACCGGCTACATCTTAGATTTAATGACTTTTTAGTACTGTTCTAGAATACCTTTCAGATGTTCGGTTCTAATTAACATCCTGGTCTAGCAAAACTACCGATGTAACAAACTACAGGAATATTTAATTCGTGGATAGGGACGTAGCTATCTGCAAGCCCAGAATAAAAGAAATCTGCGAGGGTTTGGAATAACATACGAATCTATCATCAAAATCAGTTCTACTTAAAGAGAATATTTATATTTTTTTTAGTCGAATTAGAAGCCAGAAAAATTGAGTATCTAATATAAAAAGCTATACAGAAATCTAATGCGGTTATTGTTTTTAAAAAAATTAAATAAAATTATATATTTATCTTTTCATATTTTAAAAATGATTTGAGGAAAATGCTATTTTTATGTTCAGGCAAATGATACTGCGCTATTAAAGCTTTTGAAATAGTTTGTTTTTTATCCTTCCATGAAACTGCTGAAGCAAATTAATTTTAGTTATTCATGGAAGAGAAAATACACTAACGACATAATGTACATAAATTATTCACATCTGAATAGATAATTTGGGATAAAGAATGAAGTAAATGTTTTTATTTGTTCTTGGCGAAAAACGCATCGACGTTATCATCGCTCGAACACGACATGTTTGTTGTAAAAACAAACATATATTATGTTTTATATTTCAATTAAAATACTAAAATTTCAAACTGTTACACGGCAATTAACATGAAGAGCTGATGCACACCACCGTAATTTAAATTATTGAGTATAAACGGACAGCATAAGAAACCAAAGATAAACAAAAGATAAACAAAATGTAAGATAAACAAATTTTATCATCCCTTAAAATAATTCGAATGTTAGCCCCCAGCTTAAACTTGCGACGTAATGCCGCGTAATAGATGCAACCCACAAGGATGTAGTGTACTGTCAGTCGGCAATCGCAGCGAACACAAACGAGTGCACCTCTTTGAGTCATCAGATATCCATGAGTGAGCCTAGTGTGCCCTATTCGCAGACGGCAGTTAATAATCTTCTCTCGACGATTAATTCTGCATGAGGAGCTCCACGGTGAAACAGCATTCTTATTTTGGGTGAAGTTTGTTTGTTGTTCCTGGTATCCCATTTACTTTGCCACTCATCATGAACCACTCTCTTCAGGAAACAGACAAGATCGTTAGATGACAAGATAAGATCGATGTAAGGAGCCTGAAACAAGCCTACTTTGCCGCACTATCTGCGCGTTCATTGCCTGAAATTTCTATTTAGCTGGGATCCAGTAGAAACTCATTTTTGTAATACGTCTACTCATTTGCGAAATGACACAATGAATCTCACAGACAACATGGCATTTAGATGATGAAGAGATTAGAACAGAACAAAAATAAATGGAAACTGTATCAAGTCATTCAACAAAAGAGACAGACTTAAATCATGACTTTAATTTTGTCTTTTTTGAAATAAATTGATGTTTTATAAATATTTACTGAAATATTAAACTTTCAAAGATTATTTCTCTTAGTATGGTTCTACCTCCGTGATGATGAAATGGTAGCGTATTCGTCTTTCATCCGAAGATTCCGGTTCAAATCCCCGTAGCAAAGTGTTTTTAAAAGGAAAAATATTTCTATAACGTATTGCTTGTTGTAAGTTGCATAAGCAAGAACATCCAGCCAGTATGTAGTCAAATCCCATTTACCTAAGACCAGAGAACAGGCATTAAAGCAAAAAAAAAAACTTTTGTATAGACACGGTTACCATGAGAGAAAATGTAGGACATATCTGACAAGTTTTAAATGAACTATTTACGTAAAGTTAAATCTTTTAAAACTGTTTTCATGAATTGGAGAAAGGTAAACAAATCGTATTTTCAAGATCGTATCGTTAGCGGTGCATTTTAAGTAATCATCAGTCGATTAAAATATATATCTACTAGCCGGCCGGAACTCCACATCCTAGACCCCTGTGATCCAGATTGACACAGGTGAGCTCAGGGGCTCCCGGGGACCTTCATGGGGCCTCAGGGTCGCAGAGCTTGCTTCGCTCGTCATTACCGTCTAGCCAGGACCTCCGTTCTCCCTCATGATTGTGAGAATAAATAACATTTAAAATATTTAGGCTTTATATAAAGCTGGAAAGAAAGTAAATTACAAAAGACAATAATAATAGAACTATGGTAACTAAAGTACACACACCTTTGACATAAAAAAATTCATAACTTATTTTTGTTGCCATGGTGACAGAAATATAATAATGAAGTAATGGGATTAGTTTTTATTTCTTAATATCTTTAATCAACAACTACACCCCAAGGGAGCCAGGGCTTCGGTCTGTAAGTTTAAACCTGCCCTGGGAAAACAAGAATGTATCCTGTAAATTTGAAAGTAATCGGTCGGTTGGTTCTCGCGTGACGCGAGAACATACAAATAAACAAACAGACAACAAACTTTTGGCTTTATATGTAGGATATCTTAGAAAATGAAAAAAAAAACTTACTCTTGTTTAGATTACGTAACATTTTTTTGTTTGATCCAAACAAAAAACCATTAAAAAACCTCTGTTAATGAGACGCAATACTTATCACTAATGTAAGAAACTTTTAAAGCTTAAATTCAGTTTGAAATTTTCACAACTGAAATATTTTCTTCCTCGTAGTAAATGAAGTAAATGTCTAACACAAATGTCAAATACCAAATATACAAGCAGAATTACGCGTACTTGTTATTTATTACATTCGTATCTTTTTTTATAAACATGTGGTTATTTTTTCACGCATCACTCTGCTTGTGCGGTTTAATATCCCGTACGAAGGAGGAGTCCACCACGGTACTAGTCTTTCTACTCTTAGAAATTAAATTATATACAATAATTTCGTAATCGTTTACGAAAGTGTATCCACGTGTATTTACTTCTTTTTGTTTGTTTGTGAGTGCGAGTGCGTCTACTGAGACGGTCATCGCTTCCTGAATACTCATCGACGACCTCGTCCTAGCTGCAAACTGGTATTTTAATGTTGCGATGAGTCTTTGCAGTGGGAGGTCCAAGGCCAAGCAAATGAATGACCGACCTGGCGTCTACTTGATATTCTTCTAACGGTCTTTTCTCCCGGAGAAAGTAGTTGACTGAACAGTAACTAGATATAATGTAATGATTAATACGGTTTCCTTATTGTACACTCATCGAGTATTCCTTGATCTCTTTGTATTATACTTGACTTCAGCGTGTAATGACCGACTTACGCACGCATCAGGTACACTCGCCACTTTCGTTATTATTTAGAGCAGCTTGTACGCTAAAGAGGACTTATGAAGAACCTTAACATGGTTATATAAGAGGAGGCTTCTGTGTGTGTACATTATTTGTCTGTGCCTTCATAAACTACCGCCAATAAAATACTAACTCTTTTAAGAGAAAAAGTATATGAATTCAGTTCTTGATAGAGTATGTCAAACCAAATGCCAGGTTGACGCAACAATTTTCAGAATTTTTTCAGATGCTGTTTACCTAATATCGAAGAGTTGTGTTAGAGTTTTTAAGATTGATCACAAATTATGTTGTGTAATTTTTCAAGCTTATGCCGTCCACTTCTTTGCAGTTATTTGTGTCTTGTGTTAAATAAAATTATAATTACAAGTCAAAAACTGAAGGCTAGGGTATCAGAGGATACTTATCTCTTTATTGATCGAGAGCCTGGACATTGATTGCTTGCTGCTGGGTCTTTGTAATTATTGGGTGGGTATTTAATTTCTTAATGGCAGTTATATCTTGTTTTTATTTTAAGATGGACAGAGTTAGGTATTGTATTATGGTCCTTTGTAGATCGGGTTTTGAAATGCTATTTTTACTTGGCTTGTTCGTAGACAGATTAGTAAGATATTTGCCTCTTTCTCCCATTTGATTCCCCTTCAGTCCATCCAGTGAAGGTCTTTCAGTGCTAGTTTCTTTCGTTCTGGTAAGAATGAACCTGATGGGGCTCTAGTTTTTGGAGAGTGCAGTTCACTTTCTTTGCAGAAGGAATGGCACGTGTTATCTGTAGGCTTATATTATGTCATGCAATTTGTCGCAAAACTATGCAGTAGGAAACAGAATAGTAAGAATTACACTTCTCACGAAGCTCACTACTCACATCGAGTGCTACATGAGTGCCCATTATATTGAATCATAGACTCGTATTTCGAAATATGTCAATCATAAATATTATCAAACATTTTTTCTCATACTATGTTTTATTTATTAATCTTTTAATGCATTTTAAATAAGATTGACTGTGTGTTCATTAGTCAACAATTACTAATACCATATAGTGAATCTGCACACAACATTATTAACTTTCTCATTAGATATGATTGGATGTTGATGTTTAAATTTACTTCAAACCTTTCAGTTTACTGGATGCTATTCTATAAGATATACTAGGTTTTACAGATATATTACCGTGTTTCTAAAGAATGTAGTTTATTCGATTTTTTCATCTCAATTGCAATTTCTTTTTGTCCTTCAGAATCATTGGCAGTTCGCGTATAGGCACTGTAGAACTTCAGCATCCCCTATTTCCACTTGATATTATCGATAACATTTAATATAACGAGTCCTTTTTTCTTTCATTCTTTCTTTATACTTGTACAATATATAATCCTTAACCTTAATGTCAGTAGCCACCCCCCTAGTTTATAAAAATGATACAAAAATTTTTGTATGGAACTGTGCACTTCACAGTTCTAGCGGTATGGTGTTTGGCTGTTGTGGGCATGCCCACATAGAAAGCTGCACGCAAGGCTGCAAGGGAGAGAGAGCATTATCGCTCCTGCAGTGCCGACCCTGGCGTGCTGGTAGAAGGTACATTTTTTCTACTCCGCATGTGTAATGGTCATTGTTCGTTTCCTTTTCTAGTTTATTCGATGGAAGGAATATGAAAGTAATTCACTTGTTTTTCAGTAGTGATCAGAAGAAGGCGGAAAGCAAGGGCTCTTTGATTGCCAAATCTGTCCAAAAAGACGCTGGAATGGCGAAAGAGAAAGTAATTAGTAAAAACTAATTATGTATTTGTTTATGTGTACGTTGAAATTTAAATTAAGCACCATTGGACTATAGTGTTTTTAAGCAGACATTTTATTAAGTTATTATCTAATAATACCAAAAAATATTATATGTATTGACATTTTATTATTTATTCAGTTAAACCGAATATGGTTTTTAAGTACATTGTGCTTAAAAACCATGTGCCATATTCTTGAATGTGATGAAGTGTAGAATTAGATTATTATCCTGCTTCCAGCTATTCTGTTTGATTCATTTTTTTTCGGTTCTTTTATGTTACAGAAAACTTTAACCATGGCCTTGAAAAGACCCAAAAAAAGTTTTCTGGAGCAGCAGCCCACTTAATTTTAACTATGAACCACCACTGATTATATTCAAAGTTGATGTTGCTTAAATTTTGAAAGGTCAAATAGAAGTTTTTCCATGTATTTTTTGTACTTCTGTAGTATTATTATATGTATATAATATATATTATAAATAAATACCATAAATGAATTTTTAAATGACACAGTGAAAGTAATTTTTTTAATAAATATTTTTTACAATAATATTAATAATATTTTCTTTTAAAATTAATTAACAGTTTAGATTATTCACCATATTTCTTCAGATCATTTCTTTGCTAAATTATTTATAATACAAAAAAAAAATTGTTTGTATTTTGTATAACTGATTTTCATTAATTGTGAAAATCAAAATAATAGTCTTTCATTTTAAATGTAACTTACAAATGATATTGAAAAATATTATCATATTTATGTGATGAATATAATTTAAATCTTAATCATTGTAACTTCACACAAAAATATTTTTGTTGTAGGTTTCATTCCAAACTCACTAATTCAGTTTACATTAAAATTATGAAAAAAACATTATTCCTTAAAAATAATACTAATCTCGTATTAAATTAGCATTATTTTTATGCAACCCAGCAAAATATTTTTGAATTACAAGATTATATTACATATTGTTATATTTCTGTTTGTAATTTTAATTATTATAAAATGATATAAAAGTTCTTCCAAGAAATTTATTTTTGAAAATTAAACAAAAATATCTCTTTTTACGTACTCAATAATTCTCTGTTGGTTATCCTTTAAACTATACTGATTGAAAAACCTGATTTTTTGTATACTTGTTTAACCTGTACATAAATACTTTAAGCCACGTCTGATTAATGAAATATTTTAAACATATTTATTGTTAACTGATCAAGATTATTATTTTTATAAGTGTGTAAATTGTAAGTCTTAATCTTAAATTAGTTGTTATTTGTAATTAATCATAAAAATTCTATTATTAATTTTGTTTTTTTTTGTGATTGTTACATAAACACATATTTAAATATTTAGCAATTAATGCTGACAGAATTGTTACTTTATTCTACACTGGTTTTATTTATTTATTACCTTCATGTAACTTCAGCACTATTATTTCATGCAATTATTATTTTTATGTATTAATTTTGACCATAATCACTTCACTTTTTTCATAAATTCTGTATTTTGCAAAAAATGGCTTTGATGAAGTTTTTTTTATGAATTTCCTTGATCCTTCTGTACAAGTGCTAGAGCTGTTCCTTTCTATTGTTGATGAAATGGTACCTACCATTCTTGATATGACAAGTAATTAATGATTGTATTTTTATGTTCAGTGCTTGTTTACTGAGATTCTTATATCAATTAAAAAAAATTTTTATTATAATTATATTTTCTATCCAGTTTGTGATTGTTTAATCGCCATAAAACAGATTTACCTTTATTTTAAAGAGAAAATTTTTGTCTGTTTGTATTGTTGATTATTTTTTAGATTATATTCTTTTTAATGCTTTATTTTTGTATTTAATAGTCATTATTTTTATTAACTTCATTATAGCTACTGATTAGGATTGTGAAATGATTGTAATCATATTGTGAATTTAGTTTTTTAACTTTATGTTAATAGTTTTGAGCTTATTTTTAATTAATTAAACATTTTTATTTATAACATGAACAAAATTTTAACAATGTAGAAACTTTCTTATAACAAGTTTTTTCAATGTTTATTACCAGTTATGATAATGTTAATTATAAATAAACTGAATGAATGGTTTCTAGCCAAACCTCTAAAACTGGCATTATAATTTTGACCAAATTGTAAATATAGTAGCCAATAAAAATTCATTAATTTGCAAAATATTATTTTTGTATAAAACTATCACTGTGCTGATGAATACTGATGCTGATGAAAAAAATGTATGGGTCCAGGTTATCTTTAATAAATATTCTGTTAAAATTAATCCTAAAAATGAAATAAGTCAGTTAGTAAATCATCACCATTACCTGGTAATGGTGATGATCATCTTATATATTTTACTGAAGTGCTTTCACATTGCACACTGCTATGTTAGCAACAATGTATGTATTACATGATTTATCATTTTTTAATATTTTGGTGATTATATAACTATAACAAGGAGAAAATTTGGTAATCATGTCAAAAATCACTTTTACCCTTTTTTGGTTTTTTTGCATTTCAGGGATTATAAAATAATAAGAAATATATAAAAAAAAAAAAAAAAAAAATGAGAAAGATTTGTTCACTGTTATCTACATACGTGTGTGTACATGTGCATGAATTGGCTTCTGTTTGAGTTAATAATGTAATTTACTTGCAAATGGGTAGATAAAAAACATCTTCAAATTTAACTTGATTGTAACAAGAATTATTGCTTTTTCTGTTCATCCTAATATAACTAAACAATGAAACTTTTTTTTTTATACAATATCGTGAATTTGGTATTGTTGCTAGCAAAGCAGTACAAACTATGAAAGGACTTCAACAAGAAACATAAAACAATGTTTTATAATAGACTTTGAATTTATTTACTAACTTTATTTATTACTATGTTTCAAAGGTACTAGGATATAAATCCAGTTAGACCTTGTGACTTTTGAATTACAGAATAGCAATTTTTCTTTCCATATCGGGTTAGTGTGCATTATATCACTTTATCTAACCCATTCATTCTTAAAGTGGGCAATAATGCCCCCTTTTGGGTGCTGGAGGCCTTCAGGGGGAGATAGTAGAAGGCCCATGAAAATTGGGAGTGTTCAGGCAATCTAGGAAAGCAATTGCTTATTAAAAAAACGCAAAAATTATGTTTTCTTGATATTTCAAAATAAAATTAAATATCTACTACACTAGTACAAAAAATCTTTCAATTGAAAGCTTTTTTTTTTTGTTATTGTTGTTATATAACTGTATATGTAGGTACAATTCTAATTTTTTTGAAAGTAATTTTAATAAAAATACTTCCAAACATAGTTAAATATGCGTTTTAATTGCTCTCATTTAAAATGTAAGTTTTAACTCAGAAATAGAATATGACATGTTTAAAAACAATAATTGCAACTGCTGTTTTTAAGAGCGCATCTTAAAAACAGCTATTGCAGTTATTATATTTAACAGATGGTAAGTTCAAAAATTTTGTGGGAGCTGAAAAATTCTTGATTCTCAATCAAAAATTGATTGCACCCACAATCAATGGGCGGTGGTGAAAAAGTTTGAAAATCAATGATCTAACCTGTTGGTTTCTACATCTATTGGTCTGGTTCAATTCTGACCACAGGTCTGATATTTTTCACTCACTTCATCTACTTCATCTTCCTCATAAAAGTAAATGTATGAAAATCTAACATAATAATACTAAAATTAACAAAAAAGCTTGAAAGTATGTATTATAAAATACTTTCAATACTGTCCAGTTTAATTAGCGTTAGGCACACACATTAAAATACAAACTGATTAACTAAATCTAGACGTTTAACGCAAATTTATTATTTATTTATTTATGTATCTATACATTCCATTAAACATAGAATAATTTTAAAGCATTAAGATATAATTATTATTTAAATCAGACCTGAAAACTCCTATATATAGTAATTGTACATAATTAAATATAATTATTCTGCAACATATATGATGAGAAACTATTCATGAAAAATTATGAATTATTTTTTATCTATTTAATATGTATGTTTATGTTGTGTAATGCAATATTTAATTTAATACTTTTTTAAGTAAAAAAACTTATTGAAAATTATTTTTAGATTTTAGATCCTTTTATTAATATTATGAAATAAAATTTTAATATAATAAAAAAATAAAATATAAATTTTAATTTGAAATCCAATAATTTTATTTTTATTTATTTATTTTAAATAATGAAACTAATAACTTGTTCGATTATAAAGATAATAATAAAAATCAACATCCCTCATACCGTAAACATATATCTTGTATGCATCTTCACACAGTAAAGTAGGTCTGATTCCCAAAAATATAACTGTTCATCTTCAACAAAATTTTTGTTTAATTAATAAATAATTATATAAAGATTTTAACGTTATTAATACATAAAAATAATTTATTACCATAAAAAAGATTATGACAAAGAATATACACTACAGTTTTATTACATAAATTATTTATTAACTTTATAGGAAAAAAATACTATTGTTGTTTTCTATTTATTTATTTAAATTATGGAGTATAGTTACTTTTGACTTTAGTTGCTTATATAAATATATACTTTTAATCCCTGAATTTTTTCTATATGAAATAAAATTTTGATTTTATATTTATTTTCATTATATATTACAAAGTAGTTGTGACTTTTTATTATTTATATTCTACATTTATTAAATTATTATTTTTTACTTTTTTAATTATGTTAGAAAGTTGTTTAACAGATTTTGAATAGTATCTTTAAATAAAAAACATTATTAAATTAAGTAAATTGTTCAATACATTATGAGTAAAGATAACATTTTTGATAATTGCAGCTTACATAAAATTCATAAAATTAAATTAATTCATAAAATTATGCCATTTGGATAATTTTTTTATTAGTATTTATGTTTAAATACAATGAATTCTAATATCCGGTATACATGTATTCTCATTCGTTAGAAAAAAAGGAGATCTAATATGTATTATATATATATCACAGGAATAATATAAGTTTAACTGATAACAAGTTTTAATTAATGTAACATGTAAAAGATAATATAATACAATACATCAATACCATGTCATAAATATTTACAGAATAAATTACATAGGAACACAATTTAATTAATTGAATTTCTTTACACATAATTAAGCATTAAAATAAACATATATACTTTTTAAAAAAAGATAATTTTCTTATTAATGGTAAATACTTTTAATCAGGTACAAGTTAGATTACACATTACAAAAAATATTAAATGTCATTAAATTCACTTATTACTTAAATTCATAGTTATCATCAATTGAAGTCATTTGATTTCTTAATCCATTTAGTGATAAATTAATAGTTGATGATCAGTAAATTTTCAGCCATGCTTTGTTTGTCCAGTTTTTTATTTATTTATTTTCTATTACTGTACTGTCAGCTAAATGAATTATACATTCATATTTTCTTTTTTCACTTTTACAATTATTATTAATCAAACGTGTACATTGTAGAAATATTTCAGTTACATTCAGAAGCATATGTTCTTGAAGTTCATGAAATTGAAACATTTATTATCCAGGTCTATTTTTAAAAATATTGCTATTTTATGTCATCTACTTGCCATCAATTGTTTCCGAGTTCTAATGAAAATGTATTCTGGGTGATTGATCTTAGTCTGTACATATTATTGTCCCAGAACTAACTAAGCACAACTGCATAAGAGACTTAATATAAATTCCCACAGATATCCTGAAAATTTTCATAATATTATATAGTAAATTTTTCAATAAAACAATGTTGGATGGGTTTATTTCTGTATAATTGTATGAAAAATTCTTTTCTTTTTTTGCATACATTTTGTTTCAGTATTTCATTTAAGCAAATGATAGAAAGATGTGAAGATCAGGCATAAAGATTTGTAAACTCATCACCAAAAAAGTAGACGGTATTGACTATTATGTGCTTATGTACTCATCTGATATTTAAGATTTCTAAATCACTTATGCATGACGTTAATGAAAAAAATCTGTTTTAAATACAATTTTTTTTTAATACGATATTCTTCATAAGATTTTAGCATTTCCATTTTCTTCATATTTTGCATTCTGAGGACGTATTTTTGTTTAAGTATTTTGTTCCTGAAAAAGTTCTTAATTTCATAATTTATAAATTACATGTGTTTAATAAATAATTGTTTAAATGTTATTTTGAATGATTCTGTTCATCTTAAATTTAGATTATTTTACTTAAAAATCAGAATTGGTTTCAAAGTAGTTTATGATAATATTATGACATATTATTATGTCATTCCGGAAATTATGAATTTTTCAGAAATAATTAAAATCTCATGAATCTTTTCACATTTTATTTTACCATTAATACATAATAAAAAAAAGAGTAAAAGAACATAAAATTTGAATAACAGTTATAACAAAAATTAAAAAATAAAACTCTTCAGAAATTTCATGTAATAAATATAGGCTACATATTTATTCTTTGATAATGACAATTAATTTTACAAATTTGATTTAAACTAATTCCTGCTAGCAGACATGTTATAAATATGTCAGGCACAGGTAATGGGACACAAGTTTAAATTCTATAACAGTTATAATAATTTATATATGTATATATTTATTTATTCATAAAATCTTTAAATGCGTGGATACATATTTATTATATTTTCGGAAATCTAATAAAAATTCTACTAAACAGGATCAAATTTTATATTATACACATAAATATATTTTTAATTATTATCAAACAGAATAAAAACAGATGCGGTAACATTTTCACACATGTAAATTTTTTCTAATACACTAACATTAATAATAATAATTATTATACTAACATTTATAAATAATTATTGCTAAATTTTACATTTATAATAATATTTATACATAAACTAAGTAATTATAACTATTATTAAATACGTAAAAAAAATTTCATTATAATTTTTTTTGTGTTCAAATATAAACAACTAGTTATCATCAGAAAATATTTAATTAGTAATCTCACAAATAAAATTTAATAACAAATAAATAAAAATTAAACTACAGCTTAAAAAAATAATTTACACAATATTTACATAAATATATATACATACATTTTAATTACATCTGTTAACAAATGTTAATAGTGTAAATTATATAGTCCAGCTATGCAAATATAACAATTTTTAAACTATGTACAATAATGTAATTTATTTGCCTATTTTTCATTATTTATTTATTTATTTACAAATCTGTTTATGAATTATTTTCTTAATTATTTATTATAACATTTTAATGAAATTTTTCTTTCTTTTAATGACATTTGCAACAAAAAATTAATTTAAGTAATTTTTTTATTAAATGAAAAGAAGCTAAGACGATGACAAAATAATTTTGTTAAAATTTAAGGCATTTATTTACTAAATATTTCTAATGTTAACAGTTAGACTGTGAGTGTATTTGTATTTTTTGTTTCTAAGTCAAATTTTAAATATATGTCATACATATATAACTGCATATTAATAGTTATGCTGATGTATCACATCATTCACATTTTTTATAGTAATTAACTTATTTGTAATAAAAATGATAAACATGGCAGTCAAAGTGTACATTATTATTTTAATACTGGTTATTATTGATGGCATTTTCATTTAATAATTTTAATGATAAAAAAAAATTGTTTTTATTTATTTACTCTCTTTCCAGTAACTACAGGTGATGCACAACTACATAATATATATATATATATATATATATACATATATATAAAATTTACTAATATATGCATTTATATAATATATGCATAATTTTTTTTATTAGTAAATTTCGAGAAGGTTGGTGGGCTTTGTCTTAATGGATCTATGGTAGTTAATTTATTTTCAGAAGGAAGTATAAAAATTATTGAGGATAAATAAAGATAATTGAAGATAAATAAATTATTGTATTTTGAACTGGTCATGGAAACAATTTAATGACTGATGACAAAAAAATGATATAATTGTTTGTCATGATAAATGAATTTAATATATATATATATACACACATATGAAAAAATAAACAAGTATTTTACACTGAGTTTATTTTCTGCATTAGTATTTTATACTTGTATATTTAAATACAAATAATTAACATATATATATATATTTGTGTGTGCATGTTGTGTGTGTGTGTGTGTGTGTGTGTGTGTGTGTGTGTGTGTGTGTGTGTGTGTGTGTGTGTGTGTGTGTGTGTGTATGTATGTATGTGTGTGTGTGTGTGTGTGTGTGTATGTATGTATGTGTGTGTGTGTGTGTGTGTGTGTGTGTGTGTGTGTGTGTGTGTGTGTGTGTGTGTGTGTGTGTGTGTGTGTGTGTGTGTGTGTGTGTGTGTGTGTGTGTGTGTGTGTGTCTTGTTCAAATAAATTTTGTGTACTGTTTAAAAAAAACTCCAGATTAAAATATTAATGGAAACATTAAAATATTTTCCTAATGAAGAAGAACAATAATTTATACATAAAAAATATAATGACAGTGTGATGATTCAGAAAAAAAATGTGATGGTTTATGCCAAACAAAAAAATAAAATATTAATTCATCAGTAGCTGATAAGGACTTTATACGAAATTATATTGCTTTACAGCAGCATTCAGTACACTTTATAAATGTTATTTTATGTATGAATATTAAGTTAAAATATTTAATATTAATATTTACTTCATTTCAGCTTGTTATTGTTAAAGAGCGTGCTTGTTATTAACTTCTGTTTGCTGCTATAACTTCCAATGCTATGGAAGCAACATATAATTATGATTGTGGAAGAGAATTAGAACAGTAGAGTTAAAACAGTTAGTGGTGTTTGTTTTCTCTGCTGACATGTATTAACTTAATCCAGTTTCAATAATCCCTTTTTATTTCTGTACTTTTCACATTTATTAATAAAATAATATATTTTTAATATGTTACAATTAAAATAAAAATAAAAATGAAAGAAAACATAGTTAAAAGTCAGCTGTTATTTATATTACCAGATAGAAAAATGTTTTTATTAGGATTTCTTACAATGGTGGGAGAGGTGGCAGAGCTTTACGTTATGTAATAAAAAATGGAGAACACCAAACTACAAGTTTTCTATAAGGAAAAATATTACATTCAGCATGTAGTTAACATTTCTCAAGTGATAATTTTAGTATTTGAAATTATTGAATAGTTTTTATATGCACAGAGTTATTTATATTTAATTTATTATATTAATTTTCTGCGTTAATATAACTTGTATCATAATTTTTCATCTATATATTTATAAATAATTAAAAAAAATTGATATAATTGTTTTATATTTTTATTTTATTTAAAGTCAAATTAATTAAGTATAATCTATCTTATAATTATTATTATTAATCTTATAATTTTTTTAAATTTTATTAATATAGAGTACTTGTATATTTAAATTAAGCAAATTATTTTATTAATATGCCATTTCATAGCACATTTAACAGTTAATAAAATTAATAACATATTTTATAACCTTACATGAACAATCTTTTACATATTAATTTCATAATTATATCATCATTATAAGGACAAAATATTTATATTTACAATAATCATCCTCATTTCATTAAGCCAGCATTCAAATATGGTGAAGTAAATTATAAACACTTTTTTTGCTTATTATATTATATAATACATAGTTCTTATAAACTTTCAAACAGATCTAATAATTGAATTGAAACTTCTATTCACAATTTTTTGCATAATATTGTATCATATTGTATAATAAATTTAAATTTTATAAACAACACCTAAAAATATATTTATTATACATTTATCAATAATAAAATAAGATTTTTTATGTTGCTAAAATTATGTTTTTATGCATTATAATATTTGTAACAATATTATAATATTTGCATTTATAATATTTGTAACAATACAATATTTGTATTAATAAATATCAATATTAATAATTTTTATTTTTATTATATTACATGAAAAACAAATACATCAATTTACAGATTATATATAAACATACTTATGTATTGTAACATCAAACACTACTGTAAAAATGTTATGAAATCAAATTTATAAAATTTTTATAAATATTGAAATTACATTAAAATATAAAATATATTAAATCACCGTTAAAATTTTTAACTGTATTTTTGAAATAAAAAATTAAACCAGTGGTAATATTAAAAGAAATCCATTGTATTTACCATATGCCAAATTAATAATTAAGAATTGGCATTTTGGTGTACTGTAATGGATAATGAATTTTTAGAAATTGACTTACTTGCCTCTCAGTACAATATTTGCAAAGGTTAATCAAAATTTTTAAAGTTAAAATAATAAAATCTGACTAATAATTAAATAATGCTTCTGTCTTGGCAGATTTATATTTTTAATGTATACTGTCATTATTGCAATCTTCTAACTACAGAATGCACATAAAATATTTTACTATGATTCATAGTGTTTTGTTATATGCTGTTACTTAAATTTGACAATACAGTACAGGAAGAGTCAATTTTTATTAGGTTTATTGCTTCCTTTTAGATATTTTCATCTGATTTATTTTGTGTTGTCCAGAATAAATTTACTGGATGGTTACATAAAGTTGTGGAAAATTATTATTGTACATAGAAGCAACAGTTTAGCACAATGCTTTTGAAAGAGACCAAATAAAATTCTGTAAGATGTTAATGGTAAAAAAGTGGATTCATAAAATGAGACTTATCTTGTTAGGATGTTCTGATTTGAATAATATTTATTTCTTTATCTTTATGGGCATGTACTTAATAATTTATTCTTTGTGTGTATGCGCACGTGTTGTGTGTATGTAAATGTTAATAAATGATGATAAAATGCAAAAGTATTACACTTATTGTGGAATAAAAATATAATGAACTATTTCATAATCACAGAAAGGAGTGTTTAAAGAAATATTAACATACAAATTGTATCATAAAAAAACAGTCTGATTAGAAAGTAAACAATCAGGTATTTTATAGATCCTCTGCATCTGCAAAATATAATGAGTAATAAACTGTAAGAGATTCAGTAATAGTGCACTTATATACATTCATATGCTGATCGCCTGCATTGGAGAAAATTGAGACTGCATCAAACAACATTAAAATCTAGTAAATTCCAATCTTTATTTGGGATTTGTTACTTTTGTTTTAGTATGCAATACTCTATATTTGGGTGTTATAAAACTGTATTATTTTGCTTATTATTAAAAAATTTACTTCAGTTTTTGTCTTTTTAGATAACTCTGTAAAGAAATCAGTGAGGTTAAAAGATTGAGTTTATGAACAAAAATGTTAATTTGAAGAAAATACAGTCTTATACAGTTTTATACAATAATTTTACAATTTCAGTAAAACTACTTTGAATATGATGATGGTTTTTCAGTAACAGAATATATTTTAATTGTACAAAAAGTCAATTTATATTAAATGTAATAAAAAGTTATTAATCATTTCTATGTAATATTATATATACTTTTAAAACACACAAAAATTTTTAAAAATAAATTTCAATTTTTGTCTGAATAGGGCGAAAAGACGTTTGAGGTTATCTTACTAAAACCTTGTTAATTTTTTAAATGAAAAATTGTTGTATATACTAATAAAAAATTGTTATAACGAGCTTCATAGTTCAAATATTTTGCTTTTATTAACCAGTAATTTTATTATCAGGAAATATATTAAAAATAAAAAAATCACTCATATTAAAAAGTAGGCAAAGTTGGATGTAAAAATCATGAATGGAAAAAATGATTTTCAGATCATTTTGGCATGATGTCACCACATAAGCTCAAAGTTTGTGTATGGGAATGGAGATTTTTTAGCATATGAAAAATGCCTGCTTGACTGGGATTCAAATCAGAACCTTTGGATGAAAAGCTGAGGTGCTACTGTTTCACAATGAAAATCAGATTTGTAATTAATATTTTGTGTACCTTTTATTGCAATATCCAATTTTTTTAATAAAATTATTAAAATAAAAATATGAAATTTAATTTTTTTTTCTTCAATACATCAAATAAATTTTTAATCATTAAAACTGATAGATAATTAAGACATCGTAAGTTTTCATTATTTTTATAATTAATTATATCAAGGTAGTCTAAATATAATTAATGAGACTACATGAATTTCAATGTTTATTGTGTAATGTATTGCTGTATCTTCTATAACAAGTAAAATATTTAATAACAGACATCTCAGTTTTCCTAATAATAAACACAGTTTAAAGAGATATAAAGATTAATTTTACACTCACTCTTTCTCTATCTATCTCTCATGAATATATATTCTACATACACACAAAACATATATTATATTTACATACTAAAAGACATTCATAAATTACTAAAATTATATACTAAAATTATAATATATATATATATATATTATTTATAATATATTTATGTATTTATTTTACGTTATAACATTTATTATTTAATTATATCTATTATTCATACATTATTGATAAATTATTTATAATACGTTATATCTATATTGCTAGAACTTATGTTTCTACACATTTAAATTGTTTTCCACTTATTAATTATTTATAGAATATTTTAATATAATAACTTCAACCTGTGTTTATTGTTGTTATTATTATTACTATTCATGATTATTATGAAATATGTTAAATAAATTAACAGTGTATTACTTGTTCCAATCCCATTTTTAGAACTTAATTTATGTTCATCTTGTTGATTATTCTGTGGTAACAATCACATAGTTTAATTAATAATATTCTGTTTAAAATAAATATTTTATTATAGCTTATTTTCCTAATTTTTCTATTATCCTATGCTGTTGCTAGGAAGTGAAATTTGACACTGATTTAACAGAAACAAGAAATTAGGTAAATCATCTAGGGAGAGTAATTTCCTTTTTTATATTTACTGTACTGTTATAAACATAATGATTCTGTCACTGTAAGGATATGAAAAAACTATTCTATCTTACATAGTTTTATCAGCTATGGAACTCAATTCTCCACTAAGAAATAATTCATAAATGTTTATTTTCATCTCTCTTATGCTGTGTTTTCTTTTTTTAATGAGATATTGTTACATAAAATTTGTTATTTTACATAAGAGAACATATTTAAAACAAAAATTGAACAAAAAGAACATTTCAAATGCAATATTTCTGTTTTTATTTCTATGGTTCATACACAGTTCTCAAAAGAAAAACAATTTAATTTATTTATAATTAGAATTTGTTCAAAAGAATAGTTTCTACATATTTTTAAAGTGAATCACCAAAGTTTTTTTTTACATATGATGAAGATGTTGTCTTGTTTCATCATGCTGATCGATGAATCTCTTTGTTCATATAAAAACTTCCATTCAAATAAATGAGTAAAATATAACTCACAATTAAGAAACCTTGTTTTTAATAGTAGATAACATAGAGCAGCCTAACTTTTTAAAAGTATTCTAGTTTTATTTTATTAATTTCTAATATTTTTTAATTTTATTTGAGAGATCCAACAAATGGGTATGTATTGTATATTTATTTTTGAGTTAGTTTAATGAAAAAGACACTGGGAAACTATATCACTTTTAATTTTTCCTAGTTAGAGTGGTTGAAAAAGTAGTTATCCCTGAAAATGACTTAACATTTTCAAGATCAAGTGTGACTTGTGTCTCAATTTAGATTATCTACGACTGTTTAATTATGAAATATATTTTAATAAAAAGTATCATATTTATGCTAAACATATTGTTCTAATTGTAAATTTGTTATTTTGATATTTTACAATAAATATATTTAAATGGTTTTATAAATTTTACTCATTCATTTGTGTTTTAATGTTTTAATTATTGAATTGTTAAAACAAGTGATGTTTGTAAATGATTGCTAGACATCTAATTTTCTTATTCTGTTTTACAACTTTATAAAAATTACTTTTTTTTGGTTCTAATCATTATTTAATTTATTTTTTCCATTATTTTTATGAGTTTGAGAGCTCATAATAAAAGTATGGAACATAATATTAAGTGCTATCTGTAAATTGTTCTGTATTTATGCTAAGAAAGTTTTTTTTAATACATTTCTAATCATACTTTTTATACTAAATGCATTTAAACAATGCACCATTATATGTAGATAATGTATAATGAATCTAATTTTTTAAGTTTACAGTATCCGTTCTTATCAATTATTTTACAGATGTGAATAAGTACAGTTGTACTTATACTTTATAAAATAAACAGTTCAATTTTATCAACATTTTCATAATAATCATTAAAAGTATTTTATATAAAATCTGTACATACATATCGCTATAATCTATTAAACAGTGTGAGAATTAGAAAAACAACATTGAAGTATTTTTGCCTGGTACTTTTTTTAAAATTATTTTATTAAATATAAAATAGAAGTTAAGATTTTGCTGCTTACAATAAGTGTCCTTACTCAAAACAATTATTTTTTAAACAATGTCATTAATTGAACTAATTATATGAACTAATTAATTAAGTGATCTAGGAATCCAAATTTAAGTTAAGTATGACGAATATTCCAGAATTACAATGTATAAATAAGATTAAATATCTGACAGTTAAAGATGTCAGTCAAAATATTTGACTGATAAAGAGAACTGATTCTGGTGTAATTGTTCATAAATAAATACTACCATTTGCATTATATATTATAGAATTTATTCTAGCTTAATGTAGTCCATTCATGGCTATTGGTACCATTACATAGTACAAGTGCACTGTTAATCATGAAGGAATGAGGAGAGTAATTTGGTAATTTATTTTTTAACCAGCATATATAATATGAAAATTAGTTTAATTGTAATGTAATATATATATATATACAATTAAAACAAATCCTAATCATTGTACTTTAGATTAGAGTAATAATCTTTCTACTTTGAAGGAGTTCTGTAGGTTATGTATTTAGCTTCAGAGCCCATCGTTCACACATGTATTGATCATTACCAATACAAGTAATGTATGAAACATCTATTTACTTTACTGGGAACTACAAGCTGAGACTTAATTACAACCCCTTGCCTTTTTATAGTGGAAAATGAATTTTGTATCATTGAATAATGGCACATCAAGGATTTAAATTCATAAAAGGTGATGTTATTCATAAAAGGAGATGTTACCATGTACTATGTACATACTTACTATGGAGGTCGGACTGCTGAAATATGTTAGCATTAAGAAAATTTAGTTTTTTTGCAAATATCACTTTGTTTATGTGAAAATGTGCTTTACATTGCTATTTTCAGTAGATTTGAAATATTTTGTTATAATACTGGAAGCAATATGAATCTTTATTTGGTCTAATTCTTCTTTACTTTGTCTAGTCTAATTTGATATATTATTTTAAATAATTATGGCTAAAATTGTATGTATTTTTTATAAAATAAAATTTCCAAATTAATTGACTAATTAGAGAATACAATATTAATTGTGTGATGTACTTTATTTTGAATGTTGTTATATTTATCTTATTTGTTACTTAATTAGGAGATTATTTTGTTAATTATGAGATAACATAATTAAAACAGTTTGAAGAATATGTCTTTCATATTGAACTGATTTATATAAAAAATAAATAAATAAAAATAATAGTCACTTTATAATTTGTCAAATAATCAATCCAACTAAATATTTAAAAAAAAACAAAAGTAATAAAATTATTTATATTAACATATTTAGGTTGAAAAAATGATTACGATTTTATATTTAATACTGTACCAGGCAAAAGTAAAATTTGTAATTTTTTTTTAAGCTTAAATTAACCACTAATAACATTTATTATTTTATAATGAAAAATTTATACAGAAATATAATTATAAAAATAAAAACATTTATAATCTTTGATTTGAAGATTTAAAAAAGTCATGAGTAATTGATGCTTTAAATAAAAACTTCTTATTAATGATAAATGTTTAATTAAAAAAAAAATAAATAAATAAATAAACAGTTAGGAAAGAAATCACATAAATAACCATTGATAAAGCTATAAAGTGCATTGCCGTGCTGAATAGTGCAAAAAAGCTGGTATGTCAGTGGCTTATTTTTATAAAAAAATATTAACGAAATAACATGCAGTGAGATGTGCATAATTATTTTTAATATATAATTAAAATCACCATGCTGTGCAGTTGTGCAATAGTCATTTATTTAAAATAAAGAAAAATTGTTTTAAATGTGCATATGTGTACTAATTAATAATTTCTTGTTTAAAAGTGCTCATATAACAATGTAATATTATTAAGTGCTTAAGTGCCAATTTATATTATGTGCCATAACATTTATATAAAGTGCCTTCATATAAAATATTAATAGTTTAATAAGAAATAAGTGTAATCAACAATTTGAGCCAGTTGAAATAAAAATTGCTATTGTACTTATAATATTTCTGCTGTTTATTTCAATGGATCTTAAAAACGATCAAATCATGGATTATTTAAAATAATTGTACTTTAAGATTCTTAACAACTTGCTTTCAAATTAAATGAACTATTCTTCAAAGGCTTTTGAACCTAATCACCAGCAGCTTCTTTAATGTTGTTTCTGATAACACTTTTGTTAATTATGCCATTCTTAAAAAGGATAGGAAAGCCATGAGTATATTTCTAATAACACATTTAATCTGTGTTTGTGTGTTTATTTGACGTAAATTAAAAGTTTTCATAATTTGAAAGTGAGTTGCTTATTATCATGTTTTGTTATACTCATGAAATATATTTATTTTCTTTAATGAAAGAAGTTCTTCTCAGTTCCTTTGATCTAAAGAAAAATATTGTTATAAGAAGTTTTTGTATGTTATTTAAATAGAAACTTACATTAAAGGCACATTCAAGTTCTCTTCACTGATAATTATATTACATTTTCTCAATAAAGTATTATTTTTTGTTATTATAACTTTACATTCATATGTTTATGTGTTGAAATAAGGCAAAAATAGTGATTAGATTTTCATATCATATCGTTTTCATTAATTTATTCTTTTAAAATTAAAATTTAATATCTTTCACTTTTAAGAAAAGAAAAATACTTATTTTGTTTTAAAATATTTATCAGAACTTAATTTAATTAACTAATTGATTATGTTTTTAATATTACTTCATTAAATATATTAATTTTTATATATTATTTTAATATATAAAAATTAAAATTGAATTACAATTAGCTCTTTAAAATCATTATAATGAACATTTTTCACAGCAAACTCAACATCACCATTTTCATATTTTATAAAAATAATATATTTGTCAAAAAATCTTGTTCTTTTATTTTTTATTCTAGTGAGAGTTTGTTGAGTTTTTCTTTTACAGAAAGTCAAACCTCATGTTATGAATGGAGAGGTATCTTACAATGTCTGTATAATATAGTTGTTACTTCCAGTGGCTGCTCGTAGCTAAAATTAGAGAAGGTGCTGCTCCAGAAAATTTTTTTCTGGGCCTTTTCAAGCCCATGATTAAAGTTTTCTGTAAAATAAAGGAACTGAAAAAATGAATCAAATAGAATAGCTGGAAACTGGATTATAATATAATTCTACATTTTATCAAATTTAAGAATATAGTACATGGTTTGTGCTTAAAAATCATGTTCAGTTTAACTGAATAAATAATAAAATTTCAATACAAATAATATTTTTTAGTACTATTTGAAAATAGCTTAATAAAATGTTTACTTAAAAACACTATAGTCCAGTGGTGTTTAATTTAAATTTCTATTTACATAAAAACAAATACATAATTAGTTTTTACTAATTACTTTTTCTTTCACCATTCCAGCTGTTGACAATCAAAGAGCCCTTCTGCTATCTTCTGATCACTACTGAAAAAAAACAACTAAACTGCTTTCATATTCCTTCCACTGACTAAACTAGAAAAGGGAACGAACAAGGAACGCTCCATACACACGTGGACTAAAAAAACTATCTTCCACCAGCACGCCAGGGTCAGCACTGTAGCAGCAACACTGCTCTCTCCCCCATTCAGCTTCCTATGTGTGCATATGCATAACAGCCAAACACCACGTCGCTGGAACTGTGAAGCGCACAGTTCCATACAAGATTTTTGTATCTTTTTCATAAACTGGCGGATGGCTACTGACATTAAGCTTAGGTATTGTATATTGCACAAGTATAAAGAAAGAATTAAAGAAAAAAGGACTCATTATATTAAATGTTATCGATAATATCAAGTGGAAATAGGCGATGCAGTTCCACAGTGCCTATATACGAACCGCCACTGATCACTACTGACTGATATGTAATTTTGCTAAACACTCATCTTGGTTATATTGATTGTGATAATGATTCCTTAATTTTGACTGAAAATATGTTAGAAATATTTATTACAGAAAAAGTTGCTAACTACTAACTTACTGTCATTGTTTCCAGTAGAATCTGCAGAAAAACACTTAGTAACAGAATAAAATTATTTTATGTCGTTATAAATTACTGATCTAAGTTAGATAACTAGATATTATTTATTGATATTAAATTTATTAAAGATGATTTTAAAAAGCTTGTAACTATTTAATAATTATTTATTTAAAATTAATTTAACATTTGCTGGTTATTATTGCTGATTATTTATTCCTATTGGTGAACATCATTTATTTAGTTTTTATGGCACGTAAATTTACTGTAAGAATTTTGAGAGTTCTTTCAGTATAAGGTTTTTAAACAGCGAGCAAAAATAGGATTTAAGCTAAGGCATCAAGGCATCTTAGAAATTCAGATAGAGATTAATAGATGAATTAACAGAATGAGAATTTTGTTAGTGAAATAAATAAAGCGCCTTCTATGAAGAGGAATTTGTATATATATAAATTAATTATACAATACATTTTATGTTGTTGTACACTTGCA
This sequence comes from Lycorma delicatula, assembly GCF_047948215.1. Taxonomy (NCBI): domain Eukaryota; kingdom Metazoa; phylum Arthropoda; class Insecta; order Hemiptera; family Fulgoridae; genus Lycorma; species Lycorma delicatula. The sequence goes on from NC_134460.1 coordinate 28,437,793, forward strand.
TTTAAAAATAATAAAATTTATAAAATGTGAATTAATAACAAGTGCTGCATATAAATTTATAAATTATTAGTGTGCTTTTTAACCAGTGCGATAGTTTTAACATTGCTTGTAAATATTATGTAGCATTTCTTTTTTTCTATAAATATAATAAATTTAACAAAAATAATATTAATTGTTCCCTTTTTCATGGTTTATTTCAATTTAATATTTACTTGTTTTATAATATTATTGTCATATATGAGGCTTACAAGTTCATTTAGAAAGATTTTATTATTAAATTAATTAATTATTGTCAGTTAATAAACAGGTTAAATAAATGACATAGCACATTATGTTTACACAACATATATATAAATAATGAAAATAAAATCTATTCTAATTTATCATTATGACTTTTTCTCTCATTTATTTTTTAAAATGATTATTGATGAGGTAAATAAAAATAACATTTTTTAAAATTATTGACATATTTTTTTATGTAATACAAAAACTAATTCTAAAAAAAAATTTCTAGATAAATATGTATAATTTTGAAATCAATCACATTAGTATAATTATATCGTTAGGAGCAGTTTAGGAAAATAATAAAGTTAAAAAAAGAGTAACCTTTGTAAAAAATAATGATTAAAAATAAATAAATGAAAAATTGATTAAAAATTGTGTAATAAATATTAAATTAATTATGCCCATTGTTATTTATATTTTAAATATTCAAAAATTGTTTTCGGTTAAAAGCTGTTCAGCCTGATTAGGATGAAAGAACAGGAATAATAATTTTATGAATTGTTACTGTCATATATGATTATAACATCGATGTTTGTCTGTGATCTTGAATGATCATCAGATAACATTTTAATTACTCTTTCTTGCTGTAAGATGTTAATATTTAGTTTTTTTATTATTTTATTGACTTATATGAGACTTACAAGTTCATTTAGAAGATTTTATTATTAAATTAATTAATTATTGTTAGTAAATAATCTGGCTAAAAAAATGATTTTATATATTATGTTTACAGAACATTTATAAATTATTTTTCATAATTATAACTTTACATATGTTTATGTGGTGAATTAAGACAAACTAATGATTAGATTTTCAATCTTATCATTTTCATTAATATAATCTTTTAAAATTAAAATTTAATAACTTCCTCTTTTAAGAAAAGAAAAAGTGTATTCTTTATTTATAATTTAGTAACTAATCTCTATATACCATCACATTTAGACAGGGTGTATTTTTTATGGTATTATAAAAAATTATTTAAAACTAAGACTGGCTATGAACTATAATTTTTATTTTAAAAGTATTTCTTATTTTACCTTTTCATCTATTGCCTTTAAACATTTATGTAAAACGTATGATTAGAATGTTACTTTTAATGAATAACTTTTAATGAATAAAAAACTAATTGATACATTTTATCTTCATTAATATTTTTTAAACTAATTTTCTATTCATTAAATACTTGTAAATTTTATGACATTTCATGATGTAATCAATCTAAATTTATGAAATATAATGATGTAAAAACTAACATGATCACTAAACATTGATCCAAGAGCAACTGCAAGTGTTTAATTTTTTATATTGTTAAACTTCAAAAATTTGGTTTAGTTTGTTATTAATAATTAATTTTTGCTGTTGACTGTGAAGGACAAAAATTAAAAATTGAATGTAAATGCCACAGAGACAGAGTAAACTAATTAGGAAAAAGTAAATTTTTATAGTGAAACCAAAATTCCTTTTGCTCTGAACTCAGTTTATACTCAAGCCATTGGATTTATTCATAAAAAAAATTGTTTTAATGTAAAATAGATTTGTAGCAGATCATCAATGAAAATTTTGTGTTTTATTCATAAATACTAAATAATATATTTATGATTAATATATTTATATATTGAATAATTTAGTTTTTGCAAAATATGTTAGATATGGAATTAAAATATGATTACCCATCATATTTTAATTCATTTAAACATTTTTCTTTGTTATTAAATTTAGAAAACTTCTATTATATCTCTGTTAAAAAATGGTACAAATAGAAATATAAAGGTAGGTTTTTGGATCAGTAAATTTATAGAGTCCCAAGTTGTTCAACTATATAAAATACTTGAACTTAAAAATTATGAATATGACAATACTCATATGCAAGATATGTTGTTATGATTATTGAATATCATAATTTGTAGTAACGGTTTTCAAAACTTTATCATACATGGAAGATAAGTTAATATAAAATTTTTCAAATTGATTAAAAGGTGTTTGACAAATTCTTTTCCTCCTAAAACTAAATTATCTTATTTCATTATTAAAATATATTTTTATTTAGTGGTGTTAGTAGTAGAAATAAGTAGTATTAATAACATAAATATATTGTTATTTACTATTATACTGATATATATATATATATATATATATCGTTGTTCTTTAGTTTTAAGTCTTTATGACTTTTCCTATGCTTTTTGAAATCCGCAATATTTGTTTAAAAAAAATTATTTTCATAATAAAATGAATGAAATTAATATGACAGCATTAATTAGTAATACAAAAAATAAACAATGGGCTATTAAACAATGTTTAATTAAAAATTAAACAATGGGCATAATTTTTTACTAAAGAAAAATTAAACATTTTTTTTACTTTTTAATCATAAGGAATTAAAAAAAAAAAGTTAACCACAGATATGAATAATCGTCCCAAATAAAGTATTTCAGAATTTAAAAAAATAAAAAAAGATTTTATTATGATAATTATTTATGTGAAGCTAATATATTTAATATAATGATATATAAATAAATTGATTTTTCTGAGCTAATAATATTTTTACAAATATATATATAATAAATATGTTTATAATAAATTTACCATATCTAAACTAAAGCACAATAAATAATTACTTACAACAAGGCTCATTATTATTCATCTTATAATAACAAAATTATTATTAAATTTCTTATAATTAATTATTGTCAACACAGCCTTGTGAGAATTAATTATCTCTAAAATTTATCCATTATTAATTATATTATTTTAAATATTGTGCATCATATATCATTTTATTCACATCACTTTTAAATTCCTGATAACAAAACTATTTTCATCTAAAATAACTTTTTTGAATATTATTTTTATCCTGTTTAATATTCTGTTTTAATGTGTATATTCTTAACAATTATATTAGCTAAAAACATAGAAGTACTTCTTGAGTACAGTTTATTGTTTTGTAGCCATAATGTAAAATTTGAAAATTTATGATCTAAAATGAAAGCTTTGTTCATTTAAAGTTTAACACTGATCACCGATAAAATGTAGATAACATTGTAACTAGAAATATTTTAGTATACATCTGTATATCATAAATCTAACATTATTTCACTAATAAAATATGAAGCAATAATGACAAAAAACACAGCTACAGAGAGAGAACTATGTATTGGAAAATAATCTGTTCTATTAGTCTCTCAATTTCATTAGTAAATAATGTTATTTTATGTTTTAAATATAAATATATATATAGATTATATATATGCTATAATATTTATTAAAATAAAATGTATAAGATCTGAAAGGAAGTGGAAGTTATTAAGAAGTCAAAAGTATAGCTGAAAGTAGAAGATAATGAAGATAAACATGGTACAAGGGACCTGCCTAAGGGAAGATAAATGTTATATATTATTTATTCCTTTTACTAGTATTCTTTTGTTTTTCGTTATTCTGTAATATTTTTCCATAAAGATTATGCTATAATTGCAATGTATTGTATTGATAGTATTTTTACTGTTATTATGTATGTTGAGATAATGAATAGATTGAGGTTAGAATTAATTCTTGTTATACAATGGATGAAAAGAATAGATATGATAAGATCATAGAAGCTTTACTATGATATATACTGAATTTAAGTAATAACTTAATTACTTAGAAAATAAAAGAATTCCAAAGTGAAAAAAATTTAAATTTGTATTAAATTAAAATATTTTATTATTAAAATTGTGAAGCATCTAAATGTATTAACTAAGATGTTAAAATAACAGTTAATAGTTATATATTAATTTACATTACTTTTTCAGTGGATGCATTGTAACTGGCGATAAATTTCATTTTAATGATAATTGATTAGTATTTTGAATGACTGAAAATTGTGTAAAAATATGTATGGAACATGTAATTTGTGTAAAAGGTGAAAGGAAATATTGTCAATAGAGAATAATATGTTACTTCAAAATGATTGATATTATTTTACATTGCTATCCTTTACACTAGTTATCTCTTATAATATCAGTAGTTTTCCCTATTCACCTTATAATCTCTCAGAGAGTAATAGTTCCTCTCTATATCTCTTTTCTTTATCTTTAACCAATTTTTTTCTAGCACACTTTTTTTTTTGCCACACTGGCTATATTTTTGGCACCACATTGTCATTATCTAATGTGTGGTAGGGTAGATACTTCCTTAGAAAGATGGCAGCTCTGATTGTAACCTTCTTTAGAGGATCTATTTTCTAATCAAAGATAAAAAACAAAAACGCCAGCTAGTGGCTGAGAAATTTATATTGCATACCTGGAATCTTCTACATCCTAAATTTAATCAAGATATTTACTTTACTATCTCTTTTTTCTGCTGTACTGAAAACTGGGAATTCAGAATTTTTTGCACCACTGTTCAGTCACTGTCAATATTTCAGCTAACATAATATTCTCTTTTAGTTTATACATTTGGTAACAATTCTTTTCTCTATTATCTGACAATATTTAGGGAATAGGAATACATAGTCAAGATTATATGTTAAAAAAATAAGATTTTAAAATTCTGGATAATTTATTCTCTTACATTAATAAAAATTAACTAGGATAATGACACTAATTAATATCAAGGCGAATAAATTTATGTGGTCTCATTTAATCTAACTCTTTTTGAAACAAAAGTACTAATTATCCAAATAAAATAAGGTGATGTACTGATGAAAATAAAGGTTCACAGTTATTCTATTGAGTTATGCCAAAATTATGATAAAAAAGTGCAGTTGATTGAACATATTGGCCACAAATTATTTTTTTCAACATTTTTTTTCATATGATAATAGTTAATATAATATTAAAGATTAGATCATTTATTTTTATTGTTACATTTACTATTTTTTTATATTAATTATTAAGGTAATTTATGACCAGATGGAGTTGACTTTTTACAAATTTTCAGAGTTTAGTGTGGAATCAAACTCAGAGCTTCAGTTTTAGCATGCAACCATGTCTGTACCACTAAGGTAGTCATTTACATTTTTTAATCCCATTTTTAAATATTGTATTTATAAAATAAAATTATGAATGATTTGTGAAAAAAGCAAAAATGTTCATTTAAAAGGAAAAAAATAATAGTTTCGATTTTTAGTGTATTCATTTTCAGAACACTTAATACGTCATACTAGAAAATATACCAAGTTTATTTTATTACAATAAATAAAAAAAAAAAAAAACTTAAGTATGTTCCGCTAAATATAATTAAAGATAAATATAACATTATTACAGTTTTGTTATCAGGAAGTAATATTTTCATAATTTTTTAACCATTCATAACACACAACTTCAATAACACGCAACAATAAAATTTAATCATATATAATAATGTACAGTCATGCTATAAATTTATCAATATTTTTTTAAATATATATTTATATAAATAAAACCTGCACTCCAAAACAAATAAACAGTTGTTACACTTAATAAATGTAATTAAAGAAATCTAATTTCTTTAGTGTAAAGTGATTTTTAAATCTAAATAATACTTGTATTATTCATAGTTCATATTTACTATAGTACATATAGCCTACATATATTTATTGATTACCATACTATTGATGAAATTAAAAAAAAATATATATATACCACTGCAAATATGAAATGCAATAATCTATTTATTTTATTATGTTAGAATAAACAACTATAAATCTTTGGCCGCTCTATAAATAAATATTGACATTCTTAGGCCTGTTAGTCAACTACATTTCAAGTAAAATAATGTTTATTTATTTTATTAATAAATTATTTTTTATATTATTCAAAGAAAATATATTAAGTTATTTTTTATTGATTACATAAAATAAATTTGAAATTATTAATCAATTGCAAATGACAAGTTTTGTTTCATTGTTGTATAATAAAGAAAAGTTGATGCAATGATTAATATAAATATTATACAACTTTATAATATTGCATGTTAGTATATACAATGTTAATAAAATAGCATAAATTTAATGATATTGTATGTAGAAGAACTAGGCTTTTACTTTTGAAAAAAAATAAACATGAACATTTAATAATCATTAACTAATAATAATATAAATTTTTTCAAGACTCTAATATCCTGTAATAATACATCTTTTATCAATGTAACCTAAAATAAAAAAAATCCCATCATAACTGCATCACTGCATAACTGGAAGAATCAGACATCTTTTTTGGGATTTAAAAGGTGTTTTGGAGGCTCTGCTGAGTTCTTTTACAATTTTTAAAATGATTTTTCATTTATGATTTCTCTCTGTCTTGTTTTTGTATCTAGATATGGCTTTAACACCATAGCTGGTTATTTCTTTGTATTTAATTGAATGTTTCCAGCATAATAAATAACTCTCTCTTCCACCTAATCCTCTTGCGTTTATTTTATGTTTAAAAAAATCTAAATGAAGGGATGGGACCAAAAACTGTTTTTTCAATCAACTTTAAAGGGCATTGTATCGTAATTATGGAAGTGAGATTTGAGATGACATACAATCAAGATGTTTTGGCTTGATTCATTGAATTGATGATGATTAAGAGTTGTGCGACTATTGTCAGTGAGTAGTCAGTAAATTCTGGTACAGGCATGACATATTTATTTCAATTCATTCATTAAAATTATTTAAAAAAATATAAAGATTAATGAATCATATATTTAGAGAGATCAGTGCAATTAAAGAAATTAAAGATTATCTTCCAGCTATCTTAATTAAAATTCAAAACTAATGTACTGCAAATTTTAATTCTCTGTTTAGATTAATTATATATCTTAATCTCTTTTTCATGAACGCCTACAAAATTAAAATTTATCCATGCTAAGTAACCAATTGTATAGGAAATTTTTTAAATACAGCTTGTAAGTTTAATCAGAAAACAATGTAACTTTTTTTAGCAAATGTTTATATCATAAATCAATAATGAAAATCTTTTATGGTTTATATTTTAACAAGAATTAAACGTTTATTCTTAAAAATTTGTTACTGGTGTTTGTAAATTCAATATAGAATAATTTTCTTAATTTATTGAAATAGGTTACATATAAAAATATACAAAAAAAAATAACATGCATGTTAATAAAATAAGATTAAAAAGAAAAATGAGTATAAAAAATTGTATAGTTTATTTAAAAGATAAAAAAGAAACGCAAGTATTATAAAAATTTGAATTTGAAATTGTTAGAAAGTATGTAGTATTAATAAAAACACATAAGATTTACCAAAATGTAAATGCAAATAAAAGAAATTAATTGCTTTAAAATAAAAAAATAAAAATTCATGCAGATTTTATTTTATAAATTGATACATAAAGAAAAAATGTAATAGAACTATATGAAACAGATCAGAAATTATTCAAAAAAATTATGTCATTTTTAGGAACAAAAACCTGTAATAAAATTCCAAAAGTGTAGAAAAATACAGAAAATAAAAACTGATTTTGTTTTTAAGGGCAAACAATCAAGAGAGTTATTATCACCTTTTAGTTAAGGAAAAATCTTCCCCGCCACAGAGTAACTCAAAATTTAGTAAAAAAAAAGAAACACAAAAAGACAATTTTATCAACTTACATGAAAGGTAATCTATATAGCATCAGAGTTATCAAGCCCACCAAATCATGTGTAACTCTACTGTCTGATTATCTCTTTTGTTACCTCTTGATTATTATAATTTGTGTTAGTTATATTCTCTTTCAACAGACTATGAACCAGTTTTTTGTAATCTTTTCACTAGTATATATATATATTTATTATTTTTTTTCCCCCTAATGTGTATGTTGCAATCTATTCAACTAGTGAACAATAAGCAACTTCCCCACGGCACAATGGAATGAGGATGATATGCATGACATGTAAATGTGGTGTAGCCTTGTACAGACTCAGGCTGACTTTTCCTGAGATGAGTGATTAATTGAACCCCAAAGTACATCAATATCTGCTGTTTAGTTTAGTATTCATATCTGTATAAAAACAACCAACTTTTAGGAGGATTTGAACTTCATAACCTTTAACTTCAAAAATCAGCTGTTAATCACTAGTATATAGATTTTAAAAATTAATTTTGACAAGCACCAATATAAGTAGAAAATTAGCAAGAAGTTAGTAGCATGATACTGTTTACAGTATGTAAATATATCTCTGACCATGATTTGTGTTGACTAATGTTTACAAATTAGAACAGGTATTATACAGAATTATACTAATTCTGTTTATGTATAAAGTTAAAAATTCTATATGCATGATGGATATTTACGTAAACATAATCAATCTTATATTTCATTAACAGTAATAAAGTATAGGGTTAATATATTTAGATTCAGTCATAGTCTTATTCATAGCTTTTGCTATGATGACTATAATTGCTTTAAAAAATATGCCTTCAAGCCAGCAAAGTTGATGTTCGATTTCATGAACATCAACTTTTCTTTTGTAGGCTCTACACCAGAAGATATTAATTTAATTAAACCAAAAATGTAACCCAAAAAATTATTTTCAGGATCTAATTTTACAAGTCTTACAATAAAATAATCAGCGTAATTAAATAATATGACTGTTTCGTAATACCTATGTTTAGTTCAAAACAGTCTGAATTTCCCTCACAGTAAGTGTAAGTTTAATCATTCTGATATGTTAGGAGATTATATAATATTCTTAGTAGTAAATTCTTTGTCATAAATTGAGTAAACATTTCTTGTAATCTCAAAACATAACCTTAATTCAAAAATAATTAATATGAAAACTTCTATGTAAAAGTATTTTAAAATATAAATTAATCGCATCTCGCTCTTAAACATATATGTTTTAGATGCTAATATTTCAAAAGTTTTTAGTTTCTAAAAAAATAAAAACAGTGCTGCATAATAAAAATATAATGTGCATAAAATTTAAAAAAATAAGCATAATATTAAAATGTGCATTATGAACAAACATACATTGTGCATTTATTTTAAAAAAAAGCCATGCATTTAAAGTAAAATTACATTGATAGTAATAAATAAATAAAATAAAAATTATCAGTATTATAAAAAAATGCAAATTCATGCTACATAATAGATTTTATTAATTAAATCTTTAGTTGATTACATTCTGAAAACCTTTTAACAGATATTTTATTGTTTACTGGGCAGTACAACATTCTTTAATAACAGGAAAAAAATCAAAATAGTGAAAAGTAATTTACATTCAAGATGATCGATCACTAGTGAATGCTTGAAAAAGAAGTTTTATAAAAGTAAAGAAAAATATTTTTAATTAATATAAGCAAGCAAAAGATGTAGTTAGTAAAATGGTAAACATAATTATTCTTACACTAAAATTTATAAAAAAAACAATCTTTTTAATTTTTAGATATAATTACATTACAGTAATATAATTATATAAAAAATGCTACAGTATAGAAAGGAATGAAACATGGATTAGCCTATCCTCATTTGTTTTTAACTGTTATGGTTATTCCTGTATAACCTGTTAATTTACATTAACTGTAATGTAAATTTTACAATTTTTAAAATGATTTTTCATTTATGATTTCTCTTTGTCTTGTTTTTGTATCTAGATATGGCTTTAACACCATATCTGGTTATTTCTTTGTATTTAATTGTATGTTTCCAGCATAATAAACAACTTTCTCTTCCACCTAATCCTCTTGTGTTTATTTTATGTTTAAAAAAATCTAAATGAAGGGATGGGACCAAAAACTGTTTTTTCAATCAACTTTAAAGGGCATTCTATCATAATTATGGAAGTGAGATTAATGCCCTAGAGTTAGATTTTACTAAGTGAGATTTTACTAGAGTTAGAATGGGAAAGTTATGAAATCTGTATTGTATTTTTGCATGAAGTTTATTTCAGTCCAGATAGAAATTTTCTCACAGGTGACTTAAATAATGTAAACAAAAAAGAAGTTTATGGAAACAAACAATTTTTTTTTTTTGGTAAATTTTGACAATAGATAACCTGGAATGTGCTCTAAAGTCCATCTTTTTTTATCACTTTTGTGTTTGAGTCATCTAGTATTTTTACCCTACCTATTTTGCCTCACATATATTTTTATTTTCTTGTTTTTTTTTTTTTGGCTCAGCCATTTTTATGAATTTAATATCAATATACAGTCTCCCTTTTTAAATTCAGTATTAAAAGGGTATTAGCTTTTATTAACAGACTTCCAAAAAGGAGGTTATATATTCAATCCGTATATGTTTTTTATAAACATATGTTATGTTTGTTCAAACATAATGTTTTTTCTATTAATCCAATTGAAATAAATCATGTTACAATCGATGCAGATGCTTTTCACAGTTGTTGATCTTGGAAAAATTATTTTAAACACAAAAAATAAGTCTGAAAATTGACAAAAAACGTTTTTTGCCATCCGGTGGGTAGATAGGGACAGTGGGAATCCTGATATGTATGTATGCATCATGTTAGATGTTATATGATCTTCTGAAAGGTAGCTAATGTGAGTTTTTGCTCAAAATATCTAGCATCATTAATAAAATAATAAAAAATCAAGATATCTTGTCTTAAACCTTTCAAATTCAATATACATTATATATAATTTACAACATCAGTAGGGACAGTGGGAATTTTATAATTCTATTTATGTGCATTACATTACATGTTCTTGATGTAAGTTCCTTTTTTTTTTTTTTTTTAATTATGTAGAAAAGCCAATAAAACAACAGAAGAAAAAATAAATCAAGTGGCAGTTTGAGGAAATAAATAATATTAAGATTCTATAAATTTAATCTATTAAAATTACTGAATAAATATAGAATAAATAGAAATCTATAAGTTTGGAGGATAAGATACTAAACAGCAATCAATCATTCTTGGGTGAGAAATTCAGCTTGAAAATTTTATTAATAAAAGTCTCTTCTTCCTTGCTTTATTAATATACATAATGACTAATATTACATATATAATTCCGTTGTGAGACAAAAGTCTCCAGGGTAAGCAGTAAAACAGTAAAATTTCAATTCAATTTGGTCTCATTGAACGGAGTGTCATTCTGGAGTGCATTCTATCGTCCCTCTCTTGCTGGGTCAAGCCATGCTTCAAAATTTTATTAATAAAAGTAAATTAAGAAAATGTATAAAAGAGATAGTTATTAATGAATAAATTATTACCAGTATACATGAAGCTATAGCATTTGGTTTTTTTTATCTTGTAATATTTTAAAATAGAATTAAAACAAAATTGTCAGAAATTTTAAGCGTTATAGTGTTTCATGTGCAGGAGATATTGGTAATTGGAAGCCAGAAGGAAAAATACTTTTATAATTAAAAATTTAGTTGGTGAATAAATTTAAAATGAAATTATAAGGTACAATAAAGAGGAGAAATGTTTAAAGAAGAATCAAATGAAAAGAAGGAAAAAATTAATGTCCATGCACAAGGTATTCCAGACTTTTTAATTTAATATTATAACAAACTACAAAGAGTAAATACTATAAGGGAAAACAAAAGTTAGAAATACACGAAGATAATTAAGAATGAATGATGGTAAATATTCTGAGATAAACAAATGCAGAAAACGTAAATAGAAAATTACATCATCTAACTAGTCATTTCATTCATTATAAAATGATTAGTTAACTTATCATTTTGAGAAAATTTCTGGCGTGATAATTTAGAAATCCTTTGGATATCTGACCAAGGTTTCCTTGTTTAGAACCTAACTGGATTTTTAGTCAAAAAATATTGCTGTAAACATAACAAAGGAAGCCGTATCATTAATCATGTGATGGCTAGGTCTTGACATCTTCATCATTCATGTGGTAAGGGAAAATAAAACTACACCATTCCAGTTATTAAAGAATACATTAATTCCTATTATGAACTTATAAAATTAGTATTATAATTCATATATATATTTAATACATATTTTAATATTAAATAAAAATTTGTGGTGGTTCAGACCTTGTGTGAATAGGAACCCTAAATTTGCTTTGTTAAACATCATTCATTTAGTAGAACTATTTATTTATTTAAATTCTATTTTTTTTTAATTTATAATGGCCATTGAAAATATCAATTTTATTATATTAATTGTTGTTGCAAATTAAGTAGTTTCAGTAAAACAGGATCATGTTATCTATTTTTTAAAATAAGGGTAAAATATAAAGAGGACAGACCTTGTTTAATACTCTAGTTTCTTTAAATAATCAAGTATATGATGCATAGAATTTATCTTTGTGTGACTGAATGTACACTACTTGCTACACAGTGCATCTTAATAATAAAAATGTTAAATAATACAATAAATAAGTTTAAAAAAGAATCATCAGCTAAATAGTTACAATCTGAATTGCAATCTATGATAATTATTATAATTTATTTACAAATTTTTATTAACTTTCTTTAAAAGTTATTTTCTTTTATTATAGTTTCATTATGATGCAGCACTTGCATTAGTGTTAGTTTAATATATTATTTAATATTCCTCTGTCATTAAAAAAAACTATAGATGAACTCAAGTTAATATAAATGTAGATCATTGTTTGATTTATGGATGAATTGTCATTAGTGCTACAACACTGTACTGGAAATTAATTCAGTATTTAGCACACGTATTGGAAATAAATGTTGATCGATACTTGTTGTTTTAGTTCACTTAGCTCACTCATAGAGGCAAATGTGACTATAAATATGTCACATAGCAAACAATATGGTACTGTTGTTTCTGTCTTAATTTAATATTATTTACTTAATAATATCATATATTATTTAAATATATTAAATATAATATTATATATTATTTAATATGATGTATCATTTACTGTTTATTAATGAATGTTCTGGAATAGTTGTTTTAGAATTAATTCAGTTTTCTGATTTATAAAAAATTAATTTTTTATTTATTTGTTATTTTAAATTTAAATTAAAATAATTATCTTCAAATAAGAATAATTTTATTAATATATATAATATTTATTAATATGTATTTTAAAAATACATGTAATTCCATAATTAATTTTTTGTATGATATTTTTATACTTTTTCTCAAAAAAAGAGGATAGAAAAATGTATAAAATAAATATAATTAAATTAAGTACTTTAATTAGTTACTTAATGTGTAGTTAATTTTTATACATACTTATAATAATTTTATTCCCTAATTGCAATAACAAACTGTAGCTTGCAATTGTATTTTACTGGAGATAATTTTTTGTATGTCAGCAAAAAGTGAAAGGAATATACTGCAGGATTTCTTCCTAATCCAATATATATATATATATATATATATATATATACATATTTCCAACTTTAGCTGTATATTCCTATGTTACTGTATATATATATTTCCACTTACTGCTTTTATTTTATATCCAAACTTAGCACTTCAGTAAAGATCTGTTTCAGATCTCTGTGGTATACTAACATAGAATATGTATTTATAATATTAAAAAAAACATAATTTAAAGTATTAACACCATAGAGATGTATGTTCATCATTTCAGTCACTAATATATATGTAATAATTAATTTATAATTAACTAGGATGTTTTAAATCATTTTTTAGGAATTTTTTTTGTATTGGATAGGGTAGTAAATTGGAACCCTTCAACCTGATGTTTCTGCTATGTTAGTAATGATTCAGAATGTAATAAATATGGAAAAATTAAAGTATTTACACTAAGGGTTTTTACCCTTAGTAAAAATGTAGCTTTAGCTATTGATATTTTTATCAATAGCTGAAGCTACATTTTTAAACTTTTAATGTAATCGCTGAAGTTAAAATCTTGACGCCTGCACTCAGGAAAAAATTTCCTTTAGTTGGTCTTAAAATTAAAATAAAAATAAATGTGTAGAAAATTTACAAAATAAAGTTTTCTTAGGTTCAGATTCACATGAAAACTTTTACAGGAAAAAGTTTGCTGTTATGAAATATCCCTCACATCAATTTTTTGATAAGACAACCAGGATTTGCTTTTCTTTATCATTTAGTTTTCTTATTACTTTAAAGATGGTATTTTAAATATTTTTACATATTACTGGTTTTTTCTTTTGCCCAAACATATTACTTCATGTGTAGGTATTTCCATACTGGTATAGAAATTATAATTATTATTTCTGTCCATAAAAGTATAAACATTAAATGAAACTACTTGTTTTTATTTATTAATTCTGTGTTTTGTGATGCTACTCTGATGAATTTTCCTTATCTTTTCAACCAATTCTAAGTTGTGCCTTTTGTTACTTCTGAATTAAAACAGCTATCTACTACAGTGTTCTATGTTTATAACATGATATGAATAAAACATTTATTTATTTGGACAAGAACTAATTTTTGGTTACTCCAAACATTATAAAGATATCATTTCCTTAATGATATCTTAATCTTAATTAAGATAATTAATCTTAATAAAGATAAATTAATCTTAATTAATTCCTTAATCTATCTCTTCAACCTTTCCTCTTTCGTGTATTGATTTTTCTTATCCATCTTATCATCTTATATTATGGTACAGATCACTAATTATTTTTATGTGGTAAAGAGATTATAAAAAAAAATAATTTGTTCATATTATGTTTTAGATTCATATTGTGTTGTTGCAGGTTATGTCATTGTTTAGCCACTTAATTCTAATTAGTGCATCTCTCTGAGATTTTTTTTTTAATATAGAACAATATAATATTTAACAATTGTATGATAAAATTTAAAAAAAAATCATTTTTTAATAATGTTACAAAATGCAATTGGTGGTTGATTTATGAAATATATGTTATAGAATATAATGTTATAGTATAGAATATAATGTTGTAGTAGAATATAAGTAATATTTATTTCCCGTATAAATTACTGGAGTATTTGCATTATTTTTAGGAGTCATGGATTCTATAATATTTAATAAACCACCTTCTATTGTGTGTTTATAACGTGTATGTGTGTATAAAATTTGTTATTTAATTTTTTAAATTTAATTGTTGCTTAAGGAAAAGCATGTATTATATTGTATTGTACTGAATGTATTATATTGCATGTTTTGTTGAATGTGTATACTATTTGTAAACAAAAAGTCAGAAACAATAGTAAAGAAAAAAATAGTAAATGCTTACATAAAGGCACCTAATGTATAAAGTACTTCATGCATATTTTTTAATATTAAAAATATTTTTGTAAAACTAGAAAAACATATTCGAAGTAGAAATTCATTCTCTAATGTACAATAAAGCAATAAGTAATTATAATAAATAAATTAAAAAATTAAATGAATTAGATTAAACTTTTTGATACTGTAATATTTACGCCCTTTAAATGTAAAGTTTCAATGAAATGTAGCTGATCATAGATAAACTTATTTAATATGCTCCATCATGCATGTATGTATCTTTTGATTCTGGTTGTACAGTTTCTGTCATAAGATGATTTGCATAGCCATACTGTTCACTTTGTTGTTCCATTGATCCGTAATTGACCATTTGACCCTTTCCTTCATACTCCTGAAAAAAAAGAAAATTCATATAACCTAATTAAATTTTTAATTCAGTAAAACTATTTTCACTTTATTATATACACATTCATTTTAAAACATCTCAGATAAAAATTTAATTACTATTAAACATTTTACGTATATTCTAATGTAAATATAACATAACATTAAATAAATATAAATATAACATTTTAAGGCCCTTTAAAAAATCTGATTAAGTTTTCAAGATATAAAAATGGGTCTGATTTTTCTTTGATCTTTGTAAATATAAATGATATAGTAAATACTAAAGTAAATTAAAAATTCTATTTATTCAATATATATTTTTTTAAATCTCTTTTTGTAATTTTTAGTAAATTTTATTTATTTTTTGGGTTCTTGGGAAGACAAAAACTGCATTTCTTAAAATTTGATGTTTTATGGCAATAGAAATATGCTGGGAAGTAGCATGCTGTAAAATTATGGGTGTGAGTAAGAAAGAATTAAACACCAATGACTAAGTCACGTTGGTTGCTGACAAGCACAGGATATCCAGCAGATGATTTCAAAATTTGAAGACATTTTGACAGAATTAAGAAAACAAAAGTAATAGCAGACAATGAGCCAATGAATGTCAGAAGGACATATATATACAGAAGGAAGTATTACTGACAAATACAAGGGCGGTCCAGAAAGTAACTTACGTTTGTGCCTAGCATGGAGATGAGTGGGGATAGAGCTACCATCTTGGCGTCAGAACGTTTCTACACTCAGTATGCATCAAGCTGTCATAGCGTATGGACTGTGATTTTTCTACCTTGTTGGTTATGAAACATTGAAATGTACGCTTCAATAGAAAATCCAGCGAGTTGTGAGGTGCGTTCAGTGATTAGGTTTTTACTGGAAGAAAACCTCAAACCAATTGAAATTCATTGGCAACTTTCTGAGGTGTATGGAGATGGAATAATGAGTGAAGGTGGAGTTGGGCAGTGGTGGTTTAAAAATGGCTGCACCAGTCTTCATGATGAAGCCGTAGTGGTTGGCCTAGCCTTGTGACTGATGAACTGATGATGAAAATCAACGATAAAATTCATGAAAATCGCCACATTATGATTATGGAACTCTCGCTTCATTTCCCCCAAATTTCATGAAGTTTACTGCATGAAATTGTGTCGGGGAAGCTTGGTTAACCCAAGTTTTGTGCAAGATGGGTGCCAAAATTCTAAGGCGGAAAGTTTCTACAGAGAAGGAATTGAAAAGCTTGTGCATTATTACGATAACTACCTCAATTTAAATGGCAACTATGTAGAAAAATAGTTTAAAATTGTACCTTTCAAATGTACAGAATACATTTTTTTTTATTTGGTTGGTTTTTTATTTCAAAACGTTAATTACTTTCTGGATAGCCCTCATGTAACGGTAAACGTTTTTAAGTAGAGTGTTAACAAAAGATTGCAAAGTAAGATTGCAAATGAAAGAAGAAAAAGAATAGAAATGGATAAGGAAGCATATAAAAAAAATATGGATATAGAAAAAAAAATTGTTGTGTAATAAGATGGAATTAAACTTAAAGTCTAAAGAAGTGTGAAGAATAAATCTTGTGAAGTGTTGTGTTTTGAGTTTATTTCTGTATGTTTATCAAAATGGGAACTAAGAAAAAAGGAAAAGATAAACTACAATCATTTGTAATTGGGAATGGAGAAAATTAAATGGACAAAGTGAAAAAATAAAGTTATGAGGAGAGTGAATGAAAATTAAAGCTGAATCAAAACAAAGTAACAGAAAAGGTAACTATTTGTGATATTTCATAGAGGAGAAAGATTGAAGATTGATTGATAAAAGAGGAGAAAGATAAAAATAGTGCTATAAAAAAGTAAAAGGTGCAAAATGTGAGAATAATAAAAAAATAATAATAAAAATTGCTGATGACTAAAATGAAATGAGGTATTAAAAAGTTTAGCTGGAAGTAGAATAGAATGGAGTTGAACAAGATAAAAGGGACCAACCTTAAAGAAGGCAAACTTATAATGTGATACTGTACACAGGCATCTAAATATAATATTTTATCTTGGGAGTATTTGGCAAAGTTGGAATGATTCTTCAGGATATAAAATTGGACTGTTAGATTTTTATTTGTGTCAGTAAATATCACAAAATTATAGTAAATTAAAAACTTTGACATTTTTATCACATTTACAATTACAATTGTGTAATGTTTGTAGAAAAAAGCCAACAAAGAGCTTTTTTTACATATTGCTGGTGTTAAAAGTCAGCTGACAAGCTTTCTGTCCAGCTGCAAGAAGTCAGAATCTAGCAGTTGTCTCACACACACATTGATTTATATGAATAAATATTAAAAATATATGAGAGAATAAATTTCTATATCTATTGTATTACTGTTTGCCATTTATAATAATTCAAACAGTGCACAGTAATACAATGTATGATTTTTATAATACATATCATGAATTAATTATAATAATTGGTTTGTTTAACAAATAGTTTGATATGTGTAAGTCTGTTCCACTGAATGAGATTTTTTGATTTATGTCTAGTGCACATAATTTTGGATCAAGTTTACTTTTCTTGACTAATAATTGATTCTGTGTTGAAGTAGTTTTTCTTTTACAGCTACTTACCTTTCCTTTGAAGTGAAAAGTTTCTTTAAATTGTTTTAAATTGCATTCACTTCTCTAGGCCAACACCTCACTCAGAAGCTACTTGTTGTTGTCTTATACTGGTATACTCAGAAACAGTCTTTGAATGCTTTCTTGGAGTTATGTTCATTATTATACATTCACACAGAACAGAAAAATAGGGAAAATATGATTTTGTAGTAAAAAAATAAATAAATTTTCACAAAACACTATTTATACTATGAAATTGCTAAAGAACCAAAGAACAATAACCTCACATTAAAACAACTTAATGAATGACAATTTAAAAAGAACTTACTGAATGACAACTTAAAGAACACATTACACAGACAACTTAAAGAATGAGTGTGGTCAAGCAATGTAACCACAACATACAGATTAACAAAGAATTCTCTGTATTTAGATTAATTTGCATGCTACAGCAGTGTTTCTTAACCTGTGAGGCATGTCCTTCTATGGGGGAGTGAAAACACTAAATGGGGGGTGCGAGCATATCAAAAAGAAAATGTTATTAAAAAAATTTATTAATTTACTGAAAGGAAAGCAAAACAAAATACATTCTGACATAATAAATAATAAAATACACATTTACACTGATATAATATACCTATAAATAGGGTTTTATCAGTACTGCACAATGTATTTAATAATTAATTATCAATATTAATTTAAAAACAAGTTTTATAATTATTAGTGACACCCTTGGGCCTGTCTTGCAGAACAAAGTTCTTCGAAGGAAGATTTAATATTAAAAATACTCACTGAGTTCTTTTTCTATATTTAGCTGAGATCTATATTTTGTCTTCAAAGCAGCTACCGCAGAAAATCTGGTTTTGCAAAGCAGGATGTTGAAAGTGGCAATAGCATACGACATGCTCTTGTTTTCAGTGCTGAAAACTCATCATCCATCCTATCCAAAATTCAAAGAATGATTTATTACTAAACTGTCTTTTGATTTTGCCACTTGTCATGAAGTCTATGAAGATTTCTTCTTCAGCAGTTGAGAGCCCTTCGGAAGTATTTTGAAATGAATTGCTAACCCACTTATAGCTTGCTACCAAGTTGCATCAGCAAGAAAATACTTTTTTAAATTCTTTGCCAACATGGCTAAATGATTTTCAATGGTTTCAAAAACATCTTTCACATGTTCTTCAGCCTTGTAAGTTTTAACACATTCATCCACATTTGCAAAACATTTCTCAGTTTTTTGCTTTAAATTTCTGCTCCACCATTCCAATTTTCTACAAACAACATTAACTTTATCACTTGCATCTAAGATATGTGTATTTGCTCCTTGGAGTTGAAGATTCATGGTACTTAATTTCTTGAGAATGTCGACCTATTAGCTCAAGTCCATCACAAATAAACCATCTCGAAACTGCTTGGCTTCTGGACAGTTTTCCTCTTCTAGAAAAATGTTGATTTCATCTCTTAATTCATAAACATGTTGCAAAAATTTCCCACGTGATAACAACCATCTTGCCTCGTAATAAAATAGTAACGCTGAATGTACTGCATCCACGTCTTTACAAAGTGCAGAAAAGATTCTTGATTTTAGGGGTCTTATTTTTATATAATTTACTACAGTTACAACCATCAGCACAATCAGACCAGGACTCATTTCTTTGGCAACCAGAACTTCTCTGTGGATCATGCGATGTGTCCACACACATTGTGGAGATTTTTGATTCACAAGTGCTTGTATACTTTGGAATCTTCCAGATACTGAACGAGCACCATAAGTGGAAATTGTGACACAATTTAAATTTTTGTCTCGTTTATAAAATCATTTAAGATAGCGAATAATGCAAGTGCTTTTGCTTTGATTTCTGTTTGTTTGCAGACAAGTTAGTTTTTTTAATGCTGACATACCATTACAAAATCGAACGTAGGCAATGAAATAAGCATCTTTATTGCTATCTGTTGCCTCATCAAGCTGAATTGAAAACAATTTGTCACGGAACTTCCCGAAAAGCTGATGTTCAGCTTTTAGCTGAATAGATCAGATATAGCTGATCTTCAGCTATATCACCAATTTGACGGGCAACAGTATCATTTGATAGAGGTAGGGACTGCAATTGTTTGGTAAAATTATCTCCAAACATAGTTTCTACAATCTCAATTGCAGCTGGCAAAATAAGCTCTTCAACAATAGTGTGAAGCTTTTTACATGTGGCTATTTTATATGAAACTTTGTAAGAGGCAAGTAAAGCTTTTTCATTCACAAATTTTTTTTTTTTAAATTATGTTTGCTTTTCATATGATTTTAATTTTAATTTGAAGAATTCTTGTTCTCATTATGAAGCGTTTCCAAATGTTAAATTTTTTTAGGTTTCATGCTGTCTGCTGCCAAAAGTTTTGAGCAAATGAAACACAGGGGCCTTTCTTCTTTATTTACTTCAGTACTGGTAAACCCAAAATTGAACTATTCTTGAGAATATTTTCTTGATTTTATTTTCGGAACCACGCTCGTGTGTGCACTTGTTGATGCTTTACTAACGTCTTCTCGCTTACGCTCATTTAAAAATATGTCCACGATTCTGTACAAATCTACTGCCGTGAATATTTAATACCGTGAATTGCAACATACACATTCACAATAGATTTGATAGCGATGGAAGGACGATGACTCGACTGAGACTGGCTGGAATTGAATGAGGTGCAGCATTTATACATACACGTTTGCGTAGACGGTCGCACAGACTTTCCACAATGTTCGAAAAAATTCGGAACTTTTCTCGAAGCCGCGAGATTGTCCGATATGGTGGACTAAGACAGAGAACAGTAGAGAAGCATCGATTCTGGTTTTGTCAATGCAGTGGATCGGTGTAGCCATAATCAATAAATTTACTTATTCTTGGTAATTTGTAAGGTTTGTAGTTAAGGTCGTAGTGTAGTTGAAACGTCAAAATACTCGAAATAAATTATGTATTTCAAGTATTTTGAATTGTATACATTGTTGTTGAATCAGAGGGGGAGGGCGCGATGAAAATTGGGATGCAGGTACTGAGAAGTAGAGAAATGCTGTGTTACAGTATAAAACTAAGATAAAAAATGAATTAAATTCTTAAAAGGAATCGTTTTTTATTAAGAACAAAAGAATACAAAAAAATAAAATACTTATTTGAACTGAACTTTAATTATAGTGGGAAATAACTATATGTAATGCTTCAGCCTAGTAGACCTCATGAACTGAAAATCAAAGCATCGTGTGAGAAGTTTGTAAAAAGCGCTAGCAGTGGCAAACATAAGAACTAATGGGGTGCTCCAGAACTCCTCTGTGCACTCGAGGGTTAATTATGTACCAGTTTCATTTATTTATTTTCTTTGTATTGTTGAATCACTGTTATTTCATTAAAATAGAGATTTCTCTATATTAATATGGACTGTAACCATTTTATTTTTATTTATGATTCTGTACTTTGTAATATTGCTTGTAAGATTTTTCCATAGTATCCCTTGTTCCTTCAAGGAAATTGCTGGAATAGTTCTTTTTGTTATCCATGGAATAGAAAGAAAAGTTATCTTAATGTATGAGTTGTGTGGGGATAGACCTTGCACACTATATGTAATTTGCGTTACAAAAAAAAATAAAATAGCAGAAATAATCCTTTAAAATTTTTTGCTGTAACTTAAAAATTACAGTATTATTATTTAACTCTTAATTCCAATAAATAATTATAACTTATTGAAAAGTTACATTACCTGTTTTGGACTTGTAACTGCACCCTCCATTGGATCCCACTGTTTTTTCACTTCCTTTTCTTCTCCAACAATTTCTTCAGCCCATGGTTGTAGTTCTCCTGATGCAAATACTCCATAAAATGTGACACCAAACATATGTACTGTTGCTGCCATTATGAACACAAACTTCCAACTTTCTGGAGTCTGGAAAAAAATTTATTGTGATTATTTTTAGTTTCATTTATAAGCTGTATTAGCATTTATGTAGAATCTTTGAAGGAATTTTATTAGATTGTCTGAAGCTAAATAAAGTTGTTGAATGAATTAAGTTTTTCATAATTAATTAATTATAGAAGATTTGAATAGATAGTTTATTATAGAAGTTTCAGAGTAAAATCTGAGGGAACTAAAATATTGGAACATATAAACCAGAAAAGTAGGAATTACTAGATAAAGCCAGTAAAAATGACGTTAAAGGTTTTGAGAATGTATAAGTGTAAAAAAGAGTACAAAACAGTCAGTCACATGACTGACGAAACATTTCCATGTTTAGAATAATGATGAGATTGTGATGACTTATTTTAAAGTTGAATTTGATATTATGTGTATTAGATACCTCAGCCAAACACTTGCAGATGACCTAACATGAAATATAGGAACTCCTAAAAATGGCATACCTTACTGCAGTAATAACAAATGTTCAATGTGGCATTTATTTTGGACAGTAAGGAATGAAGTATTTTCCTACTGTATATTCTTCACTAAATTTACTTTTACCTTTATTTCTTTTACCAATTATTTACTCTCTACAAAATTTATAGCTATTAGCTTCTATTTCTTACCTAGTTCAGTTTTTTGAACATATAATTAAATTATAAAATTAACTTTTTTAAATATTAAATTATATAATTTAGACAATTATGTTTTTTAAAACTAGGATTTTAAGAGTGATTCAGAGCTGTTTGTAAAACAAATACAAAGAATACTGCTGGAAAATAAAATTAATCAAGATTTCAATCGGTTATTTGACTGAATAAGAAGTCAACACTAATATAAGATAACAGATTAAATAACTTTACTTATAATCTTACTTAATTCATAATTTCTTGCCCTTTCTATTTATATTTTAGTAATGTCAATGTAAAATAAATAAATAGCATACTTTTCCTACAGTAGAATAACTTACATGATCTTCAGTTATATTGTCGATAGCAATTGGAAGAAAAAGCCCGGCTATTGTACCAACACCATTAGACATACCCATCAGAATACTAGCATATCGTGGCGCAATGTCAAGATGATTTACATTGAAACCTGAAAATTAAAAATATTAATTTCTTTTAATTATTGTTATAACTCTTAGAATTTATGTAGGGTGGCTATCTATAAGTAAAAAGTTTTAAAATGTAGATGTGTGTATCTTGAAATTCTTTTCATAAATATATTGACACATGAATGAGATATCTACCTCAAAATCACATAAGATGACATAACTGAGAAACATGTTAGTGTAAATACAGTTTATGAGTTATTAATGTATTATTTTTATAACATTAGTAACTTTTATTTTGAAATAGTTACTATCAATCATTGGCAGTTCTTCTTTGCCAGATCATACCAGTGATGCATTGATTCAACTGCTCCCAGCATTTCATAAACTTAGCAGATGACAACTTATATCCGCAGAACCCAAATAGGGATAAAAGAAATTAAACATCAGAAAAAAAAATTGGGTTATGTGAAACGACAATCTGTCTATAGAGGACCTACAGTAAAATGCAAACAATTCTTAAAGAAAAGCTCAAACAAAGCCCATGCTAGGCATCACATATGCTTATCCTGCCCATATTCTTTTGAACAGATTGAGAATCATTTATAACAGAAATTGAATTTTGTCCAAACATGAAAAATCACTTGAGAATAGGTACAGAGTTTTTAAAGGAATGACTTTGCCTAAGCTTGGAAATGTCTAGCATTTGGAATAATCCAGCTGTAATATAAACTGTTCAATCCACCCTCCTTATTGGAGGTGAAGTATATTAATAAAAAAATCTACTGAAGAGAAAAACCTTACTAATGAACAAATATATATTTCAAATTTATCTTGACTTTGCTCATGAAGTCAGTTAAGATTCATTTTGGTGAATCGTATATCAACACATTAGTAATCTAAATAAAGAATGGTAAATATTTTCTTTGAATTTTTTTCTTTTGTTTGCTTTATCAATTAGAATATTCTGAAAACACAATTATTCTTAACATCAAATTAAGGAACAACATTTTATTACAGGAGTAGTAGATTTGGTACATTTCTGTTCTTCATAGTTTATATACATTTAATGATACTTTATTCTATATATAATAATTTGCATAACATTCACACAGAATAAATATAAATTATAAACAAAAATAACATCCAATTATATAATACTTTATAACAATTTTTTTTTTTTTTAAATTTATGTTATTTGAAATATTGAACCTTCTAATCATTAATGTACATATATATAGACAAATTTTTATGGAGAATTTAATTATCTTTCATTCATACTAATGTAGATAGGAAGGAATTCCTGGTTTTAAGGCAATAGATCTCGTTCTTGATGACCAGTGGTTCTGCAACAACTGAAAAATTACAGGGAAACTGAAGGATGTAAAGAAATGATTAATATGTTGAATGGTTATTTTTGTGAAATTATATATATATATATTTTCAAGTGGTTTAATAAACTGGTTACCATAGATAACTAAAATAAACAATTCATAGTACAGTTTCATTGTATTCTGTCAGTGTCTCTTAGTGGCTAAAGACCATTAATGTTCATTCCACTTGAAGTAGAAAAAACGGTAGAAAGAAAGATGTTGGAGAAAAAAGTAGAAGTATCTGTGTGGTTTAGCACACCATTTTCTTAAGACACCTCAACAATTTATAGATATGAGCAACTCTGAAGTTTGCCCTCTTGGCCCAAATCTGCTAGTTTCATTGATATTTGTCAAGAAAATAACTAATATCTGTTATTGTTTAAAATTATCAGGACTAGTAGATTCTAGATTTAAGATTAATTTGCCAGAAAGAATGCTCGCCTTAGTTAAGCTAATCACTAAATGAAAATTATGAAATTGAGTTAAATTACATTTACATTTCAAATAATTATTTTCAAATTAGACAACTGATACAATTGACATATTTTTTATATAGGTAAAATTTATTTTTCCAAAAATAATAATTCCTTAATTTGTTTTTCCCCCCGATGGTAAATTATGAAAAAAGCATAAAATTATTTATTAATTAAAAAAAAAAAATTGATCGTACCTGAGATAGCAAAACCACTAAATGCTACACCACATGTTAAAGCAAGATTGGCTGTTACTGCAGAATGTGCATGTGCAACAACAAGGAAGAATAATGCTTCCATACCAAATCCACCACAATTAAAAAGTTTACGTACGTTAGTTGTTGTTAGGATTCCGTGTTTTCTTACATGATCTGCTAGCATACCTCCCAAAGGTACAATTATTGTCATCAGTAGATGTGGTAATGCTCCAACGAAACCAGTCTGTCAAAAGAAAGGTGTAAAATATCATTATTTTAAGAAAATGTTTAAATTATTATTTTAATATTGAAATGTAGAAAACAACAAATAAATAACAATTTCATTTGACAAATTCAATAGCAATTTTTTTTTTCAAGTAAATTCTATTTTCTGCAAGAATGTGCACTTCTCTTCTCTTCAATCAGTTCTACCAGTTTGGTCAGTAGCCAGCCCAAAATGACTGGATTAATAAAAAAAATAGTAATTTACCTTTCTTTGTCTTATATAAATTTTATTTTATTTACATTTAGCTAAAAATTACTTGATTAAAAAAATCTTCTACCAATGAAAAAGCAATTTTTAAAGACTTTTCAAAAATTAGAAAATTTGTATTCATCATTTTTTGTTACTTAATACATTTTATAATATTTATTATTGTATCTATGTGGCCCTACTTAACAACTATAATTTAAATCAACTATTATGTGACATAATATCTTATTATAAATAAGTATCTCCTGCTACTTTCTTCAAACAACTATCTTCCTCAATGTCTAATTTTTAGAAAGGACATATAAATTTTACGCTGATAGTTAGTAGTGTGGCAAATGTCAAAACTAACTGGCATTCAAATATTAAATAATTGTAAAAATAAATTAAGAATAATTTCAAAACATGAAAACATTTTATATATTAATATATTTATTAAGCTCAAAAGGATTGACTGTTATTCGTAATACTACTTAATGTGGCAATTGAGTCTTTTGGTATTCAACAGTTAAAAATTTTAGATGGGTTCATCATTAAAAAATAGATGGTCTAAATGCATCATAATAGTATAAATTTAGGTGATTTCACATTTTTTGAGATTATTTTTAGTATCAATGCCTTAGAAACTATTGAAGCTGACTTTTAAAAACTTAATAATTTATTTAAGAAATCAAAATTATATTTTAAAGAAAACTTAAAAAAAAAACACCAAAAAAATCATATTTTATTCAGAAAATCCAAATATAAGGTCAAGTTTTTGCTAAAATAATCTTATCTAAGTTTTCCTTGTAAAGTTGAGAATAATGTAGTATTTTATGATAACTTTATATTATAATAATACTAATAATAATGTATGTTTAAAAATTGTAATTTAACTACCTAATTACAATTATTAATGATAATAATCTTTTTAAATACCTCAGCAATTTGTAAATGAAACACATCTCGCAAATATGAAGCCTGAAAGAGAACTAAGAGATAAAAATTCCATGAACGGCAAAAATTTGCAACTATAATTGCATATACTGGCATTGATGTAGAAAATGCTCTCCATGGTGTTGTCGAAATTGTTGGCATTGCTTGTTGAGTTGTTGTCCCTAATGACTGTTCTATATACATCAGTTCTCTGGCAGATATTGTTGGATGCTTACATGGTTTTTCAAATGTTAACCATAGCCAAAACAGATACCATATGAGTCCCATCAGTCCTAAAAAAAAGATATAATTTACAGATTATTGTTCCTAAATACTGAATTAAAAGAACATTTTGGTGGAATTTATTATAACTTACATCTTGTCAAATTAATTAAATAAATTTCTTTATAAACAAAAATTCATTTAGTTTTTGAGTTTAAATGCTTAGTTAATTACTAATGTTGATTTATAACAATATTAGTGTACTGCAATATTATTCTGGACTTTGGTTGAATTATATACATACGTTGATTGATTGCACTGTAAGAAATAAATAAATTAATACTCATTCAGTTTATATAAGCAAAATATTATTCATAAAGTGTAAAATAAAGGTGTTTGAATTCAGTGTAAAATTGAATTCTTAAAATGTATTCATAAAGTTACAAAACTATTAATTAATATTCTAGATGACATTTTTATCCTGTATAACCTCAACAAACAAATATAAAAAATGAGAGTTGTATTTACAGTAATAGTTGGAAATGTTTTCTGATTTCTGCGATAACCTGTATTGCAGCAATTGAAAGTGTTGAGGTTTCTCAACATTTTCAATTACTACATTTATTGTCAATTGCTACATTTTAATGTTTTTGTGTTAAAATAGACTAATCCCTAAGAAATAATTTTACATACTGTCATTCTTTAAATGTGTTGTTCATAAAGTTACGCTGCAGCCAGCAGCAGTCTCGCTCATCAGTTTCTAATATAATGATAAATTACATTATCTTTTCATAACCTTTACCTAAATTTTTTCATTGATAAATATTCATAAATATTTATTGGTTTAGTGAATTTACATATACTCTTTACTTGCAATGGAGTATCATTAAACACATGGTTTTTTAAAAATTCCAATATGTATTGTTATAATTGCTTTTTTAACAAAGTAGTATTGTTAAATAAAGCTTTGATAGAGTAGATAACATTAAAAACTTCAAACTATTAGGAAAAAAATGCATAATTGAATTTGGGGCTTTGTAAATACCCTTGTACATCCATTTTGACAGTTTATTGATATCCATGGTGAATTGTTTGGTATCTATTCAACATTTAAAATGTAGGTCAGTTAAACAATTTGTTGATTTGGATTCAGGAAATGCCTTTGCATTATTTAAAAAAAAATAATAATAATAATTTGGAGTTGCTTTCAAAAACAAACTTACATCTAGTCTAGGATAAACTATAGTTTAATCTATTCATATATCACTTGATATTAATAGCAAAGGAAAATGAAATTATATAGTTGATATTTCAGGTTCTGAAGAGGGTGGAAAATTGACATCATCAACCTTGATCAGAGGTAGTCCTTTGTAATGTCTTTTCCTTACTGTTTATTCCTTCTTCCTTGGACAAGTGCCATGGGAGTTGGATCAGCCATCCTAGTCTCATCCATACTATGCTGGTATCTTTTGGTAGCGGACTGGGTAGCTACCTCTTTATTGGAGCTTAATGGGAAATTAGCCCTGTGTTTCTGAAAATCTTTTCAAAGACTCTTTCTATACGGGGGTTGACAAAAGACTAAACTAGTATGTAGAATTATAAAGATTGGTGTATATTATGTTGATATGTTACTATTCATTATGTTATTATTCATTACTGTACTATACTGTATTAGTGAATGTTTACAATACTGTAAATACTGTTTAAACATGTTTACTTACTTAAATTGTAAGAAATATTATTTACATATTTTTATGAAAATAATCGATCTTATTTTCAGAATTCTTTTATTATTTGATAAGCTGTATTAAAATAATGAAAATGAGCTAAATATAATTGTACTAAATTTCCTGTGTAAATACTTTATTGTGAGGGAAAGTATGAAATAACTCTATTATATCACACCAATTTTAGCAAACTTCTGTCAAGGTTTATCTTGTTATCTAGAGACTGGAAAACAATAACCATGTTTACAACATAATTGTGTGGTATATATGCTATCTCAAATTTTATCACAAGAAAAACTAAAAATAAATTTTTTAAATTGTTTTATGAGTACAATGATTCCCAGAAAAAATAAAAACTCAATTCATACATAAAAACACTAGCTAAAATAAACTTAACTACTTAGCACTTTTCCCCAATCATCAGAAAAAATAAACTACTTAATACAACTTAAAGTATTAAGTAGTATATTCATGAATATATTTATGTTTACTGATATTTTTCAATTTTCTAAAAAGTTTAAATACACATGATCATGGTGATACACTATTCATTTTTTATTTATTGAAATCAGTCTTATTTTTCTGGAGAAATGGGTGATATAATTGTTAAACTTTCTGTGTTGAAAGTTATCTTAGCTTCATTGTAAACAGTACTCAACATAGAAATCATATTGTTCTTATCAGAAAATATAATAATAATTATTATCTTAATAACAACAATAATTGTTAAACATCGATTTAAAAATAATGTTAAACAATTTGTAGAATTAGTATTTTTTTAAATTAATTTTTCATTATTTTTATGAGCAAGTTTAGAACTGAGCATTTTTTGGTGGTACTGGAGATAAATAAGCCAGCACAGAGGTCTCGCCAATCAGTAATTTACTCTTTTCAAGATTTGATAAGTTTCAACAGTATGCAAAAAAAATATACTATTCTTCCATAATGCCTGTCTGAGGAAGCACTGTTCATACGATTCTACTAGATCACTAAGATGAATAGTAAAGATATTTTTACTAAATATACTTTTTTTATAAAGATATTAATGAATATTTATGGTATTACTAAGTAACTGCCTTTTATAATATAATGTTTATATTGAAACTGATTAATAGATGTATGTTCAGTTTATCTTTTTTTTATATTTATTTTGGTAAATCAGTGTAGCAATACTACTTTTACATGATTGTATTTGTAAATTATTAAAAATATTCATAAATATTAATACAAAAAGAATGGTGTAAATATCATGGTAATTTACTACTTTTAATAATATAATATCCTGTCATATAGATAAGCAGTTAATACTTATCAATATTTGGTACTAGAAAAATCTAGAAATCAATTTATTTCTCACTTTTTTGTTTGTTTGATAATTATTATTACTGATTATTAATAAAAATAAAAATGTATAAATAAATATGATAACATTATTAATGAATAGATGATACCATAAAAATAAAAGGGAGCTTTCCATCCTATGAAACCTGTCAGAAGTCCAGATAACGGCATTCCAAATACGACTCCTGCATAAGAACCACAGAAGGCTAAAGTCGCTAGCCTAGATCTTTCTAATGGTGGTGCCCAAAATCTCCATATGCCATGACATGCAGGATATGTAACCCCCTAAATATTATACAAATATAAATAGTGATTATTTTAAAAAATATACGTATGTATTTATTTATAAATATAAATAGATTCTATATTTAACTAGTTATATTCATCTGTAGTTATTACCTTTATTACCATTGCTTGGTTTTATAAAAATTATTTTCAAATTATATATATTATATTATTAATATTAATATTTTGTACTTAAATAAATAAAATTAATTAAATACTAGTTGATGTTAATTTATTTAAGAAAATAAAAGTTCAGTTATATATAATTTTTCACTAGAAGGCTAGTTTTATTAAAAGAAACAAAATCTTTCTTCTTAAATGTATTTGTTAATAATTGCAATGTAGTAACTTAAGTTATCTGTACTTGTTATATCTTTATATGAGTATGCAGTGCTTAATTTTTGACAGAGTATACTGGAATGACATTTTGATATCGCTATTTTGACATCTCATACAGGAATGTATGAGATGTTTTGTTTTATATAATTCTGTAAAACATAAAATTACACAATTTTTTGTTTAGTAGTATAAAATGATAAAATCCAAACTTTACCCTAATTATTATAAACTAATAATGTAATTTAAATTGCCGATTATATAAATTGCATTAAGATACAGTTAAAATATTTTTTTATTAAGTTGGAATTTATATTAATATCAATTATAAAAAATATGAATTATTCTTTAGTTTTGTTTTAAATCTCAACTTAATTAATTTCAACTTTGTGTTGACCTCAAAGTTGTTTTTCCCATACAATACAATTGTTTCAAACAGTGTTAATTATTTTTAATCCAAAGCCTTGTCTATCTATAATAAAGCAGTTCATTGTGTTATTGTCCAAAAATCATTTGTAAATTATAGGTGCATATAAAAAAAAATCATATATAGTATCCACTCTATTTTAATGTCAATATTAATAAATAAAAGATCAATATGGAAGTTGAACAAAACTCATCGTATGAGAGAGAGACTTCTTTCATTCTTCAGTAACGATTATTATATTTTATATAATGATAATAAAATTTTTATGAAAAATAAATTTTGGAAACTAATCATTTCCATATCTGATCGGTAATCATATTAATCAAGCCCGGAAATGATGTACAGTATGAGAAGGACCTCTTATTAGAGAAGTTCTGTTAAATATTTCTGTCATTCATACAGAAGGATTCTGGGTTTGAATCCTGTTCAAGGATGGCATTTTTTCATTTGCTAAAAAATTTCATCATCATAAGTAACTAATTGGAGAAATCCATCATAAGTAACCTGTTGTTAATGGAGGAAATAAAATAATTTTCAGTTGTGTGGTGTGGTTTTTGTTTTCAATATTGTGGAATAAGATTGAGGATGGAATTGCAGTACAAGTCTGAAAAGAACTACACTTAACAAACATTATTAATGAATATTTTTTTAATGATACTTCATTTCATTTAGTACTGTTAAGTAATCCAAATAATTTATCAATTTAAACTGCCAATGTATTCTTTCTGTCTGTATTAATTAATTTTTTAATTAATCCAATCCTCTACTAAGTAGAGGTAATATATATAAAATGCGAACCAGATATTTTGTTTGCTAACAGACAGATAATTTTCTTTTATTATTATAAAATTCAATGGATTTCAATCGAAATATCTATTTTTAGCATCCCTGAATCCATTTTGACTAGTTTCGGCATGACATATGCATGTATCTCGCGTAACATAAAAACGATTAGCCATAGAATGTTGAAATTTTGTATTTAGGATTGTTGTAACATCTAGTTGTATACCTCTCCATTTAATTGCAATCAACTAGGCCAAAAATGTGTGTATATTCAGACCTTTAAATAAAGCGGGGTTTCAATTTTGAAACATTTGGATTTTGGATTTTTTTTTAACTGCAGTAATAAGCCCTCGTTGAGAGCTTTTAAGCTTTCAATGATTTATCATAAGTGTACTTATTTTCATTGGTTCGAGAGTTACAGACAAATAAAATTTTTATTTATGAAATATTTGGATCTTACAAGGGAAAGACACATTGGTTTGAATCCGACTTTATATATATATAAAAAATTTTTTTTAACTTTTTTTTTTAATTTAAATATATTGATTTATTAATATTAAATTTATTTATTAAAGTTATTAACTTTTGATTGTAAAAAAAATTTATAATAAATAATAATTCATAATAACAATAAAAAAATAAAAACAATGAAATATATATATATATATATATATAATTTTTTTATTTTTATTAAAACTGAACAAAGAATATTAAATATCTTATTTTATAATTATAGAAAGTAGTTACTTTTAACTGGATTTGAATATTCATGTTAACAGCATAGTTCAGCCGATGGGATTTAATGATTGATACTGCTATCTAAAGAGTGGCTGACCTAAAACTTGGCAACTGTAATTGGGCATACAACTTGTTAATATATTTCTCTAACAAAAGTACAGTTGATTTTTTAGGTTCTAATATTAACTGTAGGAAAGAGAAGAGCCTTATTATTAAAGGGTCTGCATATGGTTAATAAAAAAAGTTGTTTTGATTGATGTGGAACCTTTTGTGCTTGGGAGCTCTATAAATCCATGTGTGTGTAAAAAATAATAAAACTTACTTATACTCCTAGAGTCAGATGAATAAAGTCTGTGAATAAAGTAATGATACTAATTTTTTTTGGCAGCCAAAGTGACAACATTGTAAAGTTATTAGTAAACATATGGTTATATGAACAGTTGATTTGTATTAGGTATTTTAGTTAATTGTTGACCATGAAACATTAACAAACTTTTCATGAAACGAGTTTTTGTTGTGTGTTACAAAAATGAGTGATACTAATTACGAGCAATGTTGAGCAATCAAGTTTTGTGTTAAACTTGGTGAGAATGCTACTGAAACTTTTTAAAAACTGAAAAGGATGTATGTAGATGATGTTACAAGCCCAAGTGTTTTGGTGGTTTAAAGCATTTTCAGATGGCCAGGAATCAGATGTGGACGATCCACGCTTCGGAAGACCATTAATGTCAAAACATGATGACAGTATTGAGCAAATCAGAGAATTCATATGGTACGACTGGTGATTAACTGTCAGAATGATTGCAGAACAATTGAATTTGAACCATACCACATTCCATCAAATTTTGACAAACGAATTGAAAATGAAAAAAAATTTGTGTTAAATTGGACCCAAAAAACCTCACTGTTGAATAGAAAAACAACAGGATGGAAGTGTGCCGTGATCTTCTATGGCGAATTGAAACTGATCCTGATTTTCTAAATAATGTTATTACTGAGATGAATCTAGGATATTTGAGTACGAACCACATGCAAAACGCCAGAGCAAAGAGTTGCACACTTCAAACTCACCACGTCCCAAAAAAGCAGAAATAAGCAAATCAAAACCATGCTAATTTGTTTCTTTGATAGGAATGTCATTGTCCATAAGGAGTTTTTGCCTACAGGACAGACTGTAAATCAATATGTTTACCGAGAAATTCTTGAAAGACTGTAGAAAAGAGTTGCCCACTTGAGATCAGCCATCAAGACAACTTGATGCTGCATCATGACAGTGCACCTTGTCACACTTCACTCTCAATTAATGAGTTTTTGGCAAAGAAAAACATTCCTGTAGTTCCTCAACTACTTTATTCACCTGACTTGAGTCCCTGTGACTTTTCCTGTTCCCAACTTTAAAAAAACACCTCAAAGTACATAATTTTGGAACAGTAGAAAACATAAAAAAAAATTAGCCTACCATCTGAAGGATATTCCAGTTTATGAGTTCCAACACTGCTATAAAGAATGGGAAAACCATTGATGCATTGCATGGCTTCCTAAGGGAACTAACTATTTTGAAGGTGATAGAGACCATGTATAATTGGATTGTAAATAAAAAGTTTTTCTGAACCAGTCTCATAACTTTATTTGCAGACCTCATATGTACATATACCACATTTATTTGCATGAGCCCCAAAGCATTTTTTCTGATTTTCTATTTAATTTCGGGTTTATTCAAATATCGTAATAGCTGAATGATTATTATTGAATAAACAATGTATTACTATATATGATTATTATTATTATACAAGCTAATGTTGTATATGACTGTAATTCTGAGAGAATGTACAAAAACAGGTACAACGTATGAACAAAGATGAATTTTATTATAATGTCCATCTCTGTCATTAGAGGAAGAGTGCAAGGGTTAATACTATTTCTATTATTATTTATTTATTATGTAACAAAATTCATAGAATAAAATGAGTTTCTGAAAATATGGTACAGTTTTTATTTTTATTCATTTCTTGCGAACTTCTTTCATGTTTTTCAGTTTATCTTTCAGTACTCAATTGATTTAAAACTTTAAATGTGTCACATCTTGGTTATATTCCTCTTTTTTTTATAAATACCATTTGATTAAAAGTTATGTTTTCAGACAAATAAAACTTTGTTCATTTACCGTTGCCAAAAAATTAAAAGTTATATCAAAACTGAAATGTCAGAATATGATATCAATGAGCCGTGTTTGAGACTGGCGAAAGAAAAAGAGATTATGCTTCTGCAAAAAGATAATCGTTTCGTAGACTGAAATCCAGAAAATTCCCTGAATTAGAGCAAATCCTATCTTTCTTTACTAGAGAACAAAGGGAAAGGTGTTTTGCAGTTTCTACAGAGATGAATTATAAAGTTGAAACAATTAGCTTTAGCAGGTAATATTGAGAATTTTACAGCTAGCAGAGGTTTGCTTCAAACATTTATGTGTATTTCTGGTTTTACTATAAGAAGATGGACCACTGTTTGTCAAAAATTGCCAGATAAATACAAAGAAAAACCAATAGAATTTCAGGGATATGTTATCAGCTTGCGCAAAAAATTCAATTTCGAACTGTCACAAATAGATAATGCTGATCAGATATCTGTATACTTTGAAATGCCACAGAATTCAACTATAAGTTTGGTTGGTGAAAGGAGTGTTCCTATTTGAACTGGTGGTTGTGAAAAACAGTGGTGTACAGTTACGCATGCCACTTTAGTAGTTGGAACAAAACTTTCACTTTTTGATATTTTCAAGCGAAAGACTTTAGCCAAAGAATATTTCCCAAAGAGGACAATTTTTCGATGTAATGAAAATGGATAGATGGATACTC
This sequence comes from Lycorma delicatula, assembly GCF_047948215.1. Classification (NCBI taxonomy): domain Eukaryota; kingdom Metazoa; phylum Arthropoda; class Insecta; order Hemiptera; family Fulgoridae; genus Lycorma; species Lycorma delicatula. The sequence goes on from NC_134460.1 coordinate 28,473,245, forward strand.
ATTTACTGGATGAATAGTTGAAATTGGTGTGGTTTCATTGGCCTAAAATCTTGCAAAAGGTAAAATATATGTTCTTCCTTGATAGCTTTTGGGGACATTTAACTGAAAATGTGAAAAACTCATTATCAGAAAATAATTCTGAAAAGTGATTATTCCAGGATGATTATCTTCTTTCCTTCACCTTTTAGATGTATGCATTATTAAGCCTTTTAAAGACAGATTGAAAGAATTTTATTCTTTTTTGATGGCAATCAATGATCATTCATTTACACTCACTGGACAAATTAAAAGACCATCTCTCTCCTTGGTCAGTCGATGGATATTGACTGCATGGGAAACTATATCTTCAGAGTTAGCGATTAAAAGCTTTAAAAAGTGTTCAATTTCAAATAATATGGATGAGATAGAAGATGATATTCTCTGGGAAAACAAAGAGGATGAAGACTCTGATTTTGGTTCTGAAAATGAATATGAAAGTAAAGAAGAAGGTGACTAACTGGAAAGCTTAGCAGTTATAAATAGTTATTATTTATCCATCTATAATAACATTAATAGATAATCTGTGAAACTGAGTATTGTTTATTTCTTACTAATACCAAATCTTCCATTTATTGTAGTATCTAGGTGTAAATGAGTGTATATTCTAAAGTTTTTTCTTTCTCATTAATCTTAAAAGTAGCCTGGTGCTCTTTTCAGTGTCAGGGCTTATGTGGATGAATGGGCTTTTTGGATGTATGTATCCATTCTATAGAATGCAGATATTGTTATTTTTTTAAAACAGATCTTCATAGAAAAAACCTGCAATTGCTTAAACAGAAGTTTCTAATAGTAAATCTTTTCAAGTGTTACCAAATAAAATGATAAAATTTAAACCAAAAAGTATTTATTTTTTGGTAATTTGAGAAAATTGCCAAATTTACAATATTCAACACTTTACTAAGAGTTTAATTTAAAAATAAATTAAACAATATTTCATAGAACAATGTAATTACAATTTTATAAAAAATTACATTAAAAATTTATGAAAATTATTTTTGAGAAATTCAGTCTTTCAAAACCTATTACAATTGGTCCATATAAATTTTCTTAAGGTTTCTAAATGGAATATATTTGTAGTTAAATATTAATGTTGTATTAGTATGATACTGTAGAAAAATGTATTTCTAAAATCAAAGCTAATATGAAGTGCTTTAATCTGTAACAATTATTTTTTAATAATTTTGTAAATATTACCTGCTGGTGCTGAAAATATGTGTATACAATTTAGTATTCCACTGAACAGTGAATATATGAAGTTTTATCACAATTGTACTAGACGTTTTTGAAAAAATACAATTTAAAATTTTTCAAAATAGTGTCATGTCTATCGTGTAAAAATAATTTTTTCTTAAGTATAAATTGGTTTCTATACTTCATTTGTATTACAGAATTTATTTAAGTTATTTGAAGTAATAATAAATTGTAATATGAAACAATAAATTCTTCATCATAGATTTAAAACCATTATTTTTTAATTATACTTTTTATATTGTAATGTATTCAGTACACACAACCATACACATTTATGTATAAATAACAAAGGGTACTTCTCATCGTCATATTCATACACTAGTTTACACAAACTTCTTGAAGTTTAATAATGTATGAAGCTAATAAAATCTTGTTTGGAGTTTGGTGATTTCCAAAACATTACTCGATATGATTTTATATCATAGATAATCTTTTCTGATCCAAGCTGTATAATAAAGAGGGCTACTTTGAATGTGATGGATAAAGGATGGATATAAGTGTAAAGCCGGAATCAATGATCACAATAGCCATAGCTGGACTGAATAACAGCTTCCCATTCAATAGTAAATCGTTCTTAAAGCTTCCTCAATTTTGAAGCAATTTATTTGACCATTAATATTATCCCATCAACATTGTCATCGTTATTATCTGTAATATTTATTTTTAACTAAAATTTGAAAAAAATGGTATAATATTTTATTATATCATGCTTAGAGTTTAGTAAGATATTTATTACTTAATTATATTTTATTTAATGACTAATAAAAATAATTTAGTTTATAACAGAAAATGTTTTTTTAGTGTTGTAATTTACTACAATGATTAACTGAGAAGGCTGTATTTTACACTGTAGTATAAATAAATTCTTTACATGAAATACTGTTATTGAATTGATAATTTCTATTTTCTCAAAAAAAAAAAAGAAAAGTATACAAATATTTGAATTTCATTTCAGACAATTCCTTTCGTTTTTCTTTCCATACTCGAACTTCATTTTAAATGAAGTAACATAAAGTTATTATTACTATTTAAAAAATAATTTTAATGAAAATAAATATTTTACGTTGATCAGTATGTAATTATAAATTGTATTGGTTTTTGTAATATATCTCATACAGTTTCCATTTTACTGATCACTTCAGGAATAACTGAGTGTGCTATTTAATTTGTAGGAAACTATCTCCTTTACCTGAAATTATCAAGGGAAGCTGTGCGATACATTAATCACAGCAGCATTACAAAATATAAGATTAATAATTAAAAAAAAAGATCTGAAGCCCACGTAATATCATCATATAATTATTTGTTCTGAGGCATGTCCTTGAATCATGTCCACCTTCATCCTCTTATTTCTAGATTTAGAGTTCCTATCATTTCCCATTTCACCAGTAAACTTTACTCTTTTCTATACGCTTTTAGTAGCTTCTTCTACCTTCAACTAATTCTTCTAGCACTGCTTTTATCAACTATTTTTCTTTCATGAAATGTCCAGTTGGTAACTGTTCCTATTCTAAATTGTTCTGATTTCGCTTCTATTCTCATTTCCTCATTTTTCACTCTGTTCATTTAATGTTTCCAATATCCTCATGTCTACTTTTCAGTTGCCTGTAATGTCTCTTTTTTCTTCTCCATAGTGTCCGTATTTCTTATCCACACAGAGTATACTCTAAATATAATACATGATACTTCTTTAAGTGTAATTCCATTTTATTTCAGAATAACTGTTTCTTTTTTTTAATGCATCCTCAGCCTTATCAATTTTAACTTATTATCTCCTATCATTTTTACTTTGTTTTCTTAAAGAAACATTTCCATACGATATTTTGATGTAACCTCTTTTAGCTTTGAAAAAATTTATCAAATATCTTCACTTCATATTTCAAACACCATGCAATCTACAAAGTTTATACAATTTATTTTGATTGTAACAATATCAAATAATAAATAATAGTATTATTTATTTTGTTTGTAATTTTCCTTATTTCAATTCTTATTCCTTTATCCTTTCCTAGAGCATTTCTGATCATCTTCAATGTACATATTAAACAAAGCTGGGTGTAGGCAGAGTAAGGGTACCTTACTTTTTTTTTAGCTACTGTTCAATTTATGCATTCTTTTATTTTCGTAGTTCATATTATTAATTAAAAATACTTCAAAATATGAAATAATATTAAAAGAAATATGAGAAGATAAATAAATAAAATCCATAAAAAATAAAATAACAATTTAGAAGGAAGTAAACGAAAATTATTTAAGCACATATTATTAATATATTTTAAAAGAGGATACATAAAAAGCTCTGTGGGAAGATTTTGTAAGTGAGCTAGTAATTTATTAAAACAGTAACAATGTAACAATAGCATAAGAAAAAAAACATTTTTTGTAGACTGAAGTACTGTGCTGTTAAACAAAAATAGTTAAAAACTAAAAAAATAGTTCTATAACTATTTTTGTTTAACAGCATAGTATTTCTGGTTCAACAAATGATGATATTTTTTTTGGAATAAGTACAACAAAATCATAGAAAGAAGAGTATTGTGAATTTTGTTTGCTGTTGAATTAATTAGTTCTGTAATAATTTATCATAGGCCTGTTTATTATTGTTTATTTCTCATAATTTACTGAATTTTTATAATTTTAAAATAGTGGCATTAACTATCATTTTTGGTATTAATCTTAAGTTGACTTACATGTATAGTGAACATTAATAAATGCCAAAAAATTCAGTAAAACTGCACGTAGCATTTTTAAATTTAATGTCTAATGTCTTTCTACAGATTTTAAATCTGTAGAATGGTTTGCAGCAACCTTTCAAAGTCTTCTTTCTTGTTTCTTCCTCTTGAGTTGTTCATAGCTTTGACAGTTCATGTAATTCATGATCTGCGGGTTACATTCCAGCCTTTCTCTTCCTCAGTGGTTCCTTCCCTCAATCGCACACTTCTAACGGTCTTCAGGAGCCTCTCATGTCTCAGCAGATGTCCAGTTAATATATCTCTTCTTCTTGCAAGATTCTTCCATAGGGATCTATCTTCGTTTCTTCATTTGAACACCTCCTTATTAATTACTTTGTCTGTCCATCTTATTTTTAACATCATCTGAAGTATCGTATTTCAAATATCTCCGTATTCTTTCTTTTGGTAGTTCCAACCATTCAACTTTCACTTCTGTACAGTGCTATGCTCCAGACATATATTTTGCGTAACCACTTAACCACTCTTGTGCTTTCATACTGATAGAATTAGAATATAGTTGATAATTCTTTTTGCTAAATGCTATTTTTGCCAGACTTATTTGTGTTTTTATGTCTCTTTTGCTTCTGTCATCTGGTGTTATTATGCTGTCTAGCTGTTTGCTATTTAAATTTCCTGACCTCTCCTAAGGTTTCATTCTGTAGCTGCACTTTTGTCCTTATATCCTCTCATCCACAAATCATAACTTTCATTTTTGCTTTATTAATTCTCAGGTTGTACTTGTTGGTGAAAATCTTGTCCATTTTAGTAACAGTCTTGTTCAAATCTTCTCCAGTGTCTGATAATAAAGTTTGCAAATCTTCACATAACTATTTTGTCCCTTGTATCTTAATTCCCACATTAATTTTTTTCTTACTTCATCTATTGTTTCTTGAATGTGGGCTAGCGACAAGTTGTATCCCTGTCTCACTCCCTTTCGTACAGATTCTTCCTTCTCATTGTCTCCCATCCTAATGGCTGTTGTCTCATTCTTATAAAACTCCAAATGATTCTTTTATCCCTCCAATCAATTTGTCGTTGCTTCAGCATAGCAAACATTTTGTTCAAACTGACTTTGTCAAATGCTTTTACTACGTCCATGAATGTAATAAATAAGTTTTTATTTTTCCTGAGGCACTTCTGAATGAGCAGTCGTAAAGCTAGGATGGCTTCCCTTGAACTCCTTCCTCTTCTGAAGCCAAACTGGTCCTCATTCAGGAATGAAACAAGGTTCCCTTCAATCCTCTTTAATATTATTGTTTTTAATATCTTTGATGCATGGGAAACCAGACTGATTGTGCGGAAGTAGTCATCAGATGTTCCAGGTGTTATAAAACCATTAAGATATAAGGAATGCAGTGTACCATCTTACCCAGGACTCAAAACACTACTGTTTGTTAATAATAAACATTTATATTTTGCTATTTTTCAGTCCCAAAATGGCAGAAAATTATTAAATGCATGGTTACCATTCTTTTGCATCTTTTTATTACACTTATAATTTAATTTGGTGTTGAATTCAATTGGCACATAGGAAACACATCAGAAGAAAATACTCACAGTTAAATTGTAATTAAAAATATATAGGTACTGATCTAGAAGAAAATAGTTACATCCAGTAATCAAAGTGCCATTCACTAGGTTGATATCTTATAAAATGTGTAGATCTGTGTAACATCAACATATAGTTCCATAAAATGATTTTTTTTTCTAAAAAGATTTTACCACACATCAATTAGTACATAAAATGTAGTGTGGACAAATAATTTTTTTATTGAATATTATGACAAGGTCATGAATATAACAAAGAAAATTACTTTCTCAAATATTACTTGTTAATGATCTGCACGTGCGTTATCACATTTTTATATCAGTTTAATTGAAATGTAATCTTATGTATATAATTTATTTTTGTTTAAAAACTTAAATTTTTGTTTTTACATAAATGAAAATAAATTATGCCATCTAACATAAGATAAATATTTCTTTTAGAATAAAATAAACTAATTAATGGGCGTAATATTATTACCTCGACGAGTCCTTGCATAACTCGTATAATAATAATAATTCCTGGTGTTGTCATTGCCCAAGGTACGAACAAATTCAGAAATGATGAAATGGCTATAGCCGTTCCAAATATCCTGAAAACAAAATTTACATGCAATTTTAAACTGCAGTATATTAACTTATTGCAAATATAAGACTTATCTGGAATAGTCTTCTTTTTGTGATGAATGTTTTTTATATTTTAGCAGGCATCAGGAAGCCTGACTTTACATGATGGACATTCAGCCATTAGGCTAATTGTGCTGCCACTAGACAGGAAACAGAGTCTCCAGTCAGGCCACAGATAGTTCTCAACCAGAACATGTCAAGGATAAATCTTTTTCTAGTATCTTCCAACATCCTTTGCATAGATCAAGCAGATCTACACCTGCATGACTGAAAATATGGAAGAAAGATTAAAATAGAAACAGCAGGGGTAATAATAAAAAATAAAGGAAAGGACTGTCTTAGACTTAAGATGAACAACCTTAGAGTTGAAGTTCAAGTCTCTTCCAGGCAATCGGTCCTACCACAGTCTTTAGTAGATCAAAGGATTTTAAACAGGTGGGAGGAGTACATTATCGATCAATGATGTTGAGTTCATCAGATTAGATGTATCCTGGTAACAAAAAGTACTTTTATTTTAGAAGTCAGAGAAACCCAAGAGCAGTTTTAGGGTTCCTACACCCATTCCAAAAATCTTTATCATTGTGGAACTTTATATACATACATTCCTAGACTTTGATCTGTTGATCTTCCAGAAAAGGAAAGTCTATTTAACACACCATCCTGAATTTTAATGTACAATATTGCATAAGAAATAAATGAATTTTTTTATCTTTTCTCTGCTTATTTTTTATGATGACTGTATTTGCAACGATATTACTAATGGTACTGGTTTTGTATAAATAGTATCCAATCTTTCAGTCTTTGGTCTACTGCGCAATACTGTTTAATATCTGTGTTCTTGTGAAACCAGTTTAATAAACTTAGCAATAACTATTGGCATTCACTACTACTTCACACATTTTTGTTGTACATAAAACAAACATTGTATATTAAAGTTGAAACATTTCATGTTCTTCCATAAGACTTATTTATTAGCATTATGTGTGTCCATATTACAAGATGAGTAAAATTTTTTGTTAATTTTGTTTATTTAAAATGCTACTTATGAAAAAATTTTTTTGTTAATAGTGGTTAATGAGAAACGAGTATGTTTTACAAGTATAATTAATATCCTCATATTTTGATTTTACAGGAAAATATAGTTTTAGCCTCATCTAATTATGAAAGTATTATTAATTATACTATATTGCTATACTATATACTATATTAATCATACTATTGCTATGAAAATAGTTTACATTTGCATTTCACTTTTTTATGTTACACTGAACAAAAAATTCAGTTTAGACACTAAAAATAAATATTGCTAAAAAACTGATATGTTTTGTGCATGAAAGATTATTTAAAAAAAAATACTTCTGAAGTTTTACCTGTTTGCAGGATATTTTGAGGCAAGAAAGCCTCCAGGTACTTGTGTTATCAGGTAACCCCAGAAGAATGATGAATCAACTGCACTTTCCACTGCTACTGACCAGTTGAATTTTATCTAGATAATAACAGTTGATATAAATATTAATATTAAATCTTTTATTTAAGTAAAATGTATTCAGTTAGCAAATATATACTTATTTACTTTACTAAACAGTATATTTAACTATTTTAATATAGTTTGATTATTTTTCTTATTTTACATGTATTTTGATTTAATCTTTACATTCAAGATTAATTTTTATAAAAGATGCTCTAAATTAAAAACTAATGCCAAGGAAATTAGTGTACCCTTTTTGAGATTAAGTATGATAGCAGTTACACATATTCATTTACTTTGTGTTTTTTCATGAAAAAAAGGTGAAAAAAATCAGCACCAAAAATTTCACAATAAATACTTGTTTCAGTTGTCGCTTTTAAGAAAATTATACTCTTGAAAAATCAGAAAGTTTACTTCATTGTAGACTTTAATATCATAACTATTGCATAATGATATCCTTTTGTCATGATCCTTCTAAACTATCTGTTAACCTGATTTCTTTGTCTCAATTATAAAAAACTTACAACCAAATTTTTTTTACTATAATTCCATTGACAGTATACTGAAACAGAATCTCAGTGACATCTTGAAATGCATTTTTTTTTATAAGTACTGTTCAAGGTATACAAGTATAAAGAATTGCTTTATTAGTTTGTTGTTTCAGAATATTATACAAAGAGATAAATAAAAAAAAGTGTAAAATTGTAATTTTTATACCCAGCAGATATCAATTTCTCATAAATTACATTTAACTTTTTTTAAAATGTGTTAATACATTTTTATGCTTTGTTACAATAAAAAATAAAGATGTTAAATAAGATGTTAAATTAAGATGTTATATTATACATGCAAAAGAGAATGGTTGTTCAAAAGTTAAACATTTGTTTATTTAGTTCAGTTTTTCAGAGAATACAATTACACAATTAACCACACAAGGCTAAGAAATTATGTAAACTGTGTTTTCTTGAGTTATTATTGACCTAAATAACCTTACTGCAAAAATGATTATAACTAATTTTATTCACTAAATTCAGGTATCAACAAACCCTGTGATGGAGCGGTTGCATCTTTGAATTCTGCCTAGATGGTTCTGGATTCAAATCTTGGTCAGGGATAAAAAATTTATTTCGTAAAAAAAGGTTTGGTGGTATCTGAAATCGGGCAAATTCTGTAATTATGTCATAAACAAATGTAAAAATTCCTATTTATTTTAATTTCAGTTAATTAAATTTTTAAGGTAGCCAGTAGATCACAACAACAAGCAATTCTAGTCATATGGAAACGTTACAAGTTATGTGAATACAGTGCTCTATGAGAACTGGTTCATTTAATGTGGCTTTGAGAATGAGCAATTATCTTTACTTCACATTCTTTTATTTTCTTGATTTTAGTCTGAAAGATATTATTGAACCATCTGGTATTAAGGAAATGCACATTATTTTGTTGCCTAGGGCCTATTTTTAACTTAATTTTAAAACTTATTAGTAAAATATATTTATTAAAAATAAACGCAAAATTTAAAATGTAGCACTTTGAGAAGTTTTTAGTTTCAATGTAACATTATAAAACAAAAATATTAAATTAAAGTTTTATTAAAAAAAAAAATTCTACCAAGTTGGCATTATCTCATTAATTAAAATTTCCTTCACTGTGTATTTTATTGTTTATTCACTATGATGGCAGATAGTGGAATAATTTAAAGTTTAGCAATACATATATATATTAAATTCCTGAACCATTTGAAAAATGTTCTCACTATTTTATTTAGAATACAATTAAAAGAATTTTTCTTTTATGGAAACAATATTACTACTATTTTAATGAATTTTTAAATATACTAATTTAAAAAAAAAAACAAAATATATTTTATCTGCATCCACTTCAACATGTTCATAAATATATGCTCAAAGTAATTTTCAGTAGCTGCTCTTCTGAATTGTAAATTATTTTGAAGTAATTTTTTATATTTAATGTGTTTACCTTAACATTATATCATGTATTTGTATTTAAATCATTAATATAGATTATAAACATATGTATTTTTAATCTTATAAATTATTTTTATATTTAATTTATCTTATATCGACATGATCTATATAATGCATTTTTATGATCTGATCAGAATAAAGATTTATTAATCATAATAATTCAGCGAACATTAACTATTCATTATTCCCAAAATCATTATTTTTATTTATCATTAATATTCTTTATATATATATACAAATAAGACTGGGCAGCAAATGTTCGTAATATGAGTACAATTCAAACTTTCAAAACAGAAAACAATTTTAAATAGAATGAGAGATTTATTAAAAAAATTTGTTTTAATGTAGTTATAAAATTTAATATCAGTTAATAAAATTAAATAATTTTTTTAATAAACACTGTAACTCATGAAGTTTTAGCTTATAGATTAATCAATTTCAGTGTGTGCGTAACTCAGCAGATATCTAGATGATAATCTAACTCTTGTCAGTTGTTTAGGAGAATCTGTGGTCTTATTAGATGAACAGCTTCAACAGAATTTTAAATTGTCAAACTCTCAAACTTTTTTTGTACACAAATGAAAGGTTTCCCATCACTAAATAACAATGTATTAAGTTAATTAAAATTGTTTTTGACATGGTGCATTTATCTTTGTAGTAAATGGATATCGTAGGCAGCGATTATTTGGTTTAATGTGATGAAGGAGTTGTAACTTGCATGCTTACAATCAAAGCTGCTTTTAAACAATATCACGAACAGTAGAATGAGGAATTTGGAGTTTGTAAATAGCATGCCCAATTGACTTTAGAGGAGTGGCAGTGAAAGCTTGCGTACATGATCCACAGTCTTGTCAATAACTGCAACTTTTGAATGATTTCCAGTTTGAAATCAAGCTTCCAGTCTATCTTAAAGTCGTATTCCACTGACAAATAGGTTTGGATGCAGAGGGCTGATATTCAATATAGTTCATAGACATTAATTGAACGCATGTAAATGAATAAAACTCTGCTAATCAAAGCATGCACTGACCTATGGAGTCCATATCTTGACTGACTACTATTGAGATTGCCTGTGTTTACAGAACAAACTTTGGAGATATTTCCTGGTGATTGAAACTACATTTAAGAGATTACTGGTTTTCTAAATATTGGCCATTCATTTTAAATACCTTTAGACTGGACACCCTATTTTTTAGAGAATTTTTTATTAATGTATGTTTTTTAATTTTCTAGATATTAATTTTATTGTTTATAAATATATTTTAATGACATTAGTAAAATTATTAATTTTGTTATGCTAGGATATTTGTATTTATGTTATTATTTGTATGTAAATGGTCAAATATATTGATAAGTGTGTTTTTATTAATTTTAAGGTGATATTGCAAGAACTTCTTCAAAATGTTACATTTTGGTAAATGTATTTACCTTTGATTATTCTTAGTATTTAGTATTTAAAAAAAAAATATATTGAACATTTAAAATATTGTATGTTCTGTAAATTTAAAAATTTGCATCTTTGACCAGAGTAAATTGAATTTTATTTTTTCACATTATTGTTAAAACAGAACCATTTTTTAAAATAATAAATGGTGATTTATTTATTATTAAAAAACTATTATTAAAATAATAAATTCAATTTTAATAAATGCATATTAAAAATTAAATTAAAGATTTATTATTAAAATAATAAATGAATCACCTTTTATTATTAAAAAAGATGGCTCTGTTTTAACAGTAATCTGAAAACATAAAATTCAATTCACTCTGGTCAGGGATGCAGAAGTAATCAGATGCAAATTTTTTGTTTAATTTTACATTAAATATTATTAATACATTAAAAATATTAATTATTAATAGTAATGATCAATGAAATCAGTTTGATATTAAGCTTGAATTATATATACAGAGTGTTTCTAAAATGGTGGCCTGGCTATACTTTTTTGGATTCTACTTGTAAACTAAACAAAAAATATCCTTAGGAAAAATGGAAATTTCTTCTTCGTTCTCCCACTGTCTGCCATTTTGTTATTTTTATATAAAAATTTATATCTCAATTTCGGGTAGTGGAATCACATTAATATTTTGTAAGCGTCTTTGTAATAAAGTTTTAAAATTAGCAAAAAATCAGGACTTAAATACCTTCGCAAATTACAAAATGGTGAGCATTTTTATTTTTCAATCTGTTATATCTCCAAAAATATGTTTTATCAAAATGTATTTGCTAAAATATTAAGTCTTTTATTTTTAACAAAATGACATTTTATTTTTGAAATTCGGTTAACAAATAGCTGAGTTATAGCAGAAAATTGATGTTGGAATTTTGTGTTAGTTTTCATGTCCTCCACTTTACGTTCAATTCGAATAAATAGTAATTGTTTTTATTTATTGTTAATTCTAATATTGTAAATGAGTATCAAATTAAATAATAATTTTCTTTAAAATTCTGGTTCTGGATTCAAAATTTTGGTAGGTTTAGCATTTTTTTACAAAATAAATTTCTCCTTATTTCAACTGGTAACTGTAATTTGGGTGCATTATCTCTAAATCCTAACAGAATAAATAAATAATGTTTCTTACATCATCATCATCGTCATCGTCATCTGTTGGTGGTGGATGTGTTGCATTATGATGAGAACTGGAATTTGTTGCATTTACTATTATTTGTGTCGGCGAATCTTTGTCCTTAGCAGCATGCAAATGACAAACATTATGTCACTATAATTATTATTAATTTTCCTTATGATAATACAGAATTTTCTGTAATGCAGAATTTAATTTACCTGAAAAAAACTTAATATTAATTTTTTTCATTAATAATTAAGTATTTCCATTATTTAAACTACTTTTTAAATTAATACAAGTTATAGCATTAAAAATAAATTTCCTGGAATCCAAAAAAAAAACAGAATTAGTTTGTTACCTTATTAGATAAGAATAAAATTTTGCTAGTTCCATCCCATCATTTTGTTAGTATGTCCCTTCCAGAAAATTTACTAGAAAGGTGGATTGCTTTTGTTAAAAAATTGAAAAGCAGTCTTAACCAGATGTGATACTAAAACTGAGTACAGAATGTCTTCAAAAAATGATATATTTTTATCATTTAGTACAAGAAATTCTATGAAATCAGTCTTTCACAAATTACATGTAAAATAAAATTAAGTAAACAATGACTTTTGTGTTATTAATCAATTTTTTTATTGTTTTGTGAAATAATTTTATACAGATAATAAAAAGTTAACAGAAATTTGATTATTTTTTTGTCATCATTTCAGAGAAAGGTTATATGTCTTTTAGTTTTAGAATATTTATTGTTATTCTCCTTTTTTCATATAATTTTTTTAAGGTTTTTCATTTTTATTATAAAGATGTTTAGGAAAAAATGAAGAAAATAGGTGCTGAGGAGGGATGCGCGAATATAATTAAGCAATTTATTAAGTGGGATGAAGAGTTAGGATCCCACTCAGCAATATTTACTTACTAATTTAGAAGAATAAAGAAGAAAAATTACTATTTTTCAGCATTTCTCAGTGATGTGACAGAAGAAGTACATGTAAACAAACTCTTGAAAGAAAAAAAATAAAAGATAAAGAAAATAAAGAATTTTTGCAGATAAAATTTTGATTAAAAAAGGGGATGGAAGTTTGTAAAAAGCCAATTCACTAAGTTTAGAATGATGTGAAAGAAATACGAACTTGAAATAAGAAATGAATATTGCAAATTGATTCTTTATGGCTGAAAGTCCTTAGCTTTTGTAAAATTTTCTGTAATTTATTACCGAATATCTAGGATGTAATTAAACTTATGTGATACTATCTTGTCAGTTTGTTTTCCTATAGAAAGATTTCATTTTTGCATCTGTCTGAATGACATAGTGCCCATGTATCACATCATATAAATCTGAAGTTTGTTGTGCATTATGAAAATTATTGTGATTTTAAAATGTTTTTTAATATTGTTTTCTTCAATCTTAGCTATAACATACTTCTTATATCCTCTAATTACTGTTTCATAAATTCTATTATTTATATTCCTTTACTCTTTTAACTTCTACATTTTCTTGAAAAACCATATTTATTTATATTATGTACAAGAGTCTACCACAAATATTCTCTTCCTGTAATTTGTCCTGAAAATTATTCACTTCATTTCAATTCTATTTACTTCTTCTGCTTTACTAACTCACTAATTTTTAACATTCTCTTGTAACACCTTATCTCTAAAGACTTCTACTTTTCGTTTTTCTGATTTCATACTAAAATCATTAAGTGCTACAGTAAAAACACAATTTTAAAGAATTTCTTTATAATTCCTAAATCTGTAACAGCAAATTTATTTTCTGCAATACAACATGTTTGGTTTGTTCAAGCAATCAATTTTGATTTCAAAACTCTTCATTACTTTACCCATTATTGGTAATTTTACTACCTAAATGACAAAATTGTGTAAGTTTTTGTAAATTTTTTTTTTATCATACTATTTAACTTTTAATCATTCTTCTTTCTTTCACACAAGTTCTTTCTTTAATCTCAAGTTGAATTTCTTTTTCAGAAATAAATCAGGACCATTTGCAGGGTACACAATTATGATTAAAGATGAACGATACTTATTGTCTTGGACAGCCAAAGCATGCTCTTTTCTAGATAACTTGTAAGACTTTGCAGTCGAACTTGAGGTGTGCGATACGATGATGTATTCAATAAATTCCAAAAATGTGTAAGTATGTAGTACATGCATATATAATTCATAAAATGTATTCAAAATATAAGATTAGCAGAGAAAAGACAAGTTCAGTCTTGTATACTTAGCGATAAAAGATTGAATTGTTTCCACTAAAAAAAATTTAACGAAAAAGATTTCCCTCAATATTCAATTCCATTCATTATTTCTTTTAACAAATATATTGTTTTAGTTAAATATCATTAGCGTCTATCTATATTTATTAGCATCTATACTAACAAATCATCGTAACACACTTGCAATGTGCATAAACTTTGTTAACTGTTAGAACTTATGGGGTTTGAATTGTGTTATAATGGTAACAGCTTTTTTTTTCCAAAAAAATCAAAAGATAGTTATTTTGCAAGAAGGTCTGAAAACTGATAAGCAGAGTTTTAAATATAGATATTGTACAAAACCTGTTTGTTAAGAAAAACCCTTATTACTGGATTATACAAATTCTAAATCTTGATATGTGTGTATATGCATCCATGCAGTTCTAACAAAAGAGTCAAAAAAGAAATAAAAGTAATGTTACTGTTTGTATTCTTTAGGTTTTATTCGGGGTATCCTTTCTTATAGGTGTGTACTGTTTGGTGCTTAAAAAAAAAAAAAAACATTATTACTTTCACAATTTGATTTTACTTAGCATTGATATAAAAGAATAAAAATCCCCCTTAAAAATCATAGACAAATGAAATTTTTCACAGCTGAAGGGGGCTGTACAAAAGGGCGGAAGTGAAGGGAAAACAGCACCTCTTCCACCCTTTTGGGCGCATTGTTAAATCCCAGCAGAAAATCGATGCTTACTGAATGTCATTTCCAATGTTCTCACTCTACCAAATCATCTTAGATCCGGTCACCCCGTTAATGTACATTTCTCTTTATGAAATCGGTTACATTTTCACATATAAAAAAAAAAATATTAATATATGATATTTCTATAATTCATAAGAATTGAAAATGTAAGATAAATTTTTAATTTATTTTTAATCGATCAAATTTAATTTTCTATAAGTTAATAAAAAAAATTTTATTAAATTTTTAACGCTATTCTTTTTATTAATCTTTGTCTATTTATTTATTTTACTTACGCTATGTTGAAATCGAAGTTTAGCCATTCCCATGTTACACCGCATTCCAAATGAAATTATAAAACCTGTCAACAGGACAATATCGGAATTATGTTTATTAAGAAAAAAATTATTATTATTATTTACTATATAAATTTTTCTGAATTTAATGTAATACTAAATATTATTAAAGAAAAAAAATACCGATTTAATTCTGAAGTAACACAAGATAATCTTCAGCTGGTTTATAAAAGAAGATTATATTTAATCTATTTCTATTCGTCGATTGATATCAGATTATTGTGTTAGCACTGAAGGATCGTCAAAGAGAATATTCCTTGAATGCATTTCTAACCTAGTTCCAGATTTGCTCTTTCTTATCTCCTACAAATTTCAGTTTGAATCCACTAGAAGAAATATTAAAGGAATTTGAACTTGAAATACTTTTTTCAATCGGTATGGACCATGTAACGAAAAATCATCAACTTGTCTCGCTACTTTAAACTCATTAGCTCATTTAGTATTAGAATTTGGGAGATCGTAGAAAGATATTACATTAACTGCGCTATATCATTGCCGTTGAGTTTGAAGTTTAATAACTTGCTTCGTAATAACTGTACAAAAGAAAACAATATGCCGGCTACTATTTAGCCCGAATTTAATCAATCTTAATTTTATTTAAAAATATATATTCATTCGTGTCGTAATAATGGTTATTTTTTAATTACTGCACGTAGCTTACTCAGGTTACCATTACAAATATACCAGTTTTTAAATTAAAAAAAGAAATTAACTGAAATAACGATAACGTGGAGAAATGGATAACTTTTCAGAAAATGGCTGAAATATGAAAAACTGATTTCAATGCATCGTGCGTCGGCTCGTGCCAAATTTCTGATAAAAAAGGGCACAATACATTTATAAAGTGTTTATAACGTAAATAAAAACAGAATTATTAATATATCGGTCACTAAAATCCTTGTAAAGTTTTTTTTTGTTAATTCAAAAATTAAAATCAAGAAGATTAATAAAAAATATAACCATACAAAAGGGTGAAATAGACTTTTATATGGTACTAAAATCAAATAATACTTCAAAATAAAATCAGATTAAGCATTAGTATACTTTTTTATTATCAGGAAGGAAACTTTTATTCAAAATTTAAAAAAATTCAAATGAATATTGTTCAAATTTTGATTTAATTCTTGTCATACTGTAGTTTGTAACTAAAATTTCACCACAGCGTATTAATATAATAAATTAAATTCACAAGATGGGGGATAAGATAAAAAAAAGAAATATACAGTTTTATTTGTTTAATTTTTCGCTGCTTGAAGCGAAAAAAGGAACTTTTCTATTGTACGGCGCCATTTGTTCGTTTTTTTTTAAAGTAAAGGATAAATTATACTAATCTAATTAATAATAAATCATCGAAAAAGAAAAACACTAGAATAGAAAATCAATTTTTTTTTAATTACGTCTACCGAATACCTAGTGTTACGGGAAAGTGTAGCCCGCGTGGTTCTTTTCTTGTAAAACCGCCTCTCGTCGACTTCTACATTTATACCGTTCACACCTATTTTCCAGTTTCACCGTTTTTCAACGAAAGCGGTCCACATTTCCGTAGATAATTATTCCAAACTGCGATTGTACCTTTATTCATCTATAATTCTCGTTTGTAGCAATTCGTTGGTCGGTTCGTATTCCCACGAATAAGTGAAATGAACGACCGTCATAAACGGAAACTTTCAATTGCTTATTTTTAAGCATGAATGCTTATTTTTTATGACATGTTCTTTTACTATAATGTCATACGGTACCTTAATTTATATTTGTATCATGTTTTGATCGTTTTCACATTTTCTTTCGTTTGAAAGAATGTCCTGTAAAAACATAACCGCAGCATCTTTGGTACGTGGTAAATCCAAAATATTCATATTAATATTACAAAGTACTGACTTGAAGTACTTACACCGTAAAAGTGAAATACAAAATAAATCTGTAAACAAATTCAGGGAGAAAGGAAATTGGCAGTCACATGTTTATTTAATTTACTATCGAGTCATGAAGTAAAAAACCAAAAACATTCAATTAATCTTATCTGAAATTTATCTTTATAATTAAATTTTATTTTTATTCAACATTTAATTTTCTATCATTTACATAATGCACGCCTAAATGATGCTGTATGACACAAAAAATAGGAAAATTGTAGTGATGCCCGTATAATAAAAAAGGACCGTTCGCTAAAATAGATCCTGAGTGTGAAAATTAAAACAAAGGTTTTACTGAAAGGAAATGGGCTTAATGTTTTACCTTATTACGTTTTTTCTGCAAAATGTATTCTGAATGAAAATATCTAGTTTTTTCAAAAGGGAGTGGTCTCCATTTGAAATATTTCAAATCAGAATCTCTCGTACCAAACACAAATTGAGAAAATGCGCACAAATTAAAATAAAAAAGTCTTAGAAGAAAAATTATATATATATTTTTTTTAATAGAACGTAAAAATAGCATAAGAGCATGAGGATAATAAACACTGTAACAATTACAGACATAACTTTAATTACAAATGCCATTTCATACATATGAGAAATTACCTCATCTACTTAAGAAAATCGTATTACGACAAATTTTTTTATCAAATAGTTATTATTTCATGAATGTCTTACCAGATTTTGATAAATAAGATAAACTAAACAAATAAATCTCAAGTCTTTTTTTTTAAATTTTATTTGCGAGAATCATCTCTCTCTTACAGAATATGATTTAGTTAACTATTTACATTATTAGTGTAAGAAACACAGTATCTCTATCCAAAAAAATTACAATGGATTGCGAACAGTACGGTAAGAGTCTTGCAGATATTATTTCTTCCACTCAAAAAACAAAAAATTTCTGTAATATAAATAAAACTGTTTTTAATAAAATGATACTGATATCAAAAAAAGGTAAGACACTACATTTCTATTATCAAAATCTGTTATTAATTTATAATTTTGTTTAAAAAAAAAATGTATGTTAAATATATGTAATATAATATATGTAATAATATATGATATTACATATTAATATATGTAATATAAGTATACAATAATAGATAATAAAAAATGTTTAGGCGTTCCATATAATAAACAAAAAATAGAAATAGAAAAAATGTTACAAAACTTTTACAGGCTCGATTTCATTTATTAAACAGCGAATAATCATAAGAATTATATTATTTCTGTAAATGTGATATGTATTACATATAAATTTGTATTACATTACATTTGCAACACTTTCCTACTGTTCGTGTTTTTTGTGTTTTATTAGAAGGTGTAATCTCTTGTAAACTAATACTTTATTTTTTTTTAAAGCAGTGGTAGGAATTAAAAAAATTGTTTTATCTTCAGTACTTTTATTTACACAAGAGCATTTATTATTAAAACAAGCTGTAGTATAATTTTTTTTTTAATTTTATTATTTCAAGTACATTATCAAGTTTTTGTACGCTACCTAGTACTATCAAGTACCTAGCGGCGCGATTCGTAAACCCACCTTTTTCAGAAAAAAGTGACATATTCGAGTCCCGCGGTTCATCAAATGGAAGAAAAAACGGTCTAACAAAATTCGAGGTATTTTTTGAAAGTAATCTTTATTACAAATCTAATTGAACTGACATATAATGTTTTCATTCTTATTTTTAATTTTTTTCCCATTTTCATTTTACTTTTAGGTTAGGTCATGTTTAGAACTGTAAACAAAATTTATTAACTTCGCCGTGCCGTCCAATTCTGCGGACTCTTATCGGCGGCGAAGTTCTAACGAAATTCGTGATCAATTCTGAATTGAAGGTCGTTCTCAGAATGAATAGTTTTAGATGAAACATTGTAGATACAAATTCTACACCAGTAACGGGTAATGTTGGTGCGATAAACTTTCGTTTATGTTAATTTGAAACCAGTATTCACTGGATACATATATATATATATATATATATATATATATATATATAAGTTGTTATCTGCACTTTTAAATGTGAATATTTGGGTAAAACTTTAAAACAATTTTCGGAAACGTTTGAACTAATGAAACTACAAAATTAAACATTTTTAACTTTATTACATTTTTCTGTGGTAAATGTTCGAAATAGACATTCTCAAAAATAAAAAGAAAAGAAAAAAATTAAACACCTGACTCATGTTTACTTTCTCGCCTACCGTTATAGTAGAGCTATAGCTCTAGAATGGAAAATATTGTAATCGATTCAGTTTGAGCATATGCGGTTTTCATCAGATCTTGACGTTTTGACACCTAAGGAATCCAAAAAAACTGGACAAAAAATTGTCCGGATATTCGTATGTACGTGTGTGTGCGTGTTTGGTGAAGTACTCTAAATTACCTTATATCTTCAGAACTACTGGACCGATTTTGACAAAACTTGATCAGATTACTTCTGTATATGGGGTATTGATGTCATTAAATGTTCAACTTAAAAAGTCAAGGGTGTGAGGTTATAGAGCAAGGTCACCCTCAGTATCTCGTGATTTCGCCTAATTAAGATCTTATTTTTCTTAGGCACATTTGTTAACAATTAATAAAGAATATTTTCAAAAAAAATTGTCTACCCCAAAAATGCTCTAAGCGGGTATACTAAGTTAATAGTACCTCCTGTCATCACAAGGAGCGCTAGTGTAGCAATGACGTATTTTAAATTACGTTTTGTGAGTGTAAGCCGTGCATCAGAAAAAAGCCGTGTGACAGGAAATTCCTACAACTGTGTTGTCAGCTTTTTATTTCCGTATTGAAATTGAAGATGACAAAAAACATGTAATGTATTTTACCCTGATTTCAAATGATATCTTAATTTTAACATAAGATTTTTTAATGATAATAATACATTAAACACAAGTATATTTTTTAGTAGGTCAAAATTTATGATTTAATCTTTTTAGAATCACTGAATAAGTTGTATTTAATTTTTAAGACGTAACTTTTTCCGGAAACAACTTATTTTTGTAATGAATATATTACATTCTACTTCGATAATATTCTCAAAAATTTCTTTTTGAAAAAGAAAATAATCGTTTAATAATTTTCAGCTTTCTATGTAATCGAATAGTTGGTAAAAGACACAGGTCAAAGAAATAGACACCGTTTTTATTTTTATAAAAAAATATATGATTTCTCATTGGTGTAATTGTTTAATTTTATTTGTTTTTCATAGTCTGTAAAATTTTCTTCAAATAAAAAAAAATATCACAAAAATTTCCTTAATTCGATCACACTGTTCAACCGAGTAACTGTCTACAAACGCCCTACTCATAAAAATTTATAGTCTAGATATCAAGAGGAATGAAACACATAGAAGAGAAGATTACTTGCAGAATGATTCATGGAGTCTATCTTATTAAAGGGTTTTGATAAATAGTTCGTTGCAGCGGCGATGTATCTAGAAAATTATTTAAGACAGTATCTTCTATTAAAGTATGAAGTACAATAAAAAGTAATTTACAACTAAAAAAGTATCTATTTATCAGTAATTATAATTAAATATATTACTGGTAAATTAGTTGGAATTATATTGTTTTTATCTAAAACTTTCTGTAAATTAATATTTTTGTAACCGACAGGAAATCTTATGCTCGAGTAAGATTAAATTTTCTAAAATAGAACAGTTAAAAAATATTGCCTAATTATTCTCTTAATCTAAAATAATTTATTAATACTGATATTAAAAAACTAATAAAACAAATATTCATACCTATGCATGTTAAAAGTGCAACTGTATATCGTTTGGTGAGGCAGGAAATTTCTGGTTTTATATACTTGTCTATGTGGCGAAGTGGAGGTCGTACTGGTTCTGGTAAGGAATCGGGGGTACCAGGGCCTCCAGCTTCTTCTCCGTAGTAACCCTTCTCTCCGTATCTAAAGAAAAAAAAAAACAACACAAAAGAACAAGCGGTCTTTCGTTAAATATATTTTTTTTAATCTGTCTATGTAGGCAGAAGTAAAGAATATAAAAAAATTACAGAATTACAATTCTTCTGTTAATAAAAGAAACTATAATGCTAATAAAAAATCATGGAACATTCGTGGAACAATCCTGGAACATTCCTGGTATTCATTTTTAGCTTAAAATCGTAACCTCTCTGAAAGAAAAAAGTTAAAATTTGGGTATATGATGTTATTTATTTATTTGGTTCGTTACGATCTTACATATTATAATTTTTTTTTTTTTTTTATAAAGAAAATTAATAAAAAAGTACTAGGTTGATTTTTTAATCCGATCGAAACATTGAAGATTCACATTAATTCAACCCTTCCTTAAAGTATTCTGTTCTTAAGTGTAATAAGCGTCTTAAAAAAATATTTTGAGTTATATGAACGAAAAATTACCTTTTAGTTTAAAGTTAAAGCAGTAGATATTAAGACTTAAACTTCAGTTTTTAAGGTGTTTTCTGGTAAAATTGTGTTTACCTCATCAGGTAAACACAAAAAATATCACTTCGTTAAGACACAAACATGAACAAACGTAAACAAAGATGAACTATCCTAGAGACTTTCCGATTACCACTTACTCAAAAAATCTATAAGTATACACTTTTTTGTAATAAGGAAGATAAAACGAAACACGATTATAAATAAATAAAATTAAATGAAAGGTTAGAAATAATATAGATTCAATCTGATATGGTGTAGGATGCACAAAAGAAAAGAAAAATATTTAAGAAATAATGAAAAGAACAGTAGGAGAAATAAATAAATTCATAAAAAATTTATATTATTATTTTTTAATTAAATAAATAATAAATCTTTGAGCAAAATATTCAGAAAGAGAATAATATTTCTAGAGTCGGTGACGAAGTGTAACAGAGTAGCTGGAAAATTCAAATTACAGGGGGGGATGAATTATAAAGGTGGAAGATCTAAAATGTTTTAGAAAAAACATTAAGTAAAAAGTAGAAGATAGGATATTAAGAAATACAAATTAATCATTCTTAAAAGTAGGAAGGAGTAAATATTAAATATTAATAATTTGTTTTAATTAAAATTGAAGCAATTAGAAAGATTAAATACAATAAACAAATCATTATAAAGAACTAGGAAAATGGTCATTATTAAAAAAAAAAGAAATCTCACCCCATGCCGGGCTTGACATCTTGATTTTGTTTGTTTGGCAGCTCAAATTCTTCATAGTCGATGTTTCTGTAACAAAGAAAAATTTAATTTTACAATATGTAAATATTATAATTTTTTTTTTCAAATATTTGTAGTTTTATTGATATAATCTTAAGAAATGAGCTTTTATTTGATAATATCAAGTAATGTAGTTGTATAGGTATTGACCACCTTTTTTTCTGATGAATTAATTTCACAGGTAAGCCTGATTGAGGCTTGTCCATATGAATGTATGATTCGGATGAAAGGCCGCGACTCTACCACTCCGCCACGAAGATCGGAATTTAAATCTGATATCACAATTATGAAAAATAAATTTTTCATTAAAATAAGGAAAACTGTTTGATTAGAAATTTGTTGGCTTTGTTTTAAATTGATTAAAAATACACAATACTAGCCGATCAGGGACCCCATTGTGTTCATTATCATCATGCTTGTGAGAATTATATTGATAAATAACAATTAAAATCTGTTCAATTAATTAAAAACTATCAGTGATTGTAATTTATTCAAAGCAACAGTTAAGTCAGCGCAAGGCTTAAAACTTTGAATAATTTGAAGTACGCGGGTTCCAGAATAATCGGCTCCAAAGTTAAAAATAGTAATGTTACCTGGTTAACCAGTTGCAGCTAGTTCGTACAGGTAAAAAGGTATTTTGCACGGTTCTTTGCGTTATCCGAAAAACATCATGAGGAGATTACCCTATTTCGTTTCTCATTTTCTATTTATTTATTTTTTTTATGTTTTTACTTTTTTTGTAGAAAAGTTTTGAAACAACATAATTTAAAGAATGGACTTGTATTCAATATCTACAGCTTTTATCTTGGAGTGTGTGTGTGTGAATGTATGTATGTATGTATATAAATATGCATATACAGATTGTACACACAGGAGACTCTGGTGCAAACTACATACTGCTGCGAAAAGCATTGATTCTCTAAGTGGAGACCAGCCGCATGAAGGGTCTGTCATTGTGACTTATTTAATGACATCGAAAAAGCAACTTTAATGGAAACTGAAAGCGCTTGTAAGTGAAGGGAAAGTCTAACGAAATGTACGCTGTATATCGTTGCATCTATAAAGCTACATTTATCGATAACTAAAAAGCGATATGAAAAAGACAAAAAGATCTTTATTTTATAGAAAATTTAATTTTAAATTCTGCAAGTGGTTTCTGAACTCGATTAGACCACGGTAAAGTTGATTATCGACAAGAAACATAATGCGGTTGTTACAGTAAGCCATTAAAACGACGACCATCATCATGAAACGGTGAAATATTTCGTAACGACAAAATAATCCTTTGTTCTTTCTAGATATAAAAACTATGTTCATACAAATTTCAGCTCAATCGGTTGAGTAATTTTTGCTTTAAGAGTTCTAACAGACTCGTAGAAAACCCTTTGCAATATAATGAGATACATCAGATCAGATATAAAATATTCCTTAAAACTGCAGTTAACATATTTTTTACAAGTATATAAAAAAATTCTTCTTTTACTATACTTAAGGAAGTAAATATAATGATAAAATTGGTTTCCTCATGTAGAATAACATATAAAATGATATACAGTTTAATTCATTATTTGAAATATAACTAAATATTTCATTTAGTAATCTAGTTTCTTTAGTGGTCTAATTAAATACTACAAATTATTAAATTATGAAAAACAATAAATTCTACTTCAAGGAAAATGTTAAAATTGTATTAGAATTATAACTAGAAAAAAATGATGTATTTATAAAAATTATAAATTCATAATTATTTTTATTATACGAGTATACTAGCAGACCCGGCAATGATTTGGCAAATACTCAAATATAGCAATAGCTATTACTAGATTTGAGTATATACATAGATTAAATGAACACAATTGGAGGTTTGATAACCATTAAAAAATGAACATTCATTTCACTTTATAAAAGTCAGAATGTAAATAAATCGAATTGGCAAAAGAACAGCACTACCTATCGGAGTTAATTCAAACCACTCTCTGAACACAGTAGTCGGTGGAAAATAACTTTTTAACGAAAAGAAATATGACTAAAATCATCACAATTAATACTGAACATTAAGAAACTTACAAAACATTACGGAACTTTACAAAATTTAACCTTTCACTTAATAAAAGTCAGAATGTAAATAAATAAAATTGTCAAAACAGCACTACCTAACGGATTTAATTCAAACTACTCTCTAAATACAGTAGTCGGTTAAAATACCCCTAAATTTCTTTCTACTGGTCAGATCGAGGATTTCAATAGCTTTAAACCTTCTCCGGACAACGCGGACCGTTTTTCAAAACCCGCGCGTAAATTGGGCTGATTTACTTAATCTATAGCGGACACACATACAAAAATTGCCTTTTGTAAATGTAGAAGAAGAAAATCTGTTTGTATATTTGTTTGTTTTTTTCGTAGATAACTCGACACCGGCGCCACCTAGCGGGTATAGTTTTTGCAAAAAATCTTTCTTTTTACGTAACTAGTATATATATATTCTGAATATGAGCCAAATCGGACCATAAATGTAATATTTTCGAATATCTCAACCCCACTGCCACCTAGTGGATCCAAACTAGTTCTGAAACCTTCGCGGGCGTGCGCACAACTCACCAAAGTTTCATTGCAATCAGATGAATGATATAGGAACACATACGAGACAAGCAAACAAACATTCATTTTTATATATAAAGATATATGTAAATCACAGAAATTATCCCAAAAGTATCCCAAAAGAAGTATCTCAAAAGTGCCAAGAATCTGATCTTAAAACTTTTTTATTATAACAATTTAAAATTTATCCAAAATAAACACAAATTACATAGCTGGGAATCTTACTTCACTAACAATGGTGCAGAAATTCATTATTGAAGATTAAGGGGTTAAATATTTCATAATCTTTTAGAATTAAAAATTTTTAAAATAATACTTTTTTTGAAAATTGTTTGTCTATGAAAATAATACGGACATCCGTTTCTTTAAATTTATTCGTGTGAAGGGAAATCTATTTGGATTGATTTATGGCTCTTAATGTACTTTTATTTCTTATAATAAATTTTTACCTTATTCATGCTAAAGGGGGGCACGAATGAAATCATACTGGGCAATCTGAGTGGGAAAAAATAATTCATTAGGCTATTAAAAAGCTTATATTACACTTGGTTTGTGATTGTAGAAGATATAAGACTATTCTTGGGATCGGTTGTGCCATTTTTAATTGTTTATTTTTGCCTTTTTCTCCCCTGCCTTTCAGGGCGGATCCGAATTTAAGCATGAACACGGCCCTGGGAGGTGCCATCGCCTCTGACCACAAGGAAGGAGCAGCACCAGGCCTGGTAATGCCGTTCCCAGCCGCCTCAAGCGAGTATCAAGAACTCGGTCCTTTGATGTCTGGCCTCTAACGGGGCTTCCCTAGAGAGGCATCCCTGACGGGACTCGATCTTTTCAGCTTGAGAGGTCAGGAATCCCCCTGCTTCCTCACCGCCGCCCATCTGAGCAAGCCCAGACGAACGACGACTCCACACAGGACTGTCCCTCATTCCCTCGCTCCCCGATCTTTCTGATGAATCACCCCTGCTACGTGTTGCGAGATCAGCGTGTACCTATGCTTGTCAGCATTTTTCCTATGATGTTCTGCATACTCAACGGCCTTACCAGCCGTTCACATAACTGACGGTCATGATTCCACTCCCGCACTCGAAGACCATGTGCTTAGGGATGTCCCTGCCTCTGGAGTGTGTGCAGTTCTCATCGTCAGCCCTCCTCCTCCCAAACAGGTATGACTTAAAAGCCCCGCGGCCGGTCAGGAAGTGAGTAAGCCACTAGTTCAGTTCACCAAACCCTCTTCCATACCACGGTCTTATGTCCCTGGCGGGTCCATCGCCTTTTACCGGCAGCGTCCCACTGAGCCTGCCATTCAGCGATCATCGCCTCAAACGAGTCCTTCCGATCGCCTCCCTCGTAGACCCTCACCATTTGTTATGCCAACTGCTGCAATGGGATGACACCCGTAACAACCATGACTGTCTCTACGGACACAGAACTATACGCCGCCGCGACCCGGCGCTGAAATCCCTTCACTAAGCCCCATTTCCAGTGCCCTGTGCCATAATGGGACTCTCCCTTCACTCTCCCCATCAGCTTGCTCAATCCAGTCACGATCCGATCTGCCTTCTGGCTTGCTTCCTGTACATGGGTTGTGAATGATCGCCGGTGATCCATCCATGTGCCGCGGTATTTGATCGACTCTTGGAAACCTACCGAGTGATCCCCCACCCAAAGGGTTTAAACCTCCTCCTCCCCGTCAGGACTACAGGACTATCGCCCTCAATTGTTACTTCATGTTAAGTTACTTATTACCAACCCACCGGGTTGGTCTAGTGGTGAACGCGTCTTTTTCCAAATCAGTTGAGTTGGAAGTCGAGAGTTCCAGGGTTCAAGTCCTAATAAAGCTAGTTATTTTTACACGGATTTGAATACTAAATCGTGGATACCGGTGTTCTTTGGTGGTTGGGTTTCAATTAACCACATCTCAGGAATGGTCGAACTGAGACTGTATAAGACTGCACTTCATTTACACTCATACATATCATCCTCATTCATCCTCTGAAGAATTATCTAAACGGTAGTTACCGGAGGCTAAATAGGAAAAAGAAAAGGTTACTTATTATCACTGTGGCTAACGTAAGTCGGACATATAAGATTTCGGTAAACATGACAATTTATTTCGGCTAATTTAAAATAAATTTCGAGATTTCTAATCTCTTAATATAATAAAACATTAGAATTGTAATGTTACTACTCTATATTATGTCCTTTGACGATTTAATAAAATTATTATGAGCGGTAGAAGTTTTTAACTACTTTATTTTTTAACTCTGGTTTTTAAATTTCTAATTAGTAAAAATTTTAAATTTAAATTAATTAATAAATGAATTAGATAAAATATATTTAATAATTTCAATGTATTATTTAACTGATGTTATTATAAGTTTGTGATTTGTATCATGTACAAGGAAGATTAACAATACAGTAAGAATTTGTTCACTGCATGGAGAGCAGTTTTATACGCAATTGAATACGCAATGGTAGGGGGGCTAGCTAGTGCTGCAGGCAACTCGTTTAGAGCGCGCTGAGAAGATTAAGTGCGAGAGGACGCCAGTATCGTTGTTACGTTAGTTGTTTACGGAATCATAACAGTTACCGATATGTGTTCTTAATGTTGTGCCAGTTGCTGCTAGTGAGTAAATTGTTTAAGCCTCCTGCTACATGAAGAAATTGAATAAGACAAGGAGGTATTTTATTTTTAATGTTTGTTTTAAACATAAATTTTTCTATTGATAACGTGTATTGTTACATTAATAAATATTTAAATTTCTTTCTGAAACGATATTTTGTTGATAGGTTTTCATTAGTAATGAATCTTATAATTTTTGTACATGCAGCCATACAGAGTACGCATACACACATACACACACACACACACACACACACACACACACACACATATATATATATATATATACACACAGCGTTCAGATATTTAACCTTTTTCCTGATTTATGTAATACGGTACTGATAATTTTACGTTTATAGAAAATTTAAATCTGCTCTATTTTCCTTTTTTAATTATTATTACTTTCAATTTGGATTTAGGTAGGATATGTAACGTTGCTTTTCCAATAATTTATTTGATTCGTAAATGTAAAAATATCCATAAAACAACTAAAATACTTCCCAAGTATTTATTTATTTTTCATTTGTGGGAAATAACGGAACAACATTTAGATTTTTTTTTCACGAATGATGGAAATCCCGTTTTCGGTTTTTGTTTTTAGCAGGAAGCTTTGTTAGATCCCTAGATATGTTTCTGATTTTTTTTCAACTTCTGACTACATAATACATTCTTTGAATAAAACTGGGCTCTTTTGTGTTATGCACCCTGCACCCTGTTTTTTTTATTTCTCCTGGATTTATATTAAATTACGATGTATCATCGTTTAAACCATCATTTAATAATTAATTAATGTCGTAGATATACGATTTTGTAAAACTGTTAGCTGTGTTGAGCTGTACGGCTTACAGATAAGATAGCGATCTGTTATTGTCTATTTGTACGCATTATTTGTATCTTGTTGTTTTGTCCACAAAAATTAATGCTCCTGCATAATAATGGTCCGTTATTCAAAGTATTGTTATGTTAGGTAGGTGTGTATAATATCTTAAAATGCGTGAATTAATTATCCAACATAGTTTTTTTTTTATAAGTTACTTTTCTCCGTACGGTAAGTCTGCTTTTGGATGACGAAATTACAAAGTTGTCGATGAAAATTTGCATATTTTTCAATCTCTCCAATAAAAAAGCACGGTAAGTTGGTTTGTTTGCGGTATGTACTCACATTTTTATTTTGAATGAAGCGCTACCATCTAGCGGAAAAAATGAAATACAACTGTATAATAAATATTTATAATTTATTATTAAATTTAAATCAAAGATTAACAATTTTTATTAATATTTAAAGTAATTATTTATACAATTGTTATTCAAATTTATTAATTAAAAAAAGGGATTCTTAGTTAATATTTAACAGTAAAAAAGGACTTTATTTAATGAATTACTTAAAAGTACGTTACAGCAGACTACGGGAAAAAAAGACTAAGAGAGGAAGCGGGAGAGAGTCGGCTGCGCGCAGCCGCCCGGCGCACACGTAGTCCGCTCTACGCCAATATCAGCAGACTAAATAGTAGCAGCTAGTCCGGCAACTAACACAAGGTCTCACATGAAACACACACAAGATTAAACTAAGATGACAGCGTCCCCAATATAGCGTTAAACGATACATTTTTATTAAAAATTATTAAATTCTATATTTACTCACTCCTTATCTCTATTTTAAATATAAAAAAACCAAAATGTTCAGAAAAATATTGTTTATTTCTTTTCTTTAATGAATGTGTATAAAATACTTAATATTCTCACAAACATGAGGATATGAACGCGTCGAGAGTTCAGGCGGCGGACCCCCCTGGCCAGACGGTCGGGTGAGCGAAGCGAGCCCTGACTGGCTAGTATTTTACTATTGAGTGTTTCAATGTGAAGTTAAGTGTGCTTCTTTGGTTTTCATGTCACAATATGACGTAAAATCGTTGTTATGGATGACACGATTATTTGAGCTAACAGTTGTTCAACTTTACTGTGAACACAGTGTTCGAGAGGATAAATGTTAGTCTTTTGTTCGGATGGTCAAGGATCCAAACTCAGGGAATATCTGGAGAAACAACAAAATTCATAAATAATGCATAAAAAAAAGTTCGGGGCGCATAACAGAAGATAACTGAAATTACTGGGTAACGATCTGAAATAGAGTGTGATTGAATTCATGAGGCCACGCCGCAAATTGTTTTTTTTTTTTTTTTTTGTTGTTTGTGGGCGAAAAACGCTTGGGCGTTATCACAAATTGTAATAGGTTAAATACACACATGACTGTTGTAATGTATGAAACAAAATGGTGATCATCTTTGAGATGATTTTAAATAATTGTTTATAATGTATTTCCATTTCATATATAATATAGTAGTGAAATAATATTTTTATACTTATTTATGACGTATTTTTAATCGACCGATTTACTAGCTCGCTCTATATAACCTGTAAAGTTAATTTGAATTAATAATCAATAACCGCATTTATCTTTTATTTCAAACATAATTTGTGATTTTTCTTTTTGAATCAAAGTATTTGCGTGTATTAAGATGTTTTACGTTTAATCATGGTAATTTGAGTGTGTGACTCGTATTTAAAATAATAAATTTTTCTTTTAATCTAATAATTACTTAATTTAAAATTATTATATTTTATTTACAATCCTTAAATTTATTTATTTTTTAAAATATTTATTTGAAAAATTAGTTAAATTTAAAGTTAAAAAAAATTGTTTATACGATGAGGGAAAAGGAGGCCTATTTTCATCGGTATCGGTAGACTTATGTTCGTTTAGAGGGTTCGTCAAGTTTTGTTCAGAGGAGTTTGACTGTCAGATACTCTGTAAGAGGATTATTAAAAGGTATAATGGCTCCATTACCAAAGCTTGCAAGCCCAATTAATGGGTTTTAACTTTCCATACCTCCCCTTAACAATATATATACATATATATTTTCCCTCATTCTAGAATAGTCCCTACTGATTTGTGAAACTGAACCTCTTTGATCATTTTACTGTAGCCTACTTATATTTTCCATCTTTATCTATCGCTCCATCATTCTGTCCGTAAGAACAAAAGTATTATCTATAAGTATTAAAAATTAAAAAAATAATTGGTATAGTATTTTATCATACATGATGAATGCAATCTATAGTTGGTGTCTGTAAACGTTTTCCTATTTGTTTTTACAAATTTTATACGGTAATATGTTAGAGCCTTTAGTAAGTCAAACTAGTAATAGTTGATCTTACGAGTCGTTACACCGTAATATAAAATTTTTTAATATAAAAAATAAAACAGTAGTAAAATGTATACATTTAACTATTTATTTGTGAGGTTTAAAAAACCGTACTGTGTGATTATTCTATTACAGATGAGTGAACATCTGTTCTCTGCTCACTTTAAAATAATTTTCAAACTGGAAACATAAAATTTGCGCATTTCTTTTCCTTCTTGATTATCTGATTCCATTGTTACGGAAACTGTGTAAATTTAAACGTAAGAGTTTTCTTATTTTAAAATAACTTTAATCAGTAATTAACAAGCTCGGTATTATTTCAAAAAAGGGAACGGCTTTACGGAGATTAAATTATGAGTGAGAATGCAATGAATTCGTTTATAACATTGATTCTCAAACATTTTCACCCACCGCCCATATTGAGAACCAAAAATCTTTTAGCACTCCCCAAAATTTTAAACTTACCATCTGTTAAAAATAATGATTACACTTGCTGTTTCTAAGATGTGTTCTTAAAAACAGCAATTGCAATTATTATTTTAAACATCTCATATCCTATTTCTGAGTTAAAACTTATACTTTAAATGAGAGCAATTAAAACCCACATTTAATCATATTTGGAAGTATTTTTATTAAAACTGCTTTCAAAAAAATACAATTGTATCTGTATGTAACAGCAATAGTGATAGCATATTCATTATAACAATATACTAATTAAAACAAAACTTTAAATTAAAACATCTTTTATACTTGTGTATTAGGTATTTAATTTTGGTTTGAAATCAGGAAAACATAATTTTTGTCTTCTTTTTAATCAGCCATCGCCTTCTTAGACCATCTGAACGCCCCCAATTTTCTTTGGGCCTCTACCGCCCCCCTGAAGTCCTCCAGCGACCACAAGTGGGCGTTATCGCCTACTTTGAGAATGAATGATTTATACAAAATAATCACTTTGTATCATATTTTGTTTGTTTCGAATTCATTTCCGAGGGATAAGTTAGATCAAGTTATTTTCCTATGTTTTATTTTTTTCTTCTTTAAATTTTTTTTTAGGTGGCTTTCCTCTTTTCCGATATCTTGCATCCCCCTTTGGCTGAGACTTTCTCTTGTAATCTTAGGTTTTGTTTTTCAGTGTGGTTTTGATCTCATGATTAGTTCTTTCATGTCTTCTTAAGTGTGTTTGAACCAGGGTTTGTCTTGGTTTTTCTGTTCTTGAATAAGTCGAAAATCTGTTTAGTCAGTCTGTTTTGATTCATCCTTTTGATTTGGCAATAGAAGCTGATTCTTCTTTTTCTCTTCCTATCAAAAAGTTTTTCAATTTTCCTGTGTAGTTCTTTGTTTCTTCGTTTTGGAATTTCTTCCCAAGGATTTTTCTTACAGTTTTTTTTTATTTTACAATTTTTCAATTTGTTATTTATTGTTTAACGTTGGAGTTTATGCAATGTACAAGACTTCCGATTTTAATAAAGTTCTGTCTTAATAAAGTCTTTAATAAAGTTCTGTAGGTGATTTTAGTTAGCTGAAGTGCTAGATCCATCTTCTGCATTTTGTTTTCCACCGATTTCTTTTTGAATACGTTGCAGCTTATTAATTCTCCTAGATACTTGAAGTTGTCTATTTTACGGTCGTCTATTTTAAGATACTGTGGTGCATCTTTTACGTTGGCCATTATTTTAGTTTTTAAAAGGAAATTTTCAATCCAATCTTGGTCGCTTGAATTTGCAGTTCGGCTTCTCCCAAGATTTTGGCCAATAGAGCGCGATATCATCCGCTAAATCTAGACACATTTCAAACCTTTAGTTTCTATTCTGATTCCGCCGTTTTGGTTCAGCTTTCGGTTCCATTTCTTGGTTACCTTTTAACAGTAGAAAACCAGTTGACAATATGCAGTTGGTAGTAGTTAAAGAGCAGGGGGAAAGTCCGTCTCCTTGTCTGACTGTTTTGATTTCGAAAAATTCGGAAATTGCACTCGTAATGTTTATTTCGATGTAGGTATTTGACAGTGTGGTTTTAATCTGACTTGTCTTGTTATCTTGTCCAATTTCTTTTACTATCATTTCATTTAGAAAAGTTTTAATCTTTAAGCCTTTTAGAAAAATAGAAAATAAATTTAAAATTAATAATAAAATTCGTAATGGTGTGGCGAACGGGAATACTGTTTTCCATAACTAAAAAAATCCTCAGATAATAAAACTAATGCTTGCCGTTTTCTGGCGATAGTATAATTTAAATTTAGGATTTTTTATTTAATTTTATTTTAACATTACCCAAATGAATAAAGGCAGTTTGAATAGTACTAATAAATTACATCCAACTTTCAGAATATAATTATTTTTAAAATTATTTTCATTTATCGATTTTTTTTTCTTTAATTGTATTAAATCCTTCCCCAGAGATTTCTCTGGTCCTCATATAAGTCCTATAGACTTATCTCAGTAATTAAAACAAATTTTAAGTCATTGATTTTACTTTAATGACTGAAATGGTAAACTGAAATTTAAAGACTGAAATAATAAGTTTTTTAAGGTTTCTACGTTTTTAATTTATTTATAAAGTACCGTTCTGAACAAGTGGACATATACGAAAATGCTTAACGGAGTTAACGAAAAAGTAATTAGTGTGAACAGTTAATTAAAAAAAAAAAATATTTTTGACAAAAGTAATATAATTTGAAGTCTTATAATATCCACCTCAGCTATTTTTAGATAGATTTTATAAGAAAGCTACCTATTGTAATGGGTACCATGATTCGACTTTCGGAAAAATTTCGACATATCTTCGCGTTTCGCATCCCCCAGATCCCAAAACCACCGTCGGTTCAAAAGTTTATACATATATTTATACATATACAGTTTAAAAGTTTATATATATATATATATATATATATATATATATATATATATAGATATTTCACTTTCTTGTGAAAACATAACTGCCGTAATTTTGCGCCAATCACTTTCAAATTGTCCCTTAAAGATAACTCGTCCCAAAATCTCGGTCCAGGAGATGGAAATGGTGGGGGGCACTTTTGAAAAAACAAAATATTACTATAAATTACTTATAAGTAAAATATCGTATAAGTTCCTAATATTCATTGGATAAGGGCCTAAAACTTATCTAAGTGACGTTTTTTATATCACCAACCATTGGCTCAGGAGGTTGAAAAAATTGGGTTTTGAAGGCAAAAAAGGAATCCATACATCCCTTAATATTCACAGTATTGAATCGAATTAAAGTGGTCGTTAGTCTTCTAGACATTATCTAAAACGTTTTTCTGAAACAATTTTTGATATGACCAGCCCTTACGGCTAGGAATGACCAAAATTTTGCTGTAATTGTAAGGAGATGGGGCTTGTGTGCTAAGTAAGTGAAACGTTTTTTCACATGTAACCATAGTCGTAATGAGTAAATTTTAAGTTTTTCTTAACTTAAAAGCACCGGTGAAATCTACCTCCGCCTTCCGGCGTGCTGAAAGGGATTTTTTATTTATTTAAAACCTAAAGATTTTTTTTTCTTAGGACTGTGACATAAAGAACTGAGAAACAAGTCTTACGAGTAAAAGTCGCCTTTGGTGAAATATTACTTTATCGCTGGTGTCCTGGTGAACAAAATTAAGGTTCATTTATAGGTTTACCTGTAACATAAATACTAATATTTGATATACAAATGTGCAACATTATCACTTTCTTAGTAGAAAGAAATTGGAATCTTTCTTTAAAATTTTCCCTGATTTTTTTCCCTTAAATTTTTCCAGTAAGCTTGTAATGATGTTAAAATTATTGAGAATTTTAAGTGATTTGTGTTTCATATTAGGTTACCTACAATAGTTTAGTTAAAAGATTTAAAGGTCATTTTAATAAGAATAAATTTAATATCTCATCTCTTAGAAAACAAAATTCTCGTGAAACTATAATTAAGATTGACAGAAGCGGAACATTTTGTAGAACTATTTTCCGTTTTTATCAATTTACATTGCGGTTTCTAGGCTTGGAAATTTCAGTTCAACTTATTTTTGTTTATCTGACAATAGCCTGAGAAAATATGGAAAAATCTGATAAAATTAAAATTATCTCTTTATTTAATGGAGACCCTTTTAAACATAAGATTTTTGCTTAAGATATCTACGTGCCAATGTTTTTAATAATATACGAACATAAAGAAATAATTTTTTTAAACTTTGATAATTAAATTTTAGCGGATTTTTTAGAGTCATTACAATGGACAATTATTTTGGCTAAAAATGTTAAAAATATAAAATAGCAGAGAGAATGTGAAAAGGTACTTTAAAGTTACAAATTTTTCACTTGTATTTCTAAGTCGAGTTGGAGTACTCATATGGTGTAGACCTATTGTTGTTCCGCTCTGCGATTTTTGCTATTTAGTTCGGTTTATTGGTGTTTTTTGTTTGGTTTGTTGGTTGTACATTGTTGGTTAGTGAATTGTGAACGTGCCTGTGAATTTTCGTGAATTTTGGACATGGATTAATACCGCTTTTTTGATTTTTTCTTCGGGTTTGTATTTGCCATAAGAAATACATTGAAATTGGTTCTACATAACCTATTACTTGGTGAATACTATTCCAAGTCGATCGACAAGTCGCTGCAGGAAGAATAAGTCATCATCTTTCTGGTAAATAAGGACTTTGAAAATTTTCCTGAGCTGGTAAGTACAGAATTTTTTCAGTCCCACAGCGTTACTGATTTGGCCGGGGAACTTCTTTTCCTTATATCTCCAAATCCGTACCCCTAATCCCAAATCCCTCTGGATCTACGCGATCGATACCCGACCGCATATTTTACCCCCTCCCCAAAAAACTTGTATTTCTAGATATAAAATCAAATTTATTTTATTATTATTAAAGATCAATTTACTTTTATTCAAGTAAAGTGAAATGATTTTCAAGAGGTTTTCTGTATTTATATTAATGACAATCGGCGATAAAAATTATTTAAAACTGTAAATTTATGAAACGACAATTTGAACAAGTTGAATGTTATAAATAAACTATTTCAAATAACGTATTTCATTAGGAAACATTGAATATGATCTAAAAACATTCTGAAATAAATTACGAAAAAAATGTATTTATAAATTTTGATCGGTTCGTCGTTTCAAAAGTATATATATATATATTAAAAAAAGACAAAACTTGAGACAATATTGGTTATTTTGTTTAATAACTAACATTTTCTGTTATTTAGGCCCGTAAGATTATGAACTCAAAAAGAGGGTGATTTAGTTTTATATATATATATATATATATATATATATATATATATATATATATATATATATATATTTATAAAGTTTTATATAAATATTTTAAAACTTTATAAATATATATATATATATATATATATATATATATATATATATATATATTTATAAATATAATACACGTGGTATGTATATAATTTTAGAAGATGCTTACGGATAGGACCATTTTTTTCTAGATGAAAAGGAAAAATTACTTAAGAAAGAAAACAATTTACAACCTTTTCTGGATGATTTTGAAATTACCTTAACCGTCATATATCGGTGAGAACGATACATAAAACATAGTTTTATAAAATTTTTCTAGTATACATCCAGTTCGTATTGTACAGAATTATTTGTTTGATCTTGGTGAAAAATATTTTGATTATATAATTTTTATTAACCTAACTGTTAAACCGCGAGATAAATACTAATTATAATTCAACACACTGGACAACACGTTTAAAAAATTAATATATATGTATATATAATTGTTATAGTACCGTAAATTGTGTATTAAATCTTCAGTTAAAATAAAATATTTTATATAGAAGTAGTAAAAAAGGTCTAGACTTCTTAGTGAGAAGCAAGCTGTTTTTGTGTAATATTTACGATAGGAGAATTATATTAATTAGTAGTTCTTAGCGGCTTGTATAATTTAATTTTAATACGACGGTTTATTTATTATTTATAACGACGGTTAAATTTACTAAACTTTGCGGTAATGGTGCGAATGTGAGAATGAATATAGTGGTTGATAGAATAAGGCATGGTTGTGAGAGTCAGTTAGGGGGGGGTAGTAATTGCTTGCAGAGAAGCACTCCACGTCAAAAGCAACCGAGCAACAACAACAACAAGCGCTATCGTCTTCGCCTTAGCCACTCGAAAAGTCGGGTTCTCTTCTGTGCTTCCTTTACAAGTGAATGAATCTTCTATCGATTCTAATAACAGTCTTTCTCATAACTGATGTTTCCTGATTAACAAAACCTGATAAATTTATTTTTTTTATAGGAAAAATAAACAACAGCATGACTCATCTTTGTTCTGGAATATTAAACTATTTATTTTTATTTGTTTGGTATGGAATTTATCGGTAATAGTACAAATTTCCAGTATTTTTAACACTGAATTAAACATTTTATTGACTCGAATATATTGTGCAACTACAGAACATGGGGTTATTTTATAAACTTCGAGGTTACAGGCCGAATAAAACAATCGTGTTACTGTAAATTTTTGTTTTTATTTTAAAATATCCCTTCAAGTAGATTTTTTGAAAAATCACACCCATTTATAAGTAATTTACGATAAAATTCAAATTACTCTTTTGAATTTTATTGTAACTATTAGGTTATTTTAAGCTTTACAAAATAAGTTTCTTATGTAAGAAAGGTTTAAGGAAATCGTGTACAGTAAAACCACCCTTAGTTATCTGTAATTGTATTCATGAGTTAAAGTTTGAAGAAAAGAATCAAAGGCAATCTGATTTTCAGTACATCAAAATTGTGTTTTTTTTTTCTTATGATGTAGGAAATTTATCATAGTTAAAGATATAAAAATCAGGATTTTGTCAATAAAATTAATATATTTTTTGCTCCTTTATAAAATATCCTTATTGAAAATTTAAAAGAACAGACTTTTATTTAAAATAAATCATTTCTTTTTACCGACTTTTCAAAGAAAGGTACGCATGGTGTTAGTGGGGAGTTAAAATGAATTTTCTTTACGTTTTGAGGTATGAGGAGTACGAAAATACAATTCATTTAAACTGGGGGTTTTCTTATATACGTATATACACGAGTATATAGCCCTATGTATAAAATTTTGTGGCTCAAAAAACTTCAAAACTACTGAATCAATTGAAAATTACATATACTGAAATAGTGTGTCTGAAGTTGTGCATGTGAAAATTTGATGAAGATTGTTCGGCTTAATTTAGTGTCGAAAAAATGTTCGCGGGGATTGTTAAAAGTGTGATTCTTTATAATGTTGCAAGTTCCTATTTGCAGCATTATAAAGAATCACAGATAAAGAAGCAACGTTTCTACGTTGTTTCTTTATCTGTGATATCTATTGTTAGCAATATTAAACCAAATTAAATTAAAGAAATGACAATTTTGTAGCGTATAAAAATGCCATGCCTGACCGGTATTCGAACCCGGGACTTCCAGATGAAATCTCGAGTGCTAGCATCTCAGCCTTTTATCCGGAGGTCCCGGGTTCGAATCCCGGTCAGGCATGACATTTTTACAAGCTAAAAAATTGTCATTTCAACTCACTCTCTGAAGCAATACCTAACGATGGGATCCCGGAGCCTAAATAAAAAAAGATTAACGAAAAGTTGGTCTTCTTGTGTAGAACTGCGCAAGATTTTTTTTCTCTTTTTTATATGATAGAAGTCGGTCTGGGATTGCAGATACACAAATATTTTAAAAATGATCGGTAGCAAAGCAGTTTTTCTTTTATCAGTAATCATATTTTAGGGTAAAAAAAAATGTTTGAATTTAGAAGAATTAATTTTTTTTTCTTGAAAATCGTCCTGTAGCTTTAGAATAAATATACAGCAACCATTATACTAGATAGTATCTTCACAAAAGATATAATAATAATAAAAGTTAAGGATTGAAAAAATTTAGTCTTTGAATCTAATTTTAAGGATCGTTATGGGTTTTTTAATAGCGACTGATAAATTATTCCGCCAATCAGCAGACTGGTTACTTTTACGGTCACGAAATCCCTTTACCTGTGCTTTTGAAATAGTAAAAAGAAAAAATGGAATAATTATTGTTAGACATACACTTTGCTAATGAGTTAAATACTAAAATAAAATAGAAGTTTTAAGATATTATATAGCTGCAGGAAGAATTTCATTTTATATATATTTCTATTCAATATTAATGAAATAAAAAAAAGCAATATGTTAAAAAATATATATAATACAAATTTGCGTGATAAAATTGTAAATACAAATTAAAGGAGTAGATTTTTAAAAATTTTTGTAAAATTTTGAAAAATTTTTGTAAAAAAGTACACATTTTTAATGTGACAAAAAAAGATTTTAAAATTAAGAAAATTTGAGCTCTGACAAATTTTTTTTTAACCTCACTTTATATTTTCAACTGAAAATTGTTCATCTTCAAGAAAATTATATTTTTTGTAATCCCAATATTACAAAACTCATACCTTAATCATTTAGCTGTACGTAAACTCGGAAAATAGTCTTTTCCTTTTTTTAGCATAAAAGCGTAATAAACACATAGAAACCCATACATTCACAGACAAGTTCTCATGTTTATCTTAACAAGGCACACATCAACTTAAAAAATGTAATTACACGCACACATTCTGCCGTCCCAGTATTTATTTATATTTTGCGTATTTTTAAAAATATTTATATAATTTTACTGATTTGTATGAAATATATACTATTTAACTATTATGCCTACAATACGATTGTAGGAAAGAAGGAATGTAGAAAAAAATACTTTGCAATAAAATAGGAGTGTTTTACAGTTTAAGAAATATCAAAATTTAAATTAAAAAAAAAAATATCAATTTTGAAGAAAAGAAAATCAGGATTTGGACGATTCTTAGATCTTCGTTGGATACGCTGCGGACGTCTGTGTGCACGTATGTTTTTATTATATACATTTACTACTTATAATCAATCATTCTTTTGACAAATTGTTTGTTATTTAATTTTAAAATTAAAATCTGATATTACATCACTTGAATTATTTTTATCAATATCCGTCAATTGGATGTTATCATAACACAAAGCACTTTCATTTGGAATAAATAACTTCGTTTTAAATTATTTTAAAAATATTACGTTAAAGTGAAAAAAAAAACATATCAAAAAATTTTAATTCTAGAAAAAAAATTCATACGAATTTAAAGAAAAACTATTACATTCATCGCGTTAGAAAATATTAGAATTAATTAAATTTTATTTATTTATTTTTTTAATTATTTAAAAGTGCGAACAGTAAACTTTTACACAAAAATATTATATTAACGTTTTTATCAAAATCATTAAACTTTAAGGAGCATATCGATTGTAGAATTTACTATTTTTAAGGAAAATTAACAAATAATAATTTTTACTAATCTTGAGGTTGTGCTTTAAAAACTTGCCAAATAAGCACTCTGCACATAGTTATAAGATAAGATATAAATTTATTAAAATTGTAGAAACCATTTTTGAGAGATTTAACTTTGAAATTTTGGAATTTTAATCCGAGAAACGGTACTTATAATTACTAAAATGGATTACTAGTTTTCCTGTTTTTGACTTTATATTAATTTAATTTATTAATTTTTTAACATTTATTTATAACTTTTAAATTTTTTAAGGATGTTCTTTAATGTATTGCACTAGAAAAAATAAAAATTTGAATAACTGAAAAAACTTTTATTCATTATCAACGTTATTAATTACTATTAACTGAAAAGTCTGCTGCTTAATTTACATACATTGTATTTATATTACATTAAAAAAACCAATAGTGAAAGTGTAATAAATAAAGTATTGCAAAAAGCTTTAGTCTAAAAATCAGCAGTTATGTAATTGTTCCTAAATCTATAGTATTATAAATGAAACTGGTAAATACAGTAATGTAAATTCATAAAAGCAATAAAAAAGTTTGAAAGCGTGATGTACAGTCGAAAAAATTAAAGTGTACTAATGCGGGTAAATAAATAAGCGAAAGTGAACGGAATATACAAAAATTTTTAATTTATTTAAAAATTAAAATGATGTATATGTCGTAGGCGAACTGAAAAAAAACGGTTGTTGTAAAGAGCCTACATTTTGCAATGCGCCCGGCAAATTGGAGAATTTTCAAGCAATTTCTAATTAGCATGATTTTTTCAGGCTTATTGTAATGGTATTTTTCAGGCTTAATAGAACTTAATAATTAGAAAATTAATTTAGAAATTAATTTTTTTTTTACAATCAGTGGGTAATTTTTCTTCCAAATTAGTGGGTGTACGGTTAACCTTTTCTTTTGATTAACCTTCACTTGCTGCTAGTCAAGGTAAGCGAGCGTAGGTTATGTTTGGTTAGATTATATTTATAATTATAAACAATAATGCTTACATTGGATCTCTATTTACCTCTGTTTCTTTAATGAGCAAACAATTGTATATTTTCTAATTAGCCTAAAGTTGTATGACTCGTTACAATAAGCCTAAAAAATACCCGGCTGATTAGAAATTGCTACATAATTTTCCAATTTATCGAGCGCATTTTAAATGAAGGCGTTGTTTACAATAAGCTATTAATAATTATTTTTAAATTTATTTCAATTTTTAAATTTAGGTTTAAAAGAAATTACGAAAAGTTGCTTACAGTTGCTGTAAATAAATTAATAAATTAAACATTTACAAATTTTATAAATCATACGATCGTAAAAATTAAATTTGAAATTTTACAAAATTGTGCCGTACTAGGCGACAGCAAATTTCTTCAGTTCTTGGAAAAATCTAATAAAAAGATGGTTTTTTATCAAATTTTTTAAATGGATATTATTTCAATCAAAATTATTAAAAAAAAGACCTAATATTATTTAATTCTTTATTTTGTATATATTTTAAAAAATTGTTCTTGAAATTTTAATTAAAATCATTAAAAATTATTTTTGGATACAAAGTTTTCCAAAAAATTTTGGATTTCACTGTTTCCAAAATAGATATTTTCTCAAATTAACTGAATTATTGAGTTTGTTATAGAAACGACGAGAAAATTTTTAAAGTTATCTTCTTGAAAATATATATTACTTTAATAAATTTTTTTTTTTTTAAATTTGTTATTTTATTCTTTTTTGAATGATTCCAATAATACTTCAGGATCTGATGCTTATAATGATGATGATGTGTAAAATATGTCGTGGGATGCGCAACGAATTCCCATTAAAGCTGCTAGGGAAGAAGGTATTTGATGTAGGGTGGCAATGGAAATGAGTGGCTGGACTAGGCCAGGGATCTTCCCATACTATTGATTGTAAGGGCCATGACGCCGACGGTTTCCTTAGGGAACATTTTCTTTTACTCTCTTGAGACTCCTTAATACTTATACTTTAAAATTTTATTGTTTTTTTCTGCAAATATTGTTTTTTTTTCCTTTTTTTTTATTTAAACTGCTTATTAGTTTACCAAAAAACAAAATCATTAAAAATTAGCATTTCTTGAAATTAAAGAATATTTAAAATATACTGGGATTATTAACTTTTTTGAATGGAACATTTTCTTAGTTAGTTTATGTCTAGTTATACGTATGTACTGAATGAAAAATTGAACTTAAGTTTAGAATATATTAACTTAAATGCTTTGAAAAAATCAACAGGATTTGCCTACACTTTTTGTTGAATTAAGACAAACTGAAACGATTCCGAAAATTTTAAAATATTTCTTTGAGTCTTGTACAGACTCAGGCCGATCATTCCTGAGACATGTCGTTAATTGAACCCCAACCACCAAAATACACCGGTATCCACTGTCTAGTGTTCAAATCCGTATAAAAGTAACCAACGTTTACTCCCTCTCTTTTTCTATTTATCCTCCGCAACCACCATGAGGTATTATTTCAAAGGATAAATGAGGATGATATGTATGAATGTAAATGAAGTGTAGTCTTGAACAGTCTCAGGTTGACCATTCCAGGAGATGTGTGATTAATTGAAACCCAACCGCCAAAGAATACTGGTATCCACGATCTAGTATTCAAATCTGTAATAAAAGTAACTGCCTTTACTAGGATTTGAACCTTAGAACTCTCGAATTCGAAATTAGCTGATTTGCGATGACGAGTTCACCACTAGACCAACCCGGTGGGTATCATTTACTAGGATTTGAATTTAATAATCTTCAATTTCAAAAAGCCTTGAAAAGCAACTGATTTGCGATGCCGTGTTAACCGCTAGACAATCTCGGTGGGCTTATTCTTGTATGATAATAAAAGTAAAAATAAATCGGTTAATAAAAATATGAAATTCTGTAAATTTATTTTAACAATAAAATTTTAATGAATAAAATGATACTATAAAAATGCTAGATCATTGCCAACGATTGAGTTCGAGATTAGAAGAATTAGGTACTAGAAGGGCTAACAAAATTCATTTGAAAAATTGAATCTCATAGTAACAGTAATTGCTATGTTATTAT
Organism: Lycorma delicatula; assembly: GCF_047948215.1. Classification (NCBI taxonomy): domain Eukaryota; kingdom Metazoa; phylum Arthropoda; class Insecta; order Hemiptera; family Fulgoridae; genus Lycorma; species Lycorma delicatula. Next base: position 28,516,713 of record NC_134460.1, read on the forward strand.
ATCCCAGAAAAATTAAATATCCTTAGAAAAGATGATATATACTGATATAATAATAATAATCAGTAAAACTATTAACAGCCGTTAACTGTATCAATATAACTGTTTCGAGGTAAGCATTCATCGCTGAATTTCATTTTGTTGGTTGGTATATCTATATAAATAAAACACATCTTCTTTTTATGTGTGCCTAATAACTCAAAAAACACTTAACCGTTTAGCTAAAAATTTAACAATTATTATTATTATTTGTCCTGAGAGTGTTTACGTGTATAATATTTAATCACATAATAACTGTCTATCACATAAGTCGATATTAACATAGTCAGCGATCGATACAGGCAATGACATTGATGAAGACATCTCTCAATATATACAACGACATTTAATTTAGTAAAAGAAGTTTTTTTGCGTTTAACCTCCGGGTCCACTGTTAGGTATTGCTTCAGAGGATGAGATTAATGATTTGTAGCGAGTGTGAAAATGCCATGCCTGACCGGGATTCAAATCCGGAGCCTCCGGATGAAAGGCTGAGACGCTATCACTCGCGCCACGGAGGCCGGCAGTAAAAGAAGTTTAAGGTTATTTATTTATCCAAACTCCCAAAACAATAAAATTGTTAAGGTTTCGGTGAGAGTTTGCCGTCAATTGGAAACATCAAAAATGGAAAATCAAAATTCAACAATTTATTTATTTATAATTCTTCAAAAAGACATTATCCGAGTTCAAAAAATACAGATATGTATGAAAGGCGAGATAATAATTGCATATATTTTTCCTACTTCATTTTCTCAAACACAAAAATGTACACCGTTAAATATTTTATTCCTACATACTGAATATTAAATATTTTATTCCTCTACTAATATTGTAATTAAATGATTGAACTTTTTTAATACAAAACAAATTTATGCGTTTTTTTAATGATTTATGTAGTGGTGAGATTGGTGAGGTTTGAACTGTGGTGGTAAACATTCCGGCGGTCATAAGAAGAAAGACAGAAAATTAATAGTGAAATTAATATTGTACAATTTATTGTTTTCATAATATCGTCCATCAGTTTCATTGTTTTCGTTAGTTACAAAAAAAAAAAAAAAAAAAAACGTTAATAGTAATATTTGTATAGAAGATAGAATTTTTATAATATAAAAATAACAATGCGTTCAAAACGACAAAATATTGGCCGACACAAAAATCGAGCCAAGAGAATGAGAGATACAGTAGAAATGAAATAATGGAAAAAACAGCACAACGAAATACTCGTAGATTACATATGTCAAAGTTAAGGGTTACAGGATCATCAAAAGAAAATGAAAATAATCGATTGTATCAATCGGTAACACTTGATCATATTGAATTTCAGTATAATTCTGATTCTGAAGTTGAATATTGCTTGCATCCAGTTCAAACGATTGCGATTTACAATTACGATAAAATAATTGCAAGGTCAATCGTTGTAAGTATGTGGATTGAATTTGGAAAATCCGTGTTTTCTCATGGTTAATTATACGTTATATACCCCTCGTGTAGGAAAACCTAGCGATCTGTTTACATATGCACCAAACTGGAATCGCTAAAAACATCGTATATCCCAGAGCATTGCAATGATTTTGATTTATTTAATTGAAGTACAATTAATATTGAATTGATGTTGTACATTTTATTATTTTCGTAATATTTGTCAACTATAATACAACATTTAATTCGTACACTGAAATTTATCAATAGCGTAACATTGCCAGTTATATATATAACTTATAAAATAGATATAAAAACACAAAATCAAAATGTTTTTGTTATATAGAGAATGTCACAATGAAATAAACGGTATTTTGGGATCATTCTAGAGCTAAAAATAATATGAAAAGAGTTAATATAAAAATAAATCTGAAAATTTTTTGTTTTCAAGTTGTTTCTGCCGAAAGATTTCACCGTGATTTTTGCTACATAAATAAAATGTAATGCAGTGTTAGATCAAAGTATGATAATAAAAATAGTGCATTTTCATATTATTTGATTTGAAAATTATAAAAATCCGGTTCCCAGAATCGTAACTCTAATATTTTTTTAAATACATCATGTAAAACAAAGCAGAACAAGTCAAAAACATGATTTGTCTTGGGTTTATCGCAAAATAACTTAGTTAAATTGCTAATTAACATGTACAGTTTAAAAAAAATTCTAGAAAGTTTAATTCCGAGGAAATTGATATAAATAAAGTCTGTACTTGAAAAAGCGTTTCCTATGTTTATACGAGTTTTTCTTTCTTTTAGTAATTGTGGATAAGATTTCAGGATCTCCCGAAATAGCATTCTTCCCTGGTGGAACTCTGTTGGTTAGGAAGTTCCAAATTTACTTGATAAGCATCTCAGCGTAGTATGATCGGATGGAAAGATAGGTTAGATGTATTTTTACTCAGGATAAGACTGATCGAAAATTTTGCGTTGTTTGGTATTTATATATACTGAAGAAGTGTTTTTCTGTCACATATCCTACCGTAAGCTTAGGCTTCCCTAAGGAAATTCTTTTCCTTCCAAGATTGTGTGACGGGTTGAAGGAAGTATCCATCTTAATTATTCAGTCAGATATCCAATGAAGTGTTGGTAAATATAGACATGAAATGGGTTGTTTTAACGTTTTTGTAAAATAAATATTACCTGGGGTTCAGTGGGCTTTATTTATAATATGCAACAGTCTAATTGTGTAAAAAAGAATGTAACGAGAAACCACTTCATTCCTCATTCTTCTTAGGAAGCCTGTTAGCTGCTGTTTACTATTCTTAATATAACCAATTTATTTTGAGATTGTATTTGTCTTGTGTAAATTGCCTACGAGTCATTACAGTTATAAAAATTAACTTGCGCATATTTTACACTCATGTTACGGTTTTGTATATGCATCGTTAGCAGTTTTTTTATTGATAAGTATATTAGTTTATTTTATTTTCCATTATGACCGGCCAGAAAAAAATGACTGTTTTTAAAATACAGAACTAAATAAATTGAGTTGTAGGACAAAATTGTCGTTATTGCGATCAACACTTGTTTTGTTGGTATGAAGATAATATTTTTGGTATTTAAAGACTCAATCAAATCCTGAGTGTATAGTCTAATTGAAGTTAGATATAGGAAGAGTTTTGGTGTGAAACCTTCCGTGTTAGAGGAAGGCGTTTCCGCGAATCGGTAAATTGGATAGTTGAGGGTTGTAAGTTATGATAGGGGGTCGTAGTTCGAAGAGGTCATATAAAGGTTGTGTAAAAACACTGATGGAAATCTCTGCTGAGGCATTTGCTCCGATGGCGTTCTGATAAAGGCCAATTTGATGACTGTGTTGTGTTACAAAGTCTAGAGGGTCTAAAAGACGATCTTTAATAAAGCGAAACGGAGTAGGAACGGAGGTGTGGCAACCGGGATCGTCACAAGGCGGATACCCTATGGTGGCCTGGATGGACGGTAAAAATGACAGGTTTTAAAATACAGACCGAATCAAATGAAACGTTTAATAATATATTTTTCTACTAAAGCAATTACTTACTTATAATTTTCAACTTTGATAAATGCTGTTGTTTTTGTTAGATTGTAATTTCATGTGAAGTTTTGCTTTTAATAACGGATGCCGAAAGATTTCACCCTGGCTTTTCTTCATAAGTAATATAATAGAGTCTTAAAATCTAATTATGATTAAAAAAAAATTACTATATTTTCTTATGATTTGATTTGAAAATTAAAAAAAAAAAGTAATTCATACAACATATCTCTAATGTTTTTTAGAGAAACCTTACGAAATACTGAACAGAAATTAAAGAAAAAAACACATTTTTTTTTCTTTATCGCAAGATAACTTAAATTGCTAACGAAGTTATTTATAATATGAATATTACCTGGGGTTCAATTAAATAAATCTAAAAAATCTGATGTGCACAACATATGACAATCCTTGTACGCCTATTAAATTACTTATACACATTTTTAAAAGTACATAAAACGGGATTCCTGTTAAAATATAAAGAAATTTTTGTTTAACCTGATATCACTTGCGTTTAAACAAACTTGTAATATTATAAACCTGTAATTTAGTCTAAAACTATTGATTTCAGTACGTTATTTAGATCTTTACTTTGTTTTGCACACAAAAATAATTTGCAAATTTTTTCTCTATTGCGAAAACGTAATATATTGAAGTAGATATAAAAGGGTAAATTTACAGGCATCCATTTCTTAAAGGACACATTTTTAGATAATAATTTTTTTTAACCTCCGGGACTACCGTTAGACCGTTAGGTATTGCTTCAGAGGATGAAATGAATGACAAGTAGCATGTAAAAATGCCATATCTGACCGGGATTCGAACCCGGGACCTCCGAATGAAAGGCTGAGACGCTACCACTCGCGCCGCAAAGGCTGGTTTAGATAATAATTTAATAATATTAAACTTCACTCTATATATTCAAACTATAATATTTTAAATGCGTAGTGTTTATCCAATCCTTTTTTCACTATTATCAATTACTAAAATCCCTAAAAAGTGGTAATTTGCAGCCGCACTCAATCTATTAGCGATAGCAACAGGTCATTCAATAGAAGCTCGTTCCAAATCAAGTCATAAAAATAGCTTGGCATCGAATGTCGTCTCGCTTTTGTGATCAGAATTTAATGTCTTTGTACGTAATAATGGTAATCTGTTATTTTAAATGGTTATGAACACACACACACACGTGACACAAGTGACTACATATTTTTAAAACTAATGGATTTTAATATCTGTATTTCAAGTGTAGTGTTATATAAAATCCCCGTAACTATTATTTGAGGTAAATAAACTATTGCAATAAAGAAAGGAAAAATGAAACGTTCTTAACTAATTAACTAACCTTAACTACTATTGTTAACCTTAAATACTATTGTTAACTAGTTAACAATTTAACTAATTAAGTTACAAACCTAAAAGTGATTTATTTTTTCTCATTAACGTTTTGCTAATAGTATTTTCCCATGATTTATTTGCTTAAATTAGAAGTGTAAAAATTATAAATATATTTTTCTATTGCAATTTTTTTTACAATTACGTAGTAAAGATAAATTACAAAGATACGTCAATTAATAAAATTATTAAAAAATCGAAACTGTCATTTTTAGAAACTATCTATGTGTAAAATATTATAATACAAAAAAAGGTTATAATTAACCAAGTAATAATTATAATAAAAAAAGCTTTAAAACATTTTTTTTTATTAATCTCTAAACTTCTACTGTTTATGTATTATTAATCCGATGAATTTGACCTTCTTGATTTCATTTATGTATAATTAATTATTTGTCAAGAAAGGATAATTTGTATTTTGTACTTAAGTAAACAAACCATCGTATTGTTTATTACTTTGTTATTAGTTATTTATTTTAATATATTTAAACAATCTGTAGCATTGTTAAAAAGAATTTCAATGGAATTTTTTTAACTTTTATGTCCGACCAAAGTTTCTTCCATGTTTTTTGAAGTAGAGTTATCGTTAGGAATTTGTATAATCACTCTCACGTCATTGTTATCTTCAGTCTTTTGGTTTTCCCTAAATATTATGTAATTATTTCTTCACCCGGCTTAAAAATGTTAATTTCAATCTTTTCTTAATTTTCATCAATTTATCATTTTCAGGGATCCTGCAATAAGTTTGTCATTCACAATATCTGCTGTAAGTATTATTAAGGCGTATCTGTATCACTTAAATATTCAGTATATCAGTTCAAAAAGAATAGCTTCAATTTTAAATTTGCTATTTTAGTGTTCTTTATATTTATGGTCGCAGCCAAATTGAGAGTGGTAGTCTTAGAGATTATAATACAATCATCAAATTTAAAAAAACATTTTCAGAATAATTGTTATTCTGTAAGAAGGCTATTTACAAAGACAATGAGCGTCTTAGATGCTTTTAACAAGAGATTTTAATGTCAGTACATACAAATATGAAGTTATGCATATTAGAATGGTGTGATAGTACAAAGGAAATTTTCTGGAATATATACTTAAATACTATTGTTAACTAGTTAACAATTTAACTAATTAAGTTACAAACCTAAAAGTGATTAATTTTTCTCATTAACGTTTTGCTAATAGTATTTTCCCATGATTTATTTGCTTAAATTAGAAGTGTAAAAATTATAAATATATTTTTCTATTGCAATTTTTTTTACAATTACGTAGTAAAGATAAATTACAAAGATACGTCAATTAATAAAATTATTAAAAAATCGAAACTGTCATTTTTAGAAACTATCTATGTGTAAAATATTATAATACAAAAAAAGGTTATAATTAACCAAGTAATAATTATAATAAAAAAAGCTTTAAAACATTTTTTTTATTAATCTCTAAACTTCTACTGTTTATGTATTATTAATCCGATGAATTTGACCTTCTTGATTTCATTTATGTATAATTAATTATTTGTCAAGAAAGGATAATTTGTATTTTGTACTTAAGTAAACAAACCATCGTATTGTTTATTACTTTGTTATTAGTTATTTATTTTAATATATTTAAACAATCTGTAGCATTGTTAAAAAGAATTTCAATGGAATTTTTTTAACTTTTATGTCCGACCAAAGTTTCTTCCATGTTTTTTGAAGTAAAGTTATCGTTAGGAATCTGTATGATCACTCTCACGTCATTGTTATCTTCAGTCTTTTGGTTTTCCCTAAATATTATGTAATTATTTCTTCACCCGGCTTAAAAATGTTAATTTCAATCTTTTCTTAATCATCAATTTATCATTTTAGGGATCCTGCAATAAGTTTGTCATTCACAATATCTGCTGTAAGTATTATTAAGGCGTATCTGTATCACTTAAATATTCAGTATATCAGTTCAAAAAGAATAGCTTCAATTTTAAATTTGCTACTTTAGTGTTCTTTATATTTATGGTCGCAGCCAAATTGAGAGTGGTAGTCTTAGAGATTATAATATAATCATCAAATTTAAAAAAACATTTTCAGAATAATTGTTATTCTGTAAGAAGGCTATCATATTTACAAAGACAATGAGCGTCTTAGATGCTTTTAACAAGAGATTTTAATGTCAGTACATACAAATATGAAGTTATGCATATTAGAATGGTGTGATAGTACAAAGGAAATTTTCTGGAATATATGTAGCAACTATATTTGTATGTGTGTGTGTGTGTTATATTTGTATGCGTATATGTGTATTTTCTCTGTATGTGGGCGGTATGGTGTAGAAGTTTGTGACAAGTCTGTTTATATAAATGCAACTGCCAGCTGGAGCCAACTGAAAAATGATTATTGATTGAATTATATATTTATAATTAATTAATTATTTTGATTTTTTTCAATGATTTTCTTTATAAGTATTTACAGAAAAGTATATTATTTTTCTAGTTGCTAAGTTCGTTTAAGACACGAATTATATTACATAATAGTTATTAATGCATATATTTAAATTTATAATTTAAAATTCTATTTCATTTAAATAATGGGAAATTTTGTTCATTCTTATCCTTGAGTGTGTTTATAATGCGAAATTGCCTTCGCATGATAATTTATTCTGTTGTTTAGCCATTTAATTCCATTACCGATATTTATTTTATAGTGATTTTTTTATTTTTAAAAAATTTGAATAGGTAATTACAGTATTATCTAATTATTCACTAATCAGATGTCATCTAACATAAATGTTTGTATAGTAATACAATATTCATAATTATTTTTATTTATATATTTTGAAGCAAACTTCCTTAATAGAAATTAACAAAAGCCAGCTTTTATTTCATATAGGAAAAAGACGTACCTATGGCCTACCGCGAAAATGTTACAGGTTTATATTTAATTAAACTTGGTTTTCTTAAATGTTTTTGCCAATTTTAACTAATAACGTTCATGAATTTAGCGTACTAACAACGCAATAACGTTTACAACGAAATCTTCAAAATCCTCCTGAACATTTTTAGCTGTTTCTTGAGTTGTGGTTTTTTAACACAGCTCAAACCTCAATGTTTTCCTTTTTTATTCCCAAAACACAAATATAATTTTAGATAATTCGTTCGTATCGAGAAGTATAAATCGTTCGTGCGCTGCGCGTAGCCGCCCGGCTCACCACCATTGGTCCGCTCTACGCCAACAGCAGCTGAAATAAAAAAATTGACAGCCACTTTATATTACCTTTAAATTTTGTCTATTTAATAACATTATTATCTTTGTTTTGAAGATAGAGGAAATAAAATTTTATTATAATTAAATCTGATTGAAGACATCCGAAATTTCTCCATGAAGGAATACTAGTGATCTGTCTTCTAATTCGAAGGTTTTAGGTTTGAATCCACCGCAGCTTTGGCATTTTTCAAATGTAACGAAATTTATCTATCATTAAGATATTATACCCTAGTCGTCAGCTTGTTGCTTGTAGATAGATTAAATAATTAAAGAGAAGCTCAAAGATTCTATTTATTTTTATTTACATCTTTATTTTTATTTTCATAAATTTATTGTTAGCATCTTTATTTTTCAGGAAAAATAAATATATTTGTATATTTATTAAGTAACCTATCTCCAATTTCATTCATTGTTTCTATTTATAAAGTTTATTTAATTGAACGTCCTGGAAAGAAATTAAATGTTACGGTTAACTTATCGCTTAATCTAATTAATTAAAGGAAGAATTTATCATAATTAGCGTAATATGATATAAGTATAGATGTATTTTTGAATTTTTATTTCTTTAAGAATAAAATAAAATAACTTTATATAAAGATTGTGAAGATGAGATCGCTTTGATTTTGATAGCATCATGAAAAATTCAGTAAGTCCGTGAGGACTCATAACTCAGGCCTAACAATGTATCCGATACTCAATAACAAGGAATATCCCTCGGTGGGAAGCGATGACTATTAGTCTGAAGGGGGAAGGTAGAATCTGTTTAGTAACTTGAAACAGTTGCTTTGTTGCATCTTACATGAGGTTTTTCTTACCACAAAATGTTAAGTGACACCAATTTTATGGGACAGATCCGTAATTTGATATCCTAAAAAAATAAAAATAGGTTTTGCTATAAATTTTATTTTTATTTTTATGTATTACTCACTTTTATTTTAATAGAAGTAAAATGACTTGTAATAAGCTAAAGTGACTAGTGTATTTTATGTATTCGTGTATATAATATATATTATATTAGCTATACATAC